>NW_026915591.1:1242959-2485919 GCF_034315485.1 Pezoporus occidentalis | reverse complement strand
AACCCCTGGCGTGGGTTTGTTTCCCAGGTGACCCTGTGAGCAGCCAAGCTCTTATTTAATGTATCTGATGTACCTTTGTGTTGATACCAGCTTGAGATCACCTATATGTTCCTGGACATATAGCCAGCTTAGCAGAGAGCACTGTTAGGACACAGTGAGAACTTTCACATTAATGTTTCATCCCCTGTTCCTCCCCTCCTAAGAAGCTTTAGGGTTGATATTTCTTTCCCGTCTCTTCTTCAGATCCTGCAGGAGATGCTGTATGGCCCTGACGTAGACTGGTGGGCCATGGGCGTGCTGCTGTACGAGATGCTGTGTGGCCACGCGCCCTTTGAGGCAGAGAATGAGGACGACCTCTTTGAGGCCATTCTGAATGATGAAGTCGTCTACCCAACGTGGCTCCAGCAGGACGCAGTGGCAATTCTCAAAGCAGTGAGTCCATTTGGCTACTCGCGTTCTCTCTGGCTTTCTTCAGCCTAAATCTAGCAGAAGGAAGCAGGGCTGGGGGTGGGGCACTCAGAGTTGCTGTTACCCTGGTCTTTTTCTTATCTTGGATTGAAGGGTAAACAAACAAATCCTGACACACTTAGGTGTGTTTGCTAGTTATGTCCTTTGTATGGTTCAGCTGCCTGCTTGGTAAGCAAAGTGTCTGCATGTCTGTGTGCCTGGGCATTCCGCTGCTGACTTAATAATTTACACTATACAGTCAGAACAGAAGCAGCAGTTATACACAGTATTTAATCAATAGTGAATATATGATTTCCATGCAATTGGAGTGGTGAAAAAGTGAAGTCTTCATGATAATCCTTCCTTCTGATGGTAAGACCAGTTATCCCCCAGGGTTTCCTGTCTACCTGTGTACAAAGACAGGGGTTTGATTTTCTGTGGGGAGTAAAAAAAAATGGAGCCATAGAGCAAACAGTTTGGGGAGAGCTGTTGCTAGCTACACTTAGTCCTTGTTCTACCATGTATTCCTGAATTTTCCCAGGAGCTCTCATCTACGTGCCTTCCATCCTTTGCCTATGACATGGGAGTGAAGCTTTTTAAGATTTCAGGCTGTGTGTGTACAAACAGTGCCTAGTGCAGTGGAATTGGCCTGGCTTTACTGTAATGAATCAAAAGGTGATTAAATGATGAGGGTGTTAAGCTACGAATGAGGAGACCTAACACGGCTCTTCTGCTACTGACTTCTTCCTGCCCGTAATCAAGACACGTAATATATTTAGGCACCCTATGGAAAGAGAAGGATAAGAGTATTCCATTTCCTTGCAAAAGCACTGTGACCAAAGGTGTGTTTAAGACTGGATACAACTAAATATTGTTGTAATAGAGGATCTACAAAATAGTTGGATAAAATGGTAGCTCATGGTGACTTGTGGAGCACTGACCCTAAGAAATGAGGTAATGAGTGATGGGACTATTTAAAGGAAAGAGGAGAGTTCATTTTCATTAGATCTTCAGGTTTCTGCTGAAAGACTTCTGTTGTATACTGACTGAGCAGCTACTTTCTGTATCTGAAAACACATCTAATAAATACTACAGAAATCAACCAAGAATAAAATCCACTTCTTGAGAGGCAAAAAGGACTGTGTTACTGAAATAACAGGTTGTGCTCAGGAGTGCCTGTCATGCTGAAGGCTACCTTTGGTCTTGGAAATAACCCGTAACATGTTCAATTTTATTTATTTTATTTTTTTAAGTGAAGTTCAGGCTCTTGTGGCATTTGGAGCTGCGTTCATGTTGTTGGGTTGGGAATCTTGAGTGTCTGAGCCAATTCCTCTTCTGCAGGAGCAAGTAATAGCAGAGTGGATTTGTTGCAGGCATCTAGTGTAAGTATAAGATGGAGGTAAAATGTGGCCAGGTAGATGCTCATCGTAACAGGAATTTCAGGGTATGATAAAATATGAATTTTAGCCTCTTGATGAAATGCTTATTTTCCTAATTCAGGTAGGGACCTCATAGAAACAGCCAGCACTAACGGCAGCCACCCCAGGCTGCTTTAGCTCGTGTTCAGAGCCCAGCTTTTAGAGTGGGTCCCTTTTGCTTCCCTTTCAGAGTGGGCAAGCAGCCTGATGAGAGGCTTTGGAGAAAGAGGGCCAGAATTGAGGATGGAGCTAAGAATTTAAATAAAGACCGACTGAGTGCCTCCAAAACTGCACAGTCAGCTTAGCAATTGCTGCTTAGTTGCCTGAAAAAGGTCTCCTGTCCAGCCACTCTGCTTATCTGCTGTGTCACGTGTTGCTGGTGAAACCTAAATGAAAGCAAAACTGCCTCTCTGAATGCACGTGTGTTGCTCAAGAGAAGCACTATGCTATGTATGCTTTGGGGAAAAGGCTGAAATTTAGGGCATTAGCCAGGAGCCTGGTGTTTAACCAGGGGAAGTTGCAACTGGAATTTTGGCTGGACCTTCAGTTCTTCAGTGTTTCTGCTCCCTGGATGGCTGCTACCTAGAGGCAATTTTTGCATCTTATTTTACAGCACTGATGGTAAAATAAAGCCTGAATTTCTGCAACTTCACAGTAGCTGCTTTTGGGACTAAGAGCTGATCACTAGAACTCATTTCCACCTCCCTATCTTATGCTGAGTTTTTAGAGGCATCACAGCATATTACCTTTAACAGGAAGGAAACATCCTGTCATGAGGTTGTCTGGGACTCTAGATTAAAAAGGGAAAAACCCACATGCTTTGATTTCTTTTGAATGATAACAAATGTGATTACTGCTGAGGTATTATATTTGCAGTGTACTGATAATGTTTGATCAGTATTTTCAGGTTTCAGTGTAACACAGAGTGGTGAACCTGTTTTTTTTTTGTACCTTTGTGGCTATTTTGTGAAGGAAGGTGGTAGATTTTCAGCTGCTAAGTATGTAGATTATTTTTCTCAGAGACTACTGATGCTAATATTATGTCTCCTAGATACAGCATTATTACTGTGTGAGTGTCTTCTAATCACTACTGTGTTTGCCTCCAACAAAAAGTGAACTTAAGTTCCCTGACTTACAGCTGTGACAGGGCTTTCTAACCAGTGATGTTAAATGCTCCAGAGAATCAGAGCACTCAGCTACTGCAGTGACATAAATGATTATAAGGAATTACATGGCATAGGAAGACTGTGGAAGACCAGGGAGTTAAACAGGGAGTCTCCTGTATTACAGGCTAAGGCCTTAATAGCCTTAATAACTGGATTATCCCCTCACTAAAAGTTCTGGCCTCTAACCTTGAAAAGGACTAAATGAGAATTCACTTAGTCCTGAACTGTACAAAGCTCTGAAGCAGAAATCAAATTCTGCCAGAAAGATGCAACTAGATGTAGGTGCTTAGAGATGTTCTACAAATGGATATATCTAGGTTTGGAAAGCGCTTGGTCCATTTGCCTTCATGAAAAGCTTCATTGTAAACAAGGATAATATGGTTTAGGACCCATTTTACGGATGCTGTTATTTTGGTTTGCTTTTGTTTACCATAATTGTGCTTCACCAATTTCCCCCCTTCAGAAACCAGCTGATTTCTGAAAGCTGTATCCTGTTCATCTCTGTGGTTTCCCAGTAATAACCAGCATATGTCCTTAGGACCTCATTTAGATCACTGGGTGTTCCCGGTGTGTTTTTGAGCACTGTACCAAGGAAAACAAACCAAACTCAGCGTCATGGGACCTTGTTTAGAATTGAAAGCAGAAATATTTGTGCTCTACAAAAAGAAGTTTTTATCTATTTCCATTTTTAATGTTTTTTTTTTTTACCCTTGGATGTTTTCCCTCAAGAGCTGGGGGAAGAGTAGGGAGAGCTAAATCAGTGTAAATCAGCTGGATTTTCCTGGAGTGAATACTCCTAGAAGAGGGAAGCAGAAAATCTCACTCATGCGCTCTACCCTGTCTGACTGTGTCGCTGGGGAATTTGGGTATTGGTGGGTCAAGTCAGGTGAAGAGGACACAAACTGAGGTCTCCACTGCTTGTGTGAGCAGCTTGGCCTGGATCTGCTTGTGGGTGTAAAATAAGTGCAAAAAGGGAGAATTGCTGTTGAATGGATTCAGACCACTTCAGCACATTCTAAACATTCAGTTTTGCTTTGATTTTGAGCCTTCCTCCCAAAAGGCTTCTCCATAGCCCTAACTGAATGCAATTACAAGGAGTTTATGCCAGAGGAGTTATTGGGCTTGTGTGAGTAAAAGAAATTCTTTCAAATGCTCTTTGCCATCGGTTGACAGAGTTGTCACCAGTTTGTGATGATAAAGAGACTGTGAAAGAGCAGCTTTGTGAGCATGCAGAGAGCAGAGACTGCCACACTGTTATCTTTTACAGGGAGAGTGCAGCTGGAGTTCGCAGCATGTTGGTGTTCTGAATTTGTAAATTGTCACTAGCAGAAAGTGCTTGAGCAAAAAGGGGGTCTTTTCAGGCAGGCAGAGGCTTTGGGATTCAGCTGACTGAACTGCAAGATGAAACACAATCCTCGCGTTTCCCGTAAGCAGGGTGGTATTTTGGCAGTGTGTTTCACCCACTTCATGTATGACTTTCTCAAATGCAATTCAGTCATGCTATCTTGCTCACAGTCAGGCTTAGCCGAGGGGAGAGCAGGGACACAGTGAAAATCAGATCTCAAAAGTCGATGGCATAATAGGAGGCAAATTCCTAGGGAGTGCTACAGGGATTTTCCTTTCCAAGTCTGATTTCAGATGAGGAGAGAAGGGCTAAGCCTATTGAATCGCTCCATGGACTGATGATCTGAAATAGCAGTGGCTGGCCTAAAGGTTTGGGAACTTGGAAGAACAAATGCAGCTTGGATGTTTTCACTCTGAGCCAGGTAACAGCAGGAGCTAGAAAGCAGCATCTCCCCACAGAAATGTCAGCATTGCTGTGCTTTCTGCACCCTTGATTTCTGACCTTCTGTCACAGCTGAGTCTGATGAAGCCAAGTATGTCATCTTAGTGTTTGCGTGCCAACCTCCAGTCTTAATGTGAGCTCTGAAACACTTCTGGCTTAGCTGAAATGCTCCTTCTGAAAGTGAGGCTTGGGCAGCCTTGCCTGTAGCTGTATATTTCGGGGACATAAATGAGACTAAAGCCTGTTCTCCTTCCAGATGGTTAAAACTATGCATTTTGAAGAGAACACTAGTGGAGTCAAGAGACTGAGCAAAAATCTTTGTCTCACTTCAAGTGGTTTTCATGTAAAAAATAAACACCAGACAAGAAAAGAGGAAGATGCAGAGGAAACTGACTGTGATTTTAGCAGCCTGCATTCCTGCCCAGGGCAGGTGGAACAGCAGAGAGGAATCCAAATGCCAGTGGATTAGTGCAGAGAGGGAGAGGTATTGAAAGGTGAGGGAGATCAGCTGAGAGTAAACACGACACATCTCAGAGAAAATTGATGTCAGCAATACAGAGCTAAGGGTGCAAAGAAAAATTTGAAGACTGTCTGTTTTTCTAGAGAACAATAGCCTGGAACTGACACTGACTCAAAAGGCAAATACTCGGGTTTAGTGACCTCTCTTCTGCTTTGTGTCATGGAATTAACTTTCTCCCTCCAGATACCTGCACCCTGACAACACCACTGGAGTCGAACATGTGCAGCAGCCCCCCATCTTCCTCCTAAATACTTTGCTCTTGCAGATTTGCTTAAAATCCCCTCTGTATTGCCAGGTTAACATCAAGGGGCTGCTGTGTCTGGGAATTAGTGCTTCAGACTCAGCTGCAGTAGCAGTGATGCTCTGTGGGTCAGCAGGAGCCAGGTCTTGCTCTTGTGACCTGTGTTTTATGGACTCAGTTTGGGTTGTTGGAGCACAAAGTAAGGGAGTTGGGATTTCCTTCCCAGCTTCTGGAAGGAGGGAGCTTTCGTGAGTCTCAGGAGCAGCTGGAAGGGTAATGGTTAAATGTGCCACAGTTTAAATCCCACAGCCTTGAAGCCTGATCAAGAAGTCAAAAAAAAAGCCCTTATCTAGGAAGAAAAAGACTTTTCTCACATTCATATGAGTTCATGTCACAGGCTGACACCCAGAAATGATGGCTTTTCTGTTAGTTCCCTCTTTTTTTGGCTTGCTTGTACAGTTAGCACACACAGCGATATTCAACACCAAGGGCTCTTTGGTGGTGTAAATTACCCCCTTCGGTAGGAGGCAGCATACATGTGTTTTTCTGGAGAGTTAGAAAAGGGCTCAGGAATGTTGCAGTGCAGAAGGCAGCCAGCCATTTCACCTTCACTGGGAGAGAGGTATTGGGGCCCTTCCACAATAGCTTGGCCAATTTTCATCCTGTTAATTAAAAAAGCCACTCAAAACTTTCTACAGGAGTTTGTCATTCCTTTGTTGCCCAGAAGAGTGAATGTGAGGCTGCCTTAGGTCCCTCAGTCACTCAGGTAGCCATCAGGCACAAGAGACTTCTGCACAAGGTACTGTAATGAGTAGGGTATTGCTCCACCAGCAGTTTCTCTGGAGTTGATGGGGAAGCCTGTGGATATGATTTCAAAATGTCCTGCAAGCAGAGCACAGGGTAGTCCAGTCTGTCTGTAAGCAGGATAACAGCTCCAGCAGAGCCCTTGGAGACTCAGGTTGCGGTGGGTGCATTTACCATAACAGGCTGAGAAGAAAGAAGATTGGAGAGATAGAGATTTCCCTAGGGCACTCCACCCTGGTGCAGCTGAAGGACAGAAAGCAAAGTGAATTGAGCTGTGCTTCAGGAGGACTAAAGTACCCATCCTAAGGGGATGCCACCATGACTGCCCAAACCCTTGGTGAGGGCCCCTCTTGTGTGTGCTGCAGCTTATTTTCAGAAAGGTTTTCTGGATGGTGAGTGCTCTATGCTGAACCTGAGTGGCCCCACCACTGTAAGGAGCTTAAAAATGCCATTAATGAAGAGAGGAGGCAAAGGGCCAGCGTTTTTACATCAGAAAAAAAGAATGTTTTAAAATGTAGTCAAAGTGAAGAGTCTGATGTGACAGAAGAATGGAGGGGAAAGGACTAGTTTTGGACTGCTGGCAAGGTTACACCTAAGCTCAGGAGAGACGTGGATAGTCCAAGATGCCTACTTGCTGCAGTTGGTCACCCCAACATCAGCAGAGAGGGGGAGGTCTTCTGAAATCTGGAGAAGTTTATTCTCTTCATGCACTGCACTTGTTCGAGGCCCAGCACCCCTGGATACGGAGAGATCAGAACTAGCTCTCATCAGCTCAGATACCATGGTGAGTGCCTGCATCCTCCTTGCACAGACTCAGAATACCTGAGGTGTGCTTTGCTGGGCATGTTCAAGTGCAGTATGTAGGCGATTCCTGCTCCATTTGTGCCTCGCCTTTTCCCTAAGTCAGGATGGTCAGTTTGGCTACTGTGTGAACTAGACTAAACCCCATGTTTGTGCTTTCCAGTCCTCTCCTGAACACTTACGAGGTGTGAACCAAGGCAGCAAGGTTGCCTATGTTTCCTTTACATCGCTCTGTGCAAGCACATGTCTGTCCTTCAGCTTGCATCCTATAGATCTGAGCCAAGTTCGTTCTTTCCAACAGACAGAAAAAGGCGGATAATCTGTTTCACATGCAGTGCTGGAATAGCCAGAATTAACTTGTTTCTGAATGAAACAGATGCTGGGAGTATTTTTTAGATAAAGACGAAAAGGAAAAAGAACAACACAATGGTGGACCCACTGAAATCAAAGAGGGATCTAGATGGGCTCATTGCTTTATCCTCAGAGCTGAGGAGCCTGTTAACAAAGGCAGATAGATATTAAAAATGCCTTCAAATACACCGATAAATTATTCTCCTTGGCATCTCTTCAGAATTGGCAGGCTTAATAAATCCTTTTGCATAGTTTGATTAAGCTTTGGCTGTCAGAGTGAGGTCAATATTTAAATCTCTGTGTGAAAGTCTGCTGGCTCTGTGTACACATTTTTCCTTTATTTTGTTATTTAGAAAAGCTTTCACCTTGCATTTCCTGGTTGGCTCCAGACTCTCTGCTGCAAAAGCAGGACTCCAGAGCCTGTTGTTTCCCAACTGGGAAGGAGTTTTGCAGTTTTAAATGATCTCATCTTGATAATTTTTGCCATAAACATACACTGTGGTGAAGTGACAAGGCTGTGCACCACCACAGATTGCCTCTTACCTCTTTTGCCTGAGCTTGCATATCCATTGCTGTAACATGCTGTCTCTTATTCTTTGCCTCCTAATACTCAGCAAACAGCTTTCTCCAATGATTTCAATCTCTTCTGTCGATTGATCTGATCACACCTCTTTCTGCAGCACTCCTCTTCCCTGCAGTAATAGTTCCATGCTTCTGAATAATTCACTGTGGAAAGAAAACTAAAGCCATCTCTACATTGCTTGCCAAGGACAAATTCATCTTGATGTAGTCATTAAGACTTACCTTTCCCTTTCCAATAGGCTGAAATTAGCTTCTTGTTGAAGTCTGCAGTATGCAGGCTCAGATTTGCAAACAGAAGCTTCTAACCCAGCCTATTGTAATATCAGGTGTGACTCATCCTCCCCTTTCTTGCCCCAGATGGGAAAAAAGTGAAGGAGCATTCATTGTGCCGACTTTGTCTTCCCCCTCTTCTTTTTCTGCTTGCTCCTAGGTGCTTGGGAATAAGTGATTCCTGTGTCTGAGCCTAAGACTTGTTCTGGGCTCCCTTCTCAGCTCTGCTATAGTTAAACAGTGTGATTATAGCCCCTCAAAAGTGTTTTGGTGAAGTCCATTAAAATCCAATCCTGAGGGAAGGCCTGAGGCTTCCCTTGAGAACCTGGCTTCCACCTGGAGATGGGAATGATAGCTGAATGATGGGACCAGCTTTTGTTGTGCAGCCCCAGTGGAGGGGGCCAGACTGTCTAACTGGGGGGTCCACTAGGGCTAACAAATCTCCAACTGTCCAAGCCATTCAGGGCTGTAGGTCTTACTTGTCCTTCCAGCTTTGAACTTTCTGACCTGCTGTGTCTTTTCAGGAACTTTAAAATTAAAAGAATTGAAATATAACCAAGACCACAAAAAAGCTCTTTTGAAGTATTTTCCTGTGGTTTTTTTTTTCCTTTTTTTTTCTTAATTGGCCTTTACAGGTTTGTCTGGGGCCCTTTAGTCCCTTTGTACTTGACCCTATGTAAATAGGCCACCCAGGGTTGTGTAATAGATTCCCAGTTCCTCTGACAAGACCATCAGAAAAGGATTAATTGTTTTCCCATGCAACACTAGGGAAATTTTACCATTGCTTAAAACGCAAGTGAGATCATATCCCCAGGCTGTTAACAAGTGCGATGCTCATTCTTCATCCATGTTTGTGTTAGTCTGATGGATGTATTGATTTAGTAATTGACCTGCATATCCCCATGTCATACCTATGGTCCAATTGGAGTAATTTAAAAGCAGCAGCTGGAGTTTGATACTGTCTGGGCAGCCCATGCAGCTGGTGAGCCACGTGGGAACTGGGGTTGACTCATCAGTTCTGAAAACACAGATTTCTGCAGTGACATCTTGACCAAAACCTATGTTAAATATTCCATATATCTAATGAATAAATTTAATTTCTGTTTAATATGATTTATTACAGGAGTACCGAGGGCAGACGGGTCAAAAATGGCCAATATGCATTTGATACTTGTGGCCTTTTCATCTGCGTTAGTGTTGATGAATTATTTGTTGATGAGTGGGGAGGGGCACGGAAGCAGGCAGGTTTCAGAACAGCAAAGACGTTTGTAGCTATTCAGACAACATTTAATTCCCATATTTTGGACTAAGTTCTCTCCTGGTGGTAGTCAGCAATGTTATAGCAGTTAACACTACTAGGAGATTTGGGCCCAGGTGTGTCTATCCCACATCTGAGTTGCTCTGTCTGGTTTATTTTGCTAGGCTCCCTTGCTTACACTGTTTGCTGATACACAGTTAATCCTTCTTGTTTCCTTGGGCTTTGACTGGGCAGCATTGAACAGCCATTTCTGTACTAGGGGAAAGCAAGATCAAATTTATCTGCTTATTATCCACTGTACTGACATTTTGTCCTTCTTGCCTGTGGCTGGCACATTAAACATGTGATTACTGTCATGCTTATTGTTACAGTCTTCTGGCTTGTAGGAGCAGGACTGAATACTGTTTTTTACCTCGCTTCCATTCCTCTTTTATCTGGAAAAGGAGATAACAGAAATCTCTCACTCTCTTTCTTCCTCTCTTCCTCCTTAAAATGCTTTCACAGAGCAGCCTTGTACTTCTTAGCCCTGCCGCTGCAGTCACTGGACCCTCTCTGCACTGAAGGGTTTCACCTGCTCAGAGTTTTCTGTAGCCATAACCCCGGCATGGGGGTGGAAGCACCCTGTGCAAGCATGGGTTGCATTCTGGCTAGGAGGTACTTTGCACAAGTACAAATCAGGGCTTTTAGCAGTCGATCCTGCTGTGCCCAGGGTAGGAAGCCAGAACGCCACATGGCCTCTAATGGCTGCAATCAGAGCAAATGCCCAGGGTAAAACAGAGGTAGCATTCAAGAAAGTCGCAATGACTCCAAGTCCTATTCTCAGCAGCACAATCCTCACTGAAGGTCAGTAAGACTTGGGCTCCCAAGCTCCTGGCTCACACCCACAGCCAAATTGCTGCAGTACCAGGCACCGGCTGAGCTGCTTGCAAGTACGAGGAATTCCATGGGAGAGCTCTCCACAGCTGATGACATTTGCAGAAATTGGGGTTGCTTCTCATAACCCACTTGTGTGTCTGAGCCCTGGTTTGCTCCTGTGTGGGGGAGTGAGGCATGCTTGTGAGCATCACCCTGGCAGGATTGTGATGGAGGCTGATAGGAGCCTTGCCCAAGAGAGCAAAGGACAAGACTGGCTCAGATAAACAGCTTTTTATTAAAACATAAATAAAGGGGGGAGGGGGGGAAGTGTCTGCTATGCTAATACCACCTGGCTTCCAATCTTTAAAAATAATACCAACATTGACAGAGGCATAGAGCCATCTTTCTTCTCCTTTATTTAGGGGTGGATGAAGGCTAATGAAACCCCAGAGTGCAGGTTTGTTTGCCTGACGGAATAGGCAGCCAAACTGTTTTCAGCAATTGCAGCATTCAGTTCAGAGACTCATGAAGGGAACCCTTAATTCAGCATTCAGTTCAGAGACTCATGAAGGGAACCCTTAATTAGAGTAATTGCTCTATTTATATAACGATTCCCTTTTGTCTGTGATCAGATAGATCTTTGAGAAATCTTATTTGCTTTCGAGTTAATTTCTGCCCTGTTAGTTTAGCTCATGAATCTGAATGAAGATGGGCATGTTGGATATCTCCTGATCTCTCTGCTCTCCCTCATTCCTGTGGGGTGTTAATCTATGCTGTTGCTCCTGCTTTTTGCTTTGGGAAAGCAATAGGCAGGAAATGTTAATACTGTGGACAGGGAAATCTTGTGTTCCTTTAACGGATTGGGCTTGACTATTGCACTGGCACAATCCTGAATTCCTCTGAGGCATGTGGTGTGATGGAGAGGACCTGAGACCGAGGATCTGCCATCAATCCTGAAGTCCTCTGAGGCATGTGGTGTGATAGAGAGCAGCTGACACTGAAGGTCTGCTGTTGTATCTGTGACAGGCTGCTCTTGGGCTCCTGGCAAAATGAAGTGATGAATTTCCCTGGGTCTCTCTTTCCTGCCTGTGAGATGGGGGATAGCTTCCATCTCTGCTGTACACTTGCATTTGAAAGATGAGCTGCCTGGGGCACAGGCTTTCTCTTACAAGGTAAATGCACCCTCCCCAGGGCAACAATGTCCTGATGGGAGCTGGTACCTCTAAGACTTTCTTTACTACAAGAAATAATAATTTCATCCTTGTCTAGGTGGCTGACAGTGTGAAGGGAGTGGCTGAGCAGGAAGTTGTATTCCTCTTCCTGAAGTGCATTACTTCTGTGAAGGGGTCTGGGCTTGTTAGTGTCTTCCTAGAACATGACACAATTTAACACAAGCTAGTCACTGTGATATTTCTGATAAAGTTAATTGTCCTGATGCAGATAGCGCATACATGAGTTAGGTAAAACCTATTGGGGATTCCAGTATTGAGAAAGGGAACTTGTAAATTCAAAGAAAAAACCATCTGTTTTGTGCAAACATCCCTTCCAACTCCCAGGCCGTTAAACTGATTTGCAGACTCAGCCTCTTGAGACAGAAGTTGCAATGCTGCATGTGAGCATCACTGAAGAAGCCTCAACAGCATTGCCCAGCAGATAGGGAGACCTGGACCCCTTCCCAGCATGGTCTGTGCCACATAGTGGGTGAAGGGGAGGACCAGCATGGGTACCCTTATCTCCCTCACCCACCTGTGGGCTGAACTCCCAGGGCTGATGCAGATTTTTCCTAATGGTTGGCACTGCTATGTTGTATTTTTCCCTTGTAACTTCTTGGACCCTCTGTGGACTAATCTTCAGCTTTTAATTTCTTGTCATGGCTTGCTGCATTTTCTTTCAGTAAATGTTTTCAAATGATCTCATGAAGTCATGTTTTTGGCTCATTCCAACTGCTGGTTTTGGCTGCAATGCTGCTGAGAGGGTTAGCTGAGGTCAGTGAGAGCCTTGCTCAAGTCTGCTGCTTGGCAAATTGGTGTAGCCTAAAGGGACCCGTTCTGAGGATGCTCAGAAGGGGGTCTACACTGGAATGGGATAATTCCCTGTGGTTGGATGTGATAATAAAGCGAGGGCTTGATGGCCTGGTTCAGGTATAAGATTGATGGTCTTGCTATTGATTTTCCTGGGAGGCTTCTTGGATCTGAGTGATTACGTATTTCTTTTTGTTCAGGAACATCTCTGTTTTGCCTTGTTTTTACTGTTGAATCATTTTTCTCTGTTTCTTCACTGAGCTCTGTATGCCAGAGGCTGAGCTTCATGCTGGATTCTGGATTATCATGCAAAATTAGAGATACTCAATAAACATTAGGAGGTGACATTTTGCCAGATGAAAAACTTTCAGCTGAGCATCTTTTCTCATCACCTGCAAAAACATTGGAGGTTTGTACTTGGAAGGACATTTAGGGGTCCCCAACCTGTGAAGCAAGAGTCAGACCCTGGCCTTCATGTGGATGCCAGGAGCGAGCAACACTTTCTAAGACATTTCCCAGCTGTTTCTGAATGCAGCCAAAGGGATCAGGTGAAAGGTTAGCTACCCTTCCAAAAACTTTTATCTTGCACAGCCTGCATGTGTGCAGAGGGCAGCATCTGTTTACTCTGGGCACTCAGCTTTACCCCTCCTGCTGCAGAAGTGCCTCTTATATGGACAGAGGTGTGGGTATGAACTACTTATTTCAGAGATGAAGGCTGAGCTTGTAATTAAGTTCCTCAGAAATCCCAGGTTTTTTGTCTGCTTTGCTAGAAATGCCATCAGATAGCAGAGGTGTCATGAAACAGGCTGTCAGATGCTACCCTATTGCAGCAGAGAAGTGTCAGTACTGCATAAGGTAGAGGGAAAGAGAGAGAGAGAGAGGATTCATGGGGTTTTGAGCCCTTGAGAGGTCATTACTGTCTTTTGTTTTTTTTTGTGAAATACTGAACAACACAAACTAAAACCACTAAAACCAAAACAAAACTAAAATCCATTTCTTTGTCAGTGCAGTAGTTTTTAGTGAATCCAAATAGTGTTTGAAAGGACTAGTTACTCATTTTAGTGAAATTGGCTTCCAAAACTTTATCTTTTAATTTCATGTATCTCTTGCAGTAAGGCAGGTAACTCTGTTCCAGTGTAAAACATCAGTACTGTCTCAGTTGGAGTCACCATTTGTGCACCTGCTTTTCAGTCCCATTGCCAAATAAAGACTACAGTGGCTCCCTGGAGAAAACACCCCATCTTCACCAGGCTGTGATGGACCTGCCCCCTCCAAAATTCACCAGGAGTTTTTATGTAAGGTAGGAGCAGCAATGGTGCCAGAATACAGGACCGTATTTCATGTACTGCATTATGCTGCTCAAAGGCAACATTTTTAGTCCCATGTGCAGATGGAAGCAAGAGGACTCAGTGCAGTGTACAATATATTTATCAGGGATGTAGGTTAATGATAAGAGACCAACTGTCCTTGAAATGATATCACACCCTGTGGGTGTTGACCTGTTGGAGTGAGTCCAGAGAAGGGCCACAAAGATGATCAGAGGGCTGGAGCACCTCTCCTATGGAGACAGGCTGAGAGAGCTGGGGTTGTTCAACCTGCAGAAGGCTCCAGGGAGACATAAGAGGAGCCTTCCATTACCTAAAGGGGCTGACAAGAAATCTGGAGTGTGGCTTCTGACGAGGGCTTATAGTGACAGGACAAGGGGAATGGTTTTAAACCGAAAGAGGGTAGATTTAGATTAGATATTAGGAAATTAATCTTCACTATGAAGACATTGGTGAGACACTGGCAAAGGTTGCCCAGAGAGGTTGTGGCTGCCCCATCCCTGGCAGTGGTTGAGGCCAGGCTGGACGGGGCTTTGAGCAGCCTGATCTAGTGGAAGGTGTCCTGGCCCATGACAGGGGTGGGAACTAGATGAGCTTTAAGGTCCCTTTCAACCCAAAGCATTCTGTGATTCTCTTGCTGAAGCAGACTAGCTTGAGTTTGATTTCCTCGAAAGGGAGGCTTCTTCACGTACAGTGCATGATTTATATTCACTTTCAAGATCCTAAGCCTGCGTTAGGCTCTTCCACAGTATCTGGAAAACAAGCGTAGAGAAACATGTCTGGAGTTGTTTATGCTGCTGGTGGGACACTGCATCCTTTGATACCCTCGTACTTCAAAGCTCTTGTTTTGCATAGCAAGAGAGGCAGCAGCCTGACAGCTGCAGAAGGTACTGCTCAATCGTGCCCATAGGTCACCCCATTCCTATTGGAGGCAAGGATTAATTCAGAGGGGTTTTGTGGCAGCTCAGTATAACTCTCAGCCACTGCTGGAACACAGGAGCATGTGTTCCAGCAGTGGGTGAATTTGAAGCCTTCACTCTCCTCCTGCCTCCTTTGGGCACCCAGTGTGGGGTAGATGGTTCCTGGGTTTCTTAAACTGCAAGTGCAGTGCTCAAATGGGAGTTGGCCATTTGAATTTGAACAGTCATTTTGTTTTGAACGTTATGTTTTGTTTTTTCAGTGTTCAAAACAGCCCACCTCAAGGGATGGCATTTGCCTGATCCTCATTGTCCTAACAAAAAGGGTGTTTTAAGCAGACAGGAATGCATTTACGTTGGCTCTCAGCATGTTTCATGGATGCCTTTGCTTGGTACAATTTTGGCATCATGTAGAATAAAGCAAGCAAATAGGAATGTAAATACATTTTTATATCCCAGGCCTCTGAACTGGTCTGGGAAGGGACAGTCCAGTTTAGGCTTTGTTTTTATATGGTTGTGCATGAATGGGAATCCAAGCAAAGCACGTTACCAGCCCTTTTCAGAGATTATTTGCTTTCATGACTTTGTTGTGGTTATTTTTCTCCAGATTTAGTAGAAGCTTCCTGGTGTAATGGAGGTGGTAGACGGTGAGGAGCCAGGAGACAAGGAACTTACCCCCAACTCTTCTCTTCTTTTTGACTTGTCTCTTTGGGCTGTTTTTCTCTATACCACTCCCAGTACCAGCAAGCTCTGATCTTGTTTGAGCTTTCTAGGTGTTCCAGCAATGCAAATAAGAGTTAGTGAGGTGCAGATACCCATATGTACAGACAAAGAAGCTGGGCAGGGAATCTCTAGAGAAAGATGGGGCTGCCAGGAGATTTCTGGCCTGTTTTGCAAACCAAAGAAGCTTAGTTCAAGACTTGAAAAGGCTTGTCTGAACCAGGTCTCCAAGATATTTTGGCTTGACCCATTTCTTGCTTGGAAAGCAAACTGTTGTCTGGGGATCAGTATCCCACAGAAGTTTTGGGGCAGAGTCTCTTGGGAAACAAATTGTGTTGGGGTTGTGCTGGTAGAAAGGGAGAAGAATGGGTTGAAAGGCTTGGGAGACAAGTCCTGCTTTTACTTGGGCCTGGTGCTGGGAATACTGCATGACTGAGGGCCAAAGAGTCCAGAGAACCATGGGAAGACCCCAGCTGCAGAGAGTTGTGCAGAGGGTCTGCTCCTCTCCTGGTGACTGCTCTTACAAATCTGGATGCACTCAGCAGCCTTTTATACTGATGTTTGGAGTGGAATGGTGGGAAATGGTTCTGCCATAGGGAATCCCATGGCAACACATGTCCTTGAAGGGCTCAGGAGATCAGGCTGGAGCTGGGGGGTTGTGCTGATGTCAGCAGAGTCGGGGGTCCTGCAAGGTCTCAGCTGCAGATGCCTCATGTACTTTGGCTCTGAAGCCCCATCAGGATGGGGTATTGAGCAGGCTCCTAAAATAAATCTGGCAGTCGTCTTTCTTCTCCCCATCTTCTCCCTAGGTAGGGAATGACTAGAGCTTTTATCTGCTCATCCTAGGAGAATTTGTACCTTCTGAAAAGCTCCTACAGTCAGAATGAAGTTGGTCTGCACCTCCCTTTCTTTTAATTTCCCCATTGCCGAGATGCAGCAGACTTGGTCATTCCTGAAACAGTGACCGATTGTCTGGTTTGGCTGGTTCAGCTATTTGCTAAACATAATGCTCTTTCATCTTCGAGGAAATCGTCTGGACACCACCAGAGTGGAGCTTGCTTTATGCTGCTATTTCAATAGGCAAATAAAAGCGGCTATTTTCCCAGTTTAAACATAACCTGATTTCTCTAATGAATTAGAAATACTTGTGGGGAGGGGCAATGCTGGGTTTTTACTGAATTTGTAAGAACTATAATCCTAAATTAACAAGCCAACTTGCTTTTTTCCTGCCTAGGGAAAGGATTCCCCTCCTCCCCCAATATTTCCCTTCCCCTTAAGAAAAATCTGCAGCACTCACACTTCATCATTCTTGTCAGGATTAAAGGGCACCTGCCAGGGCTCACTCACACCATGTGTGTGATGTATGGCTTTTCTCATCTCTCCTTGGCAAATCAGGTCACTTTGGCTGAGGTTTGAGATTTCTTTTCACTGGTCACAGAATAAAAGTGTTACTAAAAAGAATCCTCTTTTAGAGTTTCACTATTGAGAGAGGAGACGATCACCTGTCTGCTCCCATCTGCTCAGGATTGGAGGGCTCTAAAAGCCAGTGCCTTGCTCTTTTTCTTCTGTCTCCTGAGATGACAGGAAGGAAAGTGTAGGCTTCTGGCTGTGCTTCAGCAGGCTGAGGTTTAGGAAAAAGATGCAGCTCAGGACTGACTCCAGTCCAAAGCCTGGGGAGCAGCATTTGAGAGCAAGCTTGTATTCCTGAGAATTTAATACAGAAATAAATAACCATCAAAACCACTGTGCAACATTTATAATGGTGCAAAGGATGTAATTCAACTTTCCTTTCTTGTTGTGGTAACCAAGGATTTGACCAAAAAAAAACCAACCAAGGAGAAATACACCCTAACATCTTCCTTTAGAGAATGAGTGAAGTTCCTTGCATGCAGCTCCAGTACTATGAAACGGAGAAGTCTGGCCAGCAACTGGGTTCAACAGGAAAGCTGAGGACAAGCTATTGTGTGACTGCTAATAGGTCCCTCTCCCATGGCCCTGCTGGATGGGAGGGAACAAACAGCCTTTTCTGTTTTGCAGTTCATGACGAAGAACCCCACCATGCGGCTGGGCAGCCCGGGGCTGGGCGGTGAGAGCGCGATTCTGCGGCACCCCTACTTCAAAGACCTGGACTGGGACCTGCTGAACCAGCGCCAGATGGAGCCACCGTTCAGGCCCCGAATTGTACGTGGGAAGGAAGTGTGGGGGGAAGGAACCCTGTTTGTTTTCTTCTCTTCTGGGTTCTGTAAGTAGGTTTGTTCTCCTCAGAAAGGAAAGGAGGTGAAGGGAGGACAACTTTGACACAAAAGCCCTGGCCCAGGAGGTGAGCCAAGAGGTGAGGTCTTGGCTTGGCTGCTCGTTGGCCACCTGACGTTGTACAGGTCACATTTCCCCTCCATGCAGGATTTTCAAAGGCAACTCAACCAAAAGATGCAGGTTTGTAAGAGCAGCTGCAGCAGGTTAGGCACCTAACTACTCTTTGCCTTGCCCCAGACATAAGGCAGAGTAAGTAATCCTCATCCTGCCCACTCCACCTACCCTTCACAATTGGGCTGTCTCTCCATTGTCTGTCTCTGTCTATACAACACCCAGCACAGTGTTCCCTGCTAAGACCACTGTCAGTGGAATGGTTCAAATGGCAGACAGGCTGCAGAGGACACCGGTCTGCCCCTTTTCCCAGTGGTGCCGCACAGCCCTAAGGATGCAGTGTGATAGAAGGTGTTGCTCTCTGTGGAGTGCCTTTCCAAGGTCGTCTCTGTGAAACCACGACACATGCCTTTGAAATTGTTGCCCAAGGTGGCTTTGTCTCATGCTGTGGTCACTCTTCAAGCTCTTAGTGGCAATGGTCGACCCAGTCCTGCTCCTTGAAGATGGCAGGGTGCAGGATCATGGACTCGGTTGAGCTATAGCAGCTCAAAGTCAGGCTCTTGGGTTGGTTTGTGACCTGAATCAAAGGCTAAAGGAGCCTCCTCATTCTGCTTTGAGCTGGACAGCATCTGGGAGCATTAGACTTTGATATCCATAAAATATCTTGTACTGCGTGCAGAAAAAACACGTGCCCTGTCAAAATGTGCCACAAACCCAGTCTGTGTGCGTGCACTGTAAGCAGTCCCACTTTGTGGCATACAGCAAGGAATCCAGCACCCAGAGGCAAGCCATTTGCCTTCTCAAGGCCAGGTAATTCATTATTGTGCAGGTTTAATGGCTCTCACACATGGGACTGTACACCCAGCCTCCCCCTAAAACCCAGCTATAGACACTCTGCAGGTAAGGAAGGACTGTGTGGAGTCAGCTAATTGGAAACACGGCTGATAACTCCTTCAAATGGCTGGGTCTGTGCTGCCACTTGAGGAAGGGAACAGATTTATGGGCCCTGTCCTGCTGTGTCTGCGCAGGCAACCCATCAGAGCCGGTAACAATTAAATCAGAGAGGGCTTTCCTGTCAGAAGCCTGCAGAGTCTCTAGAAGGTTTGCAGTGTACGAGGTTCTGTGGGGCACTCAGCTGCTCCCAGCCCAACCCCAGAAAAAGCTTTCGGTAAGCTCAGTCTCGGTTATGGAGGGGATGGCTCATTGCACTCAAGACTAGACTAAAGATGCAGAGCGAGGATCAAGCAGGTGACTCATACTTTTGACATCTCTTTCCTTTGTCTGTTCTGTTTGACAGAAATCCAAAGATGACGTGAGCAACTTTGATCCAGATTTTATAAAAGAGGAGCCCATTCTCACTCCAATTGAAGAAGGAGTTCTCCCAATGATAAACCAAGATGAATTTAGAAACTTTTCATTCACAAGCCCAGAACTGCAGCAATAGCTACAGCTCGGGGAAAGGGCTGCTGAGAGGACTGGGAGGGAATGAAATAAAAACTAAGTTTACGAGAAATTTCATTTTCAAGGAGTAACAGTGCACTGACTTTACACGGTACAGCAGCACCACTGTCAACATTACCTTAATGTGAAATTGAAACCTTCCTGTGTTTGTGGGATTTATGCAGCTCTTGGATCAAATATTGACAGGAGTAGAACAAACATGGTATTGTAAATAGATGATGCGGACAGAGAACTGAATGCTGAGCTAGTTGGCTCAGCCTGAATGTCACCATTTGCAGTGGATTGAAGGAGTCGGCATGAGTATGAAACAAGTGTCTTGCAGCTCTGAGCCAAACAGACTTGTTACAATTCTGATTGTTTGCAAGACTATTTTGAGGAGTCCCAGCACTGTCCAGCATTCTGGAGCCTTGATCCAGCATCCCATGGCCTGACTGAACCAGGTGTTCCTACTGACATTACCTGTTTCTGCAGTATTTATTTCTTTCTGAAGGACAAATGGCTCTCTTTGCCACTGTTTGGGTTTTCCATGTGAAATATTTCATTGTGCTGACTAGCAGAAGGAAAAAAAAACAAATGCCCTGTGCCCCACACAGATTCTTCCAAATCAAAGGGAAGTCATGTGCTTGTAGCGTTCTACTGTTTGTGCGATATGAAAAGTTTTAGTGTTTGCATTCTGTGAAGTGCCTTTTTACATCATGCATCTTCAATGCTCCTTTCTTTGCCTCCCAGCTGTTTTCAACTATAACGTAACTTGTAAAACCTTACTGTTTACTTGGGCCGATTCTATTTAATTATGCTATACAGAGCCCCTTTTGTGGGTTTAGTGCCTCATTAAAATTTTAATCCAAAGTGGTAGCACTTAAATTATTTGTAGCATTATTGTAACAAGAGCCACAGAGATGGCAAACTGCTTGAAAGCAGAGTTGTCAACCAACAGGTAACACAAAAGGACAACTTTCTCCCATGAGAATGATAAACATTATCCAAGAAACAGGGTGACTTGGTTTGGTTTGGATTTAAGGGCCTATTACACACAGGGCACTTCTTATCGGTTGCAGCCTCAAGTGTCTGCCACAGGCAGACTGAGACACTTTTTCTACATGGTTTGTAGAAACCAGACACTCTGGAGATGGTTCTGTGCTTTCCCTGCTCTTCTGGAAGTGGGGTGATTTTTCTATAGCTCCTTGGCACACCTTTGCACTCCTTGCTGAGCTTGAAGCTGTGCGTCAGGACCATAGCCCATTTCTTGGGCAGATATGAATTACTGGAGAAGGAGGAGGATTTCTAACCTCTTGCAAAACTGATCATGGTTGTATAGGGCTAGTCACATGCTTTAACTTGCAAGAAGGGTGAGGTGCAGCAGAGAGGGACACATTCTGTACAGGCCTTGCACCACTGCAACTGTGGAGGTGACATGGGAGCAGAAGCTTTTGTCAAGGAAATTATACTGCTACAACCCTCATTACAGCACAAACCCACCAGTATGTACATGCTCACCTGCTGTAAGACCAAGTTAGAAATAAGAAATCAAGGCTGAGATCTACATAGAAGTGTTACCCCTTCTCACCCAAGCCCTCTCTACTTGACTGAGTCTCTTCTACCCTGAAACAACCTGCTGAACTGTTTGACAGATGGGGCAAAGGTTCAGTTACCCTCAGACTCTTCTTGCCTTTGTGCTTCTGTTATACCAGTTCTCCCTTTTTCTTCCCTGTATCGCCTCTTACATGTAAGCACAGCTTCATTCTCTGGCCTTCCCTCCCTTCCATGGGCATCTTCTGGCCACACTGCAGCCAGCCCGTCTCTTGGCCCTTTGCTGGTCTATAGATCCTTCAAACTGGAACAAGAGAAGAGGAAGGACAAAGGAGAAAATGTTGTGTGGTGTAAGTGGGAGAAGAGAGAGCGGATATCCAGAAAAGTTATCCAAGAACCAGTCATGCAGGCTATCTTGAATTGCTTTCCCATATAGAAAGAAACGGTGCAGGGATGAATGCATTTGCATAAGGGGGGCACTGTGGCCTCTAAACCATGATGTGGTGTGAATTAAGTGTAGTGTTCACCTGTCTGGTGCAGACATGAACCTAGGCATCTCCTCACTCAAGTGTCCCAGTGTTATGACTGCAGCAGTGTTTGCTCGGCAAGGGGTGAGTACAGCTAAGCTGGCCACTGAGGGTGAGAGCACCAAAACTATCTATGAATTTTGTGTTGACAGCGTTTTGAATGCCGCACTGTCGAGGATTATGAATGGCCTTCCCTAGACATCGGTGCAAGAGAGCAGTAAGTGATACGCTTTTTTGCCAGCACGTTGGTATCATCCCAGTGTTTTATTGGTTGTCATTCCCTGGGCTCTGGAGACCTTATGGAATCATTCCTGCTGGAGAAGCTAGTGCCACAGTGTTATCTTCAGCATCAGAATGTGATCCCGCTTCCATGGTCACAGGATCCAAGCAGCTCTGCTTACACCCCTGACAGTATGAAGAATGTCCAATAGTCACCTTTGGAGACCTTTATTTGTGTAGCAACAGCAAACAATCTGTTTCCTGAGAGCTTGGGGGATGGAAACTGAGACACCTCTGTAGTGCTGTGTTAGGATCTTTGTGAACTATAAATCAGAAAGCTTGTAGATTTCTGGAAGCTATAAAATGATGTCTAAGGCCACCCTGGGGAGCAGGAAAAGCTCCTGCCCTGGCCAGCCAGTACCTGCTTTGGCCCAGGGGCTTGTTGGCTTGATGGGGCAGGGATCAAATATCAAAGGGAGATTCTTTCCAGTTTCACTTCTCATTGATTTCAAATGGCATCAGGGTCCCTCCACCCTGCCATCACCCTTGGCTCAAAGCACATGTGCAGATCTGTGCTTGGACCTGAAGCCTAATGTTCTGCTATAATTTCCTTGATTTTCACAATTTCACCTAGATCTTGCTTCATAATTTAGGGCAGCTCTTCTCCTCCGTTGCTTGCCTGGAACTCACATGTAATGATTTCGGCTACTTGAGTCAGCAGATCCTGAGTCAGCCACATTTGGCTGAGGTCCTTGAACTCTCCCATACTTTTTACAAGGAGCTGCCATTTTGATTGTGTTCCCTCCAGACTCTGTCAGCAGCATGGATGAAGATCGGCTTAATAAAAAGTATCTATGCAATAGGTTTGCTTTCCAAAAGCTGAGTTAGTGTTTATGCCGCAATGGAATATACAAAGAAAAACTGATATTTAAAAAAAACAAAGCAGGGATACAAAAAAAAGAAAGAGTTTTTCCATGAGCGAGCCTGCCAGCTCTTCTGGCATCGTTGCTTGTCTGAGTGATGCAACATGGAGTTTAGCCTATTAATTTGGTCCTGACTTTAGGAGTATATTAAGCTGGCAGCCATGGTTTAAAGCATAAAAAGCTTGTATTTGCTCCAGTGTGAAAACTGACAATAGAGCAAATTATAATTAGTTCCCTTTGCACTGCTTTTAGTGCTTGCATGAAAAGCGAAGGTCTCTTTGATGTCTCTAAATTTGTGTTCTGTGCAATGGTTTCATTTTCAAAGAGGTTCCTGAAATTTAGCTATAAAATTCAGTGGCCTACATCTCATTCGTGGCCTTTGAAAGGTGGGGGTGAGAAGCAGATGGTCTACAATGAATAGATGAAAATCATCTCGCACCTACTCAGGCTGGCTGTGCTGCCAAAGACATTGCTTTTAATACCGCTGCTTGATAGGCGATGGAAGAAAGATCTCACAGACTCCAAGTGCCTAAGGGATTTTAATGTAAAAAAATGCAATTCTAACTGCTGGATGAAGATGTATAAATGCATTCTCAAACACTGGCACAGGTTCCTTACTCCTTGTGAAGTCCTAAATGATATTTTTCCTTGAAGCTTCATGCTCCTCCTGCAGAAGTTGCCGTTTCTCTAGTTGGATATGAGAGAGGCTCCGGTGGCTGCGGCAGGAAGACTTGATCAGCAATGCCCAGAGCCAGGAGAAGTGAGATCCTCTGCTCTGTCCCTTGGCCAGAAAGGAAAGAGCTGTTCGCTGCTGCCTGTTCTCTGTTGGTTTGCTCATCTGTTCAAGTGTCTAGGCAGGAGGTTTCTGCTCCTCCCCAGGGAGACCATTTCACAGCTTTTACAATTCTCGTTGCTAAGTAAATTTCCTGATATTTGGAAATGACGTGAATGAGATGAAAATCTGTCTTATCATGCCACTAGGATCCTTATTGGAAGCTGCAAGTCAGGGTTTGCATTACTAAATATATACTGGGCTGCCAAACCAAAGCATTCAGAAATGATGAGTCAGGTTGTCTGAAAATCCCGGCTCACTCAGGAATCAAGAGCTTTCCAAAATAATGAATGTCAAAGTATTTTCTTTTCTTTTTATTTTAACATCTGGATTATGACTTGCATTTATTCTCCACATCAATAAAAGCTGGAATGTCATGTCAACATAATTATTTTAGATAAAAGCAGGGATCCATGAATTGATGTGAAGCCAGGCATTGGAGCTTGGAAGAAAATGCCAAACACCAAGAGATGGGTGATAAAACTGCAAGAACAGAGGGCATGGGGTTTATGTATTTTTCCATGTCTTCCTATTCTTTATGTGTAGTCACCACAGTGGTCTCTTGTCTCCCTGTCTCAAACCCCACATAACAGGGCATGCATCATGCAGGAGGCCCAGGAGTGAAGAAAGAGAAAAGGAAGGATGGGGAAAACATTTACATGCTGTATAGTCACTGTGTATAGGGCTTGCTCAGAGGCATTTCTGAACTTGTGCATCAGTCCTTGCACAAGCCCGTCACCTTTTGCCTTCTGCAGCCTGTGCTGCCATTCCCCATCCGCCCCACTGCCTGTCCTGTCTTCCCCTAAGCACAGCACTCTGCATCACCCCTTGGACCATCATCACTGGACGTGTTCTGCTGATGGAGCCAAGACTGTAGGAAGAGCAGGAGGTCAAGAAGCGTGGAAGAAAGAGAAGGGGTGCTTGACCACCTGGGTGCCTTCTGGCCCTGAGCAATGTGGTGGGGACTTTGGTACTGTCACTGTCCCAGTGATGTCCGTATGACTGAAACCTGTAGGAGGATAGGCTATATGCCCTCTCACACCTTGTATTAGAAGCTGGAAAAGAGAGGAAGCAGGACAGTATCATCTGAGAAATGGGGTCACAACTCTTAGTTGTGATTGAGAGGATGGAGTTTATTTTAGAGGTGCCTTAGGCTGCTTGCAGACAAGTAGAAAGAAGACATGCGAGAAAGCTGCCCTTTCATCTCTGCCCCCATCCACACTGGGGAAGGCAGATGACTTTGCCTTGGTGAGGGTGGTTTGATTGAAGAGACCTGGGGACCACAGGTGCCAGGGATGGTGGGAGTTAGAAAGTGTTGCAGCAAAAGGCTGCCAGGCAGAATTGCCAAGGAACATTCCCAAACCCTTTCATCCCAAGAAGGAAGCCTGAAATGAGCTCAAGTCAGGCAGAGGCAGAGGCTTCACCGCGTGGGCTCCCACGTTTTAGCCCTGAAACAGTTTTAACTTGCCTGTGGTGTAGCTCTCCTGCTCCAGCTCTGAACTCCCACAGCTGTTGTTGGCAACAGGTCTTATAAAAGCGGAGTTGAGAGATTTTAGCAGTGAGTTCAGGATTGCTCAAAACTGATGACTCAGTTCCTCCAGTGCTTCCTTACCCCCTCCTTCAAATGAGGGGTTTATTCATCACCTGGTTTCTCATTTCCAAATATTTAGTGTGGGCTGGGGTCAGAGCCTCAGTTTTCCTACAACAGTGACAGCTAAAACTGTGTTTCTCCTTAAATGAAACCTGTTTCACCTTGGTCTCACTTGATTCCAGGAACAGGATCTCACGATCTTCAAACCACTGCAACAACAGCACCACCACCATGTATGCCAAGAGAGAAGAACATTGCAAGAGCTATCAATAAGCCTTTCTTTGGAGATTAGCCAAGACTTGCTGTGGTTGGGCTGGAACTGAGAGGCAATTCATAGATCTTCATCTTATCTGCTTCTAGACTCAGATGGGAAGCAGTTCCAGGCCTCCTAGTTATTGCAGACCTGTCTGCTGCCCAGAGATACCTTCTGCACAAAAGTCTTGCTTTCTTTTCCGAAATGCAGCCTAGAAGACCCAGGGTATTGAAAGCCTTTATTAGAGTTTGGTGCTGACCACGCATTTCTTCTGAACTGAGACACAGTGTCATGTTCATCTCAAGAACTGGGTCATTGGGTTTTCAAATGCCAACAAGAACTCTAGCCAATGTCTGCTCTAGCTTCTGGGATGCTGATGTCTCCCAGACTTGGGGTGAAAGCAGTGCCATTGGTAGCTTGAACCTTCTGACTTGAGGCAGGAGGGCAGTATTACAGCTGAGTCACCATTATTTTTAAGCTCTGTGAACACACTCTGAGGCCTGAGCTTAAGCACTGTTATCTGGTAGACATATCTGAACTTGTTGCTCTCCTTGGGGCAACCTTTGTTTGCCACTTCTCAGGCCCTTTATTCTTACTCATCCTTAACCCTTCGTCTAAGGGGAAGGCTGGGTGGTGGTTTTGTTCAGCTCTTTGCTTCTGCCGCTTCCCTGGACAGTGAAGAAAACCTGCCTCCAACTGCCTAAGGAAACTGGCCAAGTGAGCCATATGTCACGGGATAATTTTCAAATGCTAATCTTTGTAGGTTAAAACTCATTTTTAACTGGAGGAAAAAAGGTAAATGTGACCTTTAAACCTGCTCACCTAGGCCTAGACTTTAGCAAAATCCTTCTGCTTGCAGGAACCTTCATCACCAAGTTTCACCAGGGCTCCCTACAGACCCATGAAAATTGCCATGTAGAGCCTGCACCTAAATTACACCCTGGCAGTTGAAGGCTGTCTTTTGTTTTTGCTGCTAATGAGCAAGAATTTCCCCTGCCAGCTTGGGATGCCTTCTCTAATCTGTTGCCCTGACTCCTCTAATTTTCTTTGCTCTTCAGCAAATGACCATGTCCCCGAGTGTCCTGCCCATGGCAGGCATTTCCCTCACGCACACAGAGGGGAGCTGTGCTGGTGGTAATCTGGTGAAGATGATGTAATGCAATATGGGGCTGTCTGTCAGCTGTTCTGGTGGAGCCTGGTCATTTGTCTGAGATGGAAAATCCCCAAACTACAATCAGTGCCTGATACACTTGAGTGGAAAATGTCAAAATTATAATGTGGCTCATCTCCCCGTGCTGAATTACTCTGTTTCTATGTATAGACCTATCAGCACTGGTCTGGACCAGCCAGTGCGACCATAAAGGTGTCTGGGCCTTTGTCATGGCTCCATAGATGTCGCTCTGTTTTGATGGAGCACAAGTGTATCCCAAGGACTGCTGAGCACTAATAAATGGCTGTTGAACTGGAGTTCAACACAGGCAGCTGGCCAATAGCATCCTGCTTTGGAGACTGGTTCCTAGGCAGAGGCAAGGCATGATGAGCAAGGAGGTGCCTGGAGTTACCCAGACCTAGAGTAAAAGCCTAAATGCAGCAAGCTTACTAGCGCTCAGCATGGTGTACATGAGGTCACTTAAGGACTTTGCCTTAGTTCTCCACCCATTTGTGTCTTAGGCTGATGATGTGGTGAGCAGCTCCTAAGGGAGTGGAACCTGCCTGATGTGTAGGACCTTGCAGCTGGGCTTGATGACCGCAGGAAAAGGCGTTGCTGGAATCAGGAAACTTCTTTTAAGCAATTACTAAAGGAGCATCCTGGTTGAGAATGGGCAACTGAAGCCTAAGCTGGTTCTTGTGCCAAGACCTTCCCCTGCTGCTTGCTCCCAGACTTTCCTGCTCGTCACTGCTGCCCATGAGCCATGAACCAATTGTTTATGGGGAAATGACCACAGGCAGTGAGAGCCCTGCAACAATTTAGGGTCATCAGGCAAAGGTCACACAAGCAACACTTATGTTTCTAAGTCTTGGTGTCCACACAGAAAGCAGGATTCTGCAGCTTATTTTTATTAAAATCATAAAGTGAATCTGGCAGCTTTCTGAGATAGGGTACGAGATAAGCCTGCAACAAACCCAAGTAGACAAGTAATTTTGTTCTAATTGCTGTTGTAGGGCAGTAGAAATGAAAAACCATGTGTCCAGGGGTATACACACCCTCATCCCCTGATTAGATACATATAATGAGATGGAAAGCTAATCTATCATATTTAGAATCAGTCAATTAGAGGGTTAGGGCTATAGATGCATTTAGCTTTAGCATTAGGGAGATATTTAGACCACATGCTGTACTTAGTCATTACCATGCTAAGTGATAGTAGATGCAGGTCACCCTATATATGGGCCGTAGTAATCAGCTTGAAGTATTACCAAGTAAGCCATTTCACCTTCGGGCTCCCTTCCATGCCACCACAAATAAAATGGGCCATCAAGGTCATGGTGAGATGCTCTTTAAAACCCAACACCCACTGTTTATTGTGGAGTGGAGAGTGACTTGGATTTAAAGTTCAGCCTCTGCTGTGTGGAGAGAGTTGTAAACAAACAGCTCACCCTCTTTGACAGATCTTTTGCTTCTTAGTTGCCAGCAAAAGAAGCGGTGGCAGATGCCAGCCAGGCACTGCCAGCCCTCTGCTTGCCCAGGTGCCTGCCTGGTGTTATTTGAAGCCAGTGGACCATCCAGGTGAATAAATCATGTCAAAGTGAGTGTGGCTCTGGCACCTCCCTGCTGGCACTCCTCGCTCTTGTTTTTGGAGGAAGTCACTGAAAGCTGCACATGCTGTAGTTGCCCTAGAAAGCAGCTTATGTGATTAGGCGGAAGGTCAAAAATAGAAAAGCTCACAAAGGAATGCCTAAAATATTGCGGGTGTGATCCAACGATGGCTTCGCCACCTCTCTCTGCACCCCCTGAGGTGCTGCTCCCAAGGTCCTCATCTGGTTCTGGTACCGGCCCATTCCCCACAGGAGCCTGTGGACTCCTTCAGGCCGAAAGCTCTTGGTGGCTTTATTTTTATATGGAGGGGGTTTGCATCTGCTTTTAAGACTCTGATGTGTTGTAGCTCTGCCACAAGCCTCCCTGCTGCAGGCGGCCAGGAAAATGGAGAGCTTTGCAATGCCTCCCAGCCCAGAAGACAGGCAATGGGTGGCCATGGAGAAGGTGCAGTGTCTCTGGGTGCTCTCCAGCCCAAGGGAAGCTACTTTTCTGGACCATCTTCTGTCTCACAGTATTCCTGGCAGCACCCACTTTGCTGAGAAACACCCTGCCCTTAAACCTTCACCTCTCCATCCTTTCCTCAGAGGCTAATTGCTCCACTTCTGCCTTCATTTTCCATTTTTTAGGAGCCCAAGTAAAACTGTCTTGCTAGCAATGGGTATAGCTGAATATGTGCATGTAACAGCCCTTTCCAGACACTTCAAAACCCATCTGCCCTGTCCCTCTGAGGCAAGTTTTTGCAAGTAGGCAGGAACTGGCACAGGGGAGGGTGCTCCTGTCTCAGATGAACACCAGGAACTGGTGCTGCTCACCAGGAACTGGGAAGGTCTTGGCTTTGGCATGGGCTGGGACCAGGAAACAACTCAAAACGTTGGGTATCTGCTGGGACACAGCACAAGCATTGCCCCAGCTCCCCTCAGCCGGCTGGGGCCAGCTGGTGAAGATCCCTCAGGGGAAGCTACCAGGTTTGGGGCTAATGGAGACCTGCCCAGGGAGGTGGAACGAGGATGATGCAATGGGCCACAGCTCTTGCGCTGCTGACGAACCCCAGCAGCGGGCTGGGGTGAAGGCGGGCAGGAAAAGTGATCGTGGTGGCCAGAGCAGGCACTGGATGGTCTCAGGCAGTGTGAGGCATGGGCAGCCACTCTCACCAGGCTCTGGGGGCTGCCAGAGCTGTTGGCATTATCAGGAGGACCTCAGTGTTTCAATACCTGTTTTCCCATGGGCAAGGGGCTCCAGATGGAGCACAAAGTCTCAGTGTAGTCAATTTAGCAGCAACCACCGTGGCAAGAAGCCTATGGCAAAAACCTTGTGTTTTCCCCATGTACGGACCAGTGCACTGGTAACACATCCTCAAACTCCCACCACAGCCCACTCACTGCCCTCCCTCTTTGCTGGCAAAGACACTGGAGATGGCTGGGCAGGTGCAGTGGGTAGCAAGTATGGGGCTGGAGCAACAGTGATGAACCCCAGCTGCAAAGAAGCATTCTTTGTGCATCACCAGGTGCAGGAACTGTGGCCGGTGGTGGCTGCTGTAACGCCAATTATGCTGACGGGGAAGCTCAAACAGTTGAGCATAAGCAGGGCCATGCATTTTTGTCCCATGAACTGTTTTCCAGGGGAGTAAAATCCCCTGCTTTATGTTTTTTCCCTACTTCTTAGCCAGTGATGGCAGGTGTTGAAGGGACTTTCCATCTCTCACTAGTCTGGTTGGCAGGTCATGTTCAGCTGCACCTTGGCACTTGCAGGTTGGTCAATCACTGGACAAGCCTTTGCAAATCCACATTAAGTCATGCCAGCCTGCAGGGATGCCTCACTCAGTACCTACATGATCTTTGTATTGTCTTGTATTGTATTGTTTATCCTTGTATTGTATTGTTTATCCTCCTCCTTCTCCTTTTGTGTTTTTGCCTATCTGTGATCCTCCAGAGGCATTTCAGCACCCTGGCTGGGAAGGAGCAGTGCTATACCAAGGAGAAAGTATAACTGTGATCTCTGCAAAGTTGATTTTATCACTATTTGTACCTGTGTTTTGTTTTGGGGGTTGTTTGTTTTTCATTTATCCAGCTTGCCAAGCTACTCCTGTGCTCAGTCAGTGCTGCAAGCTTGCACAGTTAAGCACAGCACTGCCCATTTGGGTAGGGATGTGTCTGCTGTGGGTCTGTTTTGTGTGAGCAGTGTTGATGTGGTGTTGAAATGCCAGCTTTGGTGATGGCTTGGACAAGAGCCCCCTCTGTCACTGGTGGGGAGAGCAGGCAGAGCTCTGCACCATAGTGGCACCAGAGATGCTCACTTACTCCCATGAAAGGAGATGGGCACGCTCAGCACAGGGAGTTATTCCCACTCTTCCCCATGTTGCGCCAGCAGAACAGCTTTCAGCCCCATGGCACACACAGCCCATCCTGCCACAGCACCTTTCTGCTGGGCTTTCCCAGCCGCCCAGTGCAATGTGTGGAAAAGATGCAGGGATTGTGGAAAGACCCAATGCAACCAAGGAACCTCCTCCATCTCCACTATGTCATGGTGTGGGGATTCATACCACCCACCATCATTTCGGGGGATGTTTTGGCTGTTTTCTCCCCTGGGCATTGCTAGTTTTCCATAGGCAGCAGAAGTGTCCCACCGAACTTCCTCTGAGCCGTGGCCTATCTGTGATAGCCAAGAGGAAAGGAGCTAAAGGTATAGAGGTCCCGCACATTTGAGACCTCCAGCTGGTATCTATCTCTGCTCGGAAAGATGAAGATTTCTTTTGCCAGCCAGGCATTGTGAAACAACCGCCGTGCGAGGGTGGTGCCTGCAGGAAGCATGCGTGTGTTTTATGTATGGGGTGAGAGCCTGGATTTTCACAAGTAAACTTTGGGTCATGGTTTTGGGAGGTGCTAGGGTTGGGCTGTTTTTTTTTCCTGTATGCTTTCTTCCGTTGCAGCTCTAGGTCTCCTTCACTAGGTCTGAATTTCTGAAGGAGGGTGCTCAGCCTGGACTCCAAACCTGTGTTCCTGGAGGTGACAATGGAAAGTCCACCCGTGACCTGGAGCATCACTGGCTTTCTGGCTTTCCAAAGCCCAGCAAAGTCCCATGTGGATCATTTCATGACACCTCCCAGTGCCTCCCCAGGGAAAAGAGCAAGCAAGCCCCCTCCTAACTACCTGTTGCAGGGATTCAGGGAGGAAATAGAAGGCAATGCCTATGCTGGGCACCGACCCAGCCACAGAGCCCAGAGCTGAGGTGGTGTGAGCATCATGAGGACCACACCCCAGCACTGTGAAATGAGGGCTAAAGGCAGACCTGCCCCGTCTGAGCAAATAACACAGGCTGTCGGGACATTTAGTTGCAGCTTGGCTGTTTGCCCCTGTTACAAGGCTTGGCAAGGAGGGGATTGCATTTCTTGCAACATCCCCACGCGAGGTAACGTGGGTTGCCAGTGGTGTTTGTCTACTGGGACACACAGCAAATAACCTGGCTGTTTGTCCTGGCCTCCTGCCTGGTGGTTGGTACCAAGTGCTGCTGCTGTCCTGCAAGACAGACCCACACTTGCCACAGGAGGAGGCATCTCTTCAGCTGCAGGAAGCCCACAGATGCCAGGGTTTTTGGAAGAAGCAGATGAGCGGGTGCCATGGTGATGGGGGAAGCTACCTGCTCGCTGCATGTGCTGCTTTGCTTCATCGGAGGCTGTGGCGCCGTCACAGTCAGCAAGTTAAACATTGCAAGAAATATACTTTACTCCTTCCTTGATCAGCTGCTGCTGAATCACTCACCATTTGTCCTGATTACAAGGCCCTTATCAGAGCTTTTTACTACTTTACCCCCCCATTTCCCCCTTCCTGGTACACCGTGGTTCGTGTCCTGATCCCCTAGATATTTCCAGGCTCTGTGTTTGCAGAGTGCCAGGGTTTCCATCCTGGCTCTCTTAGCTGGGCTCAGCATCCTCACTGCCTTCCCAAAGTGCATGTCAGCTCTGGTGAAGAGCTCTGCCTCACTGAACCCGGGGGATTTAGCTGCAGCACCCAGCATGTTTCTGGCAGCTGCCTACCCACCCTGCATGTTGGCATCTCTGCTCCTGTAGTGCTCTTCTCCTTCTCACTCCTGGTTTGCAGATCCAGATTATTAGTGCAAAACACCACTGATCCCAATGGCATCACCTTGCCGACTGGGAGGCCAGCAGTTGATCAGTAGCTGCCCACCGTGGAGCCAGCACCTTTGGCATCGTGGCAGGCAGGGAGTGAGGCAGCAAGGGCTTGAGTGAAATGCACCCTCCGGTGTGAATCACAGCCCTCTGCACTCACTGAATCAGCATGGCCTCTTCAACACCCCATCAGCTTGGACTGCAAATCAATCCCCACTGTTCTGGAACAGGAATAGGGCAAACCAGGCAGAGTTGCCCAAGAAGCCAACCATGGGTGTGGATGGCAGATTGCAGAATATACGTGTTTTGCCCAGTTAAGTCTCTCCTGAGACATTTCTGCCCTCCGCAGCACCCTGGATGCCCCATCAGTGTGCTCTGCTAGCAAAATATGTTTGGTATCGAGGTGAGAGTCCACCCTGAGAAGGACCTAAACACCATGCATGTGGACATGCCTGGTGTCTCATTTTTCTCCCCTTTGCAGGGCAAGAGGGATGGGGTCCTCAGGAGCACAATTTGTGGCTGTTCTCCTGAGGATGGAGAGCCTTGTCTTGCTCATAAGCCATCCCAGCAGAGTATGCTGGAATTCCAGATGTGGCCTTAACCCAGGCAAAATCACACAGGTAGTTTCCAGCCACCCATGGGGATGGCAGGTGGGTATGGTCAGTACTGTGTGCTAGCGAGGCTGGTGTATGGAGCAAATTTGGGTCTTATGTAGGAGCTGCAACTCTTCCCCAACACCATACACCATAGTGTTGGCTAAACTATACAGCCCCTTTTTGCCCCACCCCTGTTCCCCTCAGGAAGCCTGAGCAAGGAGAGGCTGCCCCCCTGCCAGAAGCAGTTTACTGCACCCATGTATTTATGCTGCAGCTGATTAAAGCTCCAAGTAAGGCAATTACAGGTTATGGGGTGTATAAACAGGAGGTGCTGTGGTGTTGCAGGCTGGGGAGAGGAGCTGCTTGACTTTGCTGGAGAGTATCTGGGAATGTACTTGGGGCTTGCTTCTGCCTTTCTCACACTGCCTCACACTCAGGCTAAGGCACTGGGTCACCTTCATGGGACCGTGACTTCCAGTAGCAGTCTGTGGTGGTCAGCACTGGACTCGAGGCATTTTGTGTCCCTGACTTAGTGGTGTCTTCCCTCCCTGGCAAGGATGCTTGGAGCTGCTGGAAAACCTGTCCCTCCTCATATAGACATCCAGATAAAAGTGGACCCTGGAAAACCATGGCCATTGCCAGGAGTTTTAAACTCCTATTTTTAAACATTGCCTAAACTCCTTAGAGTTTGAGAGGTCACTACAGTTTTGTTTTCAAGGACTTTATCTCAACCTGCAACAGTGAACTAATAAAAGATAATCTCAAAGGAGAGGCGAACCCAGCCCCGCAGCAGGGCACTGAGCATCCCTCACATCTCAGTGTTCTTTTCTTCTTGATAATTTGAATTTTTATTTCTTTTCTCCTCAGAAGTCAGCTCTCTGTGTGCTGTGCTGGCTCCTATCTTGATGGATCCAGCTTTTACTGCTGCTCCACCTTCCTATCTCCTAGAGCTAGACAGCGGTTAAGAAACGGCATTCATGTGCATATACATGTTGTATACGGAGGGATTCTCTATTAATCTTAAAGATGCTTTGATCAGAAAAGTAATAACTTGCTGGCATGAATTATTTTACAAATTTTGCTTTTGCGGAGAGAAGCTCTTTGGCTTGAGATTTTCCTTCCTAGCAGAAACAAGTTATATCTGATGAACTAACCTTGCTGCTTTTGTTCTCAAAGCAGTAATTTACTCTCCAAGCAGTGGCATCACAACTTACCACCCCTGCAGCATCATTTATTCAGCAGTGCAGTCAGCCAAGAGGATAACACAGGGTGCAAGTGATGTGGTTACTATCTGTGCTGCACCATCTGACATGACTTTCCCCTTCTCAGTGTATTTTCGGACACACAAACTAGCAGGGAAATGTTTTTCTTCATGTGAGGAAATTCAAGTCACCACAAGATCAAATTTATCCCACAGAGCAGCAGCTACAGCTCCCAGTCCATTCAGTGGAAAATAGCTGTAACCCAGCAAATTCCACTTTGGCCCATACAGCTGCAGAGCCGTAAAACACTTGGATGTTTCCCTGCAAAAAGCTCCTGTAAAGGCTTCCTGCAGCCTTGACTCCTTGCCAGCCCAGCCTCCAGAGCTGCCTGAGCCTAACCAGGACTTTCCAAAGAAATTCCTGTCAAAATCTTCCCAGTTCTCTGGTTTGTGTTTTGTGCAGCACTCCGATGTGAAAATATTGATTCTGGACTATAGAGCAGCTGCTTTGTATATTTGACCAATGCAACGGTACCAAAGTTAGGCCTGAACTGTCATTGTCTGGTTCCTTTTTTATCTTTTTAATGCAGCCTTAAAAACGCAGTGGGCATTGATATTAGGAAGAGCCAAATATAGCAATGATGCAGCATAAATCCTATAGCCAGCCAATGTTGTCTGCCTCAGCTGCACACCTCTTTTCATTTTATTTTTTTTTTCTTTTACCCTCCAGATTGTGTTTAAAAATGGAAGATTTTACAAGGGCATTTCAGGAGAAGTTTAAGCATTTATGAAGAAACAGGGAAAGTCAGACTGAGCATTTGCTGACTGAAAACATACAAAACCCCGAGGAGCGTTTGCAGTATCACAGTGTTTCTATAGGCAAGCTGGGAGGTGTTGAGCTCTGCTCAAACCTGAGCTGATTGTTTTTTCTGCTGCTGAAGGAGCCTTGCCCCAGGCCAGGACCCTGTTTCATCCCTCCGTGCTGATGCACTGCTGCTACATCTGCAGCCAATGATGAGGGATTTGGTACAGAGGCTTCAAATACATGGGGCCAAGTTCCTGTTAGCATGAATTAACACTCTGAGCATCAGCCCCTCTCTAGCAAGGCATAATTCATCCCATGGCAGGGAGCTGCAGCTCCAGGTGTTGCTTTGTTTTCTTCCAGGTTCATTGCTGATGCCACATCCTGATCTCTGTTATCTCATAGGGACCGAGGATTTCACACTGCCCACCACTGTCAGGCAGTAGGTTTCAGTCTGTTCCCAGAGGACCGGAGTGTAACAGGCCAGCTGGGAGGTTGGGAAACTGCATCTCTGCTTTGCATCTCTAACAACAGCCTTCAGCTGCTTCAATTTTACTGTCAGCCTCCCTCATTCACAGCCTTGCAATCAGCAAATGAAGGTGAGTGAAAGGCATAATCACTTGCGTGTGGCTTTATAGTCTTGTCCTCTGCCTTTCGGGCTGGCTGCAGCTTGGCAGCCATATGCAGGGAAACAGAGCCTGCTCCTTCACCCCCACCGCCTCTGCCTTTCTCAGGGCCTGATCCGGACAGGGCAAGGTTTCACTCCCGAATCCCCAACAGACTGAGGTATTTTTAATGTTCTTTTATACCTGCTAATAACTTGAAGAAGCAAGACTCGAAGCATGCTGGTCACAGATGGACCTGCCCAAGTATTCCTGTGCCTTGGGTTTTTTTTAGCAATTTTTATGAGCAAATCTATACATGAGGTTTTGAAGGTGAAATTGTTTGTTACAGGGATCTGAAGTGCATCCCTTGCTCAATGTTCACTAGGTGCCAGTCAAAACTCTTTCTCATTTGGTTAACACTGGCTCAGCTTGTGCCTGTGCCTGCTCCAACTGTGATTTGGGTGGGAGCAGTGCTTGGAAGTGGTTTGGCCCCATGCTCTGCACACCACGCTCTCTGACCAAGGAGCTCTGAGAGGGACTCAGGTGATCAACTGTTTCCACAAAGCCACAAACGATCCTATATACAGCTCCAAAGCCCTGCAGCAGAGATCTGTGCACTTAAAAACACTTTGCCCTCCCTCAGTTGTGTCCAAATGAGGTGCCATGCTGGGTTAAGTCAAGGGTTAGCCTTGAGTGAGAGAGCATTAAAGGAACCTTTGCTTTCAGCTGGAAGTGATTTGGCACCACTGGATCAAAACTTTTGCAGCACTTGGTCCTGCTTGAAACTGGGTACATTGTAAAAATTTTCCTATCAACTGGGTGTCCGTTCTGAACCATCGTCTTCTGCCAGTGTTGCATCTCCCACCATTCCTCTGCACTGGTAAAGGAGACATGCTACAGGAGGGCAGCTGTGGGAGCCAATGTGTGTTTTCTCTTCCACCACTCTGTGAACCATATCAGCACAAGCCAGCCCATAAACCTGCAGCCAGCCTTGAGGACATGGTATTCGCAGTGCCTGCCATGGGATCCAGCTGGGGACTGAGCGTCACCTCTCCTTGAACTGGGATTCTCCATGTCCAGGTGGTACGGAAAAGCAGCCTGACCTGCCCCACCAGCTCCATGACTGCTTGATGCTAGAGGAAGGGTATTGTCCCTTACCACCTGCAGCCTGCTTTTATCTCCACTTGCCAGCATCCTGTTCCCTTACTTAGTCAGTCTTTTTAAAAGGCCAAAAGGCAAAGAAAGAAGATAAAGGGTAAGAGTTTTCTTCCCAGGCATGGCTCAGCGATGCTGTGGGTTGAGCACCCGAGTGTGGCTATTTTGGACACAAAGCAGGAAGAGCGGGTGGTAAAGGCATGGCTTCTATTGGTGACATGGCCATGTATGCCTGGGCACAGCAAGGGGCACTGGGGATGTCTCTGCTGATGGGGTTCATGGGGATTCACTGGAGCTGGGATTGGTGAGGGAGCTGTGCTGTTCTCCTCACTGATTTTGGACTGGTGAAACCCAAACCTTTCTGGATTGCATCCCAGTATCTGCAGTATGGCAGGACCAAGGAGGTATCAAAGGTGGATCATAGGCTTCCCACTGAGCCCAGTGGCAACTTTGTGGAGAGGCTGGTGGGTCTCATGAGGCTGCACCTCATCTCTGCATTTAGGGGAGAGGAGGGGAAAAAGTTCCAGCTTTGTTTCCAGCCTCTTTGGCTTTCTCACAGAGCTGGAGAACACTGAAAAGAAAGTATTGAGAGAGGGAAGGAAAATCTTGTATAAATGAGACACACGGTGCGGCCTCGGAAGCTGGGAGCTGTTGTCTGTTGTCTTGGTCTCACGGGAAGCTGCTGCTGCAGGGGGACCATATCTGATGCACATTAGACAACCTCGTGAAAGTGTCCTAAGGACCATCATGGGACCATTTTACTCTCTCCAGCTCATCTTAAAAGGCGAGGAGCTGAGGAACTTGCCTAGAGGGGCTCTTGACAAGCAACAGGACGATGTACTGTGGGCAGCCTGGTATGTGGCTGCGACTCAGGGCAAGTATCGCACTCCATTCAGCACACACAGGGGCAGTGGGGGGGAGCTAAACTTCAGATAACCTGGTAAGACCAAAGCAAGATCAGTTGAGAAAACTAACCCGGCTTTCAACTATTGCCAGTCCCGGCAGAAGCCGGAGATGGAGCAGTCCCGGCTCAGACAGAACAGCTTGCTGGGCTTTGTTGCCAGCCTTTGTCTGCCTGTGGGTGGTTTTCCACAAGGCCGATTCCCCACTCCCTGTAAAGCTGTGCAAATCTTGCATATCACTGCAAAACATGAAGAGGTGAGCTACAAACCAGAGATCACGGATCGCTTGAATTCAGCTAAAAGCAAAGGTGAGGGTTGTTCCTGTCCCCGCATGGGGATTTGCTCTCCTGGGGCCGCATGTATATACTGAAGTGATGAGAGCAAGGACAAAATCTTCAGATAGAAATGCTTCTGGAGATATCCCAGGGGCTCCAGCCTCCTTACTGAGGACAGAGGAGCAGGAGAGGGTTCAGGGGGGACTTAACACTCAGAAGAGAGGCAAAAAATGAAACTCACTGCAGTATTTGAAGCTCCTTGTGCCCTGTCTGGGTTAGTGCTCTTGAAGGGCGTCTTCCTTACAGCATTTGGTGAAAGAAAGTCTGAAGCTTGTTTAGGCTGCCAGTGTATCCTGGCAGTTTATTTTTAGCTGAGATGGCTTGTGACAGCACAGTGGTGTTGCAACACTACAGTTCTTGTTTGTGGTTCCCCTGTACTTTGGTACTGGAGTAAGTGAAGACTCCTAACAGGGACTCGTTGTTTTGGAAAGCGCTTGCAGAGATTTTGTGAGAAACGGTTCCGTCCCAAGGAGGCAGCATCTGAAGAAAAAAGACCTGCAAAAGCAGAAAGAAGAAAGTGGAGCTGGCCTCATGTGCAGCCTGCTGCAAGGCAATGTTGGCATGGATATGTGTCCTTGTTGCAGCCCCACAGACCCGCTATGGCATAAGGTATCTATCCCAACCTCACCACCATGTGCTGCCCAAGCAACCTGTGGACCTTCTTCAAGGGAATGGTGATGAGAGGCTCCTGCCACAGGTTATGCCTCTTTCCAGGTCTCCTGCTAGCCTTGCTGTTTCTTGCAGCCACTAAGGTCTTGCACAACTGCTTTCCCCTGGATCCCCTCCATGAGCATGAACCACACCTCTAAATCAGTTTTTCTAACTCTAGCAATGTCACCATAACTGTGAAGTGACAGCAAGGCAAACCAACACAGGACCAGGGAGGACACAAAGATGAGCTCTGAGGACTGAAAGGAAATCTATACCTACAACTCACCACTGTAACTAAACCTGTCTGCAAAAAGCAGACTTCACAGTTCAGCTTCTTACCTGGTATAAGAGATGAAACGTTAAAGGAATAAAGATCTGGTCTCCTTGGTTACTGTCCCTTCACTGGCACATGCTTTGAGCCTATTTAAATCCCTCAACTTCTGCTCAGGGTAATACAAAACAGAATGAGGTACCTGATGTGCCTCTTTTTTAGGCAACACAACCTGAGATTATAGTTGTGCTAGCTTGGTATGCTGTGCCATAAATCCCTACATGTTGGTTCCCTGTCTCCTCCTCAACAGCACACCAACAGCTTTCGGCTTGTTTTATGATTTCATGGAAGTTGCTTGACTGCCACAAATTAATTCATCTTGGCTACAGGGTAGGCAGCAGCTCAGGCAGCCCAAGAGCAAACAAGGTCAGGATTTCAGCATCAGCCCATTTAGAGAACTTGCTGGGACTCAAGCAGAACAGCCTCATTGCTCTGATTTTTATTTGGATCTCTGCTCTCTTGCCTTGTTTGCTAGTTCTGTCCTGTTGGTGAGGCCGATGTAAAGCCAAACCCAGAAGAGTTCGGCAGATGACTCTGCTCCATACAGGGAGCGAGGATTTGAACAGGGGCAGCATTTGGCTCACAAACATACAGTCACTACAAATAATTATTGACTTAAAATCCCTTTGCTGATGTCCCAACTTTTGTTTGATGATGTTAGAAGGTCAGAAGGAAAATTAAAGCTTTTTTGCCCTAATCCCTTTAAGTGCTAAATTCATGGAAAGCAATTGAAATAACAATTTAGATTAAGGCAATAGCTTCAGATGATGGAGAAACTCTGATCCTCAAAGGGTGCCTGAATGAAATGCAGCTTTTCAGAATGAGATTGGAATTGCCTTTGGCCTCCTGTTACAAAGATCCTCCCTGTTGGCCTGGTAAGTGAATAATCCAAAACTGCCATGGTTATTGCAGTGCTCAGCTCTGCAACATCTCCTTAGATCACAGCAAAACACTTTGAGCGGTAACAATAAATAGAGGGGAAAAGAAAGATCTATGTCAGACTGGCTCCAAATTAATGTTTCACAAACAAATCATTACTGCTGCCAGTGAAAAGTGTTTATCAGGTTGATGCTGCTCTTTACAGCCCTTGTTAGGGCTGAAATACCTCTTTGTTTTTTACTTTTTCTCTTCCCTGTCTAGCCTTTTTCCAAGCTTTCTCTTCAGGGTGCAGGGAGGATACCCTGATGGAAAGGAGGGATACCCACCTAGAGAGTACATAGCACAGTGAGGTGGCAGATACAAAGGAGAACCCAGAAGAGGGCTTGAGGGCAGTGTGGCTCCTTTCTCCCCTGATCCCGGTCCCAGACCCTGCTCCAACAGGGTGCCCTCAATGCAAGCAGGCATTAATCCAACAGGCTGTGAGATGGTAGATAAGATCTTGTACAGTTTAGCTGGGTTTCAGCCAGCTCGTTTCCTTGGTGCCTGTTGATAGAAGGGCTTTTACTGCACATACAAGCCTTAGCAGAAACAAAACTTGTGTCTCTTCTTTTAATAGGAGAATTGATAGATACAATGCTGTCAGCAAAATGTATTTTCCATGTATGGCTCTGGGTAGGAAAAGAGCCTGCCCCTGCAGCTATGCTTAGCAAGCAAGAGAAAGTCCTGGGGACAGGAGGCCAGGTTCATTGCTGAACAGCAGGGAGCAGCCAGCCAACCTGTATGGCGGCTGAATATCAAGGGAGATGCCTGGCTGTACCCCTAAAACTAGAGCACCCCTAAGGGCTAGGCTGATAACATGCCCTGTTATCTTTCCAGAGAGTTGCCTATGTCACAGGCCTGCTGCCAGGGCTGCCTCTTGGCTTTTCCTCCAAAGCCCTGCTCAGGATTGGAGAGGAAACCATACAGAGAGAAAATCATCCTGGACTTTCACACCAAGCCCGAGGGGTGGTGGATATTGGTATGTGGATTTCTATAGCACAGTCCCTATAAACTGATGGTTTTACTGTTATTATTCCCATGTCAAACGATCCTTTGTAATCTAAAGCACAGCAGTTAGCCATCCTGGTGAAGAATGGCTAACTGCTCTTACTAGCAGAAGTGACATGTTGAATTCCCAAATGCCACTCTAGAACAGTAGTTCCAGCCATCCCTCTATCCTGACCCCTTGGTCTCAATTTTCCTTTTTTTCTTTTTTCCAGTTTTAGATTTGCCTAGGAAATTTCTTGTCCTGAGAACAGTTCTGAGAAACATGTTTTCCATGACTGGTTCCTTCAGAAATGTTATTACTGGCTTGGGATTATTCTTATACAATAAGATTAAGTTTCTCTTGCTGGAAAATTCAGACACTACAAATTTTTAATGTCAAAACCCAAACAAGTAATAACAAGTAATTTCCTATGACCTTACACAATCTGGCATTAGTAGTCTTTCATGGGAAAATGCTTCATTCCAGTGTCTGTGTGTCTATTTCTAAGGAAACTATTAGCAAATAAGGTGAAAGGAAAAACACACAGGATAATTACAAACCCCTACTTATCAACCTTCTTCTAACCATTCTTTGGAGTGGTAGGTAAACATGCAAAGCACTAAACCACTCTGTATTTTTGTGCTTTTTGAAGTGTGAGTTCCAAAGGAATTTTAACTCACATCACTTCAGCATTCCCATAACTGGCTAGTGCTGGTGTCTTTGCGCAGCAGCCACCATTTGGCTTTCCAGAACAAAGTCCAAACCAGGTGACTTGGAGATGATGTGTCCTTAACCAAGATAAGAGATGGGCAAAGGAGGGAGCTGTTAAAGTCTTGTGGACAAGTCTCACCTCTGTTCTTCTCGTACACTACAGGATATTGCCACCATGCAACATCTGGTGCTCCAGGGTGGCATTTTCAAAGCACAAACAGGTTCTTGGTTTGCAGAAGGGGAACCAAGGTCCTTTGAGTTTTTCAGAGGTGATTTTTCAGGGATGCTTTGGTCGGGGTATGTTCCCTGCTTCAGCCAATCACGTGCATTTTATGTTTCCCTTTTTCTCGTGGCTGCAGCAGATAATCTTGTGTAAATCTCTGGAGCAATATGGCAAGGAGAGGTGCTGGGTGTCGACACTCAGGAGCCTCTGCCATCAGCAGATGCAGGTGTTGGCAAGTGCAGGCCAGCTTCTAAAAATACCCTGTGTACTTTATTCTTGTTTCAAAGACCATTAAGTATGTCTATGAGAGTCTTTTTCACCTTCAGCATGGAGAACTGCCTAATAATCCCACACATCCTTCATAATCCCCTGAATCTCAGGTTCTTCCAAATGGGAATATCTCGGCTGCAGATCTGTGCAAAAAACCTTTAGTACTGTGTGGAGGCACCAAGTAATATGGGCAATGAACCTGAATTTCTTCTTGTTTCAGCTGTCCTTCCAACACTGTAATTCTACCAAGTGCAGGCTGTGATTTTACTTCCCATATCTGTAAAGGACATAATCAAATTCAATTACTCTTCACACGTGCATAATTTACACACAATACTTTTTAACCTAGAATATTTAGGTCTGCCTCATAAATAACAATGAAGTGTCGTGAGGAAGTATTGGCTCACCCATAAGCACCTTACCAAACTCAACGCAATCATGCAAAGGCAGGAGAGACCAAGGGTCAGCCTTAAAAGCAAAGGCACATTGCTTTCCTCTTGCTCTGGGTTTGCTGCTACATTTCCAGCATGTGTGCTCTGTGATTCTTAGGAGTCCTGGTGTTTTAGTCATCCTAATATGTTTGCTTAGGCACCGACATTAGTGTCAGAAGAACTTAATACAAAGGAAACTTCCCAGGACTGCACTGGTCTCTGCCAGGGCAATCAGTCTTCTGTTGGGTGTGTATACACCGTGCCGCATTTACTACTGCAGGCTGGATAATGAATTACCCACAAATTCTGCTTCCCACTAGGCCATCTGTGGAAAAGTTGCTGTGCCCCATATGGGGTGCCTGTGGGTCCTCCTGCACTCACATCATCCTCCAATGGCAACAAATCTGAGCCAAGGATGGAAATATTTATTCTTGGTTGGTGCTGCTATCTCATTTCGAGCTGATGATTCAGACCAGTAGCACTGAAGCTGCACTATGGTGACAGCCCCTCACCCTGGCCTCTGTTCATGAAAATTCCTGTTTCCCATCAACCTAATTAGGGCTGGGTAATTGTGGGTAAGGTTCAAGCTGTGGAAGCCCCTGGCAAGGTGTCTGACCCCTTTCCCAGCCCTGTGGGGCTGGCCAGCATTTCTCCTGTACCTCCAGGTCTTTTCAATGCAAGCGGCTTGGTTTGGAAGCATGGCTTTAAACTAGACTCACGCCAGCCTAGCTGTGGGATTTGGGGTGGAGGATTTAGCCAAGAGCCTTCCCATGTGACCCCATTTTTTAGTAAGTAACTGCAAGGCTCTGTCTTTGGGCTCTCCTTACGCAAATGAGGAGAGACCTGCCTTGCGCGCTGCTTTAAGAAGCCCTTTTTCCCTCATGATTTGTTTGCTGCTTTGATTATGTTTTTTTTCAAGTTTCTGTGTCTTTGATGTAAAGGAAACGGTTACGAGGAATTTGAGCTGAGCTGTGGAGGTGAAGAAGTAATTGGAGATTACATTTAAATCTGCTGCTGGAGTTTTGAAGGCAACTCTTAGAGTGACTTTTGTTTTGTAACTTCTTCTTTCCCCTTTGTAACAGAAAATGAGCTTTCTGGGGATTCCTGTCCATCACATCTTGCCAGAGATGGGTGAATCTTCTCTGGGTCCATTTGGTACCTATCAGGAAGTGCTGCTTTACTGTCATTCACCTTCTGCAGATAGGCTCTGCCTGTAAAGATGCCTCCAGTGCCCGTAGCCTTCCTATCACACATGCTCCCTTCCTCAGGGACAAATATTTGTTAGCTCTGAAAAGGAAAGCACAATAATAATATTAACGCCAAAAAAAAAAAACCTAACCATTTCTTAGCTCAAGTGTTTTTTTTCTATGAGTTCCAGTGCCAAACCCTTATGCCTGGAAATATCCAGAGCTAATTCATCTTTATAGATGCCCAGAGTGACCCTAACAGCAGCTGAATCAAAACTATGCTTCCCTGCCCCTGCGTGGTACCTATATGTTGTGCTTATGGGCCCTTCAGAGCCTCGCAGTGACTGGCTCCGACTCATAGTGCACAGTCCCGGTGTCCTTGAAGATGGAGGGTGGAGAATCCCATTCCTGCGTGAGAGCTTTCCGGAGGGAGCAGGGAAGCGGCGAGGCTGGTTTGCTCTTCCCACATGCCAATTTACTGTAACGCAAGGCAAGTCACCTCATATGCTATCATCAAAGTGGTGGTGGTTATTCCAGGGGATTTTTGAGGTGGATTTGCCTAAGGCTGGTGCCTGAGCTGAAGAGGCCATTAATTACAGCAAACAGTATTGACTTTCAGCCTCTTTTGAGAAACTGAGGATTATTTTAAAGAGACAGATCCCTCAGAGGGCCTTGTGCCAATCTCCTTGCCATGCCAGGAGGGTCTGAGCCAGCCTGGCTCATCCCACCCCAGCTGCACTTCCTGCTCTTCTGAGGACTCAACATCTCTGCTACAAATCTGTAGTTTCAGGACTAAGAGAACTGACTTTCTTTCCATATATATATTTCTGGAATAGAGAGATCATTACAAGCAATGCAGCTATGAACAATTAGTTCCTACGTGAGCACTGCAAATAGTGTGTAAATCCCAAATGCCAGAGTTTTTCAGCCTGTGGAGAAGGGGTGCAAGCTTCCGCTCCTCCAGCTGGCTGCTTGAGTTGAAGCCAGCAGTTTTGTACTGCCAGTGAGCAGAATTCTGAGTATTTGGGTGCAGAGAGGATTTCTGCAGCAGCTTTGTCCCTGTTGTCATGTGTTTCGGCAGCTGAAACATGGAGCTTCTTAAAGAGCATGCCATCAGATTTCCTGGCATGGTGCAATTCACTGGACCCTTGGCATTTTGAGCCCACAGAAAGGTTTCTTGCTCAGAGCTTTGTTAGTGTTTGATGTTTTAAAAACACTAAGTAGACACTACTCTCCTAATCCTGTCAGACTTGCAAAGAAGCAGATATGTAATCCTTCACGGGTATTAAATTTAATAGCAATAAAATGTATTTAAGAATTACACTGTCAAATGCTTGCCTAAGCAGAGGAAAATATTCTTAATTTAAACTTCTTCAGAAATCTATTTCCAGCTGTTATTGCCTATGGAATCCCCCCCTGCATGTGTGGAAGTGAGGATGAGGAAAGTCAGCAACAGGCAGTCCCAGGCCGCTCTTTTCTGGACACTTGTGGGAGAAACGTTTTCCTGTAATACATGACCATATTCACATGCGTGAACATACTTCTGTACAGCTTCTTTTTTATACATAACAGCAGATGTAGATGTACTCAGGGCACCCATGTGCATAAGGAAAAGCCCCAAGCCGCATGATGCATATTCATGCCATAGAAGGATTTGAGGAGATGGGTGGGAATGGTACTGGGGAATGGGAGAGGGAGGAGGTGGGAGCCCTGCTACAGGCAGGATTAGCCGGCTCTGGAAGCCATCCCTATAGAGTGTGAGCAACAGAGCAGGTGGAGATTAGGGAATGGGGGGCACACCCCTGAGGAGGGAAGCAGAAAGGAAAAGATCCTGGTTTTGGATCCCCTTCTAACTCAGGAACTGTCATTTGGCTTTGCTTGGGGTTCGGCCAAAAGATGGGGGCAAGCAGCTAGGTTTGCCAGCTGAAAAGCAGGTTTCTCAGCTGAATAAACAGCTGACTTAACTACCTAATTTAACAATAATTTTAGCAGGTGATTAAAAGCTTTAACTCAGCCTCCTCTGTTGGCATGAAATGGGCAAAAGGTCTTTCTCTGACCTTCAATCCCTTAGTGTCATAGCTGGGAGCCCTACTGCAGGCAGGAGGATGAGGTGAAGCTGCCGTGGTGGTGGTACCCAGGCACAGGTCAAGGGGGGAGGTATCCCACAAAAAAAAAAAAAAAGGCTTTTGTGAGATTTCAAGTGGAGAAAAAAGAGGAAAACCCCAGCTACACTGGCTGTGAGCTACACAGGAGGATGTGGTGGGCAAAACAGGAATGGTTTTCATTTTTGAATTGTTTCAGATGCTGTGTGACTTTCCTCTGCGCAGCAATTCCCATCCTCCTCACACCAGCTGTGGCAGGAAACACCACCAGTTTGGAGCAGAGAAGCACTTCAGAGGTGAGACCTGCTGAGATCCAGCTCATACAGAGTCTGTCACTTCTTACCAGGGTATCGCACAAACAAATCCCACCCAACATGACTGCCCCCTCTCCACCTCCACTCACCACCCCCTGCCAGCCTGGTAGTCAGGCAAATGCATTTTGCTGTGGCTTGCGTGCAGACTTTTTCCATCTGACAAAATGAGCCCTGTGGTATCACCCGGGCGCTTCTAGCAGCTAACACAGGAACTGCTGGAGACCACAGGAAAATTAAGAAGCCTTTAAAAAGTTTCCGTAAGAGATGCGATAAAGTGCTGACTCTCGAGATGGGGAAACCTGGAGAAAGGTGACAGGGTTTTCCATGCCACCACCCTCCCCTTTTCTCTCCTAAGACCAGCTATCAGTGGCTGCCTTCCCAGGAGAGCTGCTTAACACCAAGGCAGTGCTGAAAGATGCTCCTTCACTATCAAATGCACTGATCATCCCTGCCACAGGCTCTGGATGCTGCAAAGGGGACCCTTGGAGCATATGGCTGACCCATGTGGGGTTGGAGTCAGCTCAGTCCTTTCCTCTCAACAGGGTTTATTTGCATCCAAACTGTGCCTGGTCAGTACTGGCATCTCCAGGCTGCCCTCTTCCTTTCTGGATCTAGCCTGCTTGAACATGAACAGGGTCTGTACAGAGAGCCAGGGCAAGAGCTGGAGTTTGCAGAAGTCTCCCCTTAAAAACCCAGTGAAGTGGGTGGGAAATCCCCTGCCCCAGGTTGCAGTAACAGGGCCAGGCCCAGCACTGAAATGAGTTTCAGTTTAATTCTGATTTGAGGAGGGCAGGAGGAGCCTGAGCCAGCACAGCCCTCATTGCTTTTAACCTCAGATAGCCCCATGTAAAAGTCTGAGTGCTAAAATCCTGTGATCCAGGGGCTGGCAGCTGCCTGCAGCATTCCTCCATAGCAACCCGCAAACTCCTTTGGTAAGAGCCTGGGGTTCCAGCAAGCAGTTTTAACTTCTGAGGATGGGGCACTGGATACATAATCAGTCTTTTGCTGTAAAGTGAGGCTTTATGTGGACAAATCTCTGCAGGCATGTGTTGGAAAACCATCAACTACATAATGATGTTAGGTTCTTTTTAAAGCAATACAGGTATTGTATTTGCTACACAAAATACATACTCCTCGAAAAGCGTTTAATCTATAGTGTTTGACATTAGGAAAAACCTGTGAAATAAACATCTTTTGGGTGGATAATTTGAGCTGAATTCCACTATGGAATTAGCAGACTGAAGTCTTGTAAACTCATTTTTTACAGAGTTCAAAACGTGTGATAAAAGGCACATATTTCTGTGCCTAAGTCAACCCTTGCAAACAGAATGTCACATTAATGTTTGCTTAGAAACACCTTCCTTTGGAGCAGCCAGCCTTGACCCTTTCTGACAGCATGAAAATATATATATATGTATATATAATTTCAGTAGCTTTTCATACTGTCTTGACCAGCTGCTGTCAGAAGCTCCCTAGGAGCTGCCTTCTTCTTGAGGCAAGGACACAAACAGGAATTTGTATCATGTTCTCAATTTCTTCTAAAAAGGTACAATTGTCTCTTTAACAAGAAAGATTGGCTGATCATGGGCTATTCTGTGGTGGATGCTGCATACCTGATGACTGATGAAGGCTGTAAATCTGCTCCCAATAGAGTGATGCTGATTTAAATGGGCTGAGGATTGGGATCATCAGATTTACGTTAGACAGGGTGACTTCTGACTTCCAGTTATGTTCTGGGGAGGGAGGGAAAAAAATCAGCCAAGCAAAGGCAGCTGCTCGCCTCTACGTCTGTGGCAGCACAATATTGGCCTCTTAATTTCCTACTGATTAAACTGTAGGAAAACAAAATCTGCTTTGCCTGGAGCAATTTGGCTTCTGCTCAAAAGCTTTCTCATCAAAATTAAATATCATTTCTGTGAAACTGTTAGCAGGAGAATAAATGTAGTTATTAAAGAAGCTATTTGTAAAACCCAAGTGGGGAGCAGCAAAATTCTATAATTTAAGGGGGAAATACTCCACAAGGGCTCTGGAAGGTAAAGCTGCTTATAAAGCCCTGGTTTCATCAGCATTGTCTAGTTAGTGGGCTTGTTCAGCAGCCCATCTGTTAGAACACAGAAGCGTTTTCTTTGCTAACATCTCTCATGGCTTGTCTAAAGGATGAGGCAGTTGGCATGGGGCTGGTGGGACCCTCCAGTTTGATATCAGTGTCCCCAAGCCCCAGAGTGCCATTGGTGGCATCTTGTTGAGAAGCACAAGGCAAGAAATGGTGGTGAAGAAGGGAAACGTAGTGTGAGCGAAAGAAGCAACTTCTATAATCCCATATAATGTTGAGTAAATAACAGGTTGTTTTAGTCATGGGAAGTAGCCACAAGAGGGAGATGTGATTAGATGTACTAAATCTAGGTCTTTAATAGGCAGAAATATCGAGGAATTGAATATTAACTCAGAGATCACTAGAAGCCCAGGAAGAAATTTCACTTCATGAGCCTGAATTTTTGCGGTGACCAAATACCTACCAAGCTGAATTTAGGAAGTACAATAGCAAAATTATTTGTGATTATTTTTTCCCCTAATATCTCCTTAATACTAATGAAAAATTGTGTTTTCTTGAATACTGCCTGAATTACACAAATAATTTTGAGAAAAAAAGAGGGAAAATGTTGACATCCCCAAAATCCAAACAAAACAAGGGGGCAGATTTTCCTTGCAAGTTGATGTAAAATAAATTTTTGATCAGTGAACCAAAAAATCCCTCATTCAGACAGCACAGCTGTAATTATCTCACCCTTAAGGGCAGACTGATGGAGTGATGTTGAAGCATTTTGGAGCGAATTATGGAGATGGCTTGAATCTGCTCCCCACAGTCTGTTCTTTAGGTTTAAACAAAGCGTTTCCTGAAAGCTATCGACTTCCCCCCATCTGAGAATAATTTCTACTAAAAATAAACCTCCTTATTTCTCCTCTCCCGCTCTTTTCACCTGTCCCTGCACAAATCCACACTTTCAGTATAAAAAGCTCTGAGAGGCTGAAGATTTAGGAAGAGTAGCCAGTGCTGGGGTGCTGTCTTTAAAATCATCTCTATACCCTTTATATCATCTGACTCTGGACTGTCATTGTAACAGTGGGGAAAAAACAGCATTTTTCCCTCCTCTTAGTGCTGTTTCTATTACGTAACTGCTAATACAGTATCTGGCTTGTTCAGTCCATCAGTCCTTGGGGCTTTTAGACCTATTTACACACAAACAGACTAACATCCATCTGAAAGTCATCTCGGGCACAGAGAAGTGATCTTTTTACCTCCCTAAAATAGCAGTTCTTTTCTGCAGGGCACTGAATAACTGTTTGGCAAAGCAAATGCCAGGTTGGTGCTCAGATTAATCTGCTTAGAGCAACTAACACAGTTGTGCAAGAGTAGAAAACATGGAGTCAAGTAAATTACATCATCCAGGGAAAAGCTATTCTGAAGAAAGCACACTTCATGAGGTTGAGCAAAATCCTGCTCAGTTAATCATTTAAATACATTTACAAGCAGAAGCTCATTTCTTTCCTTGTGAAGAAAAAATGAAAGGAGGATCTTTGAAGTTTTGGGTAATAGAAAAGCATCTGACTAAATTAATCACTGGCCAAGATCCAGAATTAATTAAAAACACATTATAATTTTTCTCACATTAGTAGTACTAAGTAGGTAAAGCCCCCAGTCCAGAAGAAAGGAGGTCAAAGTGTTGCATAGTATTGTGAATAAGAAATAGCAATTCCCTGGGTAAAATTGGGTCTGTCTTGGAAGTGATTTAATTTCTTCTACTCTCAGGCCATCTTTTAATATGATCTATCATTTGATGCTTCATAAAAATCTGTTGTTTTCTCTGCAGTCTTAAATACGACAAGGAAAACAAATTGAAGGGACAAGGGAATTTAGAGGCCATAACCATATCTGGATTTAAAACTTGACTCCTGCTGACTTGGTTTTTACTGTCCTCCTTGGAAATGTTTGTAGTGGAATATGTGCTGTCAGTGGTGAGACCTGAAAAGGGCTGATGGTGCAGCGCCTGGTTGTAAGCCGCTGTCTGGTTCCATTTTCTAGGTTGCTCCTGGGAAAACATTCACTAGAGAAAGGGTTCAGGCTTTAGCAAAATGAAAGATGGGATCAAAATGTAGGGTTTGTCTTGTGACCACCCACAGTCGCAGCACACAAGTGAGCTCTTGCTCCCAGCATCTCACCCAAGTATGCCTCTGGAAATTACAACCCAGGGGGCAAGCACCACAAAAGTCCCCCAAAAGGAGGAGAAATGCCACCAGAGATATGTGGAAATGTAGCAGACGGTGCTGGAGACAGACCAGGTCTTGGTGTCTCCATTACAGTCTCTGGACCAGAGCCCATTCCAGCCACCTTACACCTCTTGCTGGCAAACTACAGCAAAATTGGGCAGCGTGTTTTAACAAAGTGGTGGTTGTAACAGCTAAACACAAGACACAGCCAGGTCCACAGTGGTCAAGCTCTGGACAGACCCCAAAACCCAGCCTTGGAAGCCTCTGTTTTGGTTTTGCCTTTGCAGAAAATACTGTGTCATATCAGGAGTTCTGCCTCAGCCTTCTGAAAGCTCTCCTCTAGCAAAGCTCCTTGCCACTGTTTGAGCTTTAGATCACAGTTTGGGCCCAAATATGCAAGTGTATCACATGGGGAATTCCCACAGAATAGAATAAAAGTAACGTTGTTGTACAAAGACCATATCTAAACACAGTGGGTTGGGGTTTTTTTTTTAGCTCTGGTTGAACTTGATAGAAAATTGGACTTGGCTTCAAATCATTATTTCTTTCTTTACTTCCTCCCAAATCCATCTGATCAAGCCCTCTTCAGTTTTAAGAACACCTAGACACTCAACCTATATTACTTTTATTTTGGAATAACCTTTGCTTGTTACCTTCCCCTCCCATCCTGTTTCATCATTTTTTTCCTTTTTTTCACGTTAGCTTAAACTCACATGAAATAAGAGCTGCCACATTAGCAGCAAAAAAGGATAAAATCTCTGCAATTGTAATTGAGCCTTTTAGGATTTTATCTGCCTGATCGTATTAACAGAAGGACTATTATGCTAATGTGAATTTTAAAACTATGTATTTTATATTGTATATTGGCTTCTACAGTGTATGCATGTGATCAGCTGGGAGCTGGATGGATGATTCATCATTGGATGACTTAATATTGCTCAAGAGTTGAACAAGGCAGTATTAACCAGGTTCTTCACACTGATTGCCCTGCCCTGGCCAGCTTCTCCTTCCCTCCAGCTCTCCTCTAGCTCCTCCTTTCCTCTTATTCACTGGTTTGATCTCCCAGGTTCTCTCAGATCTAATTTCATACTAGCACTGCAGATAACCACATCTATCCAACATGTAGATGCAACCACATACATGTCTTTGCAGGGTGATGGTCAGAATATCATGTACATATTATTATGTGTATCACATAGAGTCCCTCTGTTCATAAGAATGAGGAAAGTCCTTAATAGGTGTAACTACTATCATTGGTATTTAGCGACAGTGTTCCTATGTAAGTGTATATTAAATGCATATTTAAAATCCTCACTCTATTTTTTCTATGCTACAAATGAGCTGATAAATGATTGAAGGCTGTTGGGATTATAATATGAATTGACATTAAAAAAAAGAGGGTTCCAGCTCCATCTGTTTGGGTTACATAACTCATGATCTCAAGCAATCTCAGAGGCAGGATTTTCTGCATAAATAGTACAATTTCCAGTAAGGAGATTAAGGTTTCTTTGCTGGGAAAGGAAGAAATGACCAGCAAAGCTGTCATTTCCATGAATACAAATAAATCATTTTTCCAAAATACATAGGAAGACAAATTTATGTCATTTAGTCCCTCTGCCCCAGATGCTGCCTCCCCACCTGTCACAGAGAGCCGTATTTTGACACAGAATACTATTTATCCTTTAAACATTTCTGAAATGCAGTTATACTTTCTATGGATGTTAACGCCCTTAAAAATCAGTGCTGATATTAATATTGTATATTTTTACAGTTTCAATCCTACTGCCTTTTTTTAATATCCAATGGCTTTCCAGAAGTGCAGGACTTCAGTAAGTCCAGGTGTTGGGAAGCATAAAATATATTCCATCAGTATAAACAGCAGCAGTCAGAGCAGCTACTATAGAGCAACCTGGCAGCAGATCCTGCTGTGTGTGATGGAGAGAAAACCTCTCCCCCAGCAGCTGACAGCGCCGTGCCTGAGCTCTGTGAAAGCAAGCACATTTTTAAGTTAAAAAAAATCTACCTTTTTTTTTTGGTGTGAATGAGGAGAAAACTCCATGTTTGGACTATTTCTGCAGACAGACAGGCAAGTGTTTCTGCAGACAGACTGTTGCTGCACGTCACATCCTCCAGAGGCAAAAGAGCCCATTAAAAGGCTGCTTGCAGAAAGCATTTATTAAAGCAACCCACAAAGCCGGCTTTCCTGATGGCAGCTCAGCTCCAAAACCAGCCGTGCACAGCGAGTGACTCCGGATACCTGCTGTGGCACAAATTCTCCTTTCTAGAGGGGCAAAACAAGTGGCGACCATCAGGGAAAGCCCTGGCTCACGCTTAGGCTCTGCGCAGGACTGGTGTTTGCTTCCCCAGGGCTGTGCAGAGCTTTGCCAGGCTGTGGGCTTTCACCCAGCTCTCTCCAGCGCTGCTCCCATTTCTGTCCCTGATTTATTTATTTGCTTATTCTTGTCTGCTGCAGCTCTTGTGTGCCCAGACCCTTCTGGGTTGTGATGGGAGTTTCTCATCTTTTATGTCTAGTGTAGTGCTTTGGCATAGACCAAGCCATGGCTCCTCAGCAGATCCCTTTTTCCTCTCCCTGGTGTCTTCTCCTTGGAAAGCTGAGAGAGGCTGGTATGTGGTTAACAGGAAATGTTGTGCTGGTAGCTCCCATTTTATTGCTTGTGCATTACCATTCCTCTGCTGAAACCACTTCATGCCTGAGTCATGTGTTTACCATCCCTGTGCTCTCAGGCCACCTCCATCCCTTGTGTGGTTTGGGAGCTCAGGGACCTGCAAGGACAGCTTAGCAGGATGCCCTGGGAAAGCCTCCCTCTTCCCAGGCTCACCTCTGCTTTTCTACCACAATGGTGTATAAACAAGTGAGGAGGCCCTCACTCTGCCCTCACACAAGTCTCAGGGACTTTAAAATAGCTCCTTATCTTCTTGTTTCACCACAGGGGAAGTGAACTTGGCTATGCTGATACACAGAAGACACACAGCAGCAAAGGGGGAATGGCTTGCCTGGAAGCACGTGCACTCAGCAGCACTGGCAAACTGAGCCAAACTCAGCATGCTTTTGAGAAGTGTCCTGTTTCATACCTTGGAAGCTGCAGCTTGCAACCTGCCACAGCAGAACCTCACAGGGGTGACACAGGGGGGCAAAGATTTTTGCGTATAGCAGCAATTAGAGCTGGTGCCTCCTCGCTGCCCGTCCTCCCCTCTTTCATGTGCATGCCCCCAACTCAGCAGCAACAGGGTTATCACACTTGGTTGGTTCCCTCTCCAGGCATCAGAGACAAAAGTTTCCCATCAAAACTCCTTTTCCTCAGCTTCACAAAAACCCCTCTCCAAACTGCTCCACCCCCAGTGAGGTAAATGGAGACACAGGTTTCCACAGCTGGTCCCTGTGTTCCTGGAGATAAGGTGAATATTGAAGGGGGAAGCCCTGGGTTTCCCTGACCTGCTGTGGGCAGCACATCAAGTGCCTGCATGGGTGCTGCAGCGAGCAGTGACTGGAGAGTTGCAATATGCCATTGCCTTTATGATGGACTATGAATGCTTCCTGTCATCTGAAAAAAGAAAGGATATCATCCGTCCCAGTCAAGCAGAGGAGGAAGCAGCTGGTGGGGCAGGAGCTGCCTGGAAGCAGGGAACAGCAAGAGTCACCTGAGCCCAGCCCCGTTTAACACCACACGCCCTGCAGAAGCTGCAGCCACTTTGTAAAGGTCAAAATTGTGTTATAACGGGACATGAACTCTGACATCATTTCAGAGTGACTGATCGATATGCCTGGCACGGGAAAGCAGCCAGTCACCAGGCAGAGCCCCACTGTTGCAGCCAGGCTTGGCAGCACCGCGTGGCTTGCAAGGGAGTTTATAATGCAGTGTGGCTAAGGTATCTATGCTTTAATTGCTATTTAGTAATGACCTGTTTGGGAGGAGTTGCCCAGGCAGGAGAGATTAGAGAGTGCCAACAGAAGAAGAGATACTAATCAATGAGGTGATTGACTTTCTCTGGTCAGATGTGTTAGCTAACTCCAGGAAATCATATTTTCTTCATACTCCTCCTACGAGCCTGCAAGAGCTTGGCCTGATTTCACTGACACCCAGCACTTCAAAGCTGGACACATCCAATCTCAGGAAGCATACCTGTGTCTGACACAGACCATAACCCTGTGACCAGCATCTACCTCTGCTGAGCAGCATTTTTCAGGTGAACATGCATATGCAGCAATTAAGTACTTGCACTGAGATGTGCAGTATTGTAACTGACTTTAACAAGTAAATTGGTTGTGCCATCTCAGACATGATAGGCAGAACTTTATTACTCTTTCCACAAGACTGCAGTAGCAATTTCTTTACCATGATATGCAGCAGAGGCTGTAGGACACTCATACATGCTACAGAAACTCTGAGGTCATGGGGAAACTTTTCAAATTAAGGAAGGCTCCTGGACATGAGATACCTATGTTTTGCTAAATACACGGTGCTCCGGGGTAGTTTTTGGCTCATTTTTTCAGCCATTTTCAGCTCACTTTTTAAGCTTTGCAGAGAAAAATAATAGAAGTTGTAGGATGCAAGCTACTTGTCTTTTCTTGATGGGGTAAAAACATGTGAGGGACTTTTCATCTATAAAAAACCCCTGTGAGGAAAATTAGTGGTTATGGTGCAGATCTGTGGGTTTGGAAACTTGAGATGTATCCCTGAGAAGCTGACTGGCTGCCTACGTGATCCTGAAGAAGTCAATGGACTGGCAATGAGCTGACCTTTGGTTTGAGCCAACCCTAAATGCCTGTATTTTGAGGGAGGAGGGAGTGTTCTGCTTTGTATTATTGTGGCTATGTTTCTATGTTTCCGATGTCCCATTGAAAAGGCACATGGCCAGAGCAGCCTGCCTGTCCCTGCCTTTCCTGCAGCCTGGTGAACTGGAGGCAACTCTCATGGGCTCTCCTCTGCCCCCTCTTCTTGCACGTACCTGCAGGGAAGTGAGATCACACCGAGTTGCCATGTAAGGGGCATTGCTCAGTGAGTGAGGCTGGCCAGAGAGGAGCCTGAGATGTGACCGAGGTGTTTCTTTCCCATAACTCTGGCACTTGCAGGCCTCTTTCTGTCCCTCTGAGCCTCAGGGATGCTTGGCAGATGGGTGAGGGTGTGGCACTCTGGACATGTCAGGCTGAGAGTACCAGCTGAGCCGGGCGTGCATTCCTGCCCAATAAATCAGTTATGGTGATACATATGCCTCCAACAGCTACTGAGACACTTTGGCTTGTGAATTCCCGGCTCAGTTCACCTCGATTATGTCTCCTATGGATCGTGGTACCTAAGGGGTTGTTTTTTCCTTGTTTGTTTACAAGCTTAAATAAATTTAAAACTCTGAAAAAGTGTTCCTGTTGTACCAGAGCACATTCTTCCTTCTTGAGAAACCGTGCTCTACTCCACCAATTAGATTTCTTTTGCTGCTGCTTTGGGAGAATATGGTTTAATGTTCAGCTGCTAGTCCTATCAATAATCCACGAGCTGCTGTACTCAGGCCTATTCTTGCTTTTACCTGGGGGATATTGCGGGTAGTACTGTCTTCTCCCAGTTTTGCGTAACAGTCCTAGTACTGTAAATGAAGAGTAGAGATGCTATTGCTATAGTCCTCTTGCATCATTTTTTTTTTTTTTTAATAAAGGCAGGAGCCATGAAATAGTTATGAAATTTAACTGGTTTCTGACCTTGCTGTCCTTTTTTTTTTGTGAGGTATTTTGTTCATGATGAAGTGAGGGTTTCTCAACTGTCTAAAGGTGAAAATTACATCCATGACCTTTTTTTTTTCCTCTCTTTGCCAAGGCAATAGGGAAAAGAAAACTTGATTGGCTTATGTGAATCTCTCTCTGTTGGGTGCATGAATACCTACCTATATGTACAAGTCTGCACTGAGCAAAAGCTGGCAGCATAAGCAAATTTTTATTTGGTTCTGAAAATGGTGAGGTCTGTGGTCATTCAGTTCCTATGAGATCTTTGTTTCCCATGCTCATGAGTTGCCTCTTATTGATAAACAGTTTCATTACTTAACGTGATCTCAGATAGCAAAGAGAGGTTTGGTGCACCAACTTTGTCATTATGGGTCTCAATTTTGCTTACTCAGTTCCTTGGCAAAATTCTTCTATCCTGTATTGACATCTTTTGACATACAAACCCAGGGTTTTCCCGGTCTCAAATGCTGTGCTTATTATCTCATACCATAACCTGCCAGGATTGCCAAATTCTTCATTAACAATTTAGGAATGCCCCCAGCCTATTGTATGCTTCAACCCAGCACTGGTGGTCCTTGTTCACTTCATCCTTCTTGCACCCCACAGTGACTCCAGCTAAAGTCGTTGGAAATGGTTTGAACCAAGAAACAGCTGGGAAGGGAACAAAGGGGATGTTGGTCTCTTACTGCTGGCTGAGGTAGGTAGCACTAAGGAGAAGACACTGGACAGAGAATCCAGATGCTACTTTGAGGTCAAATAATCTGGAGCTGTTCAGTCACTGCCTTTCCTCAGCTCTTGCTTAGCCTTTGTCTTCCATGATGGGAGTTACTGCAGTTCTGCTGGAAAGTACCTATTATACTATTCATAAGTGGAAAACTCGATCTCCTTCCAAAGAATCAGATCCACAAACAACTTACGTATCTCAGTCCAACTGATCTTTATCTCAGTTGCCTGGATATCTTTGCACATCTAGGTGTTTTGTCTGTGGTCATGCAGGAAGTCTATGGTAAGCAAAGAAGTGAAAACACAACCTAAGCTAAAGTTGTGACTGCTTGTGCCATTCTTCCCTTTATTGGGATTTATAGGGGTTTGAGAAGATCTCAATTTGCTGTGAATAACAGCATTATTTTGCCTCTGCATTTTGATATTTGTCTTTAAAATAATAATTAAAAAAAAAATCAGTACAGCAAATGATGCCTATTGATTAGCCTCTCATAAACTAGAGAGCTCATTTCAGCTGGCATTGCCATGGCTGAGAGCCAATACTGCAATTGATCATTTAATTAAGTGGAAGAAAATTAAAGGAACTGTAATCTGTGTCTCAGCTCTGTTGTTATCAAGCTGGCAAAGTGCTTACTTCTGCCTAGAGCAACGATCGGTTCCTTGACCCTGCTATTTAGAAATGATGGTTTAGGTATCCTCCCTCACCTACCCACCTGGCTTTCCGCAAAGCAAAAGCAATGTGACGTGGTCCTTCATCTGCTTCTGGATCCCAGACTCTGGGGTACTTGATACTTCTCACAGCTGGCTTGGTCAGCTGAACTCACATCTTCTCATAGCATCTGTAAAGGCTGTGGTTCTAGCAAAATAGGTGGAAAAACTGACTCTGGAAGAGAAATTGAGGTACTATAAAAGACACTATTTTGCGTCTGAAATGTGAACATGTGAGCTTTTGAGTTTACTTGAATACCAATATTTCCTTAAAGGGATTGTGATACTGATTTTCATTTTGCTACTTCAAATAAGTAATAGAGAACAGTGTGTTTGGGAGATTACTGGTCCTGAAAATACAGTGAGCTCTTAAAGTTTTGACTTAAGTAACTTGAACGGTCTGTGAACATGGAGAGAAAAATAAAAGATATAGGAAGCCATTGTTTTAACAATTGTGTTGCCATATCAAGAGAAGAAAGACAGCTGCTTCCAACTTGCCTTTGCATGCCTAAGTAATACATTAGTTACCTCATTCCCTCATAAATGCCTACAGTCCTCCAAAAGGCATGTTAAAACAGACATAGTCGTTAAAGCTTGCACTGCATTTTCTAATGTGTTGTGGGAAAATAAACAAACAAACAAATAAACAAAACCTCAAGTCCTTTGTGTTTTACCTATATCCAAGTCGGGGAAATGTTAAGTAGAAACACTTAAGAAACTGTATCTTTGGAAAGAAAGAATGTTTCAATGTAAAAACAGGGAAAGAAACTCCAGAATTTGAAACAGTTCTCAATTTCAGATCAGGTAAAATAGTTTGATGCCCTTTCCATTTTAATCACAAGTGAAGCCTATTTAATTTCATCTTTTGATTTATTTTGGACTCTTTTTTGTTCCATGTGAGAAACTTGTGGTCCAGGCTGTAAAATAATAAAGGGGTTGGTAGGAAGAACGGACAAAAAGAATTGAAAAAAGGAAAAAGAAACCTCTTTCAGAATGTTCCTGCAGACCATAACTAGCTGTAGGAGTCAGAAATTTGCATGAAATTGAAACCACATCTGCTTCTGAGAAACACATTTTCCCTCTGCTCTAGGTTATAACTTGTGCAAAGACTGTCGCACAGTTCATGCTGCATCTGCTGACTGCTCGTCTGGTTTCCCTTACGTGTCCTCAAAGCATTTCACTTGTGTTTATAGTACCTTCAAAAGGGAAGCTGGGCAAAGAAGAAAGTAAAACTAGCTGGGTAGGTATGAGGTGTTAGGGCTGATTGGCATATTGGGAGTGTCTTGCTGGCTGCAGAGTTGTAGGTTAAAAACACTTTGTTGGTCACAAGCAAAACCAGCCGGTGTCCTGCTTACCTGTGTGACAAAAGACTGTGCTGTGCTGGTCACTGCAGCCAAGAAAGATGTGCTTGGATTGTGTAAGCAGAGGCAAAGGGGAGGAAAAGGGAGTGTTCTATCTCTGTCTTACACAGTGAGACTGATGGTCATGAAAACAGCGTCTGGTATGTTCAAGAGTACTCAGGACCAAGCCAAGGAGCACCAAACCCCCTGTTTAAGCTCTCCTGTACTCTCTAAATGCCAAGTGGGGCAAACCTGTGCCCAAATCTCTTTTTTGTCTTGCTTGAAAGAGAGGTTTTAAACCCAGCTCCATCATGTCCCCAAGTGTCTCTCTGTAAACAGCAGTTAAGAGGCTAAAGTGAAACAGCTCCCTGAGGAAGGAAGAAATGAAGCTTTGCCCAAGTGGGTGCCAAACCCTGGTCTGAGCTGAACAGGAGAGAGGCTAAACAAACATCTCTGACCTCTAAGAGAGCACTTTACCCCCCAGACTTTGGCTAGTCTAAGTTCCATTGCTGTGGCTAGCTGCAGGGCTGAGTTGCTAGCTGCAGGGCTGAGTTACCAGCTGTGGATCTTGAACACAGAGAAATATCCTGAAGGACAAAAACTGGACCTGGCTTTGACAAGACCATGGGTCTAAGTAGAACTCCTTTTTTCAATGTTGACGTTGTGGTTATCTCAGTCAATCCCTCCTCAGCTGGTTTCTGCGGCTCCTGCTCAGGTCCCCAAATCTCCTAGTGTGCAGCATGGGGAACCAGGCTTCATGCCTAGCATGCAGTGAACTCCTCCACTCAGCATTGTAGTAAAGGACTGCAGCACTGAAATCCAAAAGCCTTTCTCTAAGTGATTTGTGTAAAGTCCAACAGGAAGCCTGGAACCAAACCTCATCTCCCCAAGTCTTTGTTCAGGGCTTTGGCCACAAACCCATCTTTTCTGTAATGATGATTTTAAAATTCCATCCTGCTTTTTGTCCACATCAGGAAAACCACCATACAATTGGCAGTATCTGCTCAGGAGTGGCCTGGGGTTGGCAGGATACAGCCAACTTGTGAGACTGTACAACACAGCCTGCTGAGCGCCTGCTTGCCTTATGCTTTCATCTGGTAAATTCCTTTCATGGGTAGAAAATCCTTCCCCCAAATCTAATTACTCTGAATTGGACATAGTGCTTTTATTATACTGTAGAATTTCTAGCCCACATTGGTATACATCTGTGCAGAAATCACAGTTAGGAGAGTATTTCTAAATGCCTAAATGTGCACTAAGTCAAGCAGGCTTTAAGAGGTGGGCATGATTTAAAAACTGTGGATTGTGAAAAAGCAAAAAGGAAAAAAAAAAAAGATTCTGGCACAAGAAGGGGAGGAGAATCACTAAGGTTAGAAAAGACCAGAGGAAATAACAGTTGCCAAAGAGAAATTGTGTCTCCCATCACATACTCTTGTTTCAGACAATATTTCGTATTTAGGAAAAAGCAGCACTAAGCTTTCACTACCAAAGATTTGGTTTGAATTTGATTCAAATTTCAATTCACTTTTCTGTTGTGAAATGATATGACCACCACAGATCTCAGGTTCTTGCGCTGTTAAGCACAGTAAGTTGTAGTAACAAGCATTAGATCACTGTCAGTCTGTGTAGCAGAGCCACAGGTCTGCACAGCATTCAAGACCATGTGGCACTTTTCTTTCAAGTAAATGCTCCCACAGGGGTGCTGTGAGTAAAGCAGGTTTTGTGGTCAAATATTGATAAACTAGTATGCACCCTTCATTGTAAGACCTTGCTTGTTTATTGAATCAATGAATATTTATTCCCTAAATGTAAGGGGCTGTACTATGAAGCAAAAGCCCAGGAAAGCCAGTGCTGCAGGCAGGTTGTTACAGTGACATCCCATGTGATATGAGCTGTCAACTCAAGCAAGATAAATGGAAGGAGTCTTACTTCTCTTTACCACCTGGTAAGTCCATGCTTAGAAATAGTAAATGTTCGTCAGAGGGATGATACACGAGACAGTTAAGCCCCTGATCATCTTCCCACTGAAATTATCAGAAGTTTCATCAATCAGTGTTGATGGGGATACATCCTGAGAGTTAATGCATACAGAGCCCATCATGCTGAGATGTGACCCATTAGCAAACAGATCTGAGGCCAGAGGCAGAAGCATATCTCACATCTTCATGTTGATTCGTTCTGCTGCTGAATCCCTTCCAGTGTCCTCACCGAGCTGTTTGCTGATTCATCAGCTTCTGTATTTGCCCTAATTAGTCATATGCAATCACTATTTTATTCAGGAATTTCTCTTAACGTAAGTTGGAGTATTGAACTTAGCACACCAACAAATGTCAAGAAAAATGACTAAGGCATTGTATACTGTAATAACTTTCTGTTATGAGCCACCAGCAAAGCAGGAAAGAAAATGTATATGCAGAATTTTAGTGGAGTGAAGCAAAAGCTTAATAAGGGGGAGGATGTGTGTGGAGGAGAGTGTTTGCTTAACATCTCTCTAGAGCTACTATAGTATGAAATGCTTAATTGCAGAACAAGTTTCCACTAACATCCTCCTGAAACACAGTTGGGTTTTGAAGCAGCATTCTTTATTATGATCTTGGGGTAAGCAAGTTTGTCATGAAAGAAATGTGTCTAGTAAGGAGACCAAAACACTTACTCACAGCTCTGCAGCCAGTTTGTACTGGGAATTCTGATATCTTTGAACAATCAACTTGAGCAGTGTTAGTAATTTGCAGACTGAGATTTTTCTTCAGTGTCTTTAATTCAGGGATTGCTAACACATCTTGAGCCTTCGTGCCTGAGTGATTTTAAATGACCAGAACCTAGTGTTTGAATACTCAGAGTAATCCTTTTGCTATATTGCACAGTATGTGAATTTGGGTAATGCTAATAAAGGTGCACATGTGAATCCGATACATCCATGCTAATGGGCACCGAAAACATCATTCAAAGGAGTGACAACTGTAGGATTGAAAATAAGAGTTTACTGGGTAGGATAAGCTGGGTTCTGTAGCTTTACAGCTAGGCAGTCTCAGGTCTGGACCACATCGGTGCTACTCTGGCTTTGAAGGGAATGTGAACACTGGGATTGCAGTCATAAGTGAAAAAGAGGCTTTCACATCTGTGCGTGGTGGGCTCACCAGGAACCACTTCATCCTCAGGCTCAGATTAGCGAAGCTGCAACAGCTGCTCTGAGTTGCAGCCACCTTCTCTAAGGCACAGGAAGCATCTCTGGTAACATCACTTCACTACCAAAACTCCCAATGTGTGTTCCCCATTGTGGTGGTGGTGGGGCATGTCATTTCTGCACCTGCCAGGAGATTCCCCCATTTCACTATGGAAATACCTCAGGGGCTGTTTATGGTGACTCTGCGACTGTATTAAAAGAGCGCATGACTACTGTGCATGGTTGAGTTTCTTCCTATGTTTAAACTCTCTATATCTCATTTTGAAAGATGAAGTTGTCTGTGAGTGCTTACATAGGGCTCCTTGGTACTTACTTATACAAGAGACTTGAGTTTGAGTCTTGCTTTGATTATTTCTCTTCTCAAGGCTCCAGGGAGCACAGAACAACAGAAATACCAGCAATTCACAGCCACACTGCCATGGGCTAATGTGTTGTCACATCTCACAAGTTAAGCAAAGCTGGGCTTTGTCAGCGTTGGGCTGAGAAACCTTAAAGGAATGAAAGGACTCAATAGCACCTGTGCCTCTTCTGTATATCTGACTCCTGCAGGCAGAAGCAATTAATTTCATACAGAAATTCCTTCTGATTTCTATTTAATGCCATGGTCCCTGCTTTTTCTTAAAAGAAATTACTCCCCCCCCAAAAAAAAAACCAAAACAAAACAAAAAAACAAAACCTAAACACAAGACATCCATGGTTGTATGCAAAAAGGACAGCTCATTATCTGGAAGTTTGGGCCCATCACAGAAGTATTGGGAAGGTGCAGTACTGAAGCATGGCTTTGCCCTGAAGATGTTTCTTACATTGCCTACGCACACAGCAGCACAGGGCTGTTGCTTATGCCTGTCAAAGCTGCTTTTTTTAAAGGTATCATTATATCTGAGCTGCAAACCGAGTATTCTTATGAGGTTCAGCTCCATACGATCACTTACAGTCCTTCTTCCAGGAAGCCCACAAAACATAAAGGAAGGTCTGAGCTTTCTGGAGTCCCTCCATCAGGGAGCTGCACCTCTCCAGCCTTGGTACATAGCTAAGGTCAATGTGGAGCCTGTAATTTTCCATGCGTGGGGTCAGTCCCCACTTTTCCTCTCCCTGTGCCCCGACGGGTGTGGCCTCTGGCCTGACTCCCCCGTGAGCACCTGCGTGCCCTCGGAAACACCAGGCCTCCTGGTAAGGCCCGGGCAGGCCCTGTCAAGTGTCCCACTCGTCAGGAGCTTCACGGGCCAGCCGAGCTTCGCAGGCGGCCTAGAGGCCCTTCGGAAGAAGCGCCCGGCGGCACGATTAAAACGGCCGTATGGGGCTGTGGAAGGGTGCGCGCCCGGGCCCGCCGCTCTATGGTGCCCCCGAAGGCCGCTGGTGGAGCAGGGGCAGCTCGGGGCAACGCCGCCGGGCCGCCCACCGCCCCCGGGGCAGGGCGAGGGATCGGGACGCTCCCGCCGCGCCTCGGCAGAGACTGCGATGCTGCGGACTGAGAACCCGCGTCCCGCAAGCCTGGACGGGTGCTTGGCCGGCGGGGTCGGGGCCTGCCTGGGTAGGAGGGAGGGAAGGCTGCGGGAGAGCTGTGCCTCAGCGCATCCCCGTCCTTTAAGACCTCCCTGGGCTCCTGAAGCTGCACAGCTTGCTGGAAATGTGCGGGATGACCGGCGCGTTACTCCGCTGGCCCGCCCGGAGACGTAGCACCCTGCCCCTGTAATTAGCGTGAGGGCTTGAACTCTTTAACTGTAAATGTCCCGGGTTTAGGACTTGGAAACGTTTGGGAGAGGCATCAAGCCCTGAATAAAGTTCTGTGCCATAAAAGTACGCGACGTGCCCACGGACGCGCGGCCGTGCCGGCGGGCTCTCGGGAGGGAGCGGCGGTCCCATCTGGGGCGACTCTTTAGCGATCCGCACCAGCGCTGCTCCGCATGAAGCCAAGCTACCCCGGCTGGGGCGAGCCCCGCTCGGCGGACGCGGGGGGTGCCAGCCCGGAGACCCTCAGCCTGGGGTCCGCCGGGGCCGGTCTGCGTCGGTCCCGCCCCGCGCAGCGCCACACGTGCGGCGCCGGCCGCTCCCAGCTGAGCGCTCAGCTGACCCCGCCGGCCGAGGGGCCGGGCCGCGCCGCTGCTTCTCACTGGCGCAGCGCGGGGCCCGGGCAGGCCGCGCCCGCCCCCGCACCGCCTCCTCCTCCGCGCGCAGCCCCGCGCCTCCCACCGTCGCCGTTGCGCCCATCGCAGCCCGCACCTCCCCGTAGCCTGCCCCGATGTGCTGAGCCCGCGCGGCCCCAAACCCGGCGCCTTCCGCCATCTCTCCGCGCCGGCCGTTGGAGCCGCCCGCCTCGCATCCAGGGTAGCCGGCGGGAGGAGGAGAAGCCAGCCTGCCGCCATGGACAGCCCCGGCGGCGTCACCGACAAGAAGAGGTACCGCCGGCCGCACGGAGGCCTCCCGAGCTGTCTTCCCGCGGCGCCGGGGCTCGGCCCGTGCCGGCAGCGCGCTGCCCGCCCCCCGCTCGCCGGCCGGACTGAGGGCCGCCTCTCTCCCTCTCCCCCCGCCGGCCCCCCCCCACCCCCCGGTGCTGCCGGCGCCTTCCCCCGGGCACCCCGCCGCCCCCCGCTTTGTTACCGCCGCCCCCTCCCCTTCCCCCGCGCTACCCCGGCCTGCGGAGCGCTTCGCTCTTTCATTGCTTCTCCTCCCCGCCGTCCACGTCGCCATTTTGTCGGCGGGGGGAGCGGGCCGGGGCTCCGCTGCCGGGGTGCTCCCTGTGGCGGGAGCTGTCCCGCCGGCCTGGCGTGGCGCGGCGCACGGCTCCACGCGCGGGTGGGAGCGCGCTCTGTGTTTTCTCCCCGCGGGACGTGCGTGGGCCCCGCTCCGCTCCCCGTGCTTCGCCGTGGCGCCCGGGCGGCCTGTGCGCCCAAACCGAGACACCCGGGTCGGGCGAGGAGCGGCCGCAGGGCTGTGAGAGGAGCCGGGGCGCGCCCTGCGCCTGCGGGGAGCGACCGCGGGCTGCCTTTGCCTCTGAAAACGAGTGTGGAGGAATCGATTGTGCCTTACTCCAGATCATCCCGGGCTCGGTGGCCGCCTGGTTTTGTGTAGAAACGGGCGTTTTTGGAATCTGAAAATATGATTTGGAAAAACCATCAAACCTAAACCCTTGTTGGGGGGGGGGAGGGGACGGGACGGTGTGAAGGGTGGCTGGACACTGAGTTGAGGAGTATGAATAATTCACCAAGGATTGTTACCTCAAATTAGAAGGGGGAAATAAAAGTCCTAAAAGCCTTTGTTAGGCAGTGAAGTTAGGGAGTTTGAGTATTTGGGTGACCAGATTTCTGCGTTGGTGCCTCACCGGCGTGCTTTGTGGAGGGATTAACTGCAGTAATCGCCATCTGCAGAAGACGCCGTTTATTTATATTGATATCAATACCTTTTTTTTTTGGGGGGGGGGGGGTGTGCTTTTTTTTCTGAGATGGGTTTTCTTAGCTGTTGTATCAGAGGGTCATCTGAGTAGGTTAAACGCCGTCAGTGTTAAAAGTGCGTAAGTTGTGTCGGGAAGTAGACTGGCTTGGGTTTTAAAATGAATGGTGAGCTTTGTGCTGAGCTGGGAGTGCAGGGTTCTGGGCTTGGGAGCGGGCAGCGCTTCACCTCTATGTCTGTATCACCTCGGTGGTGATTTGGAGTTGTTACAGTGGTGCAGGGGTAGTCTAATGAAATCCGTATAGGGGGGCACCTGGGGGTAGCACCGGTTCTCTGTAACCTTTCTCTGCTGAAAGCTGATGGCTATTGAGAAGTCTGGGAGAAGATGTTGCAACAGCAATGGTTATTTTGTGCTTTGCTCAGCTGCCCTGATGTAGTTGCAGGTTTTGGGACTTAAAATTGTTCTGTTGCTGGTTTTGGTTTGATCGGGTTTGTTGTTTGTTGTTTGTTTGTTTGGTGTGGGGCTTGTGGGTTTTTGTTTTGTGTGTGGTTTTTTTGGTGGTTTTTTTTTGGTGTTTTTTTTTTTCTTCAGCATTTGTTATTTTTTACTTACCATTCTGTCCCACGTGGGTACTTTTTTTTTGCAATTTCCTTGTCCTGGATGTAATCTGCTTTCTGCAGAATGTAAGAATCAGTATGCAAAGCTTATCCTTCCTTCCTTAAAGGCAGGGCTTAAGAAAGAGAATTCGTTGTTTTCTGTTTCCTGTAGGCAGAGTTCAAAGTTGGGAATGTTTCTTATAAAACGGTAAGGAACATTCAGGTTATTTCTGTTGTAAGGTTGTAATCGAAAACATAAAGTTGTATCTGTGGTAAGCTCATCCTGGGGGCTGTGAATGTGCAGTTGAGCAAAGATGGCTAAGCAAAAAGGAAGGATATGAGCTCACCAGAGAACTTACTGAGAATCTTGAGCGTTTCTCAAGAACCTGTGTTGTTTTAGATGGGTTTAGGTTTGATGGTGTCCATGTTGAGAATACCTTTAAGGGAGAAGACCTTTGAGTCTTGTTCTTCGATTACAGAAATTTGACTGATTGTATGTATTATACACCTCTGTTTTGGCATGCATTGCGATCCTTTTATTCCTTGTCTCTCTCTGTGCCTGTATTTGGATAGTGCTTAGCTCTTGATAGTTGAAGTGAAGCTTGTTATTTGCTTAACTATGTGCTGTGAGATGCAGAATTACGGAATTTGACCGAGTGTGTGTCTTGGTCTTACATAAATGTAATTTAGTCATAATAGTAAGTGTGGATTAATATACTGATGTGTTGAATCCATTCTTTCATCTAGTCCCAGGCTTCTCATATACATACAGGTGGAAATATTCCATAAGAAATGAAGTATCTGTAACATGATTAGGTATTTATTTGGGTTTTAGCTATTCTTCAGTAGTTGTATCACTTTCATGTGAGCCTGGGGTTTCCCCCATGTGCTACCAGGGTGAGTTTGTCTCAGTGCATGGAGTTGGTAAAACAGCATTGTTGGGAGTTTTGTTTGCTTATTGACTCTCATTTGGTTCAAATTTAAGGCACTTATTGAGAAGAATGCCGATTTTTCTCAATATTACTTTAATAAACTCTAGTGCGTAGGTGGCAGATGCTATGAAAAGGTTTTCCCTAGGTCTGTGGTGTGATGCTTCACTATTAGCAGAGTAATTCTCGCACCATTTTAAGTAAATGACCCATTTAGGGTTACTGGTTACACTGCTTTGGTGTAGTGGCTTGCAGGTAGACACGCTAAAAAATACGTATGTTATGCTGCAGAGAAGGACTTAAACCAATCCAGAATTCATTTTTCTAATGGGATGGGTGCTAAATAAAAATTAGAGGCAGGAGGATTTAAGTGATTCCTTGAATGTTCATTCTGAATCTTAAGATGGTGAACTTTTACATCCTCATTTGAGTGTCTTGCAGAAAAGCTTCAGCTTTTCAGCTTCTTGGATCTGAGACTTGAAACTTAACATCTAGTGTCTAAGGGATGATTTGGAAGACCAGGGTTTTGCTGCTGAATCTCTGCCACTGAGTACAGCTCCAAAATCTGTTTGAGAAGCCCAGGTCCTGTGCTGCTGGTGCTGAGGGGCACTAGCTACTGCTGTTTTTTCTTAAACTTGTGTGAGGTCTTCAGGGTTGTATGTGCCATTGTTTTTTGTCTGTTAGTTTCTTTCAGTACTGGTGGAACTGAGCCACCATTGCTGGAGTTGAAAGCAAATACAGAAACCTTTTGTATCTACTGTGTTGTAAGAAGGGGAGAAATCTTTCAGTAAATCTGCTGTAGTGTCTCCCCACAGGTATGGGGAGGGCAGGGTGGCTTCTGGCTTACAGAATGGTGGTTTTACTGCTTTCTGTTTTTTTTCTGGATTGTCTGTCTTGCCATGGGGCTTACCTTGTGGTAGTGCCTGTGCTGTCTGTTCTTTGCTGTTTCCTCAGACATGAAACAGTTTTGAGGTCCTTCAATAAAAGCCATCAGAAATTACTTTTGAATGCCCACTAAAAATAAAGGCAACAGCATAGTGCTACTGCCCTTCCTGTCTTGTTATTAAGGCACTGACACTCAGGGAAGAATAGCCATGGAGGATTTGCCTACTGAAGATATTTTCCATAATTTTGCTCTGGTGATGCTTTGGTCGCCTTTCATCAGTGAAGGTGGGAGTGTTTGGCAGTATGTTGATGGAAGCAGCAGGAGGGTTTTCTGTTTTTTTTTTTTTGTTTACAGTAAAGCTTGCTTTGCCCTTTTAAAACAGTGTCTCCAGTCTGCAGTCTGGGGCTCTTGATTGGCATGCCTGAAATACCAACAACCAGTCCACATTTAGTGAAGAGGTCTAGCACAGATGTGATCAGATGGCCCTGGTTATCAGGTGGTCTGTAATAGGGTGATGGGATGGTAAAAGGTTTTTATTTCAAGTACCTTCAAGCTTTTTTAGCAACTCTGTCTTGTGTAGGAATGCTCTTCCTTTCTGGTGCCGCTGGAGGCACATCCTGGACCCTTTTCGGGTGGGGGGAACAACACAAATGAATCTGCATACTGTTAACAGCAACTTCAGCCTGGCAATTAAGTCAGCTATTGGTTTAATGGTGAAGATGTGAAGTGGATAATCCATTTTATTCCCTCACTTAGTTGCCATCACAATTTTCTTGGTTGGTTTCTCATCAGAAATGTCCATCAAGGGCTTATTTAGGTAAGGACGTGCTAAAGTATGTCCTTTGTAAGCCTTGAGAAGAAGGTTGCATGCTGTTTTTCTACCACCACAAGAGATACCAGAGAAGACCATGCTGCTATCACGTGTAAGGCTTCAGTCAGCAATGTTAAAGTATGCACTTGCAGGTGCATACTTCCTTCTTGGTGCATTGTAAAAGCAATCGTAGACCTTTATTCCTCCCTATCCTTGAACTATGATGCATGGAGTTTATAAGGCTGTTTCCAGGACTCTGATTGCTGATGGTGAAGTGGAAATAAAAGTCAGTAAATATGGATAAAACTAGCAAATGTCAGCAGTGTTGCACTGTAAGCCCACACCCTTCTGAGATTCTTGAGAGTGTGCCTGTTCGCTTTGGTGTGCTTCTGACCCAAAAGCCTTGAAGACTCTTGCTGAGCCTATGTAACTCAGTGGATTGAATTCTTGAGTGTGTCATGTTGTTCAGTAGTAATATTGCACCATTTTATGTTAAAGGTTGCATTTCAAGTAGGCTCATCTGACATTTTTGGTATTAAAGAGGACATTGGATGACAGAAACAGCTGGTTTTTGATTATTCTGTTTGCTCTTCTGCAGAAGAGAATTTGGCATTTTAATCTCAATTTATTCTTGCAGAGCTTGGTGTTATGATATGCCAACAAAATAATTTTTATATGATTGTAGAATATGCTTTGTTAAGTAAACCCAGGAGGGAAGTACTGCATGGTTCAGCAATGGTATACGAGAGCATCTAGATTTTCCTGATGATGCTGCTCTTTCAAGGAGATGCAAATACTGATCTGATTACAAGATGTGTTATTTAACAAACAAACAGCTCAAACCAAACACAAATCTTGCAAGAACTGTAGCAAGAAGGCACAGTAACCTGTTTCTAGTAAGCTGATGTCCAAAAGGAAGGAATGTTCCAGATTACAAGTCATCAGCTCAAATGTGCCTTTTATCTTCACAGACAGTTATATAGGCAGGTGTTTACATGCCTCAGAAAAACCACGTAGGTAATGCATGGAAAGAACTTGGACCTAAATCATCTTTTCATGTTCTAACAGCCCTTTCTCTTTTGAATTTGAGAAAGTTTGAGTATTTTGAGCCTCTCTTGAGAAACCTTTGTATTAGAGCAAGTGGAGGAGCATGCAGAAAGTGAGTGTTCCACTGAGTACTGCGCCAAAATGGGAGGCACTTGGGGGTTTTACGACATTGGTAACAACAGAAATGGCCCAGGAGAGAAGGTGAGCTTTTTTACTTTAACTAATGACTGAAAATTCAGGAAAGTTACAGGTTTTCAAATGACCTATGAATATGAAGACTGTTAAAGGTTTTATTCTATTATTTAGTTTAGAATAAAAGCCTTTATAAAAATTAAGTTCTGAAACTATTAAAAACATTAACATGAAATCAAGGGAATGCATACCAGCATATATATATATATATAAAGGTTTTTTGGTTTGGGGTTTTTGTTTTTTTTTTTTTTTTTTAAATACAGTTTATGTAGGTGACAAACACTTTAAGGTTCTTTGTGGAGCCATAGGCTCAGTTGAAGCTATGCCCGTTCATAGCAGCTTGGGAGTTTGGTCTAAGATCTCAAGAGTAAGTGCATTGATAAAGAGGAGTTTCATCACATGCTGAATCTGTAATTTTTTTTTTTTTCTGTTGAAGCCTGATAATACTGGGACTTCTACAAAAAATGAAGCCTTTTAAAACACTGAGAAATTTTAGTATCAAGACATTTGAAATGGCTGTGCTGGCACTGAAGAACTGGTGCTTTGAGATGATCCATTAGTTGTACCTTAAAGACATCCAATACATTATAAACTGTGTGTGTGTGTGTTAGGAGACGCCGTGCATCTTCTGTTTAATTTGGTGTGGTGTGAATGAACGCTTGTTAAGCGTTCTGAGCAAAAATGTTATATCTTGTAACTCACTACATTAAAATAGAGCCTGAAGTTCAAGTGAAGAATAGAGGAAACTGAATCAGCAGCACTGAACTATGCTATTATATTTACAGCAGTGGAAGATTTCACCCAGTAACTTACCAAATCACCTTATCAACTCGATTTGTAATAGTCCTGGGAGTGTTACCTGAAAAAGATGACACATTTTGTTTGCCAGAAGGAGTCATTTCGCTGTCAATCCTAAAGCAGATTGGTGTTAATTGTGAAAGTACATTTCAAGAAACAGAACAATTTGAGGCTGAGGCCAAGGCCTGTTTGGTGGGTTTTTCTGATGGTGAGTTTTTTGGGGGTTTTGTTTTGTGTTTTTTTTTTTTTTTGTGAATAGTAAATGGACTGATAAAGCTAGAGAGGGAGTTACTAGAGGCTTACCTTGTTATGTTTGCCCTCTGCTTACATCCATCAGAAGAGGTGAGAATGCGTTCCACAGAACAGAAGACTTGAAGTAATCCACATCAAATGTAAAGGCTTCAGCCTGCGCTAAAGAAATGAGAAGGTCTACATGGTTTAGAAGGGGACAGGAGTATTTGGTGCCCAGTCCGTCAGAAAGGCCTTTTCCTGTGTTCCCTGTTGAATCTGCTGGATGTTGAGCTGACATTGCTGTGGGCTTTTTGTCCTAGCTGTTGTTGCAAGTATTTTTCTTGACTGCTTAGTGGATCTGTTAGTTCTTTATTCATACAGGAAAATAAGATTTTATATCTCTGTTGTTTGCTTGATTTTTCTTCTTTTTATATATATATATATTTATTAACCTTTGATCATAAGTGCCCTGTTAACTGAAAGTGGTTGAGGAACAAGAGGTAAAAGGACAAGAACTTGGATGGAACCTTGAAGGGAAAAAGCCCAGCCTCCCATCTGGAAAACCTGAATACAATGACATAAATTATACATATTAAAGCCATGATTTAAACTAAAATTAGTCACTTCATCAAGAGTTTGCATCTGTTGGAGGACAGACCAGTTTGTAGCTAAAGCATTCTTAACTGAGAGCCTGACAGATATCTCAGGGTTATGTTTTGCATCTTTGTTGTGAGCTTGGTACAAGTAAAAGCAGGAGGGCTGAAGCATGGGGAGTGCTTAGTGGCTAGTTGTGTAAAGTGGGTGTCCAGATACCTCTCTTGAATAGCTGTGTTTTTTTTCTGTAATAATAAACACAATTTAAGTACAAAGTATCTTTCATCCTGAAGGGCAGACTAGAGGTAATTAAAAAAAAATAATGCTGTATTATACCAAAAAGCCGAATAACCAAGCTGGGGAAAAAAAAAAATAAAGAATTTTCTGGCAAACAGCGATTTCTATGCCATGTGGTTGTTTAAAAACAGTAAATTACTATGCAGAGGTAAAATACCAGTGGGTTACATTGTGTAGTAGGACACAGCAGGTTTGCTTCACGTTCTGAATTGGAAATACTAATTCTGGAAGCTTTCAGTTCTTGATCACACTTCCTAATCGGGGAGGTAGTTGGGGTTTCAGGTCAGCTCGAGGCCAAATTGAGGTGATGGATAATCTTGGCAGTGTGTGGTCCTGTGCTGGCTTCAGGAATTTCAGGCTCTGCTGCCTGTTCCTGTGTGCCACAATTTACTTGTCTGTAGAATGGCTGTTTGTATAGACTTCACAGTTTTGGTAGTAAGACTTGACTTTGTAAGTTCATGAGTAGCTTGGTGGACTCTCTTCTCACTGCTTTTCCCCACCATCGTTTTGCAAATGGCAGTAGGTTTCAGTGTTCACTCAGAACATTTGTGCTGCTGTAGCTAATTTGGTCTGAACTGCCTGCTGGCTCTCTTAAGTTTTTTTTTGGTGGTAGTCAGGTTAGAGTAAATGCCTGTAACTACCTTACGTAATGAAAATGGATCAAATTGCTATGTTAGAAGGGAATATGCATTGGATTGAGTTCTAATAGTTTACATACAGCGTTGTCATCTTTGCCTGGCTATTATGCTGTTTTCTGCAGTTAAATCTCCTTTAATTCTTATTGTATATAAGGTATTTCTGATTTCTTTTCCTGATATGGGTTACTGGGCTATAATGCTCATTAATTCATAAAGAGCAAGACTTTTGTCTAGAAAATCACATGCTTATGGTTACACATAAGATTTGGGTGTGGGGTTTTTTTTTTGCTTGCTATCTTCCTCACAGAAAAAATGAATGGCTTTGGCAGTCTGTGCCTTTTTTACACAAGTTTGTATGTGGTCAGTATTTTCTTGGTGCGCTGTTGTGCTGTAGGTAAGAGCGGCTGGCATGGACATGCCTAAGGTTGAGCTGTTCAGATGGTTCACCTGAACACAGCTAGTTAGGCTGGTGTGAAGATATCAGTGTTAATGTCTTCTGCTGGGGTATTGCTGCAGACTGGGGGTTGCATACAGCTGTGCTGGCAGAAACAGATGGTTTAGGCTAGGTGTGAAAAGATGACCAAGTTTTGTACCAGCTGCAGGAATGAGTTCAATCTTAAAATCAAAATAAGAGGCTGCTTACAGGTCTACTTTGATACCATCATGATGGCATGTACTGTTAGGGTAGTATTGCACCGTAATAGCTGCATCTTTTTGGTTTTGCGTAGTGAATGAAAAATGAAGCTGTGTTACAGCAGATGCAGTTTTCGTGGGTCCATTTCTAAGCCTGGTATTTCCCGTGCTAGTTTTACAGTCTGAGGAGAGGTTGCATCTAACACTGAAGTACTGAGTGTGAATCTTGTACTGGTAAATGATGGGAATTAATGGCAGAACTGAAAACTAGTTGGAAGTTCAGTAATGAGATGTTAGCAGATTTGAGGCATGTTATTAATTTGGGTTATATTATTTCCATATGGTATACTCCTGTGAAACTGTTTAAGAGCAGGTACCATGATAAATACAAATCCACTCAACTGCAGAAAACAGTTGTAGAGTGAAAAAATGTGAATTGCTATCGGAAGATGCTTATGAATTTTTAGAATGTTCGCAAAACCTAAATCAAGAAAGATGAGCCTGGATTAATTATTACATGCACAATAGCTCTTTTACATGGGAACTGAAAACATCTTTAGGGCAAAATCCACCTGATTAGAGAAACAGTAAGTTAGAATGGGAGAAGTGCTAGAAAATAGATAACAGCAATAAAGGCACATACAGGAACTCCCTTGTTTCTTGTGTTACTGTAATATTGTGTACACAGTGTAAAATTTTCCTTATAATGAGTGGTGATTTAGAAAGTAAGAAAGAGGCAAAGTTGACGTACTACATGTTTTAAGCTTTGTCCGTTGACCATTTTAAATCTAGTTCTTTTAAACTGAAATTTATTGGTTAGTGATGGTATTTTCCAGGGTTCCTTCAGGCAGTGGTAAATAAGCAGGAACAAGTCAGCTTAAATTGATTTGTTTTCCACTGAAGGAGATGAAAAATGTGGGGTGTATTTAATTGGAGAACCACGTGTAGAAGTATGCAGTGGTAGACAGAGGGGTCTTTGGGATGCTATGGGGAGCAGTATATTGTTTGAGAGACCCAAATCATTCATATGACAATGACAGAAGTTGCACATTCGAGAGTCCATGTTAACATCTGTTACTCTGGTGCAAATGTGATTGCTGCTGATGTGCTTTGTTCTGAAGGCCATTGGGCCAGTTCTTGCTTGCTGTAAAACTTTATGTCCACCTTGCTGTATTTTAAAGCCTTTCTGATTTGAGGCAGTGAGTGGGAGCCTGCAGTGAATCCTGGTGGTGAAATAAGTTTTTGCTCTGGGTCTCTCATTCAAATAGCTGTTGGAACTCTGTTGTTTATTCAACTGTTGCATGTGAACATCTCTTACGTATAGAAAATGCATAGGTTTGGGTTTAAAACTGTCAGTGAAGCACTGCTTTCTGTGAGCTGTGATACATAACCTGCTCTGGATTGCTCTCTGCTTCTGTATTCTGGTGGCAGAAATACAAAATGGAAATGAATGTCTGGCACTGAAATTGTTCATGAAAAATCATACCTGAAAATGCATGCAATTTCCTGCCTAGCACTGGCATTTCTGATATTTTCATTGCATGTATAATCCACTCTTCAGCTCAGATTTTCTTCTGAGTCTTTAGGAGGTTTTCTTTCATGCAAGACTGATAGCAGAAGGTTGCTCTTAATTTGGGGGTTTGTTTTAAATGGAGCCTGGGTTCCTGTTGTCTCAACAGAATGGCTATTTCTGTTGTGAAGGCAAACTGCCCCTTTACATAGGGGCAGTTTGGAAAATCTCTCTTAAATGACTTATTTAAGTTGATTTTAAAGCAGTTCACATCTGGCTGTTTAAAGTCCAGCTTCCTTGAGCTCCTTTGCTCCCCTGTCCCCTTAGTTGAATGAGAGCTCACTTAGGAAATATATTTTCTATACAGGGATTCATCATCCTTTAATTGACTACACCGAACTTTGTGGGCAGCTACACATGATGATGTGTGTTTTTTCATTTACTTTATGCAACTGTAAGTAACAAAGCTTAGAGTAGTTGCAACAGTGAAGGATTTTTTTTAGTTGGTGGCATCCTATGTTGAGGCAACTCTGACTTCACTTGGTAATTAAACCTCATTTGTGAAAGACCTTTTCTCTATTAATTTGATCCATTAAAGAAATGCTCTTTGAAGCTGGTAGTTAATCTTCGTATTTAAATTGCTGGGTTTTACTCAGATTGGTTACAGCTTAGTTTTAAACAGCAGCTAAAAATAGCAAACTGTTGTGCTGTACAGTTTAAATATCTGTTTATAGTAGTAGCCTTTCTAGAAAGGAAATACCTAGTAAGAGGGAAAGGAGACTGCTGCTTGGACAGCACTGGTTGGTACCAGCATTGCACTTTTCCTTGAGTTTTGCCCATCACAAGCTCAGGCAGCCCTCCAGTAGGCAGCACTTGATTCTCTTACTCCAGGATTATTTTGTAACAGAAGCACTGTGAGCTTGATTAGAACAGTGTTTCATTCAGTGATCAATAATTCAGTGGTTTGTGAGAAATTTTGACTGTTCATGTTGAAGTCTGCTGCTAAGCATGCTAAAACCAGGCAAAAATCCAGAAACTAGCTGAAATATTTTCAAGAACATTAGCCTTTGAGAAAGAAAATATAAGGGAAGGGGCTCAAATCACAACTTGTGAGGTTAGCATTGATTTTAATCTCTTGTATTCTCCTTCTCTACATGCCCTTTGTGATTTGCACAAGCCTGACAAACTTGTAGACTTGAAGTGCGCAGTGTTATTGCCAAAACATGGGGGTTTTAACTTAGAAGTGTCTGCAGCTGAAAAGGAAGCCCTGACAAAACTGCAGGCATCTAGGCAGATGCAAACCAATTACTTCCAGTAATGCTCCCTTGAGTTTCTATTGTAGAATGAACTTTCTGCAGGTGTAGGGATCTTGAATGAGTAGCTAACAAAGAAAAATCGGAGTTATAAGCGTGGATCTCTCTAAGGCAGCATAATTACTTCTGTTAATTTTGTCAGTGAATCTGTGGTCTAAGAAGAGGAACAAAGATAATCCAGATGTGTTTTCACCTCCAGCCTTAGTTTTTCATGAAGAGGACAGTTCCTTTAGGCCTGTCTTCATAAGAAATGTTTAATCAATTAGCTTATATAGCATTTTTTTCAGTATTGTTAAAGGTCAGACTTCTTGTAATAGCTGTTTCCAGATATATCTGTAAGTTAAGAGCCTCAAGCTTCTCAGTGCAAGATGTCCATGACTGGAGCAGGAACTTCTGTTGTCATGGGGAAATTGAATATGAAGAAATCTGCAAGATGGGAAGTATTATCAGATATTTTAGGCTACCCTTCTGAGGAACATGAGCTTACATTCATGGAAACTGATAGAACTACTGTATGTCTGGAATTTTTTAAATGGTGAAATCCATAAGTTAGTTTTCCAAAAGATCTCCATTACTGTTGATTTATTAATGTTTCTCATTATATAGAAATAGTAGTTCTGTGATCAAATAGCCTGATAATGCCACCAAAGGAGAAAACACAATCCTATTCTTAGCTCTATAAAACTTACCATTCTGAAAACCAAGCTTCTAGCACTTCTTTCTGCTGCCAGTGGCAAGGGTTAGGAGGAGAGGATGGTGGGGTTGGGGATGGATGGGCATGCCATATGGTTTAATGAAGCTGGAGAAAATGAAGGTAATCACAGAAGAGATTCTGGTACTTTAGTTTGTCTTTATCACAGTTTATTGAACTTTTGTGTTTCAAGGCATTCATGCTTTCAGTGTTAGTTTCAGTGCTTTCGCTTGCATGTTTCTACACAAACTAGACAAGTTTTTGGCCTAGTTTGGGGGTAGCGCATCAGGTAAATGATTGCAAGCATGTCCTTTTGGGTATATATGTGCGTACATTAATCTGGTTCATTATTTCCCAAGTAATATCAGCTTGTGAATTGCTTTCCTCTATCATTTGTGGTACCTCTGACAAGAGGCATACTAATTAAAAAGTGCTTTTGCATAGATCTGCAAACTTAGCAATGTGAATTTGGCAGTGGTAGTATATGACTTTTAAGTCTAGTGATATTTGAAAAAAGTAATTCCTAAATTGTTGCTAATAAGTAATGCTGTGTTTTTTAATTAGTGATGCATTCTCTTTATGATAACATCGAAAGGCATGTGACTTTGAATTATAAAAGTAGCGTTTACAGACATGTTTATCTTACACTTTTCATGTAAGTCAGTGGAAAAAAAGAGGATCCTATAGATTAGTGCAGCTGCCTTTTGTACCTCAGGTGTATGTAAAATAAAGATAGGGTGCCTTCAGAAGATACATGAAAAGAAAAATGGGCAATAATACCGTATGCTTTTATATTGTCCATTAAAAAATGAAAGCACATTTAACTGCAGTGACATAATTTCCTTGGGGACCATATTTCTTTTTCAAATGTAAAAAAATTTGGAGCTTCCATCTGAAAATGCTTACTTGAAAACTCATGTGACAGATGCGTGAGACAAACGTGAACCAGTGTGGGTACTGGGAAAAGGGAGAATTATCCATGTTACCAACTGAATGAGAGTCTTAGCTGTTTGAGTGCTTGCTTTTAGTGAGTTGTCTTTTACTCAATGTGCCTTAGAGAAGGTGAGCCTAAGAGAAGCAATGGAAGGAGAATAAGGCACCTTCTTAACAGCTGGAGTTTTCCAGTATAGGGGAGACTATGGAAGGGGCTGTACTGGAGAAAGCTGGCAAAGAGACTTTTTGGATTGCTTGAAAGTCAGGACACCTCATGTTAAATCAATATCTTTGCTTATCTGGCCTGTTAGGTGGGCTTTATAAGGATGGTAACAAGGGAAGAACTCGGAGGGTGTACGTGAGGCTGCTAGAGCATTGAGCTGGAAATAATTTACACTGTAGTATTTTGAATGGACTTAAGGAGCTAGGAAAGAGGAAGGAAACAGGATTTGGAGGCTAGAGAAGCAGCTGTCAAAGCATAAGATAAGTACTTCAGGAATGGTTCTGAGTATGTGGATGTCTGTTTGAATTTGTCTTGTTGGAATACTCTGTGGGCTTGAATTTAATTCTGTCAGAGTCCAACCATGGCAGAACTCTACACAGAATTACAGTTATACTTTTGAACTGAGGTTTTCAATTACTTGATTTTGATAACTGGGTACTTGGCTACTGGGCAGCTTAGTTTCAAATTTAATTTGCAAAGAGAACTCTGTTTCCTGTATTAACTCCAAACTTTGTTTATATAGGATTAGCTCAGAACGCAGAAAAGAGAAGTCAAGAGATGCAGCCCGGTGCCGAAGGAGCAAGGAATCAGAAGTATTCTATGAGCTTGCCCATCAGCTTCCCTTGCCCCACACTGTGAGTGCACATCTGGACAAGGCATCCATTATGAGACTGACCATCAGCTACTTGCGCATGAGAAAGCTGCTAGATGCTGGTAAGCAGATAGTGTAGCAGAATCTGGAAAAGGGGCTGGAGTTATATTGAAGAACAAGCTATTTCCAAAAACTATCAGCAGTTAAAATACATAGATGTCCACCTTTCCATAGAAAGTATGTGACTGACTTTGCAGTAGAAATAGGCTGTTGGTGATGGTACAGGAAAATTATAGCCACTCTTCAATGTTTGTTTTTTTTTTTTTTTCCCTTTCTGTTTTGGTGATCCTAGTTAGCTCATCATGGCAAACTAGCTGAATATATATATCTGTCTCTGCAGTTACACCTACCCATGCAACTACAGGAGTATCTGAGTTAGCTTATGAACCAGTATCTGTATAGCATGCCACAGATGCTGTACTCGTTATTTGTACTCATGCATGCATACCTATACCACATGGAGAAGTAACTTGGATAATCCATACTCTGAAACTTCTCTTAGGAAGCCCCGAGAAGTTTGTAACGGCTTTTTGAGATAAATGGTAAGATTTTTGCTATGCAGTCCTTTTCCTTAAGGTAGAAGGTTTCTTGATTTATGCATAAAAGCACAGAGGGTTAACCTCACTGATTTTCTGTGATTTGTGATACCATTTCTATAGCTTGAAACATTTAATTGACCACTTAGATAAGTGAATTATACTAGTTTAGAACAGTTCTGCAAGATTGACTCCTTGCAGACTGGTGCCAGAAGTTGTTCCTGATAGTAAGTGAAGAATGGCCTTCTATGATGGGGCTACAGAACTGATGGACAGGGGTAGAGCAGTTGATGTCATCTACCTGGACAAAAGCGTTTGACACTGTCCCACATGACATCCTTGTCTCTAAATTGGAGAGACATCAATTGATGGATGGACCACTCGGTGGATAAAGAACTGGCTGGATGGCTGCACACAGAGTTGTGGTCAATGGCTCAATGTCCAGCTGGAGACCAGTAACGAGTGGTGTCCCTCAGGGATCGGTGTTGGGACCGGTCTTGTTCAACATCTTCGTCACTGACATGGACAGTGGGATTGAGTGTGCCCTCAGCAAGTTTGCCGATGACACCAAGCTGTGTGGTTCGGTTGATACGCTGGAGGGAAGGAATGCCATCCAGAGGGACCTTGACATGCTTGTGAGGTGGGCTGATGCCAACCTGATGAAGTTTAACCATGCCAAGTGCAAGGTCCTACATCTGGGTGGGAGCAATCCCAGGCACAGCTACAGGTTGGGCAGAGAAGAGATTCAGAGCAGCCCTGCAGAGAAGGACTTGGGGGTGTTGGTCAATGGGAAAATGAACATGAGCCAGCTTCAGTGTGTGCTCGCAGCCCAGAAAGCCAACCGTATCCTGGGCTGCATCCAAAGGAGCGTGACCAGCAGGTCGAAGGAGGTGATCCTGCCCCTTTATTCGGCTCTCGTGAGACCTCACCTGGAGTATTGTGTGCAGTTCTGGTGTCCTCAACATGAAGAGGACATGGAACTGTTGGAACAAGTCCAGAGGAGGGCCACGAGGATGATCAGGGGACTGGAGCACCTCCCGTATGAAGATAGGCTGAGGAAGTTGGGGCTGTTCAGCCTGGAGAAGAGAAGGCTGTGTGGAGACCTCATAGCAGCCTTCCAGTATCTGAAGGGGGGCTATAGGGTTGCTGGGGAGGGACTCTTCATTAGGGACTGTAGTGACAGGACAAGGGGTAATGGGTTAAAACTTAAACAGGGGAAGTTTAGATTGGATATAAGGAGGAAATTCTTTCCTGTTAGGGTGGTGAGGCACTGGAATGGGTTGCCCAGGGAGGTTGTGAATGCTCCATCCCTGGCAGTGTTCAAGACCAGGTTGGACGAAGCCTTGGGTGTCATGGTTTAGTGTGAGGTGTCCCTGCCCATGCCAGTGGGGTTGGAACTCGATATCTTAAGGTCCTTTCCAACCCTAACTATTCTATGATTCTATGATAATGGCTGATGTTTACTTAAGTGAAAATGTGTGGCTGCTTGTAGGTGAGCTGGAGACAGAAGCCAAAATGGAGAAGGAACTGAACTGTTTCTACTTGAAAGCTCTTGATGGATTTGTCATGGTTCTGTCTGAAGATGGGGACATGATTTACATGTCTGAAAACGTGAACAAGTGTATGGGACTCACTCAGGTGAAATACTAACAATTCCTAACACTGTTTCAAGTCTATAAAAGTTATGTTTTTATATATATAAAATTAGACACCTGTATGCCTCTTATTTTTTTGCAGTTTGAGTTGACGGGGCACAGTGTATTTGATTTCACTCATCCATGTGACCATGAAGAGCTGAGAGAAATGCTTACACACAGAAATGGTGAGTAGAAAGACAAAATTGATTTGATTTTTTTTTTTTTATGGATAGTTCCTGTTAGCATTAGTACAGTTGGATATCTGCCAAAAAAAGCTGTTGAGAGAACAAACTAATATCTTTTAGTGCTTAAATCTCAAAACAAACCTTGTTCAGCGATACTAACAGAAATAACCAGAATGTTTTGGCAGTATCATAATTAAAAAGGAGAGAAGACTTCATTACTACTTTAATCTAAAACAAAATTCATGACTGAAATGGAATTATTGAAGGTTGAAAGAATTGGCATGCCTGCAGGAATAAAATTAGAGGTAACTTGAATAAGGATGATCTTAAGCGACTGCTGTAGAGGGATACGGAGAAGTTAAATTGGTGCGTTTGTTCTGGTCTGGGTTTTTCTTTACAGGACAATTTGAAATCAAATACTTTCTTCCAGGAATCTGTGATGGTATACTTAAAATAAAAAAAGATACTATATTTGAGACACTGAAAAAGTAATTGTGCAATACTTGTATGGTCCCAGAAAGGGCTTTGGGACTGATGCTTCTCTGCACCTTTTAATTGGTGCATGAAATTGGTATCTTTTCACAGATTCCTGACTCCTCTCTGTCTGAGAGAGCAGAACACTGTGTTCACATATTCTGTATGCTTTTGAATTTAACCAGTGCCCATGAATTACTGCTTTTATGTCTTCTAAAGGTTTATTAATGACTATAAAGACTTGGCAGCCTGCATGCCTCCAAACAAATCTGCTTTACTCAATTGTTAGATGTCCAAAATCCAACCTTTTTAATTTCTGTTTCATCAAACAAGGGTTATATGGATTCTGAATCTAGGCTGTGCTAAATTACCAAGCCTGACCTCTGCTTTCATCTTAGGTTGCCATTCTGTTTAATTCAGTGGAAGTGACCTGATAAGATACCATAACATTAAGGGCCCCAACTTTGATTTTGTGTTCTCTAAACTGCCCTTAGTATTAAAGTATTGATGTAAGTAAGGCTTGATGAGACTTCCCCCACCATCCTTCTGGGATACAGTAATGCATCTGGGAGGGGATGGGGAAACAACTTCACTAAAGCAGTGTTTAAAAAAAAAAAAAAAAAAAAAAAAAGTCTTGTTGCAAAAGCTTATTCTTAAAAATGTCATATTAGTGAGCTTCTCATGCAAACCAACTGTAGTGTGTCTAAATTGGCCAGACAGGAATAAAATGTCTGGAAAGCATTATTACAAAATCTGTCTTGCAAATGAAGTTGGCAGACAAAAGTCTAAATTACAGTAATAATAGTACATTTTTATATTTATTAGAATTCCCAGGTTGCATTCTGTTGTAGCTCTTACATCACTGGAATTATTCTGGTTTTGAATTAAGCAGTAAATACTCCCCTTTGGGATTGTACAGGTGCAAATGACTATAAATGTGACTGGTAGAAACTGAACTGCATTCTGATTTTATGAAGTTTCTCTTTAAACTTTCAGAGCTGGCAATCTTAAAAATAATGTCCAGTGCTGAATCAGACTTGAGAAAGTTGCTTCATCTTTTACAGTGGCTTCTTAAAGCAGAGCCTTAAACATGAGGACTGGTAACAATAATGTGTGGTCTTCAACTATGAATTCCTAGATTGGTTTAACTCCTGTTTTATAAAAAAACTTACTGAATTAAATAATTTTTAGTTGCTTCTCTGAGCTCTGCTTTATTCCTCCTCCCCTTTAGGAAGGGTATTTTGATGTTGCATGAAGTAGGCTTGTCCCCCGTTAGCCTCAGCTAGAAGCTATCGACAGTGTAGCATAGGGGCTTTTAACATTTTTCTAGTGAATTTTGTGAAACTAGTAGCTGGAGTACAAGCCACCGTGAAGAGTTTCATAGCTGCTGTTGTCTGTGGAGGATGAGAGCAAATTACTGTATAAACTTGTATCGGAAGTAAGCTTGCATGGTCTGAACCTCCACCCTCTGCTATGATTTGATCCTTACCCCTTAGCATACCTCAGCAAACTTACTCTTCCACTGCTCCTTATCCTAGGTGCTTTATTTCCTTCTGCCATGCACAGTGAGCTGCCCTCCTGTTAGGATCAGTTTGCATTTTCTTTGCCCAGAATAGCCTAGCTAGTAATAGACTCTGAAAGGTTCTCACCCTGTAAAGACAAAAAATTAAAGCTTGATGGTAGAAAGACTAAAAAAAATTAGTGTGACTAATATTAATTTGTGTTACGATTTCTTGGCTATTTTCTCCTCCAAGAATGCTAATAATGTGTTTAAAAACTTGGTACTGTTTACTCTGAGTGTAAATATTTGAATGCATGTAAACAGCAGAGTTTTAAACTCTGAATTGAAAAACTTAAAACACTGCAGTCCTGAAAAGCTACAGGTCCAAAACATACTTGATTTGAATTTCCCTTCAGTGAGTTACTGATGCATTTCAGTGGAAACCAACTCAATAGCACTTCTTATTCTGCACATGCTTTTCTTGTTCTCTCACAATTTTAAAGGATATTAAATTTTCAGTTGGTCTCTCATTCTCCTCACTCCTTTTTCCTGGGAATGTGGGGTTGGCTCACAGTAAAACTTACTCTGAAAAGTGGTGTTATCCAAAGCACTTCTAGGTTTACCAATCTTTTTAATTTGTGGGTCTTCTCCTAGTCTCAGAAGTCTACAACATGGCGGGGGGGGGGGGGGGGGGGGGGGGGTTGGGGAATTAATGCCTTCCGAAGATGATCCAAGAGCTTAAGAATTGATTTACTGTTTGCTTTTCTAGGTCCTGTGAAAAAGGGCAAAGAGCAAAATACAGAGCGCAGCTTTTTTCTCAGAATGAAGTGTACACTGACTAGCAGGGGAAGAACAGTGAATATCAAGTCTGCTACATGGAAGGTAACTAATGCAAAGGAATATTTATGTAGTTTGTCAGCTTCCTGTTTAGATGTCATAACACTGTATTTCAACATTTTGACTTCATGTAGTGAGATGGAGTTTCACTATCTAATGATTGTGCTTCAATATGCTGAATTTTAATGCTGACTACGTTGTGGAGGTAACTGAAAGTGTTTTAAAATTAGTTTTTCAAAACTTTTAATGAATTCTCCATTTTAAATTAGAGGTCATTTGCTTACTAGAAATTATAATTACTAAATATGCTTGCATAACGCTTTCTCCGAGAAAAAATATTTGACACCGCTTATGCTGATACCTGATTTCTTTTGATTTGACACTGTAAACGTGACAGTTAGGTCTCAATTGAGGACTTCAGTATAATTCTTTCTGAAGCTGCTGGCTATCCCTTTTGTAACGGTTGGAACAAAAAAAGCCCAGCCTGATAACTTTCTGCAGTGAATGCATTTTATCCTCTGGACAAAAAGTAGGCTTTTATTGTATCGAGTGGTATCATGGCTCACAATTCTCTATTATAACCTAAATTTCATTATTCTGGATTAAACTGTTGTCTTTGCTGCTGTCCATAAACAATTTCTGCTTCAGAATGGTTAAAAAAGAAAACACAAAATGTGAAACTTACTGTGTCTTGGAGAATGTATGTGATTACTTCTGCGGAAGATTTAAAATGGAAGTCACTACTGTTAATATAACTTTCCAATTTAAATAGTAAGATACCCTTTGTGAGGCAATTGCTTATCAGTGTCATCATTAATGTAACTTTCAAAGAACAGTTCACAGAAACACTGAAATATCAAGTGTGGCTTCAGCTAGTGCCCAAGAGGAAGTTGTTGGCAGCCCGTGTACTCATTGCATTCTGCATAGCGTGAGGAGGAAAACTGCTGCTCTCCTGTAGCCATCCATCTGAAAGCACTGCTGCCCTTCTGTTGTTGCTATCACACTGAGGGGTAGGGAGGGGAAGGACTTTGCTCTGGGTGTGTTAATGGATTGTGTTGTCTGACAGACAAGAACCTAGTCTCTTTTTAAAATAGAACTTTCTCACAGGTACTCCACTGCACTGGACACATACGTGTATATGATACATGTGGTAATCAAACTCACTGTGGCTACAAAAAGCCTCCCATGACGTGTCTGGTGTTGATCTGTGAACCTATTCCTCATCCATCAAACATTGAGGTCCCCTTGGACAGTAAAACGTTCCTCAGTCGTCACAGTCTTGATATGAAATTTTCATATTGTGATGAAAGGTAATATATATTTTGTAATTTAAAAAAGAATAATTTGAAGGATTTGCAGGGTTGGTACATGTTGGTTGATGCTGGCCTTATACGTTTACATAGTCTTACAACTTGATTCATCTGCACAGCAGAGTCATTGGTGACATACTTCAGCTTTTACTAACTGATCAGGATGTCTTATTTAAAAGCGTATTTTTTAAATCTAGGGAGAGTGCAGGTTATTATTTTGGAATAAATCTTTTGCCTGCAGTTAACTGCCTGTTCAAACTGGTATTTAGTGTAGCGGCAGTAATTAAACTGAAATCATAAGGTTCTCCTGGACACTGAAAAAAAGGGAAGGATTTTAGGTTTGTCAAAGATGGTGGTGCATTTTCGTGACTGAAAAGAGTGTGTATGTAATACTTGTTAGATGCGTTTTATTGTTACCACTTCACTTCCTTGGGAGATCAGTGTCTGCTTTCTCCAGCCCAAAAAACCCCCAAAAGTTTAGCTGTACTTTTGATGCAATACATTTGCTGTTAAAAATGAGATGTCTGTGTTCAGGTACAAGTCATGGGTGTAGTCAAATACACAAGACTGCTCTTACTATTCTCTGGAAACTTAGTTTGACAAATTTAAAAAACAGAAGTGAAAGAAATCACTGGCCTGAAGTTTTCTTCTTGCTTGAGTCTGGGGGTTCTGTGGTTTTAATCGGGTATTATTTGCTACTGCCTGTTGGGTTGTTTGTTTTTTTTTTTTATAACAAAAGCAAACTTATAATTAGTTGGTGCTGTAACAAGCAAAGAGATGTCAGTGCAGGTTATTTTCTGTCCTCTACAGAAACTACTGTTCTAGGGTTGATGGTGTCATATGAAAAGTACTTAATTGGTCACATTCGGCATGTAGAATAGGGCAAAATAAATGCGTTCCCTTGTTTAGCAGGGCCCTCTAGAGGCTGAAGAAAATACTGTTTTCTTTAAAAGCTGGCAGTGATTGAGTGGGAAGAATCATAGAGTAGTTAGGGTTGGAAAGGACCTTAAGATCATCTGGTTCCAACCCCCCTGCCATGGGCAAGAATAAATCTGATTCCTAATTTTTTAGTTGAAGGTTTACAATAGTTGATGCATAGCTATCTTATTTTAGCAAATACTCATATTTGCTTAAGCTGGATATTATAGTCCATAAGTAGCTGGTCTACTTTTAAGGAGAAAGGGGGAAGGCTAGAAAGCAGGGATTTACTTAATCCTGTCCATAGGACATGATTTATAAATATTCAGTGAGAAGTAAAATCCTGTGCCTGCTGAAATTTCCATTTTAAAAAAGCGTATTTTAAAATTTTAAAAAAGGCAATTTATTTAAAAATGAAAACTCCTAATAAACCAAAATTGCTGCTAATGTGTATGTACTGGGATTTTTCTAGATGTGCAAATATTCAAATTCTTTAATGTTTGTGCTAGTCAATGTCTGCTTTTACTTAGCAATTTTTTCCCTTGTTTTAAAGAATAACAGAGTTGATGGGATATGAGCCAGAGGAACTCCTGGGTCGCTCAATCTATGAGTACTATCATGCGCTGGATTCTGATCATCTGACCAAAACACACCACGACAGTAAGTAAAAGACACATTTAAAGCCCTCCAGCTACAGGAGATGAGCTACAGCACTGGGATAAAGCGACAGAAGAATGAAGGCTTTCTTTTAATGGCAGATGTGAAACTGCAGTGAAGTTACCTTAAAACAGGGCTTTTTTTTCTGCCTGTAATTAAAGCTGGTGTCCTTTCTGCTTTCAGTGTTCACCAAAGGGCAGGTGACAACAGGACAGTACAGAATGCTTGCTAAACAAGGTGGCTATGTCTGGGTTGAAACTCAAGCAACTGTTATATACAACACTAAGAATTCTCAGCCACAGTGCATAGTTTGTGTAAACTATGTGTTGAGGTAAGTTGGGTGTGCATCGCTGTTCTTTGTCATTATCTTTGCTGAAGACGAAGTCAGATTCTGATGGCACTGCATCCTTTTTTCAACTTTGTAAGAATGTGGTCTCCTGTTGAATGTGTTATGGTATGACTATTTCCTACTAATGAAACTTTGCTTAGAATACTGCCTGTCCTAAGATTAGGAAATGCATTTGAAAACAAAACACTTTTTTGATCTTGTAGTGTCAATAGGAAGTTCTCTGTAGGCACATGAACGTAGGGCTAGCCTCTGCTGTACTATCACAAAGGAAGTGAGAGAATTTGTGTGTGTTCTAGACAGCTCCCTAATTCTGCAGTCTGGAGCAGTTCATTTCACTAATAACTTTTAGTCATGGACTTCAGAGCAGCAGTAATGGCGTCTTTTTTTTTAATCCTATTTTTTTTTTCCATAGAATTTCTTTTATAATTGAAAGCTTCAACTGAAAGCAGACTTGTTGACTTTTTCTGCAACTGTACAATAGTTCTAAATTAGTTTTTTGAAACTTCAGTGAATGTACCAATATCAATCTATCAACGTATTGCACATTCATTTAAAAGTAGCTTTTTTTTTCTTACTTTCTGAATGCTTTCAGAAAAGCACATTTATTTCTGTGACTTTTTCTTGATGGCACCACAATTAGTACTTGCTCTATCTGTTACATTTGGGGAAAGAATGAGTAAGAAAAAAAGATTTCTTAAAGCTCCTATCCTGGTGATTTTGTGGTATGGGAAGTATTTCTTTTCTTTTTTTTTTATTTTTATTTTTCTTTCCAACTTACAAAACCATTAACCCTGAATTTATTCCTTTTAGCTGTTCTTTAACAATTTTATTCCTCTCTGTCTGACAGTGGAATTGTTCAGAAGGACTTGATTTTTTCCCTTGGACAAACTGAGTGTATGCTGAAACCAGTGGATTCTCCTGATATGAAAATGACCAAAATATTCAGCAAAGATGACTTGGAAGATACCAACAGCCTATTTGAAAAACTTAAGCAGGAACCAGATGCTTTAACTGTGCTGGCCCCAGCTGCTGGAGACACAATTATCTCTCTAGATTTCAGCAGTAATGGTGGGTGTGTGTTTAAATTGGAGATCATGCAAATTAGTAAAGTTAGTATTTTACAGTAAAAATAACCTCCCAATATCACTTGCCTAGTAGTGTGTCAGCTGCTGTTTGAATTTAATGAGGTCCGTAGACATGCACAGTATTGTTACTTAGGTTGATGGTTTCTTTTAATTTTTATAGAGTCTGATGAACAACAATGTGATGAAGTTCCTTTGTATAACGATGTAATGCTCCCCTCATCCAGTGAGAAATTGCAGAATATAAATATGGCAATGTCCCCACTACCTGCTTCTGAAACTACAAAGCCACTTCGTAGCAATGCTGATCCTGCACTCAATAGAGAAGTTGTATCAAAGCTGGAGCCAAACTCAGAGCCGCTTGAACTTTCTTTTACCATGCCTCAAGTGCAAGAGCAACCAACCAGCCCTTCTGATGCAAGTACCAGCCAAAGTTCACCTGAGGTTAGTTATGTAATTTAGATACACTGTCATTAAAATGCAAGTGCTGCTGGGACCTGTGGAGCAAATCAGGTTAAGGATGTAGCCAAGACCTGAATTAAAAATTATTTCTATGTTGTGACTTAAGCTTATGCCATGATCTGAGGAAAAAGATCAATTTTGAAACTGAGTATCACCTTTTCAGCAAAGTGAGTCTTGCAAATGCTTGTAGTACTGACTGATAGAAACAAGAAGAGCTTGAAGGTCTTTCTAGAAGAAAAATGGTTCAAAGACAACTTCCCTAAACAGCAAATTAGATGAAACCTATTACTGTAGAGGCCACTTCTGAGTTCCAACAAATTGTGTGCTTCCAGAGTGGAGTAAATTTGAATGTATAAATGTGTTTTTGTGCATGTATAGTTTGGAATTAGCTTTTACATTGGAACATTTTTCAGAGAACCTGTGCAAATTAATGTAATGGCAGAAACTTAAAACTGCACTTACAATGTTTTCACAGCCCAGTAGTCCCAACAACTACTGCTTTGATGTGGATAATGATATGGCTAATGAATTCAAACTGGAATTAGTGGAGAAACTCTTTGCAATAGATACCGAAGCAAAAAATCCATTCTCTACTCAGGTAATGTATGCTAACTTAAAATTCTGTATAATCTTAATACTTAGTCTCTGTGCTTCTCTTAGAATGTCTTCAGGAACATCCTTCCTCTTCTATGCCGTATTTTTGTTAAATGGCAAAAAAATACTGTACGGATTTGGTAAAGGGAAAAGCCTTAATGAAGCCATGAAGTCACAGCTGAGATGTTCTTACATATTTATAATTTTACCTCTTGTCTTTTCCAGGAAACTGATTTAGATCTAGAGATGTTGGCTCCTTATATCCCAATGGATGATGACTTCCAGCTGCGATCCTTTGATCAGCTGTCTCCACTGGAAAGCAGTTCTTCTGGCTCTCAGAACGCAGCCACCATTACCTTATTTCAGCAGACTCGGACACCATCAAGTACTGCTGATGAAATAAAGCCAGTGTCGGAACGTGTGGATGATGTGAAGTCGCTAATTGTTCCTTCATCTCCTGTTCACATAATCAGTGAAACGAGTAGTGCCCCAGGATCCCCTTACAGTGGGAACAGGAGTCGAACTGCATCTCCAATCAGAGCAGGAAAAGGAACATCGGATCAGACAGAAAAACCTTGTCCTGGAGCACCCAGTTTGCTAACAGTCACTCTGAATAAAAGGTATTTTAAAAGTGAAGCTTAAGCCCTAGTATATGTTGAAGAAATTAGATGTATTACACATTTAAATCTCGCCAACTGTTATATGTTGTCTTTGGCACTCTTTTTCGAAGTAGAAATCAATATATTTAAATTTAGACATTTGAAACCAGTTTAGTGTGGTTTATAGTAAGTTTCCCTAAAGTTAATTTTGCAGTAGCTTTTACATAAACATCTGATTTAATAGGCAGCTACTGCATACAGACTCCTACATAATTTTGTTCTGCTCTTGTATCTGATGTGCAGCCTTTTTAAAAGAGCACAGTAGGCAATGTACAAGTAGTTATATACACGCTATTTCTGGTGCTTGTCCACTTCATTATGTGGTAAGAGGTGACTGCAGTCTGTGTGCTGCATTTATTGTGTTTGAAATCAGCCATATTTCATAATGATGGACTGTGGCATACGTAGTAGATGTTTATCATGATAGAAAACTCTACGAAGTCAAACATCAGAATGCTGATCTATAGAACACTTTTCTGTACATAGAATATTCAGAATAGACTTTTCCTCACTCACCCTTCCCTCCTTTCTGTTGAAAGTGAATTGATGAACTTTTGCGCTTTTTTTCCTGCAAAGACTATAATTTTTGTTATAATTCATTCTGAGCTTCATGGCAAGATGAAAAGCTAATATTTGCTATGCTCATACACAATGATTGTTGAAATGAGTTGATTATGAAAGAAAAGTAGTATAGTTCATAAATTCAGTTCTGTGATGTTGTATGTGTGTCCACAAAAGAAAAATGGCTTGAGGATAGTAGAAACGTCTTAACAGCCTGAATCAATTTTTCTTAGATCTACTGCAATGGATGAAGAACTAAATCCAAAGATGCTAGCTTTGCATAATGCTCAGAGAAAACGAAAAATGGAACATGATGGTTCACTTTTTCAGGCAGTTGGAATTGTGAGTTTTGTTTTACCATTTTAAAATATTCACTTTTAACCTTGCAATTTTTTAAATGAGGCACCAGTTCAGACTCCTAATTTTAGTTCTTGGTATGCATTGGAATCTTGGGATCAGAGAAAATTGCTTGGTAGTGAAATTCCCATGTATACACAGATACTCTGATTATTTATTTTTTTTTTTTTAGTTGTCTTTTACTATCAGCTGTTTCAACAGTACCCTCTATACCTAAGCACATTTCTTGATTAGGTAGGAAATACATTTGTGCATATTCTGTAGAAGAGCAAATATGTTCACAGAAGAGTTAGACATCACATTTAAATGTGAAATTGCCATATTTCACCTTTGCATTCAAACTCAATTTTCATATTTGTCAGTACTGGAGATAGTGTTATTGTGCTTCTTTCTATGCATTCATTTTTTCATCGAGTCTTGCGTTCTTTTATTTGATCACATAAGAAGACCATCTGAACCGTAAGGGAATAGAATTAATATAACCTAGCACATATATATAACTACTGCTTCTATTATATGCACACTCTTTGTAGTGTTAAGTGTGCATGATTGTGAGTAGCTCATCATTGTCTGTTCTAGCTATTCAAAAAAACCCTTGGGTATTCTTAGGTTTGTGTCACTTAATTGGGGCTATCTAGGTTATTTTCTCCAAGGGTATTTTGTCTCCGTAATCTTTGTCTTTTACTGTCAGTTCTTAGTATTTTGAAATCTTGAGCTTTGCCATTACATACTATTATTTCTCTTTCTGCCTTCATTGCAAATTCACACTTAAGTTTTGTACAATTAATTCTTGGTTCCTCTACTGCAAGGTAGTCTTTGAGATTCTTTGTTTCTCCAAATCCATCTCCTGGGGTAATAATCCATCATGTGCAGGATGATTTTTCTTTTGAACTATGAATTATTCCTGTATTTGCATTCTGGTTTGGGCATGAGACAAATTACTGTATACTGGTTTTATCATTTTTGTCCTCCAGAAGAGCTGAGAACTTTTATATGTCCATTTTTATTCTATGAGGCAGACAGTCTTTAAAACAATCATACTATTGATTTCATTTGCTAAATATTTTGCACTTTTATGCATGTTGTTCTTTGCTTCCAGTAGCTCTGTAATATTCACAGCTCTGCAAGTTACTTTGCCTTCCATTGCCTTTTTCTCATGTAATGGTGCTACAGCTGTCATGTAGTGTTGCTGATTAAATATTCAGAGTAGCCTGAATTGTCATTAAGTACACAGAAAACAAGCAGTTCTGCATTAACTGCTGTAATAGTGTTCAGGCGTTTATGCTTAATGCTTAAAGGTTCAGACTTCATCCTTCACTAAATATTTTTCTTTTTTCTGTACTGGAAATAAGTGTTGCAAATGTCGACTGTTTCTGCACAGTCAGAAGCTGAATTTTCAATGTAGCTGGGTCTTAGTGATATTATTTCAAGCAGATACAAGAAGATACGAGCTATATCTTTCTTAATATGAAGGCTGTATTGCATTCACAGTAAAAACAAGACCAAAATATCCAAAACAAACAACAACAACAAAAAACCAACACAAAACAACCCCAGCAACAATGCAGGTGACCGACCTTACTATGAAATGCAATTTCTAAGTCAAAGTTGTTTAGCTTCTATTATACAGCTGTCCTTTTGAAGTTACATGGATGTTTTATAACCTGAAAACTATGTTCTTTGCTATTTTAACTGTTCAGGATAATGGCAGTGTTCTGAAATACCTTTTCCTCCTTTAGCAGCAGTCAGTACTACTAAGAAGACAAATTTGCAGATTCAACTACTTTTGCTAGTAAATTTGATACTAAGATGGTGTGTTTTCCTTCCATCCCTTCTGTTTCAGTGGCAGCTTCTTCTTACTTATACTAATCGTATGGAGCCTTTAAAAGCTTTCTAATCGCCATATCTTCTGTACTGCTGTCAAAACAATATGCTAAGGAGCTGTATCTGTGGTAGAATGGCTTAGGACTGCATTCCCTTTGCTTGGCTTAGACAGCTTGGTGGCAGTAACTGGAGTGCAAGCAGAATTTATGTCTTAAATTTAGATAGAATCGACTTACCGAGGTTCCTGAATCTCCTATCTATGCTATTAACTACAGTGTAGGAAGCCATCAGAGACTTTAGTGAAAACCTGATGCTTACTCATACAAGAGCAGTGGCAATTAAATGGGTGTGTATGCGTACAGGAACATGCTAATCTTCAGCTTGGTAACTGATCATAACCAGGATTTAGTAATTGTTTTCTGTAAGGGAAGCAAGGTCTTTGAAATCTGATTCAGTTTTCTTTTAAATAATTCTTAAGGCTAGTGTACTTGGAAATATATTTCTCCCCAAGTTCTGAGTGAAGCCCACTTTAAATTATAACAATGCCTACACTAGTAATTAGTGACAGGAACTGTTAGTTTGGAAGAGGGACATGGAGGGCTACAAAGATACAGTATTCAGTAAAGAAGACTTATTTTATTTCTTTCTAGGGGTCTTTATTCCAGCAGACAGGTGACCGTGGAGGAAATGCATCACTTGCTTGGAAACGTGTGAAGGGATGCAAAACAAATGGTCATAATGGAGTGGAGCAAAAGACAATCATTCTACTATCAACTGGTCAGTCTCTCTTTTTAATACCTAGAGGGGGGCAGAGGGGGTTGTGTGAAAGAGAACTGAGTGACAAAAGCATACCCAAACTTACCTCCTTTATGAAGAATTGCGGAGAAAAAGTTAAAAGTGGTGAATAAAGTGCACATTTTCTCCTTCCCCTCCCTCTTTAGACATAGCAAGTAAACTTCTAGGGCAGTCGATGGATGAAAGTGGGCTACCCCAACTCACGAGTTACGATTGTGAAGTAAACGCTCCCATACAAGGCAACAGAAACCTGCTACAGGGTGAAGAACTGCTCAGAGCTCTGGATCAAGTTAACTGAGCTTTCACAATACTTGTTCCTTTTTTTGGACACTGGTGAATCATCACCTAAAGCAGTCTATTTATATTTTCTATATCTGATTTTAGAAGCCTGGCTACAGTACTGCACTAATTCAGTTAGTTCAGTTTTGATCCCCTTTCTACTTACTTTGACAGTCTTTTTAATATGTTCTTTATGTAACAATAACTCAAAACTATAGTGCGTTTTTATAATTCTTTGGTACATACACTTTTAAGTCCATTACATTTAAAACACTCTTGCAATAGCAGCTTTGAAATATGCACCTGATCTAAAAAAATATAAGTATTTATTTTTTGGCTGGGGAGTTGGTCACCAAAACTTAGTAGTAAAATGTCAACACAGGAAAAACTGGCAGTACTTCCACCCTGCTTTTCATAGGTAGTTGGAAGACTTGTGTTCTCTTACTCTTTATGTTCAAATAAGTTTTTTATTTTAATAGTTTTTATAAGATACAACAATGCTTTGCAGCAGTGCATTGTAGCCACAATCGCACAATATATTTTCTTAAAAAATACCAGCAGTTCCTCATGCAATATATTCTGCATTTATAAAAACTAGTTTTTAAGAAGAATCCTCTTTTGTTTGCCTATGAAATTGTATTTAAACCTGGATTATGTCATTATTTTAGTCATGTTGTAATATAAATTGTTCTTAAATGCTGTCTTATGCTTTTGACTTAAATGAGTGTGGTTAGTCAAAGGAAAGGCTTTATCTGGAAAGGGCTAGCAGCATTTTATTTGGATTTGTTCTCAATTTAGGAAAGTTTGATGTTATTAAAGTAGTCATTTTGCCAGCTTAAAAAAGAAAAATCCCCTGCCTGTAGCTGTTGAAGTTAATGCTAATATTGTGTATGATCTTAAATCTAAATGTTCAGCTTACCCTGTGTGGTATAGGTGATATTTCAAGCAGATTGTAAAACATCTTGCATTGTTAGCAAAGTTTTATCTAGTACATCATTGAGTTGCTCAATATTTTGATGTTTTGGTTTTATGCACCTTGTTGCTATTAACATCCATATGTTTTCATGTAGATTTCAGTAACTTGAATATATTTAGCAGCCTTTTTATTTAGAAATACATAGTTGTCACAAACATCTTAATTTCCTATATGTACTGTACAAAACCTTCATTCACTCATTCTTTTGCTCTTTGTGGTTGGATCTAACACTAACTGTATTGTTTTCTTACATCAATAAACTATATGTGGACCAGGCCCCCTTGGGGAGTGTGTTATCTGAGAGAAATGAGATAATTTATATTTTTGTTAGTGGTTATTGTTCATCCGTGTTCCCTTTTTAAATTAGAGTTGATTGGAAATCACTGCTCCCTTATTTTGATTGTAACATCTCTGTGTTAATTATTTGAGCCTATTCAGTACTGAAGTCTAGACAGTGTTGTACTACCGCTCACCAAAGATGTTTAACTTTTAAATCTGTTATCACACCAGTTTGCAAACTTTAAAGTGAGGAGACAGCATATTTGTGTTACTGCAGAGTGGAAGGATTCTTCCTTGTGAACAGCTTAAAAGCTTGTCTCTGGAAGCTTTATCAAGGTAACACTGGAAAGCAGGAAAAAGTAAAATTCACAGGACTGATCAGGTAGACAGATTTTTCTCACAAAACTGCATGATTACAAAATTAAGCTGGTGCTTGATAAGCTTGTTCTGCATTCTTATGCTCTTGGCTCATAACTTTAACTAGGTGACTTCTCATTTTGCTGCCATAAAACACAATACTACTGATAGAACCTTATGTGTAAGTATGGTCAAGATAATTGTGCATTCTTCAGACTACTTTAAAAATTATCTCAATGTAAGACATCACACGGAGTGTCACAAGAATGATTTTGGTTTTATTTTGAAACTTTGGCTTCATTAGACTCCTGCAATCAGTATAATGGTACATAAGCTTTAACCTGTTTTCTACAAATTACTGTTTGACTAAAATGTGCAGTTTTGAAACTGAAACAACTGTATTAAACTAAATGGAGACTATTAGCTACCAGCTTAAAGTAAAAGATAAGGCACTAGTAGCAGAAGAGGGTTGCATACTTAAAGTTTTGAATAGAAGTTGCACATAAAGGAGAAAGCATGTAGGTGCACTAAGCCAGAGTTGAAGCTTCGTGCAGAGAACATTTGAATATATATACATGCCTGCTGCTGAATACTACAGATTTTTAATGAAGCCTTTAAGTGTACAAAGCTTATAAAGTTCTTGGGATGAATACAGCAGAGCTACTCTGTCCCTGCTGTGTAAGGTCCTGGAGATGATGTTCTATCAGCAGTTAAAAGGTTTTAACAGTGAAGTTGCTAAAGGCTTAGAGTCATAGAATAGTTAGGGTTGGGAAGGACCTTAAGATCATGTAGTTCCAACCCTCCTGCCATGGGCAGGGACACCTCACACTAAACCATGCCACCCAAGGCTTCATCCAACCTGGCCTTGAACACCGCCAAGGATGGAGCATTCACAACCTATTCCAGTGCCTCACCACCCTTACAGTAAAGAACTTCTTCCTTATATCTAATCTAAACTTCCCCTGTTTAAGTCTGAACCTGTTACCCCTTGTCCTGTCACTACAGTCCCTAATGAAGAGTCCCTCCCCAGCATCCCTATAGGCCCCCTTCAGATACTGGAAGGCTGCTATGAGGTCTCCATGCAGCCTTCTCTTCTCCAGGCTGAACAGCCCCAACTTTCTCAGCCTGTCTTCATACGGGAGGTGCTCCAGTCCCCTGATCATCCTCGTGGCCTCCTCTGGACTTGTTCCAACAGTTCCATGTCCTTTTTATGTTGAGGACACCAGAACTGCACACAGTACTCCAGGTGAGGTCTCACGAGAGCAGAGTAGAGGGGCAGGATCACCTCCTTTGACCTGCTGGTCACGCTCCTTTTGATGCAGCCCAGGATACGGTTGGCTTTCTGGGCTGTGAGTGCACACTGAAGCCGGCTCATGTTCATTTTCTTATCGACCAACACCCCCAAGTCCTTCTCCGCAGGGCTGCTCTGAATCTGAATTAGGGTAGAGAACCTGCTGGTACGGCCATCCCTTCTGCTCAGCTCAATGTGGATTCATGTGATGCTTCTGTGAGATAGGAGAGTCTTGATATGCGTGAAAGGTTCAAGTGGGTTCTGCTTTTCTTACTGCCCCACCAAGCTTTAAGCTGCATTGTTGGGTTTTCCATTTCCATCTTCCAAGAGAAACATCATACAATCACACCTGAAGTTCTTTTGCTACTCTCTTGACCTTATTTTGGAGCAGCCTGACTTGTTTGGATCTGTCAGTTCCTCTTCAGTGTATTTTAAGAGGGCAGTAAATTTTCATAAAGCAAATCCATGTTAAAGGAGGAAAACTTAAGTGACCCACATGATTTATGTTTATGTGCCTGTTGGAATCATCTCTGGTCCCAGTGAGAGCAGTTCTGTATTTAAATGAGCCATGCTTCATCTAAGAATCTTCCCAACTCTCACGTTTTTTTAATTACACATAAGGCATAGCATTTTGCTTTTACTGTTCATGTAAAAGTGACTGAAGCAGTTAATGACATGAACTGCAGTAGCTGTATTGTTTACTTTTTGTTTTGTTTACAAAGAAAAAACCTCCCAAAAACACTGAAAAAAATACGGAAAAGTAACAGTAATTGCTCTGGCCTTGTGAAAGCTTTGCTAAATGCAGCTGGAATTTCACAGAATCTAGAAGGACACCTTCTAGCTGCCTTGTTTTAATTTTTTATATATTTTTTTCTTAGACTCTCAGAATGCATGGTCTGATTCTAAACCTACTTTGGAGGACAATCTTCCTGGTCCAGTGGAGGGTGTCCCTGCCTATGGCAGGGGGTTTGGAACTAGATCATTTTAAGGTCCCTTCCAACCCAAACCGTTCTATGCTAATACATTACTTCTACATCTTAGGGATTTTGAATACTTTCTTTGCTGAATTGCTACCTTTTTAAAATGTTGAGACAGTATATTAGAGCATTTGTTCTTTGCCAGTAAAGAACTGTAGGTAGATAACAGTGTTTCATTCTGCATATGAAATCCTCAATTATCATTTTCACATAAAGTGAGGAGACTGTAACAAAGTCAGCTTCCAGAAGGTTACTGTCACTGCAGTAGTAGTCAAGCCCTGATGGCTTTATTAAAAGAGAGGAATTATAAAACTAGAACTTAATCATTCATTCCCTTACCTGAAAGTAGTTACTAACTACAGTTGCAGCTCCCAAGAAGTCACTGAAGTCTGCTGCCTAGCAACTTGATCTCAGGTGTAATATACTGAATACATTAAGGAGTCCAAAGTACACCTTTCTAACAAACATACCTCCCTCCTGTGTAGCGAGAAAGGCTTGGACCCTGCTGATCTTTGAAAACCTTCAGGTGAAATAGAAAGAAACTGCTATTAAGTTTCCTTTCCTGTATGTCTCTGTTCACATGTTGAACTCTTCCTAAGTAATTACTGCATTAAAGAACCACAAGTTAAGGCCTTTACATGTAACTGGTGACAGTAAAAGACTTCAAAGGTTATACTGGATTAATTGATCAGCCCTGCTTCCAATGAAATACAGCTTAAAAAAATCTGATCATTACAGGTTAAGATAACTGTATATTTAATAGTTTGGGTTTGTGGTTTTGTTTTTCATTATTTGTAAAAGCTGTTTAATTAAACAGCTAGCCAGGGGTAGTAAAAGGCAGACATGGGCTGTCTGACCAGTAGCTATTGGCAAGCATTCTCCCCACTTCCACTGTGGACTGAACTGTTCCCTGATGAACAGAGTGGTGGAAGCTGAGAAATGTGAGTGCCCTGCCACTGTCACCCATCTGCTCCCAGCCTGCTGATTAGCTGCTACTGAACCCAGCACAGATCTTGCACAAATGTCACTGCACTTAAACACATTATTCAGACTAATTGCCAACACAAAAATAAACATTTCACAGGCCAAGAGTATTTTGTAAGAAGACCATTTCCGTAGTAATTCACATGAGTTATGTATCCAGCTTTCATTAAAAGTACCATTAACAATTACAGGGACTTGACTCCCTGGAATGTTCCATTCTGGAGAACTGTGATTATTTTTTATTTTTGATCCAAATTGCAGAAATTAGTTGTCATTTTCCTTCTGCTTCCCTGTTTACCTTGAGCAAGTTACCAAAAATTAAAAGAGTTTGCTACTGGATTTATACAGTGTGGTAGACTTTGTGAATAATAGCAGTATTCTCTCATGAAGAAGTGGTATATTTTAATGGAATTCTTTTTTGGAGCCAAGTACAACATATTGCAATTGATATTTCTCTTGAAACATTTTGACGTACTTGTGACTGTATTTCTTTTTGATTGTGTAACAGTATAAAATTCAATAAAAGAGAGGGTTTGTTTCTAATTCGTGACATCTGTGATCTTTCTGTTCATCCCTTATCCCTGTTCTAAAAGATGATGGCAGATGGCAAAAACCACTTCAAAAAAAAGTGAATTAAAACCCACTATGCAACTAAGACTCCTCACATGCTTGAGGTCTTACTACTGAAGTCAGAAACTTTAACACTAAGCACATGTGGTCTGTTTTCCAAAAGCATTGACAAATTCTGTCTTGCCTTTACAGCTGAATCCTGTTCACACTGAATCAGAATCACCTAGGTTGGAAAAGACCTTTAAGCTCATCAAGTCCAACCTTCACCCCAGGACTGCCAAGACCACCACTAAACCATGTCACTAGGGGCCTCATCTACACATTTTTTTGAACACACCAGGGACGGTATAGAATCACTGAACATTGGACACAATGGTTATCCCACCTGAATTAAGTAGACTACGTGCATGAACTAAAGAGACCTCTTTGAGTAATCACATAAAAAAAATGCCCCTACTAACAAAACAGGAACTACTTTGAATCCAAGGTGCTCTCTCCAGGTGAGTTCACTTGCTCTCAGTACATGCAAATAACTTCACGAGAACTTGAGACTCCTGCTGCCTTGTTAAATCAATAGTGCTTCCTATTGCAAACATTAAAAGGCTTTGGCAAGATTTATGCTTGGTTGGGAAGTCTGAAAGCAAAAGGTAAGTGCCAGTGCTGTCACAGTAGAGTATGATCCTGTTACTTGGTATTAGTGATAGGCTTGTACATACAGAAGTTTGAATATACCATTTAATAAAATGTATCCATGATTTATTTTCATGAGAATACATTAAAATCTGATTTATTTTAATGCTTTCAATTTGAAAATGGGTAGAATACAACCATACAAGGTATTAAAAAAGAAAAAAAGAAAAAAGTTGTCTTGTGCGATGTGCATTTAGAGAATGCCCTGTTATTTATATTTGTGCAGGATAAAATGGCTTTTTAACTTGCAACTTATAAGCTAGGAATTAATAGAGGAAACAGGACTTCATCCTTTAGGAGTTAAATAAGAATACAAAGAAGATACAGTACCCAGCACCCCCTTACATCATCTGATTTTTCTTGGTTTTTTTTTTGTTAGGAAGGTGGTGTATTAAGAATTAAAATATATTACTGAAAAACTGAAGGAGCACTAGATGAAAACACAATTTATCAAGATGAATAGAATATTAACCTAAAAATTGACACTATTTCATTATATACACCATAGAAATGGAATTCTATGGAGACGCCTTGTTGCTTTCATTTTTTTATTTATCTACATTTTCATTCTCTTTCTGCAAGGAAAGACTTAGCAAACGTTACTATATGGGCATAATAGCCTCATCCTCACTATATCTTACATCATCTTACACAATGACAGTATCATGACATGCAGCCCCATCTGCCTTATAAAAAGACATTTCCATCTAGTATTTCCTGAAACACCATCTCTGAGAAATCACAATACTCAATACTTTACACACAATACTTAAAATACAGAAAGCACACTGAAGCCTTACACATTCAGCATCACTCCAGAGCCAAGCTCCTCCACTCCCTTTAAACTAAGGGATAGCTCCTGTAACTACATGGGGATTGGCTTGACCTGTAAGTAATGATAAACTCGCTCCATGACATGTCAATTATTAACTTGCTTGTGCTTTTAATCCATAAGTCCATTGGAGGGGGACTATGTTATAACTGTTTTCCCAACAGCGTTACCACTCTGTTTCAAAATCAGTACAATCTGTTGAAGACAGGGTCATGTACTGGATGAACAGGGTCACTGCCCTGTGTCTCTTAAGTATTAATCCAAATGAAAGATGAAAATGTCTTTTCAGAGAAAAGCCAACCCAAACTCCAGCAGGTGCAGCAATTCTTTCACTGCAGCTGCTAAAACCTGTCTACTTCACGTGCAACAGCTCTACTAATGCTCCTATAATCAATAACAGTGACAATCAATGATGCTCAAGTGCAACGGCTGTTCAGCTGATAGCCATTCATTTCCTCCTCATCTACAAAGGCTCTGCTGGAGGTTGTATTCCAGCAACCTTGTGAGAAATATAATAAACATGGAGAGATGGGTTTGTGTCTGATGCATTGTGGAAGCTACTGTCACTAGGAGTTGATAGCTTTAAGGAGCTACCGTTGACGCGATCAGTTGATGCTAATGGTGGATTGGAAAACACTACGGTAGCAGAGCCAGCAGAATTTAAAATCCATTTGGTAGTGCACGATTATTTGGGAAAGCGAAACGTGAGGTTTTGACTTGATCACATTGGGAAATTCCTGCAGGTTTAAATACTCCGAAGGCAGCATGCAACGCACCATCCCGTACACTCCCTACTTTCTCTACATCCCGTTCCCCCGGCGCAGGGACAAACTCCCACGAACCCAGCTCACAGCCCGCCTCATCCCACGGGAGCGGACCCGCTCTCCCCGCCGGTGCCGCCACCGTCAAGCCCCGCTCCCATGGGAGCGGACCGAAGGCTGCCCTCAGCCCGTCTCCAACGGGAGCGGACCGCAGGCTGCCCTCAGCCCGTCTCCAACCAAGCCCCGGCCACAGCGGCGATTCCGCCCGCGGGCGCTTACCTTGGCAACAACGCTTTGAAACCGGAGCCCCGTCCCCGAACCCCCATGGGAACTGCTGGAGGGCTGCGGAGCTTCCCCAGGGAAGACAGCACCGAAACCCGTCTCCCCCAGAACACACATCTCTGCCGCTCCGGGGCTCGCCCGCCTCCCGTGTGCCGCAAGTCTGTACTCGCTCGGGGCGCGAGGGCTCTCCAACGCTCCTCTCTGCTCCGCTCCTCCCGCAGCCGCTTCGGCCGCCGCTCGCCCCTACGTGCGCGGGACACGGGAGTCCCCGCGCCTGCGGCGAGGCCGCACCCACCCACCCTACGTGCGGCTCGGCAGCTGCGGCCCCCTCCCCGCGCGCCCGGCTCGCCCCGGCCGCCTACGTGTGTCCGTGCATGCGGGGAGCGGCACGCTGCCCTCAGCTCGGGGGGGCGGCCACCGGCGGATCCGCTGCCCGTCGCGCCCGCTCAGGCGGAAACGCGGCTTCCAGCCGCCACTGAGCCCTGCGGGCAGGGCCGGGAGGCAGGCGGCCACCGCACCGGCGCTCGGCAGCGGGACTCAGGCAGGCCGGCAGCGGGACTTCGTGAGCACATCTGCCCGGGAGACTGGCGGTGCCTCACGTTCACAAGGCCGCGAAGCGTGGGCGCACCGCGGCGCTGCCGAGCCCCGCCGCTCCCGGGCCTGTCGCGCTGTGGGACTGCCAGCTCCCTGCGCCGCTTCTGTGGGGACAGAGGCGGAGCCCGCCGGCATCCCCAGGCTCCCTGTGGCTGCTGTACAGTGGTGGCTGCTGACCAGACCCCCGCACCTCCCTGCGCTGCTCCTGACCAGACCCCCGCATCTCCCCGGCCTGCCCCAGCCTGCATCCCGGGGCCAGCTGAGAAGCGCGGTGGGCGAAGGGACCTCTGTGCCCGGGAGCCGCCAGCCGCGGCGGGGGATAAGGGTACACCGGAGGCGGAACACCCCTGCCCCGCACGGAGGAGCTCCGGCAGCAGGCCTCGCGCATGCGCGGGAAGGGTGCGCAGGCGCTCTGGGGAGGTGGCGTGTGGCTGCGCGGCGGCGGGATGAGTTCGGTGCCGGGGTTGCAGGTGGACTGCGAGGAGCTGCTTGGTGCCTTTCAGGAAGCCGACACCGTTCGGTTCGAGCGCTTCGCTGAGCTGTGGCGGGAGCGCCGCTTCCACACCATCTTCTAGTGAGTGAGGAGGTCGGTGGGCCCACTCGTCCTTGGGCTGCCTCCGCCGCGGCCTGCCCGTTGCGAGCCGGCCTTAGAGGCACCGGGTCCGGCCGCACGTTCGGGCCCTCCTCCCGTGCCCCGCCTCACGGAGCCCATCCTTTCCCTCCTAAAGCGCACACCTCCCCGATGCTGAGTTTGCCCTGGGGACCGTGAGGTGGTGTGCTGGGGAGTTGAGTTTCACTTCAGGCATGGGGTTTGGGAAAGGTTTGCCTGGCTGGTGTGTAGATAAATGGCAGTGAAACATCGGTCCCTGTGTGATACTGAAAACCAGTTATTAGCACAGTTTATTTTGTGCATTACTAATGCATGATTTGAACACTGACATCTAGGAGCTTGATGCAGTCCTCATGAGATTAAAAAATGATTGGTGGATGATGCATTTTCCTCTTTAAATCTAATTTAGCACAGAGAATTTTATGCAGTACTGTGCGAGAGCTTAAGGGCTGGTTGTCTTTCAAGACTTCCCAGGACTTTGGTCCTATGATAATATATTTTAAAATACCTAAAGTATGTTTCTGCATTACAGATTTTCTGAAGCCTCCACTTTTATTTTTACTTGCTTTAACTTGCTTCCCTTTTATTTACTTTAGTGGTAGAATAAGAGCTTTGGAGAGGAATAAGCTCACAAAGAAGACTTTAGAAGTGGCACAGCAGTACTTCTTGCCCCCGTATGCTTTCCAGATTCGAGTTGGTGCTCTGTACCTTTTGTACGGGCTCTATAGTACACAGCTTTGTCAGCCAAAACAAAAGGTAACTATTCTTGATGTTTTATTCTCAGGAGTTACTAGGTATAAGATACATGGTATGCCTCTGTCTGCTTTGTCATTGTAAATGGGTAGAGCATTTCCTCTCGCTTTTTTAAAATAAAAATATTTGGAAACAGATGGTCCCTTTGGAAAAGGTAGCCTTTCAAACACCTTTGGGCTTGAGAACTTAAGGAGGTGGTGACTGAAATATTGCTTATGCCTGCTAAATTGTAGCTGTGGTCTTGGATGTCTTGTTTACAAAATAGGAAGCTGTTCTCTGTTAAGAAATGAAAACTACTAGCTTTCAAAATGGGAACAGAGGACGTGCTCATCAGCTGTAGGATGAACACCATTGCAGCCCCAGTTATTCTTCAGAAATTCAACATAATGAAATGACTGGCTGAATTATTTTCAGAAGTGGAATTCATAAATAGGTTGAAAGTGTGAATGCCTGAACGACATGCCTCCTTGCTGCTTTTAGGACAGGAGACCACCATGTAAAGGAGTTGGAAACCATGTAAGAAGTGGTTTACTTAGAAACCGTGTGATGTATGTTGAGCACATATGCACAATTGAGTCCAGATTCTTTAAGTATGAAACTGAAGTTTAAGTAGTCTGCAGGGATACCATTATGCCTCATATCTTGATTTCAGAGAGAGAAGTCAGTACCTTTTATGGAGATGAATTTAGGCAATTTTTAAAACCACTACTGTATACCAACTAGTAGAAAGTATAAGAGTTATTAAAGAAGCTAACAGAGACTAAAAATGAAGTGGGCAGAGTAGATGTGAGAGGAACAAAAGCATGAAATAATGGAGAGATACTTTCATGAGCATTTCACTGGCAGCAAACCATGGTACAAGTATTGTTTCCTGATACCTGGTGTATGGGAGTCTCCTTTCCTAGGTGCATATTGTTTTTCAGACACTTCAGAAGGTGAAGAATTAACTTTCTCAAGTGTAAAAAAAGGACTTATGTTACATGTCACTGTTGAAGATATAGACAGAATATTTAACATATCAGTATAATAAGCTTATCTGCATAACATCTTGTTATGTATAGTAGGATTCTTGTTATGTTATAGTAGGATTCTTTCTGTAGTTCTGTGATCATATGACATGCTACACCCTGGACATCCAGGCATTTTGTATACTATAGCATGATCACAGTTGTCAGCTGGATTTTTATTAGTTGAAATAGGTAGGTATGATAATATGTAACTGTTCTGTTGCAGATCAGAATCGCGCTCAAGGATTGGCCTGAAATCCATAAATTTCAACAGGATCTAATAAACTCCCAGCATTATGATGCAGCATACATTTTTAGGGCACTGCGACTTGCCAGAGCATTCCATTTCACAGCAATGCCAAAGCTTGTGAGTTATTACATTTATGAAATTAATGACTTGCAATTTTTAATAAAATATCTTTAGCTTTCAATGGCTAACAGTTCAGTAGCACTCATATTTAGTTTAGCTTTAAGGCTGTGTTGAAATGTAATGGCTTGCTTTAAGTAGCTAGGTATGTGACGTGAAGCTTGGAGGATATTTGAATGTAGCATGCTTCTCACCTGAAAGTATTTTTTCGGTATCTAATGTTCTTACTGTAATTGAGATGTCTTACCATTAGTGAAAGTGAGTCTGGGTGCTGGGTTACATTTTTGACTATGGAATCTTTTTTTTCTTAAATGCTGACTCCAAGCACTTGACAGTAAAGCCGTATATTACTGCTGATGACATGGTTTTATGCCCTTCAGCATTTCTTGATTGTTGGATATGCAGTAAGAATTTTCAAGAGGAGGTGGCATTTTCAGTCTGCTTTTAGGTTACTAAATATTATCTTTTGCTTTAGCTAAACTACAGAACTAAGAAGAAGATTCAGGAAAATGAATTTAAAGAAGAATTTAAGGAGCCGAGTAACAGAGTAAACAGCCTTATCACTAATGATGTATTGGAGGTACATACTTTTAAACTACAGATTAATCAGTGGGGCTTGTTTTGTTTTTCTGATGTTGTCCAAGAGGTACAGCTTCTCTAATTAGCACAGTCTTGTCTTTTGTAAGTCTTCTTATGGAATGCAGACTAGGGTAATAGCCTTAAATTTTATAAAAAATGGAGTAATTCAAGCCAGGTGTAAGTTCTATTGCTCATTATTACTTAATACTAGATTTTTGTTTACAGGTTTTTCCGGTTGCTGCTACCAGATGCATATCATCAGTAAGGTTGACTACAGTGGTACAAAAATCAGTAATCTGGGAGACAGCAGGGTGAGAAGACCTGCTTCCTGAAAGGAGGAAGTAAAATACTTCCTCAGAGATGAAAATAGACTACCATATCAGAGTGAATCCTCTATGAGCAGTGATCCTGAGTATCACTGATACTTCCTTCTCAGTTTCAGTAATGCAAGATACTCTTCAGTGCTAGGTAGCAGTATTGTTAGGCTCCCTAAAACTGGACTGATCTAAACAGAATCTGTTTCTAATACTCTTTTTAGTTCAATGGTCTCTTTAGAATGATTTGTATAAACCTGGTTTTGTTCTTTGAGGACTAATACTACTTTGTTGCTGGAATATTTTTTTTTCCCCTGAAAAGAGTTTCTCTCTTATTTTTAGGAACTGATGAATATTCATGACCACTATCAGAAAATGAAGTGTGTCATTTCAGCTGACAAATCCCAGCCAGACAAGGCCCTGAGCTTGATAAAAGATGATTTTGTAGCTACTCTTAAAGATATAACCTTGGAACATCAGGAATGGCAGCAGAACAGAATGGTAGGTAATATCAACCATTATTCTGTGGCGGCTTAGCAGATTGTGTGAACATAAAAGCTGTCTTAGTGTAATTACCTGTGAGCATACTTTGCAGATCTCAGACTTAAGTAGAAGGAACTGTAACACTGAAGACATGGAATGAGTAAAGCCCTAGACAGAGTTATGGTATGGGGTGAAGGACATGGAATGTGGTACTGCCTCCATATTCATGTAAATGATTGCTGAGATGTAAGCCCTGGAAGATGTGACTTATGGGTGGTATTAGAAGGACCATAGAAGTACCTCTGTAGCACTTATTCTTGAATCAAGGATAGGCCATAGCGTAAGATCAATGAAGAAAATGGACATGTGTGTAAATATTTGTTTAGTTTTTCACAATTCTTGGATTTTAGCTGTCTTGTATATGACAGACATTTAAAAAAAAATCCCACTTTTGTTTTTTTCCCAGAAATTATTCCTAAATGCTAAAGAAACTGATGAAATGCTAAATAAAAAGGAAGAAGAGAATCTGCTAGAATCAGAGGTAAGAAAAATTAACTAGTTTGCTACGATGCGCAAAGCAGATCTGATAGTTTTTTGACTTCAAATCACAGGCTAAGCAGTGGATGTTGGGGCTTGATAGTGTCAAAGTAACTGCCAGGAATAGCTAATGAGGCTGGTTGTTTTTTCTTGTTTGGTTGGTTTTGTTTTTAAATCAGATTGTTTTCTGTTAATCTTTGAGCATTCACTGCTGTGATAGCTCTTAGATGCTCATAGTAAAAAGCCCTTTCACGTAAGGAGGGGAAGAGGTGCATGTTCTTGGTCAAACCTTTATGGTTCCTGGAGTTTCAACTAAACGCAATACCCATGGGTTTTTTTTTATGTTATAGAATTATCTCTCTTCTTGTACTTAGCTGCTTATTTCAACTTTGAATTTAAGTAAGATGTGAAGTTTTAAATCTGATTTACTTCTCTTGGGCTTTGTAACAGTGAAGACAATCAAAATTATGCTCCGTCTTTTTAATGAAATTTGAAATGTATTTGTTCATTTGTTTGTTTTATTAAAGTAACAGTTTGGCAGCATTCTAATAATACAGAACTAGTTACAGAATAACAGTGATGGTGAGATATTGTTCAAGTGATTGTCTGATGTAGAATTGCATTTAAATACTGCTATAATAGTTATGAAAACATTCTGACTGATCTCTTGTTTCTTTGCAGGGTTCTGAAAGAGCAAATGCTTTGGCTAGGATCAAATACAAGTCTTATTCTGCGGTTGTTGAGGTTGGTACAAAATTTGAGAATTGAAGTGTATTTGTTTTAAACTGGTATGTAGTGAATTATTACATTAATGACTTACCATTTTAAATAAAATTTACTTTAAATGTAAATGATGAATTAGAAAGGAATGAGTTAAAATTGTGCTCTTTAATTCAACCTTTGAATGTTCTAGTATTCCTATAGCATAGGGGAAACCTGAAGCTCTTATTGTTCATGTTAGATTTATGGTAACAGTGCAGATACGGTCTATGCTTGGGGAATTTTAATTTACAAGTATCTTTTAATGTCTATGCTCTGTTTAAGTAGATGGGATTTCAAGTAGATGGAATAAAAATACTTACAAGTTTAATTGCTCAAATTCTTTGAAGCTTAGACATTGGAATCTCCAAAGATGCTTGTGAAAATGGATCTTGGGGTTTTAAAGTCAGTTGGAAGTTCTTGGAAACATTGTGTCCTGGGTTCAGCTGTAACAATTATTTTTCTCCTTAGTAGCTGGTGCAGTGCAGTTATTTTTTCAATAATTGCTACTTGAAAAATACTGTTGATTTGTCTTTTTTATATCAGGCCTGTGAGAAACATCAAAACTTTGCTTGTTGATTAAAATTTCACATCGAAAAATGCACTATTAAATGAAACAGAGCTCTTGAATGTATAACAGGCAGTTTTCTAGGCACATAAGCAAAATATGACAGTAAAGTAAGGAGGCTTTATGGTGCAACAGTTTTCAGAGGTGTTCCTTTCACTTGCCCACAGCAGTGTCCAACATAGTGTAGGCTGATGCCAAGAGACAGTGGTTTGAAAAGAAATGAATGTTTCATTGCCTGAATTTAAGTGATACACCCATTAAATCATAGAAGCACATTGCCTGGTTAAAACTGAAGACCAGTAACTGGTGGCAATCCACCCACACACCTTCAATCCCTTCCTCCAGACATGGAAGTTGATGCTGTGGTCCTTGCTGATATGTAGAGTACTGGGTGACAAACAGTAATATCTGGGTGTAGAAGTTTAGCTTTTTTTGTATCATTCGTATGTATGTTTGGCTTTTAGGCTTCAAAATCCAGAAGACATCGACAAGTAAAATTGGAATCTTCTGAATCAGGATTGAATTATGGGAAATCTCCAAGCCGAACTAGAAAAAACAGTAGGAGACCACAGCTAGCAAGAAAAAGAGATTCTTTGGGAATTAAAGGTATTTCTCCATTGCATTTGTGAACCTGGAGCAACTATAAAAGTTTATCCATTGCTTTGCTAGCTGAGGTAGCTGGGTTAAATTTTACTGTTGATTAGTAGAGGTAGAAGATTAAGTTATACCAGTATGTAACTGAAATTTGTTTTCCATAGTCTGGTTAGGTTTCTACCTAACAATGTAATTACATGCAGTTTCTTGTTAATGTGTAGTCTCTCTCATACACATAACACTCCTGCTAATTTTTTCTCTGGAAAGGCTTGACCTCAGAGAAGCATGTTCTGTGTGGCAGTGTCTAAATTTTTCCTGTTGCCATATAATAGACATATTAGAGGTTGATATATGTCAGTTTCTTCTTCTGACAGATAGCTTTTTTGAAGCTATCTTTTTGATGAAAATCAACCTATCTGGTAATTTTCATATTATTCTAATAGTTCATACTATTTTAATGAAATCCAAAGTAAATCTTGCCTGTTTCTATTCTGTTTGTGACCTCTTGAAGGAATATTCTCTAATACTTCTCCAGAGAAAATTATATTGATGTCTTAATGATTGCTTTGTAAGACTAGTATGTCAGTAGTCTTACACTATCACATCAGTCATTCTCCTTCCATCTGATATTTATCTTGTCCTTTTGTTACTGAAATTTGTAGTCCTTCCATATGAACACAAATCTTTTTTCCTAACTCGTGTAGTTTCAAAACTCCCTTCCAATTGTTTCCTTAATCCCAGTATTGCAATTATTACATTAGAATAGTTCCAGACTTGTCTAGTTTATAGCTAGATGTAACTTTTCCCTTCTTGACAGAAGGGTTTTTATACACCTGTGAGTTGTTTCTTATTTGATTCTGTTCTGTAATTCTGTTTTTTTGTTTTTGTTTTTTTTTTCTTATGAGCATTGTAATTTTATCTAGGAATAAAAACAAGTTTAAGGAGCAGACTTTTTTAAAAACAGCTTTTAAAGTGATAAAAGCTGTTCTACCATTTAAGTTTTTACTTATTATGTATTAAAGTTTAAATGAAATTGAACAGCAAAGTAGTTTTGAATGAACTTTATTTTGAACACAGGGATTTAATTTCAAAGTTACAGACTCTCTTCTGACTTGCTTAGCTTCTCCTAGAAAAAAACTCACTGAGAAAATAAATCCCTCGTCAGACGTGAGCATTACATAATGTTGCCTTTGCTTCTCTCTAAAACAGTAGATGAAGTGTTGAAGCGGAATAAGGCATTTTGGATTATCTCTGCACTGAGTTGGTGATTAATACACTTTACACTTACAGTGTTAATTCCTTTTTATTGGAGGTTTCTTTAAGGAGCTGTATGATGGTGCTGTGACAGATAGGTGTTTCTCTACAGCCTTTGACTAGAAAGTCAAGAGAGGAGCAAGTGAGCAATCTTTTAACTGCTGGACCTGAGATGTAGAAGCAAAAAAAGATGACGGTTCTTACTAAATATCTGTCTGCAGGTGAAATGCAGGTGGCAAAGGAAACTGTTACTCAGCATATTGGGATGCCTATAATCACAGAAGAAAACTCAGATGAAGAAGGTACAGTGATTGAAATTCTAACAAAACCAGTGACCTGGGTTTTAATAGTTCTCTGCATGCTATATTTTTTTTGAAACTAAAGCTGATATTTTGGACCATGTGTTGCTGCCTTGCAAAATCTGTATTAGTTTTAGCCTGTAAGTTGTAGCATGAAAATTGAAGCTTTGATTTGAGTCTCTGTGCATTCACATGGTGGCAAAATCACTAGAGCCATGTTTTTCGACATAGATTTCATTATAGCACATTCAGAGTTAGAGGTCCAGTTAAAAGGAGATTTACTCTTCTGTAATAAAGTCTGCCGTGAAATGTTCCAAGGTACAGGGAAAAGTGGGGTTTTTTTGTCATTCTCCCACTCACAGAAAATACCTGATCTAGTAGCTCTGGGAATTATGTAACCTGCCTCTCAAGCTTCAACTTTGTGGAACTGAGGCAACATTGAAATTCCCCCTCTAGCTTTCATTTCAGCTGGGCAGTGCTTCAAGGATTATGTTCCAGTAGACATGTACAGTAAGTGTCCTCTGCTGTATTAGAAGTTGTCTGACATAGTTGGCATGGGATTCTGGGGACTGCAGCAGAAGAGTGGATGATTTTTCTATCACTCATGTTACTAGAAATAATGTAATTTTTATTTGGAAGCAGTGGTAAAGCAGGTTTCTCAAAGCTGCTGGTGGAGCTGGTCTGAGAAACATCAAATGCATGCAGTAAAAATTGAGGTTTTAGAAGCATCAGGGTCTGTTCTCAGTATTGCTTGAAGAGAACATAAGCACCATGGAACAAATCATAGAATCATAGAATAGTTAGGGTTGGAAAGGACCTTAAGATCATCTAGTTCCAACCCCCCTGCCATGGGCAGGGACACCTCACACAACCATGTCGCCCAAGGCTCTGGTGAACCTGGCCTTGAACACCCCCAGGGATGGAGCATTCACAACCTCCCTGGGCAACCCATTCCAGTGCCTCACCACCCTGACACTAAAGAACTTCTTCCTTATATCCAATCTAAACTTCCCCTGTTTAAGTTTTAACCCATTACCCCTTGTCCTGTCACTGCAGTTCCTAATGAATAGGCCCTCCCCAGTATCCCTATAGGCCCCCTTCAGATACTGGAAGGCTGCTATGAGGTCTCCATGCAGCCTTCTCTTCTCCAGGCTGAACAGCCCCAACTTCCTCAGCCTGTCTTCATGTGGGAGGTGCTCCAGTCCCCTGATCATCCCCGTGGCCCTCGTCTGGACTTGTTCCAACAGTTCCATGTCCTTTTTATGTTGAGGACACCAGAACTGCACACAGTACTCCAGGTGAGCTGAGATGCTGCATCCTTCTTACCTTGAGGTACCTTACTTAGCCGTGCTCTGGGAAGAGCCAGGATACGCTTTGCTGCCATGTCTCAACTACTGGGAGAGTAGCCGACCAGCTAAAGGCGTGATTTCTGCTGACAGTTCTGGCTGGTCTAAGACTGGCTTAGTCTTGCTTAGAGTGGAAGGCAGATTTGATAGACCAGAGGTTCTGGTTCTTAACCTGAAAGAGTAGGGTTTACTTAGGTTACTTAAAGCGGGGGGCAAAGAGTTAGTAACAACTTCTGGAAGTCTTGAAGCACATAAGTAAGTGTAAGGAGTATATCTTTTGGAATTAATTTACTATCCAAAATTTTATGTAATGGAAGGGTATTTCGTACAAGGAAGCATGATCGTTATTAAAATACATTTGTAGTGAGGTAGCACGTTTATATTTGTGCTTTTTAAAAGCAAAAGTGTGCTTTGTGATACTGAAATGAGACGGCATTCTCTGATCACCTTAGTTGTAGACAATGTGAATTCATTCAATTTTAAATGGTCATATTGAAGTCACAGTGGTGCATTTAGCATTTAATACCATACTTTATTTACTTACGTATCCTTCAAGATGTTGTGGACAAAAAGTTTCTTCCGTTTTCTATTTCTCAGAAAATTCTGAGGCATTAAGAATACCCCTGAGCAATCTCTTCAAGTATTCTGTGCTTAATTTTGTGAGTATTCAATTTGACAAACTCACAATGAAATCTTGAAGGTGTTCGTGACAGGCAGAAAGCTGTGAAGGTTGAGTAACTTTTGAAGTACAGTATTTTGTTTATCAGTGGAATTGTAATTGACACTGAATGATAGTGTGCTGTATAATCCAGTAAGATTATTTTTTTTCATATTTAAAACAATGGGGAGAGGAATTGGGAGGGGATCTCGAGCTCATCTAATTGATTTCCTTTGCTGGGCAGAGTTAATTTTACTTTAATAATTCCCATGAAGGAAGACAGATTGAAAAGCTTGTCAGAAAATCTCTTTATTTCCTTTCAGAAGCATCTCTTCCCGAGAGGAAAAGAAGATGTTAGAGGATCCAGTTGGAGAAGCGCCAACATTAATTTGACAAAATGTTAATGTCAGAGGTAACACAAAGTGCTTGTCTTGGATGTCTTTGAACATACAACAGGAAGCGACTGGGACCACAACTATAGGTGATGCTGGAATACTGGTAACGAGTGGTATACCTTAACTGCCTCTTGGTACAGCTTCTGGTGCCTTTGTTCACTGGGTGAATGCTTCTTTTGGGAGACAAAGTTGCTGTGCTCTGTTTGAGATTGAAAGAGAACATGGTTGCTTGTTGTATTTAGTTTGTACAATATGAGTTACTGCTTGGAACTCATGTTGATCTGAAATGATGGTTTTAGCCGAGATTGTAAAAGAACAGCTCACAGTATTTCCCCAAATGAGACATGTTTGTAATCTTTTGTCTCTGAACATAAAATTAAGGTTATTGACTGTTGAAAATTAGTACAATAAATTATTTTTCACAGTTTACTTGCTCCATTTTATAGTGTGTAACTTCAGCAATGTTTGTTGTGATTTGATCCCACAGGTGCAGGAAATGTACTTGGTGATAAGTCTTTTATTGTACTCTGTCTCCAGCAGATCTGGAATCATTGTGTATTCAAATAAAGAAATGTAAAGTGTATTTATTGATTCTGCAGATGACCCTAAGCTGTACATGGCCAGGATTGGAATTCAAAGTGATTTTTATAAACTGGAGAGGCATGGAAGAAGCTGATACTTGTGTTTTTCTGTTGCCAGCTTAAACTCATTCTGCCTCTATGCATTTCTGCTCCTAATTTTTGGCAAGCAAATACAAGAAACATGAAGAGACCTCTTAAGGAAAACTTAACCAGACTTTCTTGGTCAGTATTTTCTGCTCATCTTAATGCAGTTAAGATCCTGTTGGTAATACTGTGTTTGTCAGTTTTGTGAATTCCAGCCGCTGCTTTGGGTGTGGGTATAGAGGAAGCTTTCCAGTATCCTCACATTGCGGGGAATGGATATCAGGAGAGGTGTAATAGTGGAGCAATGTGATGATGAGATGCAGTGGAGCACTTGAATCTCTTCTTATCTAAAAAAGATAAGGATGGAGAGTTCTTTGTAGCAGATAGTGGGACTACAGCTTCAAATTTATAATTTCTTGTGGGTTTCTTCACTTTGGAAATTGCTTAAGGATGAACTTTACAGCACCAATCCTCTTCTGCTGTTTCTAGTCACCAAGGTTAAGGTACGTCTTCCAGCTACATGGTTGTGTTTCCCTTGAAGAGAAACTTGAAAGTGACTTCTCTTTTTCTGTTTCCCTCCAACTTGCAGGTATCTTTCTCAAGGAAGCAAAAGAGGAAGCACAGCTACAAAAAAATCTTTTTTACATTCTTGACAGGTTATTTTCAGCTAAATTCCCTGCACGCACTTCTAAAAATGATTTGCAAATCCACATTGGAAGCATGCAAAGGCTTGACTAGGCTCAAAGATTTGTGTAATGTTGCAATTATGAAAGCAAGCATTCTTTAATTTGTTTATAAAATTACACAGATGGAAGTTATGCTTAAGGATAGACTTAGAACTGCTGACTATATGCAGTGGTAATAGTTCAAAATGATAATCCTGAGAATTTAGAGGCAGCTGTAAGCAAAGTTTCATAATGCTGGTGTAATCTTAAATCCCTTGCTGTAGTTTGATGGGCAATTACAGACTTTTACAAACAGGACTTCCTAAATGCTTAATTTGAAGCAAGCAGCTGTCATTAAAAAACAAACAAAACTACCTCCCCCCCCCCCCCCCCCCCCCCCCCCCGCAAACAGTAAATCTAGACTTCCAAGAATACTGTTCTCTAGGTTCTAACTTCTCTTCTTGTAGCCTCAAGGTTGCAGCCTGAAAGGCTGCAAGGAAACAGTCCCTTAAGGCCAGCCTGACTTCCAGCTGATCTGGTGGTTGGAAGTAGGGCAATGTGACAGTGTGTATCTGGATGTAGTTACAGTGTTCGTAAACGAATTAGAGACATATGATTTGGCTGAAACTTCTCTGAGATGGATACGCAACTGAGCGAAGAATTACATTCATTGCTTTGGCAAAGCTAAAGGATCCTCCAAGTGGAGGTCTGAGCTACTGCTATGCAATGTTGACAAGTACAGTGTGGGTGATGAAAAGCAGAATAAACTTAAAACACTTATAGGTGACACCAGTTTAGAAACTGTTTAAGTAGAAGACATTTTCCAGTCTAATTTTTATTATAATGGGTAAAATCAACAAGGTCTAATTAAATAAAGGGAAGTGTAGAGGGCTGCACTTGGAAGGACAGATTAGATGAAAATGTCAGCTTGGCAATGCTTGCATGAGCAGCTGTTCTCAGTCTGCATGTTGTGCAGCCCTCAAACTGAAGGCGGATCAGCAATATGAGGGTGAACTTCCAAATGCCGTGGGTGGCAGCCGTGATCTGTGTTGTGTATAATTTGGGGAGGATACAGACATCACCTCTGGAATCATTAGAGAATCCTAAAAAACATTCACAAACAGAGTGGAAGAGGGTTTAGTCTGGAAAAGAGAGTTTGAGAGTGAAACAATTCCTGGTAGCGGTCTTTACAGGTTTAAAGTACGTGTTTATGCAAGTGGTGGTTAATTGTGTTCTGTGTTCACTGAGGTAGAGCTATACAATTTGCAGCAACATTAATTTACTTCATAAGATTTTTTGCAGTTAAGTAAACAGTTTGGCCTTAAACAGCAGAATCACTTTTACTGTTGAAGTTCAAAACAATGTTGGAAAAACATGAGTCGTGGTTGTTTGAAGTAGACCTAGTCGTGCTTTGGAGACTGAAGATGGACTAGAGGTTCATTCTAGTGCTGTACTTGTGTGTTTTGCATAACAGGACCCTATGCAGAGAGCTTATCTCTCATCACACATGCATAGCAAATTCTCCAAATGATACAGATATTTTATCTCCTCTGGCATGTTTCATTTTAAAGTTCATTCTGCTGCTGCAGTTGCCTGTTCATGTTTTATAAAGCTTGCTGCATGGATCTGGCTTCCTCATCCCATTTTCATCTTTGTCCTTAAATCTAGGCATCTGATTAATCCTGGTGATGAAATACTTCCCTCCCCCATGTGTATGCAGCCCCACACTTGCAAGTGAAATTGTAGGAACTTTATGAGCTACAAGGGAATGAGAAATGTGCCAAAACTCTGTCTCACCCCTACCACTTGAGAACTTGGGTCAGTCTTCTCTGCTGGCTGCAAAGCAAAATTATTTTGCAACAGCTTGAGCTTCAGACCCCAAACTTTCTCTTTAATCATAAACCTGGATATGGAGAATAATGGAGGACGTAAGGGCCAGCCATCAGCTGCTAAAGGTTTTTTGAGATCTGGAGTGACTTGTTTCTTTGGAAGGGAGTTTTGTATGTGTGATGAAAAGTGAAGCAGCATTTAAATCTTACCGACAGGCTCAGTGCAACCTGCTGTGTCTCCAGATTAGTTTCTGAGCCAGGGCTCTGTGTTGACCATGCCCCCGAAAGCTAGGCTGGAGTTGACTGTTGTACCTTATGTAGGCTACTAACAGGTCATCACAGGCCTGAGGACTCGTGAAGAACGATGCCACAACGTTTTGTAAAGCGAGGTGAAGCAGCTTTACCACCCCAAGCGAGAGACGTTCCACGGAGTCTCGCCGGGGCCGCTGCGCGGTGTGGTCGGGCTGTGCTGCCTTCCGCGCTGTCCCCCCGCCCGAAGCGCCCCGGGCAGGGCTCGCTAGCACCGCCGCGGGTTGCAGCAGCGCTGCTCACTCCCGCAGCCCGGGGACCCCGCGGCCGCTCCCGCATCCTTCCCGCACCGAGCCGGGGAGGCGCCGTACGGGCCAGCGCGCACCCTCCCCGCTGCCGGCTGCGGCCCGGGCCGCCTCCCGCCTCGCTGCGGGGCTCCGCCGCCGCTATCGGACAGCGGGCGCGGGAGGCCGGGCTGCCGCCGCGGCCATGGCGAAGGACGGTGAGTGCGGCGGGGTCCGGGAGGGCGCGGCACCCCCCGGACGGGGCTCGGGCCCCGGCCAGCGCTGGGGGCGAGGGGCTTTGCTTCTGCCGGCCCGGGCGGAGGGGGGCGGCGGGGAACGGGCGCGGCGTGGTGGAACCGGGCCCCGCTCCGGCGGCCCTGCCCCTGGGACCGGCAGGGAGGGGAACCGCGACCGCGGGGCCCGGCTAGGCGGAAAAACGGGGTTCAGAGGGTGTCCGTTCCCCTCCGTGAGGAGGCCTGGCTGCGCTGCCCGAGCCCCCGCGGTTTCACAGGGGATGGGGTGATGGTAGTGGGTGATACCTGTGCCTTCCACACGGGAAGGGATGGGCAGGTGAGTGCCCACGGACACAAATTTTAGGGAGAATAAAGGAATAGGAAAGACTGCTTTTAAGATGCTAATAAAGAACAGGTGTTCCTGTAATCACGGAAGGCTTGGCTGTGTCTGCGAGACCCAGAGTTGCTGGGTTTTCTGACCACACTATAGTACAAATGATTTCAGGGTGATCGCCTTCTGTTATTTGATTGATTAGGTTGTTGCCCAATGGCATGTTACCTCCATGGCTTAGGTCTTGGCCATGGTACTGGTGCTGCTGCATGGGGGGTGGGTATTTCTCTTAATATTTTGGATCACAGCACTGGTGAATTAGAACCTGAATTACTGCTGTTAGCCGAGGTCCTGGCAGTTTCCTCCTGATTTACTGTAGAAAAAGCAACATCAGCGCTTCACGGAGATTGCTAGGTTAGGTGAAACAACCACGTGAACCTTTAAGAGATAACAGGATGGCAGACAGCAGTTTCTAAGCTCTCAAGAACAAAATCCTACATTTGAGCTCTTCCAAGAGATTGGACCTAATGGGGAGTTTAATTTCTCTTCCTTTTGTCATTTGGTGATGGTCACACATATTTGCTGTTTTCTTTTGAGGCCGTGTCTCTGAGGAAGGGCCATCTCAGGCAAGGCCCAGGCTGATGTGATGTGAAGTCATCCCACCACTTCAAGGTGGTCTTGGGAGAATTAGGAACTGACTTGGTTTGTTCAGAGTAACAGTACACTTTTGCTTAACAGAATCTGTCCTTCTCTTAATTATATACTCAAAGTAGAGATCCAAAGGCACTAATAGGGCTCAGTACATAATTATCATTAGTTTGCATTTTATAGTATTTTACTAATTATTGACAATATGGTGACTTGGGTTCTCACCTCTGTTCTTGCTGCACAAATGTGAAATGGGTAATTGTGCAGTATTTAATTAATTTGATATCTTTCTGACCCAATAGTCAGCAGAGCTGTTGCATTGTTCCTTAAACAAAGAACACCTCTGTGTTCTCCAAAATACTTACAAGAGGTATTGTTTGTTTAATAGACCTCCTCTTCTGGTAGGAGGCTCAGGCTGCAGGCTGTGCTACTTGGTGGGTGACTAGTTAAGGTGTGGGGACAGCTGAGCTCCTACCACCCTGACCCTCTGCTGTTGGTTTTGGGTATACAGGGAGCTTGGATTAGCTGTGTGGACAGGCTCTCCCAGCCTTGGATTGTATAGCAGGGGTGAGAAGAGCTCCAAGTGAGGTTTTATTTTGTAGGTTGTAGCTCTAAGATCAGATCTGGGCACCCAGAATTTTGGTGTTCTTTCTAGAGAAGGCGAATTGGAGGATTTTTTTCCTAGAATTTCAATTTAGTTCAATTTCATCACACTTAAAATAAGAGGAAAAACAGCATAATGTGACTAAGAGCGCAAACAGAACATTTAAGTTTCTTATGATGCTGTAAATTAGCTCCTCATAAGCCTAACAAATACAAGGGATGGGATTCACCATACAGTATGGTCACTGCAATGGTGGAGTGTTGATACAGTGAAGTATGAAGTGTACGAAAGCAGCCTAGAGACATATGCATTGTCTTCTGGTTCAGCTGCTGATGCTTTGGAGTGGATCATTTCCCAGACTGCTTCTATTAGGTGAGCTTTGCTGGAAAATGTCTGTGCTTCTTTGTTTGCTGTTCCTTGTGGTTCCTTCCATGTGTTGCTTTCCTGGGGCTGCCACCACCTTTCGCTGGTGCCACCGTGAAACCCAAGCTAATAAATCCTGCTAAACTCATTTGCCTTGGCCCTGGGCCACTGGAGTGTCATGCGCTGCCCATTGTTTTGTGTGCCAGTCCAGATGTGGTGAACTTTCATCCTGCTCTGTCACCATTAGCTGTCTTGCAGAGCTGATGTCCTTGGTCTGAGGCATCATGCTTTCAAAGCTACCCGTGTGTTTTGCGTTCATTAAGATACTTGGTGGCTTGCAATATTTAATCTTAGTAAGTGTATCTAACAGTTAATTCCTCATCTGTTTGAAAATTACTTAATGTTTTGATTGAGAAATAATAACCTAGAGTAAAAAGACCAGAGGGAAGCCTAGTATTAAATTAATAATGTGGCATTCATTGGACTTCGAGTGCTGGTATTAAATTCCACTAGATATAAGCTGTGATTCTTACTGAAATGGGCAAATCTGTATTGTTCTGTTTAGCTTTATATCCAACAGACACCTCAGCAGATGCCAACCCTGCCTGCACTTGCATGGAGCAGTGGCACCATTGGCAGAACTGGGAGTTCTGCTAGATCAGGGAGCTTTGGGCTGAAAAGGGGCATCCTGATAGCTCAGGCAGTGTCAGTTTCTGTCCTTGTATCTGAACCGTTCCTCAGAGATGGGAATAACAGCCAGAGGATCTCTTTTGCTCTGTGATTCTGGGCTGCCAGAAGAGCTAGTGGTGCTGACTTGAAGTGATCAGAGATATGTGTTACAGCAGTCTGCTCTGAGTTTTATTGTTAAATAATTCATTGTTCCTGCTGGCTGAAGGATCAAAAATGAAGGAAGTTTGGTCTCCAGTAGCTTTGGCTTCAATCCAATTTGAAATGAGTACAGCTTGGAACAGGGTTCAGGTCAGTGCTAAAGGCAGCTGTGGATCATTTCAATACACTTCTAGTGGTATTAAAGGGGCAGGAGGAGGCCAACCCCATGTGCTGAAAGAGAACCTGATGGGGAAGAAGGCTGGCCTGCCTGAACAGAGCTTTAGCTGGAACTTGGGAGAAGAAGATGACTTTATGACCTTTAGAAGCAGGGGCAGGCAACTTAGCAGGACTACAAAGATGTTGTGAGGTTATGCAGTGCCGCAGAAAATATATGGACTCAGTCAGAGATCAATATGATCAGACAAAAAGCCGTTTATTACAAAGCCTTAACCCCTTAAATACTATTTCTTACATGCACTTACAGTGATTTGGCATATTATGATTGGATACATGTCCTGAAGACCCTTTGCAACTAGCATATAATTGGTTAAGCGCAGGTGTGGGAACTTGACCTCGAAAGCTTGCCAACAGTCCACAGTTCTCATTACATCAGTGAATTCTAGCTTCTTCTTATCTTGCTTGCTTAAGCTTCCTTGGGCCTCTCATGGCCTTGCTGTATCTTTCAGGATTATTCAGAGTTTATGTACCAATTATCCATTCTCCTGTGAGAACACTGTCTCCACAATGCAGGGAAGAAATCAGAAGGATGAAAGCCCAACTAGAAATTAATCTGGTTACTGCTGTAAAATAGCATCCTGTTTTGTATCAGAAATAGTATGGCCAGCAGGACTACGACAGTGATTGTCCCCCTGTACTCAGCACTGGTGAGGCTGCACCTCTACTAGTGAGCTGAGACATTACCTCCTGTGCCAGTATGCTTGATGCCTGACTGTAAAATTGCGTAGAAGTGTGGAAGGCTTGTTTGAGTACAGCCACACTGGTGCGTATGAAAAACCTGCTACTAGGAAATAAGCAGAGCTGGTAGTTTCTTTTTTTCTTATTTTTTCTTTTCCTTGTATGTTACCTCCCTTGTTTCATTTTGATGTAGCATTGCTTAAATTCTTGCTCATAATAGACCTGTGTCACATCTGGCTGTGTGGAAAGCGAATCTTGAAAAATGCTTGCTTTGTGGAAAATATTGATTGCAATTGTATGTTCTCCTCTAAATACGTGAAACAGTTACTTGCATGGAGAGACTGCATTTATGCTTATGCACCTGTCCCCATGAAAAAACATTCAACTACATAGTCAGACTTCAAAGTAACTCACAAAATAAATTGGAGAACATTTTAAATCTGTTTCCTTCCTGTTTTGATTCAAGTGGGGGTATTCTCCAGGGACACTGCCTCTGATGAGAGTTTGCTTGGGGCATTATTATTTGCAAAGGTAAGCAGCTTCGTATGCCTAGGAGGAGAGGATGGGGAGTGTTTCATCTGAAGAACTGGGATGCAGTTGTAGAGGTATAGGCAGCATTCCTTCTTTGACAAAATAAAAGCTAAAGGGCCACTGGGCTTGTGGGTCCTAGAGCCAGGCTTTTTAAAGATATTTTTAGAGGTTTTGAAGATGCAAGTGAGGCACCAAGCCATTTTTGAGCTTGTAGGGCACCTTAAATCAAATCTGTCCCCAGAACCTTGATGATAATGGCTCTAGCACTGATTCAATAGGCTTGGGTCCCTGTGAGATGGGTCACATTCAGTGCAGATGGGCAAGTAAGAAAGAAGTCTTGCAAATGTGGTGGTGCATCTGTGGATGCGCTGGGGCCCTGAGCTGGAAGCACTGCAGCTGTGAGAACACTGTGAGCTGTGTCAGGGTTTGTAAAATGAAGCACTGTGGCTTGCCTTTGCTCTAAGTAATGATGCCAGCACTTCCAGAGGGACCCATCTGTGGCAGTCTGGAACTTACTGCACTTTACTTTCTTGAAGTGTTCTTTTGGTACAAGTGCACAAGGGAACAATCTGGCCTGGTTAAGTCCTTCCATGGTGCTGCTCAGCTGTAGAGATGACTCTTACCTAAGTAGGAATATCTGTAATTAACAGGGAAGGTTATCTAAAACCATCAGGCAGCTTCATTTTGAAACCCTGCCTCTTATGTGCCTTAGATAAGGTCATTAAGGAGATCTTGTGTTCATTTTCTATTTGTATGATCTATTGCTGATGGCTCTGATTGTGCACTGAGAAAATTTGATCAATTATTCAGCAAGGGCTTGAGTCTAATCTGTTTTGGGGCTGGGAAGACACTAAGTCCACAAACTGGTGTGGTTAGTTGCTATTTAGGCACTCAGACTTTGCACTGACTGTTCTTCATGTAGTTTTTGGAGATCAATTCCTGGTCCGAGGCGGATATAGTTATCAACTGTTCATTTGATATGTATGTATTCAACCTATTACAGTGGCTATAAAGGAATCAAATTAGACATGTTTTAATCAGTCATGGACACTGTGTTAGCTGTGCTATCAGGAGTGGAATTCTTGGATATCTTCCTTTTCATGTGTTTTGTGTTGAAGGGTTAAATGAGTGGGTAAATGGTTAAAATTGCCAACAGCAGTGTTACCCATCAGCAGGGAGACCAGCTGCAGGACTTGGTTAAAGCAATGAGAAGTGACCTTTCTGACTACCTTGTCAGTGGGTATGAGGAAGACAGGATGCCATTTGTGAAGTCCCAAAAGAGCACCTCACAGGAATCAAAATGGAAAAGATTAGGAAGGGAGTTGAAAGAGTATGGGAAGATTGCAAAGTGCATAACAATACAGGCATTATACAGAAACAAGGTGCTAAACCCCAGAGCAAGTTGTGAGACAGGATGATGCCCTGATCTTGGGCCAAACAGAATTATGAGCTGTGCGTTAGCCATGTTGAAATTTCAGCTGATTCACAAGGTGTAGAGTAAAAGCACTGGAAAGGCATGCCAAGATCTAGCATAGATGGAAAGGTAAGTCTGGATTGGAAGCAGAGCTGAACAAAAAATAGAGGCTGAGACTGGAAGTAAGATGGAAGGGAGAAAAAAAAGGAATAGGTCTCCTGGGAAACTCAGGGAGATGGGCAAGGCCTAGAGGAAGATAGGAAGATCATGAAAAGAAACAGTTGGAGGTGTGAAAGGATGGTTGCATAAGCCAAGAGAGGATATGATTTTAAGAACAAAGTGTATGATTGCATCAGAAGCACTGACAGGTTGAGTAGGAAGGCCATAGAGTGTTGGCTGAAGAAAGGGTATTGGAAAGGTATCACAGAGCTCACTCTCCGTATACAAACACAAAATTACACTTACTCCTTCCTCTGCTTGTGGGATCACAGCTACTTTTCATGCATGTGTGAAATAACAGCTGGATGGCATGTTTTCATTGACATGGTCCTGATTTCAGGCTTGGAATAAATTGTGTGATGCTCCCTGGTGAAAACTTCTTGTGAGAGGAGTACAGGGGCTCCGAGTGGCACTGGGGAAGGGTGAAGATGGAATGGGGCTGTTTTATTTTCTTTTAGGGTACTTCTCGTCATTCTGACACCTCCAGTTTGCAAGTACCTTTCATAACTCTCTTAGCCCCATGCAGAGGGCATGGCTGGGACTTGTGCTGGGCATCAGTCCTTGCTCTGCTGCTGACTTCTTCAGAGACCGTAGCATTCTGCTTCCCCTCCCTGCATCTGTTTCCCTTTGCTGTTTCTGCAGTGTGCTGTAATAAAATGTGTTACATGTAAGCTAGGTATTATTATTAGCTGTATTATTATTATTGTTAGTGGGCTTTTGTGACTCAAATGTACAAGATAAAAGGTGCCTCCAAGAGCAGGCAGGAGGGGTAAGCCTTAATTAGCCTTCATTGGCTTTGACAGGCTTTGAAAGCATCTGGGCACTTGCAGGTAGTGCTTATGCCTACAGCTGGCAGACATGTTTTCAGATGGCTGTTATTTTTAAAAATAAAGTTTTGTGGTACCAAACCTAATTATTTTCATTTATGAAAATGTGGAAAATCAGAATGTGTTTTACATCTTGGAAGTGTCTAAAGAGCATATTCAGATGATGTATATAGATCTTTTAAAAGTCCCCCAGATGTCTCTCATCACCTCATCCTGAAAACCAAGTGCTTGCACAATTGAAACAAAGTGTTTGGTGACAGAACTAAAACCCAGTAATTTTTACACAGATCTACTCAGCCCTTTGTGATATCTCACTGTGAAAGAAAAGAGCTTTCTGAAATAATATATTGCTTTTTGATGTGGTACTTTCTCTTTTTCTAAGCATTAGTTCTTCAAGTGAGGGGGGATTCTGCAGAATGGTTATGCTTTGTGCTTAAAAACTTGGAGTCAACCCTGAAGAACAGCACAATCACCACAAAAATCACACACGATATATTTAATGTGTGGGAGGCTTTTGTCCTTTTTCTTGTTTTGCAGCACTTGAAATCCTCCGAGTTTCTTTTGAGAGGAGTAGATAAAATGAAAGAAGGCATTTTCTTTTATTGCCACGAGGACTAGAATGTTGCTTGTTGTAGCAGATGAGATTGTGGCCTCGTCATTTACTAAAGAATCCACACATTTAGCTAAAACACCTATTTTTGTTCAAGGAGGGCTTAGGTTTTAGTTGGTGAAGTTGATAATTGCATTTAAACAGACCTGTAAAAAACATGCATGCTCCATGAGGCATGGGTATAGTTACAACCTATTTAATTTTCTAGTTGCAAAAATGACTTTAGAAGTTCTGTACCTTTGACCCTGCAATTATATTCATCGGTCTTCATGTGGGTGCTGCAGCAGGGAGCCCTGCTCAGAAATTAGTCCAGGCAATTTTGTTGCTGTATGGCAGAGAAAGTGCTTGTCAAGGTTTTACTGGAGCCATCACAGGTGAGAGGTACAAATTCTTGCAGGATTTTGCAGGAGTGCATTGGATTTTGTTCTGCAGTTTGAATTACTTGTTACCTGCAATTAAGAAGTGTTCCCCACTGGATTTTATATGGTTGTATATAGAATCATAGACATGGTGTATCATAGGCTTTTCCATGGAAGCAGAGTGCATTTCATGATGCTGAAGTCAGAAGACAGCCTGTAAACAAATTAAGGTGTATTCCTGTTGCCGTAGTTCATGTTGGGAAATTCTGTGTTTTAAGGCAGTCCACGATCTGACAGCCTGCAGGCTTTTCAGTCTATGCTATTCCTGGTGCTGTGTACCAAGGGTGGTCAACTTGCCTGGCTGCAAAAGCCATATGCCAACATTTTCATGTGACTGAGAATGACAGATGCTGGCAACCTCCCACCTTTCTGATTAGCAACCGCTGGGGAACAAGCAAGAAGTCAAGATTGCCTTGTGTCAGGTAACTCACTGGTGCACGATGGAGTTGTGCTTTGGTGTTTCTCTTTGGTACATTTAGCATTTAAATGAAGCAGCTTCAGCAGTGTTACTGTTCTGAGAGTTACTGTGCTCCAGGAGGACTCCACAGGCTACTCGAGTGCAGATGCTGGGGTTCAGATCCTTCTAGGCAGACCCAGGACTTCCACTCAGGGCTGTCCTGTCTTGCAGCTGTAGCCATGCAACTGCTGGAAGAAAGGTGCTGCCCACTTGATCTGATAGGGTGCTTTGTCTCCCTGGTAATAGGTAAGGAAACGTAGGCAGAAGTTTCTGTGTTACGATTGTGGGAAGGATTGGGTATGAGGGAGTTCTGCTGATTTGGTTAATTCTGTCACAGTTTCTGTGAGCAGGTGGATGCCTGGGGAATTTTAATGCAAAAAATGTCAGATCCCCTAGGATTAGGTGTCAACTGACTGATGGTTTTGGACTGCAGTTTTGAATTTGGCACCTAAAAATAACAATTGTGTGGGACTTTTGTCACTGATTTCTTTTGAGAATCACCCTTTTCTGAGAACTTTGTGATTCTGTTGGCATTCAATTCTAGTATGTAAATATTCATTCACCAAATCTCATGATTTCACTCTCTAAACCCCTGTGCCTCCCTGTAGCATATACTGTGTAGCTTCAGCTATTGGGATGACACAAGGGGTGAAGAGTGTAAGGCCTAAACTGCACATGGCTAGCAACATGTTTGTACTGCAATAATCACAAGGTAGCATCTGTCTTGTCCTCTCCTCTTATTTTTCTTTTTGAAACCCACTGGTTTTGTTTTTGTTTTGCAACCCTTGTTTTATAAGTACTTGGGCTCCTCATGAAGGTAAAAATAGTTCCTCTATTTAGAGAGAACAGATGGTTTTTCTAATGATTTTCCCTTAACATTGAATGAATTGTGCCTGAGTCAGAAACTGCCAGCCCAGAAACGTATGTTTTCATTAGAGAAATATTTGATTAGGTTAATTGAGTGTGATTTAATGTAATGTATGTTTGACAAACTTAAAAGCTTTCCCACTTTGTTTTGGATTGAGATAGTAGTATTCCAGTGTTCGCAGTTTGCTCAGTAGTTTCCAAAAACATTACATAAGCAGTAACAAAACATGGAGGGAGCACTACTGAATTAGCAGAGGGAATATAGTATTTTGTAAAAAAAACCCAAAACTGAATCAAACCCACATAACAAAATCCCTATTTTTTTTAGAATAGTGCAAACAGGGAATGTATACTTAAGTTATGTCCAGACGTAAAACTTGCACTGGTTTAATTATGCTAATACTGTATACATAATATTTTATGCAAGGTGTGTGGCTTCCCAGAGAACACACAGCCCTATGTCATTGTGATGGGTTTAAGGGCAGAGGTGAGATTCATTGTGAGATTAAACCAATGTGAAGGTGTGTGTTAGGCATCTGAGCTCCCATTAAAGTTAATGGAAATCTGGTCATGATGCTCCATGAAGCCAAGAAAGTGATTCAGCTCACTTTGAAGTAGATATGGAGTGAGTGCTCAGGAGAGTGGCTCTCTGAGCTCCCTAGGCTGTACTGAGTGGTGATGCACTGACTGTGATGGGAGCTCAGGCGCCCAGTGCACACCAAGCTACAGGAGACTGGGTTTTGGTGTCTTCATTGTGAACTGAGGCTCATTCTTGCTGTAACATCCACATGGTAGCTGTGTGCCTGTAGCTCCAAGGAGCTGCTGCTGGAAAGGCAAAATCCAGATATCCCTCAGAACAGGGGGATGGCAAAGAGGGTGCAGGTGAAGATGGATAAAGCATGTACTGTTTAAGAAGGATTGGGAAGAATTTAAAACCCATGTTTGTCTATTTTCATCTTGTTCCTAACAGTGAAGTCTTTGCCATCATTACTAAAGAGCAAGCTCCTTCCCATTTCCATCTGAGAAGCTCCAGAAAAATGAGCTGAGTTCAAACCCAAACCAAGAGACAGCTAAAGGCAGTCATGGAGACCCTCCTTTCCTGGAGGAGAGAGGCAGAGAGAGTAAACTGTAAAGTAAGTTGTTACCATAAAAGTCCATCAGAGAAACTCTCTTAAGACTCAATTTGGAGTTTTAGAAAGCAGGCATTCTTTATTGCAGTGCTGAGCACACACTCAAGTAGTTTTGCACAGGTGAGCATGCCTGTTGCTTTCAAGCAGCAGCTATATATTTAGCATACTCATGCATATTTACAGATTTTTCCAGGAAATCATTTACATATTCATGACCCCCCCCCCCCAACTAATTATAATATTTGCATCCCAATTATGCATGTGCTTTCGTGCTGAGTGGGAGTCTCTGCTGGTCAACGATGGTCTTCCTCACTGTGTTTACTGAATGACCTCAGTGCTTGCTCATGCTTGCAAGGTCCTAGTGCTGAGCTAGCAGTTGGCATGTCCTTGCTTCTGTTCTGTTCCAGTCTCGCTCTGCGCTGGGCACCACTCTGCTGTCTTGAAGGCTGGCATCCCTGGTTTTATTTACTGTCTCCTTAGTTGTTATCAGTCCCATGATGTTGCTTCCCCTGTCAGCCAAACATTCCTTTCTCTCTATGTGCTAGCAAGTTAGAACAGTTTGCTGTATTCTACTAAGTTAGTTTAAAGGCACACAGTTAGTTCAAACCTACAATTTAAGCCTACAAGTTTGTCTTTGGGAAGTCCCTTTGTCATAAGATGGACCGGGAATTTGGCTACACTGAGCGTGGCTAAGCTAAAAGACTTCAAGGTTGTGTTTGTGATGTCCAGGATAGCAATGCCTTGTAGCAGATAAGTAACCTTTACCAACTTTAACGGAAAAGGTGATGGAAGATCCCCTGGGCAGTCCCAGCTGTTACATAAGGTGCTTTAGTCATGTGCTGTAATTTCCATGCAAGCTCAAGCCTCACAGGACAGAGTACAGCAGAGATGATGTGGAGCTTGAGAAAACAGGCAAGCTTCAGGGAACAATCCCAAAACCCCAACCTCTTGGCTCTTTTATGATATTTGCTGGAGACTAAGGGATCACTATGTCCCCTGGAAACCTTAGTCTTCTTCCAGACACTGGCATGTAGCCAGAGAAACTCTTAAGAGCCATATTCTATGCCCCTATCCTGTGTGGCTAGAAATACCACACAAAGAATGCAGCCCTTGATATTCCCACTGCCATCCAGCAGTTAGTCTGGGCAGTGCCAGGGACCATCTTATATTGATGCTTCATTTCTCATGGCTGCGTGACTTCATACAGGCTCCAAGCTCTTTGAGAGGGGTCCCGACAGTCTTGGTTTTGTAATTTGCAGCATATCTTTCAGCGGCTGGGCAGTCTTTCTTTTTTTTTTTTTTCCCATTTTTCCCCAGAGCCCCTTACTCCTGCTCTGTTTTTACTACCTGGCTCATGAGGCCAAGACATTCTCCAGACCTGAACTCACTACTACCGCTGTGATGCTGAGAAGGTCATCTGATAATGGACAAGAGGAAGCTGGCTCAGCCATGTCTCTGTGTTCTTTTAAGGGTACATTGTGTGTGCATACATTCAGGCATGTATCTATTACATATCTGAAACGTATCATGTCCCACAGCATTTGTGCAATTTGATGTGGATGGTGACAAATCAAACAAGATGGCTTCTGTCCTTATTTCAACCCCCTTTATGTTCCTTCTTTAGGCCCCAAGTGATCTGTAGAGTGAAAGCCATCTGTTACTGGGAGCTTATCACGGAATCCTGAAATCAGCTACTGCCTTTGAGCACTGTTCAAGTACAAAGAATATATTTGTGTATTTCAAAAACAGAAAGGCAGATGCCACCATTTGGGAAAGCATATGGGTTGCTTAGATGCGTAACTATTAGGGGTGAAGCAAGAGGTCTGAAATGTGTAGAAGATGCTCCACCATTCCCAGTGCAAAAGGATGAAATATATCTAGACCACCTCCTGCTACAAGGGACATGAGGATGTGTACATATGTTAGTTAGAACGTGGTGTCAGCGGAACGTACTTGAAATAGTTTTGATATGCCAGGGTTAAGATATGTTTTGTCCTTGACAGCTTATGAGTGGAAAAAATGGATGGTGGTTAGCTGCATGCAGATGGATATGTATGTGTAGTAGTGAGCTGTTTTGGGGATATTTCATTATCAATTTGAAAGAAGGGAACTGGAACTAATTTGAAATCAGAAAAAGGCACTCCTAGGAGCAATATCCATCTTTCTGTAGCGCTGCACAGAGTTTGAATGCAGCAGCTCTGAGTGCAGCAGTGTTTCATTTGGAGGGAGCCAGGTAGATTCTTCATCCTGCAATCTGAGTTACAGGAATAGTTATGGCTTTTGGAAGGGAGAAAGTAAGAAAAAATACAGTATTTATTTTTACCTTTGTTAGCATCTTTATTTCTGTGGATTATAAAGATACTGATATTGAAAGTCCTTTTTAAAATGTAATGCCTTACTTTATAGAGATGCCTTTTTAACAAGAGGAGTGTGGGGGGAGAGATCATCCAGAATAACACTGAGAACCACTTGAAGAGTCTGAATCTGAACTCTTGTCCGTGCTTCATATGTGGTAGACAGCACTCCCTCTGTGATGTCTTAGAGCCAGTTCTGCAAAATCTGGCTAGATGTTGGAATGAGTAAGTGGCAGACTCTAGAGGGCACTGCAGCACCCCTGTGATGCGAGTATCTCCAGGGTTTATCTCATTGCGATCTTGCTCTGCAGGATGATTGCTTCAAACAGTTAAAAATAATAGAGAATTAAATGAAAGCTTTTGTTATTATTTTTTTCACAGAAAGTTTTGATTACTGAAAATTTTTGTAGCAGAAGACTGGACCCAGTTTTTGGAGAGACTTTGAGCATTATACTGACTGTACTTGGGTTGAAAAAGTTTTAATTTCTTGGAAAAAACTGGTAGCATATTTGTGTATTAAGGAAGCAAACAAACCAAAATCACTCTTCCCGTGCATCAAGCAGAGCCCGCAAAAGAACTGTTTGTTTCACATTGCTTTCACCTGTCTTCCAGGACAGTCTCATAATGTAACATATCCTTTGACTGGAGGTGCTGTCTGGTTTCCTTGCCGGGAGAGAAATCAATAACCATCATGTCAGCAGAGCGCAGCTTGAAATTTCCTTTTCCCTGAAAGGTTTTGAATTAATTTCAGGTGGGAGTTCAGATGTGGAATACACACACACGTCTACAGATAATATTACAGGGCTGCATTCAAAATGACAGGGTGTTGATTCAGTATGTCAAGCTGCTGTTAAGAATGTTGAGCCACAGCCTAGAGGCTGCTTATGCTGTCAGAAGGGGTCTGTAGCTCCTTGCTACCCAATAAAAGTTTGTGTGCAGCTGGCTGATTATCTAATGAGCACTTGGCATGGATTTTTGCTTTATGAGAGAGTTCACATCTCCACCCTGTGACCTTTTATGTCTCTGCAAAGTGAACTGAAATCCACATCTTGCAGCACATGAGGCCTGCAGAGCCTGTCGTCCTCTGAGCACTTGTTTGCTGTGAGTTAAATTGGGGAATCACATTCAGATGCCTCCAGTTCTCTTTGGAAAGGTGCAGGTGAATGTGCATGTGTGCACATGTGCACACACTTATCTCAAAGGATGTTCTGGAGGGCGTGCTTGGCTTGCATGACCCTCTTCCTCTGATAGCTGTGAAGGAAACAGTACAGTTACGTACAGTAACATCCTGTTTTGTGGCCATCAGCAAGAGTCGCTGCTTTGTCTTCAGTGTCCTTCCAGAGGTGCCTCAGGCTGCCTCTGGCTGCTCACACGGGTGCGCGCACTGGGGATGGGCAGAGAGTCAGCGTGCCGTTCACATTGCAGGTACTTTCAGTGATGGGCATTTCAGTGCTGAAATCCAACAGCCAGGTGCTTGAGCAAGGATCTTGCTACAAACATCACTCTCTTAGTCACTGGATGACAGTTTTCTATTAACTTTCACATTAGCAATGCTTCTTCCAAATGAAAATTGACTGCCTTTCACAGCAGGAAAGAGTTGCTTTGTGTGCATGCAAAAGTCTGTGTGTGGACTCAGCATTAAACAACTGACCCTCCTTTGCCCTACACTGTTTCTGTTTAGGGACTCTTTCTTCCAATAACGTAATGAAATACAACTGCTACCTCATATATGTTATGGGAATCACATAGTGCACATCCCTGTGCAAAGTGTCTTATACTCTAATACTTCTGAAAGACATTTATTTCTTTGTTTTCTAAGTATAGTGCACCTTGTTCATCTGTGTAAATTAGAGAAGATCGGAAAAGGGGAGATGTGGATAAGAGAGACATGACTGAGCTAAAAAATAAAATGCAACATGCTCTCTTTTAAAGAGATGAAGGTACCTGTGCTTTGTCAGTGTACATACAATATGGTTACATTTTGTTTGATATGGTCTCTTTCAGACCACTGCAAATGCCCTGCTTTCTTTCATTTACTTCCCCTCAGATATTATCAGCCTTCTCTGAGCCCTGCAGACTTTCCCCATTAGGTTTTCTTCCTTCAGATTCCAGGTCTGTCCTGTCTGAGTCTGAAGTCAGGGGCAGGTATTAGGACAGAGCAGGTATGCGTCAGCCTGATTGGTTCCTTCCCCTAGGAAGTGTGGAGCATTTTGCAGGGCTTGCAGTGGTGTTAGTTTGTTCAGATGAGCAGGTGATTTGAACAAAGTGCCCTGTTGGACCACGCTGTTCTCAGACACTGAGATGTAGCATTGTCTAGTAGGATGTCTATTGATACAGGTCTTTTTGAATCTGATTGACTCCTGCTTGATGGATGTTGCATAGGTATTACATAGGCATCACTGTTAATTTATGTTTGTACCAATTTATTTCACTGTGTGTTCTCTAGTTAACTAAGGTGTGACTGTAAAGTGGATTAACAGAATGATGCCAAATACCTGTCTAGTTTCCTTCTGAATTAAGGTTGTTATTTCCTCTGTGGTTTAAATCTGAGCCACGTGTGCCACCTTACTTGATTTAGATTAAAGAGTATGAAATCAGCTTAATTTTATACTGTTATTATTTAAGACTACTTTGATTTTTGAGGAAGAGAGATAGCCAAAGGGCTTAATGCCATTGAACCGATATGCTGAAAGATCTTGTCATTAGCATTTCTTTTGTGTGCATGTCTCTGTCAACCTCTTTAAAATGAGTGATCTTTTCTCTACTCCTGCTTCTGCCCTCAGTATCTGCTTGGCATTTTCACACTGTTCCTTTGACTGCCTGATGTTCCAAATGTTCAGAAGGAGATGAATAACTGGGGGGAGTGGTGAGGTAGTGGGCTAATTTTTTCCCCTAAAATTTGGAGTCAAAGTGCAGTTGTCAGTTTTTAAACAAAGTGGGGCTTTTTATTGCCCTTTTTTTCCTGGGTAATTTGGGCCTGATCTACAGAGAATTTACTGTATTCTGCCTGTTTTGGCAACAAGAGATAAAAACCCCATCTCCTTCTAAGGGAAGTTCAAAAACTTAAACTAGATTAAGTATAAGCAGTTTGGCTATGAATGAATAAATCTCCCATGCAGTACCTGGAACTTGTATCTGCTAGACACACAAATTGTTCTGATCATGAGAGATATTTCTGCCTCACTCAGCTGGGTCAGTCAGGATCTAAAGAGAATCAAGCATGATGACTCTGGATCCTAAAGCTTCTGGTGGTGCTGCTGCTTGTATAATTCCTGCTTTTGCAACCAGCAGAGAAAATGATGACCATTGGGTGTTTAATACTCTCTGTATATATATACTCTTATTAAAGGTGTGCTCATGCCTTACAGGCTGGATCTGCTGTAATCATCACAGCTTCCTGACTTCATTGGAATTAGCCTTCTACACTTCAAGATCTTACCAAGGTTTTAAAAGAAAATGCAATTCTCTTGAGCTCATTGTGAAGGCTGTTCCTCACCTGCTGGGGCCACAGGCATTTGTCAACTTCAGATAAAATCTGAACAAACACCTGAAATGGAAAGGCTAAGTTGACAGCAGTGCTAAGGAAGGTACAGCGCTCCTGTGTGGTCTTGTTCAACACCCTTATTCCACAAATACTGCTGACTTAGTGCTGAGCGAAACACATTCCTGTCTAATATGTGAGAAAACAAGCATCAAGTCGTGTGATGGTGAGGCACATCCATGTGTCAGTCAGCATAGCAGGAGACCTGCTTTTCATTGCTGAGCTGGTGACATGGGAGAGAAGAGAATTTGATGCTGAGGCTGGGGAGACTGCACCTCCTGGGAGGTCCTTTGGTGGTGGGTCATTTCCAGGGAGCACAGACTCATCAGTGCTTTGCTAGGAAGGTGTGAATTGCTACTGCTAGAAGAAGAAAGTGCAAGACAGGGACTGGTGGGCGTCATGAGCATAAACTCGGAGACCTGACAAGTCTGTTGCAGTTTTGCTAAGATAAAAGGGCTGGTTCTTGGCTCATCCCATGAACCTGTCTTGCCAGTAGCATGGAGCAGGGGAGCCATCCAAGCATGCTCTGTGTTTTTGCACCCGGTGCCCTGATTGCATCCAGGAAGGATGGAGCATTATTAAAGAGAAGGAAACTAGGGTAGGCAAGTGAAAGGGTTCACAGTGTCCTCTATACAATTACTACTACAGGAGCTTGTGGGTACTTCAGTGTGTATCTGCCCTAGAGTTTAAGTATAGTTATTGCTAGCCCAGCATGTAGGAGTGGGATGAGACAGAAGGACCAGCCTGGCACACTGATAGAGGATGGACACAGGACGCATCCTTGCAGCACTTGGAAAGCATGGAGAAATAATGTAAATTTTCCACTGTCCCTGTGGCTGTGGAGAGAAACAGGACTGCAGTGGCTAGAAGAAAGATCTCTGCTGCCAGCATCTTGTCTCTGACAGCAAGCAATGTCTGATAGGAGCACAGGAGCAGGACTGGCATGAGAGCTGCTTCTACTTTCCCGATTTCTTTGAGCTTTCACCATTTGCAGTTCAGGTACTCCCTGAGGCAGGGAGCTGCAAGCTCACACTGCATGGCTTTACCAGGTCACAGAGATGCAAACTTCAGGCAGGCAAGGTCACACTGCCTTCCCGTAAACGGCAGGCATGTGCAAAGTGTAATGGATAATTCTATGATGTCAACGACCAAAAGCAAACATCTTGCAGGGTGTAATTGGTTTTCCTATAGTGTCAAGAGCTTTTATGTGTTCAGTGTAAATATCTTTGCATTGATTGGGAGAAGGAGATAAAAATCGATGATTTACAATGCAGAAGTGCTTAGAACATGACATTAAAATGACTCTGGAAGACTTAGCTCATAGGGGACATAGTAAATACTCAAGAGGTACAGGAAATGAAGAGACTCTTCCCGAGTCCTGAAACCAAACAATAAATTTAATAGAGTCTGTGCTTCTCTGCTGATGGATTTTAATACTGACTTTCCTTTTGTGGAATTGCTCTCTTTTTCAGGGTTTATTTGTGGTTATTTCTTACTCTTTTTTGTTTGGATGTTTAGGACAAAGGCTAAATAAAACCGTTATTTTTTGTGGGAAAACTCTTCAGCTTGAACAAAATGGGTACCAAATCCTGTTCAGTCTGGCTTTGTACACTAGTCAGCAGGAGGGTGTCTTGACCCATAAGTACTGAGGAGCAAAGTTAATAATAGAAAATAAAGCTGGACAGGACCACAGGTCTGTTCCCTTGCCCCACATCCAGATGAACTGTATCTAACTCCTGACAGGTTTTCCTGCTGCAATTTAAGCATTGTATCTAATAGAGAGAAATCCCCTTTCTATCCACAGTGATTCTCTCCTTCATCTTTTCAGCTGAAATAGTCCACCTTTCTTTATGTCTACTTAGGTGTTATTTTTTCCACAACCTTTTTTTTTTTTTTTGTATTTTTTTTAACAGATTTTTAAATGTTTATTTTCTTTACCCCCAGGATACTACCAGGTACTAGATGCAGTATGCAGCAGTACTGAGAAGAGAGGAAGAACTGTTTCTTGAGCCTCATACAGGGATGGTCACAGCTCCATACTGGCAAAGGCAACCAACCGTATGGAATGCCCCCATGTAAAATTTTACCTCAGGGGAAAAGCACGAATGGGCAGCCCAGTGGTGTCAGCTGGACATGGCACTGGTGTCTCTTGGCTGTAAGCACCCTAGTTGTAGTGGCTCTTTTGCAGATGAAAGGGCTAGATCCCAGAGAAGCTTACAGGCTTTTCTGTGTCTATCCTGCAAATTAATCCTTGGCAAGATTAATTAGCTGTGCATTTCTGCCAGAGCTAGACTATCCCCACTACTTGTGCAAACGAGCTTGAAGCCAGCTGAAATCTCTGCTGCATCATCTAACGCAATGCCATGTACAAAGCAGACAGACAGCAAGCCAATTTCTTGATCTTCTTTTGCAGAGATCATTCCATGTCAGCCAGGGGTTTTCCTTGCTAGACCTCTGCCACAGCTGAAAGATTTTGCTGAGAAGAGTGGTTGATTCCCAGTGCCGCCCCAGGACCAATGTGTTCACTTTACACAAGTTTCCCAGAGTTTTGCCAGTATGGTAATCCTGGGGCCCAGCTGAGTTTTTTGGTGATCCTTTCACCTCCATCTTCTTTCCAATGAGAGCCTTTGATTCCTCTGGGGCTGGAGAATGAGACACAATTGTAATGGGTTTTGCTGGAAGTATATATCATAAAATCATGGAATCATAGAATACTTATATATACTATTTTTTGTATTAATCAGGAAGATCCTAACTGCCTTTCATTGCTGGCAGCAATTTGTGTGATGAGCTGTTCTCTAGAGAGGAAAAATGCTCCGAGCTCCCCAAGGAATTGCAAACCCTTGTCTGAGAATCTCAATTAGAGTGTGGGCTTTAAAGTAGAATTGAAAATCACAACTTAGGGATGAAGTATCCAGATTTGACTGGTGCAGGAGGCCATGTGATGAAGTATGCAAGTGGATTCCTGGTCTGTTGAGCTGAAAGTAAGGTGATGTGTTCCTGCATTTGTGGGAGGGGTACAAAGGAGGATGTCCCTGAAGTACTGTGCTGGCATTGTGCATCAATGTTGTGCAGCAAAAGACATCATAAAAGTTTACTCGGTTCTTCAAATACATGTAAGTAGCAAGGGCAGTAAATAGTCTGAAGAGAATTAGCAATGATATTTTCAAGAATTTGCACTATGCTTGCCTGCAGACACAAGATAAAACATCACTTGGATCTAGTGTCTGTGTCTTCCTTAAACCTTTACCGGGGAAGGAAAAACTGCTTGCTCAGAACTTTCTGCCTGTTCAATGTACAGGTCTAGTTTGACTTTAGCTGCCTGCTTTACTTGCTGGTTAATGAAAAACCTGTAAAAACTAGTGGAACATCCAATAAGTCAGAGATATATGCAGAAAAATATTCTCAAAGTGACGTGAGAACAACTGGGGGTATGATCTGCGATCTCCTGTCCCTGTTTTTCTCCAAAAGCACTGAGGGAGCTCCTGGTTTTCCACCTGGATGTTGTCAGAATTGATGATTTGTGTCTCAGTATCTCCCCAGCTGAGAGCTGCCTTTGAATGCAGTCCAGCCCAGCACCTCTGCCGGGCAGACTGCTGTGGGTGGTGCTGACTGTACACTTTATCTAGCACTGCCAGTAAACTGCTGCCCTAAGGTGAGGCTGGGAATACGTTTATTGTTAAGTTTTTAAGGAACCAGTCAAGGCTACTGCCGAACTGAGGATATAAACACGCTGTGAGCTGAAATAATTAACACTGGTCACAGAAATATGTATTGCTTTGTGTATGACTATATAAGTGTTACAGTGTTACAGGGAAGAGTGAAAGGTTATAATGATACCTCTTCATTAACCTAATCCTTCAGATTTGCATTTTGGGTATTAGATCCTGGTTTCTGTCCTTGCCACCAATGTTAGAATCATAGAATAGTTAGGGTTGGAAAGGACCTTAAGATCATCTAGTTCCAACCCCCCTGCCAAGGATCTGTCCAACCTGGCCTTGAACACCACCAGGGATGAAGCATTCACAACTTCCCTGGGCAACCCATTCCAGTGCCTCATCACCCTAACAGGAAAGAATTTCCTCCTTATATCCAATCTAAACTTCCCCTGTTTAAGTTTTAACCCGTTACCCCTTGTCCTGTCACTACAGTCTCTAATGAAGAGTCCCTCTCCAGCATCCCTATAGCCCCGCTTCAGATACTCGAAGGCTGCTATGAGGTCTCCACGCAGCCTTCTCTTCTCCAGGCTGAACAACCCCAACTTCCTCAGCCTGTCTTCATACGGGAGGTGCTCCATTCCCCTGATCATCCCCGTGGCCCTCTTCTGGACTTGTTCCAACAGTTCCATGTCCTTTTCCTGTTGAGGACACCAGAACTGCACACAATACTCCAGGTGAGGTCTCCCGAGAGCAGAGTAGAGGGGCAGGATCACCTCCTTCGACCTGCTGGTCACGCTCCTTTTGATGCAGCCCAGGATACGGTTGGCTTTCTGGGCTACAGGTGCACACTGAAGCTGGCTCATGTTCATTTTCTCATCGACCAACACACCCAAGTCCTTCTCATGTTGGTTCATGGTTTGTATTTCACCCCTTCCCCATTGTGCCTGCAAGCAACCCTGCACCCAGGCAGAGGAAGGCTCTGTACAGGCACTCCATATAGCACCCTGAACTGTGGTGCCTCAGTTTCTCTTGCCTCTTGTCTTGACATCTTGAAAGAGCTAATGCGATGCAATAATTTGATCATTTTATCAAAATTGGGTTTATTAAAGTATTCACACTCATTTGTTGCAGAACTCCAGTTAAATGAAGTGAGACTGTCCATGAGAAAGCAGGCTTGTCTCCTTTCCCTGCAAGGGATCCTGGCTTTTTGGCTACCTGTTGCCAACCAAGAGCTGCCTGTAGTGTCGTGGGAGCTCTGATTTCTGGATTACTCCTGCAGACAGGATGACTGGCTTAGCTGTGTTGACTTGTTTATACCTGCAAAACCAGGAAAGATGCAAGGTTGCCTTCTATTTGGTTCTTTGGCAAAAAGCAATTCTGAACAAAGGGTTGAGCATACCTTTTGTTAAGTGATTAAGTGATTGTTAAGTGATTAAATCTGTTTATCTCCCTCTGTAGTGCTGTCTTTCTGTGCCTTTCCCATTGCACTCCCTGCTTTGTGGTTTGATGAAGAGTGATGCTGGATCACTGGGTGGAAAAATTCATGACAGTTCAAAGCACAGGTTAGGTGGAGTTTAGGTGGTCTGATCCTGTGATTGCCATTGGTGAAGTAAAATCAGGCGATAGGGACCTTGGGCTGGATGAGCATCTGGCATGCCACGTTATCCCAGCTTGTATTATCTAGCCATTGCTTGTTTTACACTTGGATTGCAGATATACATATCTGTGCTGAGTCCACATGTTAATCATCATGCCAAGGGATGATCATGTAAGACCATGGAGGAGATGGGTTGCAGGTGCCATCTGAATGCAGCCAATCCCCATGTTCTCTCTACTCTGTCCCAGCCAGTTCAAGACTGGGAAAGTGATAGCTGTGCTCGTGGCTGTTAGGTCATACTGACTTTTAGGAAAGCTGTGGATATGTGATGCTGCTGAGGGATGAGCACTTGTGCCCACTCTCCAGGCACAGATCATTGGCAGGAGGAGTGGTGTGGGCTTTGCAGTGCTCCAGGCTGTAGCAGGCTGCTCTGGGAAGGTGCTGGCCTGCTGACCCTTGTGCAGGGCTCGCTGACATTAGTGAAGTTGCTGTATGTTGCCACCCTTTCCCCTTGCCAAGCCTGCCCATCTTGTGCTGCCCTGGCACAGGGAACAATTCTTGCTTGGTCTGACTCATAATCTGGCATCCCGCTGCTGCAGCAGCTCATGGGTACCAGTGGGGAAATATGCTTTTGGCTCTCTGGAGGGGAATGAAAAGGGACATACTGGTTCTCTCTCCTTTGCCCGCAAGGAAAGCCCATTCCTGGTGAATGTTTTGGCCATTTTATGGAGCAGTGTGTGTGTTGGGTTGTTTGTGTGTATTTGATTTGTTCTGAAGAGAAGAAGAAATCCTTCTTTATCCTGTACTCCATTTTTATTCTTGTTGCTGCCACAGGGAGAGCATCTCCCAGCAGCAGTGGGCAGGACAGACAGTGTTCCCTGTCAGGGCAGTTCTGGCTGGCTTTGCAGACCTGTCAGTGGGAAAGAGGAGAAGACAAGCAGAAACACCGTCTGCCCCAGTTGCCTGCCAGCACCTCTCTGCACAGGGCAGAGAGGCAGCACAGATGCTGCTGGTTGAGGGCATCTGCCTTGGAAGGGCACAGAGATCCTGTGCAGGGAGTCAGCATCTGCTGAGCCTGTCTGGAAGGCTTGGCTGGAGAAAATGAGGTTAGCAGAAGTTTCTACAGCATGCCTACCAAGTGGCGGCTCAAGTTGGCCCAGGATGCTGGAAACCACTTTGTAGCCTGGGAACTTCTCCATCTACATCCAATCTGTGCAGCAACCAGCCACGCTAAAGAGCAGGGAAGTGACACTCCCTGGGCCTGTCTTGTAGAAGATAAAGCGCCATATGGAAGCTGATGGCTCAACCTGACACTGAAAGGTATCTAAAGAGAGAGAGGAAACACAGGACCCACACCCTTAAAGGAGGGTGTGTGGGTGCCATTTCCTCAGTGATTGAAACTTGCACTGTCTGATCTATCTGTGGTTTCAGTCTCTCTTCAATAGCACTTTTGCTAAGGGGACAGTTGGGAAGAAGTTCTGCTTCATAATAAGTTTTCAGGGAAGATCAGATTTGAGATCAGAATGTGATTTTTCTTGCTTAGTTCATATTTTCTCAGGAAAACTAAACTAGTCTCTCAAATCTGCAGATTTGATTCTTTTTGTTTTGTCCATGAGATTTCTGCTTTGAACTCTGATGGCAGTGCATTCCTGATATATCTTTGGGTTTTATTTTTCTATTTTAATCACTCTCTTTTCTTTCCTGCCTATTGTTTTACTGTAACCTCTCCCTCTCCTGCCTATTTTATATTCCCTCCTTCTTTTCTCAGAAGTTAAGCACTGGAACCTTCTGCTGCTGAACCCGATCATTATTTCTGCTACAGTGCCTTTTCTAATACCCTGGTAGTTGATTAGTCTCAGATTTCTAGACATCTTGTCTAGTTGCAGTATCTAAATTTGATGCTCTTTAGACTCATCTTCCTAACGTAGAAAGTTTTATGCAGGTGGAAACCCGTGGAAAGTATGGACACTTAGCACTTATGAAAATTAAGTACCATGTGTCTCAGGGTGGACAGACAGAAAATAAAGTGCTTTTAAGTCTGGATAAACTTTTGGAGATTGTCTCCTTTCTCCCTAGCTATCTTTTTATGATTTGCAGGACTGGGATAATTCTGCTAGGTAGCTGTGAACATAGTGAATAGGTGGTCATTTTCTGTACTCTCACAGTTCAGAATGACAGGCCACATCATTAAAGCTCACTGCATGTGTACTTGATACTAAACAAATTGGACAACTCTGAGATTGCTTATTTCTTCCAGAGATACAAAGATGAATAGAGCCAAAGCCGTTTGCAGCCTGGCGTGTTTCAGCTCAAGCCTGCTAATGACGCATCCTAGAAACACAGAGCATCAGCAAGTGCTTTGTACTTTGCTAATATTTTTCCTGCAGTAACATGAGAGCAATTACAACTTGGAAGGGTGGGAGCTGGAAGGCTGGAGGAGATGAAAACATTCAAAGAGGAAAACAGAATTTCATAAAGTGAGGCAGGGGGTGTATGTGTGTGGGTGAGGGAGCAAGCATCTGTAAATAGCTGCCACTGACAGCTTCTTTTGAAATATATAGGAATTGAGAAAGAGAGAGGTAAAACAGCTGCAAGTGTGCATATGTTTTATGGAAAGAGGAGAGCCATGTGCAGCTTTCCTTTCTTCCCTCTCCATGTGAGGGAAGGGGCAAAAGAGCAGAGCTGGGCAGGAGTCCATGGGAGGGGCAAAAGTGGAGCAAAACCAGGGTGAAGTTGGAGGAGAAAGATAAACTCAAAGAGGCTTTCAGGAATGGGTATAAACTATAGCGCAGCTGATGTAAAATCCTCTGTCTTGCTAGTGACTACCAGGGAGGGGAAAATTGCTGTTGCCAGCTGCCTGCGGTTCCAGCCTGTCCTCCCTCCCCCCATTTTATCTTTGATTTATACTAATAAGAAATTGGCCTTCCCAAGAGCAGGTGATGGGACTTGGATGAGGGATTAAAGCCAAGCCTCTGTGCATATAGTAATGCTTGTGAGTCATTGAGACATCCTCTGTATTGGCAGGTTGATGGATTCTTAACTAGGTTGTTAGTGGCATCTCAGTGTTGCTGTCCAAGATGTGCTTTTTGTGTTTTAAACTCTGACTTAGAGAAACAAGTTAATTTCAGGCTTTTTGTGTTTTTCATCTCCTTTTCTCAGCTTTCACTTCTTTAAATGTAGACTTCTTTTGACAGATCATCTCCATGGTAACTAACAGGACCGGGCTGCCTACAGAAATTGTAGTAATAAAGTGGTTGGTTTTTACACATGATGAAAAGATGATGATGCACAATGATAGGTGATAAAGACACAGGTAATTGCTCTAGAATAATATTGCTGCCAAGAAGATGACTGAACTCCCACACAGAAGATGAACAGATAGTGTATTTATTGAAATTCATAGGCTGAGAGAAGAAAAATGTTAAGTGATGGCTATGTAGGTTTTGTTTCAGTTTACTATACACTGAGCAGAGCTTGGAGAGCAGGGTACCGGCAGATGGAGCCCGTATGCAGAGCCACTCTTTTCTCACTGGAAAACTGGCTTTTAGCTTGAGAGCACCAATCAGTGCCATAAAAGCAGCAGAACCGCTAATTGCTCTGATGCATTTCTCTGTTTTAGATCTGTCACATAGCTCTGTTTTATTTTAGAAAGGGTGTAACACTTCTCTAAGAGCAGTGGTGGTAAATTATACTGGCATACCAGGAACATCAAAGTAGAAAGCTGAAGAGCAAGTACTTGCAAAACTTGTGCTCAGTACAGGTTTTCCAAGACCAATGTATGTTTGTGTTAGCAAATGGCAGCTGCAGGTTATTTACTAATCTAGGTGCTGGAGACTGTTTCCTGGTATGGCAGTTCCATTGTTCAGATCCATGAGAAGGCAAACACAAGGCGTTTTCCTCAGGTTGCGCTCTCTGTTTTCAAGTATAAGGGAAAACTGGTGAATTTGATGTTGAGGTTCTTGTGAAAATGACTGTTATGGCAGTGCTATGGATCTGGAATGGCTACATAGCTGCTCTGTGGTGTGGTGCAGCGGTCCTAAGCATGGAGTGCTCTGGCATCCCCTGCCACAGGTCTTGGTGCCTTCACGTTCCCAAAAAGATTGCTTCAGTGCTGCCAGAAGAACATAAATGTCCACTGACGTAATTTTCTGAAAGGTCTTTCTCTGAGAGGTGCAAATAACCCTATTTATGACAAGAGTGCCATCTCTGCAGCATAAGGATTTTTCCCCATGTGTAACAAATGCTTACATTTGGGAGAAATACTGTTGGGGTGATGAACTGGTTGAGCTAAAATGCTGGTGGCAGACTGCTGCCTTCCCTGGGGCTCCTCTATTCTCCACAGCTTTATCACCTCTGTTGTGCCTCTGCTAACTTCATAGCACCATGATTTATTGCTGATAATGTCTGGATGCTGTTTAGCAGATCATATGATTCTCTCTTTCTCTACAGTCTGGTGCTACTTTATTGATTGTATAACTCATTTTCTCATCAAGTTCGGTAAGGAAACCACTTCCCACTTGGTTTTATATCCAGCTGCACCTACTCACATATTGACTACATTTGTAGGACTTGCAAGCAAGAGGCTTTGAGAACGCATATAAATAAAAGAAAAAACAGGTTCTTTGTCTTACAATGGTACTGTCAATAAGAATGAAAATAAATATGTTGTAGTACAGAAGAGACTTTCTCTCCAGGACACTTTGTCCTAGGGAAGAAACTGAAAGTTGCAGGTTCATCATTTAACAGTGTTTGTTCAAATTCACCCTTCTTTTTATTTCTTCCCTCCAGATTGGCAGGGCCCCCACATCTTCTGTGGCACCTGAAAAATCTGATTTGCATGCAAATTGCTCCCGTTTAGGTTAAAACACTGCTGTCATTCTTTTTCCAAACTTCTTTCTTTTTTCATGCAGAAAAGGAGGGGTAGAAAAAGTTGCTTAAGTGATACACCTTCTCCATACAAGATTAAACAGAATTGCATGAAGTGGAAAGATGTGCTTTTTTGAGACCTGTCAGCCAGCCAGCAAATGGAGCGTTAAGAGATGCCAGTGAGATGTACTATATTAGTAGAAGAAAGAATAGGAATTGAAGAGCATGAATCTGAGCACTGAAAGGAGACTACCAGATATATCTGAGCAGCTACTCAAGAGCATGAAGCGTGGCTGGAGTCATATTAACCCAGCTTGGTGACCACCATTGTGGTGACTGGCTCCTAACAAGCCTGCTGATCTGTTTTCAGCACCAGCCATTAATGTTGCTAGATACAGGCACCTGAGAGGCCCTGTGGACCGCACTGGAGGGAGCTGGCAGGGTCTGAGGGACCTAGACCATGTGATAGGGTTCTCTGGAGAAGATAGCACAGGGCATCCTTCAAAGGATAAGCCTTGTTTGGAATAAAGGTCTGGATGTGTTAGCTTGAACACAGACTTGTCAGGTGCTTGGTAACCTGGGTGCTGCCACCTTCTCTCTGCCAGGCTGGCTTTGTTTGCTGGCCAGCTGCTGGCCTCTTCTTTTTTTCCCTATTCCTGCTCTGCCCTTCACCACTAATCGATTGTTTCAGGCAAAGCTGGTCAAAATGTTTTTAACGTTTTTATTCAAAACTTATTTCCCTTGAGCTTGGCAGCATCAAAGAAAAGTGTAAATAAAAAGATACTGTAATTTTTCTGGGAAAAAAAATCTCATTTTCAAAGTTAGAAGCTGAACTGTTGCCATCCGGCGGGGGGGGGCACAACACCTTTCCCATTGTTTTTTCCTTTTCTGCTTTACCTTCTCTCCTTTCTTCATTCTGTCTCTGTTCTCTTTCCCCATTCTGTGAGCTCTTTTTCCCTACTTGGTTGTGTAAAAACTGCCAGAAAAGTGAAAGGAATCTAGGCTGATATGGAGACTTCCTGTCCAAGTTGAGTGCTTTTCATTGAAAAAACAGTTGGATGTTTTTTCCAATCTCCCTTCCTCACAAAATTAATGATTATTCTTGGAATGATTTCTGCCTTGGGTGGGCTAAGGCTTCTCTGGTTTCCTTGCCCATTAGGGTGAGTAACAGCCAGTGGGGCAGAGCTGGGCTGGTGCCCTGTGCACTGGTTTCCAGACCTCTCCAGCAGGCAGCAAAGCCTGTCCATGAAACTGCCTGTTAGTCTCTCGAATTTCCCACTGATTACATGCACATCGCTGAGGCTGAAAGAAGGATGCTGCTTTGCCATTGCTGGAATGATGTTATCTGGCCAAGAGAGTTACCACTGGTAAGTACTTATCCTTGTGGCAGAACAGACTCCAGGCTGGAGGAGATCATGGCCTGGTAGAGGTTTCACTGCTAAAGCAGAAACATTTCCTTGTGCTGCTTGGCATAAATTGAGAGCATCTTAGTAAAATAAATAAATAAATAGTAAAATGAATAAAGGTAAGGTTCCAGATTAATGCCTCGCCCTAGTTTAGGGGAGAGCTGGGATTATACAATATCCAACTTTTGTACAATTGAATTGCAGGACCAGGGGACTGGTATTGACTGTGTGTCCACAGCATATCACTTGGGGTGATGCTGTCAGTCACTGGGTGATTAGCAGCATGAATTAGCTATCAGGTACCTTTTTCTGCCAGGACTCCTACTCCTGAAGTTAAAGCAAATGATCAGAAAGATTTACTTGAAAGATGAAGCTATTGGAGCAGTTTATTTGTTTGGTCTACTGAGTGAAAGCTGCAAACCAAGCAGTTAATTTTTCATCCTTTGTTAACAGCTTGCAATCTTACAGTTTGGATTGTATTTAGATTTCAAAGTAACTTAAAAAGTTAAGCAGAAAAGCAATCTGGGGGGTGCTGCCAGAAGAATGGTTGTGCTGCGTCAAAGCAAAGGTCCCTGGTGCTGGCTAGTAGCAAGTACCTGGGGAGAATGTTTAAGAGCGGTTTGGCTGTGTGTTTGGCTTCTGACTGCAGTCTGGGGACTTGTAACCCTGAAAGTATGGTCTTTATGTTTGTTAGCCTGTGATGAACCCATACTCCATTTGTCTGTTTGCTTTTTGAACCCATTGTGCTCCCAGACCCTGCATTGTCCTACAGGGGTGAGTTTCATAGTCTTGTGTTGCTTTAGGGGTTATTTCTGTGCATTGTGTTTTGTACCTGATACCGACTCATTTTGTTGTGTGCCCTCTAGTTCTTTTCTACAAAGTAGTTATAATTCATTCCTTATTTGCCACCTCCATACCACTTACCATTTTATTGCCCCTCCATTCCTGTGCTAATCCCATAATTACCTCTTTCTCTATCTGAAAAAGTGAAGTTTTTACTTGAGTAGAAGCTATTTCAGACCCCTCATTATCCAAGTTGCTTGTCCGTGTGAGTCTATTATAACCTTTTCAAGACTTCTGCACTGCATTGAAGAAATGGGAGTGTAGTATGGATTTGTCATGGCAAGGGTGTTTTTGTGGTCTTATTCACTAGTTTTCATAATATTTATCTGCCTTGTTACTGAATGCTGTGCTGTTTTCAAAGAACTGGTTGGACAGTCACTGAGATACCTTTCATAAGTGAAAATAGCTGAATTATGTCCTTCAGCTTCTTTACGGGTAACACTGCTGCAAAATTTGGCTTTCCTCTCTAGGCCTAGTGTCATGAGTGTTCCTTGTGTACCTTCAGCATCTCTGACCCCACAAGCTCTCAGGAAGGTGCCCTATTTCTGCAACACTTGAAAAAGAGTTGTAATTAAATTTTCATGCTGCTAGGAAGTTGCTTACCACAGTTGTTTTTTGGTCTGCCCTCCTATGATTCCACGTTTAACTTGCCAGAAGTTCATGATCTTTTCTTCTTTTGCTCCTTTGAACGTGATATTCACATTCTGAAGGATATTCATTTTCCCCTTTTTGTCTTTACTGCCAGTAGTGGCCTTAATCTGCTGTTCAGCCCCAAACAACAAATTGATTTTTTTAGTCCTTTTAAAGTATTTTGAATTAATGATGTAAGTATCCTGATGCTTTCCTATAGTACCTGTACATGATCTCCTGGAAGTGTTTGCAGCTTTCCAGCTATTTCTTTTTACTGCTACACTGATTTTTATGTAGTTCTGCTTTTTCAGATCCAAGTTTATTGCTTAGATTTCTGTGGGTTTGGGTTTTTTTTTCTTCTATAGGATGCTGAACAATGTGTCATTGGGGATGAGCTGCTTTTCTATTACAGTTTTTTAAGTAGTTATTTATAATGTCTAAAAATAGAGTGTTTTCATCATCCTGTCAAGATAGTTTCCCAGTCTGTGTGGGGTGGTTTCAAATTATTCTTGTTTTCTGTCTACATACCCAGTCTCCTGCAGTCTCATGGACCAGTGTTACAATCTGGTTGGTTTTAAACTGATCTTTATTTGTGCTTTTTTTTAACAAGTCACACCATTTGCCCACTGGCCTCACTTGCTCTCATATTCTCCTGCTTCTTGGATTTGGGGGTTACAGTTTCCCACTGGGTTTTGTCTTCCCTTGAGCTTTATCTTGCTGTGTCCCCCTTATGTGAGTCCCTCCTCCTCTGCAACAGCATGGGGCTTGCTGCTGGAAGGTGAAAGGTGGTTGCAGTCTGTGTCTATGCACTCCTTGGCACAATGCTCTGAAGATGGGGAATTGCCTCATCTTACCAACAAGCTGTCCTTTGTTGTAGGAAGCACCACTGTGCTGTTGAGTAACAGCCCAGGTAAACCTAGAGTTTACCTTGAGTACTGTGCACAGTGTTGGCCGCCTCACTCCCAAAAGGATATAGCAGAACTGGAAGAGGCAGTGAGGTCAACAGTGTGGATGTTTCTAGTGCTGGGCATGACTGATTGACAAAGACTCGTAAACTGTGAAAAGAGACAAACTTTGGGGGATCATCAGATATACAGACTTATGTGAGTAGTAATGGGGAGGTGGGCAGGGACTGCTTTTCGCTACCTCACAAGGCCTGGAGGCTACCAGAGGAAGCCAGCTTGAGGAGGAACAGAAAGAGCTGGACCTTCATGCAGTGGGTGGTAGGTCTGCAGAGGTCTCTGCTGAAGAGATCTCTGGTGGGCACAAAAAGTGTACCTGAGTTCAGTGGGAAGCTAGTTAAGTACCTGGAAGAAAACAATTAACCATGTCAGGCTCAAAAATCCTTGGAAATGAATATGGTTGGAGGTGTGAAGGCTACTCAATGCACCTGTGGTGTTCTGCTTTTGCTTTTTCCTCAGCATCCACTTATGGCTATGGCTGGAGAGCAGGCTGCCTGGGGGAGAGGGATCCTTGCAGAGAAGAAAGGCTGCTGGTATGTTCTCATCTTGTGTTGAAGCTTTTGCTGTAGGTTTTGATATACATCTCTGATGTCCACCAGACCTTCACCTAATTGAGTAGATTGACCCTGACTCTTACACAGCAGCCAGTTAATCAAAGACTGACTAATCAGCTTGCTCAATGGTTGGCACCTTGCAGAAAGGCTGGATATCACTGACATGCTACCTCTGCAAGCCAGTTTTATGCTCTGAGATTTATAGCCAGTTAATTCTATTGAATTCTGTGGATTTACTGTAAACTTTAATTATTAGAAGCTCTGAAACATATTACAAGTTACTTTACTTAGATAGTTCAAGTGGGAATTTAAAACCTAGGTTCTGTAGATGCTTTAACTTGTCGTGGTTTAAACCCAGTCAGGTAACTTGTTCACTCACTCCCCCCCTTCTTTCCCTCCCCCTACTCCCGGGGGGACGGAGAGGAGAATCGAAAAGAATGCAACTCCCAGGGGTTGAGATAAGAACAGTTTAGTAACTAAGGTGTAACACAAATCACTGCTGCTGCCACCAATAATAACAATGATAAAGGAAATAACAAGGGAAGAGAATACAACACCTCACCACCAGCCAACCAATAACTCACCCCCCCCCTCCTAGCCCGACCAAGCACCGACTGATACCTCCTCCAACCCTGCCGTCTCCCAGCCCTTCCGGCTAACTCCCAGTTACATCCTGGACATGACGTGCTGTGGTATGGAATACCTCTTTGGTCAGTTCAGGTCAGGTGTCCTGTCTCTGCTTCCTCCCGGCTTCCCCTCCTCCCTGGCAGAGCATGAGGCTCACAAAGTCCTTGGCCAAACCAAAACATCCTTGTTATCAGCTCTGTTCCCGAGCTGAAAGTCAAAACACTGCACTGCACCAGCTACCAAGAAGGAGAAAAATGACTGCTACTGCTGAACCCAGGACAACTAATCACACTCGGAAGTTTTACCACACTATTAAAATTTAGCTGAAATCTCTCCCAGAAACTAAATACCTTGAAAATGACTGGCTGAGCAACAGAGTCAAAACTTATTCTTTAGGGTTTAAAAGTAGTTTTATTCAAAGGTCTTAATTTTTATTTAGATAACTTCTGAAGTTAACATTTGACACTGCTGAAAACTGGAACTTGACACTTAAGCTAAGGTTCTCATTTACCATGCTGCAGCAGTTAATAATCATTCAATGATGTGAACTGCCATCTATTAGGATTTTCAAAGATGCACTGTGAAATAAGATAAAATTAAACAAAGCAGAATAAATGTGTACAAACCCTTATTTTTCTCACACAGCCAAACTCATTTGTGTTAGCATGGTCTGTGCTGGGGCTGAAGCAAAGGTCAGCAAAGGGTTCTAGTCAGAGGCTGTGGCACTGTCCTGAGGGGAGCAAGTGCTGCTGGCATCCTTGTCAAGAATGACATGAGGGGTGACTTGGGTTTTTTTCTTTCTTCCAGCCAGGCCTATATATGAGCTCCCAGGTGATCCTCTGAGCCCACTTCTGATGTCATTTTTCTGCAGGAAGGGGGTAAGTGGGCTGTACTTTGCTTGTTTTGTTGATGTTCAGTTTTATTATGTGTCGTGGTTTAAACCCAGTCAGGTAGCTTGTTCACTCACTCCCAGTGAGTGGTGCCGAGCTGACAACAATCGAGGTCCGTGTCCGTCTTCCCCCCTGCCTCCCCGCACCGGGGCTCTCCCCTTCCCCGCTCCCGGAGGAACGGGGAGGAGGATCGAGAGAGTGCAACTCCTACGGGTTGAGACAAAAACAGTCCAGCAACAAATCACCACCGCTACTATCAGCTACAACAATGATAAGGGAAAATAACAAGGGAAGAGAATACGATACCACCGGCCAAGAGAAACGAGCTCCACCCGGAAACCCCTGTCCTTCCGGGTCACTCCCAATTACGCCCCACCCTGGGCATGACGTGCTGTGGTATGGAATACCTCCCCGGCTAGCCCGGGTCAGGCGCCCCGTCTCTGCTTCCTCACAGCCTCCCCTCCTCCCTGGCAGAGCATGAGCCTCACAGAGTCCTTGGTCAGGGTAAACATCACTTAGCAACAACCGAGAACATCGGCTTCACCAACACTGTTCTCAAACTGGAAGTCAAAACACAGCACTGTACCAGTTAACACAAAGGAAAAACATGACTGCTACTGCGGAACCCAGGACATTATCCACCCCTTATTCCATACCATTCACGTCGTGCTCAGATCCCACATTTTTCAATACACCATCGCTCTCCCACATATATACATCCATATACATACAGACCAAGAGGAAAAATCATTTTCTTAGTGCATGGACCAATCCCTATAATGCTGCCGAGTCCATTCGGTCCATGATGTTCAAAGTTCATTCTCTGTTGGGATGATGGCTGGAGGGAAGTCAGGGCCAGTCGCTTGTGACCTGGAGACATCTAGTTGATGGGCTATAAAAGCATTACACAGCAGGCAACAGCATACAATTGAGTTCACTGGCTGTTTTCCCCTAAAATCAAATCCCCTTGAGGTATACATCGGACTTCCCCATCTTCCCGCATTACCCACCAAGTATATCCAGGTCCCTGAACAAAAGCAATCCCACGAGTGGGTTTGCCTTTACCTGAAGCAGGAATTACCCAGACTGTCTTTCCCAGCAAATTCTTCATATGCACCACGGGAACTTTGTCCCCCTCTACAATATGTAACAGTTCTGACTGGGCTGGGCCAGCCCTGTTGGCAGATCCTCTGGTGTTGACCAACCAGGTGGCCTTTGGTAAGTGTGTATCCCAATGCTTGAAAGTTCCCCCACCCATCGCTCTCAGTGTAGTTTTTAACAGCCCATTGTACCGTTCGATTTTCCCAGAGGCTGGTGCATGGTAGGGGATGTGATATACCCACTCAATGCCATGCTCTTTGGCCCAACTATCTATAAGGTTATTCCGGAAATGAGTCCCATTGTCTGACTCAATTCTCTCTGGGGTGCCGTGTCGCCACAAAATTTGTTTCTCAAGGCCCAGGATGGTGTTCCGGGCAGTGGCATGGGGCACGGCGTATGTTTCCAGCCACCCGGTGGTTGCTTCCACCATGGTAAGCACATGGCGCTTGCCTTGGCGGGTTGGTGGCAGTGTGATATAGTCAATCTGCCAGGCCTCCCCATATTTATACTTCAACCATCGTCCTCCATACCAAAGAGGCTTTAACCGCTTGGCTTGTTTAATTGCAGCACATGTTTCACACTCATGAATAACCTGGGCAATAGTGTCCATTGTTAAGTCCACCCCTCGGTCACGGGCCCATCTATATGTTGCATCTCTGCCCTGATGGCCTGAAGTGTCATGGGCCCACCGGGCCAAAAATAATTCACCTTTACGTTGCCAATCTAAGTCCATCTGAGCCACTTCAATCTTAGCCGCTTTATCCACTTGTTGGTTGTTCTGGTGTTCCTCAGTGGCCCGACTCTTGGGTACATGGGCATCTACATGACGTACCTTCACCACCAGGTTCTGCACCCTGGCAGCAATATCTTTCCACAGTGCAGCAGCCCAGATGGGTTTACCTCTGCGTTGCCAGTTGCTCTGCTTCCACTGCTTCAACCACCCCCACAGGGCATTTGCCACCATCCATGAGTCAGTATAGAGATAAAGTACTGGCCACTTTTCTCGTTCAGCAATGTCCAGGGCCAGCTGGATGGCTTTCACCTCGGCAAACTGACTCGATTCACCCTCTCCGTCAGCAGTTTCTGCAGCTTGTCATAAGGGACTCCATACAGCTGCCTTCCATCTCCGATGTTTTCCCACAATACGGCAAGAGCCATCAGTAAACAAGGCATACTGCTTTTCACTTTCTGACAGTTTATTATATGGTGGGGCCTCTTCAGCGCGCATCACCTCCTCCTCTGGTGACATTCCGAAATCTTTGCCCTCTGGCCAGTCCATGATGACTTCTAGAATGCCTGGACGACTGGGATTTCCTATTCGAGTTCGTTGTGTAATTAGTGCAGCCCATTTACTCCATGTAGCATCGGTTGCATGATGTGTAGAGGAGACCCTGCCTTTGAACATCCAGCCCAGCACGGGCAGCCGGGGTGCCAGAAGGAGCTGTGCTTCAGTGCCAATCACTTCCGAAGCAGCTCGAACCCCTTCATAGGCTGCCAGTATTTCTTTCTCAGTTGGGGTATAGCTGGCCTCAGATCCTTTATATCCCCGACTCCAAAAGCCGAGGGGTCGACCTCGAGTCTCCCCTGGAGCTTTCTGCCAGAGGCTCCAGGTAGGACCGTTCTCCCCAGCTGCAGTGTACAGTACATTTTTTACATCTGGTCCGGTCCGGACTGGTCCAAGGGCTACTGCATGAACTATCTCGCGTTTAATTTGCTCAAAGGCTTGTTGCTGCTCAGGGCCCCATTTAAAATCATTCTTCTTCCGGGTCACATGATAGAGAGGGCTTACAATCGAACTGTAATTTGGGATGTGCATTCTCCAGAACCCCACTGCACCCAAGAAAGCTTGCGTTTCTTTCTTATTAGTTGGCGGAGACATTGCTGTTATCTTGTTGATCACATCTGTGGGGATCTGTCTACGTCCATCTTGCCATTTTATTCCCAAAAATTGAATCTCCTGTGCAGGTCCCTTGACCTTACTCCGTTTTATGGCAAAACCGGCTTTCAGCAGGATTTGGATTATTTTCCTCCCTTTCTCAAAGACTTCTTCCGCTGTATCGCCCCACACAATAATGTCATCAATGTATTGCAGGTGTTCTGGAGCTTGCCCCTGTTCCAGTGCAGTCTGGATCAGTCCATGGCAGATGGTAGGGCTGTGTTTCCACCCCTGGGGCAGTCGGTTCCAAGTGAACTGGACACCCCTCCAAGTAAAAGCAAACTGTGGCCTGCACTCTGCTGCCAAAGGGATTGAGAAAAATGCATTGGCAATATCAATCGTGGCATACCACTTGGCTGCCTTTGACTCTAGTTCATACTGAAGTTCTAGCATGTCCGGTACGGCAGCACTCAATGGTGGTGTGACTTCATTCAGGCCACGATAGTCTACTGTTAGTCTCCATTCTCCATTAGACTTTCGCACTGGCCATATGGGGCTATTGAAGGGTGAGCGGGTCCTGCTGATCACCCCCTGACTCTCCAGTCTACGGATCAGCTGATGGATGGGAATCAGGGAGTCTCGGTTGGTGCGATATTGCCGCCGGTGCACTGTTGTGGTCGCAATTGGCACTTGTTGTTCTTCAACTTTCAGCAACCCCACAGCAGAGGGATCTTCTGAGAGACCAGGCAAGGTGGACAGCTGCTCAATTTCCTCAGTCTCCAAAGCAGCAATACCAAAAGCCCACCGGTACCCTTTTGGGTCTTTGAAGTACCCTCTCTTGAGGTAGTCTATGCCGAGAATGCATGGAGCCTCTGGACCAGTCACAATAGGGTGCTTTTGCCATTCCCTCCCAGTCAGGCTGATTTCAGCCTCCAGCACAGTCAACTCTTGGGATCCTCCTGTTACTCCAGAAATATAGATGGGTTCCACCCCTTGACAGCTTGATGGCATCAGGGTACACTGTGCACCGGTATCTACTAGAGCCTTATACTTCTGTGGGACTGATGTGCCAGGCCATCTGATCCACACAGTCCAGTAAATCCGATTGTCCCCTACCTCCACCTGGCTGGAGGCAGGGCCCCTCTAACAGTCGTCACAGCATTGGACACTTAAGTCGTGTTGAAAGGGATTATTCTTCTTTATCACAGGAGCTGGAGTAAAATCAGCTCTTCCACTCCATCTGGGAAACTGATCACCAGAGACTGAAGCCGTAGCTCTCATGGGACGATCAGTCTTGGCCCTTGCTCCCCTCTTCAGTTCACTCACCCGTTCCTCCAAAGCTGAAGTAGGTTTTCCATCCCACTTTGTCATGTCTTCTCCGTGATCCAGCAGGTAAAACCATAGGGTACCCCGTGGCGTATACCTCCTGTATCTCCTCTCTTGAACAATAGGACGCCTTTTGTTAATAGCTGAGACGTGTGTTGGTACACGTGAGGAGCCGGATAAATCAGATAGATTGTCCTTCAATTGTTCGATGTCCTGGGACAGTTTTTTCACAGCTGAGATGATGGAAGGGGTGAGATTGTCTTCGAACTCTCGGAGTTTATGAACCATTTCATCCACTGTTAGTGGTACTATGTCATTCCAGGTTACTGTTGCCAATGAATGGGCATATGATGACGGTGCATTCCGTGTAAGTTTTCGCCACATGGGTCGTGTACATTCAACTTCATCTGGATCTATAGGTGTATCCCCGTTATTCGGCTTGATGTGATAGATCATCTCTACGATGGCCGATTCCCTCAGAGACTGGATGCCTTTGTCTATAGTATTCCACTTGGCCGAACGACTCGTAACATCGTCCTTGTACGGAAACCTTTCTTTCACAGCTGCCAAGAGCCTCCTCCAAAGGCTGAGGGACTTTTTCTCTCTTGCAATTGCTTTGTCAATTCCCCCTTCTCTAGCAAGTGATCCCAGCTGCTTGGCTTCTGTACCTTCTAGTTCGTGACCATCAGCCCCATTGTCCCAGCATCGGAGTAACCAGGTGATGATGTGCTCCCCTGGTTGACGGGTAAAATCTTTTCGCATATTCCGCAGCTCGGTTGAGGTCCGAGGTCGAGAAGTTACCTCTTCTTCTTCTTCTTCGTCATGTGATGATGACTCCTGATCAGATTCTGGACCGGGTGGTGAATTCATTGGTTCTTCATCTCGCTTCACCCTTTTTGCCTCCTTTTTGCTTGTTCTCTTGCGTACAGGGGCAACTGATATTGGTACGAATTGGTCCTCTGGTTTGGCTGCAGTGATTATCACTGTGGTTTGAGTAGCAACTGTACTTGTTACTGGGGGTGGTGTAGCTACTGTGCTTGGAGCTGGGGTAACCGCGCTGTCTGTTGCAGTTGAAGTTTGAGCAGCTGCTGTACTTGCCACTGGGACAGCTGTGCTGTTCATTGCAGCCAAAGTTTGAGTAGCGACTGTTGCTTTGCCCTCAGATCCGCCGACATTCTTTTCCTTTTGAAGGTGCTGGATAGTGTTGAACAAGGCCCTGTAAGCATAGGCCAAGCCCCAGCACGTTGCCATGATTTGTCCATCTCTGGTATGGCCAGAATGACCACACACCTCATTTAAGTGTTTTACTAATTCTTCTGGATTTTGCAGTTGTTCAGTAGTGAAATTCCAAAGTACTGGAGGGGCCCACTGACCTAGATACTTGCCCATACTATCCCACACACCCTGCCACTCATGGCTGTCCAGCCTCAGGGAAAATCTCTCGGTCCTCCTACATCGTCGTTTGACCCCAGACAAGACCCAAACCTGAATCTGCTTAACTCTTGAAATCAGTAGTGGGTAAAACACACTCTGTATGCGTGTTAGCATGGTGATTCCCATCACCATCAGCAAACAAGTCTCAACAGCATTAAAAGGCCATTCAAAAAATTCAAAACTCTCAAATGTAAATGGTCTGGGGGGACGACTAGGAGGGTAAAAGGATGTCTCCTTCCCAGGTTGAGCACCTGAGAAGGAGAAAAAAGATGTGTAATTGCTAAGCACCTCCATCATATACCTCCCAAAGTATAAAGGTGGTGACCACACTGGGAACATAAGCCAGATCAATTTCATGATCAATGATTCTATTGTATTACAAGTCATTACCATAAAGTACAATGGGATAAAAACCTTAGCCCAAGCCCCATACTTGAAAAACACTAATACAGCAAGTACCGGATGGACGTAAGATATCATATACTGAAACTGTGAGATCAAGAGGAACAACCTTGAGAGCCAATAAATCAGCATTGTGACGAGTGACTATCAATCCAGTCAGATCTGTTCTTATCTCAACCCTTCGTGCCCCACGTTGGGCGCCAAAAAGAACTGTCGTGGTTTAAACCCAGTCAGGTAGCTTGTTCACTCACTCCCAGTGAGTGGTGCCGAGCTGACAACAATCGAGGTCCGTGTCCGTCTCCCCCCTGCCTCCCCGCACCGGGGCTCTCCCCCTTCCCCGCTCCCGGAGGAACGGGGAGGAGGATCGAGAGAGTGCAACTCCTACGGGTTGAGACAAAAACAGTCCAGCAACAAATCACCACCGCTACTATCAGCTACAACAATGATAAGGGAAAATAACAAGGGAAGAGAATACGATACCACCGGCCAAGAGAAACGAGCTCCACCCGGAAACCCCTGTCCTTCCGGGTCACTCCCAGTTACCCCTCACCCCGGGCATGACGTGCTGTGGTATGGAAGTTATGTAGCCTGTCTCTTAATGTGCTACAACTTTCTTTTGGTTCACACAAAGGAAAAACATGACTGCTACTCGGACCACCCTCACATTTATTCCCTTTCTGAACCTCTGATTTGAGGCCCTGTCTCTTAATGTGCTACAACTTTCTTTTGACATTTTCCATTGCTTCTCACAATTGATTGACAAGTGAAGCCCAGATACCCCTCTCTGCTATGTTGTTTATGGTCCTTGGAGTCTGTATTGTAGAAGCTGCCTTCTTTGCTTGGCAGCTTCTCTTGTTCTTGTTTCTCTTAATGACTTTTGTGTCCTTTTTTGTCACTTCTATGATCTAAAGCATGTTTTTGTCACTGAAAGCACAACCTTTTTTTAGCCCTCCAGTCAAATCTTGAGCTGGACTACCCTTGCAACCATGTCTTTACTGATGGCAAATCCCTCCTGTACTTTTTGCTTGCACTGTTAGTCTCATAGCTATCTTTTAAGTGTTTGATTTTCTTTTCATTGCTGGTACATAGCTATATTGAATTCAGTGGAGTTGTACAGACTCTAAAAATGTGATTCCCTGTGTTTTCTGGGGCATGGGCATTCCCCAATGCAACTGAGATTCTCTTTAGAGTAACTGAAAGGTTTTGAGGAGCATTGTTTTGCTGTCCATTGTTAAAGTATTTATTCCCCCTTCCCCCCCCCCCATATTTACATCCAGGCAAATCTTTGTTTCAGAGCATGGCTGGATCTGGGCTGGGTTGGCAACACAGCCCTGGCATCCTCCTTTCCCCTGTTTGTGGTGGTGCCCTCCAGGCAGATTCCAGGCTGTCATTCACAAGTGCTGAGCATGGACAGATGACAGTGCTTGTGCGTGTCAAGTACTGTGTAGGTTTTGTGATAACATTCCTGGCGTTTTGAGCTCCTTATGGCATTTGTTCGGGCATTTCCAAATGGTTTTACTGTGTATCATGAGCAGCTGGACCTACAGTCTGATACTGTGGCTTATCAGTGTTGCTGGGATTAGTTTGTAGTGTTTGTACATGGCAAGTGTTTGAATTAGCTAAAGCCACTCTGGAGGCATCTTCCTCTTGTCAGTGTTCTCAATCAGTGCATGTGTTGCTGTTTGCTGATTTTTTTTTTTCCTTCCCGGGATATTTAGTTCTGTCTCCTTCATCTCTGTCAAGATAGCTGTTAGGTGGGTATTTTCCTCTCTGCCTCTCATCACTTCCCATCGTAGAGTGAATGCTATTGCCTGTATTCCAGGTCTGTTTCTCTCATCCGTCCAGCTACACTGCTTTAGCCTATGTGCTGACTTGGTATTTGCATTCTTGTTTTGGTTATTTTCATTGGCAGAGCCATTGCCTGTGGCTCTTTGCTTGCATTTTTTGAGATTTAGATCTGCTCTTCTCTATACTCTTGCTTGCAAACGGGGACTCATGTAACCCACAAGCTCTCTAGTTTGGTGTTTCCAAAGTATTATGTGGACTCAGTTGTGATTCGGAGAAGACTCCAGGAACAAACTCGCCGACAGTTTCAAGTTGACAAGCAGGTATTCTTTACTGCGGCGCCGGGAGACACGGGGGATAGCTCCTCCTAACGTGTGTCCCCGAATTGCTATACAGGCCATCCTTATGTGGTCACTGAGCATATTACATCATTTTCCAAAAAGTTTCCGGCATGCATACAAAAATGTGGTGGTCTTTAAGGGTCGTTTACTTTTCCCAACAAGCTTAATGAACATTACAGACATAGCAATCATCCTGGCCTTCTACTTATCAGTTAGTTTAACTGCTCTCATCCTGGACATCTGCTAGTCTGGGGTACTCCCTAAGTAGATGCTTACACCAGTTTAATGGGTTTATTAACACCTCAAGCATAGCAATCATCCTGTCCTTTTACTTATCAGTTAGTTTATCTGTGCCCACCCTGGACATCTGCTAGTCCCAGATACTCCCCATCCCCAGGTCCTGTCCTTCTATTCTGCTTTTCTCACACCTTTTGTACTGAGGTCCTGAGGGCCTGAAACTATGTCAGCTACCTTCAAGCACCGCAGTTATTTTCCATTACAAAACCATCAAACTTAACATCACTTAGAACTGATTACATTTTGTACTTTTGTGCCTCCTTGGTCAACATTTGTTTTCAATCATGCAGCACTAGGACTAAGTGTAAGTACAGGGAACAGGGCACCCACAGACATGTGGGCTGAACTGCCCCGGCCCTTTCCTGGTAGCCTGTCCCTGAAAATCTTCAAGGGATTGGTGCTTGCTCCTGAATTAGAAAGGGAGATTTCCCACACTGGCTTAGCAGACAAGGCAAGTCTCCTGGGCAGTGTGTGAAACCTGCTCAATCGGTTGGTTTCAGTGACTAGCCTGATAGAACTAGGCTTTGCTTTTCCCTTGTTGCTCTGCTGTGCCCTGTGCCCTTGCATATTTTTAGTTCAGTGCCATGGCTGCCGCCTGGGACCTCGTATGGCTGATCAGCATGGTCACTCAGCCATGCATTCTGGCATCACAGAGACGGAAGAGAGTCTGAAAAGAGCCCTCCTGAAAGCAAAGCATGTGTCCCCAACTGTGGCCTTTCTCCAGGGCTCCCCCCTATGCCTTTTGCCTGCAGCCATCATACAGCCCAGGAAACAAGACACTGCCAGATCCATGGGGAATCTGGTGTGGTAAGACTCATGTAAGTTAAGTGGCATGATGTTTACTCAATGAGTACTTTTCTCCCCTCTTGAGCTCTTTCTAAGTAGCTTTTATTTTGAAGATGCCAGCCTGGACTACTCTTCAGGGATCTGCCAGGCAGCAGCTTTTATAAACAAGATCATCAGAATGCCCTTTTTGGGGGGAAAAAAGAGCTGCATTAGGAACACCTGCAGAAAATTGCCTCAGGGAGCAGTTTACCTTAGAGAGGCAAGATACTGCTGATAGTTGATTAGAGCCAATTTACAAAGAGCTGCAGGCAGTGGGGCCACAAGCCCTTTTGGTTGTGAGCAGCCAGGTCTGCAAGCCCCTGCTGAGTGGGCAGTGCTCCCTTCCTTCCCCCATTTTCTGCCCACTTTTGCAGTGCTCTCTGATGTTTTGAACATTGTGAGCTGCTGGGTTCAGATGTGTGATTTTACTCTGCAGCCTTCTCATTCTGTTTTTGAGGACCACCAGGTATTTTAGAAACCGGAAACAAAGTTTTGCATGGGTTAGTAAATTGCTGGGAAGAGCTCTAGTTTCTCTGCAGAGAGACCTTTTGTAGGCTGAGACAGTGGGGATGGATTTGCCCTGGATGCTGGGGAAATATAGCCCTTCTACTGGGAATCAAATCTGTGTCCAAAATGCACATTCAAAGCACCAGTTGTGTAGATAGTGAAAACAGGACATGATTTCACTGCAGGTGTAACAGAGCCTTCCTTAAAATATACTTTAAGGTTTGGATTTGTTTTTTTTTTTAACACACACCCCCCTCCCCAAAAAAAAAAAATACCCAGGAGTTGAAGTCCATTCTCTACTATTTCTTATTTTTTCTTTTTATTCTTGCAATGAATTGTGTCTCTGTAAGAGGCAGTCTCCAAGACGAAATCTCTAAGGGTTCATGGCTGTGTAGTAGATATATAACCTGGTATGCATTAGGATCAGTCCTGCGCTTGCTCCTTTGGCTGTAAGAACAGGTTTTATGTCTGTGTATACAAATCCCATCAGCAAGCATGGAGCTGCTGGTGCAGCTTTGCTCTTCCAGCTTGGGAGCCCATAGCAATGGAGCAGGGCCCCAGCTAGAGAGTGCGTAGAGCTGATCAAGAAAGGTAACGGCTGACTGAGGCCTGGCAAATGCTAGGAATAGACTGCTCCCTAGAGAGGAAACATTTTGGTTTAGACCGGATGCCTGCTGTGATTCTTACTTTACTTTTTCCGCTCTTTTTCTCTGTAAACCTGTAGGAATCCAGGATGGAAAAAGTACATTTCTAAAGAAGATCCAAAATATTTATGACCAGAGTGTGAATTCGAGTAATAAATTGTATTTCTCTACAGGAGAGAAAAAAAATCACAGTTTCATGATAACTGAACTGTAATATTTTTTTTTTCTTTAGGTAAATTCACTAACAGGATAATTGTTTGAATAAAGACCTGGCATTCATAAGGTGAGAGCAGTAGGAAAGGTACAGGTAAGGTAGTACTTTCTAAATAAACCCTAATGAAAGCAGCATAGGCTGCTTTTATCTTGTTTCTCTGACTAGCATTCCTTTAGTGGCTGTCACATGTTTACCAAAGAGCAGCCTTCCTTCTTCCTTAGGACTTTAAATCAACAAGTACATGTAGAGAAAAGAGCACGAGCACTGCTCCTGTGTTTGAAACTCAGGACTGTGATTCTCTTCAGCTTTGGCCAGCTTGTGTGAGCACTGTGGATCCGGAGGATTTAGCAACCTGTCCCTTGAACAAAGGTTTCAAATGTGTAGCTTCTGAGAAAAGTGTTCCATTGCTGGTTTGACTTGTTTTTTCCACTTTATGTAAGTGTGATTAGGTAAGTCTCCGGTTTTGAATGGTTTGTGGCTATTTGTTGATGAGAAAATAGCTTTCCTAGTTTGTTACTTTGGTGACAATTACAGTCTGAAAAGGAAATTATGTGTTACCAACACTTCGGATTTGTAGGCTTCTTTGGTTTTCTTGAAATACGGAGGTCTTGTAAATTGCAATAATGAAACAGGAGTTAGCCTTTTCTTTTGTTTTCTGCTTTGACAATGTGCTGTTTCCTGCTTTCAAATCAGATTTCACTGTGAAGCAATAGTAAGGCCATCATTCTGGATCCATAATGAGTAACACAAGTGCAGAGTATTTGCATTCCTGTCAAGCAGAGGGCACAGCTGATCAATATGCAAGGGAAACCATACTTGCATGTATTTGTGACTGGGGTAGGTTAAAAAAGGACCTGAATCTAACATGATATCTGTGGGAGAAAACTGATGGAGAGATCCAAAGAAAGCAGTAAGTAGACTCCATGGCTTGGCTCAGTGTGTCTGAAAACGTCCAAGGAACACGATGCACTTTATTCTTATGGTCCTTTATGTCAAGTGTTTTTCAGAATGTGTGTGTGTATGCTCATGTGGGCTAGACTGGAGCATCAGAGCTGCAGAAGTCCTTGAAATATGTGGAATCTATTTTAGTCTCCATTGCATCTGTTCTGGTTAACAGCTGCCTCTACCTGCAGCTCCACTTCTGACTCTTCATCTGGCTCTGAAGTGGCATGGCTCCCTATTTATTCCCAAGACCAGTCTGATGTCACAGCTTTTGCTTGAAAGAAACTCTGGATGTATGCTTTGAAACTTGTTAACTCAAATGAATCCTTTGAGGCAGTGTTGCGATCTGGAGAGGGCCCTTCTCACAGGTTTTATAGTGCTGGGATCCTGCCCTGCACGTTTCCTTTTACAAAGGTTTTATGGAGGGTGTCTTGCATCATCAGCATTTATTTTCTCAGAGATCATTCCTGCTCCCCATTAGATTGGTGTTAGCTCTGCTTTTGATTTCCGTGCTTTTGATTTTCTGCACCCTGTAGCAACTGATATTTTGGGTATAAGTCTCAGGGTCCATTTTTTATTCAGTTTGGCTGAACTGAGATTAAGCAAGGCTGAGGAATGCGTGGAATAGAAAGAAGATGTGATAGAGGAAAGAATAAGATGGGACAGCACATATAGCAAGCCAGCTGTTCTCCTGGCCATTAAAACCAGCTCTGCTTCTTTTTTGCTTGTGCCTTTGGGACTTCTTTGCCTTTCCCGTATCACAGAGCCCTTGGTTTGCTGAGCAATGACTTCACTTCACACCCTTCTCCACTGCAGCCCTAGTAACAAGTGAACTGGTTTGTTATACTGACGTGGATAGAGAAATGTTCATAGTGGCACGATAGAAGGTGGCAGTGCTTGCTAAGCTCTTAACTCTATTAAATACATGACTCCAGAAATCACTGGCATTCTTTTCCCCAGGCATTTGTTTTAATGTCTGTTGATATTGTTACAACATATTTTCCATGGGCGTAGTTTGCTTGGTTGGTACCAGAGGCCTAGAAATCTTCCACAATGAACTCTTTGTTTGAAGCCACACCCTGCTTTATGAGCAGCCTTCTTCCGCCTCCCGGGTCCCTTTTAAATACCAACAGTTCCCGCATCTTCTTCCTCAGGAGCTGGAGCCTGACCTTGCTAGCTAGCCCAGGTCTCAGGGAGCAGTTTGGTGGGGCAGCATCTCCTGTGGAGATGGCCTCCATACCAGCAAAAAAGCATCTAAGGGTCTTCTGCACCAGTTGGTGCAGTACTGTGGGTTAGTCTGGCAGCAGATGACATGCATGGAATGAAGCTTGGTGTAGGGTCTGTGCCTTTGGGTTTCAGAGACTGGTGGGTTAGTGTCCTCTGGAATGCAGTAAAGAATGACCCAGGAGGTGAAAGAGAGCCTGAATGCCAGGGTTAAATCTGCTTTCAAATGCCCTGATTCCTTTTGGCAATTGCATGGAAAGGGCCATTTGGGGGTTGGAACTAGGTGATCTTAAGGTCCTTTCAAACTCTAACCATTTATCAATATCTATCAAATAATTTTTCAAAATCTAACATGATTTCAGATGATGCAGCATTGGGGGTTGTTAGGTGATAATTGGTGCTTTTTCATGGGTATGAATCTCATCCCAGCAAACAGAATTTCTTGTCTCAGAAGCAGCACATCTGTAGAAAATTCCTCTCGTCTGCTGTTCATGCCTCTTTTTGTGGCCCCTTGGTTGTGCTGAATGCCAGACTGATCGTCTGTCTTTGTGGCTGGGCTTAAATGCAGGAGCCAGAAACCTTTAGTGGAGCTGTAGAAAGGTTGGTCTTGTTTCTTCTTAAAAAAAAAAAAAAAAATCAATTACTGGTTGTGCTTCCAAGGCAAAATTAGCCACCAAAGCTGCCCTTTTAGCACTGCCAGTTAGAAGGTTTAGAATAAAGCAGGTGTTCTATGCTGCACTTTGACAGCAGTCCTTGGTCTAAGAAGGTCCAGAAGGTTCATGGTTGCCCCACTTCTTTTTTTGGTCAGCAGTTTGCCTCTTATGTTGCCTGGATGTGTCTAATGGGATCTGAAAAGGGGAGCAGAGTGCCCTAAGAAGGCTCAAAACGTGTAGGCCTGTAGGTAGTGTATGTTACCAATATTGGAAACTACTTTTCTTTCAAAGGTCAGGGTTGAGGCATGGACCGTTGAGGATCCTGGTGCCTGCAGGCAGCTCTCAGCGGGCAGCTGGTCTTCTGCCTGTTCTCTCTGCAGCCTGCCAGGCATCTGCTGAGCACTGTTGTGGAGCTGCTGAGCACATAAGCGAGCACATGGAGGAATGTGGGTTGTGGCCTCTTGCTGCCTCTTCATCTCTTTCAGTAGCTATCAGGAGATGTCCGTGGCCTACAAGGATCCAACAACCGGTCAAGGAGGAGCCATGGTTGTGCTTGGAGGGTTCTCTTTCAGTAGCTATCAGGAGATGTCCGTGGCCTACAAGGATCCAACAACCGGTCAAGGAGGAGCCATGGTTGTGCTTGGAGGGTTCCCTGCTTTGTGTGGGCACATGGCCTGCTCTCCACAGATGGGAAATTGTCTAAGTATTAGGAGATTTGGTTTGATTAGCTGAAATCTCCTGTTGGCAGCACATTTCCAGTCCCTGGAGCAATGGAGATCAGACAGGTTGTCAAGGCAACGCACAGCCTTCAGTGGGAGGTTTACTGCTGCATCGTCCTTGGTCAATTGATGGAGTAGGGTTTATTTAGGTCTTTAGAAAAAGAAGCTGCTGTCCAGCCTTTTGCTGTGGTGAGTCATTCTGCCTTGGGTCAGATTGGTGGAACTAAGAACAAGGCTTTGTGGATGAGAAAAATAAATACATGAGAGCATAAAGATCGCAATTATATTCCTCTTTGAAGAGGTGAGAGCACTTCAGTTCTGAGTACAGGCAAGTTATTCTTCCTATCCCCACAAATATGAAACAAGCAGCAACTAAGACCCTTCTTTCTCCTTCCTCTCCACCTCTTTCCTCTCTCTCCCAAATGTAAAATACTTGGTTTTATTTGCTACAGGACTCTGTGCTTATTGTTGAATTCTTGACCCATAGCAGGGATTGTTCCAGTTTGACCTTCTGTCACTGCTTCACTTGCTGCTCTCTGCTCCCTCCTCTGTTGCAGAAGGCTTGATAAATTCAGCTTATATAAGTTTTCATTTTATTGCATTATTACTCCTTTTACACCACCTGCAAGATGAAGAACTCACCGGGTCACCACTGTGAACATCACTGCAACAGTGGTGGTGTGCTCAAAGTCATTCTGTCTGTCATTGTCTGTTCATTGGTCTGGATTCAAAGTTGGACACTTGGCTGGGACCTGGGAATCTGTCACTGTGAGTGTTCCCTGGTTTTACTGAGATAACATGGTTAAGCAAGTCGTATGCAGAGCTTTCTCTGAAATTTTGGAAAGGACCCTGTGCAGTGTTCCTGTATGCATGGTCAAGGAGGGACATCTATTGTTTTGAGTGCAAGAACTTGATTTGCTAAGTTAGTAAAGGTTTCTTTAAAGTACTTCTGGCAGTGATAGGAAAGATATGCTACAAAGCCAACAAGACCACACCTTGTGACTTCAAGGTGGTATATGGGAGATACAATCACAGTCCCTGTTTTTGTTTCTCTTACTTTTGACATGAATGTGGGTTGTGCTCAGCAGTAGATGCCTTGTTAGTTTGGGAAGAAATCACTGTACAAGAAGAATGATGAAGCAGTCACTGCATGGCTTAACATGGGGAGCCAGCCTGGCATTTTTTGAACATGCAGGTGCTTCTCTTGTGTGTGTGTGCTTCAGCTGGTATCATGCAGTGTGGGGAGAAGAGAAGGAATTAATAAATAAACCTAGACACTGCTTGCAAAGAGACAAATTCAGACCTTCTCTGTCACAAAATCAAGGCATGAGCTTTATAGACAGCAATTTGTATGTATGTGAGAGGGGAAAAATTAAAAAGGATGGAGGAGCCTTTAAAAGTCTACATTGGCATCCTTACTTATTTACCCTTTTTGAGAGGTTGGCAGTTGATAGATGTGTCAGTGTGATGATGCACTGTTATCTTCTTTTCCCATCTCAAAATACTGCATTAGTGATGCCATGGCAACAAAGAAGTCGTCTTTAAGGAAAAGGAGAAAAAAAGAAGTGTGACTTCAGTGTTCAAGAAAGGTGGCAGACTGACAGCCCTAGTCTTCCCATTCTACCAGTAAGGCAGTGGTGGTGTCAGCTATGACAAAGTGTATCCGATTATGAACTCTGTGTCATACTGTGACTGCAATCAAGCCTGGGACACGATCAAAGACAAACCCACTACAGTAAGAGCAGGCTGAAAGTTTCCTGAGAAAACATGCTCCTCTTAGACAATTAAATTCTGTTTAAATGCAGCTTTTTCTAGGAAATACATAATATTGAATAACCTTTCCTAGACCCATGTCCTTATTCAGGATAGAATTCCTCTCTGAGCAGAGCATCATGATGGTGAGAGAAACCAGCTGTCCCTTCCCACTGTGGTAGGTTTTCTGGAGGTCAGTTGGTCAAAGGACATGTGAGAGGGAGAAGTTCAAGCCTCTGTCCTGCTTAATTCAGACTTGCATTTGAGCACAGATCTCATTTCTGACATGAAAGCCCTAAGCAGCAGGAGGCTGGCTTTCAGGGACTAGTTTCTTTCTCTCATTTAATCTTATCTAGGTGTTGTAGATAATTATCACCACAGTCTTTTTCTTGCTTTCCTATGTTTTAGGTGAAAACCAAGTTAGTCCTCTCACTGCTTTGTGTGGTGGCTGTTTTTACAATGCAAAACAGTTCCAGCATGCAAAACTGAGCATAGTGCAGAGATTAGGGTGAATATTGAGATAGAGAAAAAATGACAGAGCAAAGACTTGAGTGTGAGGGTGACTCATAGATTATGGACTAGGAAAGTAATTTTCTGCCCGGTTCTAATTTTCTTCACTGCTCTGGAGAAGGACTGAAACAAACAATTGTGAAGGCTGTGGTTTTCAGTTTGATTATCTCAGCTGTTGGACCAACTCTGAGAACAATCCTGTCAGGGACCAGTGGCAGTACAGAAGGACCAAGGCGTGGATGGGTACCATGATGTTCTTTGTGCTGTACCCACTCAACCTCTTCAGCCTTGATGTGGAGAGGACCAGTTTTCAGTTTGTGAATGGCAATTCAAGTGCCGTGCCACTAAAATTCTCAGTCTCCCTGGCCATGTTAACTTCAGTGAATTTTAAATACCATGCTGAATTGGAGCCTTTTCTAAGATTATTACTAAGATTGACAATTAATTTCTGAATCACCCTTTAGAGGCCTAGATTGTTACTTGCATCACCTCTGTTAGACAGCATGAATGCTCTCCTCTCCATTAAGACACAACTCCGTTCTCTTCTTTCATCTGTACTTGTGGTGTGTGTGCTTACACATAGAGAAATGGGGTGAAAGACAGGACTCTTCTGGATGCAGAACATCAGGCATCATCATTAGCATACACTGTGTACTTGCTGTTTACTTGAACTAGTGCTCCACACTTGTCTGAAACACATCCAGCAAAACAAATAATTAATCTTTTCTAATTGGAAAATGGCTTTTGTTGAAAGCAGAATATTTCACAGAACCATATGTGCTTGGTTGCAGATGTTGTCAGGAGCACTGCTTAAGGCCAGGGTGGGATTTCTCCTGCTGGGAAAACAGTGCTGCTGCACTGTATACAGCAAGATACATAGCAGCCTTTGTAAAGTGGAAAATCTGGCCTCAAAGAAAACCTTGAACTTGGGTTTCCTCATTGCTAGCTTATGGCTCTCACAGGTGAGCTGCTGGATGCTCCGAAGTTTGCCAAGTGTTTCTGGCTTGGTCATTTATCTATAGCAGGTTGTCAGCAAAGTCCAGACTGCATCCTGAGAGCTCAGGTCTGTCCCATTTCTTAGGTGAGTGCCCTGGCTTAATGCCCCTGCCTCCTTGTCCCTTGTTGTGCCCGATGTACCTTCCCATGAACTCAGTGCTGCCGGGACCTGTTCAGCACCTCTACTGGATAGCGTCCCCAAGAAGAATCAGACTTTATGGGCAGAAATGCCAGTTCTGTGGCTTTCAGGTGACCCAAGGTGACTGAGGAGATGCCCAAAGGCCTGCAGCTGTTGCCGTGGTGTTATCTCTAGGAATGTGCTGTAGATGGTCTACCTGGGACCCTCAGCCTTGCTGCAAAAAGTGAGGTATTTCTAGATAGTGAAGTGCCTGTGTACATGGATGGAACTTTTCTTGATTGTTCTTTCAAGTCTTGCTTCCACCATTTTGGGTTGTGTCTGTGCCATGGCTTCTCTTCTGTAGAGTAGTCATGTTAGCATTTTCCTGCTTCACAGAGTTGCTGGTGGGATAAACACAGCAAAACATGTAAGGTGTTTAGGGACTGTGGTTATGTGGGTCATAGGAGCAAGAAGAATGAAGTTGCTGTACTGTCTTTGAAACCTTTGAAATTGCATGCCTATGTCATAGGTCACAAGGACAGCTTAAATCTTTAAAAGTTAATAAAAATATATTCAAGTCAAAAGTGCCTTTTGGTCCTTCACATTCCTTCTGTAAAAGGACTAGAGAACTTCCTCATTCTTGGTATCTGTAAATCAGCACATAAAAATAAAGCTTCTATGCAGGACAAGTCCTGCTGCCTTGGATGGGAATTTTACTCTTCTGCCACAGCACTGAATGTGGTCTGATTGTGTTTCTGGTAATGTATTTGTGGATCACCTTGAGAAGAAGAGGAGGAGTTATACAACTGTTCCCTCACAATGCTGTTAGGAAGGGTCAGGCTTTGTCTTGTTTGAAATAGATACCAGGAGGGAGCTGCAATCCTGTGAAAACACACATTTATTTCTGAAGAGTCTGTATATTGTGTGTGTGGTGCACATGGATAGAATTGCCACCTGTCCAAGGCTGATAACGCTAAGTAGTGGTCATGCGCTCCTTATTCTAGCAGCTTGCCGTATGAAGAATTGGTGCCTACAGCTTCCTTTGGTCTGAATTTATGAAATGCTATGTGCAGTGAATTGCTTCACCCTTTGTAGCACTTTCTGAGTTTGCATGGATTCTTTGGAGGTTTTGCTATAATGGAAGCAGTGTTAGCTATAGCTCATGAAACCTCTTTACCTTTTTTCTGTCTTTTTCTGATCCCTCTCACAAAAATCCCATTAGTTATCCTATTCCTTTAGTAATCCACGTATGGCACTGTTTTCCTTTATAACCTTGGCCTCAGACTGTGAGTGGGCAAAGTGATACCCACACGTTTTGGGCACCGAGTAGAGGAAGTGACTGAGAAACCTTCTTGGTGTTTCCATTGCACATAGCAGGGAACTCGTCCTTGCAGTGGGGCTGCTGTCATCGTTTCACTCCACATAACTTTCCTCCAGTAGTTGCTGAGCCTTGTTAAGCACAAGGCTTGTTACAGATGGATTCCTGAGCTTTGCTGCACTGTGATACTGCTGATAGGGATGAGGATATGTAGGTATGCAAGTAGGTGGAACCTTTCTAATACATCGTAATAGTAATAATAATAATAATGTGCACTTCTACTGCCTTGCAGCTTTCTCTAGATCTTCTGCCCACACATCAGCCTACTTGGTTCACAATGCAGTGTGCGTGCTAGACAATTAGTGGTTGATAATGAAAAATGTCATGGGAGCCAGCGGGAAAATCATAGCTTACTCCAAATATATAATGAAATGTAATTAGCACAGACAGTAAAACAGACAATTTATGTTTTTTTTTGTAATTAAAAAGTACCAGTAAATATCCCTTTTGCAGGAAGCTTTGTATCAAATGGAATTAAAGAGCTATTGTCTGGAATGGGATTTTATGCAAAATTTAACCCATGCAGAGCTGAATGGATTAAGGTTTTGTTAACTGCAGACTGTCCAAGTGAATCTACTGTGGCACTTGTATTTGTTCTCCTTGTCCTGGTCTGTCTGGATGGGCCAAGTCTGCCAATAGAATTGCTGTGAAACCTCCAGCAGGCCAATTACCCAGCCATTGTCAATGCATGTAAAGGTGTGGCCAACACTTCCCTCCTGCTCTTCCAGATGGATTCTTCCCTGAAGTCATCCTGTAGTGTAGAGGTAGCTTTGAGGGAGAGGATGGAGCAGAAACAGCACTGTGATATCTTGTGCTTCTTCTGTTAGATTTCTTCTGTTGATCTCACTTCCATCTCTGATCTCCTGTTTCCTAGCTTGGAGCCATTCACAATGCACCTCTTGTTTGTTCTTAAGCAGTGTATGCAAAGCAGTGTGTGCAGTTTTGCATGCCCTCAACCTGCCAGGAGCACAAACACTTCTTCTTGGCTTGCACTCTCACCTGGGCAAAAGAATGTGTGAACCCACTGTGGTATTCCACAAAGGTGTCTGTGGCATCAATTCCTTTATTTAAAACCGGGTGATTTGGAGAGTCCTGGCTGAATGGACTGTTCTTACCCCAAAGCATGTGGTGGACAGCTCCTTCCCTGGACTTGGGTGCCCAGGGTTTGAACCAGCAGTTGAATGCCTCAGTATATTTTCTCTTCTTGCCCTCAGTCTGTCATCTATTTCTGTAAGGCTGAACATTCCAGCAGTGCTGTAGCACAAGTGATGTGTGTGCATTTCTGCTGCTCATCCTCTCCCTCCCAGGCCCAGACATTCCACCACACACCAAACAGAGCTCTACTCCAGATCAGTTTTACAATAATTTCCCAGGTGTAGTCTTAGCCTAGAGTTTCAGGTCTGCAGAGAAAGCCCTCCAGCTGAGGGTTGACAGAGCTATCTAAGTGGTCCGGGCTGTATGCAGGTGCAGCATGTTTTCCTCTTGATGATGGAGGAGCAGATTGCCCACAAGTCTCCTATCACAGAGGAAAATGAGCTTCCAGCTGGAGTCAAGTGCACAGACTGTAACGTTTCTACCCACATATATGAGACAGTGCTCAGGTGCAAAATCGCAGTCCTCCCTCAGAGTCACTGTGGCACAAACCTCTAATATCTGGCGCAGATAACATGGGGGAGAGAAGAGGAAACTTCTTAAAGCTGTGGGACAGGATGCACCTTGTGCTGCAGAACTCTCAGCTACCTCTTTACAGTTAGGCAGCCTGTCTTTAGGAAAGGGACTCTGTGGTTTGCTATGGGAGCGGGAGGTGTCAGTTCCTGCCAGAACTGTGGTGGTCTTTCTGGGGCACCTTTCCTCTGCTTGGTGCCTACAGGGAAGGGGAGGAGTGGTGCAGGGATCTCAGCCCTTGTTAGTAGCTAGCTGATAGTCTGTGCTGTTCAGGATGTCTGGGGGGTGAGGTGGGGGAATGGTCTGTGCAGTCCCTTCTTACCTATGCTTCCAAAGCCTCTTCCTCTGTGCAGACACAGTTGATAGTGTTTGGCTTTGAGAGCTTCCTCCCAGAAGCTGCTGCTGCACCTTTTATGAGCAGTGACACGAGATGCCTTTTACAGCTCTGTCCCAGAGTAGAGGAAGCCTGAAGGGTCATCCCAGGTCCTATGCCACTGCACTACAACTTTCTTGTTCCTCTGTAGCTGACTAGGAAACAAGAATAGGTGGACAGTAATGCTGTTGTGCTGATCTGAGATCCTTTAGAGCAAGTGAATAGCAGTTTATAATTTGTCTCCAAATTTTACTTTCAGGCTGCCTAGTCTAGTCAAGGGTCTGCATTTTCTTCTGGAATTTTTCAAGGTACTGTGCAGGTCTGTTAGAGAAAGGGGCACTTTGAGGATTTCTGCAGCTGGGGGTCATGTGGCATATCGGAGCATGTGCTGGACAATTTGTGTTTGAAAATATTGGGGGCTTGTTTGTGCCCTGTCTGAGAAGTGGAAACCCTCAACATCTCCTTGGGCTCAGAGCTGAGATTTTATCAAAGGGTTTAACAAATAGTAACAGCAGTGTCTGCCACCCCTCTACATCACACTCTTGGTAATGAAATTACTCACATAGAGCCTTCAAACTGTGATTGTCAGTTTGCTACATACCTGCTCCAATTTCATGCACACACACACACATGCACACACACTCACATGCACACACACTTGCAAGCTGAGATGTGGTGATCCTGAGTGGTTTTTGTATGTAAGATAGAGCATAATCCTTTTTCCTACATACGCCATGCTCAAGAAAAGGAGGGGTCAGTGATGGGACCCAACTAGGCTTTCATGTATATTCTGGCATTATGGCTACTTTGATTTATGCTCAGCTCCTTTGATTTTTACTTGGCTTCAGCAGCCAGTTAATGGTGACCTCAGCAGCTGAAAATAGCCAGAGTAGATGTATCACTCAGCCACTCTCATGTTCCCAGCTCTGCTCCCAGGGTTGAGGTGTGAAGTGAAGATAGGTCTGGTATGTGCCTGCCAAATTATCCAGGGAAGCAGTGGCACTGATCTTCAGTGCTGTCAGGGAGACCTACTGTCTTTATGGGCTGCTTAGTGCTGGTGTGACATAAAAGGGACACAGAAGTAATTGCCAGAGAAGTGTCTGTGCCCATGCAGAAGAGAGAAAAGGAAGTGTAGACTTGATTTTGTTGTCATTTAAGCTGCTGTAATTCAGTGCATACTTCTGTTCCTTCCTTAGGCTGGAGTGACCAAGATCAGAGCCACCTCCAGAGTTTGTGTAAGCCATGTTCCTCTGGGTTCAGTCCTAAACACTTGCCTGACTTGTATGTGGATTGCAGCTATGCACTGGTGATTTTTGTTTCCAGCTGAGGCAATTGAGGCATGTTGGCTTGTATTAATTTAGGGGTTTTTAATCCCCTAGATGACAGTCCTGCTATGCAATAGCAAGGTTGTAACTAAAGCCAGTGTAGCTCTTCTTACCTAAATCTTTTGCTGAGTCAAGTCTTGTAAACTCCCAGTGGGATGTTTCACAGGCAAGGCTGACTCTGTTTACATCTCATCCCGTGAGCTCATCTTGTCTGTAAGCTGCAGCTTTGCAATAACAGGCATCCCTGGTGTGCCACTGATGCTGCTGATGTTTCATTTTTTATAGGGTCTTTGACTTGAATTGAACAACTGAACTTCACCCCTTCCTGGTGAAGTAATTACCAGGAAAACAAGCCTTTTTCTTTTTAGATGGCACTTACAGTTTTTGATGTGTGTGCCCTTGTCATCCACATCAGATGATGTATGTAGTGTTTGTCCTTTGTTTTGGCATTTTGATATGTGTGAGAGAGGTGAAATGGCTTTAAAAGCTTTTTCCTGGCGCCTGTGGTTTGTTGCAGACCCAGTGGTACAGGCAGAACATGATAAATTGAAATAAGATTGTTTCTCTGCAGTTTGACATAGGGATCATTTAGATGCGTAGTAGTAGGTTGTCAGCTGGTGCAAAACCACTGTGCTCATTATGTGGCCAAACCTGACACCAAAGGAGCTAAACTGAGCTGGAGGCTGGTCTTTTGCAGCAAAGAATGGTAATCGTGTAGTAAAGTAATGTACTTCTTACTTAAGGGTAAAGCAACAGTTGAAAGAGGATCATAGGCTATACATTAACCTGGTTCTTAGTAAATGTACTGAAGTTCATGAGTGCCTTTATAGTGTAATCTGGTGGTTTAAAAGAAAATGCAAAAATTGCAAAGGAGGTGTTGGGGTCTTTTGACCCCTAAGTTGCTCCCCTCTCACAGCAGCCTCTGAGAATTTACCACAAGCTGTGCAGAAATGGTTTATGACCAACTGCTGTTTCTTGGCTGATTCTTGTTGCACTTCAGAGTGTCTCTCTTGAGGCTGGTGGAATTCTGCATTGTTATGAAAGGTTATTAAAATCAGAGCCTTTCTTGGAGTTCATCATGTGACAGAAACGAAGACCTTGATCAGAACCAAGTTTGGTGTGTAGTGTACATTACATTTACCACAATATCTCCCGTAGGTGAGCCCAATGCGGGTGGCGGCACCAGAAAGTTTAATGCATTTAATGCAAGTCAAAGTTCTGCTGAATTTCAGTGCCATTTCTTCTGTGGAAGGGATGGGGAATCAGAGCTGTGGATACAGATGTGGTTAAACCACAACTTTCTCAGGACAATTTTCCCACTTGTGCTGATGTTTTCTTTCCCGAGACAGCTGGGGTTTTACCTGCTGTTGGAGTCTTCATTATCCTCCCTGCAGTCCTCTTCTACTTCATCAACAAGAAGCTCTGCTTTGAAAAGAGAGATGAGCTTCCATGCATGGGGCAAGAAGGAAGAAGAAAACGCTACAAAGAAAAGTCCAGAGTTCAAGAGGGCTTTGGTAGGTATCACAGTATTATATTGTGTTTGATGTACAGACTCTTCTTGAAGCTTTGACTACTGGGAGAACAGAGATAAACCCATTTTCTGTGTCTTGGGTTATTTGTGTGGAAAACAGCAGGGTTTTGGATAGACTATACTAACCTCCAAAACTTGATCAAATGGATATACAATTGCTACCATGCTCCCATTATCTTTGTTGTGTGAAGTGATATCTTGAAAAATGGAGGGCAACAGTGGGTAAAAAGCATACTCCCCACTCTCTCTCTGTTGTGGGGGTGTTTTGTTAATCTAGTGAAGAGCAAAATGTGAGCAATTCTGAGTAACAACACTACCTTTCTGCTCATGAAAGATATGCCTGTCCTAGTTTTCTTGTAGTAGCTATTACATGTTCTTTCATGTGTTTGTTTTTATCTGGAAACGTTATGTCTTGGGTAAACCTGTAAGTCCTGGAGTCAAAATAACTGGGAGTTTTACTGTGTTACAAAAGTAACATTTTAAAGTTTCTCAGCCATCAAAAATGCATCCATTCTGATAATAGTGGTAACTAGGAATTTGGTGATTTCATGGTACATTTGTTTGTAAATTTGCATGTTAAAAGCGTATAATCATGGTAATAATCAGCCAAGAGGAGGCCTCAGAAGCCTTCCAATTAAAAGGTCTATTCTCAGAGATTCCATCTTAAAGCTAATTGTAGAAAGACACAACCGCAAAGTTGTGGAGCCCCTGGAGATTTTCTTGTTGTACATTTTGCCTTGTACACAGAGCTCAGCATGCTTTTGGAAAGGGCGTGAACTCATCATACCTTAAAAGTCCAGGATTTATGGGAAGTTGAAGGCTTGGATGCCATATGTAATAGGAATTCAGTGAGACTGGCTGCTTCTTGCTAAATGCATTAGTAAGCCAGGGACAGGCACCAGAAAGTTAAAAGTACTTGAAATTGTTTCCTTCTCCATTGAAAGTCCCAACTTTAATGTTTCTAAACAAAGACTATGGAGTTTTTTTAATAAGTTTCCTTCTTCGATATTATTTTTAAGTCTTTCTTCCCTTCTCTTCGCCTCTCATCAAGTGGTGTAAAAATGTGGCTTTTATTTCAGTTTTTAAGATGACACATCTCCCAGGAGTGTGTGGGTGTTGACATTCTAGGGAGCTGTCACAGGCTATCGTGTAAACATATATTTGCAATGCTTTTTAAAATGTGAATTATTAATAAACAGGGTGGCTGGCTTTTTTTGTGTTTTGTTCCTTCCAAATTTTGAAGGACAAAAAATTGCTTCCCTGCTGACACACTCAGTGGCAATTTTCATTTCAGACTAAATCTTATGTCTGAGTAATAAACCTTTGAAAACATGGGTTTATAATGGAAACACTAATTCAACTTTAACTACAGCTGTGCCATACAAGCAAAATACCACACACATTAATGAGGTGCTAAATCTGATACAGCAGAGGAATGTGTTGTAATCATTAATTACAATGGAAGCTTAAAGTTGGAGCCTGTTTTTTCCATTCAAACAAAATCAGCTTGGTGAGTTGGAGCTAAGAGCTATTTAAAAATATCACCTCTATATTTAGTTTGAATTTCACCATAGCGTTTAGATACTTGTAAGGCCAATATGGGATATGCATGCAGGAAATGCTAATTCTTTTAAAGGACAGCAGCATGAGAGAATATATTAAACCTTGGGCTAATGTAGTGTGTCACATGGCAAATGTAGAAACCTGGAACCTGAGCTTGGGCTGGGAAGCCAGGAAAGGCTGTTTCTAGCATTGCGGTTGCTTGATGAAGGAGACTTCCCAAAACGAGTGTTGACTTCTCAGAGTTTGTTTCAAATTCAGAATCTGACTTTGCTTGGTAGAAAGAAGAAGGATGGGAGTGTTTGTAATGTGTAACTTTTATGTTAGTGTTCACCTTTTGTTGTCTCAACTTATTCTGGTGAGCTGCATTTGTTACAAGGAGATCCTGATTCTAAAGACTCTGCTGTTCTTTAACATGTAATCCACTAATGATTGCTCTTTCCAGTCCTAAGCTCTCACAGGGAAATCTTTTTGTTTCTCCACATCTGGAGATCAATGAAGAGTGGTTAGAACGTGTCTGTCTAAGTAGGAGAGAAAAGCCATTTTGCATTTTGATTTCTCTGGCATGACTATACCATCTGCAGTAGGATAAACCTGAGTTTGCAACAGCATATGTGCATGAACGCTGTAGCCTGAGAAGGTGTGTTTGGGTTCAGTGCATGAGATGTTTCTTTTGTCCTTGGATCTAGTTGAGTTTTGAGTTATCTACTGACAAAAATGAATGTTGGTATAGAAACATAAGCATCTGTCTGCACTTTACAGGTACACAGGCTGACATTTAGAAAATGTACTGTAAAATGTCAAAGTTTGTTGTTGGTTTTGTGTTTCTGTGTAGAGCCTGACCTCAGAACGAGGCAAGTGATAGAATGCAATAGGTGCTTCGCTTGTCATGGCTCTAAGATACAACTGGCTGGTTTGTTCCTAATTTAATTTTAATTGCACAGTTTGTGTCCTTATGCAAGGAACAGGATAGATAAAGAAAAATCTTTGTGAAAGTGAGGAATTAATTGAAAACCTTTCAGGAGACTCCAGGACAAAGCATCTTAATTACTGGGGCACAATGGATAACATTTTTGATACTTGAAGCTTTTGTGGATCCTGTTCTTGACTGCTTCATTGACCTTAGTAATGAGCCCATCACTTGTGCAAGGATGTGCTGCCTTGGTTACCTCTCACTCAGCTGCAGGAGTGCATTCACTGGCAGGGGGGGCTGGAGCTCATCTGGACACAGCCAGCCTGTATTTAGGATGGTCTTGGCACTGCAAGCGAATGCTCAGAACAAGCTGTGGAACCTGATAGAGAACATGCTAAATATGTAACCAATAGCACAGAGTTAACTTGATGCATATCAAGCTTGCTTGCTTGGCTATGCCCAAGCATGTGCAGAAGAAAGTGATGGTGGCATGAAGCAGTCCTGACACAACTGGAGTGATGTAGAGCCTTTATGTCGGTCATGTGCAGAATTCCTTAGTGAGGAAAAGATTAATCATCAGACCTTTGGCCTTAATATAGTCAGCTGGAGTGGATCCTCACAGCATTTGTAACCTTTCAGGTGGTGGGAGAGTGTGTGTGGGTGAAATTTCCCCTTGGAGCATCCCCCCCAAGCAAGGAAGGAGGACCTTCCCTTGAACAGAGGTCTGACAAATGTCAGTGGGGTCTCGTATGAGACCTTGCGATGCTGTAGCATGAATTTCAGGACTAAGAGGTGGTGATGGTGTTCTTGCATGCGGCGCTGCTGAGCCCTTTGCTCCAAAAGTTCGTGGGTGAAATGAACTTCACAGAAACATGTGACAGTGCTGGGAAAACCCTTGTGTAAAGAGCTGTATCTAACTGTGTGTTTCAGTGCGGTGACTTGAAAAGGGCCTTTTTTGTTCTCTACTGTAATCTTTTTATAATGATGTGACCTGAGACTGGGAAAGAAGTTGTAGTTTCCTGACTGTGCTTTATACAGAAATATTCCAATTGTGCTATGCCTTGAACACTTGTTGTGATGTTAAGGATGTACTCCTGATATGTGGACTCAGCTTAAACATCATGAGGTTTGAAGAAACATTTTTTTCCATTTTTTCCTTCTGTCTTACAGCCTTGAGGATACTTTCAGTTCATGTTCTCAAGCTGTTCTACACAGCCACTGCTCTAGCCTCTAGGGCTAGCAGCACACTCAAATAAATGGAGATGCAGGTCTTTTATAAACCTCTCATCTCCTGTAGCTGATATTTTAAGGAAAGCGTCAACACCTATAACACTCAGCAAAGGCAGGAATGTTATCATGGACGTTGACCTTGCTTTGCGCGTGCAGCTCTGGGCCCAGTCAGGCACCAAGGACTATCATGTGCAGTGTGCAGGATCATAAAATGCCAGCAGAGGCTTAGCTTCATGTTTAGAAACCAGTAATGTGGGTGAGTGTGACAGTACCAGTCTGGAGTGCACAGTAGGCTGTCTTCTTCTGACAGCATGGTAAGGAATGTCCTTTTCCAAAGAAATGCAATTGTGGTTGTTCTTTGTAACCCTGTTGCTGAGTATCCAGTAGCTCCATTGTCCTTGGTGAGGTGTGGGTTGGAAATGAGTATGGGGTTATTTATACCACCAACTTGAGGCATGTATCTCAGCCATGGTGTTAGGTTCCTTGATCTGCCAGTGGCAAGAGGGAGAGAAGGCCTTGAAAAGGAAGTTTCTCAGTGCCCAAATGAAGCTGCTCTTCTAATTGCTTTTTTTCTTAATTGCTTGTATAGAGGCTTGTAGGAATAGTGGCTGGACATGAAACAGTGTGACTGTTGCCACTGATGTCTACCCTAGATACCAGAGAACCTGGTTTGCAACAAGGCTAAATTAAATGAAGGGGAAAAGGTGAGGGAGCAGTTCTTAAGTTGGTAGGGACAGCTGTACACTCAGATTTACAGCTCTGAATTCTTTTAAACCATTTGAAACCAGGTCTGGCTTTCCCAGTGACCTCTTAGCCTCCCAGCATGTCAGGTTGGACTGATGGTTTGACTTAGCAGAAGTGAAAGGAGATGGGAGCTATACATTTAGCCATGTGTGTACACATGGATAACCAGAATGAATAATTATCCACTGCATTTGCTACTTAGGGCTGTGGTTCCCAAAAAGCACTGTCTGCACTGCTTGATGGTGGTCCATACAGAGCAATTTCCATAGACTCTGTAACTCTGTAATGGAGTGTGTGTGGGGGAAGAAGGAGTAACAGTAACTGGGTGACTTCTCAGAATGTTTCTAAAACATGTTCATTGTGTTAAACAGCTAGACCTGCTCTGCACTGCTGATTTCCATGCAACTAATTGCTCCGATTGATCCTAGCTTGTTGAGTTGCCGCAGGCTGGGTAGCATGGTTGCAGGCAGGGTGGAGAGTCAATCTACTGGGTCTGCTCTTTGCAACAGCTTGACAGCACAGGTGGGTGGGTTTGAGTGGTGGTGTAACTTGGTGTTTTCCAGCCTTTTGAACTTGTGATTTCCTTTTGGTTCTTCTGTCTTCAATCAGATGAATGACAGCAGCTCAGTTACAGAATGTGCTGTGATTTCTGACTCTGGGTTTTTTTCTTTCATTCTCTTAATACAGTAATTACAGATGCTTCTTACTCCTTTACCTTAAAAGATCACAGTTGCCACTACTAACATCAGTTTTCTAATACTCCAATGATCTGTGACTTTCTTGATGCCCCTTTTGAAACCCTCTGAGAAGTACAAATAATTAAAGTTATTCATTGTTGTTTTTTTGTAATACCACTTGGTACAGAACTTTTAGGTTTTTGAACCTATGGTAACAAGTGGCTCTGTAAACACAAAGGACCTTGTTTTGATTTGGAGGATGTGACTGGCTTCAGTGGGGTGACTCTGGACTTAACACCAGTGCTGAAGCAGAATCTGGCTCTCTGGTACATCCAGGCCAAAGATTATGGTCAATTATCCCTCAAGATTTTGGTGGTGTTCCAGGCCAGGTTGGACAGAGCCTTGGGTGACATGGTTTAGTGTGAGGTGTCCCTGCCCGTGGCAGGGGGTTGGAACTAGGTGATGTTAAGGTGCTTTCCAACCCTAACTATTGTATGATTCTATAAGTTTTATAAAAGTATTTTGGTGGCAGTAGTATCTATCTGTGCAGTCACAGATTGCCTGTTTTGTGAGTATACTGAAATGAGCACGCTTCTGAGTTCAGGGGGTTTTACAGTCTAAGCGAAAACAAAGCTGGGAAGTGGTCAGTATAGGGAATTGCATTCAGCTCCTCAGCCCTGTTACTGGTGTAGCTTTTTTTTTGGTTTTCTTTTTTGTTTTTTGTTTTTTTTTTTTTTTTGCAAAAGGCTCCACAGGTTTGAACAATTAATATCACATTTGCATAATATTTTTTTTCTTTTATCCCTTTCCTCTTCTCCCCATTCCACTGAAGCTGTTAGAATCAGTAATTGTTGCCATTATTTTTGACAAAGGGGGAGCATGCAACAAAGGAATGGGAAGAAAGAAGGAGACACCATAGGGCTAAATATCCTGATCAAAACCACTTACGTCATTTGAGTATCAATTTTTACAACTAATTTGGCACGGCATCACTAGTAGCAAGCTGCCTGCAAAGACATGAGATGATTTGGGAGTGAGGAATAAGTCTGCAGGCTTCCTCTGCGTAGGCTAAATTCTGTGCAGCAGGGTGCATTGCTGTCTGTTTGATCTCATGTTTGTTTTCAGTTCACCCTTTTGAGGCTTGCAGGACCGATTCCTTGCAGCAGTGGGTTTATTGCCTTGTTGATTTGTAACCCATGAATGCTTCCAATGAGATGTGTGTAATTTATTGATATAAACCATTAAATCTTCCTTGAATGCCCTGGAGTTTCTGAATCACTAGCTGAAAACTATTATTACAGAGCACATAATCACTTGGAAAGTGCCTCTGTCTTTTCATTTTATGCATTAAAAGTCAGCTACATAAATAGCATTTTTATACCATGTAGGCCAAAAAGGTACCAAGATGTTCTCTATTTCTGTTTTGTTTTACCTTAGGGAAACTTGGTCAGCAGTGACACCCACAGTTGATGTGAACCTTGGGCAATGTCTGTGAGCTTCCCTCATAATGCTTCTGCAAGGGGCTCCAATCAGCTGAGCAGCTTCAAGTGCAGAGGCTGGTTTTGACACTGTGAAATTTTCATTGGAAATACAGTTTCACAGAATCATGGAATCACAGAATGGTTTGGGTTGGAAGGGACATTAGAGATCATCTTGTTCCACACCCCCTGCCACAGGCAGGGACATATTCCACTAGACCAGGTTGCTCAAAGCCCCATCCAGTCTGGCCTTGAACACTTCCAGGAATGGGGCATCAACAACTTTAAACCAATTGCTTGGTTATCCTTCACTGTGAGGTTGGAAGGGCTCTGTTAGCATTTCCTTAAATATGATTCTGGCAACTACAGGAGGAGTGAGGAGTTGAGATTGTTCCCAGAACTGGGACAGAGGATTTCTTGGCCCAGTACTGATGCTGCCTGCCTTCAGTGGAGTACATTTTGAATCTTTTCTCTGCTATTTTACATGTGTGATAATTGGGGCTCCAATCCAAAAGAGCAGGATCAGGGTCATTATAGTTTTGAATAGTTTAAAAAAAGTTATTAAATCATCTTATCCCTCCAAGCCTTCCTTACTCCCTTCTTTCATGAACAGCAAAATGACCTTGTGTTTTGCACAGAACTTTGATGTTCTAGGCAAAAGCTGAGATTCACACTTTGGTTTAGATCTTTCCTCCTAAGCTTGGAGCAGGACTTCATGATGGGTCTGTAACACTGCTTTTCCTAGATGTTCACACAAATAAAGCTCCTGTTCATGGATATGATCTATGTCATGTCAGGTGGACATGAAGAGCCAGTGAGCTCAGAAGATAAATCATTATCAATGTCTTAAATAAAATTTCTAGAAAGTGGGGAAGGCAGAGGAATCATTCATCTGGATACGTGAAGTGTGGCTGTCTAAACCAGTGACCCAGCTCACCACTCAGAGTTTCAGTTGTGGACAGATGGATCCAGCAGCTTGCCCAAACTGCCAAAGAAGTTTTTTTTTGGTACAGTTTTCTTGGCACTGGAAAAAGAAGTGGATCTTCCTAAAACACTGATGTGACAAAAATGTCTTAGAACCATTGAAAGCTGGGAGCTGATCTCTTCTTGTGTCTCTACATAGGACAGTGAATTCCCAGGCAGAGGAAGGAGGCTGTAGATTTCTTCCTCATCTAGTGTTTTAGAAATAAGCACTTACTTGAAAATTGTTCAGTTGTTATATGCTGGGACACTGTTTTCAACCTGTGGTCTATGAACCTCCCTACAATGGAAGAGTTTGGTAGGCAGCTTCCGCAAGGCCACACAAAAAGTGATTGAAGAAAAAGCAGTTTGTGCCTACGCTCTATGACAGCTTGAATAAGGGAAATGTTCTAAGAAAACCTCATCTGATGGCAATTTTTTAGGAGCCTGCATATCAAGAAAATGGAAAGACACTTTGTTAATATTACAAACCTCTGCATTGTGGTAGTGTTTGAAATTCTGCTAATAGTTTTCTTTTTTTTTAGCCATACAGTAATTGCACTTCTCAATGGGAACGCTACTCAGTAATAATGATCTGATCAAGCCAAGTTAATATAGATCGTAGTAAAGGTTATGATGGTTTCTGTGAGAGGCTTAACATTGATCCTTTTAGCTGATTTTCCAAGAGGAAAACAAAAAAAAAAAGCTTTGAGTTAAGCAAGCGATTCAGTGTGAAGATTCTTGTTGTTAGTTTTAGAAGATGGAACTTGAAGTGAATTTGCTAAACTGTTTTTTTTTTCCCCTGTCTCTTTCTTCATGAATGCTTTTAAAAAGGAATGGATTTTTCTTTCCCACACATTTTAAATTATCTTCTCAGTTCTTTTTTTTTTTCTAATACAAGTCAAAATTATTAGAGAATTCAAAAGTAAAAATCTGTTATGCTGAAAAGGCCACATTGTGAAATATATTATAAACACCCTGTTAGAGCAGTGCCTGCTAATTAAGGGAGAGAGCTCCTGGGAAACAGCAAGTCTGTAACAGAGCTCAGCCCCCTTTGATCCTCTGTTGAGTTTGTAAAAAGGCTGCCCGCTTAAACTTGTCTGCAGCTTGTTACACATTTTATCCATCTGCTGCAGAACCAAAAATAAGCAATTTAGAATTCAGTTGAACTCCAGTTGTTCAGCTATCACTGACTGTGGAGTCTTTGTAAAGAGGTAGAGGGCAGGAGGAGCAGCCAAGCAAAGCTTAAACAGTCAGGTACTGTGAAAATTGCACTGCTTTTACCTGTAGGGATTATGCAGGTGCTGGACTGCAAGTTGGGACAGACGTGTTGCGGGTGTTACTGCAAAGTGGTTCAGACTTTTTGGGTGAAATATACTTCAGTGTCTATCCATTGTCTATAAACTGAAATAAAACCATTTGTTGGCATTCTCCAGCTTCACTTCAGGCAAATTTCCAGGTCTTATGTAGAATTATGGAGATAGATAGATATATATATATATATATATATATATATATATATATGTATGTATGTGTCATGTTTTCCCCTAGCCTACTTATAGCAAGATTATTGGGTCAGCTACTAGGTATATGAAAGCTGTGTGTTCAAGTCTTATCTGCCTCTTTGGATAGCTGAATGACCACATCCAAGCCATGCAGGTGACTGGAGATCATGGCTTTAATTCCCTGACTAAAGTAAAATCTCACCTTCAGAAATTCCGTCCATCTTTATAGTTGCAATGCCTAACGAGGAGTCTCTTGTGCAGGACCACGATGTTTGCCTGAGCTGTGGTACAGTCAGCCACAGCATCCGGGAGAAGTGGGATGGCTCTGTTGGACCGATTGGGTGTTAGCTCTGAAATCTAATAACAAGAGGAGCTAATTATTCCCTGTGCAAATATCACAAGTCTATGTTCTGCTGATTTTTAGAACAGATCAGCACTTCATTTTAGCACCCATATGTTTTATCTGCATTGGTTAGCTATCACTCCTGGATGCCTGCATCCCTCCAAGGGCTACTGCTGTCATGTGTCTTGCTGCTGAGACGGAGGCAGAGTGTTATGAAGTTCTTATTTCATCCAAAATCAGAGATTGATTCGCTGTTGCCTGTAAATAAATGACAGGTTAAAAATGTATCCGGTAACCAGTACTTACCCACTCAAATTTATCTCCTTCCATGCCTATGAGAATCTCACTGTTACAAATACCATCTCCTGCTAGTGATTTCTCTGGTGATGTGACTTACCAGTAACAAATCTGCATTATGCTGAAAATGTGTCATTTGAAGTGTGTGATCATTTTAGGTTTATGAGAAAATAGATTTTTCTCTTTGTGCAAAAAATGGCACAAAGCAGAGAGGTTTCGCCAAGGGCAGGATTGGAAAGAGGAGTCAATGAAGGGAACAGCTCACCTCATGCAAGGTTACGCCATGACATTGTCTGTTCTTTTCCAAAGATTTAATGCATGGCAGAGGGCATTACCTGGGTCCTAGGAGCTGAACCAGAGGGTTTTGGTTGACAGGGAGATACTGGAACAGTATGTGCCCCATGCCTGGAGAGTTTGTAACAGACATCAGCTCTTAAAATGGCTTTAGTAACCTACATTCCTTTACTGCCCTTGTTAGGACTGTAATTCTTAGTATGTACTGAAGCTGATAATAAACTTGTTGGGAGTATCTGCAGTGTTAAGTCAACATCACTGAACAAAATTATTTGGCACAAGTGTTTCAAAAGGTAAAGACATCTTAGGTCTCATCTGTAAAAAAGCTGCTCACTGAGCAAGGTGGGATCTTTGTAGTCCCTGCTCCCTTTAAAAAAACAAATAACTGGGATTCCCACTACGTTTCTCTGGAGACCATTTCAGAAGGTAATACACGCTGCTGCTGAGTTTATTTTCTTGCTGTTTATACTGGGTTGACCCTTTTACAATTTGACTGCACCTAGATCTGTAAGTTCAGCAAGAAAGTGGCATTCATTTTTGATTCTTCTTTTTGTTTCTTTTCAGTCGTCTTTTAGCCTAAAATCTGCAACTGTTTCATTCTTTCTTCCTAACCCCATCATCCTATTTGTAGGTTTCTCATTCTCAGGGTTCCTAGAAGAATATCTGTCTTGTGATAATGTGGGAAGATGTATATTGGGTAAAAAGTCACCTTAACTTTCTGCAAGTCATGTTTTTATTTAGGCTTTACATCAATTTTGAGAAAATATACATTGACATGATTCCGATGCTCTTGTTAACTTGCTTCTGTTCCCTGTCATTTCATACATATAATATTCTACCTCCTGTGTTTTGTTTGGTGGTGGGTTTTTGTTTGTTTGTTTTGGAGTGTGTTTTCTTGTTTGCTTAGTTGGTTTTGTTTGTTTGTTTTGTTTTTGATTTCCATGAAGGACAAAACAAGTTGGGTTGTGTTACTCTGTGGACAGAGAGGTCTTCTTCAGAGCCTTTCAGAGTATCACAGTATGATCGAGATTGGAAGGGACCTCAAAAGATCATCTAGTCCAGTCGCCCTGCGGAGGAGGAACACCTAGATAAGGTTGCACAGGAATGTGTCCAGGCGGGTTTTGAATGTCTCCAGGGAAGGAGAATCCACAACCTCCCTGGGCAGCCTGTTCCAGTGTTCTGTCACCCTCACTGAGAAGAAGTTTCTTCTCAAGTTTAAGTGGAACCTCTTGTGTTCCAGTTTTGTACCCATTACCCCTTGTCCTATCATTGTTTGCCACTGAGTAGAGCCTGGCTCCATCCTCGTGACTTTCTGGAGCAAAACACTTGACATACTTGTCTGCTGTGGGCTGGTTCTGCATACCTTAGGCCTATCACTTAAATCAATCAAACCATAATTCTTACCAAATTCTCCACCCTTCAATTTTCCCATCTGGACATGGTAATGCTAATGACGGAAGTCAGGGCCAGGAGATTGTTTGAGGTATTTGACTGCAGGTTGTTCTGTACTTCTTTTCCAGGTCTGTTGACAGCTGTAACCAGCATGTGTGTGCTTCAGAAAAGGTATTTCTGTTCCAATGTTCTATGTTTTTATTTTTATGTAAGGTTTAGCAATTGAATGAAAGCTTTCTAGATCTCTGCAGAAATACACGTAATTTGTTCATCATTTCTGGATTTCTAATGCTATTCTCAATGGGTAGAAGTGCTTTTTTCATTTCTTCTCTCAGTTCTACACATCTTACATGGTGTGTCGACAGGTGTTGATGGACAAGTAATTTACAATAATCTCTTACGATGCTTATTCTGTAGCAACCTGAATTACAAGTGACATGCTGGCAAAGCTGAACTGATCACCAGATACTTACATAGTGTTAAACATGGCTTCTGAGGCTGCTCAGAATTTCCTTCAGCCACTGTCATCTTGGATATCTCAAATATATGAAGCTATCCAACAAGCAGGAGACTCTATATCTGCTTCACTGCTGAATTTAAGTGGAGTGGGTCATAAATCAGAAGACGAGAGGAACCGGGACTTGGAGAATAGCAAAGTTTATGAGGATTATTCTGAGGAATTGGATGATGAACGACACTTGGACCTCTGGGATGAGGAATACTTACATCCTAAAGAAGATGGTCACGTCGGGGGTCGTGATCTTGATTCACAAGACCTCCCTCACGGCTCTGGCATGAGTCAGCAGAAGCAAAAGCAGGTTAAAAATACCGGCAGCTTACCAGAGCAGTGTGTTGAAAGCACTAGGTCTTTGATCGCCAATGGATCCTACTGGACAAACGAAGATCTCCAGACACTTGATCAGCTTCCTCCCATTGTTGAGGAAGAAGGTGCACCCTCCATGAAGATGGGAGGTCATGAGCACAACCTCAGCTTGGGTAGCCCCTTAAAAAGTAATACTGGCAAGGCAAGTTTTGCAGGTAAGCAGCTAGCACGCACCCTGACAGTATTATCCAGACCTCACTTTTCTGGTATCGATTTGATTTAGTTGCTAATCTGCTCATTATGTTCTGTGTTGTCTTTGTTTCCCACAGCTGAAAGAAAACTCCCCAAATCCCAAAGAAAAATCTAACCTTTCCTCTTGTTTCCAATTCTTCTCTTGTTCATGATACTAATCTCCTTGAAATAAATGGAAATCTCCAGGGTGAAATGTTATGTATTAGAAGGCAATTGGGTCCTGTTGCTGCAGCAAGGAGTATTTTGCCACCTCCCTATTTTGTTTCTGGTAGCAGGAACCTTCAAAGGGAGTGTTTAGCCTTAAGCCTTTGCTTTGAGAACCATCTGCCTTTGCGTCATTGCTATTAAGGATATATATAATCTCAAACCTTGTTTCTTTGTGCCAGGAATCTCAAGATGTTACTGTGCCATGTGCTGTGAATGCTGTACTAAAAAGCCAGCCATATCTCATGATTTTATGGATGAGAAGCTCCCAAATCACTTTCCTTCCCTCCCACCACCCCCACAGACTTTTCAAATAAGGCTGAAGAGGACAGCAGGCAGGAGATTAGGGGAAGGAGAACTGAATTTGATATTTTCAGTTTTAAATAAGCCTAACTATAACTCCTGATCACTAAGTGATATGAACAGCTTTTCAGATGATTGTGTTCAGGACTGGATTTCAGCCATGTGACTTGTACTCATTAAATATTGCTGTAAATGTGGCTAGAATTTACCTTAGTCACAGAGGAGTGATGGAGATGTATGTCCCAACAACAAGCAGGAAGGTGCAGTCCTGCTGACACCATCCTTTGGTCTTACTGTGTTAAAACTGCTCCTTATCAACATCTTAGAAAGGGGAACAAGGGAGGAAACGGGGCGGGAGGAGTGAATCTGCCATTTGAAGGTGCTGAAGAACTTGAGACTCACTGACGGTCTTCAGAATTTGGTTTCAAATATGTAAATTCCTTCTTCTGAAGCAGGCAGTAGATGCTCTTGAAAATGTTTGGTTTATGATGACCAAGAGGTTTCCATCACTCTTGGCTTCTAGGGTAGTCTTACATATTTAGCCTTTTCTGTGCAGACTGCAGAAGATCAGCCTGTTTGCTTTTGTTTTTAATAGGAATATCAGACTGAGAGGGTATAAACCTTGATGGTGTTCTTTAAGAGTGTTAAAATTAGCTCTTTTCTTTATTCCTCACTCTTATGGCCAGCGAGTAAATAATTAAAAAGAGCTTTTGGTCTAGCTATTCTGTCTCCCAAACTGGGACTTCTTGTTTCATGTTCCAAATGAATGTTTGCCATTTCTCAGGTTAAGCACCCCAGAGCTGTATCTCTCAGAGCCCAACCTCTAACCTGTACATATCCCCCTGCATTCTGGTACCCCTATACATGCTGTGTGATATCTTGCCCAAAGGGTTTGTTCATAGGCACAAGTCATTGCTGCAGGTCTGGATTTGCTATTATATATCTATGTGTGTTAGGATTACGTGTCCAGTGTGTGTGCACAGATGCCATGGAGCAGGGCATGGTAGTGTCCTTCCAAGTGGTGGTAGGGCCGTGGATCCTCCTGGTTCTATCCACGGCTCAACCTTGTCTTCTGCAGAGCCTCTGCCCCCAAGAGGGGCTGTTAAGCAATTCATGGCAAATCCCTCAGAGAGGGCTGGGGAACAGCCATGGCCTCCAGATCTTTGTCCTGTCTCTGGACTACACTGTGGCTCACTGGATCGGAGAGAATGTAGTGAGCTTTCAGGGAAATGGGGGCCAAGAATGGGCTGCTGTCTCGTCAGTGTAGTTTCTTACCTGCAGGCTTGTCGGCAGGGACATCTGAGAAAGAGCATCGTTAGGAGCATGTGATGAACCAGATTCATTTTCTTGGTGAGAGACACACAGGGTGACAGACAGATGCCAGAGTCACTGCAGCTAAAGGGGAGAGTCACTCTGAACCTCTCTCACAGCTGAGAGCAGGTACTGATCAAGTAGTTGTTCAACTCTGTTGATATTACTGGCTTTCCTTCATAGTAAGCTGTATGGAGCCATTGCGGATCCGAAGGCTGGCCACAGAGAGCTCCCCAGCACACACACTGCTGCCTCCTAGAGCTCTCTACTTCAACGTGAAGCCCTCTGGGGCATTGTGCAACTTTTTACACCAGAGAGAATGTCACTTCAAATGCTCTCAAATAGTCATTTATCTTTTCATGTCTGTAATGCACTGGACAAAGGGCAGTCCAGTGGTCTCAAAGTTTGAGAGTTGGAGGGCTGGGAGCTGATGCCTTTATTCTCAAAACTCAGTTGTATAATGGGAGAGAAAGTGCTGAACTGTGTTTTGAAAATGCCTTCCACAAGCTCTTTGATGTGGAAGAACTCGTTTTGCTCTTCTATGTGACCCTTCACTTCCAAAACACACATGCTCTTTATATTTTATTTTTCAACTCTTTATTTCCTCTTTTTCCTTTAGATTCATTCTCTAACATCAAGAGTGTGAACTCTTCTGATGGTAACCTAGACATGCAGAGAGACTGTAATATCCTGGCAACTTAAAATTTCAGTCATGGATTAAAAAGATCAAGAGAAGATGTTTGAGGTATCCTTATTTCTGTTAGCTTTGTTACCTAAACCTTTCAATGTAAGTGAGCATATGGGCTTGCTGACATTCAGTAAAGACATTCAGTAGCATTATATTAGCTTTGAATATTTTTCCTTCCATTTGGCATTTTTTTACCCCATTTCTGAAAAAGACATGTTTCCTGTTTATCCTTATATTCTTTTCAGAACATTGCATCTTGACTTTATTTCACTTAATGTACCATATTTCTCTCCACAATAGAATATTTTAAAGCTAGATTGGCCCAAAACAGTAGCAATGCTGAATGCTTTTTGTTGCCATGGAAATATTTCTGGGCACTTACTGAAGACCTGGTTGCCAATAGTAATGTAACAGAAAATAGATATGCTTCATTTAGCAGCCATTGGTGATTAAAGAGCCATAGAATCCTGCTACAAGGTCATTCCAATATATGGTTTATTGGGTTTAGGGGAAGAAAAGCCAGCAACCAAACTTTAGATGAGAATAATTTTGTTTTAAAAAATAAGAAAAGCAAAATCCAGTGTTTTTCCCCCTCTGTTAAGCTTACAGCATACTTCTGAAATGAAGTAAAATAACATTAGAGTAAAAACCATCATTACGCCTTCTCCTTTTTATGAAATGTGTTTTTGATGTCATTTTGCCTCCCAGGAAATGTTTCCTAGCTCCCAAAGTGGCTTTTCTGAGGCCCCAAAGCAGGACGCACATTATTGAAAACCATTTTTAGGCTTAGGGGTCTAATGAAATGTTTGAGCAATGAAATTCTTGGGTTCTTAAGTCAAGCATCTGTTAGACACAGTGAGGCATGATAATCAGCAGGGTGCAGGTTTGGCTGCTGCCGGGTCCTGGTCTGTACTTAAATGATGCAAATAATGTTATGACAAGGACTCAAGAAAATGCAGGATTTTTTTTTTTTTTTTTTTCACTTTGGATGCTTTTGATTCACAGTCTAAAAATGAGAAAGTAGTTCAGCAGGAAATACTGCAATGCCAGGTACTTGATTTAAGAGGTTAGTGATGAGAAAGCAGATCCCTGCCACCGTCTGCAAATCATATAGTTGTAAATTTTGCAAATACAGATGAACTTTCTATTGCAGCTTCCCTGAGACCTTCCTTCATAGTCCAACTTCAGTGTTTCTGATTAATAGAGAAACTGTCTCCCATTGCAGAATGGGGAGAGAGCAGCCTTTGCATCCCCCTGCAGCTAAGACACTGCTGCTCAGCTGACTGGGGTGGCTGGCAAGACTGTGGCTGCCAAATCCATCATTACACAGTTGGCTAAAAAACTGGGGTTAAAAAAAGCAGTGAAGCAATAAGACACTTCTAAAAGTAGTGCACCACAAGCAGAGGGGTATTGCTGGTTGGTCCTTCCACTTCCCAGCCTGAATCTATAGAGATAAAAAAACATAATAATGAAAAAGATGAAGAGCAGCAATAATTGTGCCATGAGTGCGATGTCTTTAGTCCACTTCTTACTCGGGGACAGTGTCCTTCAGAAACAAAAAGTCAAAGTTACCATTAAGTTAGCAGTTTCAGCAGACACTGCTCTAAAAAGGCATGGGGAGAGGCACATCAGCAGAGCCGAGTCTTCTGAATCAGAGTTGAACTATTTTTGCACAGAGAGGTCTGTGATTGAAGAGTCTCCTGAGCTATCTGACATTGTTTTCATAACCCTAGGGTAATATATATGTAATCACTACACTTAAACTGCATGAAATCCTTGGAGACTTTTTCCCCATCAATTAGACAATCTCAGTGATAGCTAAAGACTGCATTTCAGTTGCACTAAAATAATTATTTCTGACTTAGAACACTCAGAAGTTTAACATCCTAATAGGAATCTTGTCTAGATGGCTAGATAGCTATCCTCAATACATGTGTAAGGGGAGGCCTCCTCTGATGCTCTAGGAGTTTTTAAAACTAGAAAGCACTATTGCATTTACTTACCTTGGCCTCCAGCTTAACAGAGGTCACTGTTTTTTGCTAGTAATTGCAGTAGTAGAGTAAATTATTCTTTCTGTTGTATATGAGCACTCCTGACTTTAGTAAATGACCCTTCCTACAGCCAGGAATTCCTAGGCAAGAAGGAAATTTTCGTGAGGTCCTATAAACCCAGATAGCAAAATATACCCATAGCAAAAAGATGCTGCATGTGTGATAAATAAAACATCTGCCTGAACCTAAGACTAAAGTAGATAGATAGCCAGTTTCCATGTTAAGATCCCAGGTGTTTGCAAATTTTATCACCTGTCTGGCTATGGAGCCAGCCAGTGTTCTAGCCAGAATGTAGCCCTCTAAAAATCACTGCCTGTACTCAAAGCAGGACATTTAGAGGCTGCACCGAATCAATAGCACCACTAGGACTGAGTGAAGGAAAGCAAAGACAGGCAGTGGACAAAAGCACTTAAAATGCTCCAGGCTGCTCAAGTGGGAGAAAGCAGTAACGTGACTGGGGGTATGCATCTGCTCTCTGAAGAAAGCAGTACGAGTCCTCTGCTTTCTGAAATGAAGGGCAGATGTGAGTTTGCACTGAATGCTTTCTCTCTGGGAGATTCAGAACCACTCAGAAAGTGTTTGTGCACAGACTTTTGTCTTTGTGAAGGTGGTACCTTATTTCTTTTTATATTTAAAGTGCTCCTTTGCAATTCTGTCTTTTCAGAGTTTCAAATTGTGAAAGATCTTCATCGCTGGTGCCAAAGTGTGCTCTGATGAGAGTATACAATAGCCCTGAAAGGAGGGTGGATTGTGGCATATCAGCTTCACAGCTGAGGGGATGAAACCAAAGAGTGGTTGAAAACTCAATTTTCAAAGGTCCTACCATTGTGAGCTCTGTCTTGGGCATGTCAACATTGCTGTTTACCCTCACTCAGTGATTTTAGACACAATATCTTTGCAAGCTCAGAGGTGATCAGTAGTCTGGGTTTTCACCAAGTTCCTCATCTGGTGGGCAGAGCTTCTTTGTGTCTAGATCTTTAGGGGGCATGAGGAAGAATGCTGTGTTCAGGAGTACTTGTCATCTGCTCTTGCCATCTAAAAGGTTGCATAAGCTGCATGGAGAAGGGTGTATTTGAGAGGAAGAAATGGATTTTACCTTCAATACAGTTACAGAACAAATTGTGTGTGTGAGTGTGTGTTTGTGCATGTATTTTCTGATCCACTTTTGCTAAGCGGCATCCTCTTCCCACTCCCCATATGGCAATTGCAACACTATCTTCCTCTGGGAAGGTTGTTTGGGACTCAAGAGGCTCCATTTACTGATAAACAGCATCTTGGCAGCATCTGGGAAGTGTTGCCTCTCTCCTAGAAACCCTGCCTCCTCACCTTCCATCTCCTACTACAGACGAGGCAGGTGTGAATGATCTCATTGTGTTGTGGTGGAGGTTACGTGAAGGCATACTAGGAGCACTCTGTGCATAGCTGGAGCATAGTATTTCAGTGTGCTGATACAAACAGTAGTATTTACTGTATTTTATTTTACTTTTTGTTGGTGTTGCTAGCTTAGCCCACTTTGTAGAAGGTCACTTATGCAAATCCATGATGGCAGACAAATGTTTGCAGAAGAGAATGACATTAGGACCTTTGGAAGCATGGATAATTCATCTTCGTTTCTTCCTAGCACCTTTGCATTGCTTAACAGCACAAGAATTGCTAATGTAAGCTTACATGAGATGAGATCACTACCAAAAGATGAGCTGATGTTGGTCCTCACCTCTTGCCAGATAAGATATGACTTCCTTGTGCCCAATTGATTTTTGGCTGTTGGAATGACCTGTTGGCAGTAGTCATCATTTTGAGTGGCATCCTAGGCTCCTGCAAGTTTTAGTAGCTGAGGGGAAAGGCTGCAGTGAAAGAAGAGGGGAAGATTACAGTCATGGAGGAAAAAGTGTGCAGTTTTATAGACAGCTGATGGTCTGTTAGGCTGTGTCAAGTCTTCCAAGGACCAATAGGTCCTTAATCCACATGTAAAATGTAAAGTTGGTGAGGAGGGTGTGGTTGGGCTGTACCTCTGCAAATGCTGTTTGCGTGATTCTCTTGCAGTTTCCCCAGATGGAGTTAGGGAGGCTTCATCAGTACCTATTTGTAGACCAACATGAATGACTCAGGTTAAATTTTAAATCAGTTCATAGCAAAATCTAGAAAAAATCCCTTCCAGTGACCCTGATAATAGCTCATGATCTCATGGCTTCAGCACCCTACCTGATGTTCAAATGGGTGCTTCGCTGTCTGGAGAGCTCAGTATCCATGTGAAATTACGCATCCCCGGGGGAAACTCATTGCATTGGTCATGAGTGCTTGCCTACACAAGATGGGAGCTTGGAGGCATTTTTTCTCCTCAGGGTGAGGAGCCCATATGGTCTATATGTAGCAGCGTAATCTGTGTGGGAGTATTTTCTAGCAAATAGTATGAAAATGGTGGTGCTGGAGAGAAAGCCCTGAATTTGGATTAATGAGAGCACTGAGGTTTGATGAACTTCTGCTTCTCAGGGTCAGTTTTGGGGTCTAAGTCTTATTGCCGTAAATAATGTAGCTATAAAACCAGTGGGCCTGAGGGTCCAGTTTTGCAATTATCAGTAGCTGATGTAAAACTGCAGCTGAGATATATTGCTATTCCTTGATCACACAGTTGTGCTACTTTCCATGTCTGTCCTCACAAGGATGCCACTGTGTGGTGAACTGGACCAGCTCTTTGCTTCAGCTGAGAGTTACCTGCCCCTTCCCTAGTACTACTGAATCAGGTGGGTTGGCCACATTATTGCTAAAACTGAAACAAGGGGAAGGGAAGGAGGACAAGATTGTCCCTTTTGTGTAACAGCTTTGATCCTGAACGCATGTGAGTCTCGTTGCACTGCGCACTCACCCACTGCTGCTGCTGAAATCTGTGATTTTCCCAGGAGTGCTATGGAAACGGTGGTGTTACAACAGTGGTGAAAGTGGGCTGTGGTGAATCAACCCTCTGGTAGCAAACAGAAAGTTTAATTAGAAAAATCAGTGGGAAAATAAATATCTGCCCTGTTGCAATGCAGTTGTTATCTGTAGCAACCCCAAGCAAATATCCTTGCAAGGCAGTTGGTTTTCACCTTGCTAATCAGCAGAGACTTATGGTTACAATGTTGGGTGCTATGAATGGTGTGTAATCAGCATGAGTATGCTGGGTCTGGAAGGTTGTGAGTGCAGGGTAGTGAAACTCCTTTGAAGAGGAGCAAGAGTCAGTGTCCTGGGTTTCCTGAACATTTCTTTGGCCAGTCTGATTTCTGCTAGGTAGAAGGCCATTTTATGGAAGAATCATAGAATGGTTTAGGTTTGAAAGGACTTTAAAATCATCCAGTTCCAACCTCCCCGACATGGCCAGGGACACCTCACACTAGACTGTGTCACCCAAGGCTCTGTCCAACATGGCCTTGGACACTTCCAGGGATGGAGCATTTACCACTTTTCTGGGCAACCCATTCCAGTGCCTCACCACCCTCACAGTAAAGGACTTCATTATACCCAACCTGAACTTCCCCTGTCTAAGAAGCTAGTGCCAGTTCAGAGAAACTTCCTTAAATGTAGTGGAGAGGGCTTCAGAGTGGCTCCTTTTCATTAGAAGGAGAAGTGTGTATCCAAGCCAAGCAAAGAAGTAGAAGAGGCAATTGATTGGGACCCCATTGTAGTACAAAAGCTAACAGGAAAACTGTCATAATGCTTAAAAAGTGAGAGTTATTTTTTTGTTGGAAAAAAATACAGTGTTTTCTAACTCATCAGCCATTGGGATCCAGCAGTTTGTTCATTTTCCAAAGCCATGAGCATTTACAGCCCCACACCCCAGAGCATGCACTGCACCCTGCAGTGTCTCCAGCTTAGACACAGCATCTGCTGACAGGAGGTGCTTTCCTGCCTCTGCAGCTGCATGTTTTCTTCAAGCAACCTAACCTGTGCTGGCAAAGGTATGTAACTGCATCCACAGCAGGGGATTTCCTGACTTAGCAGTGTCTCCTACAGTGTGTAATCTCTTTTTTCTTCCACTTTTCCACATATTCTGGTCCTGTGCTGGTAAATCCCCGTAGCATAAATGAAGCCTGACTCAATCTTACTCTACACATAAAATGTAAAGTAGGTGACTGGTAAAATCAGGAATAGTTGTGCTTCTGCTTCTTAGCTGCCATTTCCTTTCACTAAGGAAGAACCTTAGGTGGCAAAGTGAGAGTCAGTTTGAAGCTGAATCCCATGTTCCTGTTTTTAAAATCCAAATCTGGGAGTAGAAAAAAAGCAACAGGAAAATATATTGATTTTTATGCTGTTTTCTGTGGGCAGTTCTCTATTTCTTTGCACAGCAGTGTGTGGAATTGGAGTTTATTGCTCTGAGTGCTGTATTGTTTGGCTATAGAGATGCTTGATGGGCAGAGACAAATGATGTCTTGCTTCCAAATGCTCTCTGACTTTTTAATTTTTGTTGGAAAACTCCCCTGGTATGAAAGCTGCCAAGTTGTGATTCCATCTGCCTGCATTGCATGCAGACACCTAGACACCCAAATGTGTTCACCTCTGAGAGGTTCCCAGTTGGTTTGGTTATGGGGTTAGAACAGATTAACAGGTAGGGATTGACATGTTGCAGAAGTAGGACACTGTCACTTGACACTCATCAAATGGACCTTACCTTTAAGACTGGGTACCAAATGGTTCCCTGGTTGGTTTACCAACCAGAAAGTGACAAAACCACATAGGTCAGGGCGCAAGGAGAAAGCCCAGCTGGAGGTAGCCTTTTCTTTGTTAGGAAATGACCAGTCCATGTTAGTCAATGATGCATGGTCGCTGTGCAGTGTCTTTGTCCATACTGGCATGTGTAGAAGCATGGGTTTACTGTATCACAGCACTTTCTTCATCAGTTTTAAATTCATTTGTGGTCTAGATAGATGTTTCGGATTTTGTGTGAAGCTACAGGGTGTTTTCCTTAGTCAAGACGGTAAATTGGGTAGTTATGGTACTTTGAACTTCAGTCTGAACTTCAGTTCAGATGGTTGAGAGCAAAGGCAAGAATATTCCAGATTGAAGATAGTGCAAATCAGAGCTGTTGTTGCATAGGAATTGGTAGTAGCAACTCCACATGTGTTGCTGCATGTTTCCTTTACAAAATGTTTCTTATTTTTTCCTGAGAAGTTTTAACAAGTCCCTTGTTTGCAGCAGACCTTTCCAGTTGTTCAGAAGAAAAGCCCTTTTCTTTCTATGTGCGTTGGGTATTCTGGGTATTGCTGATTTGGGAGCTGTTGCAGATCAGTGTTTCTCTCTGTCATCCTGATCATGAAAATTTTAAGGCTAAGCCTATGTGACTGCCTCTGTAATAGCAAAGAACATACCACAGAGTGCTGCTGGGATGCTCCAAGTATATGCCTTATGCATAGAGGAGAGGTACTGATACTGTCTTTGGTTACATGGTCAAATAGATTTTTTTGTTTAGTACTTCTGCTTCCTTCAGGGCTTGGTGATGCTGTCACTGACTTCTGTGAAACAGAATCAAAATCTTTAAGAAGAAAGTGGGCACACAAGGGCAGCATTAAATGTGTAGGAAAAGCAGAGACTTGGCATTTGCAAACTTTTCATTGTTCATCCAAAATGACTGCTGTTTGTTATTGCTGGGTTTTTGACATGCAGGCAGACAGGACACACGCAGTACATCTATATTTTACACCTACACTATGTATTTTGTTCTTTTTCTTTTTTCTTTTTTTTCTTGGATAAGCTTTGAACAAATGATAAGTTATTCTTTATACTTGGTAACACTGTGGAGAATTCTTGAATTATTTATTTTATGCATTTTAGCTTCATGTGTTTGGATGCCTGTGAGCTTACTTTGTGACTGATTGAGTGTTTGAGATTTCTGAATAAATAGTGGTAGTTTGAAATATCTTTCATGAAAAAGAGATCACCCTCCTTCCTCCCCCACTATCTCCTCTACAGAAAAAAAATCCCACATGCTTCCTTATGAGTGGTGGGAAGTTGATTTGTAAACCAGATGCTGCATAGGGGTAATTGAGTTGAAGTTGCTAGAAATATGTATATGCTATGCAACATCTGCAGATCTCAAGCTGTATTCATTATCTTTCCAGAATTTAGATTGTAATTATGGGTCCTTTATTTCAGTTTCCATGGTGATACAGAAAATGTTTCCCCCTTGTCCTTTCCTAATCAGGACACTTGTATATTTGAATGGTGAACATTTTTCTCTCCCTTGGGTAAAGTTTTATTAATACAGAGATATTAAGTTGACATGGAGCTGTCTGCTGCTCAGGTGGAGATTCAACAGCAGACGTATCGAGCGTTTGATACAGATTGTCCAGTGTCGGCGTTTAATTTGCCTGGATGCCAGTAAAAAATAGCATCCAGTGTTATAGCAAGTGATGAAGTTATGCTTTGGGTGTTAGTAAAGTTAAAATCAAAGTCAAGTGTCCAATAATATATCAAACCAGGCCAAACTCTTCCCCTCCATCCCTTCACCTTTCCTATTCTGTCTCAGAAAATGGGCTCTGCTCTTTTTTGCAGGGAGTTGCATGCATGCAGGTCATCCAGGGGTTGTCCTCACAGGAACAGTCCAGGAGTGCTCATCCACATGGCCTTTGTGAAATTTCTTGTAGTAACCAGAACTGCACACTACATTAAAGCACATCAGGTATACAGCCTCATGTCCACATATCCAGGTTTATAGTGTTATGGTTGGTTTAGAAAATGGTGGAAGATACGGCTTAATTACTAAGGATGATGTTTTACTCAGGATTTTTTGTTAAGCTGTTTGAGTGAAAAGTGGACTTCATTTTAAGTAGAATATTTTTTATTTACCATAAATAGCCAAAAGTTCTACACATATAAATAGGACTTAACAGCATTTGCTGAGCATTTAAAATAATCCTGTAGAAGCTGCATGAGCTTTAGGTAGATGCTCATGTTGAACTGACACAGTTGGTTGAAGAGTTTTGTGTGTATTGGTTTATCTGAATAGATCATAGCACATTTAGGCTATAGGGTTTATACAGCTTGAAATAATTCTTAAAAAATTTTCAAAGAAACTTCTTTTTAACAGCTTATATAAAAATAATCTATTTTTGTGATAGCTGGTCACTGATCATTTACAAACTAATGTCTAAAAGTTAGAAACTGTTAGCTTTTTCCTCCGGTTGAGAACAATTTTCTAGAAGGAACAGCAAACTTATTGTCAAACTGTGGCAAATCAGACCAGAGGGTCAAGTCTACCAGCGTGGCAGCATGGAAGAAGCCAGCTCCTGCTGGGATGGTGGTGGGAGCGGTTTGTTCTGGTACTGCCAGTTTCCTTGTTTTGTCCTCTCTGCCTGCGGAGCTGAGTGCTGTCTTCTGTGCAGCAGCAGATAAATTTATGGAGCAGTGACAGCAGTTGTCATTAAGTTCATGCTACAGATTTTTAATAGCCCTAACACAGTGTGTAAAACGGGGATCCAGTTTCCCCACCTCTAGCTGTATGGCTGGTGTGAAATTTGAGGTGAAAAAGCATGCTTTCCCTCCCAAACCAGGCAGTGTCACTGAGAAAGCTGCCCTCCACCCATTCATCTGCAATGTCCTGTATTTCAGCTGCTTGGGTTTACCATAGTGATTATCAGTGAGTCTTGGCAACCATATCGTACAGTCCATACTCAAGAGCAGGCATTGCACCAACCACACTCGACAGGTGGCTTGTTCACACACAAACATGCATGTATACACCTACTGCCCTTTGTCCCCACTGTTCCTTTCTCTGTGCTGTCAGTGGATCAAAATGTCCTGCTGTTGCACTTCCCTGATGCTGATAGCAGGGAGATCAGCAAAATGCCTCTGCGTTTTCATCCTGATAAAGCAAGGCCAAGTATATATAGTATGTATTGAACCCTCCTTCACCCATCTGGCAGATATTCACATACTAATGAGGGTGCAGTCATCTCATATTCAAAGCACGTGTTGGTAGCAGGAGGGGAAGGGCACTCACAGGGACATGCTCAAATGCGTATCTTCACTTTTAAAGGTTATAATTTACATTGGTCTCCTGAGTTCCTCTGCTGCTGGCAGATGGAGTCAGCAGTGCCTGTTAGCCAAGTGCCGTAATTATGTGTTCCTGGTATTAACCCAGAGCAGGTTATGTCTGAGTTACTTTTTCTGCACAAAAGAAGTTCCCTCTCCACCTTAGCAGGAGCTGCAGAGGCCTGGAAACATGAAAAAGTTTTCAAGTACTTTGCTTACTACTTTGTCTTTGCACATGCTAGTGATTTTACAAGTGGTTCTCTGTGTTGTGTCTTAGTGTTCTACTCTGTCAAACACCTTAATAAAAAAACAATAGAGTCACATGCAGATTTGGGTGAGGTCTAATAATATATAAATGCTGCTGATACAATATGAAATTCACAGGCTTTACAGAGGTTTGAAGAAGCAGGTGATTCTCAAGTTCATTCCCAAATCCTCCCTGAACCCTTGATCCCCTTTTTCTTCCTGGAAGGTCCTTCTGAGAGCCAGGAATGTCCTGTGTCTTCTGGCTTCTTGACTAAGGGCAGAAGACAGTCTAAAGCCAGAGTTATGATTTTTTTGCCAGTAAACAGTTACAGGGAGGATGAAGAATAGACAGCATCTCCAGGCAGCAATGATGACGTGATTAAGCAGTTTGATATCTCTGTGTCATGCTAACAAAAGTTTTTGGTCAGAAGTATCTGAAAAAGCAACACCAGCAGGGGTGGACCATAGACCCAAATTCAGCTGTTTGCTCTCCAGACATGAGGAGTATGGTACACAGGTATCTGAATTCAAAGGTACTGTTTGCATGCAGTAAGGTTTAAGAAGTTGGAGTCTTAAGACTCTAAGAGCCTCAGCATGGAGAGGTTCTTTTGTTGTGGAGAGCAAGTCCTCAATCTTGCTTTCTCTCTTACTTGGTTTCCTTACTGGTTACCTGCAGCTCGTTTTTAAAATGGTTAGAGGAAAAAGTCTGGATCCATGTCCTACTGAAGTTCATGAAGGTCTTTCCATTAACTGTATATTGCTTTTGAATTCTGTCTCCTAATCAACTAGAATTTTCATGGATTTTATCACAAATTTTGCCACAGTAAAGACTGCAGGACTTTGTTCTAATTGTTTTTGATCTGTGCCACACAAGTAATTTCTTTAGCAAGGCTTTTAGCAGAAGTTGAATGTCTCCTTTTGTAACAGCTTTGCAAACACAAGGTGAACAGTGAATTATGCTGTATCATTTGCCAGCACATACGCCAAATGTCAGGCAATGACAGAAACTAAAATTTATGGCACAGAAGGGAAGACTTTTATGATCTTATATGGACTAATGTAATGACTCTTTTATACAAACAGAGATGAAATGCATTTGAAAACATAGCTACTTAGAAAATTGGCCTGAACACATTCTAAAATCTGGAGAAGTTTATTAGAGGGAAGAGTCATGAAAGTGCCCTTTGTTTCTAATTCTGTAGGATGTTTTAATTTTGAAATATAATTGCTTGATTTTATTGCACCATCTGATTAGAGCGATCTTTTAAAAAGATGGCTCTCCATTGAACTCTTCTTCTGACATAATATGATGCAGAGTTCTTCTTAATTTTCTTTTCAGAGGTAATATTGATATTGTTGAAATAGCTGTTCAGAAACTAGATGAAACCAGATGTTGAAGCTTACTTCCACTAAGATATTCGGTACTCTGCCTTGTTCTTAAATAAGCTCAAGATTAGATCCTTTGTTATGAACAAGTGCCTATGAACTAACTAATCCTTGGGTATGTCAGGTCTCCTTCAAACCCAGAGAGGCTTGAGGCATGTAGAGCTGCTGTTACTGGGTGTACAGCAATAATTGCACACACCCACGGCTGCCGGTAAGACATGTTTGGGAGGAAAGCTGAATGGTTGGGGTCAATCCTAGATAACCCCACAGCCTGCTGCTCCAGTTGCTGGTCTGAGAACTCCATTTGTGTGAGAGTCCATTTTGGCCCCTAGCACGATCTCAAAATCCAGACAGGTATGTGGGTATAAAGCCATCATTGTGCCCTGAGGGTATATCAAACACTGTTTCAGCTGAGCATGCCCTCTGGTCCTTTCTGGGTGAGAGGGATGAAGGATCTTTTGAAAATGCCAAGGCTCCTGGCACTTTCAGACCTTTGGACTCTGCCCAACACTTCTCTTCTCATTGTGTTCTCTTACCAGACCTTTCCCTCATGTAGCTGGTAGTTTTCTCTCAGAATCAGAACTTTGTAACAAATTTAGGCATGCAGTGAAGTTGAGCATCTCGGGGAGCCCTGAATAGCTTCTCTCCGCCTTGACATACGGCAAAGTTTTCTCACATCATGAGATTTTCTTACATGAGATTTTCCTGACCCTCTGTTTCTGTTATCAGTGTCATGGCAGTCTGCTCTTTGGACTCATTTAGCTTTAACTTTCACCTCTCTGTAGTAAACTGAATAGAGCTTGGAAAGAGGAGTACTCACTGCAGGAAGGAAGTGTTTGGAGGATGCTCTTGAGGAGCTGAATGGTTTGAATGCCAGCTCTGCCCACAGCCTCTCTGCAAATCACCCTGTTAATAAAGAGCCTATTTTAGTTATGGAAACATGGAGTCTTCTCAGGCATTACCCAGCATGTGGTAAATTAAACAATCTTGGCCTGATTGCAAAATGTCACTTGAAATTTTAAGATCCTTTTTCTCTTTAACCCCTAAAATTTACAAGGCATTTTCGTTTAGATTTATTGTAATTAGATAATAATTCTGCTCCTTTGAGGCTCTTCTAGGAAGTTTTTTATCACTTTTTGATGGCTAATCTCAAAATATCCAAGGGCAGGAGCACTGCTTTGTCTCCCTGCATCTGATTTGGTTCAGTATAAGGGAACATATAGCAATGGCATACCATACAGTGATTTGGAGCTGGGACTGTACCAAAAACCAGGCCAGAGGATTAGTGCTGCATGAGGACAAATATGCCTCAGTCCCACAGACTCATCTCTCTGCTGCTGTTACTGTCTTTCAGGAAAAGAGATTTGAAAATCACTGTTAATAGACCAGAAGTACCTAGATCCATACTGAAATCCTTCCCTCCTCTGATCCATATTTAAACAGGCTTTTAACTGCAGCATGTGTTTATGTACAGTTTCCATACAGTCTAGAAGAAAGGATCCAATTTCTTTCATTTTGGAAAATCACAAACAAAAGACTTACTTTTTCTTGGAAAAGCACAGGGATTCATTGCAATCCACAAAGCAAACATCACCTTGGTCAGCACAGGTAAGAGGCATACATGGTACTCTTCATCTCAGTGTTTCTTGCTGGTCAATGAGCTGTGTGGTGTTAATTTAACAAGATCTGTTGCACTCCATCTTTTAACTCTGGCAGTGTGTTTTAGGAAGTGATAAGGCCTCTCAGGACTTTTCTTTGGCCCATTGTAACTCCTCATAGAACTGAGAGATAGATTGTGTATCACTGAAAAAGAAGAAAGATACTGTAGGTTAACCAGGCCACTTACCTGCAGATGTGAGGGGACATTTTTCAGCCTGATTTTCAATGTTTGATGTGCTGAGCTTTCCTGTGTTTTTGGAGAGATGCTTCCGTGTGCCAGTGCCTTTGTGTTCTGTTTGGAGGTGATGCTCATCATTTTCTTCAGTTTCTTCATAGCCAGTTCTCCAACCCTGAATGCAGACTTTCCTGACTTATTGGTGATTTCTGCTCCTCAGTATTCCCCTTGCCTCTTTCCTGGCCTGTGGACATGTGTGACACAACAGGGAAAGGTTGGGAGGCAGGACTGAGAAAAAGAAAATCAAATCACATTCTTTTAGTATAAAGTACTATCTACCCTTAATTTTAGAATTGACTGCTATTGCTCTGTGGGGACTTTTGGCTAATTAAATTTGAAATAGATAATGCTGTCTCAATGTGTATTCCTGATGCTGTACTGTTTATTCATGTCAGGTATACATAAGACATTCGACATTTTATTCCTTAAGGATCTCTCAGGTAAATTACAGGCATTTTACTGCTCTGACCTTTTCCTTTACATGAAGAACTTTTGTTTTCACCATTTTTTGGTGGAATATAATGTTAGAACGGATGTAATTGGAGAGGTGTAGTTGTTCTAGTCTGTATAGTTGGGTTATTACCTGTAATGATCCTATAATACTGATACTTGTAAGTGATTATCTCTTACCAAACTACTTTAAATTTAAAGAAAAAGACTGTTTCACTGAATGGTTTTGGTGAATCACCTTTTCTGTTCCTTTCCCTGAATACTACATTTGCTTTCCTAATGCATTTTGTGCCCAAGTCTTAGGGAGATGGCTTGCTCTATTAATATGTTTCTGGAGTTCTCCTGTTATGAATAGCCTTTTATGGCTTTAATGTAGTTTTTGTAAATTCCTCTATTATTGATCCAGATATTATCCCAGCAGGAGTCAAAACCACAAGACAATTGTGTGAGGATAATTTCTTACTACAGTAGCATTTTATTCTGAAAGCCTGCTGTGTGGTGTGTGCTTTGATGGATGACCCGCTGTTTAAAATGTGTATTAGACATTGGCTTGCTAATTAAATGCCTTAAGGAGTGCCTGTACCCATTCAGTCTCAGTAAATTTGTGAAATTTCTGTTATTTTATTTCTTGCTTACGTTCTTGTGTTTACTTCTTTCTATTTTCTGATTTTGTAGAGAAGAATGGGAGTAATAAAAAAAAAAAAAATCAAATTGCTTTCTGCCCTTACTCAAGAGTTTCAGCTCATGGGTGGGTTGAGACAATGAGGGCTCTTGGTTTCAGTACTAGGTCTGCCAGGGGAGCATGAGGAGAAGAGGTGGGCTTTGCATTTCAGAAGGGAGTGAGAAGAGCACAGGGAGATCTGAATTTGGATTCCTTTCTCCTTCTGAAGGATCATTTCCCATGTCTCAGAAGAGGACCATAATTACATATGTAATATGTACACATAATTACAAAGCTGCAAGGTGCTCTTAGACTTCTCTGTTGAAGTGCCTGTGCTTGATGCATTTTACTGGGAGGGAGGATGTGAGACCATTCATAGGTGAAGAAAGGGGGTAAAGTTATTCTCCTAATCTCTGAGCTGTTAAATTGAAAGAGCAGTCAAGGGGGCAGGGATTTCTGCACACTTCCAGGAAACTTTTCCTGTGTATAATCCCCATTCCCTTTGTTGTTTTGGGTTGGGGCCTTAGTGTTTTTGTTCGTTTGTTTGTTTGTGTTTTTTTGTTTTGTTTTGTTTTTTCCCTTCTTTTTTTTTTTTGTGGAGTGGGTATGAATCAGAAACATTATATTTACTGATGAGGTTTCTGCAGGGCTGCTCTTAATCCCTTCATCCTCCAGCCTGTACTGTACTGATACTGACCCATACATGGGATTTTGTACTTGGCCTTGTTGAACTTCAGGAGGTTGATATTGGCCCACTTCTAATGCCTGTCAAAGTACCTCTGGATGGCATTCCTTCCCCCAAGCGCATCAAGTGTGCCACTCAGCTTGATGTTATCTGCAAACTTGTTGAAGGTGCACTCAATCCCTCTATGTCATTAGTAAAGATTCTGAACAGTACTGATCTCAGTATAGACTGCTGAGGTACACCACTTTTGCTGATCTCTTATTGGACATTGAGGATATTGTGTAGGGCCATGTCAAAGGCCTTACAGAAGTTAAGTTGGATGACATCTTTTGGTCTTCTCTTATCCACCAACGCAGTCAGTCCAGCACAGGTGGCCACCAGATTACTCAGGTAGGGTTTGCCCTCTGTGATGCGATATTGGCTGTGTCTAATCACCTTTCTGTCATCCGTATTCGTGGACATCTTCCAGGAAAGACCTGTTCCATGACCCTACTGGGCACAGAGATGAGGCTGACTGGTAGTTCCGAGGGTCCTGCTTTTTACCCTTTTAAAGAATGAGTGTGAAGTTCCCCATTTTTGGTCACTGGGTGTCTTCACCTGACTGGCATGACTTTTCAAGTATAATGGAGAGCAGCCTAACAACTACATCAACCAATTCCCTCAGAACTCTGGGATGCATCTCACCAGGTCCCATGGACTTTGCCTCACACAGAGTTGTGGTCAATGGCTCAGTGTCCAGCTGGAGACCAGTAATGAGTGGTGTCCCTCAGGGATCGATGTTGGGACGGGTCTTGTTCAACATCTTTGTCGCTGACATGGACAGTGGGATTGAATGAGCCCTCAGCAAGTTTGCCAATGACACCAAGATGTGTGGCTCAGTTGATACGCTGGAGGGAAGGAATGCCATCCAGAGGGACCTTGACACACTTGTTAGGTGGGCTAATGCCAGCCTCATGATGTTTAACCATGACAAGTGCAAGGTCCTACACCTGGGTCAGAGCAATCCTAGGCACAGCTACAGGTTGGGCAGAGAAGAGATTCAGAGCAGCCCTGCGGAGAAGGACTTGGGGGTGTTGGTCAATGAGAAAATGAACATGAGCCAGCTTCAGTGTGCGCTCGCAGCCCAGAAAGCCAACCGTATCCTGGGCTGCATCAAAAGGAGCGTGACCAGCAGGTCGAAGGAGGTGATCCTGCCCCTCTACTCTGCTCTCATGAGACCTCACCTGGAGTATTGTGTGCAGTTCTGGTGTCCTCAACATCAGAAGGACATGGAACTGTTGGAACAAGTCCAGAGAAGGGCCAGGAGGATGATCAGGAGGCTGGAGCACCTCCTGTATGAAGGTAGGCTGAGAAAGTTGGGGCTGCTCAGCCTGGAGAAGGCTGTGTCGAGACCTCATAGCAGCCTTCCAGTATCTGAAGGGGAGCTATAGAGATGCTGGGGAGGGACTCTTCATTAGGGACTGTAGTGACAGGCCCTAATGAAAGTTTTAAAACTTACATAGGGTTAAAACTTACATAGGGGAAGTTTAGATTGGATATAAAGAAGAAGTTCTTTCCTGTAAGGGTGGTGAGGCACTGGAATGGGTTGCCCAGGGAAGTTGTGAATGCTCTATCCCTGGTGGTGTTCAAGGCCCGGTTGGACAGAACCTTGGGTGACATGGTTTAGTGTGAGGTGTCCCTGCCCATGGCAGTGGGGTTAGAACTAGATGATCTTAAGGTCCTTTCCAACCCTCACTATTCTGTGATTCTATTCTGTGACTTGTATATGTTCAGGTCCCTCAGAGGATCTCAAACCTGATCATCGTCTGTGATGGGTGGGACTTCATTCCTCCAGTCCCTGCCTTGAGATTCAGGGAACTCGAGAGATATGGAACAAGCAATTGCCAGTAAAAACTGAGGCAAAGAAGTTGTTAAGTACCTCAGCTTTCTCTGTGTCGGTTTTCACCAGGTTCCCTGTATCATTTATCAGCTGGGAATGAAAACATGGATTCATCTAAACCAAAGCAAATTACTAATTTTCTGTTAAACACAGTAATTAATATTATTTTAAAAGATGAGAGTTGGAGACCAATTTTGAAAAATATGATTGTTCTGTAGTGATGACCTTCTTGAGAACAAACCCACAGGTTTGAGGACAAGCAAGCAGGTGGCCCTGCTTGGGTTGGGGGTGGACAAGATGACCTCCAGAGGTTCCTTCCAATCTCAACCACTCTAAACCACAAATAGTTGTGTTTGCAAAGGCAGGCATTCTGTTTTCATTAGTATTGTCAGCAGTCTGGGAGCACAACTTATTTTCTTTCACTGTGAATGCTCCTTGTTTATTTGAAAGAAGGGGAGACAAAGCAAAAGCAAGGCCTGGCATCAGATGCATAAAGAGGAGGAAAGTCCCTGTTTTTCTTCTGAAAGTTCTTGCAGAACACATTCAAGGCCAAATCATGATTTTTTTTCATCTGTGTCCCTCACATGTAATTATCTGTGTCAGTCCAACCAGAGAGCTCTCGCTGATACCTTCAAGTAAATGCTCTGTGTTCACAGTAGAGACTTCTGTGGGAAAGAGGATACTGTACTCTAACCAGAGAAAACTATTTTGTTCTCATTGATAAACCTTTAGCCCATGGAGGAAGTGTGTAGGATCAGATAACTTTTAACTAACGAAAGCAGGCAGGAAATGAGGGAACACATCTCCCCCCAGTCTCTCTTTAGACCGTATAGCCCCAGTATGGGATTTGGAGATTCCTAGCTGGCTTGTGGGACTGGTCATGTTCTCCCAAGTTCCTGGGGATGGGTAGTAGGGTTGTGGTAGTACCTGTTATGAAACTCCTTTCCCCACCAGCACCACCTGCTTGGGGCAATGCTAACTCCTGTTGTTTCCTCCTCCTTCTCCTCCTGCATAGAAGCAAATTGCTGATACCTGTTCATCAGGCCTGTGCTGTGCCTTTCTGTTTTTTGTCTGACCTGTGTTTTCATGGAAACAGTTGCTTTGGGGCTGCAAGGCAGCCCCAAGGCACTTCAATATCCCAAAACCTCAATTGATAATTACATTTGTTGGTTAACTTCTTCAAGTAAAGGCAGACGGTTTCTCAGTTCAGGATGGGGTGAGAAACAGCCATGTCCACTCCACTGAGTGATTTATACAGGCTATGGTGTTTTATAAGTTCAGTGCTGCAGTACACAGAGGTAGAAACTGTCTTGCATGCACTGGAGATGAGTGCAAAAGAAAGGAAAAGAGAGAAGAGCACATTTTGGGAGGTGTAGAGAGAGAAATTTCTTCTAATCCCTCTGAAATTATTTTATTTTGAAAATTATTAGGTCTGGATGGACTAAGCCAACTGAGTTACCAAGACAGCCTATCCTATGGTGAAGATGACCATTTATCTGTTGATTCAAGAGCAACAACTGAGAGTAGGGGCATGGGGCAGCATGAAGAGCCTAGGATGGAGTCCAGTATTGCTGATGCCATTAGGCCGCAAGCCACAGAAGGACATTTGGAAGTGGATACCAACCAGGGATTTGAAGTAAGTGATGCTACTGACAGGTCATCGCCTTGGAACCCCAAGGTATGGTGAATTGTCATGTATTACCCACAGCGTAAGCTTTCAAAGAGTATTGGGGGCCAAAAAATATTAGAGGAGAAATGAAGTGAAAAATTGGTCAGCACAGAATACGATAGTGGTACTTCCCTGTGCATGTGTGCATGAACATATGCTCCTCTCTACATGTTTTCCCTTTTTCTGGTATTTTATCTCTTGCTACTAACACTCATTCAGAGAAGCTGTTTTATTGCTTGATTTCTGACTGCAATCTCTGAATTGAAATTGGAGCTATTAGCTGCCTGACAGCATTTACTATCATTTAGCAAAGAGCACTCTGTACTGTAGCGGCCCAGAGCTTTGTTATTGGCTGTATGTGCAGGGTGAGTGTCTAGGGACCTGGTGTGTGGTCGCTGGGTCAGACCTGTGCCTCTTTTTCCAGGTAGTTTCTATGGCTTAGGCAGTGGACGCATCTGGAAAGCTGAAGGCAGCTGGTGAGGGTGGCCCATGACATAGCCGAGTGATCAAAACTCTGGTCCCCATTGATACTAGGCATCCTTCCAGGGAAGGAGAGAGCCTGAGGTTGGAGCTCCTCTGCTTTTCCTTAGCTCTGCACCTATAATTTGAAGACTTAAGAAAGCGTTACAGATTTTAAGGCATTGTAAACACCTGATGACTTAGCATCTCCATTTTCTCTCCTATTTTTTCAGTGTCACGTGTGGGTTTTCATTATTACTTTACCACAAGATTAAATTTCTTGAAAAAAAAAAAATCAGCCTGCATCAGATATATTAAAAGAACAGCACGAAGGTCACATCTTCAGCCTGAGTTATAAGGGACTGTTCTTCAGCTGTGGAATGAATACCCCCATCAAACTCTGAGGAACAAGGCTTTGAGGGAAAGGTTCTTTTCCTCAGAGCATGCTGCCTGCAGCAAGTTAAAGAGATGGAAAGCAGTTCTTGGTGTATATGCTGCAGCCCTAAGAGGAGTTTTGAACGGATTTTGATTTGCTGTACAGTCCAGTTCCCCAAAATACTACGCTACACATGGGAACTCCGTGCACTGGCAGCTCTGTCCTCTCTTTGCTGTGTGCCTCTGACACACACTGTTTGTCTGCCCTTCTGAGGCTCATTTCTCCTTTTCAGCGTTTGATGTACATTGCCATGGTTTATGTGCTGCAACGTCTCCAGTGTCCTCTTGTATTTCTTTGGAATACATGTCTTGTTTTGCTCCTGGTATCTACATTTTAAAAATGCAAAGAATGATTATAGAATCAGGGGGCAGGTATGACTAAGTCCCAGTTTATGTACTACAAGCAGCTTCTCATGCAAAGGTATTGTGTGGATTAATGAAAGACTTTATTGCAGGAACTAAATGTTCTGACATGCCAGAAATGTCCAAGCACTGTTATGCTCCACTCAAAGGACCTCTCTTTAGAAACAAAATGATAATTTTATGCCCCTGCAGTGCAACCACAAGTACTATTTTAAGCCTTGTCCATGGAGCTCCTTCAGGTTTCTCTGGCAGATGCTTATTTTACCTCATGAAGTGGATATTGGCTGTACTGGACAACTGGGTTAGACATACAGTATCAATCTGTATACTTGGCTTGACCTCTTAACAGCTGTACTGAGAAAAGAGGAAGAAAGAAATTTGGATGACATACCTAAAACCCATACTTTCCTTGTATTCCAGTTTAAATGTCTGTATAACCGATATTTTCATGAAAGGACAGCCCCAGCCCAGCTCTGAAAGCTGAGGGGAATTCTGTTAGTGACTTCCACAGAAAGATAATAGAGCATCTGTAAGCTTCACGTGCTGAAAACCTGTACAGGGGTGAGTCCCAAATAGTCTGATAGGACCAGGCTGTGGTGTCTCTAAAGCTTGGTTGCCCACAGAAAGGTCAGTGCCACAGAATCTGTCATTTCTCTTTCCCTCTCTGCTTCCAGTTCATGCAGTTTTCTCTGCAGTGGATGTGGCCAGAGCTGTAGTAGCACACACCGAAATTTCCTGAAATCCAGATTCTTTCTAGTTTTTCTGTCAAAAGCTAGGTGATAACTGACCTTCAGTCTACTCTACATGCTGCCAGGAGATGAGATACTCAGCCCTGTTGGGGCAAGAAAGTGCTCTTCAATCTTTGTACCTGTGGGTTTATGATGAATTTGCATTCTCCAGCTCAGGCATGTTGATGAAAGCAGTTATGCGGCAGGCACAGTTATCTCCTCACTTTAGCAGCAGTTCTTAAATGTCTTGATTCCGTCCTCTCAATAGCAAATGCACAGATGAAAGTAGGGAGGGGTGAACATGTGGAACATGAGTCAAGTGCAATCCTGTTACATTTCCTTCTTAGATATTATTTCATCAGCCAGACAGAAATAACTTGACAGCTACACAGCAGCACTTAGCATTTACATAACATCACAGTCTCTCCATGCAAGCTGGCCTGCCTTGCATTTTTGTCTTTGCAGCCTGCTGTTCATGCAGAAAGGCATTTTTATGGGCAACCAAGTAATTTTGTGTGCTATCCAAGCATTGGATATCATTGGACATTGCTTCCTCAAGTCATATGGCAGCAGGTCTCCATCACTAATATGCACGCATGGACTTTTGTATTCGTATACATGAATCTTAAGCACATATGAAAAGCTGGAACATTGCACATCATGGCAGATGAACTTGAGCACTCAAAAAGTAGATTGACAGTAAGTAGATAAAATTTTTGAGGTTTGTCCAAGGTCTTGTTTGGGAGACATGCCACCCTAGACACTTATGAAGGGAATTACGTCAGAAGTCCTGTGGCCCATCATCTGTACTCTTAACAATAAGATTCCTGATCTGTACTCTAAACAATAAGATGTTGAAGTGTTACTTGAAATGTGAAAGAAGATAAATGTTTGAGGAGGAGGGTGACTCAGACTGCTAGTGACAGGCCCTAATTCACCTTCTGGCTATTAACTGAAAATCTTTCCCTAGTACAGTGTATACTCATGTTTAAATACAAGTCATTGATCACTATAGCAACCACTTTATCACATGAAGCACATTCTAGCTCTAAGATAAAAAAGTAGTTTTGAACAGAAATGCACACGCCTACTCATCAAAAGGTAAGGTGAGGTGTTTTTTATCTTGTTTTATCAAGATGGTTCTTGTTTTAAAAGTAGATAAAAGATTGTGTGTGAATTGGTTTCAGCATGTTTTGATTATTTATTTTGAATTTTTATTCCAAATGTATTAGTATCTGAACTGAAGGAACTGATGCTTTTCTTTGGGAGATTTAAAAAGAGAATAAAGAGTAAATATGTATTTAATCAGACTGTTTTTCTTGATTATTGTTGCTTTAGCTGTAGAAAAGCTATTGAATTATAAGGCAGCATCTAGAAATGGAATTTCTTTTCTGCAAGAAATTCTGACATCTTGATTTCCCCTCCCTTCAACTCAAAAGCAGTGCTTAATTTTTGTTTTATTTTCCAGTGTAACAAAATATCTAAAAAGTTAGCAGATTTGACTGAATTGTTTGATTTTGGTAATGGAAAAAATTCAGTTTTGAAAGAATTCCAGTGTATATTTGAAGTAATAGATGAAGCTGGGGGGGGGGGGGGGGTAATAAAACTAAACCTAAATGTCTCAGGATTAATTATTAATATCTCAAAACTGAGGGGTTTTTTGTTTTGTTTTGGTTTGTTTTTTTTTTTTCTAGAATTTTTGCCAAATTAAATCTTCTGCAAAACATTTAAATATCGATGAAACTTTTCTTTGGAAATGCTTCAACAAGTGCTGTTGCTTACTATATTGTATGAGGAATAGTACACAAAATGAGGCAATTAACTATCCCTGGCCTTTTAGAAACAGTGGGATCCTTATTTTGCATAGCAACTGCCTGCACTTGCAAGCACAAGTGAGGAGAACAATTTCTTTTAAATAGAGTAGGGATCACAGAAGCAGTTGAACTTCAATGGGGCTTTTACTTCTTCCTTCTCTTTGCAGGAACATACTGAAGTGAATAGCATACCAGCTCATCATAGTGCTCATGAGCCCATCTGTAAATGTGGTGATTTAGACATCCTCTTCAACTATAAAGCCTCAAGTCAAAAGTTAGTAGTTACTGTCTTAGAAGCAAGGGGTATCCCAGACAAAGACCGCAGTGGAGTGAACACCTGGCAAGTGCACACAGTGCTGATGCCTAGCAAGAAACAGAGGGGTAAGACAAGTGTTCAGAGGGGACCGATCCCCATGTTCAAGGATAAAATTACCTTCAATAAGCTGGAGCCAGAGGAGTTAAGCAGCCATGGCATTCGTTTCCGACTCTATGCGGTGCACAAGATGGTTGGAGAGAAGATGATGGGTGAGCAGTTGTTCTGCCTGAGCAACATCAGCCAGGAAGGGGAAACAAAAGTGACACTGGTCTTGGAGCCAAGGAGTAACTTGAGTGTAAGTTTGATGGAAGAAACATGGACTCTGTAAAATTGTTCACCTGGTGAATGGGGACCAGCTGTGCTGACACCTTTCATTCAGAGCTATTAGGGTTAAACTGGTGGATCTGTCCTACTGTCACTTGAAAATTTATCGGTAAGGCCATATCTTCCCCACACAAAGCTGTGTGTTATTAACAATGGCTCAGCTAGCAAACTTAAACAAAATCATGTAGAGGTACTACATATAAACACATCATCAAATGCTGTGTCATTCAGAAATAATAGGCTGGTTCTGGAACCACCAAGGCTAATTATGTCTTAATTTCAACAAGGACAGTAGTTTTTTGTGCACTGTTACGTGGGTGGATCTGTACTACTACCACTGCAAGAGCTACCTCTTTTGGCACTAACACCTAGCTTGTGGATTTCTGTGTTGTGCAGTTTACATGTTATCAGAAATGCCTAGTAATGTTCCTTTTCATGACAGGTGGAAGTGAAAAGGTGGGCCTTGTGAGGAAGAACTGGTTGTGCTGCTTTATAGTCTTCCATGCACATCACAGTTGTATCTTGCTCTGGCTCTGCCAATCAATTTGTATAGATGAGTTCTGTCATGATTCATTGTCTAAAAAAAGCTCAGTGGGAGGTGGTGCACATGAAATCAATAAACTGTGTATTTTCCAGCAGAGCGGGGGGGGGGGGGGGTAGGGTGGGATAGAGAGAGCATCATAGTAACAAAGAAAGAAAGAAAGAAAATTCACTGTACATGACCTGAAAACCCCAAACTGCAAAATGCATTCCATCCAAAAGACATTGTCGAGGGAATTTACTGTGTGTTTGATGTAGTAGGATGTATACTTATCTCAGAGGCTTTGATTTACACTAGTGATAACACATTACTCAGAGTTCCTCATCTTTAAAGAGCAAGTTCAGAGGTGTGTTTTTGTAAAAGTGATGCTCTGATTCTGCTGGAGCCCCATCGTAATTCATTCTTAGTCATTGTTATTTCTTAAGAAAGATCTTACTAAACAAGGGTAAAAGATATAAATTAAGGGAGGGTGGTGTTGAATGTCCTGATGAGTCTTTCAGTGCTCTTTCCCTGCAGTGTGCAGACTCTCAGCTTAGTCTGTCAGCAGTCTCTCACAGCGATAGTGCTTCTTCAACACAGTCCCTGTCGCATGGAGGGGTGCCAGAGCTGCTTGTGGGATTGTCATACAATGCCACTACAGGGCGGCTGTCAGTGGAGGTGATCAAAGGCAGTCACTTCCGAAACCTCGCCATTAATAGGCCACCTGGTAAGTACTTTCACTGCTGTTAAATAGCACCATTGAGTCAAAATTTGGTTTTTATTTTCTTCCTCAAGATACTCAATTATGTCATTGCTGAGGTAGGTTTCCTTGCAGAACATCTGATTGAAAATTAAAAGCATTATTTCAAATACATGTGCTGGTAATTTTTACCGTGTAATTGGAGGCAATCATGAAGACGCAGCTGATGGGACAGTAATACTTGAATGTCTCTTTTATTGCATGTACCTTGACAAGATCTGATTATGGTGAAAGTGCTATTATACCCAAAGAACAGAGCAATTCTCAGCAGATCCATGAAAAGAAAGAAGCACTTTTCAAGTGATTATATGTTACCATGTGACCTACAGAGGCCCTGCCTAGTGCCAGTAAGTGTTTCCCAGGGCTATACTTTGTTTAGTCCCCTTGTTATGCTGCTGAGGGCTAGGTGATCTGGCGCTTGGGCCCTTCGGGATTCTGCTGCTGGGAATTCTCTGCTGCCACAAAAGGAAATTTTCTGCAGAAAGAAGTTTTGAAAGTTGTTCTTCTGGGTTGCAGCAGTTGAGTTCTCTTCCTGCAATGCCTAAAGGAAAAAACGGAAACTGTGTTACAGGAGGTTTAGTTAGTGCCTGAGCTGTAGTTACTCCCTGACAAGGACAGTGGTGCTAATGTCCATGATAAAGCAGCCATAGTGCATGGTGTTACCTGCATTGTTGCTGGGGTCTCTCATTCAGGGGTTGAATGGCAGTGCTGTATTCATCTTGTATTGTTCATTTGCCTCCTGTCTGAAATCAGCCGCTAATGGCTATGTGAAATAATATTTTCTTGTTTGTTCATGTGCTTGCTTTCTGTGATGTGCTTGCCTGCCTGTCACAGGTAGTAACCTTTGACAGTCCCTTGCCTTCACTGGATTTGACATAATATCTCCAACTTGCAAAATGCTAAGGTTGCTTTTACAAGATACTGTGCATTTTGGCCCAGAGCTAAAAAAATATTTATGCAATATTTCAATATATGGATGTGAAAACTTGAGTTTCCACTAAACTATACTTACGTATATTACAGAAATAATCTGTCATCAGTCAGTCCCTTGAGAATTAAGGGCAAGTCTATGCAGCAGTAATAAAACATGACCCCAGTCTGCATAGCCTTTGCAAGTCTTGCATTAGCTGTGGCAACATAGCTGTCCATGTGAGTTAAAGACATGGTCTTGTTTGCAAGACCATGTCTTACTAAAAGGTTTCATGTTGGCACCTTTTTAGTAATTAAAAGCAAAGACAGACTAAGACAAATGTCTTAGCAAGCAAGCTCAACTGCATTTATATATGCTGCAGTGGAGATACATCCTAAAGGTTTATTCTTAGAAATGAAATTCAAGTAGTCCAAATACAGCTCCAGGTTAATTTACTACAGTGTTTTTTTCTGGCATGTTTTCATGTATCTACCTGTGGTACTGGAGTTTTGTCTCTTAGCTGCCTGAAGATGTGGATTATGCAGCACTTCTGTTCTTAAATCAGGCCCTGTGCAAGTTGTCTTGTGTCTGGCTGGGTCAGGCATATGTAGTGCCTACTCTTTTCCCATAAATTGAATGTCTTCACTGTATAGAATTCAAATAATTGCCTTCCAGCTTCCTACCTGCAATATCATGTCTAAATTATTCACAGGTTTTGGTATTCTTCTAACAAATGTCTTTCTGGGTGCATGTTGTGTAGGTTCATGTGTTACAGTAAACTGAGCAGCCCTATAACTCATTGTCTATGAGTGCTGGTGAGTTGTGTCTGTCCTGGGCCTCTGATGGGATAGCATTTGGCAGGTTAGCCATGTGTGTACATGTTAGCTTTCAGCATGGGAAAGCTTAGCTGCCTTGATTAGACATCCCATTCAGCTTCTTAGCTGGTGGCTGTACAGAAGTGCAGTAGTTTGGTTGGCAGCAACTTTAAACCTGAGAAGCATTCTGTGTTGATGCGGTAAGAACAGGAGCAGTATATGGGAAAATGATAACATTCCTTGAGGGACTTTTTGATTTAGATTCTGCCTGAATTTTCCATTTTTGTGTTTGCAGGAATTCAGATAAGCCTAGTCTAATTGGTTTGATAAGCTGGACAATAACTTCTGTCAGCCATCCAAAGTAGTAGTCCTGGCATTGCTTCATAACAGTTCTTCAGTCTTCACTGTTAAGGCTATCTTGAGTTGTTTCTTTGCATCCTTTCCGTATCCAGGTCAACTTCAGCATTGTCAGACCAGTATCTCTTAGCATTAAATCAGTTTATAGGTAAAACACAGAAATTCATAAATGATTACAGGTGAGTTCTGAACCTATCACAACCTGCTTCTTTTATTCCAAGTCACATTGTTGCTTCTGCATTCAGCATTATTCTTCTGCTCTTACAAAGTTCCCAGTAGTGTGGTGAGAAAAGGAAAACCCAGTGAAGCAGAAACTGAAAGAAGTTAGAAAGAAGAAAACCAGCCCTTGTCTCAGATGTTTGAGTAGCATTTCACTGTAACTCCTGCAGGAACTGCAAAGGAGTGCTGTGAGGTCCAATCATTACTGTCTGAAACATGCTGAATGAGATGCTCAATAAGTGCTTCTCTGGGTGAAAACGAAAACTGCTATCTCCCTTTCTGGAGGGTGAGCAAATAGCCTCTGTGTTTTCTCAAATACATCCTATCTGCAGTTCTGTTGTTTGAGGCTCAGAGGGAGTGATTTATTTCTTGAAAGCATCATGAGGATTTCAAATATAACGGTGCTTCAGGACACTGAAATACCAAGCACAGACTGCTGTTCAGGCAGCCATTTATGGTACAACTGAGATAAGTCAACAGGCAGAATCCATCTCCATTCCTAGCCCTGCATGTACAGAGCCTGTACAGTACCCATATGTGGTCCTGTCGCAGCCCAGTGTCTTTAGTATTGTCTGCTGCTGACAGCTGCAGCTATGGGCAATGTCATGAGAGTCATGCACAGCATCAAATTCTCCAGCTGTGCTTTTTGCCCACCTTGACCTTCGCATCTGATACCTGCAGTCCTGCATAGGTGAGCTCAGAATCTCTTACAGTGTGTGTGCTCACTGCTTGGCATCCTTGCACAGGGATTTCACTGTGTACAGAAGGATCTGGACTGGAGCATTGGTGATTCTAGGTGTTAAAGACAGCAGAGGCTAAACCAGATGGTTTTGTAGAGAAGAAGAGGAAGATTGTGCACATCTCAGTTTTTCCTGGGCATATCTTCTCCTTCACTTAAACCTTTAAACTGAGTAAGGTAAACATCAAAGTCATGGGTGATTATATGAGTAATAACTGGGTTAGAAAACAGGTGGACAACTTGGAGACTTAAATCTTGTAGGCAGTGTCTTCTCTTCAGGTCACATATGTGGAATTTAAGGATAGTTTGGTCAAGGATAAGTGTCCAGGTATTGTTTTGGGAGCATGCTGAGTTATAGGCCTGGGTCTACAATCTCTGATCACACAAATAGATCCATTATCACTCAGAGCACTTAAGAGCACTCAAGAGTATGGCTGCAGCATTGGACTGTAAATTATTAGTGTGTGCCAAAAAGCCTTATGCATAAAAACATCTACGGTTTTGTCAGGCATGGACACTCTGTATTTTAGTGCTAATGGCTTGTATGCTGTGTACCTCATTCTCTTTGGTTCTTGTAAAATCATTAACCTATGCTAGCGTTATGCAGGGGTTCATATTTCGGTCTGTGTTATTGTATCTTCTTAGAACAAAACCTAGTGTGTTAGTTTAAAGGATGTTCATTATTATAAAAGTAACAAGAGAAACCTACACCACTGGCAGACATATCTTAAAAAAATTATAACCAGTTACATGCTATGAGCATGGTACCTTGGGACTGTAGTGATAGACCAGGAATCATTCGTGCTAGTCAGTGAGTGTATAAACATGCAACAGAGTGATGGTCTCTGTTCACATGGTGTCTAACCTTCATCAGCTGCTTTGCTGGGTGCAGTTCTGTCTCCTTTAATCCATACTTCATTCTTTCCCCTTCTGCATTTCTTTTGCGGCTTACGCCTGTGTGTAATGCAATTTGAGAAGGACTATTGTGAAGATATTCCCTTGCCTAAGGAAAGTCCTCCAAGTTTTTCAGCAGCTGCAGAATTAATCACACATAATAATTACATCCATACATGATCATTATTATACCAGCAGCGTATTAACCCCATTAAATAAACACAATAGCATTAATGCTATTGTAGACAGGAGGGAGAGAACAAGCTTATCAGGATTTCTATTTAGAACAGGATAAATTCTTGGCATAAAGCCTTGTCTGAAAACAAACATCTGAGCCGCAGATAACAATGCCGAGGAGTACAGAAGATGCTTCCATAGAAAAATTAGCATCCTGATTGCTCTGGTATCAGAATGCTTGAAAGCCATTAGTGGATTTTATTTTATGAACTTGTTTGTGAGAGAAGAAAAGTTACTATAGCTGTTTCATTCCTGGATAACTGAGGCACAGGTGAATTTTTTTAATTACTCCAAATCAGACCAGGAAGCTGGGAAAAAAAAAAAACAAAACCAAACAAAAAAAACCACCACCACAACAACAACAGCAACCAAACAAACCCAAACAAACCAAACCCCTAACTTTTAACCTGCATATCTAGCGCTGAACAGGGGAACTTGCATGGGCTCCTAAATGTTTGTAATTCATGCTTCTATCTTGTCAATAATAGAAGGGGGATCGGTACCAAAGCAAGCTGGGGTGTATTCAGTCCTCCAGAGATCTTGGTTAACAGAGCAATAGAGGTGTGGGACAGCTACTTGCTGCCAAGTACTTGCCAGTTCCTTACAGTAAGTTTGTACAAGACCAATTGTCCTCCATCTTTTTGTTGCACATACTTGAATGTAGCTTGAATAAATTTACAATAGGATCAGCTGAGAAAGTTTTGCTCAGGTTATTAAAGATGAAGCCAGATTCAAGGAGCCCCAGAAAGATGTCTCTGTAAGGAGCAGCTGGGTAGTGAGGCAGAAGATGAAGTATGGATGAACATAAGGTCTTGCATGGGGGAAGGTGTGAAATACAAACTTAATCTGGATGGACTTGGAGCTACTTTGGGGTAATATATTTATTAGGCTTATAATAAATATGTCCATGAAAATCAAGGATGAGCAGTAGTAATGAAAAAATACCCCAAACAAATTAAAGGTTAGAAATACACATAGGACAAAATGAAAAATTGGTATTTGACTGTAAATATACGGTCACCAGCATAATGAATACTGTGTACAGTTTTGGTTCCCTCTATTCAAATAGCATGCAGCAGAATTGGAAAGAACTCTATTAGAGACAATCACAGGTATGGGAGCAGCTGCAGGAAGCTACAGCTGAACAGACTGTGCCTCCCATCATGCTATGACAAAAGGAGAAAAAGGAATGTTTCACAAAGGTCTATGCAATCATAAGTGTCATTGAGAAAGTGAATCGGCAACAGTTACTTGTTGTATTTCCTGTTACAAAACCAAAGGATCATGAAATGAAGCAAGGAGGTAGCAGGTCCTGAAGAGGGGACAGCTCTTTAATGCTGTTGAATTCCTCACTACAGAACATTGTGGATGCTTAAGTCTGGTACATCACAGGACAAGGTCACAGAGAAAGATCCACTGATGACCAATATATATGAAAACATTGCCTCTGACTTGAGTCACAAATGGCTGGAGACTGGGAAGGTATTTGGGAGAGAATCAGCATATGCCGTATTTGCCATATTTTAATGGACTTAATAAGGCATTTGGTATTGGATACTGTTGAGTGGATGGACTGGCTTGGTACAGCTCTTCCCATCACACGTGAGACCTGGGACTGATCAGGCTCAGAAAAACAAGTCACAGAATAATGGACTTTCAAGAAGCAATTGTGAGATTTTTGCAGGGGATGTACCATGATAATTAGATGTCAGTGATAGCATGTGGTCTATGAAAAGTATCATCCGTGTTACGCTTGCTGGGTATAAAAATGAAGATATTTCTGAATCAAAGGAGTGCACTTAAAGCAGAATGCATGGTGGTGTCTCTCCCAGTCCCACAGCTGTGGACAAGGAAAAAAAAAATATTTATTTCTTCTTTCACCTCCCCAGAAAGCAGCACCTCCTCAGGGTTGGAGAGTGCAGGGAGGTGGTAAGTTGGCTCTCCAGCCCAACTCGTGTGCCAGGTGAGAGCTGGCACTGTAAAATGGAGTGGACATGGAGTTCACCAAGGAACCGAGCTTGGAGGGTCTCTGGAAGCAGCTTTCTTTCCTGGGACACTTGGGCATTGCTTCCAGAGAGCCCTGGTCTGCTCCTCTTCAGCCTGTCTCTTTGCATGAAACAAGTCAATGCTGTCAATTCCCTCCCCTAGGCCTGTCCTGGGTTCAGCTATAGCAGCCATTTTTCTCTTCCTAATAGCAGGTGCAGTGCTGTGTTTTTGGATTTAGTGTGAGAACACACCATTGTTTTAGTTGTTGCTAATGTTTACTCCAATCAAGGACTTGTTAGTCTCATGCCAGTGAGAAGGGGCACAAGAAGACAGGAGGAAGCAGAGACAGGACACTTGACCTGAACTATCCAAAGGAGTATTCCATACCACAGCACGTCATGCCCAGTATATAAACTGAGGGGAGTCACCCAGATGGCCCAGATCACTGCTTGGGTTGTGCTGGGTATCGGTCAGCGGTTGGTGAGCAGTTATATTGTGCATCGCTTGTGTTTATTGTTTTCCTTCTCCCCTTTTAGTTTTATATTCTCTTCCCCTGTTATTTCCCTTATCATTATTATTACTGGTGGCAGCAGTAGTGGTTTGTGTTATACCTTAGTTACTGGACTGTTCTTATCTCAACTCATGGGACTTACATTCTTCCGATTCTCCTCCCCATCCCTCTGGGAGTGGAGGAGAAGAGGGCGGGGAGTGAGCAAACGGCTGCATGGTTCTGAGTTACTAACTGGGCTTAAACCACAACAAGGCCTATCAGTGCTTCCAGAGAGTAGAGCACTCATTTCTGCTGCATTCTAAATTAAAGGCACTGCTGGTCAGTTCTCTAATGACTCACATTGTGAAGGTTGCCTGATCCCAGCCTTTTCCTTGTGTGAAAGCGGCCAGCCACAAGAGAGGGGACCTGAGCAGCAGAGACTTGGTGGAATAGGGGTAGACAGGTTGTCTCCTCAGCAACTTAACTAGCAGCTCTGAGCTCTCGTACAATTTATAGAATAGGCCGCAACCTGCCTCTGGCCTAATCCAGATATTCACTATGGGGGGCTGGGAACAAAAGCTTGGGTTTAATTCTCCTCCCTGCTCTTTTCCCAATCCAGTTCAGAGTATTTCTGCTCACTGCTGGTTTAATGGAGAGGTAAAGCCATGCCTGGTGAGGAAATGGTCTCCTGGGTCTCGGAGACCTCGTGTTGAGCTGTTCTGTACAGATAGCACAGAGGCAAGCTCTGGGGCTGCTTTGCCATGCAATACTGCCATTTATCATGTAGGCTAGGAGCGTGGGCATGCCAGCTGGGTGAAATTAAGCTCTAGGCCCAAGGCTTTATTTTACTGCAGCTGTTATTAGTCTGGATTGCGGCATGCTGACATGGTTATACTGCTTTTGGAAATGAGCTAGCTTGCCTGGTGTGCGGGTGGGAAAGTCTGTATGGCACTGTTTTGTACTCTGCAATCCACAGACCTAAAGGGTCAGGAGTCTTTGGTTGTTTATTTCCTTTCTAAATATAAATTCAAGCAGGTTGTTAGATGCTTTTGTACTTGCAGTGTTCTTGTTCATGGGTCAGCTTTATTAATAACGGTGGAACTTAGGGTAAATGAAAACAGAATGAACATTACGGTCCCTGCTTGAAAAATGTGAACATATAAATTATAGTTGATTATTCCGTTGAGCTGTCATTTTCAGTTAGTTCCCTTAGAAGGATGATGACAGAAATGGGTCATTAGAAGAATCACAGATAAAGTGATTGCCTTTGCAGATGAGCTCTCAAGAGGTGTTTTATGGTTAGGGCAGTATTGATGGGGACAGAGCAGTCTGCACAAGGAGAGGTTTGGCCAAACCTCTGGAGTAAGATTATGCAGCGCCAGCCCAAAATGTGTCTGGCTTCTTGCAGCCTTCCTTGATTTAGTGCTTTTCACTCTGGTATTAAATGCAGAGGTGTTGATATTTTATGTATATGGTAACATTGTTCAATCCACTCATACCAGAGATGAAAAATTTAGTTTAGAGTAAAGATGAGCTGTAGCACGAAATTCTGTTCCAAAGCCTATATGGAAAGGAGAGCCTGATGCAGTGCTAAAATTGGTCTTGGCAAAATTAGATGTTGTTCTTGCTTCTTCACAGGCTTCTGTGTAACTGTGGGTAAGCTGCAGTCTCAGACATTCCCAGATATTAAGAGGTCTCACTCTCCTTCATGTAGGATAGGTGCCTAAATGGAAGGTGAACACTTAGGCATTTTAAAGAATGTCAAGCCTTAATCTCTCTTCTCCTTTTGTGCTTGACAGAGGTGGCCTGAGAGTAAATATACTGAAGAGCAAAGAGTGCTGAGATACCACAGTAATGAGGCCATTATTGAATCTGAGCATGTAATTAGGTGGAAAATGTTTGCCTTCATAATGAATGGATGCTCTTGCACATACATCCCTCAGTAAATTTTCAAGTTCATCCTTGCTGTAGTTCCACAAATTTCACTGTGTATCTGGGGGTGATATTTCTTTGACAAAGCCAAATGGAGGGGAGAGCTTTTTATCTCAGAGAACCAGACTGAACCATAAGGAGAACTATGAAGTGTTTCCTAATGAGACATCTAAAAAGATGCTGCAAAGAGCACAATAGAATAAGGGCAAACCACAGTCTTAAAATGTAGTTAGTGGAGCAGAATATCAGCTCAGCCTCATACGTACCAGCTCTGCAAAGCAAATTTTAAATGCTAAATAAATTATCCACACCTACTCTTTTCTGTTCAGGCAAGCTTGATTCTTTTGGCTGGTAAAATACATCCAATGGAATAAATTTAAGAAGAGTTAGCAATCTGATTTAGTTGTCACACTGGTTTTGTGCCTGTGTTTACATGGGCATGAAAAGGGCTCATGGTGTTGGCTTTGTCCTGAGCATAGTCTCCTCCCTGCCTGCATGTTCTTGCCTGATCCAGATGATACATGCACAATCCTCATCTACCTTGATACTGTATAGAAAGAGCCTTCGTGCAGAATTATGTAGTGGATCTGATGTGTATGAAAGAAAAAGCCCGATTTTCTGACTTTGATCCCTGTTGGATATAAGTCATTGGTCATGTGATGCTTGTTTTTCTTTAAAGCCAGCTATATTACTCCTCACTTGCAACAGTGGAGGCATCAGTCAAAAGTTTGGTATCCTAGAGTTTACAATTGCAAGAAACTCATCCATTCATTGCCTGGAAAATTAACTGAGACATCCTGAAACAGCATCCTATGAAGTGTTTTAGCTGTGGTATTAGATTTAGTGTTAAAACTTATATCATCTGTAATGGTAGTGTTGTCTACTAGATTGCTGCTGAATTGTGCCTTGTGCTTCTTCTGGGGGTATTGATTATAAATTGGTTGACTCCTCTGGGGAGCACTCAAATGAATGTGCCTGCAGTTAGGTGTGATGAATCTCACCTGAGCTGCTGCCAATACTGGCAGCAGTCAGAAGGAACTGAGAGGAAAATCTAGACTTCAGTCCTCTCCCTGTCTTCTCAGAAAAAGATACAAGCATGTGTGGGTGACCTTTCCCTCAAGTAGCGTGGGGAGATAAACTAAAACATACTTCATCTGCTGTTGGTTATGTTGCACATTACCATGGCCAGATAGGATAGCAGTGACAGTGTTTGTAGCAGTCCTCGGCTGGGGAAACCCTCCCAGGAGCTGCCAGGAGATCAAAGAGCAGGACCTTTCCAGTGCTGCTACATGCCTCCACTCTGCCCTTGCTGACCCAGTCCTACCGTGATCCCACTCAAATGCCCTCACCCTCAGCAAAGCAGTTCTCAGAGGGTAATGGGGAAATCAGTATAACACCAAGGACACATCTAGAAAAAAAATGGAGTTATTGGTCCAGGAGCAAACAGAGATGGTCTCACCTCCATAAATTCCTAGGTCTCAGCACCCACCTCTTTTGTGTGTCAGCAGAAACAAGCCCCTTCAGCTTTCTGCCTATAAATGGGATTGGTTTGGAAAATACACTGAAATTACATAGAAAATGTAAGCTTTCAATTTGAAAGAAAGAAAAAAAATTAAAATTCAAACAGGGAATTGTACTAATTAGCTGCTTGTTTGTATTTAAGAATCAACTTGGCAGAGATTTTTCATTATTTTGAAATCCCCTCCTTAAAAAAAAAAAGAAAAAAAAAAAGAAAAAAAGAATATTAAGACATTTAAAAGACCCATAAAACCTCTACTCCGCACTTTATTTCCAGCAAGTTCCTCAGCCTCAGACCAGCAGCCAGGACTTCCACAGGAGGAATGGTGCATGTTACAGTTTGTCAGTGCAAAGCAAAGTGACATCTCTACAAGCTCTGCAAGAGACTGTGTCTGGTAGTTTGCTTGCATTGTTTCACATTGTTTCACATTGCTTCACATTGTTTCACAGAACAGAGACTCCTCTCTTGGGCTTTGTGTTTCTGATGTGTGTGAAGTCGTTACTGGTTTCAGCCCCTCAGCACCGCCAACACTGAGTATTACTGTGGGAATTAGTCCACCTCTAGTTATAGCAGTTCTTTCCTTCCCAGAAACAATCAGGAAAACATTTCAGGTCAGAGCTCTGCTTCTCTAACAGGTAGGTCTTTGTTGGCAAGATCTACTTCATCTCCAGGGTTACGCTGGGAGACAGGTTGGCACCCCCAGCTAATGACTGGACTGAACTTTCCCCCACAGTAACTGGATAGCTGTACAGCTGTGCAGGCTCACAATTTGCTCCTTGATTGCCAGTCTCCTGACAGCTTTTTCAGTGGAACAGTTTGAGAGGAGTGGAAAGCCCTGCTTTGGAGACACAGAAGTGTTTTCACACCTGAAGTGTAATTTCACACCTTGTGTTGCTCAGTAGATAAGTGCGTAAAATATCACATCAGAAGGGAACAGAAGAGGATAGAAATGCCATAGACAAAGACGGAGGCTTGTTATTTATTTCCTGTCTTCAGCACACTCTGAACTAAGCCTCACTTGCAGAATCCCCAGGCACAGATCACAAAGAGGTTAGGAGGGGACTTTTCTTGACAAGTAATCTGTTACCATCACTTGCAGAGCGAGGTGAAAACTTACACTGAGCTGGGTCTGTGGAGCACTGGGACAACAGAGCTCTGCCTGAGACCAAGGTATTAGTGATCATGTAGCAGGGGTAAATTAATTAATACAGGAGCAGCAAGAGTTTTAAGGGTGGATTTATAGGAGCACTGACCTGAACCATCCCTCTTCTGTAGCTACTAAGCCTTTTTATTCCTTGTATTGACTTTAAATAGTGAATAAAACTGACCTTCAGTCCACCAAAAAAGTTTAAACGATGACATCATTGTACTTTCCTTCAAAATCAGGACAAATTAGAATTTAGAAAAAACCTAGAAACTGTCATGTGAGATTAAATAATTTCACAATGCATGCAGGTTCCCTTTCCATCTCTTTCAGGACCCTTTTTGTTTGCTATATTAAATAAGGATCATAGAGGCTTTCTTCCAAAGGAGAGTGGTGGATAGGCAAGTGAAGCCAAGGCAAGCCCTGGTAAGATGGCCCCAATGAAGCTTGACTGTGAGGGGGAAGGGGGAAGGTAGAGATTCATCATTTGTTGGGGAGAATCCATAGAGATTGCTGATAGTTTCCGTTAGTCTTAGACAGGTTTGCTAGGCTTGGGAGCCAAATTTCCTCCTCTTTTCAAGAAAGTAGGGCCGAAACATGCATCAGTTTCATCCTTTTTCTCCGCAGCTGAATATGAGGAAATCCAATCCTGCTGTTTCTCATCTCAAGGATTTTCTAATGACAGCAGTCCAGCCCTCATCTATTATTCACTGTAGACAAAGCTACTCGGAGGTTTTGGGGGTGTTTTTTTGACTGCTTGGGGCTTTCATTTGTTCTACCATCTATGCCTAACTTACTATTTCCTCTTTTTTGTCCTAGATACTTATGGAAAGCTCTGCCTGCGCAACTCTGTGGGTCAGGAGATGTCTCACTGCAAAACCTCCATCCGTCGAGGACAGCCCAACCCTGTCTACAAAGAAACTTTCATCTTCCAGGTTGCTCTCTTCCAGCTCTCTGATGTCACACTAATGATCTCCATATACAACAGACGCAGCATGAAGCGCAAAGAGATGATTGGGTGGATTTCTATGGGTCAGAACAGCAGCGGAGAGGAAGAGCAAAGTCATTGGCAGGAAATGAAGGAATCGAAGGGGACACAGGTCTGCAGGTGGCACATGCTGCTGGAGTCCTAGTGGTTACCAGGACAGCCTGTGGGTCCTGATGTGATGAGCTGTCTTTCCTTGTTCTCAGTCGGCAGCAAAAAGCTGTGCCATGGCAAGCACAGTGCTCTGACGCGTCACATGCGCTTTGACCTGACTTTTCAGTATCAGCAGTCACAGGTATTAAAGATGGCAAGGCCTGGGAAGCAAGTTTAGTTCTTGTCTTTCCAGGTTGTCCTGCCTATTGTACATCCAAATAATTAATCCTAGGGAGAAGCAGTGGGAATACCTACAAAATCCTTTCCTTGGTCATTGTCTCACTCATTTTGTCATAGGTTTGACCATCATAGGACAATTTTGATGCTGTTTTTTTCTGGAGTAAACTCTGTCTTCCCTCCCTCCCTTATTTATGTTAGTGAAGTTCGCAGATATTCTTGACATGCAGATAGCTCACAGGCTAACCTGCATGCAGATCACATTCTCTCCCTTTGTATTATTGTGTTTCTACGTCCTAGAAATAAGCATTTGATACCACTATAAACTGAATGATATATTTTTCAGGCAGCATGGGAAAGCACTCTTGAATTCTTTGTCAACTTTCAAGTGCCTACACATTACTACTGTTTTTCTGTACTAAAAACTGATCTTAGCACTAAGCACTATCAGTATTTTCAATTAAGCATCCTGTGCACTTGTTAGCCTGCATTGTCGTGGGTTTGCATGAGAGATACCTAACATCAGTTTTATATTGTAGTTATACAATGCATGTTTAGATGTTTACTTGAAGTTCCTGGCTTCTGTCATCACAAATACCAAAAAAGACTAGAACAAGCTGCACATCCACCTTTGTGCCTGAATAACTCTTTTCTGCATCACTGTTTTACTCATATGTTACTTTGCTTTTTAAGGAAGGTTCATTCAGAAAAGCATTTCTGTGAGCATTATACAAAAAGGCTTTAGATCATGGTTACTCTGTGACTCTGTTAAGCACAACTCAGTGCTGAGGGCTCTTTGAATGTGCTGTCCTGTACTATCTTCTCAGCAACTGAAAGGGGTCTGGTTTTGACACATGGAGCAGCGGAGGATGCCAGACCATGTCACCTCATCTCTGGGGCGACCTCTCCTGCAGGCAAGGAATGGGATCCAGGGGGCTCCCCTTGAGGAGCTGCTGGCTCTGTTGAGCTAACACCTGTGAGAACTATTATGCTTCCTGCCTTTAACTAAAAACAATGCAAGGAGCAGGCTTGCTGGAGAAGGTGATGATACTTTTATGTAGTTACGGTGCAGACTATATTGTCATTTTCTATTTTAATCTTATTTCCTGTCTCTGTGACTTGAAGTTATGGAGATGATGGATAGGGGACATGTCTTAGTCTGCTACTCAACTATTGAAAGTTCAGCAGTTGTTAGCTGTTGCAATGTTGTGTGTGACACAGCAGAGGGTGTTCATCCCTCTGCTGTGGTGGTGGTATATAGGCAGTAAGGTGCTGAGATCTTCAAATACTATTAACTCCCCTTTCCTGGTGATGGTAGCAAGACACAGGAATTATTTTGCTGAAAAGGTTTGTCTGTGCTGAATCACTTCATGTTTTGGTTTTGTCATTTATTGAGACCTGGCACCAAATTCTGCCTCCTACCGCACCACAGTGTCTCCTTCCCTTCAATGGTGCTGTGCAAATCTAACTAATGCAAATTTTGGCACTGGCTGCTTGACCAAAATTGATACTCGGTGCAGGTTTACATCGTATACATCCAGACTAGCCAGACCCTGCGGGCAGTGGTGTGATACATACAGGTTATCATTTGTCATACACACAGTCTTTGTCTGTCCTCGTGAGGCAGACAGAATAATCTGCATGCAGAAGGACATCTGGTATAGGTGATACAAATTATTTGACAGGACATGGTTTTGTATATTCTTATCACTTACCTGTCTGAGCATCGTTTTTCTGATGGTGGGAATCCTATGAAAGAGGGTTGCCCTTACTGCCTAGATAAGCTGGTGTAATATCTGCTTTGCACTACTGAGGCTTTGTATTACAAATAACCCAAATACAGCTCAGCAAGTAAATACATTTTTGACGGCACTGTTAATGTTGCTGAGTGCAAGAGAAAAGGAGCATGTGAGTGGTAACCAGCAGAATATAAATGGTTTTTTATTATGTACTTTTATTCTGGAAAAAAGTAAAGAAACATCCCAATTGAAAAGATGCATTTGCTGATTTCAGTTGTTTTCCAGTCTCTGCGTCTTTTTTTCCTGAACTGCATAAAATGTGTATACAAGTGTTTATAATTAATTTTATTATCTGGGATGTGTATGTATAATAAACTTAGTGAGGTTCTCTTCATAACCTCTTGAGCCTGTGAAGTATTGCTTATGTTTCATGATTAGCTAAGGGAAAAGTATAAGCTGATAATATGTTTCAGCAGTGAACTGGAGATAACCCAGATTTATAACAGTGTGATTAAAAAGAGTGAAAAAGATACTCCTAAGAAGTGATGAAGTAAACTGGTTTTGGACTTTCATGCCATTTTCACATCAAGATCTTTTCTGAAGATACAGCATTAAGGGAATTGAATTTTAATATATAATTTCAGTGTAGAGTATCAGGAGTCAGAGCAAAGTGAGTGCAACTAACTTACTTAGAGTAAGTTAATATCTGAGCATGTTAAAACTTTGCTCTCCAATGGAAGCAGGTTGCTGCATCTTTGCAACAACACTTTGGCCTGATTTTTTACTAGAAATTTTAGAGGGAAGGGAAAAGGGATGACGCAAAGGGAACATTGGGGTTTTGGAGCTGCAGCTTAAAATGTTAGTGCATTTGTGGGGTTCATTATGTTCCTACTGAAGCAATGGAAGAATTTAGGAATCTTGGGATGAATACAGTGCTGGATGCTGGGGTTGTTCCTGCTTGCTACCTTGATTTTTCTTGCTTTTGTGGCTTATTTTTCTTTTTAGGATTAACTGTCTGTGAAGTGAAGGCTTTGCAGCAGCTCCTCCATATGTCATATTCTTCCCATTGACAGATTGAATTAGCCATTGCTAATATTGATACAGGCTGGCCTTGTGTTCATTGTCTTATGTAAATACAACTGCTCTTTCAATCACTGCTTCAACCCCTTGTTTCTTTGGAAGTGGTTGACAAGACTGAATTCCCAGAAAGATCGCCATTCCTTGGGAATCTTGACTTGTACTTGGCTTGCAGTTGGCAATGGTCAGTAGACTTCAGGCCCTGTGCTCCAGTGGCTTCCGTCCACATGGATGCTGATGCTGGTGCCTGACCTCTGCTTCTGTGGGGCTCCAGATGGGGAGAAGAGATGTGGGAGGGCCATGGGGAGTTTAGCAAGCCGGAAAGAAATGGCTGACCTGGTTCTGGAAATGCTTGGGACTTGCAAGTCCAGATAATAGAGGTTTCCTAATGCACTCTTGTTTTCTAGGGTAATTCATCCCCTTCTAACACCACTGTCTGGAATCCCCTTATAGCTTATTTGAATTTTCTTCTCTTGAGAGAGAAAAATAAAATAAAAATCACAGCCTGAAAACCCACAAAACCATTGTGTGGAAAGGAACTAAATGCACTGGCATAAGCCCAGAATATTGTGGGCAAGTGCTCTGAACACATCTCTCTATCTTGAGCAGCATCGTTCAGCTAGTTGCAGTCTGTTCCTTCCTTGGTCTCTCTCCAGCCAGCATGCCCCTGTCCTGCCAGGCACTCTGCTCTTGTTTTATTTTTCATTTTTAATGTGTATCGACAACAGAACAGAATGATCTCACCATGTTTATGTTCCCCATAATAATGGTGACTTTCAACTGATGCCCACAGGAATGAGTACCTCTTTTAGCCCACTGAGCTACAGCTACAGCTTACTGAAGTGCCCATTTGTAAAGGCTTTGTCTGGATGGTCTGCTACATCATTTGTTCTGTTTGGGTTTCCTTTTTACCAATGTCTTTAATTACCTGGACCCTGCTGCTCTCTCCTGTCGCTCTGGCTTGTCTCTGTTTCCCTTGAGGGGTAAAGTGGGTCGTGCAGCTCCTGGGGCACATGAACAATACTTGGGTATATATTTAGCGGCTGCAGATCCCGATAAGTTATTTGGTGCTTTACATAATAGACTGATCTTCAGTCATGAATGTCTTTAGATGTTCTTGGATGCACAGAACCAAAGGCTGCTAGTCGCTATTGATCATTTCTCCAGCACAAAGCTGAAGGTGGCAGCTTGGCAGAGGAGCAGGCATTTCCTCATTTTCTCCTTCAGCTGAAGCTGGTGATGACCTTGGAGCTGGCATGCCTGCAGAGCTTTCTTTCTGCTCCCATATTTATCATCATCTTTAATCTGTGTGATCACAGAACTTCATCTCTCGGCTTCTCAACTGCCTTCTGCCCTTCAGCACGAAAGGTGGACAGAAAGGGTGAGCAAAGAATGTGGCCTTCTCTATCACATTATCCCCAAGGCTCCAAGAACTGACTCCTGGAGGGGTTGTCTTAAAGTTATGATGCTCATGATCAAGATCTTGCTGTTCTGCTTTCTAGTCCTTGTGAAGTTTGAAGCTTGTTGGCTGGGCTGTGGTACTTTAATAGTTATGAAGGAGTGACACCCGTTCACTGCAGTGTGGACTGCGTTAATGACGGAGGAAACAACCTGTTCTCTACTTGCTTTCATCTTTCTTTTTTTACATAGCATCATGCTCTGTAAAAGGACAACAGAGCCTGAAGGAATTAGTATGCAGGAACATCCACTTTCCATTTAAAATGTACTAAGTGTGATGTTTGTGACTATGGTTTGAGGGGGAAGAAAGCAGCCAGGGTTTGAGGAAGAACTCACACTTGAAATGAGGCAGTTTTTTCCCTTCAGTGTGCACTACCCCAGCAAATACATTCTCATACCCCAGGCAGTGATGCTGGCTCCCAGCTGATGTGCTTCTGTGAGAAAAGCAGCCAGAAGCTGACAGATCCTAAAGCTTGGAAAGACGTACAGGGTAACTCAGCATAGCTGGTTTGGGTGTTTATTCAGAATCTGGTGCAGATTTAACAAGCTGTCAGGCACGAAATGAAAACCCCAAGCAGTGGCCAGGAAAGTGGTGAGGAGAGAAGGCTCTCAGTGTGCTTGTGCTGCTGTAGAGCTGGGGGTTTGCTAGCTCTGTACTCCAGAAAGCAGCACAGCCGGGCTGCACTGGCGTGAAGCCTGAGCTAAAACCCAGTTTCTCTGCATGATTCCAAGCTGAAGGCATACAGCTTTTCTTTTTTTGCCTCCTTTTTTCTCAGTGCTGAGTGAGCTTGTGTCTTCCTGCAGCCTACGCTGTAGGCCCTAAGAAATGAATGTGTAAATATTTTGTCTCTCACAGCAGCCCAAGGTCATCTTTCTGGAACAGCAAACAGGCACAGAATCCAAAGAAGATCAGTCTGTCATATGAGTAAGGTTAGCATCTGCACTTACAAATGACAAAGGCTATTAATCCTCATGCTGTAATCCCCAAGCTGTTTGCCAGCTGGCAGCAGGAAGATGTTCTTGCTCAACCCACACAGCTATCCATGTTTTTTCACCTTTATGAAGCAGATATAGGTCAATACTGTAGCCTGGATAAAGAACTTGGTAGATACCATTCATCTCTTCTAGTGTTACAATCCCTCTCGGCTCCACACAAGCCATCTGTACAAATGAGGGTGTAAGAGCAGAGCTGCTCTCCCTGTGCTGCTCCCCCAGAATAGAAGGCTGAGGGTGAGATTTTCTTCCCCCTGCTCAGCTCCTGAGTTTGCCATGGGAGGATAAATTTTGACATCTCTGCAGAGCTGAACAGCCTGAGCTAAGCACTGTCACTAGACAGGTCTTTGTACACAGAGCAGAGAAAATCCAGTGCTTGTAGAAGGCAGGTAGAAGTCCAACACTGAGACTTTTTTCATCCTAATTTAGGAACCTGTGTGGTATTTGGGTATTGCCCATCACAGGGACATAAAACCCAGAATCCTGCAAGGTACCACAGATGAAGCAGAAGGAAGTCTGCTGCTTGGAAGAGATGCAGGTAAGCTGTGGTAGTCCGTATGATCCTGCACAACAATAAACTATATGATCTTAAGGTCCTTTCCAACCCTAACGATTCTATGATTCTATATGATCACCATGTTACACATCCAGTGAGTATTAGGCAGCTGAGGTTGAAAAAAGTTGAAAAGGAGACCCAGGAGTCTGATGGGTGTTATGAAGCTCCATTTGGACCTGTTAGTTGCTCTTCTACCTAGAAAATTAGAAAGCAAATAGTTGGATTTTACTTAACAGAAGTGGTTTAACAGAAACCACACCTCCTTGAGCAGCTGCAGATGTGAGGAAGTGAGGATGTTAGCTCCTGGCACTTGTGTTTCCTCCTGGCTGTAATAGGTGACCATCAAATAAATAAATACTCTGGAGGTGTCTATCCCCTGTAACATCGTACCCAGCATGGGCTTATCTCTTTGAGTAATAAGACAAAAATATGATCTTGGCCATGAGTGAAGAATGAGAACTCAGGATTCAGACAAAAGCTAAATTCTCTCCTGAGTCCCACAGCCATTAATTAGCCTTCACCTCCAAGGAAGGCACTTCATTGTGCCAAATACTTCCCTCTCCTTTAGTTTCTCAGAATTAGGATAACACTGCAAATTTCTTTCATTAGCAGCTGGGAAAATCGTACAATTTTGCTAGCTTTCCTCATCCCTGTTGTGTCTTGTTAACACTTCCCAGGTGCTTTTCCTTCACATTGTCTCCATCATTGCCTCTCCCATCCTCTCATTAATATCTATAGAGATCTGCCTGGTAGCAATATTTTATCTTCATGGTGCTCAGGATAAAACCTATCCTTCAATCTTTTGCTGTCACTACATGGCACCTCAAGCACAAGTTTTCCATTTAAGCCAGTACCACATCTCTCCTATAGTCCTCTGCTGGCATTGCTGTGGTTTTTGTCTTGCTGGACTCTATTCTCAACTGTAACGTCACTGACTTTTTCCCAGAAGAGTTCTGTTTGTCAAGAAGAGTAAATGAGGTAATCACTTGGTAGACTCAGCATTTAAATACTGTGTGGTATTTATATGTTGTATATATAAAAATGTTTTTTTATGGGAGAGTGCCCCAAGGCATTTGCATGAAGTGTATCTCAATGTGTATTTGAGTGTTGATTTAAATATACTGTACGTAATAAGTTATTTTAAGTGTTTATTGGTTTGTTTCTGTATTGGAACCATATACCATTTCTGGCAGGTACAGGTTCCTGTTGTCCCACTGTTGCAGTCACAGCTGGACACTGGTGATGCACTGCTGAGGGGTGTGTGCATCTCCTCTTTCTTTCGCAGGCCCTGTGATATGATAGTTTTTCCTCTCCACCACCTTTGCCACAGGACAGCATTGTAAACTCACTTACTGCATCTCCTTCCCGGTGTTTAGTAGAATAATTGCCTGTAAGGTTTTTCCTTTCATTGCTGTCATATTCTCAGCACAGACCGTGGGCAGGTAGCGAGCTGGTTGGTATTCGGAGTAATTCAGCTCTGTGGCTGAGGATGCATCAAGAGTAAGTGAGATCTCAGCACTCCTTTCCCATCCTGAAATGTACAAGCACAAAATTTATAAAGTTGATCACTTTAAATAATAACAGTGCAGACAAATCAATAAAAGAACAGGTCACTAACTTCTGTCAGTTCAAAAGTAAGACTTCCAGAGCTTGAATTTATTGCTGAATTATTTTTATGGCAAATGCATCTATAAAAGGAGAATTGTTCATACTGAGAAGGTTGTAAGAAACAAATTCATATACCCTTTTCACTTTGTAAATTTCAAAGATTTGCACTGAAAATTTTATCTTCAATGTAGTTCATAAATGGCTGATATTGACTGGTGAGGGCACTGGAATGGCACGAGCATCATTTCGCTTGCTCTGTGTGTGATAGAAAGAGCTGAAGTGCAAAACTGTGATAAAAAGATGAAAAAAAATGATGAAAAGATGTTTGGCTATTCAACAGAAAGCATGGTAGAGGTTTATTCTTAGTTTTTATGGACTTGACAATGAAACATTTTTATTCTATTTAAGTGCTAACGTGCATGATCATACAATATATTGTCTCTTGCTAATTATATGATACGTTTGGAATACTAATGTCTAGATGATATCTGGCTGGAAAAAAAAAGCATGAAACCCAGCTTCTGCAGAATTCTGGGATGAAATTATCCACGCACACATACAACCATCCACATCTCAGAAACAGTCTTATTTTGTTATGGCAAACACTGTTGTTACAGGTTTTTATGAATAAAATAGAAGCAGATGGCTCATGTAGACATGCAAAACTGTCGTATCTTCCTTTTTTTTTAATATTGTGGCAGAACAGAGTGAATATGCATCTAGGAGAGGTGGATGTGTTTTGTTCAGAACAAAGATGCAGGTGTCTGGTGTATAATGAATAACTGGGCGGAACACGAAATATCCCCTTGGTCCCCTTGTCTGTCTGCAAGGACAGAGAGGCCCTGTGGCAGGAGGTGGGGGCTGCTGGGGGCTTTAGGGAACTGAAGAGGTTCCCATGCTGCACATGTCTGCCTCTCCCTGTATACCACCTTCTAGCCAGCTCTATGTGGGGAAGGAAAACTGCTGCCTATGCATGTGATATCTGCTGTTTCACCATCCCTTATCCAGCCCCTGGCAGGAGTTGGGAAGCGGGCCCTCACACATCTTCAGTGGCGGTCCTCCAGCCACTGGTTCTCCTATACACCAATGAATGTGTTGGTACCTGCGCCAGGGCATGTGAGGGTCAATGTCACCAACATGTTTCCTGTGTGTAGGTACCAGCTTTGATGACATCCCGACCAGGTGCATAGGATGCCAAGGGATGCCCCTGTAGCAGTTGGAGTGGCCATGGGGTGTATGTGTCTTGCTTTGGAAACAGGTAAGAGCTCAAGCATTGGGCTGGAGAACTGAAATTGGGCTGTCATGAGGTTGTGCACATCACCGCAGTGGTGAGGGGTATGTCTTTATCTTATGACTACATTTGCCTGCATGTACCTTTGATCACAATGTGTTTGTGTGTGCGGTATACTTCTGCCAGGTCGCAGTTATAATCCATGCTTACATTGACACAGAAAAAGATATAAGCTAAAAAAAAATATCCAAATTGGTGATTTTGAGCTGGGAGTAGTTTGTTCCTCTCAGAATAGCAGTGCTGTCTTTGAGGGAGACAGAAGAAACCATGATTTCTGAATCCCTGCTGGCATCCACAGAGCTGGCTTTCCAGGACCAGCCCAGAAATAGTTTCTTTTCCTGGCAACAGCTGGTAGCTTCAGTCCCTGGAAGCCTCGGCAACGGCAGCCAATATAAGCCATGTCTGGGTGCACAGAAAACCCAGTCCAGAGTCTTTCATCTGAAAGATGGCGAGGAAATGGGGTACTATGGTAACTTTTTTCAGCCTCAGCTGCCCAGGGAGACATGGAGTTCGGAAAAACTCACCTTCCTTGGTGCAAATTGATGATGAAGTATGTCTTTTACTCTGGGGTCTGGGATCTCAGGTGGGCACAGCTGCCAAGGCAGTGGCATGGCCTGAGTTGTTAGCAGGGCAGTACTTTCTTGGCCTGATTATTCAAATGCTGTTTCACCCCATGCATTTTTCTGAAAACCACTTAAATTCACCCTGCCCATCAACTGGCCTCAATTTCCTCACCGGCTCTGCGCTATTTCTCCCATGTAAACCCAACACAAAGGAGCACCAGCAATTATTCTAAAGGACTTTGGCACTGCTGGGAATGCTACATTTGCTTTGCTGCTCCTGCAGTCTCACAACATCCTTGGGTGACAAGAGAGGTGAAGGTATTGTCACATTGGGTGGGTTTTCTGAGTCTGATCACTAGCACAGGGCTAACCAGAGTGGGTTTTGTTTTATTCCTTTGGGCAGACTTGCCTGTGTCCCCATGCAAGCTCAGCACATCCTACAGTGAAGCTTCTGGCATTGAACTCAGGGAGAGTGGGGAATGGGCCATATGTCATGGTGCCAAGACTTGGGCAGCTTGGCCTGAGCAAAGCCACCCATAAAGCTGCTGGTAAAGTATGTCAGGCTCTCTATGTGCTTGGTGTACAGCATTGCTGTGCACATCGGAGGTTGGGTTTGGCAATCTGCTTGCTGCTGCTCTTGCTGGAGTGTCCACTGTTCAGCATGAGCACATGTGGGTCCCGCTAGGCTTCCGGCTGTGTTTTGTTTTATTGTTCTAATTATCATGTTCTTCCTCCCACTGTATTGTAATTCCTTGCTTAGAAAGACTTCATTCCTTGGTGAAGTACCAAGTATTGTTTTGCTGAGACATGCCTGCTTTCATGCTAATTTTGACCAGTTGGAAAAGTCACATTTTTAATGTCGGCAAACTAAGTTTTGAATTTTAATGAAAGAGTGATTTAATTTTTCGTGAGAGGGTGAAAACATTCCCACTTCTCAATCAGCTCAGTTGAGGCTAGAGAAGCTGAGCTGTCTGCCATCTGTCTCCTTGCCAGTCTCTCTTCCACCATCGTAATTTTTTAACAGGTTGGCCAATTTCAATCACATTTGAAATAAGAGTAACTGTCTCAAAGACAATCATGCTTCTACAAATGTTGTCAGCTGACAGAGGATCATTTACAGAGAAGCAGAAAGAACTAGGCAAGGGTCGGTCCATCAAAACAGCATGTGGCTCAGGAGCAGATACAGCTTGTGCTGCCTCTTCTGCAGTCTCTGCTAGAGCTGGAGGTGTCCAAGGGGACATGGTGGAATTTGATTGGTGGGGAGGATGTAGGGGGACAGAGAGCATAAATGCATAGGAAAATGGGCTTTATTGGTTCTGCTCTTCCCCAGCGTGTTCTTGAAGTTTCTTGAAATTTTTTTTTAAATGCAAAAAGGTAAGAAAAAACAACCAAACAAAAAATTTCAAAACGCCAACAAATTTTCTTGTACAGTGAATTGGAAAATAGAGCAAAAATGAAGTTCTAGTACAGGAAAAACAGAAAAAACTGGTCTTTTAGGATGAAATGCAAAGGCTGCATTTCAGGTGCAGGCAGGAGTAACATCCCAAATCATCTGGTCCCTCCGAGGTTGGCCAACTGTTGGGAAGCATCAACAGGGTCCAGAAACTAGATGCACTCCTCTGCATTTTCTGTGACAAGTCAACAGCTGGGAAAGCCTTTGAGGGTCTTTATCTGTCAGAGTCAGCTGAGTAAGCCAAGCCAGAGATCAAAATTAGTCCAGGATGTAACTCCCTGGATCTGAAACTGCTCAGTGTTTCAGGTACAAATGATAAACATTTCAGGTAAGTTTTATCTTTTGAAAATACCTCCTGCATGCTGTGTTTAGAAATACAGCAAGTGTGTAGGTATATGCTGCCTGGGAGGACTGGTGCTTTTATATGCTCACATCTTTTGAGCATTCGGTGCTTTAAATGCAAGACAGTACATTAACTCATTTTTTCTTTAACAGTTGGCTTAAGGAGACATAGCTGCTTTGAAATGAAGGAACTAATTTTTGGCTATTTCTTTGAGGCAGTTAAAGTAAATAGTAATGTTCTGGGGTTTTATATTTCTAATTGCTCTAAACCATTTAAAATCAGATTTATTATAGCACTGACTATGCTAAGCAATCTTGCATTAAAAAGACAAAAAAAAGAAAGGGGGGGGGGAGCTGCTCTTTTGTTGTCTGCCTGTCCAGGCTTTATCTTGCGCAGTATACATTTAAAGTCTTATCTTTTCAAATAATATCACTGTCAATAGAGACTTTGATCCCAGGTCATGGTTCTGTTTAATTTCCACTGCATTAAAACATTGTGTGCTTCAGCTGGGTGGAGATTTCTAAGCAGGTGTCCCTGGCAGAGGGGAAAGCTCCTCTTCAGATGAGGATGGGAGGTGATCTCTTCTGCTTCCATGGCAAGAGGAAGGGAAGGGGATGGTACGGGGTGGGGTGCGATAAAGCATCTGCTGTTCATGTTGACAGAGGTCCCCTTCAGCCAGGAAAGCAATGCTGGTTTATACTGGTGGGGGATCTGTTTCCCTGCACACTCTGCCCCCTCAGAAAGGGGACAGAGAAGAGCAGCTAGACTTGGATTGAAGAATTTGCTCTGGGCTAATCAAGGGTTGGAAATGCTTCTTGGAGCCAGCTGGGGAAAGATTAGCTGACCTTTTGGCTGTAAATTATCGCCAGCTAGTAAGTCCTGATTGTGTGCTGACAGGAGAGGGGAAGATGGGTCTTTGCAGCAGAAATTGTGTTGAATGTTAAAAAAAAATACAATCAATTTCAGGAACACTGGAGTAAGTAAGCCTGTCGTTCATTCAGCTCTTAGTCACAGAGTAGGTGCTTCTGTGTCTTCCTTTTCTATCTCTGCTTACAGAAGTGATCTTACTGAATTAATTATGACATCCTTGTGAAGAGCTAAAGAATTGCTCAAGTCCTCTATTCAGCGGTAGGGAAATGTCAGATTCATCTCACAGTAAATTTAAAATTACACCAACCTGAACTATCGCTACTGACAGCATAATAATAAGTCAGGTAATCAAAATCAATTAAATTCCAGTGCCTTCCTATTGTCCTAGAAAATTCAAATTTGAAATTAGTTTGAGTTCATTTGACTTCTCAATAGAAGAAGCAGAGTTTCAGAGATAATTTGAAACAAGTATATGGCCACGACTGATCATTTCTCAAACTGCAAAGACAAGAGGAGCTGAGTGCATGCACATGCATGTCAGTGCATACCAAGTACCAAACACAACCAGACACTCGAAGTCAATGGAGTGACTTGTTTGAGGTTGTTGTGTTGGCATATGTCAGCTGGGACTCTGCCTGCCAAGACTCTTTTGGATGAGATATAGATCAGGAGAATGCCAAACGAAGTGTGCATCCATTCCCACCATGTAAGAGGGAGAAGGACTAAGCCTGGTACACGCTCCTCTGCAGGACCTCCATGGAGCAAGCAGAGGAAGTGGAGCTCTGTGTGTCCTACCAGCAGTGACATGCCCAGATATGCTATGCATGGGACACCCATCTTCCAGGTCACAAGAAAACAGGCTTGTCCAGGAGCTACAGATGCTGCCAAAATTAATGTGTTCCCACAGCACTTCACCTTGGTTTTGGCACTGGCTGAGTCTTTGAGTCACCTTCAATAGTAGGACAGGGCATGGGCTGGAGTAAGCAACTGCCCAGATGGTGGTAGCATGAGCATGAGGCTCTTGGGAGCAGTGGTATCCATCCACTGACGCAGTCACAGCTGGGAGGCACAAAAGGAATTTTTTGCTTAAGGAAGTTTTATCTTGGAGAAAGGTGCTGAGCAAAGCCCAGGCTGAGTGTCTGGGGCTGATCTAGGTTAGTGTTGTGGTGGTAACTTCAGTGCAGCCACTAGCACCAATCTGGCTTTCCAGAAAAGTTTGTCTTGCCCAACCACTTTTCCCAAGTCACAAGTGGCACTCTTCTTCCAGGGAAGACCCCTACTGCTGCCTGGAGAAACTTTTTTAATAATAATTGAAAAAATATTATTTCTAAACACTCTTCTATCTGCCAGTATCTGCCTACAGAGTTAGGATCTTTGGAAAAGGGATTTCCTCTCTGGGCATGCTACCTTGCACAGGTACTATTTTACTTACTGCTTTTAAACTTTTCCTGAGCTTTGCTGGCTGGACCCTTGGTTATGAGGGTAGGCTGAGTCTGATATCTCACCTATTTCCATAAGGAGGGTGCTCAGTAGTATAATCCCCCGGGTACCTTAGATGCAGGAGTTGCCCCCCCCCCCACAGTAAGCTGTTTGGTTTGGGAGAGCAGGAGGTTTGGATTGTTTTGCTGTGTGGCTTCTCTTCCTGCAGTAATCCCAATTCCTGCCTATTGGATTTTAGAATGCTGTGGTGCCTCTTTGGGATCACAGGTGCATGTGCCTGGGTGAGGCCCATGGCATGTGGTGGAACATCCCAAAGGCTCAGGGGAAAAAATTGTGTGCCAAGATGTGGTCGTGGACATGGAGGAAGGAAGGAGCAACTAAGTCAAAAGGGAGGAGTGTGACCCAGAAAAAGCAGACAAGCTGGGCTCTCTGCTCTTGCTACCAGCAGTTTCAGGCACAGGATTATGGTTCTCCCAGTCTCCCCTGAAGCGCAGAGCTCTCCCCCTCTCTCCGTGCTGCAGCTGACACCTGGCACCCCTGCGGCTGCTGATACACTCCCTACGTCCTTCCGCCTGCCCCGAGGGGAGGCGAGGTTGTACTGCCGGGCTGTACCCCCAGCAGCTCTGGCGTTTCACACCCCATCCCCTGCCGCAACGCCCCAGGCAGCTCCTCACCGCCTTTCCAGCTCCAAGCCGCGGCATCTGCTCCATCCTCCGGCTCACCCGGCGCTGCGCGTCCCTCTGGAGGGACCTCCCCCTCCCTTTTTTCCTCCCTCCCCGCGGCCTCGAGTCGCGCCAGTGATGGAGAGAGCGTCACGGTCTCCTAGCAACGCTCCCAGCAACTCTCCTAGCAACCGGGCAACATCTGCTCCCGCTGGACCAATCCGCGCGGGGCACATCTGGGCACCCACCTCCGCGAGCTGCAGGGACCCGCAGGAGCTGCCACCGCCACCACCGCCACCACCGCCACCGCCACCACCTCCTCCAGGAGCAGCAGCGCTCCCGGCAGCGAGAGCCGGACGGGGAGCAGCCCCCCTCTGGAGCCGGGGCTCGCTGGGTGAGTGCCGTTGAGTTGTCGTTGCTGTGCCAGTGGCAGCAGCCGTGGGGTTGTCCGCGGGGCTTTGCAGGCGGGATCTGCCCAAACAGCTTTAGCAGGTGGCTGTTGGTGCGGAGTAAGTTTTGTATTTGTGAGCTCTCGCCTTTGGTGCATTGTGGAAGAGGGCAAAGAGCTGAGAGGGAGGCTAGCTGCTCGTCCTGCAGCTCTGCTGGCTGTGGGCAGAGGTGCCTACTGCTCTGCCAGATGCTGGCATGCTCTACAGAAGGTCATTTTAATCGGAGTCATCTTTTTACAGTCAAAGCTGAACTCTGAAAAGTAACCATACCTACTCTTTCTTTGCCTGTTAATGAAGTACCAACCTCTAGGATGAGGTAACTATCTAAATACAGTTGTCTTATAGCTGTGAGATGCAACGTATGTGCTCTCTTTTTCTTTTCCTCTTGCAGGATTTAGACCTGCTTATTTACATTCATATTCATAAAAAGTGTGAGTGCCTCTGCATACACATGTAAAAGTGCAGAGTTTGGACATGCATGTGCATATCTGTGATTGTTTGTCCCCCGGAGTGGGAAATATTCTTACTACAGTGTGCCAAACTCTCCCCCCAGAAGGGAATGCATTAGCCAGATGCTGATGCATCTACTTGCAGCCTAGAAACAGTACCATACATAAGGCAAACACTGAAACATGCATGCTGCAATAATTCTGTTAAATGAAAATGGCAATCTGACTTTCCCCAGACCTGTATTACTCTACCGGCAGTGCGGTGTGTATGATAGAAAATTAATGCTACTACTCAAAATAATGGTGTGGTTTTAATAGAAACCCTTTAGCCTTCCTCCGAGGCTGAAAAGAGTTATGGAGAAAATAATGTGCCACTTTAAGGGGTAGTGTTGAGGGCAGTAATCTTGTTCTGGCTCAGGAAACTTCCGGATATTTAGAGGAGCAAGCTGTATTTTTTGTGGCATTTACTCTGAGAGGATTACAGTTATAGCTCTGAGAGACTGAAATGATTTTTCTTAATGGTTTATTTTGCTTTTCTGATGTTTGAAATAGAGTCCAGGAAGCAAGGTCAAAGTTAGAGAATTGGATGTGACATCAGAACCCTTATTTTCTCCCCTCAGGACTGCTGAAATAGCACTTTTGTCTCTTGTGGTCCAGTTACTTGCTGTGTATGTTCTGACTTTGCCACCTGAACCATGTGTGTTTCTCCTTGACCCACCATGACAGGTAACCACTCAGCAGAGCTGTGTTGCCAAAAATGCTCACTGAGCCTGTGTGAGGAGGAAATCTTACCAGAACTGCTGAGGTTATCCCTTTGCAGATTGACTTCTCATCCTCAGATAGCTAACAAGTTTGCAGACTTCAGGTGGTCAGGCTTGCCATCAGTGAGGGGTATTACTTGGATCAGTGTGGAAAGGGGGCAAAGCTGGAAACATGAATTTATTCTATTGATAAAAGCAGCAGGACTACAGGGAGCAAGACAGGAACAGTCAGTCATTAAGTCTCATGTCTTTGTGCACTCATGAGAGCTATTCAGGTCTTTGTGCCTTACACACATGTGTGCCCAGGGAGAATCTGCAGTTAAGGTATATCTGCAAAGCAATTAGGAAACTAAAAGAAAGGCAGTTTTAAAGTGCAAACCCTGCAGCTCCAGCCAGCAGACAACAGCGCAGCTGTGGGTCCCCAGCTTTGTGAGGGTCAATTAAAGGGGGCTTTCTCTGCCTGAGTGAGGAATAAGACTTGATACTCTGGAAGGACAGAAATCGATTGGCAGTCTGTGTGAAGTCCTGGGGCTGACATGTGTTTTCAATCCACATGCTTACCTGCCTGTGGTCTGGTAGCTTTGCATTATCAATTGGGAGTCCCACAGTGGGACCAGCTGCTTTTCCTGCCCCAGAAGATGGGAAATACAGAAGCGTAGCATATGAAATAGAGGAAGGTTTCGGCTGAGTACCCTCTAATTGCAAGTGCTGCTAAGGTTAGAGATGGGGGAATTTATCACTGCAGTTTGACAGCAGTAGGAAGGACATGATGATAAGTCTTGCCATGCCAAAGTCACGTCTCCTGCTGATAACAAATGACAATTTCTGTGTGCTTAGAAGCCTAAGGTTCTCTATTTGTGCATGCAAGAGGTGTTCAGAAATGGTTTCTATCTGAGCCAGCTTTAGCTTGCATATTGATTATTCTCCTTTACACTGCGATAGGAAACCCTGCAGGGCACCAGCACATTTGACTCACCACCTTCCGCGCGCAGTGTTGGAAGGTCTGTGCTTACCCCCTGCAGATGTCTGCATCAACAAGCCAATAGTACCAGCTTGTACAACCCCTTTCACTGCAGCACTGAGCAGGCAGGGATGATTTTCTTCCTGAAGAGAGGCAAGTATAGGACCATTCCCAGGGTCTCATGCATGAGATCTGGGGCAGAGCTGCTGTGCAGACCTGGGGCTTCCAGATCCCTTTCTGTTGCTTGGGATGGAAAAGAACAAGCTTTGTGTTTGTTTTTTTCCTTGGCTGTTCAATCATTTGTTAAATTCTGTCTTGCCTCCTGTCTGAGCTATCTTACAGCCCTGTGGAAATCACCTGGCACTAATTCATGCCAAAGAGGGGCTCCTGTCACTGGGGTGATGCAGGAGCACAGGGACCAGATGAAGAGTACTTCTTGCAATTTACAGTTCAACTCTGAAGTTGCCATGTTATAAATCTATTTACAGTCCAATTTAGATAAGATAACCCTCTGTCCAAACATGCCTGATAACTCTGTGGGTACCACGCATACAGTACTGTAATTATTCCTGTAGAAATAAATAGGAGCAGGCATATTTTACTCTACTGAAAGTACAATTAAAACCCTCATGAAACTGCATTTGAGAGATCCGGGCTTGAGACAGACACATCTATTCCCTCACTGCCGCGCATGGGATTTATGTTTCAAACTTCAATTAGTGTTAATGGCAGCTACAGCCGCTGTCCTCCGATGTGCAATGAATTCAGAGCAGGCTCGCATCGGCAGGGTGTAAACACTGGCCAGCATGAGCAGGCAGTGCCTGCCCTGTGGCTCCTGAGCCCTGACAGTGCTACCTCCCTTTGCCAGTTTTACGGAGTCCTTAGTGACTGGCAGAGGGCTCACAGGAGAACGCTGGTGGGATGCTGAATGTGCTTTTGAGAGGTACATCCAGGCTGGAAGGACAAACTGCACTCCCTGGACTCAGTGCTACGCTGGTTAGTCCCCATGGGGATATTTGGCCCTGTGCCTTGACTTGTGGTGTAGTGCTGAAAAAATGTAATGTGATTAAGATGTATCTGTCTCTGAGCTTGACTGAGGCAGAGGCAGTGACTCATACCACCTTGCTGTAACTGTCAAAACACTTGGCTTGTGAGAATAGCCTTCTACACAAAAAGCACTGATTCAATATGTTTATATTTAAACAAAACACTAAGGGTCTGATTCACTGCGGCATTACTACAGCCTTGTGTGCCTGTAACTCCAGCTGAGCAGCACAGAGCCAGTCTGCTCTGACTTTGAAGATAACTGTTAGAGAAAGGCTTGTTCCCCACAAGTCTCCTGCAGGGAGTGATGCCCCTTGTATACTTTAACATCAGTGTTGGTGTCGAGGGCACAGTGCAAGGGCATACAGCTCAAGCTATCATTCCCCTGCACATGCAGACAGATGTGTGGACATCACCAGCAGCCGCAAAAGATGACAGTGGGAATAGGATGGCAGCTACACTGAGCACAAGAACAGAGCTTGAGCTTCTGTGTAGCAGCCCTGTGATGGGACTTGTTTGCCTTCAGGTCACTTTCTCATCCTGTTGCTACAGACATGCAGGCAGCACCCCTTCCCTACCAGAGAGAGGAGGTGGAACCACCACCTGTGACAACCTGTAGGAGCTGCTGGGCTGGGGAAGTGAGTGCCCCAAGCCCTGCAGATTTGGAATTGCTGGAATTTGCTGACAGCAATCCTGGTGGCGAGCAGTTTGTGGCTAATTTGTTTTTAGAGTGTAGCCTTTTACTTACAAGCGGGCACATGTTTAAAACCAGCCTTCTAGCCCAGAGATGCTCTTGGTCCTCATTTGCTGGTTGTTTCCCTTCCTTGCTACTAAACCAGGTTATGTGGGCTTGTTTTAACTTTGCCACTTTGTCTGGTGTAAGTCTTTAGGAATTTAAATATAGCCAACCACTTTGCTCCTGAGGGATACGTCCCAGGCTGGCACTGATGGGAAAAGGGGGTGCCAGTTGGATGCTCGATGAACCCACTGCCGGGGTGTTCATATGTGTCCCTCTGCAAAATACTGTTCTTACCATCTGCTTCCACCAGCCAGCATCAGTTCCCAGCCTGTGGCATGTGCTCCAACACAGCCCTCCATCTGAGAAATCAGGGTGTCAGCACTCTAGTGGCTCCTTGTGTTGTCCTGGCTCCCTGCTCTTTGCTGGTGTCTTCAGGACCACCCCTGCTCAGGGGATGCTGAAAGTCCCACTATCACCCTCCATTTCTGGGGCAGGGAAAGGAATTCCAGTGGCCAGGAGCAGCAAAGGAAAGGTTTGCATAGAGCTGGCAGAGCTGAGGGACAGCACCACAGAGCTGTGATGCTCTGCATGCTGTGGTTGTCTGTCTTGCCCCTGCACTTGGGCTGATTTTCTGCTCGCACATACGCAGTGCTGGGTCTGTACTTCCAGCCTTTTCACTGAAAACCACTAGGGAGCAAACTTTAGCATTTAGAGGCTTGGTTTGAAGGGGAAGGATGGGCCCATGGTTGGCTCATCAACCTATACACTGGGTTTGGCTCCTTTCAGAGCCCTGACAGCCTGGGTGGCTGCAGGAATGTCACTTCATCTTCTATACCTTCGTCTTCTGCAGAGTAGTGTAAGGAAAACTGTAATGTTCTCCTGTGCCATGGTGCTGGGAGGATAAATGCATTTGTGATTGCTCTCAGATAACACAGCAGTCAGATTTTCACGTAGGAGAAGCTAATATCAGAGTAATTAAATGTTCAGGATGTCCAGGCTCTGGTGAAAATTAAGTACTAGAATAAAACTTACAAGCAGTGAAGGTTGCTGCCTATGAATTTAAACCAGTGTTTGCAGCAATTCAGTGCTAACAGAGTGGAGAAAATGTCAGCTGTACCTGTAACCTTGAGCTGAGGTCTGTGCAGAGAGCACCTCTGGTGTGTGCTATGATCCAGGTCGACTGAAATGTAGCGTTGTCCCACTGCAAGAGCAATGGTCCCTCTCCTGGAGAAATGCTGCTGTTTCAAGCAATCTATGTTGGGCTGGACTCCAGAGCAGGGCTGGGTGTCTTGCCTCCAAATAAGGCGTTAAACCACCAGTCAAAGAGTTTTCTGCCCAGATTTGTAGCATCCTTTATGGGAAACCTCCACACCTCCCTGAAATTCAGGGAGAAAATAGAAGAAGATTCTCCTACGAAGAGATTTCTTCTTCAGTCCCTTCTTAAGAGTTTTTGATGTACAGAAGGAAGGGAGGGCACATTACTCCTTCCTACCAGTAAAGGAGAGACGCCACCAGTCCCTGAAATAGTTGTGTGGGTATCTTTTCACTTCCACCTGCTGGTAAGACTCAAGGAGCCCTCCAAGCTCCATGGCAGGATACTTCCAGGGACATGAGGTCTGTGTTTTGGCTATGCAATATATTTTTGCCTTTCTATTATGGCAGAGAAATAGCCCAAACCCAAGTCCTTTATTTCCTCAGAAAACCTAAGTTTCAAATGGCCCCTAAGGAGATCTCAATTTGGGGAAGAAAGCATATCCCATAGGACCTGACTTTGAGTTATTCTAAAAGGTGCCTTTAAACATCAGCATAGTAAATAAAAAACAAAACAAAACCCACAACAAAACAAACAATCAAAAGCCAACAAAACCATAGTGCATTTAAAAGCAAACAACAGAATTTTCTTACAAAAGATTGTTCGGGAGGTGATGATGCCACCTGCATTGCTCACCATTTCACAGAGGTGAGCGAGCTCAGAGCAGACCTCCACTGGGCTCTCATCACAGGAAAAAAGCCCAATAGTTCCTTCTCTTAGCCCAAGGGCTGGGCTTCTGTTCTCTGTGCCCTGAAAAACTGATGCACCCCAGAGAAAAATCAGCTCCATCACCCTCCCACCGAGATTAAGGCTTTCCTACTTCTCTGGGACGACACTACCATCTAGTGAATACTCTCTGTATTGGTTTTCTAGGGAAGCCATGGAGCTCTGTGTGTGGTGCGTAAAAATTAAAACCCACCCCTTGTCCCACGCACACCTCAGCATGCTCTGCAGACGTGTGGCCCCATCCAGGCCCCTCCTGCAGCTCATGGAGATCTTCCTGGCTTGGGCATTTCTCTGCGAGGCTGAGGCTGGCCAGGGGTAGCCCACTCGGTTGTAGAACCTGGAGACCCTGCCCAACAATGGCAGTGTGTGCCAGCACTGTGGTTGTCACTGCGAAGCAGGGCTTGCTGTGATGGCAAGCCTCAGGGTAGTGGCTCAGAAATGCCTTCACATTTGTCAGCCTCTCTATTTTTCCAGTGGGTTGAGTGCTGCATGTCAAGGCTGAGTGTTATCCTGTCTGCAACCCACCTCTGGACCTCTCCTTCCCCTACGCACCCTAGACCATGATGTTACAAACACCGTGGCAGCAAACTTTACCAAGCTCTTTTTCTTCTTGTTTTGTGCAGAGCTGATCTGATCGGGGCCTACCAAAGACATTAACGACGTCGAAAGTAGCCTACTTTAAGAGAAAATATGCAGAAGAAGAACATTTACATCAAGATTACCATGAGTATTGTCCAGAAGTGAGTATCTCTCTCTCATTCCAGACCCCACCCTCCCCCTTTTTCATTTCTCAATCCTAAAGATCCATTTGCTTGCTCTTTACTCCCCAGCACGTGATACTACCTGAGGACCGGACTTGTATTTTAAAACTTTCTCTCCAGAAACTCCGATTCCTGGATGACCCTGAAACCTACCTCCGTAGGTCTGTATTAATTAACAATCTGTTGAGGAAGATTCACCTAGAGACAGAGAGGGAGAGCTATGAATACTTTAAGGAGGCTTCGTGTTGTAGGACAGCTTACTCTGATGCACGAAAACGGCTGAAGTTTATGGTACAGGAGTGCTGTTCCCAGTCGCTCTATTATGAAAGGCTGCATTCATATCGCATCGTGCCTTACTCTGCAGAGAACGCCGTTTACGGAATGGGCTACACGAACAGCCACCTGGAGCAAAATTCTCAATTGCTTATTTATAAAATGAATTAAAGCAGCTGTTAGACCCACTGATGTTTGTTTCTGAATGCTTGAACTGCTTATTGAGATGTTAAGATGAGGCACTAATTGCAGATACACATGTGATCAGAGGCAGATGTGTTCAGAGCTGAGTGGAAGGTACTTTGAATAATGCTCTGCAGTCCCCACTGTTAACCCCCTGGTTATGAAGTACCTTGACACACACACACAGAGCTAGTGCAATACGGAGGTCCTTATCCACAGAGACTGCGTGCAATGTGTTTCATAGAAACAAAGCTGTGTTTAAGTTATCTGTGTGTAGATGTTCAAATTAACTTTGCAGTTAAATTATGCCATCCCCATTGGAAGGGGAGCCCCTAAAGCAGTGGAGTAGTCTAACAGTGAGGAGCAAAATATAAGTTATTTACTACAAAGGTATAGATAGAAGGTTTCTTTGAGAAATGCTTTGACCATGAAGGAGTCAGTGCCAAAGGAAACAGCCTTTTGCTTAATATTTTCAGAGACTTAACTCAGTACTTACACGACACTCTGTACTGAGATTTGCAATGTTTTGGGTTTATTTCTTTTTTTTAATAATTGCATTCATGTTTTACTTATATTATCTCTTAGCTGGTATCTACTTTGCTATTTTAATACAAACCAGAATGACTCACAGGAAAGATTGTTTCTTCAACCCATCATCAGTGTTTCCTCAACTTCATCTGATTCTTTCCCTAGCTGTATCTCCCTGATACTTCTTTGCATGCTAATTTGCTCTTTGGCCAGAGATTCATATTGGTGCTAGGGAATAGACAGTTATTTCTTTTTATGTGGAACGTAAGAGGCAGAAACACAATGATAACTCTCATAGATAGAGAATGAATGTATCTAACAGATGCTAGTAAAACCTCAGAAGTTCTCCTGATGAAACTGCTCAACACTAGTAATAGTGTTTCAGGTTAAGTGAAATGTCTAATTTCAATCTGGGAATTAACCTTAGAACATGCAAATGTATAAATTCACAAGCTATGACATGGGAGATGTTCAGCAAATTGATGATTACAAGTGGAAAGTTTTATAGCTGCCAAAATGTCATGAAAATACCAAAGAGTAATATAAGGGAAAAGATGATGCTCCAGCAATGGGGTCAAAAGCAAAGATTGCACTATAACCTGGTGAAATGTGATTAACGAGCCTGTAAACTAGCTGTTACCAGTACACCTGCAGCTCACCTGAGAGTGACTTGCATCCCAGAATTGCTGAACAAATATATCAGCTGATCCAAAGCCTGTCAAAGTCCTACAGGTCTGTTGGCTTTGCCTCGCTGGCTATCAGCGCTTTAAAGCAAAAAGTAAATAAGCGCACATGCAGCTGGAGGCAGATATGTATCTAAGAACCTAATACTTGATTTTGAAAGGCTTTGCTCATGCAGATGTGGCTCATGCTATTTCTGAAGCATTATACAGTATGAACAAATACCGTTACTTGCCAGGGATGTGTTTCATGTAGGATTCCTCCTGCAACCCTAGTCATGTGTGCTGCACCTATCATCGCATATCTCAGGCACATAATTAGTGCAGGAGAAGAGACAGGCAAAAGCAAGAGGCGAGAAGAGCAAAGTTAATTCTGACATCAGTAGTCAGAAGCCAGTACAGGTTTAGGAGAGAGAAGGAAACAGTGAAATCCAGATATTTATGTAAAAAAAAAAGGGCAACAGTCTAATTCAAAACAAGGACAACCTGCAAACTGGGGAACGTAAACAGTACAGATATTGTGGGAAGGCTGGAAAAACAGGGCAGTGCTGTTTGGGAGGTGCTATTAGTCATGATGAATGTTAGGGTTTTGTTTTTATTTTGAGACAAGTCATATTTACTTGTCTCTTACAAAAGGGTGTCTTTAAACCCTTGGTCAGTGTAATTCGGTGTCAGAGCTGCTTGGCTCTGTGTGGTCATATTTCTGCTATCCCTGGGCTTGCACAAGCCCGAAATCCTGTGAGTGTTTAAGCTGGTATGAGGGCTGTTGTGAGAGGTGCCATTATCCCCCAGGGAGCTCTCTGGCCTCAGGTGGCTGCTTGCATGCCTCATGCAGACTTAGGGGCGGGGTAGGGACCTTAGAAGACCACAAGGTAGTAAAGGAAAATCTTCTGATTGTTTAAACTATGTAATTTTCCCCTCTGAAGTGATCTGATTTATGCACATTTTTTCTTTCTGTCCATTTTAGCCTGAGTTCATAATGATCTAGCAGCTACATGAAATGCTAGAATGCTGGTTTTTTTTTTCTCTCTCCCTGACCTACTTTACTATATTCATAGGATGGTTCTGGCCTGAATAAACAAAACTTTTTACATAAAATTAATCATGTTTCAATGCAATGAAAAAGCTCAGTAGGATTAAAGCCTTTGACCTCACCTGAAAAAACCCATTGCCCCTGTCAGGTTGATTGTTGAAGAGCAACTTCTTTGCCCACTGGAAGAGGCAGATACTTTCTTGTCCATAGAAAGCTTCTAGGTAAGGTGTTACGACATCTGAACAGATGTAACAGACAAAAATCTGATCAGATAACAACACTCTTTGGGCTACCTGTGAAAGAGGACAGTATTTGACTTATTTGACTCATATTTTTCTCATGTGTTGTTTTCTTGAAAAAAAAAGTGATTTTTTAAATTATTTTTTTTACTCCTACTTGCTTTAGGAGCTGTTAAAATGGGTTATTTCTTTCTAGAAAACAGGTTTTATGGTTGACTTTTTGATATGAAGTTGAATTAAAGGCCACAATTTTAAACATTTTAAGGTTGCTCAAGTTTTTACTGCCTTCTGCTTTGCACAGTGATTTGTGCTGTAGAAAAGTGGGTCTGAAATATTCTACTTTAGTGCTTAAAACCCACAGTTTATGGGTGATAGAGAAGTACAAAAGTGCAATAACATTGCAAGTTGCTCCCAAAATATTTAATTTGACACTTTTTTGAATTATATACTGATTTTAACATTTAGTTACCAAGTTACTGGTTATCAGCATTTAAATACAGCTACATACAGTGATTTTTCTTTTTCGGGTTTGTAGCTACAATTCAGCTCTTCTGGCTTCTGATGTGTGAATCTATCTGTAGGTGGTCAACTTTCAGTGATATATATATATATATTCTATTATGACCGCATTAGGAATGCCCACACATGGGCTATGTTTGCACTGGATGTAAAGGAAGTCCTTCCTTCCCTTTGACTCAGTTGCCTTGGAGATAGATAGTATATTCATCAGAGAGAATATAGACGTGACAAGGGTGACAAGGACAGACTTGGCAATGACAGCTGAGCATTTTGAAAATGACTGGCTTAGGACAATTCATTTTTGTCTCGGAATAGCAGCACACTTGACTGTAATTAGTGTTTTAATGAGTTAAGTTTTCTTTGTGCTGCTTTTTCTCTAACTGGCTGTAAATGCTGAGCCTGATCCTGAATGCAGAAGGGTCTGTGGTGGCTCTGTTGGAGGCATGGTCTGGGTGCATGCATGAGGTCACCCTCTGGGGCCACAGGAGCTGTGGCTGAAGGCCAGAGGGGTGCGCATGCTGGGAGGCAGCCAGGCTCAGCAAGGAGGCATCTCTGCCTATCCGACCTGGTGCGGTCACCCCGACCTATTAGGGCCCTGATCCTGTAAACACTTCAGTTATCATCTAAGTTTCTTTGCACAGATCCTCTCGCTAAAGCCAGACAGGCTCCTCATGTGCTTGACGCTCAGCATATATGAGGGTGTGCAGGGCCGGGGCTGCTGTGGCTGCTGTGCACTGCAGAAGTATTCGCTCAATTGCCTAATTATCCTAATTATCAGTGAAAGTGATTATTGAGCTGCCACTTGAGTTCTTGACTACATTTATATTGCACTGTAAATTGAACTTTTGTTTCCAATGAATGTGTTGAGTGTATGGACTATTGTGCCTTAAAGTCCCATCCTCATATGAGCCTTTGTATATGTTCTGTAAATCTGCAAACTGTCTGTAGCTGATAACTCTGTGCACTCTATACAGATCCGGTTTGGTACTCAGCAGGACCTTGGGAAACATGACCCTGACCTCAGTTTGCCGTGAACACAGAGGGGATGTGGCAATTCCCTCTCCTCTTCTCTTTTAGATTGCTTTCCTCTTTGCTGTTCATGAGATTCTGTTTTTCTGGTTTCTGTTGCAGCTGGGTTCTGGGTTACCCACAACTACAGGTAACCTCATGGAAACCCAGAAAGTTGTAAAAAAGTTGTCTCCAGCTTTTAAAGGCCATCTGTACAGCACGCTCTCAGCAGGGGATCATAATTGCATATATCAACTGTGGCAGGTGTTGTCAAGTATATCATCATATATTTGACAGAATTAACAAAGCAGAAAAGGGATACCTATTTCTACTGAAATGCATGAGCCTGCATTATGTTAAATACATGGTGATTATACACCACTGAGTTGGAATAATACCTACTGGTTCTATAATAAAAAAAATGCTTTTTAATGTTTAAAGTTACTTGGGACCTGATTGAAGGTTTTTATGGAATTGTTTTCTAAAGTGAATAGTAGAAAAATGTATATGTATTTTAAATATACGTATGATGTGCATGGTATTAATAAAGATCTATTTCTATTGAACCAGACAGACTCTCATTGAATATATGGTATGCTGGTTTACAAGTTACCATGTTACTAAAGACAGGTTTCTAACACCATCCATCCCTGGGTTCTTTGAGGGACCTGGATCTCAGGGATGAAGCTGAACCTAACTGATGTATCTGATGTGCAGAGCTGGGGCAACTCCTCTGGATGCTGGGCAAACCCTGGCATCCACTTGTCCTGTCCTGATGCCATTGTTCACATTCCAGCTTGCCTGTGGACTTGCAAGACTCTTTTCCTTGTCTATTTTATTTAAAAGTCTGCAAGGAACCATTTTTCTAATGATGTTCTATAGAGATGCCAAAGAAGGGTCAAAGGTAAAACAGGAGCTATAGGAGTTCAGGAAAATGGGATTTTTTTACTAAAAATCCTGAGTAAAATGGAAAGATCACCTTCTCCTTCACCCTCAGTGCTTTCCTTCAAGATTTGTGTCCCTGAAAAAAACTGAAGTGAAACCCTGAACACATTTAAGGGATATTGAAAATGATTAATATTCACAAAAGGGTGAACTTTCTTGAAGCAGCCACAGAGAAACATCTTCCAGGGCCAGGTGCTTCAGCACCCACCTCCAGCCAGGGCTTGAGTACCATTTGGGTACCAGTGTTTTTAAAGACTGAGCATTGCAACCATCTTCTGTAGGCACAGCATTAAATCAGTCACCTCCAGTGGCGTTGCATTATGAGAGAAGAGCTGCATGTTGTCAACTTGAGGACAGCTCTGAAACCACCAATCATCAGTCCTTTGCACACCTTGTTTGAATCTGGTTGTTACTAGGATTAAGCAGCCACTCCAAATCCCGAGATGTTATTTATCAGACAGAGGCCTTTATGTATCTCTGAACCACACCTCTCTTTAACCAAAAAACAATACTCTAGGGCTTGGCATGGGTATGTGCGTGAGGAGCAGGCTTCTTAAAAGAGGTAGGCTGCATGTCTGCAGGTTTGGCCTCTTTGCTCCCCGTGTTATATGTGCATGGCCAAAGGCCTCTGGAGTGTCATATCCCTGGCACAGACAGATGTATCCATATGACCAAAATTCCTCCTAGATGCTGGATTGGAGCTGCTGCCTCTGAGGATACACCACACTGGCAAGAGATGCTGAGCCTTAGGCTTGGTCCAGTTGTGCAGACAGCTGCTTTAGTGTGGAAATAAAAAGCAGTGTAGCAGCTTCCTACCACCCAGCACATCTGCACTATGATGTTGTGCAACCCATGCAAATACTTTTCCACCATGAATGTTTTCAAAGCTGTGGGAATCCTCCTGGTCACAAGGCAAATTCTGCTGCAGACTGAAGGTGGGGTGCTTTATGCCAATTTGTCTGCTGCTAAAGGAGCTGGTGAAAGCATCATGACCAAACCACCATGGGTTTGCTCTGCTTTCAGCTATATTTTCTTTTTTTTGTTCTGTATGGCCATTTCCAGCCAGTTTAATTGAAGCAGCTGCTGGGCTGCCCTGCCACAGCACTACCAGCCCAGAAACATAGAACAACTGGCACAGGACGCAGGGAATCCAACTGAAAGCCGTAATTTGCCACTGCATCCCACACCCCTTGCATTGCAGGGCTTAATTAATTCAAGCCCTAAAATAAGCAGCACTGATTGCCAAACTAGGCAATGCTTTGAGCTGCAGGCTGAAGTGTGCCGCAGAGCATTGCAACTTCCTGGCTTTCCTAGCACAGCAGGACAGTCTGCACTGCCTTGCAGCTTCAGGCTGATGTGTCGCTGATGGTGAATTATCCCCAGCTGGGCTGAATAGTGCCAAATTGTATCTCTTACTGGTAGAAGGCAGCTTTTCCTGAAACAAACTGCTTAGTGGAAATTGTTGCCAATTTGCAGCAAGAAGAGTTGTGTGTAACATCTGCTGTCAGGGAAGAGGAAGGATGGCTGGCAAGGAAAAAGGTCTTTCTCCCTGTAAGGTGCCCCTATCTCCTGTTCATAGTGGGGAGGTAATATTGCTTTTCCATCTTATCACTTGAGGCTCAGGACCGTGCAGACATTTCAGCTGTGCTGAGACTATCCCCTATGATGCCCTCCAGCGTGAGTTACCAGTGCTTGCAGCCCTCACTGGGATGCTAGGGGAAGGCATGGAAGTTTTACAGCATGACCCCATATGCAGCTGTGATCATCAGTCACATACCCTGACAGCATTCCCAAAGGCACTGTGCCCTAGGCGGACAGGGTCTCTCCCAAAGCTCTTCCGTGCTGATTGAGGAGGTGTCATCCAGGGAAACCTTGGGATTCGGTAGGTGCATGGAGCCACAGGGTGGGACTGTGCGATTGCGCTCACCATGACAGTGCCATAAGGATTTAAACATCCTGCATTGCAGTAGCATGTACTAATCCAAGTCCTGCATAGCCAGGTCTAGAGGGTGATATCTCCCCACATATACAGCTTTTGTATCATGGAATCAGAGTGCCCTTACCGATGATCTCAATGAGATGGGCCCTTTGCTTACAGTATCATTGTAAATAGCCACTTTTCTGCAAAAATTTGCATCTAAGGCTGATGGTCATCTTGGTACCCTTTGGAGGAACAGGTCCAAATGTGGATAGCTCTGAAGGAGAGCTAGAGCCAGAGCCCATCTCTGTTGCTGCTCAGACGTGGGATGCAGAATGGAAAGGCTTTTGTGTAAGTACCTGAATTAGGACAAAAATCTGGGCTGGAAGAGGTGGAAGATTTCAGCTCACAAGGGTCTTGCACTTGCTACGGAGTAGTTGCTCTTCACATGTGATTGCTTTACCTGGTAATTTGTGTCTTGGGACACGAGTCTGAGTTAAGTAGTGACCAGGGGCTAATGGACCAGCTTGGAGAGTCCCTGCTCTCATTCCACTTGGGATAAAAAAAATCGATGTTGTTGGGAGGGAGAGTAGTCACGAGGCTAAAATAGCTCTCACGGAGCTGGCATTTGCAGTTCTCAAGGGTGGGGATCACCTGAAAAGTGAGGTCAAGCTGCAGCTAACTGTGGACTCGAGTCTGCCCCGCCGCCTGCCTTGCTTTCACTGCCAGGTCCCTCCCAGCATAGTGCAAGGCAGGCGTTTTACCTGAAGATGGCACTGCTATATCAAAGAACTGTTGGAAAGTTGCTGTTACAGGCAACTAGGCCGGGAGAGCTGTCGGCTTGAGTTCGGGTATGGGTGCAGTGATGGGTGCTGGCTGGGTCGGGGCTTCAAGGACCCCGTTTCCCAAGGACAGGCAGCCCCAAGACAAAAATCCCTCTGTGCCTGTTTTGTAACATCTTTTGGAGTTTTTCCTTAGCATTTGGACGCAGAGAGTGTCTAAATCTTGCTAGTTTAGTGTAAACTTTCTCCTCTGCTTCTCTTCAAAAGCAGTATTGTGTGTGCGGGTTGCTGAGCTCTCCAGAGGTCTGATGTGAGCATAACAAAATGCAAGGAGCTGCTCAAACTGACTCACAAAAGACACCCTTCTTGTCCAAGTGGCAAGAGGTGGACAGGAGTGTGACCCAGGTTCTGCCAAGGTGCTCACGTCAAGTAAAACAGTGGTGGACAGAGCCACAAGGTGTGAATGAAGTTGTCTTTCCTGGGGTCATATCCTGCCCCTCACCTTTCCTTCCTTGAAGGACCTGAAGTAGCAGCAGGTAATCCCTACACTCTACAGGTAAGAATTAGTCCATAAAGTGGGGGAAATGCCCCTGGATAACCAGGATCTCCCGGGTCTGTTGTCTGAGCACCAATATTGACTTTGTTCAATGCAAAGGTGATGAGAGATTGACTGCAGTTATGGCAGTGATATCTCCTAGGGGTCAGGACTGTGCATGAGGTAGCCCGAAGGAGGGGTCCAACCTGAGCTTGGTGGTTTGGGCATTACCTGTATACCAAGAGATTGAGCAGGCAGATTTGGGCTTGAGTTAAGATGGGAGGGTGCCCTGACTGCCAGGGTGTAGCACACCCCACATCTGGTTTGAAGGGCTCCTTGGCAGAAGGTCAGACGTGGCTGCAAATGGAGAAGGCTTGCTCTGAAAGCTTCATGTGGCTCAACTTTGTGCTTATTTCTGTCTTTACTCAAGCCATGGTTTTGAGAGACAGTACCCATGTGCCCGCTTGGAGCCAGAGCTTAATTTAATGTCTTCTGTGCATTGGCACCCCCAAATGCCATTAACAGAGAGAAGCAGTTGTTGCCTCTTACGATAATTCTTCCTCCTATGCACACATTAAAAATGCATAGCTGTGTGTCTTCATTTTTACCACTGGAGGGCTACATCTACCTGCAGACTTTATTTAGGTTACATTAAACCCAGGGCACCTGTCACATCGAGAAATGTGTTATACCAACGTAATTGGGGAAGGCTGAAAAGCAGAAACTGTTTTCTTTTGGGAAAAACCTGGCTGTACACTTCATCGATTTGCAGTGAAAGCGCTTTTTTTCCCTGTTGGAAGCATTGTGGTTAGTTTTAATAAAGGCGGTGGGTTGGGAGGGAAGTGAGAAAATTGCTTCAGGATAGTAGGGCTGTGAAAATAGGAGCCTTAGCTTGTTCTGAGCTATGCTCCTTTTCTTATAAATTAAGTAGTGGGGCCATGTGCCATTGGAGGCGAAGAGGTCTTTGGTCTCCTGAACATTCTGCCAGCCATTTATTTATGTGTTGTGCCTGAGCTGTACCCTGCAGCTTTGTCCCTCTCTGGCCTCCAAACCCCAGCCCTTCTTGGCCTCCATGAGCTTGACTGAGCAGAGCTCAGTGGGCTGAGCTCCCTTTTCCTAGTTAACTTATTGGAGAGAAAAGGCAGGCAAGCAGCTGGAGCTTGACAAAGGAAATGTCTTATCTGCAGATGTGTTAAAGTATGCTAAAGAGCTATGCCTCTCCAGGGGTTTCTGCTCAGGCTGTTGTGGTTTCTTTCAGCTTCACACAGACTTTGCAGATTTCTGTCCCAGCTTTGAATTCCTATAGATTACAGGCACATAAGAAACATGAGCAGCAAGAAAAGTATTGCCCCAAGCCATGTTTGCCCCTCTTTCTAACTACAGCGTGGTTCCTGTGAAGGTTTATGATTGACCCTCTGGGACTGGATCCTCAGCAATGGGAAACCCTTGGGATGACTCCCCCAGAGACTACACACCTGGCAGGCTGACTGTTGCTTTCCCAGCTGGACCTGTCATCTCATGGCATCTCGGTGTTTTTCTTGTGCTGTCTTGGGCCCACACTTCTAAGGGTTGCTGGAGGGATTCAGTAAAAAGCAGTAACGTTCCTGCCATGGATTGAACAAAGCTTTGCTTGGACTACAGATGGCAGCAAATTGCTCAGAATACAGTAGACTTTATCCCATGCTAATTTTAGCAGCTGCAGTTATATTGAAGTTCAGTGCTACTGAGAAGAGGAATGGGGCATCAGTACAAGGACCACATGCCAGTCAGCATGGGCAGAGCAGGCAGGTCCACCATGCCTGCTGCTGGTGGTTGGTGTAGAATGTTGCTCTTCTCCACCAGCTCCTGTGTAAACGTGTTTGCAGCTCATGTACCAGTTAGAAAATACCTGGGATGGAAAATTGTGCTTTGTCTTTTCCAGGCTACAGTGTGATATTTAAAGTATTTTTTTCCCCACTTAGGTATATGGTCCCTCCTGAAAAGACAGAGGAGCAAGCGAGAAAGGGCTGCCAGGTTAAAACCATGGATTAAGTCGTCTGCATTGCCCACTGGGGGTTGCATGTTCATGCAAAGCACTCTGCGCCTGTGTGTTTGGTGCTCCAAACACAGAGAAGTGTGTAACTGTTTCAATAAAAAATTCTGTGGACTTCTTAAAGAAATCCTTAATGGACATTCAAATTTTTGGCAAAAGCTGTTCTAGATGAGAGCTTTTTGTGCTGCACCTCTCTGTGTCTCTCCCTCCCCTTTCAGATGACCATGTTTCCTTTAAACTCCTTTGAAAACATCAGCTTTGAAAAATAAATCACACAGCACTGTGTTCCAGAATTGCTAATAAGATCTGATGCTAGTCAGTGAGCAAACTGTTTTCTTTGAAACCCTTGCAGAAAGGGAACCAGTTGTATCACATATATGTTGTGTCGAGACACTTCATTTTGGGGGGAACTCATAGCATTATTCTCTTTTCAGTACGCAGAAACTCGGTACAAATGTGCCAGGAGAAAGAGCCATGCAGCCCTGTTAGTTCCTATTGAACCACTTCTGGATCATTTAGAGTTTTTACGGACCTGTAACTGCTAGTAGCATCTCTCCATATACTGAGAAATGATGGACGCTGGTATGGTGAAGGCCAGCAGTGTTCGCTAGTTCATGCAGTGGGAATGAACACATATAAATGGAGTGAAATATTGTCTGCCTTTTGTGCGTTAAACCACTTTTGCTGAGGGGGACACTTCTTGTTAAACCACTTTTGCTTCTCCTGCCTGTGGGATGGGGGGCACAGGAGAGTGTTACAGAAGGCTGTACAGATGTCTGTACATGTATTGCTCTTCTATGCAGGGCAGCTTCTGTTTCAGATCAAAAGTACACATAAAAGGATGACAGCAGACAAGAAGCAGCTGTGATAAGGTATTAGCACAGTAAAACAGCTAATGGACTGATGGTTTTGGGTGGTCTCTTCATTTCAAGCATAGTTTTGATAGTGGTTCAAGGCACAAACTGTTAAAGCCCAGGTAGATGTGGACCAAAATAATACTGTAGTGTCATTGTTAGGAGGGGATATTTCATCTTTCTAGTGGAGATGTTCTGGGGCTTGGCTAAGCTCAGAAGCAGCTGGTAGGTGAGATTTTGGTAAATTCCAGCTGGGTTTCTCTCCTGGGCCTCTGTAAGAGGTGACTGCATGACACCTTCCAGAAAGCATCCAGTCTTAGTATCGATACTCTATCCTTTCCAAATAGACTGTCCCAGTGGTCACAACCATTTAAATAAGTGGCTTAAAAAAAAAAAAAAAAAAAAAAAGAAGCTGGAATTTTTTTTTATTTTTAAAGTGCCTCATTTCTAGTTGGAACTGGTCTGGACTCAGCTTCTAGGCACAAGCATTTTGTTAAACCTCTCTCCTGGATTACAAACGCCTTTTAAGTGCCCGTTATCTTAGCCATGTGAAGACAGTGTAATCAAGTTGCCTCCTACTCTGTCCCTTTTGAGACTGAACAGATTGATCTCCCTGTCTGTGGCTAAAAGGCCTTTTCTAAACCTTCCATCAGACCTTCACTTGGATATCTGGGGCTGAAATGGGATTGTAATCACTAAGTGAGTCTTAGGCTAAAGTGATTTTCTAAAGCATGACACGAAGCATTAGAGATTTCTTGACCAGTACAGGGTGAAGTCTTTTTTATCCAGTTTCTTGACTCTTGCCTTTTTATGTTTGTTTCAGTGGTTTGGACACTAAGATGGAAGATTGATTCTGGATATATCCTACAATGCTAGGAGACAGGTGTGTTGGCTAGGGGTGAGGTACCTTCACCGGGACCAGAATATTAACTATTCTCATTAAGTTCAGGTCACACTGGAGAAAGAAGATGAAGATGGGGCCAGGGAGACAGCAAGATCAGCTTTGAACTCAGGAAAGCCTGATGCTCAGTCTATGTTGCAAGTGCCCATGTGATAGCTATAGGGCAGAAGGTATTAGATAAAGGTGATAGTGGTTTCCTACTGGGGATAGTAACAGTTTCTCATTGCCTTACCTGTCCTAGGAAAATGGTATCTTGAAATCTAACATGAAATTCTCCACAGGTAAGGGACATGGTTTTCCTCCAACCCCAAGGGTATAAAAAATACAATTTATTAAAAGAAAAAGGAAAGAAAAAAAAAAAAAGGGTGGACATCTCGGAAAAGGAAACAGGCAGGAGAAATCACCCTCATTGTCCCCTTGAGTGTTATTAAAGCTGTTGTCTGTAATCCACCTGCCTGTGTCTTAGAGAGTGATGGAGCTTAGTGGATCATGCAGGTCCTGAATGCTTTGGTTCTCAAATCCAGCACAGGGCTCTCTGAGATAGCCAAGGTGTAAGGGATCAGTGTTAATCAGGAAATCTCAAGCCTGGGAAATCCTACTCTGTCCCTGTAATATGAACTTCAGAAACCTTTAGTGCTTTTGTCGCCAATGGTAGAAGCTGCTACTGCAGAGCAAGAACAGGACAAATGGTTGTTAAATTAACATAAGATTAATATTTATAGTGCTATGACAGATGAGGAGACAATCTGCCTTCATACCAGTACTTAAATTCTATCCTTATCCCTTCTGTAGGAGCTGCATCTGCTCCCTCTGGAATGCTGTCCAGAACATGCCTGCATTAGAAAATCCCCATGATGAAAACTCAGATGACTTCATGGGGTCATTGAGGCATGTTGGCTCCTTTTTTAGAAGCAAGCTTCCACTGATGCAGTGCAGACTTAAAGTGCATGTGGTGGGATGGGGACTGGGGCTGGTGGTGAGAAATGCAGGGGCAAGTGGAGAAACCGGATTAATGGTAACTTATCACACAGGTGAATTTGTGCAGACAGCTTTGCTACTGGTTGATATGCTCCTGAGGATGAAGGAGAAAAGCAGGGAGAAACAGAAAACAAATTATTAACCTGTTTAGTGAGAATTACGATGGTACATAGCATACATACACATATGGTATATGTTTAGTTCTGCTCTTGACAGCATCTATGAATGCAACAGAGCATGTCATATACCCACTTATCACTAATAGTTTATGTTTCATCCCAGTTGGTTACTGTTTTTTATTCCTGTTTATCTTTTCTCTGTCATATATTCCATTCTTTATTCCTATATATAATAGGAATAAAGCTCTATGATTTTTAGTAACTATACCAAGAACATAAAAGGCTTTTTTCCTAGTAGCTTCCCTGCTTTGCACTGAAAAAAAGAAGATAAACTTTCAAGCTACCTGTGCAGGAGTAAAAAGCCATCAACATTCTGCAGCTGCCAACTTAATTTTCAAGGTCCAAAGTAAGGAGAGGTCAAGGACTGAGTAGGAAAACCCAGAAATATGAAGACTACAAATTAAGCCAAGGGTAGAGCTGTGGGTCTGGCCACTGGCTTTTTGAGGGGAAAAGAAGCATGTATGGTTGCAGGTTTAGTGGTAGGAAGTCAGGCACACTTCACCTCTCTGAAAGGATCAATAAAATAGAGAGGGTTTTTTTTCCTGGTGAGAATAGAAATAATACAAATTATGAAATGAAAGAGGGCACTTCAGAAATGTATAAATATCACTGTACACTATTTGCTCATCATCTCTTTTGGTGAGTTACACTAATTAGCAAGCTTTTGGTTTTTTTTTAACAGTCCTAATGAGAGTACCTTGCCTCTTCTTGGTGAGCAGCTGAGGTCAAACATTCGTAACAAGCAAATGTGTTGGTTGTGACATGTCATGGTTAGCATGTGGCTAGGAATGTTTTGCAAAACAGAATGTCCCTTGACAACTCATTAAGTATTTGTTTTTTCTCTCTCATACATTCTCATTAATTTGTCAGCCTAAGGCTTTTTCTTTTTTTTTAATTTTATATTCTTGCTCTCTCTGAAAAAACACCTGTCCAATCTCAGCCTATAGAACAAAAACTTTGTGAGGAAGTTATGCCATGAAATCTTCCTGGAACAGCAAAAGGATGACCAGATAACCTTGTTGCTCAGATCCCAGCTGAAACCATCACAGGTGGTAAGTTTCCAGGTGTGAATGTTTGTTTTATCTTGATAATGCTGAATACTCCTGGTACTTACTGCTCTGATCTCAGACAGACATGACTGTGGCTGTGCTGTGGAACTGCTAGGTGGGACTGTCCTGGCGCCAACAATACCCAGGAACAAAGTAAAAGGTACTTATCTGGAACGTGAAACTTTCATCCTCTTTGGAGCAGACAAGAGAAAACATAGATGGGCTACATTTGAGACAGATTGGCTCCTCTCATTCATGGGAGTAAATTCTTCTCCAACATGACTGGTGTGTGACAGTGAACAGGGTGATCATCATCTTAATATGCAACTCTATTAGCTTGATCTTTTTTTATTTAATTGATTTAATACTTGTCTATTTTGTGCAAAGGAACTAGACGCACAAACTGCATCTCTGTAAGAAAAGCCACCACCATCGGTTAAATTGAAGGTTGTTGACAAGGTTTGATTGCAGAATAAAAAGATTATATAGCCATCTTTGTGTTTAAGTAAGAATGGCAGAAGTTAAATTTATTACTTTTCCTTATTATTTTTCCTTTTGTTCCTCTCTCTCTCTGCACTGGCAGCAATGTACAGGTTGGTTTGTACTTTCAAGCCATGGTCTGATTTGCATGGTCTGGGTTCAGGGCTCTGTGCTGCCCTTCATCCTCACACCACCCTGGTGGAGTCCCATCCCTCTGATTGACTCTTGGCCCCTCAGGCAGATGACTGAGCTGTCATGTGGATTGTGAAAGGGACATTTCTGCAAGTGGCAGCACTATGAGCCATCAATCTGAAACAACAACCCGCAGACACACATGCAAAATGTGATCCTTTCTGCCACGGGAGAGAAACGACTTCTGCAAGATGATTGTGGACACAGCATTAAACTCAAGTAAAGAGCTGAGTTAATCCCAGGCTCCAACAGCGCGCTGCGGAAGGTGGCACAGACGAAGGAAAATGAACCACCACTGAGAGCTGAGCCAGCACCCAGATGATGAGGTGCTCTCCTCTCTTCCAAGAGACTTGCAAAGGGATTTTTCTCCCCCTTGGAAGTGGTGGCTTTTCAAATACGAGGAGGAAGATGACAGTAAACATATGTTCTGCTTCCCTTTAGCAGCTGTCTGAGATTTTGCTCCTCCTGCATTCAACTGATTCTTGATTTGTTTCCACACTTCTCTTGCTGTGCCCAAAAGCAGGAACAAAAGGGCAGAGGAACAGCAGAAATGTGAAGACCAAGAACAGCATTCACCACCCACAGGCCTTGCTTTTATTTTTTTGATAGTATTTTTATGCTAAACAGGGCTGCATGCAATGAGAGGATTTATTGATCTAATTCTTTGTTCCTACTTTGTCACCATATCCTTTGGTCTCCTGCTTCTCTAAAACATGTCTCACAAGCTGATTTCAGCTGGAACTTTGCAGTTTCTGTGACGTATTTTACCAGCACTCTCTGATAACTCCCATTTATTCATAAACTAAGATACTTCTGGACCAGCCACCATGTTGCTTTCAGAGTTTTGGTGTAACATGCTTCCCAGACTGCCTCCTTCCTCTGGGTACACCTGGCCCACAGAGGAGCTATGTAGTGGTTTACATAATTCCTGTGCAGTCAGAGGGGTATTAAATCCTAATGAAGGATTTCATCTTGAATCGCAAGCAGGTAGAGTGTAGTCCACAGATGGACTGATGCACTACTGGACTGCTATGAACTGATACCAGCTACAATGAAGTCTTAGAGGTTTGGAAAGCTTTGAGAGTCATGGATTCTTCATGGCCAGACCTGGACACAGGGCTCTGGTTTGAAATACTGCCTCTGGGAGGCACAAGGGAAGAGAAAGCAGAGACCTTGCTTTATAATTCTCTCTTTACAGGTCTCGGTCAGTCTTGAGGCTTTAGCACAACTTAGAGATGGGAGCAGTCCCAAATGCATGTAAAAGTACTTATGCAGGATAGTAGGTGCTGCTGAAATGTGGCTCTGGGCTCCAAAGTTCTGCAGCTGGAGTTATGAACAGTCTCTTATCTCTGTGCTGGACACAGAGACTGACCTATTTAACACATTTACACACTCTGCCAGCTCCTCCATCATGTTCATAGGCCAGAATATTTTCCTTGGTGGATGCCAAGGCTGTGCCTACAAAATATGCACCTATTATGTAGCTCTTTCCTTCAGTTTTGTCCTGGCCTAGACAGTGCTGGGTCAATGCTGATGTTGTTTTTCATGAATCTCTTGGGTTTCTCTCTCTTGCAGATTGTTCCTTTTTGAGTTAAACAATGTCACTGTGTGTCACTTCTGCGAGCAGCTGCAGGACCCAAGTCCTCTTTGGCAGAAATGTCATCTACTTTCTTTCAGCTTATTCTTGCAAAGCCATCCAGTTTGCCTCCTTGTCTAGTGCTTTTAACTTTTTTGGACTGCTTCTCCAGCTCATCATGCGCTGCTCTGTGGTGTCTGTGTACCAGAGCTCCAGGGCTGCCATATATAGAAGAATTGGTGTCCTGGAACAAGGCTAAACATGAGAGCAATCAGATTTATTTATTTTCTCTGGCTGTAACATTTGCCTTCTGGGCAAGCACTGGGGACCTGCCATGTAAGCAGTTACCAGTTGAGCTCAAAAGCCAAAGTTCTGCAGTTGGAGTTATAAACAGCCTCTTATCTCTATGCTGGACACAGAGAGTGACTTATTTAACACAGTTATCACCTTCTTTTAAAATAGGTTTAAAAATTGCAAGTGCGTGATGTGAAGATGTGCAGAAACAGTTAAAACAGATTTTGCTTCTACAGCTGTTGCTAAAATCAGTCTTTCCCCCCTACAAAAAAAAAGTCTGTCTTAGCTTGTTACTTGCCTGCAGTGTTAGTGCCAGATGGAGTTTAATAGCAGGTACATAATATCCTGCTGTTTAGGTTTTTTTTGTGTTTTTTGTTTTTTTTTTTTAAACAAAAAATCCCTCTGTTCCCTTTTCTCACTTTTTAGAAGGGTCACAACTATGAATAGGTAAAAAACTGACTTTTGTTATATTCTGGTGATTTGTGGTATTTAAATTTGGCTTTACCCTTTTCTGGGATGCTGTATTTTTTTGCTTGAGCTTCTTTTTATTTTGAAATAACTGAAGCAAAGCCCCAGATCTTCCTGAGAATTTTAGTTATTTTCCTACCATTGCAGTTAAGTCAGTGGAGTTGTAACTATAGACAATGACCAAAAATCATCCCAGTACTGAGGGACAAGAGCTATGTTCGCCCCACCCAGCAGAAATACAACTGCAGTATACACTAGAAATTAATCTGGGAGAAAAATGTGTCATTAAAACCCTGACATAAATTCTCTAATTCTAAGCATCTTTTTCATATGTGACTTCATGTTAATTTGGCATTTGAAGAGTGTGACTTTTTGTTGCGGGAATGAGACAAGGAGAAAATGGAAAGATTTAGGATACCAAGGAAGAATGGCCCAGTTTCCCATCCCTGATGAAGTTGAAGGTTCATCAGGGGCTGAGGCAGGCTATAGGTCTTTGCATAATTTTTTTTTAACTAAGATTTCAGGAAAGCTTGTTTATGCTACCTATAAGACCAGAAGGAAAACCAGAGCATGACTCATTCCCTTAGGTGAGGAGCCACTCTTAGGTGTGATAGAAGTACACAAAAACTCAGCACCTTACAGATAAAGCCAGTTTTCTGCTCGGGTCGCCCCTGCTGCCATTCCAAATCAGAGAATAATTGCATTAAGGACACCTGAATCACCAATGTTCTTCATCTAAATGCTTATGCCTTTAAAGCTTTCTTTGCAGAGACACACAGGCCAGGTTATTTCAGAGGCGCAATGATCAAAGGCACAATACAAAGATTCAGTGTTGCTGTGTGCTGCAGAGGAATGCTGGAAGTAATTTGGGTCAACTAAAGTTAGAAACCATCCCCCACCTCACAAGACAGATGTGAGCTTTGAAGTCAGGGAGATTTTCAGCAAGACAATCCAGTAGAGCCAGTTTCCCCTCGGTCCAATATCTAATCTGCTGACTTGGTGCCTGTGCAGGATCCTGCTGTTGAGTGAGGACAATCTGCCCAGTCCTGCGACCTGCCCCTGACAGAGGTCAAAAAACAATGCCAGAAAATGTAAAATGCTTGAGCAAGTGATGCTGCAGTGTACTTCTGGAAAACAGTCCTTCCTGACCAAAGGAGTTTGTGAGCAAGTTAGGCTGAAGATCCAGGGACTTTAGGGTCCTTATGTTTGCCTTCTGTACCTGATGTGGTCTACAGGAATAATCACAGCTCTAACATCTTCTATTTATTAATGTCAGTGCTTTGGCTTGTGGCTTCTGGGGCTGGTGCCAGGATGTAGACTCAATATGACCATCCTGTACTGCTGAAGAAAATCTGTTCGCAGACTAAATGGTCTTCTGTAGGAAGACCTCTATCTCTGCCTTTGCACTGTAGATGAATGATGACTTGTTTAGGTGTAAGACACTGGAGGTCTACCTCCCTTAGCTCTTCAGAGGTGGAAGCTATGGTTAAAGAGTGCAGGCAGAGGACTGATAAAATCCAGATCCCCCAGATACTGGAAAGAGCAGCTTTGATGAAGCCACAATTTTTCACCTATGCATGCTCACTATTTCTCTATCACTTTTTCTTTTTTTCCTGATAGGAAGAATTTATCCAGGTTGGTTCCTTTGTGCTGTTTTGATGAGTAACCCTGTTACTGGGGAAATCCCTGACGTATATGTCTGGCTTTTTCAGACTGTTCCCTACTGCAGACTCATAACTTCTAAGTGGTAGATGAGTGCAACACAGTCTGTAATCCATGTTATCAGCGAAACAGACTCTGTTCTGAAGATGCAAATTTACCTTTCCAAATGGTCTCATGGCAAGATTTTTTACAAGTTTCAGCCTAATGGATTGCTGTAAGAGCTCAGACTGTTCTCCCTCTACAAATATTTTGATCCACCAGGCTGTAGACCTAAGCCAAGCACAGCCTGAAACACAAAACCACTAGGTCATGGGCCCATCCTGCCATGCCCAAATATCTGTTAAAAATCAGTAAATGCCTTCGTCCTGCTCCTGGTGTTTTGATCTAGTAAAGGCTAGTCAGGAAGCTAAATATCCTCTCCAAAAATGCTCCCTGAAACAGCTGTATGAACACTTCAGTGCAAACACTTAATGTTAAACTGAATAATAGAAAGAGTTGGGCAAGCTTAATACCAAATTGTGTTGTAAATCGGGGCTATAATCTGAAAAGATATGGCACATGATTAATCTTCAGAGAGTCTCTGGATAGCAACTTGTAGGTCGTTAGTCAGTAAACTCCCATAGGTCTCTGTGGGTTTGGGTTTAAGCTCTGCGTGTGAACAATCATCTAATTAATCACCTCAGGCAGGGGTTTTAGAGACCTTCAGTCCCTACTTTTGGAACACATCTAAGGTTTAAGTGCAGTGCTGCCACAGCAAGCTAACAGGAGCCAAGGGAAATTCAGAGAGGAGGTAGCTTTCATCTCAGGTGGTGCAGGAGGGTTTGAAGTTCTCATTTATTGCAGAGGCAAACTCTTCTCAACCATGAAATGAACCCAGACACATTTGCCTTGAGATGATTCCTGAAAATGATAAAACATTAGTCTTTTTCAAGGTTAATTCACACAAAACTATGACAAAGGCTACAGCAGGCCACCTGCAGTCTTACAGATCTCTGTAATTCTTTCTGATTTAAATTATTGAATTTGAGTACTCTTTTGCCAACATTAATATCGTATTCTTTGGACAAAGTACAGCTGTGAGCTGAACGTGAGCTTCAGCCCCATTTTTGAGCAATTTCGCATCTTGCTAAGGAGAAGCAGCCTGCTGGTTAAGGATGGAAAGGCCACAAGTGATATCTCTTCTGGGTTGTTTGCTGAACGCGGGCTGTGAAGTGTCACCCAGAGTTGTAGCTCTTCAACTTGAACTACATCTCATCTTCTCAACGGGTGCTGCACCCTCAGCCAGAGAGCACTCCTGCTCATCACACCCTGACAAGGACAATGCTCAGCAGCATAACTGAGCTCTGCAACTGCAGGCCACAGCAAGACCAGCTGTTAATGTTATTTGGGAGGGTCAGTTTCTCCTCCTATGTTACAGAAAGCTCTCTAATAATAATATTCACTTGGAATCTAGTTTAGCCCCTAGATGTGGCTGCATGCTGCTGAGTCCTCAGAGAAGCCCTGTTTTCTTGGTAAACAACAAAGGAAGAGCTGGAGTTAAAGCTTTGGAGACCTGTTCTATCTTTAGTAATTTTTACTATAGTCTTAAGACACTGAAAAAAATTTGTGATGTAATTCCTTAAATATAAGTTTTCCAGGCAAAGGATCTGAAAACATGATTTCGAAACTCTTCAGACAAATAAACCTTAGAAAAGTGTCTTCTAAAATTGTTGCCTGGAAGGAAACCATCACCCAGTTTCTGCTCTTTCACCCTGCTGTATGTTGCTAAATGTTTTTAAAGTCCTTATAATGATTTAAGTAAGAAGAAAACTGGCATTAATATTCATAATAGAAGCAAATATCTGTTTTAAAGGTCCTGTTCTCCAAAACAAAGCCATGGATTTAATAGGCTTTTACTGTATTATTGTTAGCACAATGCTGTGGTATTGAACCACAGCTATAGGGAACAATCCAATTATTGTTCAATCGAGTCAAAGCAATTAGTTGGCTTAGGCCAGGGGGTAATGCAATCAGCTGAAAATGTTCAACAATCAGATTTGCAGAGAGCTGAAACTCACATTTTCTTTCTTTCTTAGCTGTCTCAGAGATCTCATTTTAACTAATGAAGATAGGTAAAGCAACAATTCAAAATATGGTGAAAACCCCAAAAGTCCCTGTGACCAAGGTAGTGATGGCTTGTAAACAGGTGGGTTATTTTTCAGATGTACAAACTCATGGTACTCTCTGTACTTCATCCTCTTTTATCATGTACTTAACTACTAAAATACTTCCAGACCAGTCTTCAGATTTTGGTGCTTATTTTCTCTATTCAGTTCTTCAAAAAAGGAAAAGCAGTCATGAAAGCTTATTGTCAGGTCTCAAGTATAAGGACCTAAGTGGTTGTTTAAGTGAATGTGGATGTAAACTAGGGATCTTTTGGGACTGGCTAAGCAAAAAAGTTACTGAATTAAAGCTTTTCCTATTAATGGTATACACTTGTGCTGGGGTCACTAATATTTTCTGGAAAGGGTTTTCTCTAAAAACATTTTTTATTTTTTGGTGTGGCATTGAATTGTGATGATTATGTTGCCTGTGTTGAGTAAGACAAAAAGGTTCAAGCTACAGCATTATGGCCAAGTATCCTGTGTTCTTCCTTATAGCTTAATGGTCTTCTGAAGGCAGAATTAACATAATCAAAGCATTTATGACCCAAATGCTTCAGTCTCATACTGAATAGGTAGTTCATATGTTACAGGTCTGACCTTAATTTCACAAGTATTATACTCCCTTTGACTTCTTCTGGGATTGTTGCTACTCGGACTAATGGCATACAGCATCCAGATGATGTTCTTTCTAGTTGAAAGATTGGAACAGGGTGTTTCATAACTCTACAGAGTGTTGTTTTTGCCAGCAAGAACTAAATACAGTGCAGCTGTTCCTATCTGTGGATGATCTGCTTACGCATACTTTCTGTTAACCTGCTTTATTATCCTGAAATAATTGACTGAATGGTGCTTTTGAGTTTTGCGATGGAGAAGAGATGACATGTTGCTATTATGTAAGAACTAACAAACCATTATTTGAATAGTTTAACTCTGGAGATCCTAATGTGACACAGGTGTTCTTCGGACATGGTCTGCTGAAAATATCTGGGGCTTGATTCCATTACATTGAGAAAAGGTAGAAAATAACTTGACTTTTCCAAAGGCTGAATGTAAGATGGGTTTGAGTAGCACAGGCTCAGGAGATTTTGCAATTTTATAGACATAATCTTTCTGCACTTGGCCAAAAAAAAGACTGTCCTAAAGCCAATGTCTCTTAAACTTAGTTCATCATTTGATAGGGAGATGATATTGCAGTATCCTCAAGGGTAATACTGTAATAGAAAACTGCCTTGGCCTCTAAAAGTGAAAGGAAGTGTTGGATTTCTGCAAATTAAGTCAATACGTAGAAATAATGCACACATTGGGATTTCTTGAAGGTTAAGTAAAACTGTGTTATGCCAGCTCTTTTGTAATTCAGCCTTTTGCCCTCATCTTCGTCTGAGATGTTGCTTGGATCACATACTGGGGACTGCTGTTAAGATAGATAGGAAACCTCACTTGGAACAGTTGTCTTTGTGACTCTTTAAAATTAGCACAGAAATTTGTGGAAGCAAGAGTTTGACTGGGTAAAGGAGGGTAGCTAGGGTTTTTCCTGTTTAATTAACATATTGAAGGCATTGATGTGGAATGGAAGAGCTTGGGCTAACTTCCAAGATAATATACTGCTGTATGTGAAAATACTTCCACAGTAATAACAAAATGATGGGATTTACAGACTCTCTCTTGTCTCTGGTGTTGGTAAAAAAGCTTAATAAGCCCTTATTTTGTGTCTTCACACCAGAATGGGTATACAGGATGGGGATGGGGGAGTGGAAAAGAGACCTCAAAGTGTCTCCCCCAGAACACCCCACTGCAAGGTCAGCTGTTTTGGTTTACACCATCTCTGCAAATGGATCTGGCTGTTGCGCTCTGTTGAAGGGGGATAAACATCATTATCCTTGGAAATTGTGAGTGAATGCTAAGTCTTTCAGTGTGAAAAAAGGTTTTGTCTTGCTGCTTAGGTTATCTTGAGGCTGTTTCTGAGTTCCGCCCATTTGAGTTCATGCATTCCAAACAACTTGTATTTGTAAGCAACTGCTGTAATGCTAAGTTAGAAATATTTGGAGAAGACATTAAAACGGTATTCTAGAGGCTTTATGGTATGCAGTGCCTTTATGTACTGCTGTATAAAAGTTGAATAAGAAATCAGCTGAATGAGCTGCACTCTTCATGTAAGGCTTGCTAACCTATGAATAATGTGATCACCCCAGACACAACATTATAAAAGTTTTATAAGTAGCATTAGAGTATTTTTATCTGTATTTGCCTGTCTTAAAAGGAGGGGGGAAAAGCTACGGAGGTTGTAGAGCCAAACTTTCTGTGCTAAAGAACATGACTCTGGATTCTGCATTTTTGAGTGTGTGTGTGTGTGTGTGTGTGTTGTTGTTTTTTGGGGGGATGGGTTGGGTTTTTTTGTTTGTTTGTTTGTTGTGGTATGAAATGCTGAAAGTCCCTTTAAAAAGAGAGCAAAGATTTGGGTAATGTTACGCTGACTTCCATATCTCTTCTGTGGATGAGTGCTTGGAGCCATTAAACATTTGTAGTATATGAGTGACATGAACTCAAGGCAGTGCCCACCTGCCCAGACACCTGTCTCCTTTCCAGTTATGCTGTGTGATCCTTAAAGTCTTTCTGCTCTTCACAAAGAGAGAAAGAGGATGATTCCATGGTTTAACACGGCTGGAGGGTGCCTTGGTGGCACAGACTTTCCATCTGCCTGGTGAATTCCTATCTGATGCTGTGCAAACTCAGCTCTTCCCAAGTAGCTGCCAGCTGTCCTCAGCTTTCAGGACCACTGAGAAAACTGCAGTGTGGGAGGGTGTGTGACAGCTTTCTCTTTTGAAGTGTGATATCTCTACTACCTTCCCTACTCACCCTGATTATGCTGTTCTGAAGTTCATGTTGCTGCTCAGCTCTTGAGTTACAGTAAGTGGTAGCAAGAGCAGGTTGTCACTCACTGTGGGCAAAGACTGGCAGAAGATGAGTCCTAAATGCTCAGCTGCCCCTTTGTAATTTCTAATGCCTCTGGATGGGAAAGACGGGGTCTCACGGCTCTTCTCCAAGGGGGAGAAGAAGGCCCAAGCCTTCTTGTGCATCCTCTGTAAACCTGTCCCCTTTTGACATTCTCCCTGTAATGTGTAGCCGTCCTGTTTCACCCATGCTTGCCCTCTTGGTAGAGTTCCTGTCCACACTCTCCCAATAGTGGCTCAAAGCAAACCTTTTCCTTTGCCCTCTGTGCAAGTCTGTTAACTGCAATCTGCAGTGAAAGTGAAAGGCCCTTGACCCTTAGTCATACTCTGTGAGCAGCTGTTAGGAATGGCAGGCTGATGTGTGGAGTCCACACATGTTCCTTGCACAACTGCATGACAAGTTCATCAGGCTATTGGGTGTTGAAGGCTATTGGGTGTTAGAAACAACTCTACTGTTTAAAAAACTCAGGGCTTATTCTTTACCTGAAAGAAGTTTCTGTTGCCTTCCAGACTTGTCTTTGGGAGATCACCTGGCCAATGTGGAAGGTCAGACTGCTTGCTGAAGGATGTGTGCATGGGAAAGGAACATGAGGCTGATGATGAAACAGACCTTCTGCTCTTGTGCCCTGCCTCTGGCTGCTGCTGCTTACCTGTGGAGACTGGGAGGGCTGGTGGAAGACTGTCTGCAGAGCAGGCACAGGAGCATGTTTGTGCAGATCTGAACGATGGGTTCCTTTGGAGGCTGTCCACTGGTGCTGACTTCTTGACTATATTTCACCTGCTGTGCTTGCTTATAACCACAATGTCTTGGTTTTGTTTATTGCAATTTCAATTTTGACTGCATCTTTTCCATCCGCTTTGAAAGCAGAATCCTTTCCAAGCAGAGTACATTGATTTTCTATGGTGACAATATTGACTTATTGCTGCTGTTGGTCACACAGTTACCCTGCTAGCAGCTGGCATGGGGAGGGAAGGAAGCTGTGCTCTAATTGGATCCCTAAACTGAAGAAGTCACTGCACAGTGAACATTTCAGCCACATTTCAAAACAGTTAAAGTAATAATAATCTTCAGGATGGGGATAGGATTGATCATCCAGGTGTAGGAGAAAGGACAGGCTTTATGTCTAGAAAATAAGGTAGAAACTAGTACCTTGGATTAAAATTGAATTTTGTAGGCTTTCCCAGTAGATCCAAGTCTCTGTTCAGATAGAATTGTGCGATTCCTTTTCTGTGATATATCTGAAGTCAGACAACCGTTGCAGAATGGGTTTGGCAATAGTCAAGTTATGTGGAATGTCTGAAAACCTCTCCCTCTGATGCCTTTTCATTCTACCCTTTAGATAAGGCACTGCATGATATGGTCAGATTACCTCAGTAGCATTCATTTAACTAAGTGAAAAGAAGCAGGACCATGGACCATATTGACATGTAGCTACATATGCTACTCAGCCTCTGAACAAAACTACTGCTGCTTACTCACCTTTGTGATTGATTGCTGATGTATTATGTTCTTTCATGTTGTGAGTCACTTACCAGATAGGACAGCCCTTCTCTGTCCACTGAAGATTGCACAAAGGTTGTTAATTGAGTGACTCACTGCAGTGTATCACCTTTAATGTCAGCACTTTCTTTGTCATTTATCCAGGTTTCACTTTGGGTGAGGTTATTGGTACTGTGGGATGCTTAAGCACTTGATTACAGTGAAAGCCTCCTAAAAGGCATGACTCACCAAGCTGGTCTGGTAACCAAGCCACGGGCATTTCTAACAAGAGAAAGTACTCCTTTTGATTCTGAGAGATGCAATTTTTTTTTATTAGCTTGTCTCAGGCTTTGTTATATCTAAGTAGTATGCTAGGTAATAATCTGATGTGTGCTTGTACTGTGCAAATTGCCGAGATGGGCAGTTCTATGAAGACCTTGAAGGAACTGGAGCTAACACAACTCTACTGTTGAGTAGGTGACTTGCACATCTTATGTCCTGGGGCCTTTTATGCCCAAGTGCATGGAGGATGAGAGGCTGGCTTTGAGAAAAGGGGCAGCAAACAATTATTAAATGTAGCCAGGTTGCTTGGTGTAGTCCAGCTGTTGTTTGCTGGGCCCAGAAAATATTTTTCTATGGCTGTGATCCTGCTTTATGATCTTGTACCAGATTTACTTTATGACCATTACTGGAGGTGTCTCAGCCCTTGGTGCAGCACAGTGTGCAGAGCCCAGGGGAATTCAGAGATAGCTGATACATCTGTTGCAGAGGTCAGGGCTGAGCAAGGAAACAACTGAAGCCTGGAGGCAGCACAAGTCTTCCAGAGCATTTATTTGCTGCTGCTAATATAATTGTACTGGTGCATCTACATGCTGGTCTAGGGCTAGCATCTCACATACCACATGTTAGGGATAAGCCTTTGGTGTCTCAGTGATCTCTCTGTGAGATTAGGAAGGACTATTTTTCCCTTCTTCAACCCTGCCGCAGATAACTGTGATTCATTAAAGATGCTTAAGTCCCAGATACTATGTAGAGAAAAGTCTAGAGCTGTATGGAAATGGTTCTAAGGACGCAGAAATAATATCTACTCTGCAGTGTTTCTGCTGCCACTGCATCTCTTGGAGATTCTCTTTCCCATTCATAGTTCACTAAGTTTATGCCATCTGCTAGGAGACATTCTTGGGAAGCTTTTAGTATCAAAAGCTCTGCTGCGCTCCCACAGTGTGGTGGGAGTTAGTATCTTTAGTTACATTTCTTGGTTGAGAAGTATCTGCACCAATTACAAGCAACATATGCTGAAAAGGCTGGGGAAGATGTCAGATTGTTTAAATCTATTCCAATACTGCTTGGTTGGACATGCATTTCTTGAGATCTCCAAATTCCTTGTCAGCACCTCTGAGATGATTTTCTCTTCCTTGCTACTCCAGCTTTAGCATGAGATCAGACCGTGCAACAGAGCTCTTCTAGGCCTTTCTTTATGGCCTGGCACTTTGGCTCCTAGACACTTTGAACTTCAAGTGGACTTTGGTGCTCAGCGACCAGGCCTGAGTGAAGAAACCACTCCGATCTTCAAGCTGAAGAAACACTTACCTTGAAGATCAAGACACACATTTGAACTGGGAAACATGCAAAGCTCAGATGAGTATCAGAATTATTTTCAGTGGTTTCCAGTGAGGGACTTTTAGTCTGAACTATAAGGCATAAGCTCTTGATGTTTAAAATAAAATACTTTCTCACTTTTCTTCCCAGGTGAGTTCAGTTGTTATGATGAGCTTGGCAAAACAGCAATATGCTCATGTTACTGCTGGTTCAGTTGACATGGGAACTCCCATACAAAGTTTTGACAGTTTCTGGTAAAATTGGTTTAAGCAGTCAAAGCCCTTAGCTTTGCAGATGAATTACCTGCAGTTTAGAGAGGCAATACAGCTTCCTGTATGTATCCACAACAATTTGTAAATGCTACTTGTATCTTCTGTTTTTTCATTATTAGCCGATAACACTGCCTGATTTATTCATGGTCTCCCTGATGCATGATTAAAGTCAGCAATGTCAAGGGGTCCTCAACAAAGTTGAGATCCTCTAGAACACGGTCAGTAGCTGTCTGGAGGAATAAACAAATGAGCTGAAAATCAAAATCTAATTGAGCCACAACACAGGTGCATCTATATCAGCCAGGAATTCTTCATTTTCCTGTATTATGTTTTGTTGTGAGCTTTATTCGTATGTGAGTCACATGCAGAAGTATCAGATCTTTCATGTCAGACTATAAAGAAACGTAAAAGCAATAACTTCAACCAAATATTTTGTTCTAACCTTCAGATGGATTGCCTGCTATTATCCTGCTAATGAGAAATAGTGATTATCCACAATGTATTTACATGATGCCTCCTTTGAACTCACAGTGGTCTGCAAGTATTTTAACTACTCATAGAGTCAATCATCGGCCTCCTTGTAAACATATTGAAAAATAAATTGTAAATTGAGAGAAAAGAGATGATTTCATTTCCTTTCTTTTACAAGCAATAATGTGGAAACATTTTGGATGGAGGAAGGGATAAGGTATCCAACAGAAATGTCTCTTCACCTCAGCATCTGGCTCAAGAATATGTCTCCATTTTTAATTAACCATGAGTGTTTTCAAATCCAGATTTGCCAGTTTTCTACATTGCAAACTTGTGTGAGTATCAGAATCTGGCTTTATGTGTATGTTTTCTAACACTGGCCCAAAATCTTCTTTATGTAGTTTCTGACTACCAGGTTTGGATGGAACCAAGTGAGCTCCAGTCCAGCTCCAGCTGCAGAAAGATTGGATTTTCCTGAGCACAGTAAATGCAAAGATGAAATGAGACCTTCATGTGGAATTCCCACAGCACACACAGGAATGAACGGAAAAGGTTGTCTTCTAGCACAGTCCAGACGCATTGCCAGTGTCAAAACAGTCCCTGAAATTTCCAGGCTGATTTGGAGTCTGATGTCTCCCTGATGTAATGGTAGTGACAGTCACAAGCAGCTGTATGCTTGAATGTCCACTTATATCAAATGCAACAGCTAGATTGCATTTTGGCAGAAAGTCTTTAGAAACACTAAGGTAGACAACAATGAGAACACTTTGCCAGACTTTCAGAACTGCTGCCTTATTCACAACTGCCAAATATATAGTAAGTCAAGTATTTCCTCCAGTAAGATACAGTTTTCTTATCCCTGTTATGGAACTCTTTACAAACCTATGGCCTGTGTACGCCATGTTGCAGGACTGATTTTTATTTGAGGGGAGTGCAAGGTTTCAGCCAGCTATGTTCCATATCACAGGGCATTCAAGGCATCTCCCTGGTAAACCAGGTAATATTTTTGTAAAGCTGTAGCCAGAGGACCGTGCTTTGTGCCTGTTCAGGTTAACACATCAAGGACATGTAGGCTGTACACCAAGGGTGTTTCTTACTCTGTGGAGGTAATGTGCCTGCACATTATAGGTAACTGTTCTTTACAGACTCTAAATGGTCCAAGGGACTTATGTCTATCTCAGATGTTTTCCAGAAGGCTAACTGTTTACCTGAATTCCTGATGTCAGGAAAGGAGAGAAAAGTATTAAGGCTTTAAACAGGAATAAAGCCAATTCATGATTCTTCTGAAACCCCATTAGGAGGAAGAGATGAGGGGACAGAACGGTGATTAAGGTAAATTTGCAGTCTCATTTAACAAGTTATGACTGGTCTGGGGAAAAGCTGGCAGAAGAACATTTCAGAAACCTTTAAAACCAAAATAATCTTAGCTTGATAGGAAAATCTTTGAGCCTTCCAGGAATACCTTGTTAACAAGGCTGCTATATTTTGTTTCCTTCCAGTAACACCTATGAGTGAATCAAAACCGGGGCTCACTGTGCTGTGTGTTGTATAGACATGTTAGGCTCTTGATATGGTGCTAAAGAGTCCTTAGGGCCAGAGAACTGGGTCAGGGGTGGCACAAGAATGCGGGAGAAAGGCTGTAGAAGACAAGGAGGAAAAAGAGTAACCTTGGTAACTATAGAAAATGAAAGTCAGCTGAAGTTAAGGGAGTTTCTGGAGTTCCCACCATCTGTTGTATCCTGCATTGACAAAGGTTCTTGTTAAAAATGTTCCATTTCAAATGGTATGAATCCCCCTATTTTCTGAAAGCTCTGAATGTTACTCAGCTTCATATGGTTGAAGATATTTGAACAAGAGGATTTTCATCTTAGAATAATCACATACCATAGATAAAACACGTATCTAGTTTCTTTGGTAGGTTTCTTCATCAGCATCCTCTTCCCAAAAAGTACTTCACCCTGTCTAGCAGCAAACTGATATCCAGAGAAGAAGGCAATGTGGGGAAGGTAGTTTGATCGTGGGATGAGTTGGATTCTTTCTATTGCCTGGTTCCTAAAGGGTACACATTTACAGAAAGAATTATGGTGGGATGGGTTGTGATGGCTACCAGAGAAATCCCCTTTCCATTTGGTGGTGGAGAACCTGTCCCAGCATATTACTGGCATTTCTTGCCAAAGGAAGCTGTAACACAAAACTACCTGTGAATTAAAGAAATGGGAGTATTCTTGCAATGTGGTCTTTCTGTTTGAAGGAACTTTGAAGCAAATATGTAAAAATGGTTTCTGTGACACAGAATTTAAACAGCTTTTAAAGAAATCCACCTTAAGTTAAAGCTATGAGATAATCTAGCATTGTGTAGGCTTGAAAAAGTTGGACAGATCTGAATTTAGAACAGTGGCTGTCTTGACAGGCTCTCCCTGGGAACAGGCCAATAGGAAATATGTAGTTGAGAAGAGACTGTCAAAGAAGTTTGCATAAGATGCCGGTGCAGGGGAAGATTTCTTTGCAGGGCCAGCTCCTGGCTGTACACCAGACTACTTTCCCCTTGGCAGAAGTTTGTATAGCACAGCCCAAGTGGGACCCTCTGCAGTGGAGTTAGTTGCTAGGCTTCTTTACTGCGGCTCTCTGGACTGAAAAGTTCCAGAGTCCGCATTTCCTACAAAAATGTGGGAGGACATGCTATTTTTGGGGAGATGCTGGGTATGGTACACTTGTGTGGCTCTCACCTGTCTTAAAATATGAATTGTTCTGTGACTGATGAATTCTCTTAAGTTGCTGTAAATAAAAGATGGAAACAGATTTACTGGTGGAAAGCATCCCAGCTCAGCAGCTTCTCTCAGCCCTAGGCAACTGCCATTTCGTTGCACTACTTTCATTGATTTGTAAATATTGCAGAACATGATGAGTTTAAATTTTCATGCTTTAATGTGAGGCTGTGGCTGCACTAGAACAGAGGATTAGGCTGGGAGCTTGAACATCAACCTTGATGAACTGATGAAAACATACAGGAGGGGTATGTGGGAGGTGGCTTCCTGGGGTGTAATCTGAGTTCATCAGTGGCATGGCTGGAAATGTCCATTCTAGCTAATAAGGTAAAAGCAGAAATTTCTGACTAAACATCGGAGTGAAACTTCTATTTTGAGCAGGACAGTGAGAGGTGATGTAATGTTCTGAGCCCCTTTTCTCGTTAACTGGTCATATTTGGTTTTCCTTTCCCTTTCCCTTTTATGTGTTATCTTATTGATAGGAAACACTTTGGTTACAGATCTCAGACACAGTAGAGAAATAGCCTTTGTTTGTTCTTGCTAAGCCACTCTTGGGAATGGAGTCCTAAGCCCCCAGGTAATTCAGGTGGCCTCTTGCCCTATTAAATGAGTCTAAAGCTGCTGGTTGCTAGTTGTTCTGGGCTGGTCAGCCCGAAGCCCATTCACATTCAGTCATTTAAGTAACTTGGACAAATTAGTTTATTTATAAGAGAAATGCCTACATAGTTCCTAGCTTTGCTGGGTTGGCGTAAACCCTTATAATTTCAAGTAAGGATGCTTGCGTGATGCAGAACATTTGCTGTGGTTGGATTATGGTAGCAGTTGTGAGCACCTGGCTCTTTCAGTGTGTTGTTTTGTTCATATGATTAGCCTTTTGTAAGCCAAAGAACAATTTCCACATTGACTGTGTTTTTTTTGTGTGGTTTTTCTTACCTAAATTGCTTGCATAGTATGTAGAAATCATACAGCCACACTGCATATAGAACAGACTTGTTTTTGAATTTGTGAAATATGTAGCCTGCATTTTGCATTCACAGCAGTCCAAAAGGAAGAGTGTGTGCTTTTGGAAAGCATCCTGAAGGTATCTTCAGCATCTTCATTTTTAGGTGTATGTCTTGAGAACTTTTAAAAGAATTTCCGCTCTGAAAAATTTATTTGAAGAAGTAACAGGATATGGGTAAATTCAGGCACCCTCAGTCAGTATTGACGTCAGCAATTCTGAGGCTAGAGGCAAGGAGAGCTACAAGACCTGATGAATGGACAGGCACATTGGAAGCAGTAGTAGGCAGAACCTGCTACATTAACTCTTCCATTATCATTCGGGATCTCGAAGGTGCAAGACTACCCTGCTCTTTTTAAGACAGGTTTATCACCCTAACCCAGTCATCAAGATCTGTCTTTACTCTATTTGGCAAACATGGCTGAGTCAGACGTGGGTCTCCCCTTGTTGCAGGGGTTGCTTACTACCCTCAGGAGTGACTAGGCAGGGGCACCTCTACCTACTGCATGGTCAAAAATACTGTTTTTCCCGTGTGTATCCTGTAGTAGCAGGTGAACAGCTCTAACAATTGTATTTGCTTCAGTGATGATAAGTGGAAGTCTTACACAGAAGAGGTCTTAACTGGTCTTAACTGGGAGCAAACCTGCATCATGGTGGCAGTAAATGTTGTAAAGTCACCCATCAATGTACATACCAGTCTTCCAGGCCCTTTAAAGAGTCATGGAAAGGGGATACACATTGGTTTGCTGCAGTTGCACTCAATGAGCTGTCAAAAACCTTCAGGATCAGTGCTGGCTCTCTATGTTCATCTGTGCATATTTTGGCATGGTACTGCTCAAGGAAATATCCAGGCCAAATCTCCAGGATTTGGCCTCTTATTAGCAGTTCTAAAGTGATGAGTGCTCACAAATCCTTTTTAATAGATACAGAGACTTGTGTATGTTTAATCTAAAATCTGATTACTTGGGTTTTAGGCAGCAGGGATGAATTTCATCCAAAATGGTTTGGGATGCAAAAAAATGATGCTCTCTGATTGGTTCCTAGTATTATTGCATTGGAAATACATAGAGCTTGACTGGCTGAGAGGTATGTATAATACATACTGGTGCTCTTGGGGGCTAAGATTGCTTTACTCTGACCATTATACCCCATTGCATACCTAAGTAAGCCAAAAATCCCCTGACAGTGTACTGCTTGTCATGTCTTATTGCTTAATGATGTAGCCAGAGGCAGACCTCAAATTAAGGCCATTCTTTCCTCCCAGTTAAAATGCATGTTTAAACCCATCAGAGCAGATGCATTTAGAAACTGTAAAGTGAGCTTGCTCAAAGCTGTCACTTTGTTACCTTAATGAGCCCATTCTTCAATCAAGGTAGTTTATTCTCTGAGAGCTCAACGATAGTGTTTGAATACTGGATATTTATAGTGCGAATCCCATGCTCTTAAGAGCATAGTGGTTGACAACTTGCCTCTCTGCTTTCTTAAGCTGGGTCAGCTGGGCAAAGGGAGAGGAGGGTGGGAAGGAGGGCATCAGCTGAGCTTTGTGATTTACTGTTTCAAAAAAAGACTTATGAAAAACCTCACTAATTCCCCTTTCTTTTGGGCAGGACACTATTTAACAAACCATGCCAGGCAAGGAGTGGGAAGGAAAACAGAGTATAAAAATTAGTGCAAGCTTAGCACTTGCTCCTGAAACAAGTACTGCAGCTTAATATTGTGCTGACAGTGCTGGGTTTCACCTGCCTCTGTCAGCAGCACTGCCAGCTCCATTTGCTTTGCTTAGCTTGGCTTTGCTTGTCTTGTTTTGCCTGGACTACTCCTTTAAAATAATGGGACTTGACTGTGGCAGAAGTACAAGACTGGTGGCACGTAGTATTTGAAGAAAAAGCTCTTCTTCTATAACAGTCCCCTAGTCCCTTTATTACCTGAAGTCCCCAGTTTTCAGGAATTAGCCAGGACTAGACAAGCTAGTGAAGTGTGCGTGTGCTTGTATTGCACACTGAACCCAAACTGGAGCCATGTGTCAAGCCTTCATGTTTTCCGTCAAGACACTCAGGACCTGAAACAAGGCACTTAATCTGGCCATAGGTTTTTCATAACCTCCTTCTGAGGTTGCTTAGGCTGCTTGCACTTGCTAGGAAAGTAGGAGGGCATTGCCAGCCAGCTCTCTCCAATACTTGGTGCTTAGCCCATCTTGCACATACACCTGATATTTCGCAAGCTGTCAAATGCCTGTTTGCATGCTGAAAAAAGAGATAGCTTTATGGCTTTTATGTAAAATATGCGTGAGTGGTTGAAAATTTTCAAAAAAAGCACCCAACAATGCCTATGCGAGGTGAGTTAGAGCTTTACCAACACCCAGCCTTTCTCACCAAGGGAAGCTTCTGCCAATTGTCCTTCCTACCACCACCAGCACTTTGAAATCAACAAGTGGCTGTTAGCGTGTCCACAAGTTGGAGAGGAGGCAGCAAGGTGGCAAAATACCAGCAGTGCTTCCTAGTTGATCTTGTGGATATTATTAATCTCTTCTAGTTGTGGAACAGACTTGCGTTTTTCTCCCTTGGGATGTGAATACAGTGCTGGATGCAAGATCCTTCTTGCCCAAATTTGTTTGTCACTTAGCCTGGCTAAAGTTACTTCACATTATTTTGAATGCGAAAATTCTCCATCTGGGGTCTTTACTGTTCAGAGAATAAGGGCATACAGTGATGTTCTGGGCATGTAGGTAGTGCTTCCTTCTACTTGTTCTGGAGAAAGGCTCAGGGCTCAGAAGTTTATTTCTTCTCCCCCAGCTATGCCAGCTGATGTACAAAATGGGGTTTGGGTGTTTAGCCTTGCATAACAGGTAATTTTGAGCAGCTTGTCCTCATCTCAGTTTTAAGCATCACAGTCATAATGCAAATAAATTTGGGTGTTTTTGGAGGAAGGTCAGTGGGTCAGCAACGGTTTCCCCCTGGGAGATCTGACATACTTGCGAGTGCATGAGAAATATGTCTGTGCATGTTTTATCTTAGTGCACTTATTGCATCTGTCATGAAAGTATTTCAGTATTATTTTAAAAAAACTACATTTCCTTAGGCTTTGTTTTCTTAAAAGAAGAGGTAACGCTCCATAATTGTGTTCAACAAAGCATCATATCAAAATTGTCTCCAGTCCACAGCCTCATGCTTCAATTGCTTTCCTCCTCCTGCTGTAAGAAACTTTTGCTGTTGCTTGTGCTGCAACTACATGACTCATAGGAAAAGATCATAAAACCAAATCAAACCAATATTGTTTCATGAATGAAACAAGTCTGTGTGGAAGCTTGGCATTGCCATTGATGCTGCAGACAAATCTTGTTTGTGATAATCAAATAATCTGTTAATGTTTCTTTGCCAATAGAGAAAGCACTCAAGAGGGCAATGCACAGCAAGCACCATTCATATCTGTTCCTACCTGAGATGGGTTATACTGGAGACCAAAATGGTGTCTTGCACACTGTGGCTGGAGTTCTGAATTTTGTTCCTCAAAGTGTTTATACAAAGGTGTCCTGTGGGTGATCTTCTTCATGCTGTGGATATCCAGACAGGGTTTGGAGTGTGGTTGTATGCGATTTATTTCAGGGCTGCTGTCCTCCTTCAGTGGAGGGATTCAAGCTGATGCTACTAAGGAAGGACTGGACAAGGGTGAGAACTCATTCCTCAGTGCACCCTCCTGTTGCTGCAACTGTCTATGGGAAAAAAATTGCAATGATCCCCACTTCTGCCTGTCAGGGTTGTCTTTTTTAGCTGACTTATGCTAAACTGTGCTCCAGGGTGGTGACACTGCAGCACTAGTGAGCACAAAACATCCCTTATGGGCTTCTACTGATTTACTGCTCTGCAGCACAAGAATGAAAGCAAGCTTTGCTGAGGCTTTATCGTCTCCAGCCATTGGGTTTATGCACAAAGCACAGCAATTTTGCTTCCCAGGAGAGATGAGGTAGGAGGAAAGTGGGAATCAAAGCAAATATTTGGTTCTTTCATTGTCCTAGTCCCAGAGTAAATCTCCAGGAATTATACAGAAATATACTTCCTTTTCTTGAATATTTGAGCCAAAGTCATGACTTGGATTGCAGAGAGCAATATACTAAGATTGGTGCTTTTGGGTCAGGTGAAGATACATCTTCCTGCATACCTTTCTGACAGGGGTGAAAGAAGTGTGTAAGTACTGGAGAAATTAAAATGAGGTTTTCTTTGCCAGAGGCCTGAGCTGTCTTTGCTTTCTGTATGAATGCATTTCGGGGCTCCTGATAAATACAGCACAGAGTGGTACCTTCTTTCTATTCCATAGGCAGACATAACCTACACCCTACATATGCACACACATACGCACAGCACAACAGGCTTCCACCAAAGGCTTCACGTAGGAGGTTACACGGTGCCTCCAAGAGACTGAATTTTCCTTCCATGAATTTGTGTAAGTGGCTGCCCAGAGACTTTTTGTTTCTGGGCAAAAGAAACCTGGTACCTGTTACCTGCTTTCATGTTAGAAAATATGGGAAGCAATTACTCACTGGTTGGCACAGAGGAGGTAGTCATGATATTTTTGTAGATCCAATATAAATTTTCCTTCCTCTTCCACCTTAAGCTCTTTCAGGCTTAAATCACTTGGTCTATTTAATCATTCATCCTTCTGACTGGTCTTGTCATCCTTCCATGAAACCTATGCTTTTTTTAGACAAATGATCCTAATCCAATGATGTAGGATTTGTGTGCAGGTTGTTGATGGAGTTTGGGCTGTTTTAAATAGGAGCCCAGGAACTGTGGGCTGGTTTCATGAGTGCTCCCACCATGGCTCTCATTTGCCTGAATAAACTTGAAATCCCTTGAATTCATCCCCTTGCTTAGGGCCCTCGTCGTCTATGAGCAGTAATGCTCCCCACCACCTCTGTGTTTTGGGGTTTCTAGTGCCAGATGCATTAAGCAGAAGGTCAGATGGGATAACCAACTGTCCTGGGTTCCGCAGTAGCAGTCATGTTTTTCCTTTGTGTTAACTGGTACAGTGCTGTGTTTTGACTTCCAGTTTGAGAACAGTGTTGGTGAAGCCGATGTTCTCGGTTGTTGCTAAGTGATGTTTACCCTGACCAAGGACTCTGTGAGGCTCATGCTCTGCCAGGGAGGAGGGGAGGCTGTGAGGAAGCAGAGACAGGACACCTGACCCAAACTGACCAAAGAGGTATTCCATACCACAGCACGTCATGCCCAGGATGTAACTGGGAGTTAGCCGGAAGGGCTGGGAGACTGCAGGGTTGGAGGAGGTATCGGTCAGAGCTTGGTCGGGCTGGGGGGGCGAGTTATCGGTCGGCTGGTGGTGAGATGATGTATTCTCTTCCCTTGTTATTTCCTTTATCATTATTATCATTGGTGGTAGCAGTAGTGATTTGTGTTATACCTTAGTTACTAAACTGTTCTTATCTCAACCTGTGGGAGTTGCATTCTTTTTGATTCTCCTCTCCGTCCCTCCGAGAGCAGGGGGAGGGCAAGAAAGGGGGGAAGTGAGTGAACGAATTACCTGACTGGGTTTAAACCACGACAGTTCTTTTTGGCGCCCAACGTGGGGCACGAAGGGTTGAGATAACGACAGATTTGACTGGATTAATAGTCACTTGTCACAATGCTGATTTATTGGCTCTCAGAGTTGTTTCGCTTGATCTCACAGCTTCAGAATGTTGTAACTTACGTAGAGCCGGTATTTGCTGTGATAGTGTTTATCAAGTATGGGGCCTGGGCTAAGGTTCTTGTCTCACTGCGCTTTATGGCAATGGCTTGTAATACGGGCGGGCTCCAGCAGCAGGGCGGGACGGACGTGGCCGTGGACTTGTACCTGGCCGTCCGGCTGCTCTTCACCGTCCTGGCCCTCACCCTACTCTCCATCTTCGTGAGGCTGCGGGGAGCAGAGGGGGAGCGGCCCCGGGAGCCGGCGGCAGCCGAAGCGGCCCGGGAGAGCGGCCCCGGGGACCAAGCGGCGGCGGGAGCGGGGCCGGAGGCCGCGAGGGGACGGCTGCCGGTGGAGGAGGTCGGGGCGGTCGAGGAGCAGAAGGAAGGGGCTGCCGAGCAGCGGGAGAAGGCGGCGGAGGAGCCGAGCCCCGCGGAAGAGCCGAGCCCCGCGGAAGAGCCGAGCCCCGCGGAGGAGCCGAGCCCCGCGGCCGAGCCCAGCCCCGCGACGGCCGAGAGCATCCCCCGGAAGCCGCCCGCCGAGCCCCAGGAGGATGCAGGAGACCACGCAGCATTTCCCAGCAAGGCAGAGGAGGAAGAGCTGGACTCAGGAAAAGAGAAGCTGGCGGTGGGAGAGCCGGCAAGCACAGCAGCTACACCAGCCCCAGTGACAAGTACAGCAGCATCGTGTGAGAGTTCTGAAGGTTTTGAATGGCCTTTGGGTGTCCTTGGGACCTGCCTGCTGATTGTGATGGGGATCAGCATGTTGGCACACGCACAGGCTGTGTTCTACCCACGACCATTTTGTCTGATCTCAAAAGTTAAGCAGAGTCAGGTTTGGGTCTTGTCTGGGGTTAGACGAGGATATGGGGGGACCAAGAGGTTTTCCCCAAGGCTGGACAGCCAGGAGTGGCAGGGTGTGTGGGACAGTATGGGCAAGTATCTAGTCCACTGGGCCCCTCCAGTGCTTTGGAAGCATCGGAGATGGAAGGCAGCTGTATGGAGTCCCCAGCAACAAGCTGCAGAAACTGCTTAAGGGGACAGTGAATTATTTTAAGCCTGGTGGGCCCATGGCACTTCAGGCCATCAGAGCAGAGATGCAACATAGAGATGGACTCATGATCGAGGGGTGGACTTAGCAATGGACACTATTGCCCAGGTTATTCACGAGTGTGAACACTGCACACAGTCTCTCCTGCTCTGGAAGACTGTTACAAGAGATGGAGCCTGACATCATGGACCAGATGGACTCAGCAGCTTTATAGGGACTGGTCCATGCACTAAGATAAGAGTGCACTGAGATAAGAATGATGGTATATTGAAAATGTGGGATCTGAGCATGACGTGAATGGTATGGAATAAGGGGTGGATAATGTCCTGGGTTCCGCAGTAGCAGTCATGTTTTTCCTTTGTGTTAACTGGTACAGTGCTGTGTTTTGACTTCCAGTTTGAGAACAGTGTTGGTGAAGCCGATGTTCTCGGTTGTTGCTAAGTGATGTTTACCCTGACCAAGGACTCTGTGAGGCTCATGCTCTGCCAGGGAGGAGGGGAGGCTGTGAGGAAGCAGAGACAGGACACCTGACCCAAACTGACCAAAGAGGTATTCCATACCACAGCACGTCATGCCCAGGATGTAACTGGGAGTTAGCCGGAAGGGCTGGGAGACTGCAGGGTTGGAGGAGGTATCGGTCAGAGCTTGGTCGGGCTGGGGGGGCGAGTTATCGGTCGGCTGGTGGTGAGATGATGTATTCTCTTCCCTTGTTATTTCCTTTATCATTATTATCATTGGTGGTAGCAGTAGTGATTTGTGTTATACCTTAGTTACTAAACTGTTCTTATCTCAACCTGTGGGAGTTGCATTCTTTTTGATTCTCCTCTCCGTCCCTCCGAGAGCAGGGGGAGGGCAAGAAAGGGGGGGAAGTGAGTGAACGAATTACCTGACTGGGTTTAAACCACGACACCAACCTAGTCCCTAATGCCTTGTAAATCAGTGAGTATCAAGGCAGGCAAAAAGCTGAGTGGGAGCTCCCTTTATGTCTCTGAAAAGTTAATAGTTACATCATGTAAAAGACTATTTCAAGGCCTGTCATGTGAGTTGCCCCTTGCTAATTAGAGTCAAGGGAGGAGAAAACATTGCATCAAAAGTTTAGGTTCACATCTCTATGCATTTATTTACTATTGTTTCACTGATTTTAGCTATTTGCTAGTACTCAGCCCAAATCCATGAAGTACTATAAATACTCACAGAGAAAAAACTTCATTATTTTTTCATAAAGGACAAGAAATAGGGTTTGGAAATTCAGTTTAGTAATCATGCGTCTAAACAACTCAGGGTTTGCTGGGTTCCCATTAAAAGCTTGTCAGATGATGTGTATGCTCTGAGTCCTGGGTGGGCTATTCTGACTGTAAGATGGAAAAGTTAAACATTTCTAATTAGATATATTCCCATTTGTGAGAGAGACAATCACGCTTTGATGGTATGCTTCACATATTCTCTGAAGACTCTGGGAAATGCTTGCTACCTATCATCACCTGACAAACTGCATGCGTCTTTTTAATCCCAGGTCCTCTTTCAGGTACCTTTATGTTGCCAAATGAAATGGTTTTGGTATAAGTAGGAACTGAATTCTGCCCATTTGCTAATCATCGGAAATGGCTGCTCAAATTCCTTATCTCATATGATTAATAAAGAGTTATCTAGGGCATCTTTCTCCCCCAAGGCATAATCAATTCTACTTTTGCCATTCCTGATGTACCAATTGCTTGACACCACACTTAAAACTCTTTCTTCAAGGGGACCCCAATACCTTCTCCCCACCCCATCAGCTGCTTTGCTGAGTGTTAGAAAGATTAAAGCTACTCCATCCTGAATTTTCATCTGTTGTAATTTAAACTTAATACTCCTTGTCCTCCCCATCCTAGATGTGGGGAAGAATTTATCTACACTGTCTTTTTAGGTGACTTTATATACATTAACATGAAACTGTTTCTTCTTAGGTTTCTCTTTTCTAGGCTAAACTTTCTCTGTGTTTCTTCAGAGGTCATATTTTCTAGATATCTGCAGGTCATGGTCTCCTCCACCTCTTTTCAGCTAGCTGACGTGTTGACTGTACTGTAGTTGCTGCACATGGGAAAATCCCAGTTTGGCCTCATCACTGTTGGATGGAGTGGAAGGAATATTTTTGATCCTATAGGCAGTGCTCCTATTTGTACATCCCAGTATAGTGTTTGCTACAGTGAGGTTCACTTGAGCCAATTTTTTTTTACAGTTAAATATGAAGCTCTCTAGCATGAGAAATATTTTTTATTAACTCAAGATTTCAAACTCAGTGTTAATGCATTCTTAAAATTTTTGGATGGTGGCTATCTCCCATTCAGATCATAACGAACTCAGGATGATGGACAATAGGTGCTTTCATTTCCTGCTTACAGTGACTTGGTACAAGGCCTGTTCAGGTGGTGGGAGGCACTGCTGTACCCTTAGTAGACTCTGACCTCAGATACAATCTGACTCAATTTTTTATGAACAGCTTTTATTTTTTTTTAATTATTACTGCACTCATTATATCCCCTTAAATATAATTTAAAAAATTATGCAGAGTCATCAAGTAATTTTTCTCTCCTCCCACACGTTTGTAATATTTCTAAATATTCACTCAGGTTAGTGCTCATTAATTTAGGTTCCAAATTTAATAATCTCCTGATAAAATGCTGCAGTTTAAATTACTCTTTAGGCTTAAGGCAGATGCCATGTATGAGTCATAACGTATTCCCACCACTTTTAGGGGAATATTATTCATAATGTCACATCCAGAAACATCAAATTATCTGCTGAATATTTAGACATGAGTGTATATTTGGTAACTAGAAAGAACAGATATAAATGAATGTTCCAAAATGTTATTACTGTTAGGAATACTTGTTAGGTGTTTCTGTTTGTTGGCTGCAATGTAGTTGTTTAAAAGTACCTGAATTATTTTCAAAAGTCAAATGGATAAGATACTCTTAAAGGAATACTTGTAAGCATTTTCTAAACTAATTTTCTTGCAGTCTGGAAGAACATTGATATGTCCCTCAGCCATCCCTTTTACAGCTTGGTCTGTACTATGCTTGGCTTCAGTCTGGGAGAGAAGAGGTAAATGTGCTGCTCTGTCACTGTCCTGTTACCATTTTTCAGGATAGGTAACAATGTCTTGGTTTTTCTAGGGTGCCTTTATTCCAAACTCTTGTATGTACTTCTCTTCTGTATCAGGTTTCATGTCTAGTCTTTGCAGTGCTGAATATTAGGTCTGGGTTATGAAGCAGATTCCGTATATCACACACGTTGTTTTTGTGCATTTGTGGTTTTAGCATTGAAGAGACCCTTACACTGTTATCTGATTGCCCAAGTAAAGCACAATCGGGATGCAGCACCTGATGTAGTCACTCTTGATGTAAGCATAGTGAAGCACTTGGTATAGAAGGCATTAAGGTCAAACTTGCATAAAGGTAATTACAAAAAACCCCACCAACATAAACACAAACCTACTCAATTTGGTTTTATTAGCTAGCATAGTGAAACACCAGTCTGGGATGAGTCTCAAGACTAGGGTGTGATCTTGGTATCTGCTTGTCTATAGTACTAATAAATGGATGACAATAAACACCCCAATGTTCTTAGCTTTCCTGGAAATACCCTGTTATGTTTCCTCTCTTGGAGAAGATGGAACAAGGGATTGCCGGGGTGTGCCCACATCCTCAGAGAAGGTAGCTTTAGCTGCCTGTTCTCTCAACCCATATCCCACTGAGAGGGGGGACACTGCTGTTGGATCATGGCCAGCAGATCCTGCAGTCAAGCTTCTGACATGTCAGCTTCTGCTTGTGGAAAACTCCATCTGCAGGTTTACAGACTCTGATGTCTAAAGACAGATCGGGACAGAAAACCAAGTGGTGCCTCTGCCAAAGTGCTGACAGTTGAAGAGCATTAGCAGTATCCCCTAAGCGTGCCAACATTTTGAAATTAAAACCAGTTTTACCTAAAGCAGAAATCCAGATTTTGAAACATTTGCATCTCCCTCCCTGGGGATGGCACCTGTCTGAGCTGGCACAGGGACAGAAGGGGTCATGTAACTTCGCTTGTCACTCTCTGAGTTAACATGTAAAGCAGTCACAGCAGCGCTGGAGGTGCCTGAGTGTGGGTCATTAAAGAACATAAAGGATCTGTCAGGACTAGTGAGGTGTCTTGGCATGGTGGGAAATGCAGTTCCCATGCCCTGTGGGGTACATTAGCAGAGCAGGCGCAGCAGGAAGGACAGGCTCAAGTTAAAGGCTCAGATCAGATCCCTCCGGCTACATGAATGCAAAGGAGGGAAGGAAGGTAGGAAACAGGGAAACCCTACAAACACAGGAGCACTGCAGTTCAGTAGGGTTGTGATCAGTGAGACATGGCCTAGGTGCAAAGTGTGGTGCTGATGATGGGCCTAGAAAGTGTACTTTTTACATGCGAAGATGGAAAGAATGGGGTCTTCTGAAAACAGAGAAAGCTGAAGGAGAAGGAAAACAGTCCTCAATCATGTTAAGTGTGTAAGTGGCTTCAAAGAGCGGGAGAATAATCTATTCAGGGATGTGGTGGGTAGAATCAGTAATAATGAATTTAAATTAAAACAAGGGAGGTTTAAATTAGCATAAGAATTTTGGCTCTAAGAATAACGAAAAACTGGAATAGAAGGTGGTGCCTCTGTTATTCAACCTGTCCTTAAATTCTTCAAACAAAATCAGTCAAGAATGGCTTTGGCAGAGTTAGATTTCATTTTTTATTTTTTTCCTAACCCTATTTTTCACTAGGGGCCGGTTTTCCTTTCCTCTTTAAGAGTGGGATTCAGCTTTGCTACCTTGTACTTCTTCAAATTCTTTCAATTTAGGTGAGGTTTTGCTCTGAAATGACAGCCTTCAGTGGAGCAAAGAGATTATTTATTTATGATGAAACTATAAATTGGTGAGTTTTCCTTTGATTTTTTGGCAACCAGTGTCTAAATCTTCCCCTATAAGACGTGGAAAAACCCCCAACTTTATGCTGAATGAAAACTTGAATTTTGTTCTTGATTCTGCTGCAGTATTCCTGTGTTACCTTGGGTAACTCTCTCACACGCATTAGTGCATGAAGGTGAGGACCATAACCTTTATCCTTCAGAGAAAAGGGCAGATGGGAGCCTGCGTGATTGTACTTTCCTTAGCGGCAAGCACTGTTTCTTCTCTTAATTTCCCCTAATATGTGGAGACACAGTCATGCTTGAAACTTCTGTGCAGCTGCAATAGGCCGTAAATATCCTTTGTCAAAATCTGGGATCAGCAATGTTACACAAATACAAAAAAGCTCCCAGACATTTCCTAGATTAAATCCGGTAACAGTGTGTTTAAAAAAAAAGAGAAGAGAGCTCGCTCTGGAACTAAAGCAGATGGACATGCTTACATGAGCCCAAGGCTGTGTCCCCAAGGCAGGTGTTTGCTGGTGAGACCTTGTCAGGATTTTCACTGCCACACTGTACAGCCTGCTGGTCTTGCAGTGCAGTGGTTTTGAGTCATTAGTAGCTGTGTGGCTTTGTTTTGGGAAGCAGTGTCCCCTGAATGGGACATGACACCACTGAAGGGAGATTTTTGTGGTGGGAGGTCTGCAGTTCTGCAAGAGAGGTTTGGGGTTGTCACAGGGGAGAAAATAGTTCTTCAGGCTCAGAAAACAAGAGTGTCTTTCTCTTGTTGTTGTCCTAAAATCTTTGTCTTCAATCCCCTTGAAAAGCTTGTTCAGTCTTTATATCGGGATCCTGTAGCCCTTCCTGACTCCTGCTTCTCATCAGCATTGTTCTTGGGAAGTATAAAAACATAACTTGCAGTGCCTGTGCTGTTAAATGGCACTGTTTGCTCTGCAGGCAGGATATCCACAGTGTGCTAGAGAGATATGCAAGCACCCCCTGAGTCTTTACTGGCCAGACTGTCTTAACAGCCAGGTGAGGATGGTGTCCTGATGGGGAATCAGCAGCAAATCCCCGATCTTGCTCAGTTTCCATCTTCTGGTGTGGTCTTCAGGGTTTTATGCCTTCTTATGTTGGTTTGTCATTTTTTGGTTTTTTTTTTAATGCTTGAGTTACAGCTACCACCTCAGCAACTTAATTTCTGTGTCTCCCTCCTCTCATTTCCTTGCATGGTGTTAGCATACAGACTGTTGGAGCTCACCAACAGCTTTCCATGAAAGAGGAACCAATTTTGTACAGCTGTAAATGAGCACAGGCAGGCAGCTGAATTTGGGACTGGAGCTACAGAGTTGTTACCTGATGTAGTTTATACATAAGCCAGTAGTCAGTCCTGCTAACCTGTGTTGAAGATGCCCATGGTAATTTTCACTAGTGGAGTATTGGATCACATTCCCTTCCCTTCTACAGGATAGTCAGTAGATTCCTTTGCTAAAAAAAAAATAAAATAAATAATATCATCCCATAGAGCTTCCATTCCCTTAAAAAGTACCAAAACCAGTCCCAGGGACACTGTCCTGGGTTCAGCAGTAGCAGTCATTTTTCTCCTTCTTGGTAGCTGGTGCAGTGCAGTGTTTCGACTTTCAGCTCGGGAACAGAGCTGATAACAAGGATGTTTTGGTTTGGCCAAGGACTTTGTGAGCCTCATGCTCTGCCAGGGAGGAGGGGAAGCTGTGAGGAAGCAGAGACGGGGCGCCTGACTCAGGCTAGCCCAAGAGGTATTCCATACCACAGCACGTCATGCCCAGGGTGGGGGGTAACTGGGAGTTACCCAGAAGGACACAGGCTTCCGGGTGGGACTCGTTTCTTGGCCGGTGGTATTGTATTCTCTTCCCTTGTTATTTTCTCTTACCGTTGTCGTTGGTGGTAGCGGTGGTGATTTGTGTTGTACATTGGTTGCTGGACTGTTCTTGTCTCAAACCCGTTGCACTCTTTCGATCCTCCTCCCCATTCCTCCGGGAGCAGGGAAGGGGAGAGCCCCGGGGTGGGGGGGGAGGGCCCTCAATTGCTCTCAGCTCGGCACCACTCACTGGGAGTGAGTGAACAAGCTGACTGGCTAGGGTTTAAACCGCGACAGACACACAGGGTCAGGGACTTTCCGATACTTTCAGAAGTATATGGTACCTTTTAAAACACACGCTCATTAGGCTTGACCCAAAATTTTCCGTGCCTTGGAAACTGGCAATGGAAGCAGCTTTTTAGCCTGGAGAAGTGTTGGTCCTACCCTGACTTTATAGTGTCAGACTGTGTGTGGCATTAACATCTGTTTTCCCTGGCACTGAAGCTTGAGTAATGATGAAGCTGAGATGGGGAGAATGCAAAAAGTGCAAAAAAGAGCTGAACCCCTACAGTCAAGACCTTAAGTATTTCTGTTCTTAGTTCATGTGTTGCTATGCAAATCCATTAATTTCAGTGACATTTCTGTAAGCTTATGAACAACTTTTTTCCTTTCAGAACTCGAAAACTTGCAACACTTTTGTTCTGATCTCTTTCCCATCACCAAGGAAACCCCAGGACTTTTCTAAGGGCACTTTAGAAGGCGCCACTTCTGTCTTTACTTGTTTAAAGCAGAAACCTAACGGGAAAACTCTACTCCTGCAGGGTAAAAAACTCACCTGGCACTGACAATAACAAAGAAGCAAGATTGATCGTGGAGGGCAGGCACATTCGAGGTGAGACCTCTTTGGGGAATGATGCTATTTCAGTGGGACTCTGCAAAAACAATTGGGCTTTCTGAGACAGGATTCAAAGAGGAGTGATGAACTGAAGCATTCCTGGCTTTGCCTGTGGAACCAGCTTCAAGAAAACAGCAGATGAGGCAGCAACATAATAACTGCAAGAGAAGCTGCAAAACCTTGATTTAAAGCCATTCTGCTTAAATGGCATTGCTATTAAACACCTTTTTTAGGCACTGACAGCTTTGACAGGGATAAAATAAAAATAAACAACGGACCCATACAAATCATACAGCAGTTTCACAGAATCATAGAGTGGGGTTGGAAGGGACCTCTTGAGATCTAGTTCACCCGCCCGGCTAAAGAAGGTTCACCCAGACCAAGTTGCACAGGACCACATCCAGGCATGTTTTGAATATCTCGAGAAGGAGACTCCACAACTTCTGTAAGTCCCATTGCTCTGTCACCCTCAAAGTAAAGAATTTTTTCTCATATTCAGATAGAATTTCCTATGTTTCAGTTTGTGCCCATTGCCCCTTACGACATCCAGGATGAGCTGTTCCATCACCTTTCAAGAGATGTAGACAAGGCTGGTTGGCCTGTAGTTTCCTGGGTCCTCCTTCTTGCCCTTGAAAACTGGGGTGACATCAGCTTTGAAGTCCTCAGGCACCTCTCCTGCTCTCCATGCCTTTCAAAGGTGATGGAGCGTGGCTTAGCAACCACATCTGCTAGCTCCTTCAGCACTCGTGACTGCATCCCATTGGGGCCCATGGATTTGTGGGTGTTAGGTTTGCCTCAGTGATCTCTAACCACATCCTCTTCAAAGCCAGGAAAGTCTTCCCTTCTTTCTTGCCTCCAGTGTCTGGGATTCCTGAAGGCTGGTCTTAGGAGTAGAGACTGAACCAAAGAAGGCATTCGGTAACTCCGCTTTCTCTGTATCCTTTTTGTCATGAGAGCACCCACCCCATTCATCAGTGGGCCTACATTTTCCTTACTCTACCGATGTACTTGAAGAAGCCCTTCTTGTTGTCCTTGACATCCCTTGCCAGATGTAACTCTAAATGAACTTTAGCCTTCTTCATCACATCCATGGATAATCTGACAATGTTCTTATATTTCTCCCAGGGGGTCTGTCCCTTTATCCATATATTGTAAACTTCCTCCTGTGAGTTTGGCCAGAATCTCTCTGCTCAACCATGCAGGTTTCTTGCCCCCTTTGCCTGACTTCTTACTCATAGGGATGCACCAATCTTGAGCTTGGAGGAAGTGATACTTGAATATTAAACAGCTCTCTTGGGCACCCCTACTTTTTAGAACCCTAACCCATGGGATTCCTACAAGTAGGTCCTTGGGGCCAAAGTTAGCTTCCCTGAAGTCCAGGGTTTGTAATCCTCCTTATTGCCCTGTCTCCTCCAAAGAGTCCTGAACTCCACCATTTTATGGTCACTAGAGCCAAGGCTGTCCCTAGCCATCACATGCCCAACCAGTCCTTTTTTGTTTGTTAGTACAAGGTCCAGTAGCCCACCTTTTCTCATTGGATCCTCCACTGCTTGTGTCAAAAAGTTATCATTAATGTTCTGCAGGAATCTCCTGGACTGTGTGTACCTAGCTGTGTTGTCTTTCCAGCAGATAAGAGGGTGGTTAAGTTCCCATGAGAACCAGGGTCTGTGACTATGAGGCTACTTTCAGCTCTGCAGAAGGCATCACTGACTTCCTGACCAGGTGGCCTGTAGTAAACATCCACAAGTGTCACCCATGTTAGCCTGCTCCTTACCCATAAGCTCGTGAGTTGTTCTTCATCCACAGGCTGTCTAGTTCTTAGTACATGGAAAATTCTTGGATGCCATAGTATTGGCAGCAGCAAGAAAAATGAAGTTGGATAACTCAGTGTATTCTCCTCCTGATCCATGTTTTTATGTACTGAGCAAGGGTCTAAGAGCATTTGTGGTTTCTTGTGGTATCTTAAACTCCAGATTTCACTCAACATTTTCTTTTGGTCTGGGAGTCCCCTCTATGAAGAATCCTCCATTTCAGGTCCTGCTCTGCACATGAAAGAAGTGTCTGGCTGTCTGAAGACGTAATATCCTGTCTTGTAACACTTGTAAAAATGCTTATCAAGCTGTGGGACAAAGCACAAGGAACAGAAGTGAGAAGTGACAATCTGCTTTACACAGCAGGGAAGCACTTGGCAAAGATGCAATTTATAAATGAAAGAGTTGCTAAGTTTTTGCTATAATTTGTTCTGCTGACTTTTGCGGAAATGTAACCTGGGAGATTGCAGGATGGCTCCTCTGTAACAAATCTCTATAGAGAATAAGACATAGAAGAACAAGATACGGAGTGACAAATCCCCAGCTTCTCAAAGGTCGCTTTACTTTTATTGTCAAAGTAAAAAAAGGTCTGAAGTGAACATAATTGTGACCGATTGAGCTTCAATAATTAACAAATAATTTAAAAATCTTGGTGGGCAGAGGGAGCTTGAGGCAAGACTGTATAGTGTAACCCTTATAAACACAGACTTAGAAAATATCCAAACTGGTATGAAAGATTATGTGGAAACGTTCAGTTTAGCTCTCATTTATGAGAACTCAACTGGATTATAAGAAAGCTGGTCAGCAGATTGTCTCTGAGGGCTTTTTTTCTTCAAAAGAAAATTAAGTTGCCATCAAATATCAGAAAGGTTCTTATGAGACTACAGGTTTATTTCTGTTTGTTTTGGTGGGGAATATAAACAAAATGCTTAGTTTGGGTGGCATGGTTTAGTGTGAGGTGTCCCTACCCGTGGCGGGGGGGTGGGACCTTGATGATCTTAAGGTCCTTTCCAACCCTAACTATTCTATGGGTCAGCTTTGATTTGACTGTGACTAAAACACTTCAGGTTGTTTAAACTGACTTACAGCTTAATGTTGCTATCAGGGCACCACAAAGGCTGGGAGCATCCTAGGATGGCAGGAGAGGGTATCCCAGCCAGGATCCATCCAGCCACCCCAGCCAGGCACCAGGCAGTGGCAGCTAGGGCACTGGTCATCTTGGTGGGAATGGGTTTGATGGGACAAGGACAGGAAACAGCCCATGAGGATTTGTGAGTGCAAGATCAACAGGGCTGTGGGCAGGCACAGACATGGCATTACCATGCTGGGACTGGAGTTCTGCTTTTCTAATATATTAGGATCTGATTGCACCTTCCATGTTCAGTTTAATACCAGACAGATTGTCTTGTACCACTGTATACATTTCATTAACTATGGGAGGGGTGATCACACAAGGGAAATTTCACACTGAAGGTTTTGCAGATGGACTCGACTATGAGAAGTTGTCACATCATCAAACAGTGTGGACAGCGTGAGGAAGTGATTTCTCTCACAAAGACATACTGAAGAACGTTCCTTGTTTTGCACTGGGAAGAAGATTCAAATATACCTTTAATTATTATCTTAAATGTATATTTTAGTTAAATTCAGAGTTTATCTTTCCATTTAGTCTTTCTGTACGTGCTCATCTTTCTGGTTTACGGGCTATTTGGGGTTCCAGTCTTGCCCAAAAAGGTTTTTAATTGTTCCTGGATAAATAGTTGCCTTTTTTGCAGATTAGTAAAATTCTGTTTGCTAATTAGTCCCATACCAGATAAATAAATGAGATAATCTTCTGACCAATTGGAAGTCCCTTGCGATGGCAAAGTAGCTAAGCATTTTCCAGTACTCTGTTCAATCTGCTTTACTTGCTCAGTACAAATTCCTTAGCTTTGCTGATTTGATGTCTGACTGTGCATCTCATTAGGGCCAATGGTGCACTTTTTTCTTAATTTGAGACCTCAAGTTTAGGCAAGTCACTATTAACTGCAATCCTGAACTTCCATAGAAGTCTGAATCCTTAAAGCCTGTGGCAGAGATGCATGAATTTGCTCACTGTAAATAATGGAATAGGGTGCAGGATTTAGATGTTAGGATAGGTAAAAGTCAGCATTTGAGGTGAGTTTCTGCATTTATAGAAAAAAAATCCTTAATGTACTTGATTCTTTGTGGCACAGCATGCTACCAGTAAAAACATCTCAAGCAGATTGCATATCCTCAGAAGCGAAGGAAGAATGGCAAATGAATTTCAGAGCAGAACTTGTGTCGTGGTTTAAACCCAGTCAGGTAACTTGTTCACTCACTCCCAGTGAGTGGTGCCGAGCTGACAACAATCGAGGTCCGTGTCCCCCCCCCCCACCGGAGCTCTCTGCTTCCCCGCTCCCGGAGGAATGGGGAGGAGGATCAAAAGAGTGCAACTCCTACGGGTTGAGACAAGAACAGTCCAGCAACCAATGTACAACACAAATCACCACCGCTACTATCAACTACAACAATGATAAGGGAAAATAACAAGGGAAGAGAATATGATACCACCGGCCAAGAAAACCAGTTCCACCCGGAAGCCCGTGTCCTTCCGGGTAACTCCCAGTCACCCCCCACCCCGGGCATGACGTGCTGTGGTATGGAATACCTCCCTGGCTAGCCCGGGTCAGGCGCCCTGTCTCTGCTTCCTCACAGCTTCCCCTCCTCCCTGGCAGAGCATGAGCCTCACAAAGTCCTTGGTCAGGGTAAACATCACTTAGCAACAACCGAAAACATCAGCTTCACCAACACTGTCCCCAGGCTGGAAGTCAAAACACAGCACTGCACCAGCTAACACAAAGGAAAAACATGACTGCTACTGCTGAACCCAGGACAACTTGTTAAAGGAAAACAAGAGGAGAAACCAGATCCTTCATGAACAAATCCCTGGGTGTTGTTCTCAGTCAAGCTTGCAATACTTGCTTTTAACCAGCTTTCCCAGTCAAACCTGGGAATCGTCTGGGACTCTCTCCAAAGCCACCGCCATTCAGAACATCAGATATTGGAAAAAAAACCACATTTTAGGGTTTGGTATTTCTCCTGGTTCTTTGGTTAGCCAGAAAAAATTGGCTGTGTTCAAGAAGGTGTTTGAGCATAAAAACAAATCATCTGCATATCTACCTTCAAAAGGCAATTGAGTGAGAAACAAATTCTATTGAAGTCCATTGAAACTCCAAGTTCTCAGCTCTCTGAAAAGTAGGGCTATTTTCTGGTTTGTATGCTTGGAGGAAAAGCTGACAGAAATGGCAGACTCCTTTCACATTCCCTTTTCTGATGGATCTAATGCGAGAGTGAAAAAGAAATGCCACTGTGACTGTCAGGAACTGAGTAGTGATTGATACTTTTGTTTTCTCATTTCCATTCGTAGAGTTATGTTCAACAAATGCTGCTCAGAATTAATTCCTCCCAGCAGTTTCTTTTTAATGTATGTTAGTTTTATATACTAGAGCATTAGCTGTCACTGCATCGTTATGAGCACACAGACTGCAAAATTCCTTCAGTGCTTGTCACAGGCTGTGCACTCGGAGTTATCAAACTTCATTCTTAATAGTTGACAATTGTATGAAATAATCTCTTATTAAACTTGACCTATGTTATTTTCTCCACATCTCTCCTTTATGCAGTGTAGAAGTTCTGATAAAGCTGTACTTTGACATGTTTATCCACTTTATGTGGCAGATATACCAGGTGCAATAGTGTTAAAGGACTTATTTTTCAGTTAGCAGCTCCTGAGGTAGGGCTTAAACTGGGTAAACTTCATCATTTGCCTTATATTTGTTTAATATCAATTGACAATGATATTCAGTTATTATTATTGTTTGCCTTACAATTACTCACTCTTCCTCACTAATAAGACAAATCGTGTTAGGTGCCTAGTGTATGTTTTGCATTGTCAGAGAAGACCTGGTCTAAAGATGTGCCAGCCTTGCCCAAATGCCTAAGCACAAGTCCTCAAACTAGCTGTGAGCTCAAAGCTATTAATTTCTGCAAGACCAGACCAATATTGGACAAACAGGACTGGTTGTTTCTTATTATAGCTAAGGAAAGTTCAGTAGCAAACACCAAAAGCCTACTAAAGCAAAGGCACAATTTATAGCCTTGATATAATTAACAAAAAATAATTACTGAAAGAAGGATGCAAGTTTTCCCACAGGTTTATTACAGTTCAGATTTCTGTCTGTTAAGAGAAACCAGTTGCTGAAATGAAGTTAGATAATTGCCGGTCAATACATTCTCTCTGATTGAGAATGACCTATGTTTGACTTGCATACTTGCCGTTTTTAAAAGGCCATCCTGATTGGGAAGTAAGATTTCAGGTCTCACTGTGTAAAGTGGTGGAGTGCCTAAGTTGCTTGGATTTTTTTAATTGCCTAGTCTTACTGGCAGGAACATTTCAAAGGTGTCAGTCACCTTATCAGTCTAACTATCCTTTGATTACAAAGTACCTGGTTTAAAAAGTTTTATGTGTCTTGCAGTGTCTAGGATAGCTGCAGTGTTCCAGACTCAAAGGATGTGCCCTGTGGATGGTGAGATGAATCAACCACACAAACTAGACAGGACCATTCAAGTTCTGAGAACAAAGCACCCTACACTTGCATTGCTCCAGATCTAGACAACTACACTGTCACCGAAGTCATACCAGAGTAAGATGAGAGAAACAGCAGAAAAACAACCTAAGAATCCTCACAGGTAATTATTTCTTCTTTCTTTTCCAGTTGCAAAATTAGTGCCAGCCACCAGGGATCAGTGCTGTAATTAACCTTGAAGCACTGCACTGAAAAGTAAACCCTTTAATAGTCCAAGCAGTGTTCTGAAACCTTAACAAAAGACTTGAAAGAAATTAAAACCAACATTCCAACCCATGCAAAACAGCACCCTGAAACTGAAATGAGGATTAAAAAACAAAGATGAGGAATCAGCATCAAAGTTTATTGTACCAGAAGTGCCAGCTATAACAACGCAGGTACCTAAGCACAGTTTAGAAACACCTGATCAAAAATAGCTCAGCTAAACAAGCGTCACAGGTGTCATCAAAATCCTCAAAATAGAAAGTCAAATGAACAACAGACAACAGAGAAGGAGAAGGGGGAATTCACATAGATGTAATGGATCACAGAACACGGAGATCCCTACAAGCAGAAGGTCTGGAAACGACACTGCTGAAGCAGAATTACATAGAATAGAATCACAGAATAGTTAGGGTTGGAAAGGACCTTAAGGTCATCAAGTTCCAACCCCCCTGCCATGGGCAGGGACACCTCACACTAAACCATGCCACTCAAGGCTTTGTCCAACCTGGCCTTGAACACCACCAGGGATGGAGCATTCACAACCTCCCTGGGCAACCCATTCCAGTGCCTCATCACCCTAACAGGAAATAATTTCCTCCTTATATCCAATCTAAACTTCCCCTGTTTAAGTTTTAACCCATTACCCCTTGTCCTGTCACTACAGTCCCTAATGAAGAGTCCCTCTCCAGCATCCCTATAGCCCCCCTTCAGATACTGGAAGGCTGCTATGAGGTCTCCACGCAGCCTTCTCTTCTCCAGGCTGAACAGCCCCAACTTCCTCAGCCTGTCTTCATATGGGAGGTGCTCCAGTCCCTGGCTCATCCTCGTGGCCCCCCTCTGGACTTGTTCCAACAGTTCCATCTCCTTTTTATGCTGAGGACACCAGGACTGTACACAATACTCCAGGTGAGGTACAACACCTGAAACAGTGGAAACAAGTGGAAAAAAGCAGCAGATAACACAAACATGCTAATAGTTCAGAAAACCAAATTTAGAATATTTTGGCTGGGGACAGCATATGCAGAACTATGAAAACTTAGAAAGGAAACTTTGGTGGAAGTTCCAGAAGATATGAAAACTGCTTACATATCAGGTAATGGCTCTGATTAAGAAAACTGAAAATTCTGGACAGTTTAGATTGCCCAAACATCATGTCATGGCTCCTTCCAAGATGGCCAAGAGTAGGTAAAAGGAAATTTTTCAGTCTGAATATCTTTGTTATGCAGAAACAAAGGAAACTCCTGCTACATTTTAAAGGATGCTGGATCTAAAATTCTTTCTGTCTGCAAAGAAGATAGACCTCTACAAATACTTTCTTTCTACAAATACTATATTTAGAATTTCTAGTTTGGGTTTGTTTGAAGTTGATACTGATACTTCTAAAATTGAACAGCATTCTGCATTATCAAAAGGGGACACAACTCTTGCTGGTAAGAATCTTTCTGCAACAGATTCTGAAATTTTAAGGAAGGTGGTTCTTCAAAGCAAAAAAGTCTGAAGCCAGGAGAGAAAACACCAACTCCTGAAATATCTGCGGGTGATACAGAATGTACAGCTAAATTACATAAAACCTGAAACCCAAAATTTAGAATTTCTTGCTGTAACAGAAAACTTTCAAAAAGTGACATTGATTGGAAAGTGGAATATGAAACTTCCTAGGGAAAAAAAAAATAAATCAAGTCGTGATGAAGATGTCATTCAAAAAACAGTTATTCAATTACCGAAAGGAGAAAATTCAGTTAACTGATTAACCTTGAAATAAGAGTCAAAGGGTCATCTTTTGTGAACGGAAGAAGGAAGAAACTAGAGGTCTTCAAAGGAAAATGAAAAAGCCCAAATTCCAGGAATCCTAAGAAAATGGAAAGGGACAAAGCCTGAGATCAGCTCTCCAAAACCAGAAGTGGAACTAGGCCAGGTAAAATTAACAGCAGAAATATTGCTGACATTTCTGTGGGTGTTCCAACATCAGAACTTAAATTTGATATGTCAGATTCTGGAGGAGACAGAGCTGTTGAGAGCCCTGCAGAGAACCGGCATCAAATTAAAAGGAGAACATGATATAAAAGCTGAAGTAGTTGGGACAAAGGAGCACCAGAGATGTTTTTGCATGCCAAAATGCAGAATACCTGCATTAGGCTGGGCATCCTTGAACGGAAAGGGAAAAAACAAAAAGGTGAGGCTGATGTTGAAGGAATTCTGAAAAAGCCCTAGGTAGGCATTCCCTCTGCTACAACACATATTGAAACAAGTATTCCTGAAAATACCTTTCCTATGCCGCCACTGAAATTGTGATTGGAAAAGAAGTTGATTAAAAAGGCCTAGGGGTGAATGGTCTATCAGAAGATGATGCTTATGTTGCAGCTAAGCTGGAACACATAATAGTAGAAGTTTCAGGAGTGAAAATGGATGTGAAAAGTGCTAGGGTAGATCCTGAAATAGAATTTGAAGTGGAAATTGTTGAAAAGGATGTGTCTGCAGGAGTGGAAAATCATGTAGCAGAGAGACCAATCACCTAAAGAAAGCAAGCTTATCACCTAAAGAGACAACGACAGGCAGTGAAAAATTAGAAGTTCATGAGACACCAGTTTCTCAAACTATCATTACACTTTCAGCAAGAATTGATCTTGTTGGAGGAATAACAGCATAGTTAAATATTCCTGGAGATACTATCAAGTGAGGATTGTCTTTTTTCAGTTCCCAGTGAAAATAAAATAATTATCCATACAGAAAAAAACAGTGGTTTTAATTTTCTGGGAACTAAAAAGGAAGCAAAACTTAAACCTGACACTTATGAACACTTTGCTGTTACAGCGCTTGCTACATATAAGTTCTGAAGTATACAAATGTGCTCTACTATGCACTAATAGCTATATTGATTTGTTCATATCTGCCCAAAAGGGAACAAACACCACTGCTGAAATGCAAATAAACATATCTGTTGAAATGTCCACTTCAAGATAGTGTGGTTTCTAGATGGAGTGGGAATCATTACAACCGTTTGAGGCTTTTCACCCATTGCAATCCTGAGTTTTATAGTTGTGTATGTGCAGACATGCCTCTTTTTGCATCATAAAATCATTGAATGGTTAGAGTTAGAAGGGACCTTAAAGACTATCTAGTTTTTTCCCCAGTCTTTTATTGAATGCAGGGAAAGCATACACAGCAAAACATCAAGAAATTGGTACTGAGGAAGACTATCATGATCAGACCAGAGAGAGGCCAAGCAAATACAAATTATGTAGAAAGGGACATCTCATTCTAGCATCAGTTCATACCTGCTTGCAAGGCAGCCTCCCTATAAAGCTTGCCCAGAAAACCTGCCCCACCAAACAACTTACTGAGCACTTGCAAATTTGAGAAGCTTTCTTCTTATCCTTATTCCGTCAAAATTTACACGCCCAGTTTTTTTTTGCTGATTATAGTGAAAATGTAGCTTTGAGGGCCATCTAGAGGAGCACATACAAGAAGATACTTCTGTAGGTCAGCTTCTCAAATTCACTATTCACATGTACTTAATGCTGGTGACCAGGAATAACCTGTCCAGGGGTTGTTCCTGCATATGAAGATTAACATAGTGCATGGTCAGTTGTATTTGTTGGTATGGAATAATAAACCTCTGAAATGGAGCTAATGAAAACCAGCTGGAGGGACATTTATACTTCACAAGTATAAACTTTATAAAAAATATATATGTATATAAATACATATAGATTTATCATTTATATATATATATAAATTACTGAATGGAAGTCTCAAAATACTAAGCAGAATCTAGAGAGGAAATGAGGGAGGAGAGCACTAAAAGCAACTCCATCTCAGTGTGTTCCCATATATGTGAATACTCATGCAATTTCAATGTTGTCTGTAGATATAAGTATGTGCCTTTAAAATCTGCAGTAATAACATGCATTTTTTTGTAAAGATGAATATATCTGCACTGGCTCACAGATGGAGACTGCCAGGGCTGACTGCAGTGAGGAAAGGGACACCAGATCTTGGCATAGCAGCGTGGTGGCAGGGCAGTGGACAAACTCCCAGTGGGGAGATGCTCTCAGGGCCCTTAAAGAAATTAGGTTATCCAGTGATGAGAAATTGATCCCTGGAAGTCACTAGATGAGAAAAAATGCAAGTCCTATATTTTGATACTACAATGCAATGTAGGGCAGTGCTACACAGTGAAGAGTCATTGAGGATTTGCATACTGTAGGGATGGATGTAGTTTGTCCAGCTGAGCCTGCTGTGAAATAATACTGGGTGATCTGAACATCAGCCCCTAACAGGCTGCTAAGTACATACCAGTGGTTGAAAATGGAGGCTCAGCTGCACATGTGAGCTGTGGTTTGGCCATGGAAAGTGCCTCACCTGGCATCAACTCAGAGTTCAAGAATGCATTGAGATTCCTGAGTGGAAAAAATAATAAAAAAAAATGTTTGATTTTGAGGTCAGGTTTGTAGGGAAAGTGAGTCACGTAATATTAAGTGGCATCATCCCCAGTGGATTTAAGGATCATTTGCTAACCTTGGGTTGATATTACTCTCTATGAGTGCAGGGTTTCTTTTCTCTTTGGGTGAATTTTACCTGGGAAGTGAAGTTTTGGTTTGAAACCTCTAAGAAATACAAGTTGGACTGATCATAGCTTTGTTGAAGCATGTCTAAAATTCTTACTGGAGATGATTTATGGCCTTGGAAAAGAAAGATATATCTATATATGTAAGGTACAAAAAAAGGATTGCTGGAGTGGTTCCTTCACTGTTGAGGAACAATAAGAAAAGGAAGAGGATCTGATCAGGAAAGAGAAAAACATTAACCAGCGGAGTAACTATGTGTTGGTGGTGTGCCTGTGTTTTGATGCACCAATGAAAACACGTTAAATAAATCAAATATTCTGAACCTGGGCTGCTGAGCATTGTAAATTTGCTCTCTTAAAGGCTGCTGAATGCTGCTTGAAATCAAGAAGTAACAAGGTTGATGGGAGCCCATGTCCCTTTCTGGATGGCTTCCTCCATTAAGCTACACCAGAACCCCTACCACAAAATCTGCCATGACATGCCTAAGGTGCTGGGTGGAGAGCAAAGAAGCAGGTGCTGCTTTGGTTTAAGGATTGACAATTGTGGTTTAAATGCCACATCCCCAGCTAGTTTCTGATATTGTCAGCCTTGGAGGTGGGAGGGAAGGAAAGGTTCACAAAGCCTGACCTGCTCACTAGGTAGGAGGTAGGAAAGATATTTTATGTTGAAAGGGAAGAATAGTTTTTATCCCCTGCTGCCTCCCATGGCTCTGTAGCTCAAGCCATTTTCTGCCTCTCTTTTCAAGTTCAGTTTTAAGGGACTAATATCAGAATACTTAATGTGAATATGACTAGGGACCTGTCTGGTCTTCTGCTAATTTTTACTCCCTACTGACCACAGAATAACTGATAAAAGCCTCCCCCTGAAAATAGTGGGAAGATCTGTGTTGGTCCTATCTCTGTGTGGGGAAGAAAGCCCAATTCCCATTGACGTCAGTAGAAATTGTTAGAGGTCACAGTATTCACTATCACTGTATTAAATATGAGCATTGTTACTGCTCTAGCACTAATAAATATTAATTTTTGTAATGCCACAGGTTGTGTGGTTTGTGAATTTTAATGTGCCCAGCAGAGCTCCCTAAAGGTAAATTACTCCACAGAATCCATAACAATCTAAAGCCTTTTCTTCCTGGCAATTTAGAAAAACAATCTTGCTCTGCTGCTGTAGCTGTTGGTTTTCAAGGCTTTCATTACCTACAGAGAAATAATGTTTGACACAATACTGTAGTGATTGAGAACACTGGTTGTATTACACAATGCACCTAATATATCAAGCTCCATATATTCCTGGATGCAAAAAAGATACTTTCTTAATCTTTTTCTGAGTCATGCTAGACAGCTATATCTTTGGTAGAGACCACCTGAATCACAGGGGACAGGGCAAAAATATAATAGAACTTGTTTGTATATGAAACAGGTTTGTTTTTTTTTTTCCTGCAAGCAAGTTATTCTATAACTTCAACACCATTGTATCACCTGTTGAACCATCTGGTGCCTGCTGCTGGTAGCAAAAGGATGCAGGAAAAAAGAATCCTCTTGTTTTGATCCAATTTTCACTCATTCCTAAAAGTACTCCCTACTCAGAAATAAAAATACGTTCCATTTTGGCTATTATTTTCATATGTGAATTTTCTGAGCAGTAGCTCTGTTCTTTAGGGGAGAAGCACACTTCAAGTTACATGAAGATGTGTAGGAAGACAAATGTGACAGGTGTTATTGATAGCGACTTAATTCATGCTGCCATCTCCATACTTCTTATTGCTCTGACTCCTTCTCTACCTCTTATGAGATAGGGGAAGAGTATGTAACTTAGTAAAGTATCCTCGTCCGTGAAGCAATTGCTTTCTTTCAAATGGTAGATTTTATTACTTGGAAAGTGGCTGCTGCTAGAATGACAGAAATTGCTACCTGTGCCCCAGACTGTAATTCACATGTGAATTAGCTGGAATGAAGATGGGCACAGGTGGAGGTGGTTCATTACCTGAGTGAAGCTTAAGCGAGAGTAGAACCATCATTTTTTCCTAGAGAAACTGAGTTCCTCACCAAGAAGTGCAGTATGTTCCTAATAAATTACAGATTTATTAGGAAGCACCCTAAGAATATTCAGAATAAGATGAAAATTAATTCACTTTTAATCAGTAAAACTGTTTAGATTTGGAAAGTTGTGGTTTAGATTAATGCGCAAAGTTATCAAAATAGCACTTTCAGTTAAATAGTCTGCTAAATTGCTTCAGTAAGGAGATCATCACCTGCCTGTGTGCACTTTTCTGCAGTTATCTGGAGGCAATTGCATTCCAGCTGCTTTGAGTTCTTTGCTGATATCTTATGTTTTAAATGGTCTGTAAGGTAGTTTTCTTCAAAGAGCAAAGTCTCCTTTCTGCTTTACCAGTTGTGCTCACACAAAGCAAACACATCTGATCCTGGGTAATGGTTAAGAGCCCAGGGCTTTGTTTTGTGTGGTCTTTGTAACTGAGCAAAGCAGCTCCTCCTTGCTGAGACATTTTAGCTACATAAGGCACCTCCCATGGTGCTAGAAGCATCTGTTGTCTGGTTTTAATGATGTTCTTCATAACATCCCTGTGTGCATTATTTTGCCTAGGGCCCTTCTCTCTGGTCCCCAATTTCACTACAGCCTATCTCTTGCTCAAGTGGTATTGTCAAGTTGTCAAGGCTACAGTGGCCTAAGTGTGCTGAAATAATCTTTTTTTTGAAGTTCCCTTGCAAGAACTCAGATGATCACTACTTGGTGATTTTTGCCCACTATAGATTCAGGGTCTTCTCCCTTTCCTTCCTTTTTTTTTTTGAGTGAAAAGTTTCTTGTGCATTTCTATCTTTCTTTGTTTTCTTAATTTGCAACTGCTGGAGGTTTGCCATTTCTATAGCAAAGTCCCATTTCCCCATCTAGCAAAACAGCTTATCCTTTACTTTCCTTTTTTTTTTTCCTTCCTTAAAAAATAAAAGGAGAAAAAAGTTCCAGTTTTCCAGAAACCTCGAAATTCCTCCCCCTGTTCATTGTTATTTTCCAGTGGAGAGTGATTATTGGACTACTTTAGCCCAACAATCACTCATTTGGATTTCTAGCCCCTGCATTTCTATGAATTCGACATTGCCTTTGGGCAGTCATTCTGGTCTTTTCTGGTCTCCTGACTTTCCTTCGGGGTTTAAAAAAACTTACAGCTTAATATTTTCTCAACTTCTTGGATGCCCTTAACAATCACTTTTACAGCATAAGCATGTAATAAGAATTTTCAATTCTATTTTGTTCCTTTTATATCCTTCCAGCAGTAAATGATATGGTCTTGTAAGAATGTTTAGAGTTGGTAAGTTTATTGAAACTTATTTTGACTTGAAAATAGTATATCCTTTGCTGGATGTGCTTACCCCAAGCTATGTGAACATTTGCTTTCTCTTAGGCCTAAATTCTGTAAGCATTTATGCATGTGTTTAATTTTACAAAATAATTTCACTGGGACTGTCCCTGCATATGCTTTTGAGGAATCAAAGCCTTAAACAGCTTTCTGACGCTGTGTCCCTCCTCATTGGCAAATCCTCTCTACTATGAGGTGATCTAATACTGTCTTTATGGAGAGACCCTATCTAAAATGTGGCACAGGACAGACATCTGAAGATACTCTCTCTTGTGTTCCCTGAGGAGCAGAGTTCGGACTCTTGGCTCCCTAAGTGACTACCTAGGAACATGAGGTGTCCTGTTGTGCTCCTGCTGTCCAGAGTTACTGATCAATAAGTTACAAGAGTAGGAGGAACATGTGAGGGGTCTGCTGCAGGAAACTCTGGCTGAGTGCATGATACTTGAAGGACGTGATGTGCAGCAGAAGTGTTCCCATTCCCTGAGGGAGTGTGACATTGATCCTTGGCATGAAGATAGGAATTTGGACCTGGAGGACGTAAAGTCTTCCTGGAGCAGTAGAAGCTATGTATGAGTGAGGTTAGGGCTCTCTGTCAGGATCTAGGGGAGCATCTTACAGGAAGGAGGATTCCAAAAATAGAAAAGTATCAGTTGCAAAAGATGAACAGGGAGAGGTGTAGGGATTGTGATGAGGAAGGGCTTATAATACCTGTACTTGAATGCTGGTATAGGATGACCCATGGAGCATGCACAAGGATTCCTCACCCTCCACCGAAACGCTGAATTCAAGAGGAGAGAGACTAGAGCAGCCTCTGGATAGATGACCCTGTTCTTTTTAGCCCAAAGACAAGCTGTGGTGCAATGCTCATGCGTGAGACAACTGAAAGGTAATTATTTCAGTATTTTACACACAGAAAGAGGTCCCAGTTGTTATAGGAGTGACAACCAAGTTCCTTGACCACTTGGCAGGAGTTAGTTAAACCCTCCATCCAATGAGTGAAGTTTGTGGGAGTTTTTTAGGAGGGTAGTGCCTGGTAATATAGAGGAGACAGACAATGTGGATGCTTTCCAAACACAGACCCCCAAACATAGTTTGGAACAATATAAGTGCTGTCTATATGGTAAAAATAGTGCCTGGATCTCTTCTCATTCCTTTGTAAACTGTGGCTGTATTAACATGCACAGCAGTTGCAATCTCAGTATCACAGTGAATCACTGTGATGATTAAAATATTCTTTTCCAAATTAAACCAATCATAAAAATATGGCATGTCCTGGGGATGCTTTCAGCCATCCCTCAGCATTAGAAGCTTGAATTCAGCAAGTGTACAAGTAATTCTGTTCCTTCTTTGGATGCTCTTTAAAGTGGGTGCTTGACTTCTGCAGCATGGGAGTGTCTGGTCTCATTAATTTTTAGCCCACTTCCACTTCACATGCACAGAAAAAAAAGGTCCATAGAAAACTGATGAATAGCTTGCTTTCTGAGAATACATCCCTTGAGTTTCTGGAGCTGTTAATTTGTGTACCAGTGATAGATCTTGAGCTCTAGCTTTCTATGTAAGAAGCAGGATTATTCTTATGGGGAAATGACAGTAGCTGATGAATGGGTAGCTTTATCAAGATGGTTTTCATCATGTTGCTATGATGAAGAATAATCTGTAATTAGAAAGCTGTGTTGAAGTTTTTAGTCTGGAATCATTCCACATCTTCTTTGACAGGTAGGCTTATTAATGTCTTAATTTCAGTTTTCTGATTGCCCCTTGCTAATCCATACTTTGCTGTGCAATACTTACTCTGATCATTTATTATGCTCTCCTTGTCCATTAGGAGATGACCAAAGATAAAATTGTGAATTCAGTAAACTTCAGAACTCTGAAAAGACTAAAATCCTTTATCTCCATTTAGATACATTTTGGAATCCTTTTGGAACTTAAGTAGTAGGACTTTTTTTTCTTTCCATTTTAGAAATGTCTGAAATTTGATGAGTACTGTAAAAAAAATGGTTAAAATTTATTTGCTGTTGCAGGTTCTGTGTTATCAGCAGCAGTAAAAAATTTAAATATATTTTAACATCTAAACTGTTGCCATCAGCTATCCTCCTTAGAGATTTCAAATTTCCTTGGGTAACTATTTGAGGTTGTTTGAAAATTAGGCAGATAATGTTTTTTCTTGGGTTACATGCAAGTTTGTTCTATAAAATTCTGCTTTTTTTAAACTATGGCATCTAGAAATTTATTATTAGATACTGTAGTAAAGCTCTGGTGAAAGCCACTGCAGAGCTGGGCAGCTAAGTTTTATTTATTAGTTGAGCTTGCTCTTCCACCTCTTTGACCTGGGCTTCTGGCAGTTCTGCTGGGTATCAGGTTCCTCTTCTGCAGCTTTCTTCCTTGTGGAGGATGTGCTGCTCCCTTTCTACTCTCCAATAGTACATGGGGATGCTCCATTGAAAGAATAGATTCTCCCTACTGTCTCAAAATGTGGTGATGAATTAATTTTACAGTTAATTGTAAAGACTTCAGACAACAATGAAAGCCCCCATCTTAAGAATTTGAAACTTATCAAGTATCATCCCAGCTTATCTGAGCTGTGCTGTGTAGTAGTGGGAAGTAGTGTCAGTAATTCAGAACTTTGAGGCAGATTCATGATGATTTAGAAATTACAGCCTGGAAAAACCCTTCCTTGTTTTGACTACCATTATTCTGATTGAAGTAACTGTGTGGTGAGTAGTGGCTATTGTATCTGACTAGAGGACTCAGGAAGCTTCACTTCTCCCAGGGAGCATGACCATACATTTTTCAACACCACCCTTCACATTTGTTGCAGTGATTACTGGCTTGTTGCTGGATATCCTGGAGGACAGTATAACTGGCATCACAGCCTAAGTAATTTTCCCACAGTGGCTTTAAGCTGAAAGAGTGGATAGTTAGATTGGGTATTAGGAAGCAGTTCTTCACTACGAGGGTGGTGAGATGCTGGAGCAGGTCACTCAAGTAAATTGTGGCTGCCCCATCCCTGGCAGTGTTCAAGGCCAGGTTAGATGGGGCTTTGAGCAACCTGGTCTAGCGGAAGGTGTCCCTGCCTATGCAACGGGGTTGGAACTAGATGATATTGAAGGTCCCTTCTAACTCAAACTGTTCTATGATTCTATGATTAGACATAATGAACTCATATTGGGGGTGACAAGCAGTGCTAGGATTATGAGTACAAGGAGGGGCAGAGCTTAAATGGTCAAAAGTGGTAGGAAATGAAGATGTGTACGTGACTATTGAAGGTAGTACCCTGCATAACTGATGTTTGCAGACTACAGTAAAAGGCTTCTTGGAGATGTTTATAGTGAAGTTGGTGCTGATGCTGACCGGAACATCTGATGCTGACAGCAGCATGGCCCTGAGACCATCTATGGCTCTGAGAAACAGATTAGGCTTGCAAAAGCCAACCTGTTCATCAAGCATAACTGGGGCTTGATAGACTAGAGACTGTCTTCTGTGTTTGGGTTTGCCCCAGTCCCCCCAGCCCTGTGTTGCTCACTTGCTTTTCACATACACAGAAACTTGAGCCTCTGCACCAGAACAGCAGCATTTGTTCTTTGCTGATACAGAAAGTCATTTATCTTCTTGTGACTTGCTGTGTAGAGCAATAAGGGTTTTAAGCAGACAGGGCTTCTGGTTTCTGGAAAATAAGCTAACAAACTCCACTTTGCAAGATTATCATTTCCGCTTACTATTTTTGGAATTGTTTATTTTAGAGCCCTGAAATTAATCTCAGGAATGCCAAACAACAATTTAAAGGAGGAGGGATGGTGGAGTCTGGGGAGGAGGGAATTAGAGAGGAGCTTATGTCACTAGGTTTTCTTCATGTAATTGGGTTTGTTCTTTAATCACAAGAAAACCAGTCGTCTGTTTCTGAAATAACTGTCATTGCAATGCACCCTCTTCTGTTCTGATTTCTGCCATTTTTGGCAAATAGTGTATACAGTACAAAGGCCCTTGCAAAGTTATTAATCATGTTTGGCAGCCAGACTGCACTAATCTGCTGTCTGGTAACACAGAAAAGTACTAACGTGTGTGTTTTGAGATGTACTGATTAAAACTCTTGATACCTTTCTTCCTGCAGTGAGAACTGCAGGAAAAAATGTGTGACCGTGGAAAAAACGGAACTACTCAGCTTTTCTCTCCTGCCCACATCCCTATGCTGTACTGTGCTGGGACCATAGTTGGAGCCAAATTTACACTGGTTTGTGAAATACAGTTGCTAGCAAAGCACTGGGGAAGCAGTAGCTGCAATGGTGTAATGCAGGTTTTGTATAGCAGAGGAAGGGCAAGTCTTCATATAACTTGCCTAAGGGACTTCATGATTTAGGAACGGAAAGAATTCAGAACTTTCCTTGCTTGATTCCCATCAGGAGTTTTGAATCAAGGTTCCCAGTTGAAGGAGGATAACTTGATGGTAAGGGATCAAAATCTCTTTCTTCCTCTCTAGTCCAGTGGCAACACCCTTCATGCCTACATCTGTAATGCACTGAGCATGGGGAAGTAGTGTCAGTAACTCAGAACTTGCAGTCAGCAGAAAGTTACTGCATGTGTGTGCTTTACAGCATCAACCAGAACTTCACAAATGCTAGGCTAACAGTTCACCTACAAATAAAGTTATTGGCCTTGGCCAAGAACACCTTCAAGCTTCAACCATACTTGAAGTTCAAGCACTGACACACCTTAGCTCTTCTGTATTTGAAATATGTCTTCTATCTGTACAGAAAGGAGAAGATGACTGCCAGCTCTGAAAAGTCCTGCAGTGCCTCAAGTCTGGGTGCAGATTTTTGGTCTAATTCTGTGACCTAGCATGCTAGGAATAGAAGCCAGATCTGTGATTGCAAAGGGTAGGATTGCCTGTGGTGAACAGACCTGTAGCGATTTTTCACTTCACTGATGGCCAGCACATGAATGCTGTGTCAGTTATATGGAGCAGTACAGGATACTCTTGGGAAGAACTGGTATGATCCATTCTTCAGCTCTATTATTTTCAGTCATTTCTTTTTATTCATATACAGTGTCATAGTTCTCTTAGGAACTTCCTGACCAAGCGGATTTTAAAGTAAGATTTCCGTTTGTCAAATAATTAAAATGAATGCTAATCGTGTTTCTCACTTTCTGCTTAGTGGAAAAAAAAATTGGTCTAGGTAAAGGTACTCCTGACAGAGGACGTTTGGCTTCTTACCAATGGTAGAGATTCTTAAAGAGTGCTAGCAATTTGTTCAAGGTCTGCCTAATCCATTTCTAAGATAGTTAATGTACTTGTTTTGGTTGTTTGCTTTTTGGTTTTTTGTTTTGTTTTGTTTTGGGGGGGCGGGTGTTTTCTTTTTTTTTTCTTTTTTTGATTTGAAAGCTACTATTAAGGTACTAAGTCAATGTGAGCCTCACCTCACAAAGAGAAACTGAGGTTTTGGAAAACCAGCAAGATACGAGCACAATTTGTCCAAGAAGAAACACACTTTTTTTCTCCTGGCTGAGTATTTATGAACACTAAAGCTCATCTTCCTATGGTTAAGGAAGGCTGGCACCACAGATGCTCCAAAATCACATTTTTTTCATGTGGTATGCAGTGACAAGGGCACCTACCATTGCAGAGAGAGCCTGGTTCTGCAGCCCTCCTGGACACCAGGCTCAGAAGAGAACTTGTGAAAGTGAAGTCCCCATAGCAAGTTAGTGATCAGTGATGAAACCACGCATGGCTGAACCTTAAGTGGAAATAGCAAGAGTTAAGAGTCCTGTGCAAAGATCTCTTAATTATTAGGGAACATTTTTAATTGTATTGGCTTAAGATGGGTTTAGGGAATTGCTTAAATTACAAAGAGTACTTGAACAAGGTGGCCTGCTTGAGCTGACCCTGCCTGAGCAAGGGCATTGGATGAGATGGTCTCCAGAGGTGCCTTCCAGCTTCATCCTGTGATCCTGTGGTTCTGTAACAGCAGAGGATCTGAGCTACACGGTGCATTACACCACCTGTTCCATCATGAATACGGAAAAGCCACTGAAAACCCAGAAGCAGGGCTAAGCTTGATGTTTCAAGAAATTTGTCTATTTTATGTTTTTTTTCAGTCTGAGCTGGTCTTTCACTTGGCTACCTATTTTTGAGATTTTCAACACAGTAAGAAGTGACACAGGTGGCAGACTTGTCTTCATGGGCTTTATATATAGTGGATTAAAAATATATGAATTTAATGCCCTAAAAACATAATAGAACAATAATGACTCAGTGATATGCAGTGGAAATCGAATGAGATCAAATTCCCTTCTTTGCTGTTCAGAACAGCATTCTTGTTGCACCACAGAACACAGAAGTAGGTCTGAGGTACCTCTTGATTTTGATGGTATGCACAGTGAAAGTATTTATGAGTACAGAGAGGCCCAGTCTTAATCTTAGCAGCTGGAAAAGCAGCTCTAGAACAGGCATTGTTTTGGTAACAAAGCCTTTTCAAGGAAGAAATGATTTAAAGAAAACCAGACTCATTCATGAAATCACATTAATATCATTTTCCTCCTCAGGATTCTTAAGATTTTTAGCATTTATTTTGTTTGTGTTTCAGATACTTTTCTGGGATTGATTTATTATTCCTTTTAGTTTCCATTTTATGCTTTTGCTCTTGAAGTACTTTCCTTTTTTATTTTTTTTATTCCTGTCCCATTAAACCTGATGGAAAGGCTCTGTTTCAAACAAAAACTGTATTTACAATTTCCATCTATTCCCCCTCTTTCTTTAGAAGCGGTCTATGCACTATACATCAGGATGGAAAGAAGTTTCACAATAATGATTTTATTTTTTTAGCAGCATTCAATTAATTTTTCATCTGTGCTTGCCTGTTATACAGAGCATCATGAGGTGTCACTGGGGATTTGCATGCCAATTATCGGATTTAAATTTCAATTGCTGAGCATTGGCCTTGGATTTACTGGTATTATTGGCCAGACTGGATGTTACCCCTGATAAAATAATGTGGTCCACCACTGATAAGGTGCTCAAAACAGCAGCAAAGCGCCTCATTGTTTGGAGCACAAAGAAGGGAGCTGTACAATTGCTTTTCTTGTGGATTCTATTCTATTCTCCATTCCCTTGCAGCCCTGCCCTATTTAGATGCAAAAGCAGGTCCACAGCAATGCTAAAAGCTTGCTCCTCTTTACAGGAGCCAACACTGCTGATTCCAAGGTTTGCATTTATGGGATAGGTTCATTTCCTAAGTTCCTGCAGTGACATCTGAGGTGAGCCATATCCAGACAGCCTTGCCAGATTGCTCTGAATTTTAAGACGAAATTGTGGAATCACCTCTCAATGTTGAAGTGTGTGTTGCTGTGTATTTTGGTGAAGATGTGAGTGCTTACCAACTCAATTATCATGCAATGCAGAGGAAAGTGAGAGAGAATAAAATAGCTTTCCTGTGCTGGTGTGCTAATCACCAGCTTCACCCCTTCTGCTGGTGATTAGCACACCCACCTTTCCATTAAGTTTAGGAAGAAAACTGTGGTTTGTTTCCCCAAGAATCTGGATTTGCCCAACGAAGTAAATGCTTGTGTCTGAGGAGGAAGGGAAGCAAATTGTTCACAAATTCCTCAGTTAAAGCTCAACCAGCTGAATCTGACATTTCAAGAAGGTGTGAGTGCCAGCTTAACAGCAGCACAGTTAAATTTTGTCTCTGTCCCTTAATCAGGCAAACCAGAGGAATTCCAGTGGATGGACAGAAAGCATAGCTGGTTTCAACAACTAAGTTGGTTTAGAAAGACTTTAAGAAACAAGTGAAAATTCATCACTAACTGAATAAAATACCCCCAGATCCCCTACCCTTCCTCTGGCAAGGTGCACATGGGAGTGGAGGGGATGGTGTGTTGTCAGACTTGTGAGTGTTGCGTCATGCTAAATCCCCTTTTTTACTGTCCTAAAGTTGGGCTACTAAATCAATACTTTGCACTGCTGCTGCAGTTTTGTAACAGCATGTCTTAAACTGCAGTAATGAGCTGTTAAATTCTTTTATCCAATATATATTTTTTTCATTTTATAGAGCATTTTATTCAGCTTCTGCTTTTCAGCTTTACTGTTGAAGCAGCAGTAGCTTCACCTGTGAAACTTCCGAGCTCAAAAAGATGAAACTTGTATTTGGGATTCCCTGATACGAAGTTTGCTCTGAATAAAGGTGAAATGAGACTGGAATGATTCTTCTCAGACTGGATATATCCAAGCCAGGTAAAAGATAGAATCATAGAATCATAGAATAGTTAGGGTTGGAAAGGACCTTAAGATCATCAAGTTCCACCCCCCCTGCCATGGGCAGGGACACCTCACACTAAACCATATCACCCAAGGCCTTGTCCAACCTGGTCTTGAACACCACCAGGGATGGAGCATTCACAACCTCTCTGGACAACCCATTCCAGTGCCTCACCACCCTAACAGGAAAGAATTTCCTCCTTATATCCAATCTAAACTTCCCCTGTTTAAGTTTTAACCCGTTACCCCTTGTCCTGTCACTACAGTCTCTAATGAAGAGTCCCTCTCCAGCATCCCTATAGCCCCGCTTCAGATACTCGAAGGCTGCTATGAGGTCTCCACGCAGCCTTCTCTTCTCCAGGCTGAACAACCCCAACTTTCTCAGCCTGTCTTCACACAGGAGGTGCTCCAGTCCCCTGATCATCCTCGTGGCCCTCCTCTGGACTTGTTCCAACAGTTCCATGTCCTTTTTATGTTGAGGACACCAGAACTGCACACAATACTCCAGGTGAGGTCTCCCGAGAGCAGAGTAGAGGGGCAGGATCACCTCCTTCGACCTGCTGGTCATGCTCCTTTTGATGCAGCCCAGGATACGGTTGGCTTTCTGGGCTGCAAGCGCACACTGCCTGCTCATGTTCATTTTCTCATTGACCAAAAGATACTGAACAGTTAGCTGTTCGATAGGGAGTTCTACATGAACAAAGTTGTCTGCCTAAAATAATACTATGGCAACTACTCTCCATCTGGCTTCTTCCACTAGTAAAGGAGCCATATATTTAAGCAAGCAGTAACTGCTGCAAAAGGTGCCCTGCCTAAGTTTTCTCCCTGAACACCTGGGCCATGGAGACGAGTGTGGTATGGAGAACACAGGTTTTCAAACTGCTGACTGTATATACTAAGCATTTGTGGTGATGAATAGCAAGACCATTGCTAGTAATTTTCTTGCTGCATCTATAAACTCAGAATGTAGTCTGGCTGGGGTATGGATACTTTGGTACTGGTGTGCTTTGATTCATCAGAAATATTTCTATTCATAAAGAAAGCTGCCACTGTGTCCTTACTGTTGCTCCCCAGATGTGAAACAGACATACTGAAGCCAAGACTCCAGTGGAGAGGGAAGCTGCAGGGGGGAACAACAGTTACAGCTGCAGGATGTATAGCCAAGTATCAGAAAATCACATCTGAACATACAGTGGCATCTCAAAGGCAGACTTTTCTGCTTGACTGTGCCCAGCTGTGCAGAGAACAAAATACAAACAAGAGAAGTAGTGTTGGTGCTTCTGAGCCCCCAAGTGACAAACGCCAATAAGAGCATTGCAGTAAACTGAAAAACCTCTAATAAGAATTTATAGGTGAGATTTCCCTTTGGTGGTTCACTGGAGAGAAAGGAGGCTGGTGCAGAAGCACTGTGGAGCAGCGTCTCCTCTCTCCAAAAGACATAAAGGCTTGCGATATCGTGGGCCATACTGCTGCAGCCTTCTGATGACACACCAACCCCTCCACTCCCATATGCACCTTCCCAGAGGAAGGGTAGTGATCTGGGGCTGTTATATTCAGTTAGTGATGAATTTTAATTTTTTTCTTAATGTCCCTCTCAACCAACTTAGTTGTTGAAATACTAGAAACATTTACAATTGTTTTTCCTTATTTGAAGCCTTCAAATATCTTTGGTCCTATGCCTTTATCTACATCATTGCCTTTCACATGCAAATCAGAGCAACGCCTGAGCAAATAACTACTGCGATTCCTAATTTCCTTGCTTGCAAAAATACTACATGGCATGTCAAAAACTTAGAGTTGTTTAATATATATTGAGCCTTGTCTCCCCAGGCACTGGACTGGCAGAAGTCAGTTTCTATGAGGGATCATCGTGTAGAAAGTGATGTTTAGTTTCCAGTGTGACTCAGTCTGGTGTCCTCCATGACAATCTTTCTTGTGTGCTAAATTAGCATATGGGCGATGTGTGTTAAATCATGCAATCTCAAATATTCTGCAGCTGGCTTCCAAGTGAAACTAATTTTAGCTCAGACACTTGTGAATGCTGGGAAGAGGTCTTATGGATCATCAGGTCTTTCCCACTGTCTTCCAGAAGGCAGCCAAAATCTGTCTTGAAAAAAGTTAGAATTTCTCTTTGCCTCCTACCAGAAGATTGTCCAGAAGATCTCTGCTCTTTTTTTTACGCATTGAATATATCTTTATTGTAATGCAATCACAGAAAAAGGATGGAAAGTACATTTTCAAGGTGTTGTATCTGTCAGTTTATTTTGCATATAAATTCCAGTGTTTCAAAGAGTGCAATTAAATATTCTGACTATAATTTAAAATATTTATGATTCTCTTAGTCAGATAAGACAATATTTTTAGTTGAAGATATTCCCTAGTCATCTGCTTTTTCTAGCCCATATGGTGGAATTTGTGCCACATCTCTTCTGTATGTTATGCCATATAATTACTGCTAAAAAATATTCTAGGTTACTATCTGAAGTAAAACAATTTAGGAATCTGGCAAAAAACCTTTCCAGAACTCTTATGTTCATTTTGCAGTCTCTGAGCATTCAGTCATCAGTGTCATATTCTGACCTTTGTTTTGAAACAGGTCCTATGGAAATCAAAGAGATCCAGTAATACTTTTTAATGCAGAATTTGATTCCTTAAGTTTTTCATCTGTTTGGAAATATCCGTGGCTGATGTTACTAAGATAGTTCCTGGGTGTGAGAAGCCTCTGGGGGCATGCTGTTTTTTTTTTAACAATGCACATTTATTATACAATTGTATCATAAATCTTCTCTTGGATGGCAGAACAAGCATACTGATACTGTTATTTGAAAAGAATTTGGATTACTATCTCCCATGTGAAAGGGTAACATGCCAGTAAGGTGCCCTGCACCTGAAATTTCTTAGTATTTTTATAAATCATTGCCTCTTAGTGAAGTAACTGTTGTGCCACAGCTTCAGCCAGATGCTTACTGGATCTGACAAACCTCTGCGTAATGTCTGTAGCACTACTTAATAGATGCTTAGGCCTAACACAAGAAAATGCTGAGAAGAAAGCTTGGAAATTGAAGGAATCATTAGTGGTGTACTAGCTGTGAGTCTTTTGAACAAGAACAAAGAATTTACTCAGAATCCATCCGCTGACCTGTACCTGTCCTACTGAGGCCCTGTCACCTATGGATTTTTTGTTCTATTCTTCCAGTAAGTACAATCAAAAGGCTGCAGTGAAAATCTCTAGGTCACTAACTGAAGATTAACAGCAGAAACATGTACTGACAACTTGTTGTTGTTGTTGTTGTTCTTGCTAGAGCTAGCATTCTTCGTTCTGGATTTAGACTTCCTCTGCAACATTTTGGAAATTAGGTTTGGTAGGCTATTCTCCAATTAAACCATTTATAAATTTATAAAACACACTCTGTTATTTCAGCTACATTAAAAAGGCAGTGCTCTATTGCTCTTTCTGTATGGATTTGGTACCAAGGATTAATGTAATTAAGATTCTGAAAACTGATGAGAGCCATGTGGCATCCCAGGTTCATATCCTAAGTGTTGGTTGTCTTTTGCTCACAATAGAGGTGTAAGTGTGTAAGAGTGGATGTACATTTTAGTAAGAGCTTAAATTGCTCAAGGCACCATGCTTTGAAATTGCTGTAGTATATTGTCTGCTCTGCAACAAAATGAGTCCCTCGGACTCTTATAGTGAGCTGCATTGCCTCTCCTTGCTCTGTGAAACATATTGAGCAGTTGTGCACTGTTTATATCAAATGGGGGGGGGGGTCTACTTTTTAACCACTTTATGTTCTTCATGAGTTAAACCCATTGTAGGCACCCAGTTGAGTTTAAAATTACTGCTGAAATGTTTCTGTAGTGAGTGCCTCTTCTTTCTCCTTTCTTAATGATGTCAGCTTCCTCACCATCCCTATGGAGTCAGCTGCAGTTACTGCACAATTAAAATAGAAAGGCTTATGTAGGATATCAGTTCAATACACCTATTCTTGCTGTGTTGCTTATCAGCTAGTGTCTACTTAGGTTCATGCATTTGTGCTGGAGGCAAAAGACATTTGCATACAATCCTCTTCCTGTAAATGATATTTTCCTGTTTAAATGCCTCGTTCAAACATGTCTGCTGCAGAAATATTGTAGGGAAGAGTTATTGTGCTTTTTAACAAGGTGGGGAAGGTAGGGGATTCTCTGTATTTTACCTCCTTATCTTGAAAGAGGTGAAATGTAAATGTCAACAACCTGCTAAAAACCCATTACAGTTTTTGCTGGCTTTAACACTTTACAATTATTTTCAGTCATTGTCTGTTCATTTCCCACTGATGAGGGAGAGGTATTAAATGCCCCTTTATTTTGTCTTAAGTCCTGCTACTAAATTCTGTTGCTGAATCCTCTTTTTTCAGCTTTTCTCTATTGAAGAGAGGTTACAGTGTTTCTCAGTTGTTGTCCCCATTACCCATCTGTGACATTTACTTTCTCTTGCTGTGATTCTTGCCCCTTCCCACACTCAGCAGAGGTGGGTGGTTGGGAATAATTGCATCCCTTTTTATTTAGGTTTTGGTGCCTTTCACCAGAATTTTTATAGACCTCTTGATATTCTGAGGACCTGTCTTTGCCTTTCCCTAGTGTATAATTATTCTTGTTATCTTTAATTAATATGTGCACTTAGGTATACCAAATTGCTTCCTTTTCTTTCCTTAACCTTATTATAGCTCTTGAATAGGGGCAGTTCTGTTATTCTTTCACTGGTGAAGTTCCTGGGACTGGTTGTGTAGCTCTTACTTGGTGAGAACCATCAGCATAAACCTAATACTGACTTTCCTGATAAGTGCATCAAAAGCCAAGGTGATTTAGGAACAGCACAGTGTACATTTTACATTCATCCCTCTTCTTGTTTTCTTATTGGCACACGATGGAATGGGGTCCTGATGTGTTTAGGACCTCTCTATTCTTGCTTAACAGAGAGCTTGTGCTGTGATGTAAGCTTGCTGCTTTTGGTAGGATAATCATCTTTGCTAGAGAGCCCTGGTCAGCATGGTTAGATGGTAAGTTGCAGTGTCACTGTTCTGCTGAAATCTGGCTTAGAGGACCAAAGTGAAATAATGTATTTCCAACTACTTTTTTCTTGTGCTTGAGGGTGACAATGTACATTACCTTTGCTTGACATAGAATCATAGAACCACAGAATGGTTTGGGTTGGAAAGGACTTTAAGATCATACAGTTCCAACCCCCCTCCCAGAGGCAGAGACACCTTCCATGAGACCAGGTTGCTCAAAGCCCCATCCAACCTGGCCTTGAGCACTGGCAGGGATGGGGCAGCCATGTTTTCTCTGGGCAACCTGTGCCAGGGCCTCACCACCCTCATAGTGAAGAATTTCTCCCTAATATCTAATCTAAAACTACCCTCTTTCAGTTTAAAGCCATTCATCATTGCTCAGTCTGACTTGTAATCAGAGTCTGATATGCCTAGACCCCTTGTAGCACTGGAGAAAGATTTTATATGACTAAATATATAAATATATATGTATGTACAAATATATAGTAGACCTTCAACATACAGAGTTGTTTGCGGTGCTGTGCTTTCAGGGACTGCTTAGAGAATATGTTGAACTGGACTGTTCTGAGCATGGTCAAACATGTCAACAAATTGTAGAAGTTGGTGCCTATTAATAAGCACAACCAAATAATGCAGATATCAGTAATGCACGCATTTGAGTTTTTGTATCTTCCTGGCAGACAAAGGAGCTGGACTGGAAAATTTTGCAGTTGTGTATATTTTGTTCCCCTTTAAACTTCTTCACAGGGTGTCAGGAAAGCTACTGGTGACAGAGCTCAAAGTGCCTCTCTTGCTGGGAAGGGAGTCTGCTTTCCTTTTAGCACTGTAGAGATGCAGCCAGCAGTAGCCTGTGGACAAAAGGACTGGCCAGAGAGGAGCATCCACTGCTTGGATAATGAGCACCAATTAAAAACCTGACCTGGTGTAACATAGCATAGTGAGAAAAGGTAGAAACTACAGGTGAGAAGCAAAAAGAGGTAAGCTTTTGAAGTAGCCTCTTATGCAAACACCTTTTACTTGCCTATATTAATCCTGAGAAATTAGCATTTAATTTCTATAATTAGCCTTTCATACACTCTAAGGAAGCGAGCATACACTTACACACTCATTCTCATTTCTTTTAAATCTTGAAGGCTTGCTGTTCAGTGGCTAAAAGGAAGAAAAGACTTTAGTTGGAGATGAACAAAAAGCTGAACTCGCTCCCAGGTGTTGTTGAATGAATCATCAGGGGATTAAGCTTTTTTAATAACGTCTAGAGGAAGGGAGGGGGAAGTATGTGGGTGTAAATTTAGTTTTCCTCAAAGGTGCCGACCCTGGCAGCCCAGGGACTGCAGCCAGGTGAGTGCAGATGAGCAGTGGAGCCATTGCTGGCTGTTGCGTACCTGGCAGCTCCCCACCAATTGAGTCATCACGTGGACAGGATGGTCCTGATCATCAGACCAGCACCCTGTCTGCTCCGTTGGGAAACAGCAGCTCATTTGGACTAAGGCAGCTAATCTACTGCCCATGAACGATGCTGTCCCCTTCCAAAGCATGGGTCAGCACAAAGGATGAATTAAGGGAAATTAAAAGGGGTTCAGTGAAGTGTTTTTTATGGGCAAAGAAGCTTCGTGGGCAGGAGATGGCCTGGAGGGAGGCTGTTTAGCTCAGAGAAGAAAGGTTTTTGTAAGAAAAGAGAATAGGTCAAGGAGGCATAAAGTCATAAGAAAATTGATCAAGGTTTTCTATTTTCTTAATTTCAGAAATAGTGAGATGCTAGGTGGAGCAGAAAGCTAATGAATAATAAAATGAGAACTGGAATGAATTCTCCCACATAAAAGTCACTGGTCCTTGATAGCCAAGTATGCAGAGTAAACCTAGGGACTTTTATGCCCCAATTTTCCAAAGTTATTACTGTCTCTTAAATGTATGCTATGCTTTCAGTATTTGTACCATAAATCTGATCCTGAGAGCTTCTTTTTTAGTCCTATGGCTGACATTCCCCTGTCAGCAATGGATGCAGATCAAATTTTGAGCTTCAAATGTGTGGAGCAATTCACAGATCAAAGATTGTGCACTGAAATCTTAGCAAACCCTCTATGAGTTAAATGGAAAAAAACCTGTACTCTGCTTGTAGGCAGCTTGCGAACAAGAAGAGCCAGGGGGTGGAGAATGACTTGAGCGGTTTACTATGAAATATCCACTGGGATGTAGTATGTTATCTGTGACTGAACATTATAAAGGACTCCTGCAGCTTTGCCAATAGAATAGAGACAGCTGAGTATGAATTCCTGCGCAGCTGGAGCTTTCTCAGAAAACAGATATAATTATTTAGATACTTTAATTTTTGGACCTTGTTTGTGTCAACAATTATTAGGTGCCAGGAGACCTGTGATACCTCTTTATAAGGGTTTCACATTTGCCCAATGTTCTCTCAGCAGCTTCTGCTATCAGACTGAGGTGTGATGTATCTCAGTCCTTGTCCAACTTGAATGATTGCTGTGGGATGGATATATACCACCTTTCAGGTGGTGTTCAGCCACCATTGCATCCTCCTGCTTGAGGCATTATGCCATGCATGTTCCTTTCACCAGGAAGGAGCTTTTCTTCCATTTTACCAGTCTCTCATGTGGATGTTGTGGCTTGATCCAGCTGAGGGTGGCACTGGTAGTAGTATCCAGCACAAATGTCCTCCTGGGAGTCTTTCTCTGCACCCACCTCCCCTCAGGAAAGACTGAAGGAAGACCGGAATTGTTGTTCACCAGACCTTGACCTCAGATGCTGCTTAAATTCAACTACTCAAGCAAGATAAAGGGCAGTGGCAAGATAAAAGGCAATGGGAAAATTAGAAACTTTTAGGAGGGTTCTCTCTTTCTCAACCCATTAAGAAAAAAATGCTGATATTTTGTACTCTCTGGTTGACTTGCCAAGCCATCAGTTGGAGGTGGACATGGTGTCCTTTCATCTAGTAGGAACTATAAAAATTAAATACTTCAGTAGCCAAATGTCAGCTTGGTTAGTCAATAATATTGCTTCTGAATTTCTCCTGATGCTCAAATACTGCAAAACTTTGCCAAGGAGATTATTAGATTATTGTTAGGGTGGTGAGGCACTGGAATAGGTTGCCCAGGGAGGTTGTGAATGCTCCATCCTTGGAGCTCCAAGACCAGGTTGGACAAGGCCTTGGGTGATACGGTTTAGTGTGAGGTGTCCCTGCCCATGGCAGGGGGGGTGGGACTTGATGATCTTAAGGTCCTTTCTAACCCTAACTATTCTATGATTCTATGATTTTCTACCCCTGTTTATTTGGGGATTTTGGATCCTTGTTCTTTCACTTGCACACAGTAGATGACCTTGTCTTTGTCCTTCTGTTCAGTAGCAGATAAACTACACAGATTTAATACCTGTTAGGTTTTTAGTGTGGTGTTCAGGGTTTCTCTTGTGTTATGACTGCTATAAATATTGTATTCTAAAATATTGAAATATTTTGATATATTGAGGTATTGAAGAAATAAATTAAGTTTGGTTTTGGTTTTTTCTTCTTTAATGTTCTTTGGTATGATTTTCTCACCAAACCACTCCTGTCCGCATAGTCCAGACTACACTGAATATGTTACTGATATTTCACCTTGGTTCTGTGAACATCTTTACTGGATGTGACGTATGCCTCAGAAGGTTCATGAAGATTTTTATTGCTGTCTACCTAAGAGCTAGAACTGGTGCCATTCCCAGGCTGATGAAAACTTTTAGGGGGGATTGAAGCAGAGTCATTCCTCCACATTCTAATGTCAGAGATAAGAAGCAGCTTGTCTTGCTTGCTCCTGCTTACAACAGTCTTGTATATTTAGGACTAGAGATGTTACCTATTAATTCTGTCAGGAATCAGTGAGGTAGATTAAAATTGCATACTTCAGAAACACTGAAAATACAAGGAAAGGCCTTCAAAGTTACTGGTGCTTGAAATTTTTTTGTTATTTCCTGCAACAAACACAAAACTTCATGATTCAGTGCATCTACAGTTTCAGGGAAACATATTGGAGTTTATAAAGGTAAAACAACATTATTTTGTTATGCAAAGCCTGCAGAAGGCATGCAATACCTTCTATAGAACATAAATTGGGAAAATCTAAGCAGAACCTCATCACATCAGATGAATCTCATTTGTTGAAAAGCAAAATGGGTCATTTCCACAATAGGAAGAGCTAGTGCCAGATTTTATGATAAACTTCTCAAAGATAGTACCTTTTTATTCACTTTAGTCTGTGACTTCTGCATAATCTGTGCCTGATAGAGAATGTGGTTGATATTTTGCTTGCTTCTTTCTTCCTTTGCTTTTAAAAAGCAGAGCATGTGGGAGTGTAGGAAGAATACTTTCCAGTTCCTGAAGCATTATTTCTTGTAAGATTATTATGACAACACACTGGCAGTATTTTTGTGTAGGTATATATGTGCCTTGAAACAAAATTCTTAATAAAAACAAAATCCGAGAACTAAAAGCAGAACCTAAAATTTCAGTCATTTGTTAAGTCTGAGCTAAATTTCCTGCAGGGCCAGTGGTGGGAAGAGACTTAGTGCTTAGAGGGAAGTGTGACAGTGAAATCACTTTGAGATGTCACCTTCATCTACATAGGGCTGAAGAATGTGTCTGGAAGAAACCGTAGACCATTGAGTATCTGCTACCGCACTGGTGTGCTTGGTGCTAAGGGAAGGAGTTACCACTAGAAATAGTTCAAACACAATTCTGACAGTATTCTGTACTTCTAAAAGCTCTGAGAAAGCTGCAGTAATGTGTAACTGTCCTGGGTTCAGCTGTAACAGTTATTTTTCTCCTTCTTAGTAGCTGAGTAGCACAAGCAAATTTCTGTACGCTTGCTGTTTGTGTTCATGCTGTTCTGTCACAAGCACCCATCTGTGGCCTAAAAACTAAGATCTCAGGCTATGTCATGAATCCTTTGGCATACCCTCCTAGGTGCTTCCCTTGGGAAGGCTGTGGACAAACTCAGGATACTTATTGCATCACAGTGGGGTCCCATTTATGTTCTGCAGGACATCCAGACTTGCAGTCTTGGTCTGTTAATAGGTATTGTAGCAAGCCATGTGGCATGGCCCTTGCTGCCACAGAATACTACTGCAGTATATCTTTTAAAAAGCTCCTGGCCTTTGAATAATATCTACAAGGCAGAATTATCATTATGTGGTGCCACCACATGCTCAAGCCCCAACAGTGCAGTGTTGCAGGGTTGTTTCAAGATAGAGGACATCACAAAGTTTGTATTCCTCCAAATCACCAACTTTGGGATTAGAGTTATTTGCTCTTTGGCAGGGGCTAACCACTGACTATGAACATGGATCATCATCTTCAAAGGTGTCCCCAGGCAGAATAGCTCCATGAGGAGAAGAACAAAGATGCTCACTGCTGCTGCTGTGAGCTTTTGCTGTAGTCTGTAGTAGTCATGGCGTCATATTGCATTAATATGGGTGAATTTACTGTCTTGGACTCCTGCACAAGGGAGCCAGCTGCCTTGCTTAGTTCTGTGTAAATCAGAGCCCAAAATCAAGACTTCTTGGAATGTTGCTCTAGGAATGAAATGTGCGACAGAGAAATTAAAATCTTGAGTAGCGGCTATTGAATCAATTGCTAAAAGCCCTGTCTTCAGGCTTGGATGCTCAGATGCACTAGCAAAAGTGCCCATCTTGAATACTTGTCTGCCCCAGAGTTATACATGTGGAAATAATTCAGTTAGGATCTAAGCCTTTTTAGCCATATAAGCTTCTGCATTGGCTATTAGGGCATTGGTCCATGTAGAAAAAGAGCTGATTCTCATCTTGCTCTAAAATTCAGATCAAACAAAATGAAGCCCTTGTGATATGCTTCTCTTTTGTTTTAGTTTTTCCTTAGGTCTATTGGAAGGACTTGGAGGATTAACTTCTCGTTTGACTGCTTTCTACCCAAGTGCAAACGAGCAAAACCAGTGACTGCATATGTTGCATTCTCTATCATTTGAAGCTGAGGCATCAGGACTGGAAATTTTTCTGGAAGCTATGTGTTGGGTCGGGCAGAAGCCTTGTGGTTAACATGTGAATGACAGGGTGAACTTCCATGAAGTGGCACTCAGGTAGTTAGAAGTTAGACAAGGCTGAAAGGTCAATCCTTGCTTTATCTGTGGCTTTTTCCAAGGCCTAATGAGAAACAATTTTTTTTTTTTCCATCCTATCTATCTCCTCACTCTAATTCAGTGGCAATTCTATAATTCTGCAGGGCCAGAAAGAATTACTGATCTCCTCAATAATAAAGTTAACAATACTTCCCAATCTAAATACTTCCATGAACTAAAGGAAACTGTTATTTAAAAAATAAAATTAAATAATCCAATCTTAAATTCAGAATTACTTGAAGTCGTGAATCCACTGATTAAGGGCTTGGGAGATAAGTAGTCAGTCCCACAGTTTAACATCCTTGGGATTTTTTTTAAGTCACCTTTTATAAGATTACCTTTAAGGTTTGATAGAAAAAAACTGCAACTCCCACCATGAAGTTCTGCTAGACTTACTATCTACTTTCAGTCTTCAAAGCATGTGTGGGTAGTAATTGATGTAGACGTATTGCAGAGTGAATATAAATGCCAAAAATACTAAAGCTCCTCAAATTTTCTATTTCTATAGAAAAATGTATCTACTCTTTTTCGTTGCTGTGAAACACTGAGGTTGGTATTCAGTTGTCTTGTTTATAGAGACTAAGAATCAACATGTGCTACTTTTTGGTTTGAGTTTGATTCCCATACTAAATGTTTTGTGGTTTGTCCAGAATTGGAATACAGTCTTTGTTGCTGAAAACAAATACATATTCACCTGTTGTTCATACGTGTAAGATGATGTATAGGTGCAATATTTATTTGTATTTTAAATGTAACAACTACAAACTTAAAATTGACTGTTAATGCTAACTTCACAGAAGAAAGCTTTACTCTGTTTTTTAATGGGACTTAAAATGATCATCATTATTTTTCCTTATGTAAGTGGTGGAAGTTTTTATACTCTACAGAACAGTAGTATATGCAGATTCCATTCCATTTTGTCACCTACTTTTATGGATACTAAGACTTAAAGCCTTTTTTTTGTGATAAGTGCTGCACAGACACCTTCCAGGGACATGGTCTATGCCCAGACTACAAATAGAGAAGACAGAACCAGTGCAGGGTGAAGCAGCTTGTCTGAAGTCACAGAGATCAAGAAGAAAAGTAGCAACAGGAGACAGGTATCTTGCCATTCCAAGCCAGGATGTGTGACTTCTTGTGATATACAAATCTGACACTTCACAAAAAAAATCAGAGAGCATTCTGTTAATAGCAAAGCTGTACTGGTAAAGCAGAGACTGGTGGTCTCTGAGGGTGGCAGCTAACCAACAGTGTTACAATAGTTAATTACTATTCAAAGTTCAGAAAAAGGACCTTGAAGTAACATTGTAACTTTTTAAATCCTGACATTTCAGCAACCGTGGTGGTAGCTCAGAGCTTGAAAGTATAAAAAGGCCGATTATCTGGAGGTTTGGCTGGCTGACAGCTGGTGATTATTTTTCTTGCAAACTATTTTGAGTGCGCATATGAAAAAAATTGTTTGAGAAAATTGGACCGACAGATTACCTATTTCTCTATGTGTCATAGGAAATGTGGAAAAGCATGTAAATAGCTACCTGTCCTGGGTTCAGCAGTAGCAGTCATTTTTCCCCTTCTTGGTAGCTGGTGCAGTGCAGTGTTTTGACTTTCAGCTCGGGAACAGAGCTGATAACAAGGATGTTTTGGTTTGGCCAAGGACTTTGTGAGCCTCATGCTCTGCCAGGGAGGAGGGGAAGCCAGGGGGAAGCAGAGACAGGACACCTGACCCAAACTGACCAAAGAGGTATTCCATACCACAGCACGTCATGCCCAGGATGTAACTGGGAGTTAGCCGGAAGGGCTACCTATTTCTCTATGTTTATCATTATTATCATTGTGGTAGCATAGGAAATGTGGAAAAGCATGTAAATAGCTACCACAGAAGCATTGCACTCACCCCTCTCTACCTGTTTGTCTCAATCTTGTGTGGAAGTTACAATAACAATAGGCTCCGCCTGTGATTATCACTGCAGCCTGTTTATGTGAAGTGAGGCTGATGAACTTGGAAAAGCAGCACCTTTTTGGTGCTCTTTATCTTGATCTGAAGGAGACTACACAACTAATTAAGGAATTACTATAGCTTCACAAAAAGAAGGAATTTCGCTTATCCTGAAATAAACACTTTTAAAGTGAGGTACTTAAATAAATTCTTTTCTTGAAGAAGTAAATACATTAGGAGAATTAGTATCTTGCTTTATCAGGTTATAATTGGATAGAAAATGGAGGATTTTTCTAAGTTGGGGTACTAGAATTGAAGAAACAACTGGATACAAGCTATTCCTGGACATGGCAGGTACTGGGGAAAAGAAGTAGTAAAGGCCGTAGAGTTTTAGGGAACAGAAATCACATAACTGTTAGATATAGCTATGGAGGTAAAGGAAAGAGCTAGGCTTCTGAATTTAAAAGACCCAGTTTCCCCAGAATGAGGGAATTGATGGGCATATATAATTGGATGTTGTTACTGTAAGGTCATGGTGGAAGTAGGGAGGTTAGCATGAAGGTAAGACTGCAACTAATAATGTCTCAGCAGAACCTATTTTTTCTGCAAATAACTATTTAGAGGAGTTGGAATGATTGTGCCTAATAAACAAATTATGCATGCAAATTATGAAGGAAAGCAAGGCTCATAGATTGGGAGGGTTATTAGACATAGAAATTGACCACAGACACAGAAATTCATGTAAAAGTCTGAGAAAAAGAGAAAACTTTATATACAGTCCATAAAATCACTTAAAACCATCTTCCTGATTACACTCTGGAAAACAGGTGAAAAAAGATGTTAGGTAGATTGGTTACTGCATATTTACATGCAGGTCAAAATATACTTGTTGCGACAATAATTGCTAGAGGAGTGTTTGAAACAAAGGGAAGGGGAACTCATGAATTTTTCCCTCATTTGTTTGGAATAGGCTGTAAGGACTCTGGGAAAATGATTATACTTTTCTATCACGTCATCTTTTAAGTACATTGAAAATGTTTTTGTTATTCTACAGATTTGCCAGCTTACTACAATGGCTGTACATCACACCTTCAACAACATTTAGCACAGATGAGGTACACATATAATTTGGAGTTTCTCTGAAGTATCTTGTCTCTTTCTCTCTTTTTCTCTGTGATGTTTTGTTTTTTGTTTGTTTGCGGGAGTTTGGTTGGTTCTTTGGGGTTTTTTTAGTGCTTCCTCTTTGATATTGGTGTTTGCCACAACGTGGTTTCCTGAGGAGCACTTCAATTTTAACTTTGGTCAATGTGTTTGTAATGTTTCCTTCAAAGGTGAAGGAGAAGGAATTTGTGTCCTTGATGAATGGAGTAGTCTATTTAACTTTTTTCTTTATGTTATTGTACGAAATGTTGTTTAGGGGTGTGATGTGGATTTTGAAGAACCTTAGGCTAGACTTTCATGGAACTCATAGATGCTCCATGTAATACAGGGTGATTTGTGACTTAGGCTGGAAAGCACATCTGGAAACCCAGCTCTCTCCTGTAATTAAGAACAGGTTCGATCAGGTTGCATCAAGTCCAGTTTTGAATATCTCCAGTTATGGAGGCTCAAACTTGGTCAACCCGCTTGAGAGTTTCACTATTCTTGCTGAGTTTTGTTTTGGTTCATTGGTTTGTTTGTCTGGGGGGGTGTTTGTGTGTGCGGTGGTTGAGGTGGTGGTTTATGTTCCCAGTCTGTAATTGGACTTGCCATTGTGTCCATTTTTTCTTGTCCTATCACTATGTACCTCCAAGAAAAAATCTGCCTCAAAATCTTGCCAGTAACTGTACAAGCTGTTTGCATTTCTGAACAGTTTTGGAGTAAGGAACCTATCTCTCACCTGTAATTTTAAGTGTGGAAACACCTAGAAATCTGGTCATGGCCAGGCAGCAGTGATAGTGGCAGTTCTTCTCACTTTATTTCTCTTCCACAGTAAATTCCTGAATCTGGTATGAGAGTTAAATTGTAGTATACCTCAAAGAACTTAGATTACAGAAATTAGTGCCTTGTGAATGCCTATAGATCAGGATTGTTCCATGATGCTTTGCTAAGAAAGCATTCCAACTTTAAATCAATAACTTCAGAAGTTCCTTTGAGTAAGATGATGCCTATGCACAATATCCACTATATATTGGTATGTAATTCCAGTGTACTCTTAGTGTAGGTTATTAATTAGGCTAACATAATGTTCATAATTGCATAATTTAGACCTGCTAAATTCTAAATGAATATATAAACTTCTTCTTAAAATTGCATTCTAACTTGCAATTAGTGTCTTAAAACAACTGAAGGATTTTCTTTTTTTTTTTCTTCCCCTAAAATCACTTTCTCATCCCCTCCCACTAATGTGTAAGTGAAGCTTGATGAAAATTGGGCATTTGCAGCCAAATTCTGGGAAAGATGTGGGACATGAGATAGTACTTGGAAAATTCTCAAGAAGGATTACAGGTGAACAATTATCCACAAGGAATTGTCAGAGGGGTTTAAGGCAAAGAAATAGTAGCTGTGTGGGAAATTATATATGTTCAGATGCATTCACAGTGGAATTGACTGCAAAGATAAGAAATTAAGGAGGTCACTCTGTGTTACTGATGACTGCAATCATCCTCAGTATCCCCTTCTTAAGCTGCTGAAGTATCCCCTTCTTAAGCTTTGGTCCCCTTACTCTTCCTGCCTTTTCTCTCCCCTTTACCCCCCTACCATAAGTAGAAACGAAGGAGGTGGAATTTCAAAGACTCTATTGTGGTAGCTGAGGCGTGAAGTTGAAATTAAGAAAGACAAGAGAATGTCAGGTTTCTCCAGCTGCTGGTGGGTTTCCCTATTTGCTTTCCCTTTGGTTTGCATAGTAGCATGAACGAGTGTCATGGTGTTGGTTCTGATTTGCAGTCTTCATGTTCAGCTTCACATCTTTAGTGTGGTTAGGCCATTCACTTGGTGCTTTTTAAATGTAACCTCAAAGCTGATTTTTCTTTCTGTTTTTCTTTTTTTTTTTTTTTAAAGTTTGTTCAATCCAGACATAGTTCACTTCAAAGAGATTTATCTCCTTGTTGGTTGAAGATGTACTAATCATAAGATGAGGGTATCTGGGATGGTTCAAAAATGCTTGAACTAGTGTGAAGTTAGATGCATTGGTGTCAATATTTTGCGCTTTATCTCTTCTGCAGCCATCTCTAGCCACCTGGCTTGTAACAAAATTTTGTCCTAAAGTTTGCTGTGGGGAATGACTCTTTCACAAGTGCTGATTAAGGGAATCTTCTGGCTTATAAAACATTTTTGCCTTCAGAAGAAGGGAAGGTCCAGGTCAAAGAATGCAGACGTCTTCAGGCCTTGAAAGGTGACATTCTTTATCTTGCAGAGGCTGTTCCATGTGAGGGAGTGTGTTAGACCCTGAGCTTTTCCCATAGTTGTAAGGACTTTATGATGAGCAATGCAATCAGCTGCAGCCTGAGTGGTCTCATTCAGCATAGCTGTTTTGTGAAGCAACATTGACTTGCACCAGCTGAGGATGTAACCAAGTTGTTTCATACTTTAACCTCGAAGCCTCCTTGTTAATATAGCAGTAAATGTACTCATTGCAATGAAAATTACTTCTTCTCAGGTAAACATATGCTGTGGTCTGTGTTTTATCACTTCAAAATAGGATTTCCCCATCTTTGCTAATTAGCAGCATTGCCCAAACAGAAAGAACCATATGGCTCAGGCCATGCTGACTTGAAGTCTTTGGAATCCTGCTGGAGAATAATTAAAGTGATTTTGATTTACTGGCGTGATGGAGAACAAGCCATTCTCATTCGGCCTTATGTCTAGAAGCTCTGGAACAGTAAGGTACCTTAGCAGGAGAGCTGTAAAAATTAGCATGAGCCAGATTGTTGTTATTCAGATAGCTTTGCTCTGTTAACAATCATTTGTAATTATTAAGAGATTTAACATAATGCATGCCAGATCTCAAGTTTACCCATCTATAGAACCCTGTGGTTGATTGGGTTTAGTTCAGACTTAATGGTTGAGAGATTCCAGCATTTCAGTTCTTCTTGAAATCAAGTAGGTTCTGATAATGAAAAAGTCTCTCCTGACAAATGGAATCCATTCCTTTCTTTTTTTTTTTTTTCCTTTTTACTGATAACACCAAGGAATGTGCTGTCCAGTGCAATTTTTCAGAGGTGTACATTTATTTTTGTTTTTCCCTTTTGGAAAACGTTGATAAAAAGAGATGTGTCTGGAAAGTACAGATTTCTTTATTGAACAAGTGGAAAATTTTAAAATGAAGTTTTCACTAAGTTATTCAGAAACAGCTCAACATATTTTTCTGGAAAACAGACAGTAAAAGGTGTTTATATGAGTAAAAACCCAGTTTCCTCCCAAGAAAAAGTTTAGGCAGAAATTTTGCCCGGCATGAATAATTCACTTTGCTCTCCTGATGCTCACCATAAACTGGAAATAAGAACCTGTTTGCACGTCATTGTAAATTTTACTCCACAAATGGCTGTTTAACAAATGTATGAGTAGTCTCATGAATCTTACTGAATGTAAACATGAATGCTGCTGAATAAATGGAAATGAAGTGGTATAAGGTAGGCAATGGATGTCATAAATATACACTGCTTAGAAAATGAGGAGTAAATAACTGATGTCAAAACCTTTGTTCAGATGTAAATGGTACGAAGACCATGAAATAGGAAGAGCTTGAGCTTCTTGGTTGAGAGAATCTTGCCAATTAATTTTCAAAATAGGTTTTTCTGTATTCTATTTAATGTAAGCTTTTAGTGATGCTCTAAGATACCAGTATCTGATTCTGGGTAAGTTGAAACTAAGGCCAAACCATGGTTTAGTTTAGAGTCAGGTTGAAAACTTGGGTGCTTTAAGCTTCTGGCTGAAGCTTAAAAACTGGAAGGATGTCTGTGATGAGTTGAACTCTTGGTCAGATAATATGATGAGAATGGTTCCTTTTGAAGGCTTCATCCTGCCCTGGAACTGAAATATAGTGGCTTGTAGTTTTGAAGGTAGAACTGTTTGCTTTTTTAATTCTCAGGAGATGCATCCAAATTGCATTGTCTATAGAACCATAGAAAATTGTTCTATTGTCTATAAAATAGACAATAAAATAGATTTTTGAAATATTGATAGATAAGATTACTATTGTCTATAAAATAGACTAATAAAAGTTCTATAAAGCTATAGAACTTGGTTTATGCTATAAAAGGGATTTTTGGGAGGCTTTTGAAAGTTTAAAAAAACCCTGAGTCTTTAAACTTGATTCCTTTTAGTTAACAGTGGAAGGCTCTGGGTTTCAGATGCCAAAATTTCTAAACTCATGTACAAATCTTATTTCATAAATGGAAAATTTATGTTGGTTCTGTAAATTACCAAATATTTCATGTGCTTCTTCCAGGAAACAGCTGGAAATCTGTGCTTTCCATTCTAATGCAGAGGTATGACTTTATGTCCTTTATTTGGGGGGTAGAAGGGAGGAGAATATACCCTACAACTCATATTTAGTTTGTTTTATCTTATCAGGGCCAAATTCTGTGTTGCAAAAAGCTCCTTACATTTTTCTTAGCCCAAACTACTGTGGAGAGAAGTCAGCTTTTAGACCAGATCATAAACCTCAGGAAAGTAATTTCTTCTCCCTCCTTGCTGGCAACTTAAGGAGGCAGGTTTCTTAGGACTCAAATGTGAGACAGGAATAGAACAGGATTTTGCCAGTGTTGATGCTGCATATTTGAGGAAATTGCAGAGGATCTGTGCTTGAAGAGTCAAGAAGCCTTGCATTTTCGTGGGTATTTGCCATGCAGCTCTCTGCACTGGTGGAGGGCACTATATAGGCTTTGGTGCCTAAAGTATTTACAATTAGTTGAAAACTCTTCTGTTTCATTGTTAATATATGTTTTACTCAAAGAGAAACTGTAAAATGATCTGAAGCCCACCCTAAGCGTGAGTCTTTGCCTTGCTCTCAAAGAGAACAGCTCTCTTTTAAAAATGTAATGCTGTGTGTGACGCAGGAGTTGCCATGGAAAAATACATTGAGCCAATCATTCATGATTTATTTATAGCGATTAGAATGCACATCCCAAGAAACACTAGTAACTTTGATTTAAAAAAACAAAAACAAAAACATCCAGACAAAGGATTGAAACACGTAAATTGTTGGGAACATTTGTGAGTCTGTATGGTGAATGTGTTATTTTAATAATTGACTGTGTATGTTCCTGGACAAGGCTTTGAATTATCACTGCTACTGATATTTGCTTCCATAGTTCTCTTGCTGATAATGCTGTTACTGATTTGAATACTCACCATCTGTTCAGTGACTATCTAGTGGGTATAGTAAATATCAATTCAAAGTGAGTTTTTTCTTCTAATCATCTCTTTTTGAAATTGTTTGTGTAAAAGTGAATGCTTTGGAGAAATTGGTATACCTGTATCTTGCTGGAAACATGGTACCCAAAGTCTTTAGAGCTAGATACACTTGCCTGCAGTTCTTAAGCTACAACAGGCAGTGAATGTCTTCCTCCTGATGGCTTTAAATTGCATTCAGGCAGAAACCTTTTATTTATTTAAATTGCATTCAAGCAGAAACCATTTAGTATTTTTGTTGAACATGAACTGTATTTCAGTGTTGACTTTAAGTAACTTCTCTTGATATCCCCCTATATGTGCTTTATCTTTGGGCAATGATGAAAATTAAACAAACAAATGTACAAGTATTCAGGTTTAAGTGTTTATTTGTTTAAAAGGTCAGCACCCTTAGGGATTTTCTTTTCTCTCTAGGGATGTGTCTTATGGAGACTTTGATTCTGTTAGACGATAAGGAGCTCCTCTGGAGTTTATTGCCCTAGTCCTTCTATCATTATGTGGCTTGCTGAGTTTCATTTCAATTTGGCAGCAAGTCGGGCGTGTCATCTTTCTTTGATGTATAGCTCCCTAAGAGGTTAAATCAATAGTGTTTTAAGCACATCACTTTCTCTCAATAAGACCATTGCTGGGGAAATTCTTTCAGTTTTTGAGCTGTCATATTTTGCATTGAAAATGTAATGTTAAGAAACGAAATTAGCATAACAAAACCCTGAAATTAACTACTGCATTACTGGTTTTAATTGCCTGGAGTTATATGTGGAATAGAAAACCTAGGTTTCACTGCCTTGGGGCTGGATATGTAAGAGATTTTTCTGATTATACCTTCAGCCTTATGTTGTTCTCTCCTGTTTCATGGGACTGATGGAGACTTTCTTTCCACCTACTCCCATCAAACATCCTTCGCTTGGTCCACTTCTCAGAGGGCTGTGGGGCTCCACTGCAAGTGTGTAAAGGTTGAGGTATGGTATGGAATGAGATGGGTTAGAACACTGATGCTTGGGTAGGACGCCTGGGTTTGTCAGGAAGCCCTTCTGCAAAGAAGAGGGACTTTGATAATTATGGCTGTCCATGCAAGCAGCATGAGACAGTGGTTTCAGGGTTTGTGCATCCTTGAGCACAAAAGCACTGTGCAGCCTGAGCACTGCTGGCTTAGGCCACACTATGCATTCAGCTGTGTGAGAATATCATCCCTCAATTCTCTCTTGCATCCTTGATCAATTTCCCAGAAGGTTAATAACAGCTGCTCCTTGATGAGTTTTACTGTGTCACTTACACATGCCATAGGCAGTATCTCACTTGTGTGGCGTTTTCTTTGATGTGTACAATAATTTTGCTACCCTAGAGGACTTGGAAGAAATTGTAGGGTTCCTTGGGAAGTAGATGTAAAGAGCTGTGTCTCTTGAGCGAACAAAACAACAGTGCTGAAGCTGAGTGAAAGTTTACATTGCTCTGTACCTTGTCTGTAAAATCACATTTCCTGAGCTTCACAAAGAAATAAACTGCCAACAAAGTGATTGCTTTTCCTCCTTTGTTACTAGAAATTACAACTACAGTTGACTGGAAGCTTCCTGTGTCTGCAGGCTGCAAGCTAACAAATGCTCTCCCATCTTTCTTAGTAGTTTTCACCTCCAGTACTTTGGAGAAATGCCTGGGGTTGGGATGACATTTTGAGCTGGGATTCATCAACATCAGCTAGTAGACATCCACACTGCAAGCAGCTGATCTTACTTGTTGAGACTCCCTTCAAAGTTGATGGAGAGAAATGGATGTTTTTAAGAAATTATTTATTTCATGCCATGACGTCTATTCAAAATCAGTTAGATGTACTGAACCTCAGAAGTTTCTATTTCTTCATTTGTCAGAAAGGAGTCTGGACAACTAATTTTTTTTTTTCCTATATCTATTGGCTATGGAGAACCTGCTGTAGCTTCCAAGTACGATGTTTACTGAAGCATTTTGTAGTTTGTTTTACCCAGCCAAATTGTGAAGGACTTGGGGTATGAAAGTGAAATGCAAAGACCACGAAATGTGAATTCTCTAGAAAAATAGGAGCTTCATTAGTTCTTGTAGCAATTCTAAAATTAGTAAGTCTTGTCTTTACCACTGGGAGTTCAGAAAACTCTTTCAGTAGTTGTTGTTCTCAAACAGACTGCTTTTTCAGAAAGATTTTGAAAAGAGTGGTAATAGGTTATGAGTGAAGAAATAAGCATGTATATATGAATTCAGGCTTTATAAGGACAAAAAGCTTCCTAAGGTAACACATAGAGCCATTTTTACGTTCTATTTAACATTTAGTTTCCAAAGAAATAGGACAGAGGTGCAAGGCATGAAATCAAATAAAATTTGGTTTTTTTCTAAGTGTGGAGGTTGGGGTGACAGTTGGACTTAATGATCTTAAAGGTCTTTTCCAACCTAGCTGATTCTATGATTCTATTTAATTTTGGATTTTTTTTTTTTCCCTGGGAATCCAAACAGTGAAATCTGTGTTCTTATTCCTCCAAGGAATATTTTGTTTGAAGGAGGCTGACACCCAACTGTAGATAAGCTACTCTCTACTTGTTGCTTTGCTGGCCATAGATTCTTGCTCTGCATGAATTGCCCTTAACTTTTCCTGTCATACAGACACATGAGTTTGCCTGTGTATATTTGCATGGATCAGCTGAGCCCCTGAAACTCCCTGGAAACTGCTGTGGGAATTAAGTGACCAAATATTTTAAGAGACTTTGGAAAATCTTGACATATGGCCAGACTTTGTGTTTGGTAGGGGGAAAAAAAACCCAAAACTCAAGTCAACAAAAGACAAAGATCCAGCTCATTTCTCAAAACTTCTTGCATCCTCCAGAAACAAATGGCTTCAGAAACTCTGAGATATTTGGCTGCCTTGCACCCCAGCAGTTTGCTTGGTGGGTGGGCTGCCTGCACTGGCCGTGTCTGCACAGAACTTCTGGGTAACTGGAACTGTTGAGAAAGTTGCCTGCTGTCCATCAAAGCTTCGGTGTCATCAACACACTTCTGTGCAACACTCCTCAGCCTTCTATAGGAGCATCTTTCTGACAGAAACCTCTTCCATGTGAAAATCTTTAGCCAGTTTTATCAGATAGCTCAGTGTGTGAATCCATGCTATCTGGAGAATGTGCCACATGTTCATTGCATTAAATAGGGTGAATGTGCAGAGGGAAAATACTCTCCAAGCTTACTGTGGTGGATAACGGAGCTTTACATCCTTCAGTGAATTATTCCTATCTTTCTCCTCTATCTGGTGATCTCAGTTTAGCTCTTTCATATTTGTCCATCTCCAGTGCCTGGTGTGCTATGCAAAATTGTGTTGAATAGCCACCGGCAGACAAGAGGTTTCCCACTGCCCATAGCACAGTCTGCAGCTCTGTGAAATAACTAATGGAGCAGGGGGGAAAGTGTTGAAGTCCATTTAATTGAATGTGTTATTCTGACAATTTAGAGTCATAAAATCATGGAATCATATTGTCATTTGAGATAAAAATTAGAGTGCTCGTGAAAAATCAGTGACTCATTCATACTTCCTAGAAGTAGCCATGAGATGCCAGATGACTCACACACTTCTTTCAGAAGAAATTGATTGTATGACTTAGTTATGATCTTGAGAAGGATTATCTTAGTGCTTATATGCAGGCATGATATCTTCAGATTTCCAGCTTGCTGATGTTAACCGTATCACAGCAAGGATACCAATTGAATTAGCTGTCCCATGAGACTTCCAAGAGCGGGGAAAGTAACTCTGCATCCTACTGTTTGGCATATATGTGGAAATAAAAATTGCCTCACAGCTCAAAGAAATATTTAGGAGTGATCTTTAGTATTAAGTGTATTCAGATTGATTTTTAGTCGTTGTAAACAGAAATAGCATTATTCTGTCGAACAGGAGTACAGGTGGAGGATGTGTATGGAAGTTCAATGCATTTATTTTTGTTTTTCACTTTGGTTCTTCTTGGGAGGACTAAGGTTGCTACAAATAATTTAGCTCTCAAAGCCAGGAGAAAATTTTCCTTGGAGATCCTTTAGGTCTTGGCTATGAAGATTGGAGTCAGCTTAAGACCTTCTTGTCTCTCTCCCATGCTGTTTCTTCCTTCTTCTTCAGTTGTACCAACACAGTCTTTTGCAGCTATGCTGTGTCACAGAAATGATCCAGGTAAAAATATCTTTCTAGAAAAGAAAAGATAAGGAGTTATTTTTAATCTAACTTGACCTCTGGCATTATTTTTTGTTCAGAATGTAGATGTAACTGTTAGAAATTAGCCACTGTGGAAGGCTACAGAAAGCTTCAAAAAATGGTCACTTTGCATGGCAGAAGACATCTAACAATAAGTCTTGGACTTCAAGGATTGAAAGCTGAAGTCACAGTCCACATTGAAACAAACACAGACAAAGCACTGCTATAAACGCAAAGGTAGAAGATTGCTGAGGTACATTATGCTACTCCAAAGCTAGTTAAAAGATTTCCATAAAAACTGGTTTCAACAGAATATTTTTATATATATATATATTTTATTAAACAAGGTGCTTTCTGTAGAAAGATGCCCTCCCTGCTCCCTTTTATTTTAATAAAATAAAAAATAATTCAACTGCTTGTCCAGAGATTGTGATCTGGCACTTACAGAAATACCAATGAGACAAAAAATTGCTAGGGTCAGAAGAGGCTGCAGCTCATGTATTCCGAGAGTGTAACTGCGGAGTCCAGTCCACGTAGGAATGTGAGCGAGAGTTGTGTAGGGTCTGAAATGCACTTCCCATGAGGCATGAGGGGAAAGATGAACTGTAGATTCCTAGACTAAAGCTATCAGGTTTGTGGTCATTTTTTCTGCCCTAGAGTCAACGTTTTCCAAGGTATAGCTATCGACTACCTGCTACAGCTGAAGCAGCACGAAACGTGTTGACCCAACCATACCATGTGCCTCAACTGCATGCCCAAAGGCTCTGCCTCCACATTAGCTCTGCGGGTATCCGCAGTTTCCACCTCTTTTTTTTTTTTTTTTTTTAAAGCTGTTTATTTTTTTGTTAGAGGCATACTTTTTACATTCAAATTTAAAACTTGTAAATGCAAATAGAAGCAAATAGCTGGGCTACGCATGCCCTCCTGGGAGGATGTTCTTGTGCTGTGAACAGCCATAGCACATGAATGCTGCAGTGTTACTTCCTTGTCCTGGGGAAGGCAAAGCACAGTGCAGCACCCGGCATCACAGAGGTGGTTGTGCTTGGTCATGAACAAAAGAAAAATGCAGCCTTAAATTATGTGCTTATGCTGGCAAAGCAAGAGAGCTCACATGTTTGGTGTACTTAAACTGACCTGCAGCCGCATACAGCTGAGAGATGTATGATGGAAAGGGGCCATTCACCTGGCTGGATTAGCAAGATGCTGCTTATCACTAGGGATGTGCCTATCCCAGGATATGTGACTAGACCTTCTTTCCTTATGCAAAGCTCAGCTGGCAGCAGTCAGACTTTCACCCTCTGGATCTTCCCTTAACTTCCTTCTCTGCAAGACTAACTCTCCTTGAGAAGGTGAGACTGAAGCAGTGCTGTCTGCCCCAAATCAATTTATACTGATGGGACCTGGAACAGGAAAGGGGTTTCTGTAGCCCAAATGAAGCCAAACATATGCTCAGTAGTGCCACTTTGTGTTTCCCCTGAATGTGTTGCTTTGAAAGGTACTGGGATGGGAATGGTGAAGGCACTTCTTTGCACAGAAGGATTGTGCATGCAGTAAGCAAGCACTTTAATATTTCATGAAGGGTTCATCTCCTAATGGCAGGAGGGTTTCCAAACCTGAGGCTATAACAGGGGTGCCAGTGTTGATGAGGACTAGCAGATTTATGACACTCCACCCCCATCACTGCCAAATAGGGAATCATCAGAAATGAAGGCAGCCTTGCAAAAGCTGATGTAGGAAGCAAAAATGAAGCTGCTCAGGAACTGAGCTTGCGCATCTTTGTGTCTGCTGAGTTCCCTCTAGTGGGCTGTGTTTAAACAATAATGGATAGTTGCCAACCTCACATCCTCCAGGGACTGTACATACAACACGCACTTGTTGTCCTCCAGATCAACAGCTTTTATGCAACCATATATCTGATTCCATATGTAATTCTGATGTTCCCATAGCGTTAAGAGACAGTCATTAAAGGACTCATTTGGTATGTTCTTGAAACTATTAGAGACCCCAATATTCACCTCTCCTGGCATCAGCCAGCAATGTCTGGCTGCTACTAGATTCTCAGGCAGCTGCCAGGAACTTTGGCGGGGTGCAGCCTGCTGATGTGTGGGTTGAGTGATTTGTGCTCTTCCATGGTGAAGTGGTACTGACTGTGTGCTGTGACTGTCTGAAGTCTGTCCTGGCTGTGGCAGTCTGCAGAGGTGGGGACATTCGCTTAGGTCATGATTCTTTGGGACTGGACTTCATTTTTCTTCTCTGCTGGGGTGACTTGATTGTATTTATTGGTTTGAAATCTGTGCTCAGTTACTAGTGCATAAGATTTGGAAACATAAAGGAATTGGACAATTCCTTTCTGCTCCTACTTGCTTCTCACAGCTTGAAGCTATCCCATATCCTATACAGTGGCTCTTCTTAAGCACTTCTTCACGAGGCTGTGCCTGCTTCCTCCTCCTCCTCCTCTCCTCTTTCTGCAACTGGAGGCATCTGACTTCACATCTTTCCTCCACTAGCTCTGTCTTTCCAGTTTGTGACTGGGTTGAATGCAAATTTGGAGAAAAGTTTAGCTGAACCTGGCCCAAGGGTTGAGTTGATTTTGGAACATGAAGTACCTAGAAGAGCAGGAACGAACACTGCTTGTGCTGTGATCAGAAGGAGAATATATGAATAGCTCTAGCAAAAGAGCCGTTTTCCATAATGTGTGTATTCTTCAAAATCACCAATAGGAGCACAGTACCATGCTCAGTTTGATGGTTTCTCAAATTGACAACTTCTTAGTACTTTCAAACAGCACAACTATTTCAGGATGGTGTGAGACAATGAGCTTGTCTGTATAAATTAAAATACGAAAAAGCTCATCTACTCCTCCATGCTCAGCTGGGTTCAGGAGATGCGATAAAAAGCTGGAAATGAAATGCAGAGGTTTATTTTGTTTGTTTATTCAACAGTAGCCATTGGATCTTGGTTTGTGACTCAGGTTTCTCTTCTGTTCTATATGAATCCTCGAGGTTGGCAGGAGCGCTGGTGGAGATCTGCTGAAGAATAGGAAGACTCTGCAGAGGGATCTGGACAGGATGGATTGATGGGCCAAGGCCAGTTGTGTAAAGTTCAAAAAGGCAAAATGCCAGGTCCTGCACCTGGGCCACAATGACCCCATGCAATGCTATAAAGGCTTGGGGAAGAGTGGCTGAAAAGCAGGTCAGCAGAAAAGGAGCTGGGGGTGCTGACTGAGAGCTGAACACGAGCCAGCTTGTGCCCAGGAAGCCAAGAAGGCCAACAGCATCCTGGCCTGTATCACAAACAACGTAGCCAGCAGGGCCAGGGAAGTGATCATCCCAGTGTACTTCATTGGCGAGGCTGCACCTCAAATACTGTGTTCAGTTCTGGGCCCCTCACTACGAGAGAGACACTGAGTGCTGGAGAGGGTCCAGAGAAGAGCAGTGGAGCTGGCGGAGGGTCTGTAGCACAAGTCTGATGAGGAGCATCTGAGAAAGGAGAAAAGGAAGCTCAGGGAAACCTTCTTGGTCTCTAGAACTACCTGAAAGAAGGCTGTAGTGAGGTGGGGGTCAGTCTCTTCTCCCAAGTAACAGGACAGGAGGAAATGGTCTCAAGCTGGGTCAGGGGAGGTTTAGATTGGATATTAGGAAAACTTCCTTCACTGTAAGCATTGTCAAACACTGGAACAGGCTGCCCAGGGAAGTGCTTGAGTCACCATCCCTGGAGTTATTTAAAAGATGTGTAGATGTGACAGTTAGGGGCATGGTTTAGTGGTCCCCTTGGCAGTCCTGGGTTAATGGTTGGACTCTGATCTTGAAGGTCTTTTACAATTTAAGCAATTCTATGATTCTGTGAAGAATCTGTGAAGATTTTGCCTCTCAGCTACTTATTGTTTAGGCTATGTATAATACTTCTGAGAGAGACCACTAGGAATAAATATTTCCATATGCCATTAAAAAACTCCTCAGCATGTGCTATGCCACCCCAAAACCTATTTCAATTCTGCATGTAAAAAGTTGTGTAACTTTTACTCTTTTAAAGCAGAAATTTAGAGAAGATAGGTGTTAGGCTTGGGAAACGTACAGAACAACCAAAGCAACTGCAGCCCCTAGGAGCCACTTCTTATTTGGTGGGTGAGACAGCATCTCTCTGTTAGAACCCCAATATTGACTCACATGAATGGGAATGTACAGCTGGAGACTCCCAGAAAGCCAGAACTTTGGTAAGTTCATATCATAAACAGTATAAATTGCAAGCTAGTGCAAAGCTCTCTGCTACAGCATTAATTTTGAATGCTTTTTGTAGGACTGCCAGGCTGAGTCATCAGTTGATATATGGAGAAGAAAGGTACTATGTATATCTATCCTCTTGCTAAACATGCTGTGAATTAGAGAAGGAACTTTTGTCTGCAAGTATAAACTTCCTTTATGTTGCTTAACTGCATAATGCAGTGGGTAGACAGTAAACTTGATAACGTGGCTCACTTTCTGCTACAACATGGAACAAAACAAATATTCCTGCCTCAAAGTCTCTGTGCACTAAGCTGTGGTGCTGACTGGCTATAGAAAGACAGTTTTCAAGTACTTGTGGCTGCTTTCTGCAACCCTCCCCAAATAACGCAGCACAGAGAAAAAGGGAGGGGCGGCCCAAAGTGGTTCTTTGGAAGACTATAGTGAACTTCTGCTAGTAGTGTGGGATGGTGCATGGTGGACGACACAAGAGGTGCTGTGCTTTGAAATAATAACCACTGTAGACTAGCTCCTGGGTAGTTCTGGGCTTTTGATTAATCTGAGAGGTAATAAAGAGAGCAACAATGTGGGTGGCTCTGAAACTGCGGACAGGTGAGTTAGATTTGGTGAGATACAGAAAATTACTTAGGCTGAGAAAGCTGGGGCTGTTCAGCCTGGAGAAGAGGAGGCTGCGTGGAGACCTCATAGCAGCCTTCCAGTATCTGAAGGGGGCCTACAGGGATGCTAGGGAGGGACTCTTCATTGGGGACTGTAATGATAGGACAAGGGGTAACGAGTTAAAACTTAAACAGGGGAAGTTTAGGTTGGATATAAGGAGAAGGTTCTTTACTGTGAGGGTGGTGAGGCGCTGGAATGGTGGGTTGCCCAGGGAAGCTGTGAATGCTCCATCCCTGGCAGTGTTCAAGACCAGGTTGGACAGAGCCTTTTGGGTGACATGGTTTAGTGTGAGGTGTCCCTGCCCATGGCAATGGGGTTGCAACTTGATGATCTTAAGGTCCTTTCCAACCCTAACTATTCTGTGATTCTATGATTCTACTTGTATCTAAACTTTTTGCATCAGGCTTTTTGTTTGTAAAACAAGCATAATGACCTTTTTTGGTTTTGCCCATCTTTCACTTTATTTTAAATGTTTTGTGTCAAAAAGACTCTATATATTAATTTCCACTTAGTATAATGGAGAATGCATCACAATAGCATTTCTTGTTGGTGTTGTGAATACCAGGAGTGTATTGCTTGCAAACTGTCTTTATTGTACATCTCTACATCATTATAGAAAAATCAATTAACTTTTAATTAAGACTTTAAAAGAAATGTAGGCTAGTACCTTAACCCTAGATCAATTTGCTTAATAATAGCATAAGCATCTGCCCAAAGCATTATTAACTAGCTCAATTTTTGGATATCCAGATGGATAGCCAGACTTTTAAGATAACCTACAATGAAATAATTTATTTCACATTCAGCCTGAAGTACCTTACATAACAATAGGTTTCATTAAGTGAGAGGACTTAAGGATGTTGTGTTTCTATTAAATGGGGTGGGTGGGGGTGAGGGGAGAAGAGAAAAGGTTCTAGAAACAGAAGACATTTTCTGCATCTGAAGATCTCTTGTCACTGTGGAAATCTAAAGGACAGCTTGGTATGTGTTTGGGGTTTTTTTCCTCAGGACTGTTGTAAATATTAGAGCAATATCAAACAGAACAGCAAAATACCACTGTTTTAGTTGTTTAGCTTTCTAGTAAAGTAAACCAGATCCATATCCAGTATATATGGGCTGGCGTCAGACAAATCTCAGTGATGGTGATACTTAGTCTGGGATGTTCTGTTAAGCATTGTTACAGAAACCATGCTGTTGAATACAGAAACCTACTAGGTGATTTTTTCCCTCTAGATGCCTTCCCATACCTCAGTTTATTTCTGGTGTGGTTAAAGTATCACAGGTAAAAAGGACCAGGAAAGGAAGGAATTTACTTTCCAATGGAAAGATGGATGGATAGCTAGCTTCCCTCTTACTCCTTATGACTATACCTTAAATATTATGTCCTATAAAGAGTACTTTGGTGGTTAACAAGACAGAAACAGCAGATGAAGTTTTTAATGTTTCAAGAACTATTTTTGATATTCCCCAAATCAGTGCCTGTCTTAGTTTCCTGGTGTCTAATAAAAAGCGAGCTCATGTTAAGGCAGCACTGCTTTGGACCTTTCTTCTCTATTTTTGAAACAACTTTTTGGGGAGTAATGTATGTACACAGACTGTCAAGTGGCATCTGCTGTGTAAGTTCCATTCTGTTTAGAAATGAAGGCAAAAATGGATGATGGTGACAGAGAAGTGTTTGTCTTCTGAAAGAGATTGAATGAATGATGAGGTTTGAATTTGAAATAGGAAAATTAGATCCCTGCTGGAGTAGAGAAGACATTGCTGTCAAAAGCATATGCTTTGGGACCATGTCTAGAGAAAACCTTGCAATTTTAGTGAATCTGTGGTTTGTGTTAACAAAGCCAGTCTATTAGAGATAGATTGAACTCCATTACATGATGTGCTTTGTGAATTATAAAAAAACTCTTTGAGATCATAGAAGGAACAGCACGGAGAAGGATCCTGGTCTGCTCATAAGCAGACAGTTTGGGTGCTGCTGTGTTCTTAAATTGATTTTCTGGCAAGTGAAGAGAAAAAATTATATATTTTTCTGTTGGAAACACACTGATTTATAAAAGTAGTTGTGCCTTGCATTTAGAGATGTAGTAAGTTTAAATTTCATAGGTGAAATATTTACTCCCCTCATATTCTATGACATGTTTGGTGATAACCTCTAGAGCTATGCTGCGTCATACTGTTGGAAAGGTGCAGGATGATAAAATCAGATATTCAGTTGCTTGATTCTGCTCTTCTCTATTAGAACTGATATGATGCAGAGTCCATAAGTAAAGAAAAGCTTCCCTTTGACTTAAAAATGCAGGTAATCAGATTTAGTGATTAATACAATACTTGACAAACAGGTTTTCCTTGCAGGAACCAGGGGCAGTTGGGGGTTGATTCACCTGCTACATTGCCTGAGTGTGGGAAGATATGGCCTTAAATTCCGTTTTCAAAATTGAAGATAAGTGTTTTACCAGAAAGCTGCTCAGGATCTGATCTGAGCTTACAACAGCCTGTTTGGATAATTCATTACCTTAATGTTGGAATTGTGTAATATTTAAACTCCTTCTCTGTATGTTCACACAATAACAGACATTGTGTTAATAATAAAGGCTTTTCCTGGAATCTGCCACAAAATGCTATGTTTTTTTTGTAGTAACTTCCTGTGTTGTAAACGATAGTTTGCACATCTGAAAAGTAGTTTGAGGGCTGCTGTCTCCAGCTCAGCTTTGGGGTTCTGGGTTAAGAGTTGTTTTTAAAATTTATAGTCCACTTTGACTTGACTACACTTCTGGAATGGCGTTTCTGGTATCCCTCAGCATGGGAATGACAGAAATAAAAACATTCCTTTTTCCCCCCACAGATTTTAAATGCTTCAGAACTGCTGATTGCAGTACAGCCTGAAAAGCAGACATCTTTTTCTGCATGTTGCTTTCGTGAAAGATTTAGACTAAAAGTACAAAGAATAGAGAGTAGCTCATGCATGTACAGTGAACAGAAGTTTACCCATATTTCTCCACTGTGGTGGCAAGTACTTTTGTGTCTTATTTAACTGGTTCCTAGTAGTGTGCCTGATGGCCAACAGTGGAAAATGTGCACATTTCAATAAATGCAGTGAGCTTTGCTTTGCTGTTGGTATTGTTGTCCTGCTCAGAGGGTTTCCTGACAAAGTCTGCACTGGTGGTGCTAAGGGCATTCCAGGTGTTACCTGGAGAAGCAGCAGCTCCTGGAGCAAGCCAGAGCCCTGGTAAGGAGAGCCAGGTGGCTTCAGGGAAGGGGAAAGGAGCAATTAAATTGGGCACTACTTGGAGCACCCAAAAAGATCTGTCAGGCCACAGACCAAACTCCTAGGTCTTCCAGATACTTTACATTTCTCTGTGTTATCTTTGTGTCTTGTGGATTTGTGGCCTGGTATTGCAGCTTCTCTTCCGCCAGTTGGCAACTGTGTATGATTATCATTGCTTGGGTTGGTCTGTATGGTTTGTACAGTAGGAAGAGGGATGCTACCAGCAGAGGTACACCACAGACAGGACATTTTGATTAACAGATTGACACAGGCAGCTTTCTCCTTCAAGATGGCCTAGTCCTGTCATCTATTTGGCAATTCCTACCTTGTCTTCATGTATATTATTAGCCCCAGTTGGTGGAAGAGACTACAGTTAGTTTAGAAGTTTCTTTGGGCATCTGGAAGACCCTTCAGGTAACCTTGGATTGTATGTGCTGCTATCTGAAGGGACCGGGCTGCCCTATTTCTGTAAGCCCTACATAGAAAGCGGGTTGCTGAAGGGCACTTCTTGCTCTTGGCACTCTATGCAAGACTGATCCAGAAAAGGATGGTTTTGTTGAAACTTGAGTATTTTTGAAGGAAGGGGTGCATATGCATGTGTGTGGGTAATAAAAAAAGAAACATTAGCGCATTCTGACGGAGTCATGTCCCCACTTAATGACAGACACCCACCAACTTCACAGGGGTCAAGATTTCAGTATCCTGTGTGCGGGGGATCTGTCAGTAATGCTATCCTTGTTACAGCAGTAGCTGAACTCCTGTTAGCATAACAAGCTACAGGGAGCTGCCAGTTAGCAGCTCTGTCACTTACGCTCCCTAATGTGAATGTTAGCATTCGATTGCTATCTTGGTTAGCCAAAAAGTCTTCATGTTCCTGGAATGTCCCTGGAATTATCTTAGTGCTAAAAGACAATGAGGGAAGAGCTCTCTCAGGCTGGGCAGCTAATGTCCTGTGTCCTTGCCTTGGGTCTCATACCACATGAAGACCACCTCATCTTTGTCACCTCTCCTGCCTTACATTTCCACCTAGACCATGATTGCATGGAGACACCTCTGACTCTTATATTGCAGTCCAACCTTTCCCAGGCTTGGCTCTGTTTTAGAGAAAAGTCTTCTGGTCTCTAGTCCAGTAGAGGAAAATAGACATGGGCTGAGAAATTGCTAGTGTGACCCTTGGGAAAGAATGAACAAGACAGCAACAGCAGTTTAACACTGACTTCATACTCAGTGAATCAAAACTCTAAAGTGGTAAAGACCCTCTGAACAATTAACTCTGCTCAAACAATTTTCAGAAGATGTCTGTTCAACCTGTTCAAACAAACCTCTGCATAGGTGTTTTGTTGACATTGTACTCTTCAATGCTTAGTTTGGTTTAGTCCTTCTAGGACCCTCTCTGTGGTTGGTACCATACAGACAAAAAGTTTCTATCTCGGAGTTATTAGTAGGAAATAGATCCAATTTAAGGGCAGCTCCATCCTCCAAATAACTACAAAATAAAGCATGCTTAAAGTATTACATCCTGTGGATGTAATTAACGCTGCAGAAATGTTAATTCCTTCAGCAGTGGCTCTCAGACTGACTAATGTCTGCATCCAGGAAGTGCTTGGCTGAAGGTTCAGAGTTACCACTGAAAATAACAAAATCTGTCATGTTCTTGCTCTCAAACACCTGATTCTCATACTTCCTTCACAATCCATTTGAAATACGACAGCTGATTTCCTGGGAAAATCTGCATGTTTTCTCCCTTTCTGGTCAACATCTTCATAAATTTCCAGATGATGTGATGAATTTTGGGACTCAAAGTTGTTTTATTTTCTGATAATGTCTAATCTTTTGACTAAACTGTTGTGGCATTGCAAGTTTGAAGATGACTAAATATTTTTATTCTTTGCACTTGTGCAACTCCTGACTTTGGTGAAATTTTCCCCATTTTATAACTTCAGAGTATTGCCAATGAAAAGGTAGTGATTTGACCCAGGCACAGCCTTTTGGAAACTTGAATGTCTTCAGCTGAAAAGATGTTGCTGTTTCTGTTGTGAATGCTCTTCTGCTCTATAAATGTTCTGCTCTAAAACCTGGAAGAACTTGAAAGCTTCTCATGTGATACTTCTTGCACCCACATAGGATACATTTTGTCTCCTGTGTTCTCACTTCTGCATTTTCTCTGTTCTTTTAATTGAATTTGTATGAATAGCAATACCCCATTGTCACTGTCAGCTTTGCCAAACATGTTATGCAAGTGCTTCAAAGGTTTCCCACCTCCTAATGAAGTTTTAGGTCTGTACCCTAGAGATAGTCTAAACTCAGCCTTTACAGGCTCATTCAGGCCATTTTCCATTAAAGTCTCTTCCAGTTTCTTTTTATTGGACATTTCTGGTGCACTATCTACTCTAACACCCAAGACAGACATAGGCACCTTGGTTCAGGAGAGTAATTTGTATTTCTTGCATCCTGGAAATGCCTCCCTGGTATTGTTGTCTGTGTACTCATTTTGTTTTTCTTCTGTTCTTCCCTTGTGATATACAAATTATACACATGGGAGAAAAATCACACAGCAGTGTTTTAACCAGGATAGTATTGTAACTTGGGATCGCATAGCTTTTCTTCTTATCAAGAAGAAATCAAAGGCTGATTTTATAGTTGTAGCTTCAGGTAAACGTGGGGAAATATGTGAAAAAGAAATTGTTTCTTAAAATTTCATAAGGTTAACCTCACTCACTGGAGGTTGGGCTTTGTAATTGAAAACCAGCAAAACATTTGATGAGCAAATTATAACTGTTTCTCTCAGGGACAGGTAAATTTACAAGGGAGAAACAAGAAATTATTCATAGCTTACAGATTTTAACCAAAAATCTTTACGATGTAAAGAAAAGCAAAGGATTAATATTGGTATGACATGGAATGCATGGCAAAAGTAAGTTGCCCTTGACATGGCTAATATCTGATTAAATAATGTCTAATTTATTCATTAGAGAATACAGTAAGAAAGACTATGAAATGACAGGTCTAGAATGCAGGTAGTTTTTCCAAAGGAACAGCTTGTTTAAAGCTTTTTGATCAAATGAAAGAACTTGGAAATATACAAGATATTGTGCAATACTTTTTAGTTATAGAATATTGCTGTAAGTAAGTAAATACTATTGTGACACTAGCCAATTTATTACTCCATGTTTGTCAGATTATCTGCACAATACATGGTTGATAATTATGTGTGAAGATGCAAAGGTGTTTTGGACCCATCTCTAAAGAAGATACGGCATCTTGCTTGCTGTTAATCTTGTTTCTAACACGTAGGGGGTTTAGGCTGGAATTAGTTTAAATGAATTCTTGTGATGATGATAAACTCAGCTTGCTTGGTGTATGTGAAGGCACTTCTTTATAACAGCTTAGGTCCTTCCTAACAGCCAAGGGGTTATCAGTCTGAGAAATAAGTTAATAAACTGAAGAAATAATTAAATCTTACTAAGCAGACAGATGTCAGGGTCATGTCCTTTGACACCAAGAATGAAAAAACCTTGTTTATTTTTACACTTAGACTGTTTCATCTAATAATAATAATAAAAAAAACAAACAACAAAACCCAACAAACTAACGAATAACAAAAACCCCAAACCAACCAAAACCCAGTGTAACCCTTATCTCTTCCTCTACAGACAATCCTTGCTGTAGCAACATTTTTATCATGATAAAAGCCTTACAATGTTATTTGTTGGGCTTGATGCTTAGGGTCCCACTGAATAACAGTGTGTTGTTAGAAAGAAAAAAATAAAAATAACACAATACAAAAATTACTTCAGGGTTATGAAATCTCCCTTCAAAAGTTAAGCTCCTTAAGCTTATCATTTTTAGGAACTAGGTCTGGCATTGGAGGACAAGGAAGAGAATGCAGACTGATTGAGCAAACACAGAAACTAATAGAATAGAAGCAGAAAGATGTTTGCATTTGGACTGGATTTGTGTACACCAAAGTAATAAGAAGGCTTTAGCTATGAGGGTGCCATAGGAAAGGTCAGAGGCAACACTACTAATGGAGGAGAGGACAGGAGGGTTCTTAGCCTTCTTGGTGTAATGAGAGTTAAGGATGAACTGGATCGGAAAGATCCGAGTGGTATCAAAGTAAATTTCTTATTGCTAACCGGAGAAGAGCAATATACTGGCCTTTAAAATGGGATATTGGCAAGCTGCTTGCTTGATCAGAAGAAGAGCTGTACAGAAGAAACCTTTATCAAAGCACCAGTGAGGATTTTGGATGTGTCTGCTGAATGATGGATGACGTGGTATTTAAGTCTTCTGTTTCTGCATTGGTAGAAGGCAGTGGACTCAGAGCCAGACCACTGTGGGGACAGGGGGAACAAACCAAACCAGACAAAATCCCAAAATAACAACAAACAAAGCAACAAACAGAAAACCCCACAACTGCTTCCCTCACCCCACCAAAAAAAAAAAAAAAGAAAAAAAAAAAGGTGTGGAATAAGGGCCCAAAAGTGCTGCATCCCAAAGGGGAAGATAAAGCAGTGGTACCTAATCCACAGAGTGCTCTTGGTTATTAGCTGGTGTTCGGAAGCAAGTAAAAGGCTGCCATTGAAAAAGAAATATACGAAAGTTTCATCTTTCATAACTGCCATTTATAGCCTTAAGAAACCACATTCTGTGTGAATTCAGGAGACTTCAAGTGCTGATAGATGTGTAATCATATGATGTTAGAGCTTTACATACCAAACTGAACCCATTTACAATCTTTGTTATGCTTTGTTCTCTCGATAGTACTAAATTCCTCATTGTGGAACAGCTTATGAAACCTTTAAATCGTTAAAATAATTCCCTGCTCACTTCTGAAATGTTCTATAATGACTACAAAGAAGAGAAAATAGAAAAAAAATCTTTACTTTCTTAAAATAACTTGAAATGTAAGAGAAGGCTTAGAGTTCAGTACTGTGATTCCTGTTCTCCACTTTACTTTCACTAATCCTGTTATTGACTGGGTATAATGGGCTCACTGTATGATTTATCCAAATAGATTCAAGAAGCAATCTGGCTCAAGACTCAGTCTTTTGTTTTTATTGGGAGCTCCATTATTGGATCGCACAAGGCTCACAGTCTTCATATGAAATATGGAAATGACATTTTTAATTGAGTTGGTTACTATTATTCTATTGAGAATAAATCGATGGATTTATCCAGTTCATCATAATGCCTCTTTCCATATCAGGCTTTGCAATAATAGTGGTGATCTTACAATATATAAGTTGCTATGGAGGGCTGTGGGCAACCACAAAGGGTATTCTCCTTCTGGGAATGTATCCTCTTTAGGCTTCAGTTAGAGTTGATGGTGAGAGACATAATCCTCTGAGGCTGAATCAGGACATCTGAATTAGATTCCTGGACTGACTCTTGCACTTTACAGGAACCTATTCCTCTTCACTGACTATGGAGGAAGCTTGGGAGCCTTGTCTCCTTATGTTAACGTGGGCCTTTGAATAACCGCTGAAGATTTTACAGCTTTTTCTCCTAATGAGATCCATTAGTGTAATTGAGATCTCATCATGCTAATTGTGCTCTGTTAGACTATGGGTCTATAAATTATGTTTAAAAAACACAAGGGAAGTTTAACACAGTAATGTGTTACATGAAGTACTCAATATTTGAGTAGATTTTCCTTCCAGTTATGCTTGTATCTGGAGCAGTTAGGCTACTGAAAGAATATTTCCTATAAAATATCAGCAAATTATTGTGAAGTAGTTGTCTTTTTCTATCAAATATATCAGGATTATTCCTAGAAAGCTAACCCTTTAAAGAGATGGACAGGTGAAATTATGTTTTTTAAAGTGCTTACCACCTCCTTTGTAAATACTGCATCTCTTTAAGAGGTCTTCCAAAGAAGAGGCATCCAAAACCCCTGCTCAGCCTTAGAAAAAACTTGGCTACTGTCTAGGGTTATAAGACAGAAGTAGCAGCATCTGCTCTCCTGTGTTGGAAAGCTATTTGATACATTCATGTTACTGCAGAAACTTCTCAGATCTTTGTTTCCCCCAAGAAACGTCAGGCTCCAGCTCTGAGTGAATGCCTAGTCAAAAAGGTTGGCTTTGCTTCCGGCAGGCAGCTAGACTTGGTGCAGGACCCATTTCTGACACCAGGGAAGGAAGGCTTGCAAAGTTGTGGGGCCTTTGAGAGGTTGTTCCCAGCAATATGCTGGTTTTGTCAGTGCAAATCCAGCCAGCTCTGCTGTGCTTGGGGAATGAAGCAAACTCTCAAGTATGCAAATTCTATTTTAAGTATTTTTTTGTAGGTCAGAGCTTACCTCTGGGCCCTCATAAATTCTGTGATTTTGACTGGGAGCATACTGGGACTGTGTGTTCACAGATTTCACCTGGTGAGTGAATAGGATTCCTCCTTTATCACCTTTTACTTACTTCTGGTGCATAGCTGACCTGGCCCACTGGGATTAGTACATAGAAGTAACGCGCTCTAGGCAGGTCTCTGGTTGGTGATCAGGTTAACATGAGGTGCAAATAAGAAACAGTGTCTTTATTTCTTTATTAAAAATATAAATACTTCAAATTTTCATGGTTGAATTATCACTTCCCCATTCCAGGTCCAAGCATTGCTGTTAAAACCTTTATGAACTATGACAAGTGAAAGGTCCTACACCTGGGTTGGAGCTATCCCAGGCACAGCTACAGGCTGGGCAGAGAAGAGATTCAGAGCAGCCCTGAAGAGAAGGACTCGGGGGTGTTGGCTGATGAGAAAATGAACATGAGCCAGCTTCAGTGTGTGCTTGCAGCCCAGAAAGCCAACCATATCCTGGGCTGCATCAAAAGGAGCATGACCAGCAGGTCAAAGGAGGTGATCCTGCCCCTCTACTCTGCTCTTGTGAGACCTCACCTGGAGTATTGTGTGCAGTTCTGGTGTCCTCAATATAAAAAGGACATGGAACTGTTGGAACAAGTCCAGAGGAGGGCCACGAGGATGATCAGGGGATGGGAGCACCTCCTGTGTGAAGACAGGCTGAGAAAGTTGGGGCTGTTCAGCCTGGAGAAGAGAAGGCTGTGTGGAGACCTCATAGCAGCCTTCCAGTATCTGAAGGGGGCCTACAGGGATGCTGGGGAGGGACTCTTCATTAGAGACTGTAGTGACAGGACAAGGGGTAATGGGTTAAACTTAAACAGGGGAAGTTTAGATTGGATATAAGGAGGAAATTCTTTCCTGTTAGGGTGGTGAGGCACTGGAATAGGTTGCCCAGAGAGGTTGTGAAAGCTGCATCCCTGGTGGTGTTCCAGGCCAGGTTGGATGAAGCCTTGGGTGTCATAGTTTAGTGTGAGGTGTCCCTGCCCATGGCAGGGGGGTTGTAACTAGATGATCTTAAGGTCCTTTCCAACCCTAACTATTCTATGATTCTATGATCCTATGATTCATGGGGATCTCAAACAGTAGCAAAAGAACATCTTTCATCTTTTTTTTCTTGTGCCATAGTCACTTGGCTCTCCAGATTTGAATCTTGGTCAGTGGTACAAATCTTCCTTGGACTTGTACCTACTGGGCTAGGGAAGTCTGTAACGAATGATGAGTTACAGTGAAAGACTGATATCCAAGAGACAACTGTGAGAAAAGCCTGTACTAATTAGTAAAACTTGTGGTTAAAGTCAGTATGAAGTAAGGCATGAGAGAAGAGGGGTTGCTGCAGCAACAAAAGCTGTGCAGGCGCTAAATATGCTGATTATAAACTCCTTGAAAAAAAAGGATGCTGAAGGCTTAATGCTGACAAAAAAAAAAAAACAACAAAAAACAAACCAAAAACCAACAAAACCCAAAAAGAAAACAAAAAAAAAGAAAGGTGTTTTAGAAGGAAAATTGAAGTATAGCATGTTTGGGTATGTACTAGTGTCACTTGTGGCTTTCAAAGTGGAGAGTCACTCTCTATTCTGCTGAGCAATGGGGAAATTAATGTTAAATTTGCGGGTTGTAACAAGGGTAGGAATCAGAGAGCAATGGGGATAATTTAGCTTCCAAACTCAGGATGACAGACTAGTGCAGTGCTTGTATCAGTTCTTGTAATAGTTGGTACATTTCCAGTGGAAAAGTATCTGTGCATTTCCTGAAATTACACAGGAAATGTAAAGCTGCTCTCTAGGTTGTGGGAGCATACTGAGGAATAGATGCGGGGGATGACCACCACCACTTGATGTGGCTGGAGACCAAAGAGCAGTAACAGGAAAGTTGCTGTCAGCCAGAATGCTGCCAAAGCTGTTTTCATCTTTAACACTCTCTCTATGCCAAGAGCAAGGATTTGTTGTTGGTTTTTACTTTAAATATAATCCTTGAATCGTATATCCTTTCTGGGAGGAAGAAGTTAGAATAAACTATTCACGATGTTGATCAGGTTACTTGGTGTAGTACCAAAAAGCATCACAATTGAATATAGGAAAAAGCAGTGAGGGGAAACATGGAGGGCACAGAGGTCTGGGGAGAAACACCCTTAAAAGAGAGAGGAGAAACAACAAAGCAGTTCTAAGCTAGGAAAACAGCAGGATAACATGAAATCTTACACAGAACGCTAAGAACTAGTAAGGAGACATAGAAACTGTTAGTGAGCTGTTTTTGGTCTTCGTATTTTCTCAATGAGAAGATACTCCAACAGGAGAAAAATGACAGACTGGTCAAATTAAGAAATGGAAGTGATCAAGGAGTCAGGACATTAGCTGAAGAGGTCAGGCACTCATCAGGTTTTCATCTTTAAGCTGTAATTCCAGGGAGCACTAAATACAAAAGAACTTTCTTCATGAAATCTGTTTCAGAAGACACTGACCTATGTCTCTTGTGATTCAGTTTAGCATATCTTTGAAGTAATACAATTCCCCCAATAAGGTATGCAGATCCACCTGTTGTCTGTTCACTCCCTGACATTGAATAAATGAGTCTTTGTACTCTTTGCCTTTCTTCTGACCTTACAACCCTTAGGATCTTGGCTACAGAAGGGTTTTCATTTTTCTTAATTCATGTACTGTTGTACAGAAGACGGAGATCAGGATGGACATATCAGCTGCTAAGTGTAAAAGGCTTCAGCCTGAATATTTTTCTCAAATGTTCTTTTCAGCATTTCCAAGACACAGATGTCCAAGAGTGTGGCAGTTTGGTACATGTCTTCTTGACTTCAGCAATGGTTGATTTTTAAGTATCGCTTATTCAGCATACTGAAGTGTGAATCCTTGTGCAATGTGTAACTAAGCAGTGTGAATTTTACTCTTTGAACAGTATTTTTACATACTGCAGACCTTGACATCATGGCTGTGTCCTTTTGGATTCTGGCTTCAAAATGAGAGCCCTCACTAGTGCAATGCTTGAATTCAGCTAGCACATTTCTGAGGCTTTAAAAATGTGGGTTCTCTGTCAAATATTCAATCTTTTTCTGCTAGATCTCTAAAGAAAAATGTGTCTTTTATAAAAGATTCCCAATCTGTATTGAAAGACCTCAAACGAAAGAGGGTAGCGCATGGCATGCTTTACTTTGGTCCTCAGTTACCTCACATTTTGCTCATTTCTCTTCGACTGAATATAGTCTAACTTCAGCTTCCACTCCCTGAATCACAGGTTAGGGTTGGAAAGGATCTTAAGATCATCTAGTTCCATCCCCCTGCCATGGTCAGGGATGCCTCACCCTAGACCATGTTGCCCAAGGCTCTTCTGTTATGCTTCTCTGTTCCAGGAATGCAGTAAATTGTATCTGGAATCTTGCTCCCAGTAATGTTGTGATAGGTGCAAAGTGCTGGTCTTCTCAAGCAGACACTACGTAATGTGGTAAAACACAATAAGGAGCCATTTATTAAGGGAGATGTACCTAAGCATCTCACTAGCTGATTTGAAGATCGAGATGATAAAAGGAACCGGCACAATGAGGATGCTGTTTCATTCCTCCACTCCTGTTCTTCAATAATCTGAAAATTTGAAAGGTATAAATATTCAGTGAAATCTTTCTTCTCCCCCTTACCCTCCTAGTTCTTTTTATATCACAATGCATGATAAGAAAAGAAGATACTTCAGGTGAGGTATATTGAGGTGTTTTGTCCCTTTCTCAACTGTTGACAATTGAAAAATGTACAGCAACAATAAGCTACAAAACCTGCCCATGAGGCAGCTTCTGAATAATTACTAGACCCAACCTTGTCAATGCTATATCAAAGCATTGTTAAAATAAAGGACATAAAGTCAGCCAGAGGTGTTTATCAGCTTTCCTATGTATCTATCTGTAACAAGTTGGAACACACCGGTAAGAGGTTTTCACAACATGCAGGAAGATGCTACAGTTTTTTGGATGTGTTGTCCTTAGTACTACTGCTTTAGCAGAGTACTGCAAATTTTTTCTTCTCTTCCATGTCTCCTTGTCCCACACTGATACGGAGAAACGCAAGCAGAATGGGGCAGGCTTACATAAAAATGAGGGAAAGATTCTTTCTGGTAAGACCTGATGCAGCAAGCTTTAAAATTCCAGCTTTCTGCAGCTGTTACTGCTATCCAAAATAAATAAATGAATAAATTTGGTTAGTCATTTGCCTGCAGGAATCCATACCATAATGGATGTGGAAACAAAGAAAGATGACTTGTGCAGTAAGGCAATATTGGGGGAAAAGGGTCTACAGTGTTTTGAAGCATTTCCCGTCCCATGAAGAAAACTACTTATTTAGCTTTAGAAATCAAATGCACATTTAATACGCCTGAATATGAACATCAAGCAATCCAAAGCTGCAATACAAGAGACAGAATTACGTAAAAGTGCGGCAGAAATTACCTCAGTATGTCTCTAATGTTCTGTTCCTATTTTGCCCAAATAAGTTGCACTAAATAATCATTTGAAAGACAGTATTTCTAGTTAGTAAAGTCCTACTAAATAGAACACAGTATAAGTTCATCCACTGACACAAATTTACAGTCCTTAACCAGTGACTTCAAATGTGATGCAGTTAACTTCACTGCAGAGCGATAGAGTAAGACAATGTGTAACTGTATTGAGGGCTCTCTTCCTTCATGGAAGGTGATGGAGATGGTTGTTCTCAAAGTGTGGTTCCCCTTGAAACAGTGCTTCCTGCAGCTTGCTTGCTCTGTGTATATCCATGGTTTCTCTGAACAAACAGGTTTCTTGCAAAAAGTTGGACATACTATGGCCAAACTCTGATGCTTCAGTGGAGTTTCTCAATACAGCATAGCTACAGCGAAAAGCAAAATCTGACCAAAGTGGCACAGTAAGTGCTCAAGGAGACTGATGGCTGATTTTTTTTTCTAAGCGTTTGTTTTTTTTTTTTTTTTTTTTGTTCTCTATCCCCTGTGTCCTCCTCCACTTTCCCCTGGACAGTCAAAAGAACCTGGAAATGCTGCTAGAATTAAGTAAGGAGTATGTAGTACAGTGGTGTTACCTCCCTAGTCTCCTCCATGAGCTAGGCTCTGGGATGGGATGTGTTTTCTATAAGGCACAATGGTTACAGCCCCTCATGACAGAAGATGACAGTGGCATGGGGATGCCTGTAGACAGATGATCTTCCTCAAGAGAATTTGACAGAGGTCCCTTCTTGTCTCATTTTTTTGCAGAATCAGTAGTGTGGTGATTCTTCTCTAACAGTGGTGGACGTTCCTCTGCTCTCTTAGCTGAGCATTAAGCCTTTCCTAATAAGAGCACATAGATGTGCATTTGTCCATTTCTTCTGCAATCCTAAAGAAAAGGGTCAATGTAGTGTGACCCAAGATGGCCACCCTTACGTGGATATATTTTTAGATCTTGCATTGTGGGCACAAATTAGTAGGAAATGCTGTTTAAATGTATGAGAACTTCTTTACTGTGAATTTCTTTACTGTGAATGTGGTCAAAGGGTGAAGTAGATTACCCACGGGTTGTGAAGTCTCCATCCTTAGAGCTATTCAAAACCCAGCTGGACACAGACCTGAGAAATATGCTCTTCGCTATACTTTGTTCAGGGGTTTTGACTAGACCATCTCCAGAGGTTCCTTCCAGCCTCAGGCATTCTGTGATCAGAAACTGTCCCAGACGAGGAATAGTCAGTCTGCTCTTTTGCTGTTACCAGTCAGATGCCCTGTGGATGAGGAAAGGGGGAGTGAGCTAAATACAGCATGAACAGAAAAGGTGCATAATATGATGTATTAAGCCTCTCTTTCTGCCAGGTATTTCTGTGTCTGTTGTTTAACTAGCACTATTTAGCCCTATGTCCCACTCCCCAGTATCCCAGTATGTTTCACACAGATGGGGCTTCTCTTCCTAATCTGGGTTTGCTCTCTGCTGGTGGCAGATCTGGGTTGTAAAGAGGAGGCATTTTCCTGATTCATGACTGAGTCTCATGCTGCTGCCTGGGCTATTCTAGGACAGGGTCTGATGTAAACTGCTCTTCTTGGTCTCTCTAAAAGAAGAGCCTGAAATTTCCTGCCAGTCCCATCATCTCTGATTGACAGCTATTTCTGCAAAGCTGCCTTATGTTTTGTCTCCTGCTTTCCTGCCTTTGTTTACATGTGTCTCTTACTGATGCCATCTCTCCCTTTCATAGGCAGGGAGCTCTTCTCCCACTTCACGCTTCATTGCTTTAGATCCCACTCCAGCATTTTCACCATCATGGGCAGGGTCCTGAGAGCTCATTGCCCTTTCATTTCAAAAGACAGACTTTCAGTTAACACTATTGCCAGACTATTTCTTTTAATGCATAACCATGTGCCATATGCCTTTCCTTTCCAACAGAGATTTATTTTGCAGCAGCTTTTGTCTTACAGACACCTACAAACTTTATTGATCTGTTTTGTCAGTTCTCTCTGCTCTGTCTCTGCACTGTCAGTCTCTGGTTCCATTTACTTCCTGCAGCTTTTCTCTTCTCCTTGCATAAAGCTGCAGGCTGATATACCTGCAAGGCCTCTATTGTCAGCAAATATGGACTTCCATTGTGGCCAGAAGCATAAATAACTACTTGTGGTCTCATCAAAAAAATTAATATAAACAAAGCCCTTTCATCTGTCTGCACCCACAGAAAGTGCAAAATGCTCCAATACTGTGTCTTCTATACCTTTATAAATAAGACTGTCCCATTCTTTTCCCTGCTTACTCACTGCAGCTGAAGGAATGCTGTCTAAAGATTTAGTGCCCCTGCCTCCTGGGTAGACATGGCACCAAAAAGAAAAAAAAAAGAAAAAGGGTTTGGTGTCAAATGACCATTTGCTTCAAAAAAGCATTGACTGAACAATAGATCAAGCTTCACTTTCGTGCAATGTTTTTAATGAAAGGTCCATCTTTGCCCACAAGCTCATCATTAACTTTAGAGACTGAAATGTATCGAGTATTCTCTCTAACTTAATAATCAGTGGTTAATTCTTCACTGGCCTCTTCTGATCCTTCTGGTAGCACTCATTTGTCATTAAAAATATGAAGGCAAGATTTAAATTGAGCTCAAGCCTCTAAAGCTTTGATCAGCAGACTAGTTTGGTTTTCTTTGGCATAAACTAATAGGCATCGGTGTTCAGATTCCCAGCAAGAGCAAAATAGGAAACTATTCCTGCAATCCCTGCAGCAGTACCAGCTTTTTCCTCTGGCACAGCTGATCCCTGTTTAGGGATAGGGCTGCTGTTAAAACACTGAAGTTTTAACTCCTAGACTGTCTCATGTTTTCCAGGGATTTTGCCAGTGGTTTAATAGGGAATTTGGAATTGTGCATCTTTGATCACAGTCTCATGTCATCACAGGTGAAGTACTACTCTTCTCCACTCCCCCTTGCATTTCAGATGTGCTGCTCCTCCTGTTAGTCCACACAGTGCTGCTTTAGCTTTTCCTCTCTGTTCCTGCCCGATGGAAAATTCCTCCTTTTATCCTCCATGTGAGACTTGTTGAAATCTTCCTGCCCACACCATGACATCCTCTTCTGTCTGGCACAGTGGGTTCTGCTGCTCCAGCTCATCTCCCAGCTGAGCTGGATCAAAGGCAGTTGATCTTCTCACTTGCGGATTGTCTCTGGTGGTTGCTCTAAACTGAAGTTGTACTTCATGGGCTAGTTTCACACTAAACTTCACAACAGCTTTTCTGAAAGTGAAAAATAAGATCATTTGTAACTTGTATAGTGTTGATTTGCTATATGTTAGCTTTGACTTTGTCAATATTCAACCCCAATACTTTGGGACTTTTTTTTTTTTACCTCTGCTAGAAGGTAAAGGATAATTTCAGATTTTCTTCTGGTTAATTAAAATCAACCCCTGTGCTTTTTGGGGCAGGACACTCACACACACCAACAGTCAAACCCAAACTTTGTATAATTGCAATTTTCAGGTGGTAATTTGTACATGGTGAGACCCATGGTTCTAGAACGTCAGGTCGGCTTTAGTTCTGCTCCCACTGGTGTATATGGGAACTTTGCCATTCCCATGAATGGCAATAAAATCACAGCATAAATAGTTAGATCACTGTTGCTTTACTTCAAATTCAAATTGCTTGCTGATAATTTGAGCAATAAACTGGCTTTGAAAAATTCCTTTTCCAATATTATTTTGTCATCATAATTATTTGCAGTTTTGCTTTTAACTTGCTAATTATCTCACACAGTTATATTTACATATGCAATAAAATCTGGGTACATGATCTATTGTCTTGCCAGCAGTAAATAGAAGTTTGTGAAAAATTATTCCTGACTTTGCCAGAAATGTAATAAATGAATGAACGCTTAGATGATAGATTATTAGAAGGGTTAAGAATGAAACACTTAACATATACACTGCTGTAGAAGTTTTGTCTGAAGGCTGACTCTAAAGCCATACTCAGATTTAGAAACAGATTTGCAATAGATATTTCATTTTGAAACATATTCCTCTGTAAAAGGAACATAGCCTTTGAGTCTGAGCATTTGTAGTTTGGCCAATAAACCTGTCTAAAAGACATAGTAGATGAAGGTACATCAATCACAGTTTATGATTATGATAGCAACACAGCAAAGAAGTAATGTACCGAATAAGTGTTGAAATTGATGGCTGTACCCTTTATAGGTTATAAAAAAGAAAAGCTTTTGAGATGCATATTTTTTCAGTATTGATAGCAAATTATTCATTTATTTTTGATACAAATATTACTAAACCAGATGTAGAACAGTTGGCATACATTTTTATTTCCAAGAATGTGTAAAAAATGGTGATTGAGAAGGACCATCAATCACATACAGAAAAGAAATCCACAGAAAGGTATATTTCAGCAAATGTGTTAAAGCCTGCTTTGTCGTTTCTGCAACCTCTATAATTAATTTTCTACATTTACTGATAACACAAACCTTTCGGTTAATAACATTTTCAATGAAAGCAGTAAAGTATCTGAGAGTCTCATGTGAACATATTTGGGTAAAAGTTAGCAAAAACAGTATGACTTGCTTTTCATTTTGTGGTTGACCCATGAACCCCTACATCACCTTCTACATTTGGTGACAAAACAGTACAGTGTATGTACTGAACAATAAATAATTCATAAGCAGCCTTCACCCTGACAGAAGTTGAGAAAGACTGTTTCAGGGTGTAACTGTACAAAAAAATACATTAAAAAAATCATGGTGGAAGTCATTTGTGAAATGGAAGTGGGTCAACAATGTCAAATTACCGATTTCTTCTGAATGACTCACCCAGCTGTATTACTTACAGTAGTGTGCCGTCAGCAACAAGGAATCAGGACAGTGGCTATAGATTTTTTTCCTCCTTCATTCACATTAGGCCAAAATACAAAATATCTGAAGTACTGCTAGGACAGCGTATATTATAATATATCTCTCCTAGGTTTGTCCATCCTCTCTCTAGTCCCTGAAAATCTAAGTCAGCTTTTCAGGTTAACAATACCTTTTCGATTGCTTCATGCTCAGGGGAGACCTTAAAGCAGCCTTCCAATACCTGAAGGGGACCTACAAGAAATATTAAGAGGGACTTTTTACGAGGGTATTTAATGATGGGACAGTGGAAAATGGCTTTAAAGTGACAAGGGTAGATTTAAATTAGATATTAGGAAGAAATTCTCCACTATGAGGGTGATGAGACACTAAAACAAGTTGCTCAGAGAAGCTCCATCCCTGGAAATGTTCAGTGTCAGGTTGGATGGGGATTTAGGTGACCTCATCTAGTGGGAGGTGTCCGTGCCCACTGCAGGGCAGTTGGAACTAAGTCCCTTCCAACTCAAACCATTCTATGATTCACGTTCTCAGTTTTCCATTCCCAAGCTGAGTCAGGCTTGATCCCTATAGGGGTTTAAGGTGTGCATGAAAAACTATGGTTACGCTGATAGGCTCTGTTGAAATAGGTAGTACGTCTCACTGAGTTAGCACCCTAGGAATTGCATCCCTGTGGTCAGCATCTTCCTGAGAATGCCATGGACCAAAGGAAGTGGTAAAACTACGACCGTAAAAGTCCTTCTACAAGACTCTAGATGCTGTCTCAAACAGACTTTAGATGACCCACTGTGGGTAAACAAGAGCCTGTAGATACATCCAGTTGCAACCAAGTTAACACCTCACCTTCACAACTTGCAGGACTTTATTTTCTGCTCCAAGATCATGTATCTGAATTAGTGGAAGTCCTGCACAGTTGGAAGCCCACCTGAAAGAGGTGATTTGTTATTGCTTTGTAATCACTTGCTACAGTCTTTGTACTGCTTTCAGCCCAGAGCTGCCTTCTGGCCCAGTGTCTCAAAGGGTGAGATCTTGCCATTGGCACTCAGTATTCTGCTGTCTCAGTATGTCTGCAGAGTTGCCTCTGAGCCTTCTGTTTGATGTAAACCTCCCCTTTCTCTGTTGAACTTGTGTGGTATGGTGTGTGGGAAGCCTAGCATGTCCTGAAGGACTCTGCAGCTCCATGTGAGTGATTCTTGGGTACTTGAAATATTTTAAGGGTATGTTTTTTCCTTGTGCTTTTTATTTTGCCAAGTGTCTTTTCAACTTTCAGAATAAAAAGTCTTAATCTGTAATAAGTCAAGATTTGTTTATTGTGCTGAAGAAATATTAAAGAAGGTTAAAGAAGAAAGGACTGGGCGTGACCCTAATATACTACATATGCAATGACTGATCAGTCTGTAAGGAATCAACACAGACTCATTGCATTTACATAGAGAAGAGAGCAAAAGCAGGGCAGAATTACTGGAGGCAGCAAACCTCAAGTTGTTTTTCAGGTGAATCAGTTCAAGGGGGAGCTGCAGCTAGAAACTCAGCATGGGTTTTTTTTAAGTCTGTCTTTGCACACAGATTGCTGCACTTCAATGTCTTCTCCCAACCTGCAGTGCTTAAAAAAATACTTTAAATTTCTTGTAAATCAGCACTAATAACAACTACTGAAATACACTTTGCCAGCCTCCTTCCACAGTACTGAAAATATCCAGCTCTGTTCAAAAGTGGTGTGTGTGGAATGAAACATTCCCTTGGGGAATAATTAATCTTCCTGTATTGTCTTGCCCATACCCTTCAGGTATATACTTCCCTTAGCCGTGATTGCTTTGAAAATACTCACTTTCACATTGCTGCTTGAATGCTGCTGTGTAGCATGTTCCTGGGGTGGTGGTTCTTTCAGCTTTTGGTCTGAAAGACTGTTAGAGCACTGAAGCAATCTCTTGGAATAAGTCCTTCTGGCCTTCACCTGCACCTGCAATTGTGGATACACTTCACAGAGAATACAAACTGTTTGCTTAGGATGCTTTTTTAGCTTGTACATGAGGCAGCCAGGAGTCTTAGTTTAGAAATGCTTTTGCTGTTGGGCAGAACTATCTGGAACTAGACTTGCTCTGGTGGGCTTCTGGAAGGTATCTTTGAGAGCTGTATACCTTTCCATAAATATGTAGGCACCTTTCCAGATGCAAGAATGGTCATAATGGACAGTGGTGAACTGCACTGAGTGTACTTGTAAATCCTTCTGCTTGCTGTGTGAGGTGTTAAGAGGACCATCTGTCTAAAGGCTTCTGTGGTCCTCATTTGCCTGCTAGCACCTTACAGTCTTCAGTGGACTTCAGTCTTGCTAAGTCCTGCAAAGAATATAATTGGAGCAATTATCTCCATTTATAGATGGAGAAGATGAGATCTCTGTCAGATCCAGGTGATTTATGTGAGGTTGCGCAGCCCCACACACAGCTGAACTGTGATTCAAACTAGAGTACAAGAGTCTCCATCGGTGCCTGGTTCTCTCAACACAAACAAAGGTCTTTCACAGTTCTTGTCATGATTCTTTTCTAATGCAGAGAACACAGCTAATATGCTGAAGAGTCTTCTGGACTAAACACATCTGTTTCCAGGTCTGCATGGTCTTTGGTTATAGGAATATAGAGCACAGTTTCTATCTGCCAACTCTTTTCTCTGCTCTCCCTGCTTTTGAATGGGTGAACCTTGAGCAGAGACAGATGAATTCTTGGCTAATCTTTCTCAATGTGGCAATCAGTGATGCTCTGTGAATAAGCAAGGGGAGTTCAGGTGATGAATCCCAGAAACAATATTTTCTGTGCCAGTTGCGAAGGGATGGAACCAACCCTTACACAGAGCTTGTGACCAAATTGAAGATATTCCAAAGCTTCTCTTTTGACCAACTTTTTGTCAAGTGTCCTGGAGCTGAACGGTATGGAATAGCACAGTTACTTCTTGATAGCTGTTTCACTTAGAAAAACTGAAGCATGCATTACCCTGAGAATATGACTAATAATACTTGTCATAAAGAGAGGAGAGGAAAATCTCAGTTGCTGCACTGAAGCAATGCTAGTAGGGCTAATTATTGGCAATTTATTATGTCCTGAAGTCTTACTGTATCTTTTGTATCTACCAGAACCCCTCACAATTGATAAAATGCATGTATGGTTCTCTGAAAGCACTAAGTGAATTGAATAAGCTCAGAGGAGATTGGCTCAGATTTCAAGATAAGGAAATATGGGTTCTGCTTTTTAGAATAAGTTTTGAGGGATGGGAATATCTCCCTTTGGTTTAAAGAACTTTACCATTCTAGGTCCTCAGTATCCTATAGATTGCTCAGAGACCCAGGCTGCCTGGGAGTGGGAGGAGGTGCTTATAATTCTCTTTGCTCCGAGGCTATTGTACTCTGTGAGAGTGTATTCTGTGTCCAGTGATGATTATTGCCATTAGGGGAGGCTGAGTGTGAGGCTCACACAGCAGAACCTCTTTCTCTTGTCACCTCTTTGTGTCCATGGCTCTCTGTATTGAGATACTCCATGGCTTTCTCCCAGTCAGTAGTGCCAATCCAGGAAGACCTGCAAGAAGGTCATTTCATGACTATGAACATCCAGATGACTAAAACTGGGGTTTAATTTATATGACTGCTATAGTATGCTAGCCCTTGCTTAAAATCTGTGCTGACCCACCACAGAGACTGGTGCAGTGTTTCTGTTTTTCCCGCCCAGCCATGTGGATCCTATATCCCAGGCACAGCTACAGGTTGGGCAAAGAAGAGATTCAGAACAGCCCTGTGGAGAAGGACTTGGGGGCTTTGGTTGATGAGAAAATGAACATGAGCCGTCTGCAGTGTGTGCTTGCAGCCCAGAAAGCCAACCGTATCCTGGGCTGCATCAAAAGAAGCGTGACCAGCAGGTCGAAGGAGGTGATCCTGCCCCTCTACTCTGCTCTTGTGAGACCTCACCTGGAGTATTGTGTGCAGTTCTGGTGTCCTCAACATAAAAAGGACATGGAACTGTTGGAACAAGTCCAGAGGAGGCCCACGAGGATGATCAGGAGGCTGGAGCACCTCCCGTATGAAGACAGGTTGAGGAAGTTGGGGCTGTTCAGCCTGGAGAAGAGAAGGCTGCGTGGAGACCTCATAGCAGCCTTCCAGTATCTGAAGGGGGCCTACAAGGATGCTGGGGAGGGACTATTCATTAGGGACTGTTGTGACAGGACAAGGGGTAACGGGTTAAACTCAAACGGGTGAAGTTTAGATTGGATATAAGGAGGAAATTCTTTCCTGTTAGGGTGGTGAGGCACTGGAATAGGTTGCCCAGGGAGGTTGTGAATGCTGCATCCCTGGCGGTGTTCAAGGCCAGGTTGGACGAAGCCTTGGGTGTCATAGTTTAGTGTGAGGTGTCCCTGCCCATGGCAGGGGGGTTGGAACTGATATCCTTTCCAACCCTAACTATTCTATGATTCTATGATTCTACCCACCCTGTACACATGATATTCAGACTCCTTGTAAGGATGCCCAATTCCACTAGCATATTTGAGCATTCCCCTTTTCTTGGCAAGTTCTATTTTGCATGAACAAATTCCAATGCACTTGGAAATGGACAAAGGGAGCCAGTAATGGCTCATTTGGAAAATGAACTCACTCTTAAAAGTCATTTAGGTGCTGCCTGTTAGACACTGGAAAGGCACCACCATGCTAATTTAGCAGAGATGGGATAACTGTCACCCCAATTCTAAATAAAAGGACTTTATAAACTAGAAATATTGCACCTTACAACCTTCTAGGACTTCTCTCTCTTTGAAGATGGTTATAGGTTTTCAATGACATGTCTTCATTTCCCCATAACAGGATTTTAATGAAGATGTCAGTGTGTGTACCAAAGCAGTGTTGCACACAGACACCAAGGAGTCGGGGCAGTGGGTTTCAGCGTAAAACCTTAGGGTCTTTTTCACCTGAACAGCAGAAGCTCTCCACCAAATAAAATATAGCAGCTTACTGTTGTAAATTGCAACTTCTGGCAAATTCATTAAACCAATGCACAGGTGTTCTGGCCTGTGAGTACACACTATGTATTTGTTGTGTACCTCCTGAATTAGATTAAAGAATGATTGAGCTGTACTTGCCTCTATTGGAAGTAATCTAACTCAGTGCACTCCAAAACCAATATAAGTCTGTAAACCTTTTTAACCTTCCCATTTGTGAATGTGTTTCATTGAATATAGCAACTTGATGTTCATTAAAATTAAAGATAGAAAATAATATTAGGTAATGCAGTGCTTTTCTCTTGGCAATGTAGGGTTGGCACCTTCTAGATGTTCCTGTCTGACCCATTGTGTGGTTTTGAGAAGATGTAATTTATTTTCATGTTATTGGGATATTTTCTCTTGATTGCTCCCCTTACTACTTGTACATCATCATCACCAAATCTGTCTTTCCCTATTCAGGTACTTTAGGGAGCATGGAATACCTACATAGAAGAGTTTTATAACAATTGGTCTTCCATCTAGCATATAACAATAGTCAGTTTAGGACTTTGCTTTAAGTCAAAGACAGAAGATGTAGCTGTCAAGGTACAAATAATTTTTTGCTTGCATGGTGGGCTGTATGAGTCTAAAATAACAACAACAGTAACGTTAATCTAGTAGATACTATATACTGGTTACAGCTTGTTGTGGTTTAAGCTCAGTACCATGCAGTACTCTCTCATCCCCCCCACCCCACTTCTTCCTCCCCCACCTGCTCCCGGAGGGATGGGAAGGAGAATCAAAAGAATGTAACTCCCATGGGTTGAGATAAGAGCAGTCCAGTAACTAAGGGATAACACAAACCACTACTGCTGCCACCAATAATAATGATGATAGGGGAAATAACAAGGGAAGAGAATACAACCGCTCACCACCCACCGACAATACCCAGCCTGACACAGCAGTGAACTAGCCCTTCCAGGTTTACATCTTCTCAGCCTCCCAGTTTACATTCTGGGCATGACGTGCTGTGGTATGGAATACCTCTTTGGCTAGTTTGGGTCAGGTGTCCTGTCTCTGTTTCCTCCTGGCTTCCCCTCCTCCCTGGCAGAGCATGAGGCTCACAAAGTCCTTGGCCAGGCTAAACATTACTGAGCAGTAACTAAAAACATCTGTGTTATCAACTCTGTTCCCAGGCCAAAAGTCAAAAACACAGCACTGCACCAGCTACTAAGAAGGAGAAAAAATGACTGCTACTGCTGAACCCAGGACACAGCTACAGAAGTCTCCAGTGTAGCATGTATTGACTTGTTGGACCAGTAACTGCAGGTTTTTTTTCAATCTAGCTCAAATCTGACCCACCTCAAGTTCTGGAATTGGGCTGATTTTCTCTTGAAAAGGAAGAACTGAAAATGAGTAGCAGTTTAAAAAATATTGAATATGGAGCATAGTGTTTATAAAGCTATAGCCCCAGGACTAGAACACTTACAAAGGCAATATCTGTATATTAATGTGTACAGACTCTGTACAGAACATCATGATTAACATAATGGACCAAATGCATCCTGGGTGTTAAGCTGTCTGAGGTCACTGTTATACCAGAGATGCTGTTTATGTATGACATAAAAGAATGCGTGCTCTGTTTTTTTCCTTTGTGGAGACTTGTTGCTAAGCAATTGCGGAAAAAAGTAAGGCAAAAGATATGAAAGCATAATTCACTTTGTAAACAATAAAAATCTTTACAATTTTGGAAGAAGCTGCATCAATAACATATAACATCAGACAGGAGAGTCTCTACAGAACATCAATAGAACATTATTCGGGCTTTTTTTTATAGTGTCAGAAGATTGACTACTCTATGCTGATGTAGAATTGAGTTACCATCACTGACATCAATCATTTCCCCACCGTGGTATGCAGTACCTAAAACCACAGTAAAGTTAGAGAGGCGTTCACATGCACACGCTTACGCTGTGGATATATTTTGCAAACATAACTGTATTACATCAAAATTGGTGATAAAGTTTATCAGTTTGCAGGTGGAGAAATTTTCTTCACATTAATGCAACTTTTTGCAGGTAACTATTTTGTGTTAGGGTGTTTTCAGTTTGTTTTTCTGTTTAGTTGTTTGTTTTGTGTGTTTTATTTGTTTTGGGGGTTTTGTTTGTTCATTTTTCTCCAAGAGTGCCAATAAACATCTACATTGCAGTGGTTTTTGCCAATGAATGAATACAGGAAGCACTGATATTTCAAAGACAGCAGAAAATGAGATAGTCTTTTTCCCTAGAGGTGAACAGGTTTGGGAGAAGAAAGCAGTCACACCTGTCCTTTCCCAATCATAGGACTAGCAATTTCTTGTTTGTGCCTTTTCCAAACAATGTTGACTTCCTGGCTGGGCAATTCCAACTAAGTACCAATCCGGGGGTCCTGCAGTATTATTCCCCGTACCAGTCCTTGTCTGATTAAATTGATGTTGCCCTTCTGAAATCAATGGAATGAAGAGGTTTTATATTACCCAAGAAACTGTCTCAATGTAGAAATACTTCCTTTTCTATTCACCTCTACTAGTTTCAGTGGCATTTTCATCTAGCTTGGAGGTGAGTTTGAAGACTGCAGTATATATGCTGCATATATATATATTACCTTTTAAATCAGCTACCAGTACTCTAAGAAAGGGTGATGCAATCTGTTCTCCTGTTCTTTATAAAACGGATTCAGTCTTCTCTTTGAAACTTCCAAAGCTTGGAGTCCACATGTGCTCAGTGCTCCTGGAAGCTTTCTGAGAGGCCTCTCAAGCAAGATAATTCATGTGTTTTACACACAGAAATGTGGAAAGAACATATCTGGGTATGGAAAATGCACTTTTTTTCTGCTCATGTTGGTGTTTATCTGTATTTCACCATGAAGTATTCTCCCTCAGAAAATTTAAGGGAGAAAATCATAACATTCCAGTTTAGGTGTGGACTTTGGTATCCAGAAAGAGTGATTTTGTTTTAAATCAAAACATTTTTTGTTCGTTTTTTTCACAGATAAATCCTTTGGCTGATTTAGGAAAAAAAAAAGACAAAAATAAAAACCACCAACAAACCAATCAACCAACCAACTTTTTAGAAAACTATATTAATCCTTTCTGGCAGACAAAAGAGTGAAAAGTTTTAGAGTTAACATTTTACCCCTTTTGCCAGTGTCGTGGTTTAAACCCAGTCAGGTAATTCGTTCGCTCACTTCCCCCCCTTTCTTGCTCTCCCCCTGCTCTCGGAGGGATGGAGAGGAGAATCAAAAAGAATGCAACTCCCACGGGTTGAGATAAGAACAGTTTAGTAACTAAGGTATAACACAAATCACTACTGCTACCACCAATGATAATAATGATAAAGGAAATAACAAGGGAAGAGAATACATCATCTCACCACCAGCCGACCGATAACTCGCCCCCCCCAGCCCGACCAAGCTCCGACCGATACCTCCTCCAACCCTGCAGTCTCCCAGCCCTTACGGCTAACTTCCAGTTACCTCCTGGGCATGACGTGCTGTGGTATGGAATACCTCTTTGGTCAGTTTGGGTCAGGTGTCCTGTCTCTGCTTCCTCCTGGCTTCCCTTCCTCCCTGGCAGAGCATGAGGCTCACAAAGTCCTTGGCCAAACCAAAACATCCTTGTTATCAGCTCTGTTCCTGAGCTGAAAGTCAAAACACTGCACTGCACCAGCTACCAAGAAGGAGAAACATGACTGCTACTGCTGAACCCAGGACAGCCAGCCTAGCTCATTTGTACTTATCTGAGATAAAAAAAACGCCTCATCCCAAAGCCACTCTCTAAACCCCTGCTACATCTCTGGATTGCTGCCAGCTGCTGCTGGCAAGTGCAGTGTACCACAGTTTATCAGAGCAGTCTTCCCTATTACCAAAGCAAACATAATCCCAGCAAGCACAACATGCTTTGGACTTTTGAGCAAACCAGTGCTGCTGTTACCTTTTCTTTTGCTCCATTCCTCCATTGGATTCCTCCAGCCATCAGATGTGTCTCAGTGGGATGGGATGCTGCACTTTACCAAGGTGTCTATGTGTGCTCTCCTGGTGTTATAAGGAGAGCTTTTGCCTTCACTGCAGCAGAAAGGAGAATAGCAAGCAAGATTGTAAAACCTTAGGCTACTGATGACCTTTAATGTCTGTCCTGAGCAATGATGCATCTGGTCCTAAGTTTAATTAAAGATCTGAAATTAAATTCTAACAAATTGCTATGAAGCCTTATGATCCTTAGAAATCAGTGGTTCAAACCCTGTTGATTGCATTGGATCTGGTCTTTGTCTTAAGGTGTTTCTGTTTTGTTCACATCCTCAGAAATGCTAAAGATGAGCAGTGTCTGCTCCTTTGATAGAAAGTCCTGCAAGTTCACAGAGATAGCCCAAAAATACATTGGGGTTTGGCCTTCTACAGACAATATAAACTTTATTTTTTTTAAAGTTTCACTTTGAAAGTTATATTTTCATTAAAGAGCAGCAATTCAGATTTTATCTTCTGTGCAAGTCTGGTAACATGAAGAGTTTGTTTGGTACATAAGTGAACTCATCCATGACAAATTACATGGAAACTATGGAAACACGCTGCTTAATGGAGTACAAGGTCAGTCTGCCTCATGCTAAAAAATTAATCCTCTGCTTTTTGCACAGGATTCTTGGGAAATAGGAGAAAGAGCTTCAGATTGGTAAGACATGGGAAAACTAAACAATGGAATTGATTAGAGTTACCTTAATCACTGAGAACAAATTACTCAACAAATTTCATTTTTCCTTTTTTATTGGTTCCCTTTATGCAAGAGGAAATGTTCATTTCTGCAATACTGATCAAATGATTTACCTGAACAAGTTTCCATTTCTGGAGCATTCACATCACTCACAGATGTGCCCTAGTGTCCCCTGGGACTCATGTGAGAGCCTCCCGTGCTGAACAATAAATAGCCCAAATAAGGAGAGAGGGTGGCTATGTGGGCAAGCAGGAGCCTGAGACAGGGCTGGGACCCTGGGGCATCTCTTGCTCTTCAGTGGCTTTGCTAGTGTTGACCATTGTGTTATAGCATGCCAAAATATTTTCAGGATGTCAGACGTGGATACTTTCACTTTCCACTCAGCCTGGCTGCAGGAGGGCTGGCTGTGTTCTGGGTGCTTGGATTCATCCCCATAATGAATTCTTGTATTTGCTTTCATGTCAGCAATTAGCTTCTCTTTTCCACAAAGGCCTTCCATCTAGCATGGCTTTATCCAGCAGGTGTCCTGGAATCACTGTGAGTACTTAGCAGAGCAAAATAATTTTTCATTGATTTTATCTTAGATTTACTTGATTTTGTGGGATTTGTTAAGATTTCCAGTTATTTTCCCCCTTCAGTATTTTCAGATTCTGATAAAAGTAGAACCAGGTTTACTCTTTTAATACTGAGATAACCCAGATGTTTGTTATTCAGTTTAGTTTGTGTGTATGAAAATAAAACCATACATTTGAACTCATACCATATGAAAATTACTACTGTGAAGAGATGTTGTGCATCTGCCACCTGTATCTTTCTTACTTGATCCTTCTCTTGAGCTGAAAGCAATACCGTCAGATTTGTTTAAAAGAATTAATCCTGAATTCTAAATGGGAGGAGTTTTATGGATTTCAGAAATAGGAGAAATGAACTGCTATATACATGAGCTTGTACAGACCCTTAGTCTAATTTCACTTAATGCAAATACTTAAGACAATGCAACAGTAGGCTGTATGAAGTAATTTGACCTCAACAGGATGTCAGCATATTCTTGAATGTTATGCTGATTTTGAATTCACAGATGTAGTTAATTTTGAACATTTTGGTGAAACAATGCATTCACAGCTACAGTTTACCATAGAGGTGTATTGTTTATAATGGTATTTTCTCTAGAGAGGCAGAAAGAGGGGGAGGGACTGAGACTCCACTACCAGCGGTTGTGACTCTGTCTAGGAACAACTCTCCAGGTCTGTACCTTGCCTGTGTCAGAGACCTCTGATGTGTGAGGAGCTTGGTTGTGAACGAGACTCAGTGTTGAACCTCAACCTTTCCTATCCTCCCCATCCATTTATCCTGAGGAGCAAAAATAAGCAAATTGTATTTCCATGCCTACATTTCCATTCAAAAAATTTTCCCAAAGGCCTCTCCTTATCAGTGTTTTCTTTTACCCATGAAGTTGAGTGACACAATTCTAGAACACATCCAGTCTTTGAGGCCTTGTGAAGTTTCTGAAGAGTAGATGTGCCTGTAAGTACTTCATGGCTCAGGAACACATGTTCCTGCCAGGAAGTCTGGGTATGGTAAGAGAGGAGTCCCAAAACCAGTAGTTTACAGGGAGCTGTATTGTTAAGCATGCAAGAGGCAATGTCTAACTGGACTGGTTTTGGTCTGTATGTTATGTTCCTCTGAGTCATTTCTTGAGGGGCAGCTGTGGAGGAAGGATGTAGCTTTGCACCTGTGTGAGACAATGGGACTTGGTCAAGAAGGGACATTTCAAGGGTGATAAAAGGAGATAGACAGCATGAGCATTACAGCATAGAGTCTCAGAAGAGCGCAGGCATAAGGTGGACCTCACAATGGACTGGGACAAAAGCTTCCTTGGAATTAGGGAGGATTCACAGGGTTCTTGTGACTGAGAAAATCCTTGAGTTGGCCAAAGCAAATCCTGACGGTTTGAACCAATTCTGCTAAGATTCTTTCTAAGAGGAAAGGTAGCTGATAAGTCCCTTTTTATTTGTTTTCTAGCTTTCCTGGTGACTTTTAATTATTCCTTCTGTAAGAAGTGAAGTATTTTGCTTCAAGTTCTTATAAAACTTGACATTTTGAGTTGTTCCTTTTATTTTTCACGAGGTAGAAAATGTTCTCACAAACCCACCTGAGAGCTCTGGTTCACCTGTGCTCGTCTCATAATACTACTAAGCTCCTGACCAAGAGTTGTTATTTTTTGATAGCGCTGAGTGTCTTGCAGTTCCATGATGTTTTGTTTTGGCTGACACCAATTTCTGAGTTTCATTTTGGAACACTAGCATTCAGTTTACTATTTTGGACAGTCACTGAAAACACCACTTTCCTTCTCATTTTTTTTCTGTGATTTCGGTTTTCTCTTCACCCTGCTTTAGTTCCCTCGTGGTCTATGGCTTTGCTTTCACCAAGCTTATGTTATAGTTGGTATTCTCTGAGTGATACCTGACTGGGTATCCTTGCTTATCATTTACCTAGTCTGCTATGAACCAAGAATGTATGCCTTTTTTCATAATCATAGCCTCTACTCTGTAAGGCCAGAACACTTGCAGAGAGCTGTTTTCTACTAGCCTTCCATTTAGGTTTATAGATGTAGACACAACTGAACCTTTTCTTTCTGAAGCTGCTTATACAGGGATGAATGATGCATGCAGGGAAAGGATAACTTAAACTTCCCAAGGAATCTTCAGCTGCCATTCAGATTCCTTCAATTAGACCCTCTGTCACATATACCTAGAAGGGTCATGAGTAATCCACTTTAAGCATTTTTGTAGCAGAAATTCACTTATTTGTGGGTTGATTCAATATTACCGTAGTCTTATGAGGTAAGGCAAATGTTATCTCCTGAGTGTGTTTTTACCCACTTTTTGTTCAATGAGAATAAACTCATATTGAGCAACATTAATAACTTCTCTATGTGTGGGTTGCAAATGGGTCCATGATTACCCTACTCTCAAACTTAAACCAAAGGCATTTCTGAAAACACAGTACACACTTGTTCTCCTTGTGCTAACCCCTTTACCTCCAACTCAGCAACCTTCTTCTCTAGGCAGATGGTTCCCACCGCCTTTCAGCAACCCTTGACACCCTGCCAACGCCATGCCCAACCATCTTGTCATCTGTCTTGTCTATAACCCATTTCCCTCAGATATGACAGACTACAGTCTCCTCTTTTTCCCTAAAAAGAAACGCTGAACCAACACGCCAGTACCCAGAAAACCTGGTCAAACGAATGTGTTGGGGGATCAGAGAGGGGGTGGAAGGCTTCCCTATGGAAGATTTTTTACTTTTCAGTTGATAAAACTAGAAACTGCCAATCTGGGGGCTATTTATTTCTTCCTGTTCAAAAAAAGCAAAACCACCCTCACTTCCTCCTCCTGGTCTGGTTAGAAATGCTGCTGAAGCACAATGTGGGAACTCTAGTTCAACACCTTGTGCACCTGTTCTCTTCTGAGACTTTCTGACTCCCCCTTCCTCTTAAATCATGTTGCTGAACCTCCTGAAACTTGTCTCTCTGCTTCTCATAGGAAACCTAACCCAGAGAAATGGAGAGAGCAGGTGGCATTTCAACATCATGCCAGTCAATGTCAATTTTTTGGCTGAAATCTGGGAACTTTTCAGAATCCAAATGCTTTGGTTTTCAATTTTCTCTAACAGGATGAAATTTTCAAGAGAAGAAGCAGCTCTACTTTTATGGTGAAAAAAAAAACAAACCAACCAAACAACAAAACCTCAAATCAAAACCACCAAGAAATGCTTATTCCCTCAATTTCTCTTGAAAATAGTTTGATCTATTTCAGTAACAAGCTGTCTGCTGCAGTGTGTGAGGTAGCCATAAAATGTGACTTTTCTTGAGATGTTGCTGTAAGATCTGCTGTCTCCAAGCTCCATAGTTTTTTTGTCTTTGGTACTCCTGAAGTTGTCTGATCATAGTACTCTGGTCAGATTTTCTTTGCATACTAAAATACATCATGTTCTCATCTCCCAGAATTAGGCTTGCACATAAATCTTTGTAAATTGGACCCAGGAGTGCCAAAAATTTATAATTGGGATCATAATATATCTTCAATAAAGAATCTTTATATAAGATTTCACATTTGAAGCTAGATACGTACCTTTCTAGTTTGGGGAACAAAATGGGGCAGCCTCTGCCCTTAAAGTCATACTTATAAACTACAGTTAATCCAGTGCCTCCCACTGGCTTTCAGTGATGTATTAGTCAACATCCTTTTCTTTCTCTCCTTATGTTGTTCCCTATATTGTTTAGTATATTTGTTTTTGCATTCCTCAGTTCTGCAGTGATATGGTTTCTCGGTTGTGTTTGAATTATTGATATTGGAGAAGGTGTGTTTAAGAAACACTTCTGATTTTCCTTACATTTTTAATACCTTAGTATGGTATTCTTAATAGGATAGTGCTAGTACCACATAGGGTTGCTAAAGAAGTACTTTCAGAAACTTTTTGAGTTTTCTCTGTGGCTGGTGTTATGTATATCAGAAGACATAACCCCAGGTAAGGGATCATAAGAAATCAAGGAAAATGCTGCTGTAATTTGTCACCATGCCCTATAGATATATGTTATCATGAGAATAGTATTTATGTGTACCTTGAAAGCATGCCAGTGGGTGTAGAGAGGTAGATTCATGATGTGTTTCTCAGTGTTGTGTTATATGTGAGGATAGTTGTTCTCTGAGTTTTAATTTTGATTTAGTTTTATCTCATACACATAGAGTTATCGATGAGAAATGTGAGCTTAACATTTGGTTATCTGTGCTAACTTTTGAAAACCTCACTTATAAATTCCATTTACAAGCCTAACAGAGGCCTAAAAAGTGGTCAGTGGCAAACTGAGAGAGCTGCTTTCTTCTGGAACATTGAGCTGTTATCAGAGAGTCTATAGGGCTGAAAATCCCATCATAAAGACCAGACTTGCACTCTATGACTTTCAAAAGCAGCTTGGTGTCTTGGGTGACAGTTAATACACTGAAAACTGGTGACACCTTTGCTCTTAAGCAATTTAGGTAAAAAATCACCTCCTGTTTTTTATTTGATGCTAAAGCTACAAGAGATAAAATCTTGAAAATGACAGGTGAGTCAGGGAGATAGTGCTGCTGTTTGCACAAAACTGAAATGATGACCGACCAGGCTGGGTTCCCACTTTCTCTAGAATTACTGAAGCTCTTGAGGACAGAGTTGCATTAGAGGTCTTGATATTTTTGCTTTTGTCTAATTCACCCAGGAATTCTTTTTAATACATCACTGTCTTCCAGTGATTTTTACCTCTAATTCTGCTTTTGCATTTGTTCCAGCCTGGACAATGGAAATCTGATTGATCTATTTCTGTCCACAAAAGACTTCCATGTTATCACGTAGCAGCCAAGCAATAGCAGTGGGAATCAAGAAGAAATTTTAGTTTACAGGATTTGATAAACCTTACCAAACGCAACTGCTCATATTTTGTATTTTTGTATTAAAATGCTTGAAGAGACACAAATCTGCTCTCCTTCGATTTAACATAAAAAAAGAAAAAACAGTTAAATTCTTAACATGGATGTAAAATGCAGAAGGAAATAAAGAATAGTAAATGGGGTCCTCTGATCAGGGTCTTTATCTTTCCTAAAATTCCTTTCTAAAGAGTTAAATGCGTAACACTGTTTAAAAGAAGGTGAATAAGTAAACACTATCTATTGACAGCAGCTTCTTCAGTATGCAATATAACCAGATTTGTTTAGAAAGCTTCAGGTTCCGTGATGTACTTTTGATGACATTTAAATTTAGCATTCATACTCCAGGGTGAACAGAGAGTTTCCCTTGTGCAGAAAGGCTTCCCTTTTCCATGCAGGGGTGAATGCAATAAGGATTCTGCTTGTAGCACCATGGATAGCATCCAGAGACAAAGTCATGATTGCAAGTGAAAACAGCTCCCTGTTTGTCCCTTCCTCATTAAATAAATATTTGTTGAATTAATAACTGCTTATTATTTTAAGCAGTTAGGTTAGTATAAAAAGGGAGAAAAATAATCTGCTTGTACTGGCTGAGGCAGCAGCCCTGCTGACTGCCTGAGCAAGATAAACAAGGGTGGAAGAGGGAGCAGACATTCACGCGCGTCATTGGAGAGTGCAAGTATTACTGAACATGTGCAGACAAAATATCCATTATTTTTCCCTTGAAAAGCAAGGAGGCCAGTCTGGGAATCAGGATTTGGCTAGTCCATGTAGTCCATGGTTCTTTTCAGCCCCATCCAAAGGCCTGCTCAGTAGCTCTCCAGGGAACTGGGCTGTACCAGTGTTACCCATCATAGATCACTGGAGACCTTATTTCAGGAGGAAGCTCTCTGCCTGCTCTGCTCACGAGCTAGCATGTCCCATTGCCTGAATGCTGTCCTCCTCACCAGATTTAAGCAGCCTGTGTACCACCGAGTACCTGTTGGGTTTTTGGTTCTGTCTCTTGATCAGAGGAGAGACATGGGTTTGTGGTGAGGCACTGAAATGTTCTGAAAACACAATTTTGTATAGCTGAATGAAGTCTGATAGCTTGACTTTGTGAACAAAGATTTGGGAAGGGCTTTACCCATGCTTACTACAAGCACAGGGTTTTGCAAGTGTGGGTAAACCCTTTGGGCCCGCGCAGTGGATTTTTTAGGTGAGGCACAGCATGCGCAGAACTGGCCCCACCATTTACACCTGAGGTTTAACTGCCATGGCCTAGCGAGCTAGGACGGTGACAGCAAAGTGCGCAGGTCGTAGGTTTGGTTAGAGTGTCCTCTTTGATGGAAGGCCTTACAGAGCTAAATGAGCTACATCTGCCCGGTTTTGAAGTTAGAGTTGTCCTTCTAGGATAGTTGCCCAAAGACTAGTGAGCCCATCCTGCCCATGGACACACTTTGTCTGACCCTTCAGTTGAGACCTGTCTGGCATGGGAGACCCTACCGGAGGCATATGGCACCACCAGCATAGCTCTCAACCTCACAAGGGCACACAAGCTCTTTCCCCACCACAAGGGAGTGTCCGTGAAAGAGTGAATGAAGTCTACACTGCTCTCAAAAGCAGATGTCTTACCTTCCATGTTCTTTGTCTCTCCTTATTGGTTTCTCAGCCCAGTTCGCCATGTGCCTGCCTAGAGGGCTGGGAAGCCATTTGGGAAGGTGGAAGAGAGAGACAGGATGGCTTTACGGAAGGAGCAGGCAACTGTGTGTGTGGAAACAAGTACTACAGAGGTGGCTGTGAAGACATAGTCAAGGCAGGCGTGACCCTTGAGTGTTCACAGACCAGGTGCTGTTGGTTAGGAGGGGAGGAGAGGTAGCATTAGTGGTAGCATTAGTGAGCCCTTGCTGGCAATAATGTGTTAGTTCTGGTGGTGGACATCCTGAAATCCAAGATTGAAAAACTTGGAAAAGAGCTCTGGATCTGGGATTGTGCCCTGGAGAGACTGAACTTGAAGGTGACTTTAGTTTAACAGCTCTGGAAAATGGATGTCCTCTGAGACTAGGGGAATGGTCTTCAAATTAACAATTACACAATGTGATGGAAGAAGGAGAACAGGAAATTCAGACAAAGTCATGCTGGAAACAGAGTGATTCTGACAATAGGATAATTCCTTACTGAAACTTCTATATGAGTGATATATGGGATCATTACCACCTTAGGCATGACTGAACAGGCTTCTAAAACATGGGCAAAAGCCTCAAAGAAATTGTGGGTTTGATGCTGGTTCTGGGGTGGGAGATCTTTGGTCCAAAAGCTGCAAGCTGGTACAAGGCTTTAAACAATTCTGTATGGTTCTTTAGAGGGAAGACTTTGTTAGCCACACTGTTTTTAATTTACGTACCTGGGGTATTTTTCTGTGTCTTGGAATGAACAAAACGCTAATCTTCATGTTATGTTGTCTTTCATTTAAAATTGCAACATTTGAGAGGGATTTCCTTTCCTCCCCCCTGAGTTATTCTTTTTCTCAGGTTTTGTGGCCTGGAGGTTTTCTGTCCTTTTTTATTTATCATCTCATATTGCTAGGATTTGAAGATATACAGTAACGATGCAGGCTGCTGCTTGAGTTTTTTGACTGGTTTCTATTTTTAGAGAGCTCCTAGCTGCACTGAAAACAAGCAGCAGCAACTGTATTGGCCCTAATATACAGCACAGTTTTTATCAGAAAATTAAATGTGAACAACATAGCTTTCACTGTGTCTAGGGACCATGCAGAATGTGATCCTTTTAAGGAACATACTGTACCTATATAAGTAATAGGTCTTGCTGTGGCTGTCCAGACCCTGCCTCCCCCCATGCAAATGAAACCAGAATTGGTAACCTTGAGTCAGCATCCTCACCACAGCACTTCACTGTGACCAGCTGCATTAGTTCACCCTATGGAAACTGATGAACTACAGCTTTTCTGCTGTCTAGCTGGCCATGAAATACTTAGCAGGCACTGGAGCTCATAGTGCTGCTTTGCAAATGGATACCTTAACCAGCCCAGAGGATGAGGCTGCCTGTCTCTTCTGCCCAAAGTTTGATTGAAAAGTGGAACATCTCCTCCAAGAAGGGAAGAGTCTGGTACCTCGATCCTCAGAGCAATTAGAGATGGTAGAAGAGCAGGGATTAACTCTTCATTCTGAGCTGGCAGAGCAGTGTCTGTCCCTCAGTTTGCCAGACTCCAGCTGAGCATCCTTTGTGCAGTTAGTCATGGTCTCTTCTCTTTGTCAAAACACTGAGCCCTGATGGGAAGTGTGATGGGAACAGTTGGCAATGCCCAAAGCTTTCATGGGTCAGAATAAATACAATTTAAAAGAAGTCCCTGCTCAGCATTTGGTATAAATTTTTACTAGCGTTTGTGCTTTAGACGAATAAGGAATTCCCAGTTTTACCCTCTCATGCAGCCACCTTCTGTGTAGCTCAAATAAGAATGGTTCTCAATAGGAGAAACCTCCATTTGGGATAAATAAAATTAAGAAATTTTGCTAGCAGTTTCCTGTGTAAGAAGCTTTTCCTGTGAAAGACTTTTTGAAATTGATTTTCCTGATATGTGATTTTCTTTTTTACACTTGAATATCCTCTGAGGGCTCATCTGGATTTTTTGCCTGGATTACCTGAAGTAAGAAAGTTTTAGCTGAGCTGCTTTTGAAGAAGAAATGCCAGTATTAAGAAAGATTCTGTCTGATTTTTGTCACTTCTACCATTTAAAAATATTCCTAAAGTTCAAATTGAAAAATGGTGAACAGGAGTAAGTGAATGGAAATGCAGACTGAATTGTGGTATGTTTTTTTAACAGATTTGAAAAGATGCCTTTTCTGAGCCAGTGTGAAAACATTATCCATGCCAGGCATTTAATGCTAAGGTGCCGCTCTGTTAGGTATATAAACCTGCCCAGGGTGAGTGAAAAGTCTTGTACAGGCTATATTACTTTTCACATTTTCATTTCACTCTTCTTCCTAGTCATGTTCCTAGGTCTTGCCCTATTTCTGTATATATTTTGAGCAGTGATTGTCACTGAGCAGACTGTGCCCTTGTTTCAAGTCCAGGGTCAGGCCCTTTTGTGTGGTCAAGCTGGTGGCCCAGGACCTCCTTACGGGCATCAGTCAGGCACTATGAGATTTATATGAGGGAAAACCCTCAGCATGCACTCAGACTCTTCCATACCACATGGAGAGATCAAACACAGTCCAGGCAGTGAACTTCAGTATCTGACAGCTCTGTCCCCAGCAAGTATCTTCATAATTGCCTGTTTTAAGTCAAACCCACTTAAATCTGCCGAAAGCCAGCTATGTGCCCAGAATCTGCATGGAGTGTGGCTCCTGGTATTTTTTTATTCCAGCTGACATCCTGGTTTTATCACCCTTTCGTCATCACAGACCAAACCCATGGGCTGAGGAGTAAAAGAGAAAACCTCACTGTCCTGTTTTCCAGCTTGAATAAGATCTCAGGGATGTTTGCTTTGTGACTATTCTTAATTAATTCTGTCTAGCATCTGATTTAAAAATATTTTAGATGAAGTCAAGCTTCCTGTAATATCATCTGTTCAAGGCAACACCTAAGCTGAACTGTAACTGTACACACAGTGCCCTGCTTGTTTCTGAGGAGGAGTGAGTTTGATCCAGGAATGGAAGACTTTCTGGAGCTTCCATATCCATTGCTCTAAACTTTTAGCTTAGGATGTTTTCTGGACTTGTAAAAAGCATGAGACCTCTTTACTTTTCTATTTACTTGTGGTTGTCCTTATTAATTTCTCCTTTTGCTTGCCGATCCTAAAATAAAAATTCACATGGCAGCGTATTTTGGCCTAACTAAAGGCAGATTAGAAAGTAAGTGCTTGAAAATAGTTTGGTTGTGATTTTTTGGACCACAGTAATTGGAAAGTCTTTAAAATAGAAGCCCTTACAACTTTTCCCAGTGTTATCCCTCTTTACATCAGTCAGCATTATTCTGACTTGCTCTTTTTTTAACCCTCTCATTCTTTTATGTGCATTGCTAGTTGATAAGTATGATTCTAATGTCCTTTCTAGGGGATGTTGCACTCTCTCTTGCCTGGTACCCCCTTCGATAATGAAATACATTGTGAAGCTCTGGGAAAGACAACTATTATCTCTGTGTGATGAAAAGAGCAACACATGAAGTTAGGTACAATAGCACCTATTGAATCATTTGGGTTGAAATGGACCTATGGAGGTCTTCAGTAGGCACAGCACTCCAGCTTCACAGGCACTGAATAGAGAGAAGGATGACTTCCCTAAACTTGTTGGCTACATGCAGTTGCTCTGGTTTTGCTGCAGGGACACACTGCTGATAAAATATAGCCAAAAGTGATAAGAGATTTACAAATGGCCCTACAGTGTGAAGAACATTGATGCAAGTGGTAACGACCTGAAAAGTAAGTGTATGTATTGCTCACACCCCCACTGCCCTTGTTGATATGAGCATCTATGCATTCTGTGTTCTGAAAGATGACTACATCCCCTTAGGCACAACTTGTGGGATTTACCCAAGCTCAAGGTCCAGTTGTAGGAGAATGCAGGGTAGTCAAGCTTCCAAGACTGCAGACACACCCAAGTGAGGCACTGCACATGGCAGTCTGACAGTCTTGTTTTTTTTAGCTGGTGAATCAAATCGCTAAGCCACTGTCCATCATATTTGAAAAATCATGGCAGTCAGGTGAAGTTCCCAACGATTAAAAAAAGGGAAATATAACCCCCATTTTCAAGAAGGGGAAAATGGATGACCCGGGGAATTACAGACCAGTCAGTTTCACCTCTGTGCCTGGCAAAATCTTGGAGCAGATTCTCCTGGAAGGCATGCTAAGGCACAGGAAAATCAACAAGGTGCTTGGTGACAGCCAGCATGGCTTCACTAAGGGGAAATCCTGCCTGACCAATTTGGTGGCCTTCTATGATGGGGCTACAGAACTGATGGACAGGGGTAGAGCAGTTGATGTCATCTACCTGGACTTGTGCAAAGCATTTGACACTGTCCCACACGACATCCTTGTCTCTAAATTGGAGAGACATCAATTTGATGGATGGACCACTCGGTGGATAAAGAACTGGCTGGATGGCTGCACACAAAGAGTTGTGGTCAATGGCTCAATGTCCAGCTGGAGACCAGTAATGAGTGGTGTCCTTCAGGGATCAGTGTTGAGACAGCTGTTGTTCAACATCTTTGTCGGTGACAAGGACTTGGAGGTGATGGTGGATGAGAAAATGAGCATGAGCTGTCTTCAGTGTGCACTTGCAGCCCAGAAAGCCAACCGTATCCTGGGCTGCATCAAAGGGAGCGTGACCAGCAGGTCGAAGGAGGTGATCCTGCCCCTCTACTCTGCTCTTGTGAGACCTCACCTGGAGTATTGTGTACAGTTCTGGTGTCCCCCCCAAAAAAGGACATGGAACTGTTAGAACAAGTCCAGAGGAGTGCCACAAAGATGATCAGGGGACTGGAGCACCTCCCGTATGAAGATAGGCTGAGAAAGTTGGGGCTGTTCAGCCTGGAGAAGAGAAGGTTGCTTGGAGACCTCACAGCCGCATTCGAGTATCTGAAGGGGGGCCTACAGGGATGCTGGACAGGGACTCTTCATTAGGGACTGTAATGATAGGACAAGGGGTAACAAGTTAAAACTTACACCGGGGAAGTTTAGTTTGGGTATAAGGAAGAAGTTCTTTAGTGTAAGGGTGGTGAGGCACTGGAATGGGTTGCCCAAAGAGGTTGTGAATGCTGCATCCCTGGCAGTGTTCAAGGCCAGGTTGGACAGAGCCTTGGGTGTCATGGTTTAGTGTGAGGTGTCCCTGCCCATGGCGGGGGGGGTTGGAACTAGATGATCTTGATGTCCTTTCAAGCCCTGACTGTTCTATGATTCTATGCTTCTATGCTTCACTACAGGCAAGCTCCAAAGTAGATGTTAGAGGTGAGAGTTGGGAGCACTGCTGAGGTCTAGCCTGACCCAAAACTTGAACTTGTGCACTGGTAAGGTACTAGACTGCAAATCAGTGCTCAGCACAGTTGTTTCTTCCAAAGCAATTAGCTTATCCTAATATAAAACATACCTCACATCCCCCTTTTATTGGTATGTGATGCAAATCTCCGCCTTCTCCAAAACAGATTTTTAGTTGCACTTGTAGTTGCAGTCCACCATTTCATCCACCACAGTCTGCCTAGATCATCCCTTCATTTTAGACCTGGAGTTCAGGCCCCATCCTCTGTGTTTGTGTCATTAGATTCTGAGACATTAAGGTTTGAGTTAGATGTCCTTGAGGGCAGTTGCAATGGAATGAAACATCAGTATTTCTTTTTTCTCCAGGGCTTTTGTTGTTGCACAGAACCACAAGTGGGAGTGATAGCCAGGATGGTGTGTGAAAGCAGCACTGTTGAGGAAGCTTATTTAATGTTTTTCTTGCTGTGGGCTGGAGCTGTGGATACAGCAGAACATCAGAGAGCAGGGTAAAGGGTCACATCCTGTGTGTCCTCCCCAGGGGCTGCATCCCTGGAGGGTCCTCACATTCTCAGGGAGAGAAGGTTTGTACTTCTCTGCACCAGAAGTCAGTGGACCAGAAAACCATAATTTAGATCCAGAAGAGGCTGTTTATAATACTCTGTTCTCAGATCCTGCCTAACACAGGCCAGAGAATTCCTTCCAGTAATTCCTGCTTTTGCGCATTGCATTGCAGCCTCTGTTTGAGCTAGAACAGATCTCTCAGAAACAGGGATTTATTCATGTTTTAACAACACTATGGGGTGCAGAATTTGCTGCTTCCCTTGGTAATCTTTTTAATCTAACCAAGCCCCTCAATGGGAAAATAGGCCTCAGACGATTCCTGAATAAGATGGGACTTTAAACTCCTTTATGAAATATTTTTTGAATAGATTTGCTAACTATTAGGAGCTTAATCTTACAATTCTTCATCTGGGAAAAGGTGATTTGACATCAGAAGCAGACCTGTCAGACACTGTAAGTCCATTTCATTTCACCTATTCCTCTAGATAGCTGAGAAATGCTGTAACATATTACTCCACTATCTTAAGGTTATTCTCATAGCATTAGCATTTTCAGTAATGCAAATAAGTGACCAGTGTTGATGCTGTTAATTAATCATATTTATTATTTTAATTTTCTTTGCTAACATGTTGTCCAGCTGCTTATGCAGATGGCAGTTAGGCAATAAAAGCCCCCAACCCCAAAAGACAAAATCGTGATGAACGGCTCTGTCTTGACTCACTCATTCCATGTACATTTGTTGATAAATCCAATGCTTTTTCTGCATCATTGACAAGAATCATGAGACACCTGTTCCTTTCTGTCAGTAGCTTGTAAGATGCCATTTTGACATTCTTTTCTTCTGTAGGAAGCCTGAGATCTGAGTGAGACTTTGGCTATGTAGGCAAATGAATTGATTGCCCTGAAATTCAGGGATAGTTAACAGAAGTGAGTTGAAGTGCTAATACTGTCTTCCCAGGTCTGTCTGTGCAGCCATTAAATATCCCTCAGGGTCATGCTAAGTACAAATGGGCTCAGTTCAGGCCATGCCAACCGGATCACATTTCAGACTCAATTTCACATCCTCTTTCCCTGAGATCAAAGTTTGGACAGCTTTTGGGATGTACAAATGAGTAGCTGTGGTTTGCAGAAGCTCTTGGTTATCAAGGCAATCTTCGTAAATTCTGAATCTTGGGGATAACATGCTGAAATACCCCTACTTTCAGGGAAGCAGTTTGGGGCTGAGAAGGCAGCAATTCATCAGTGACCCAAGAAGAAGCAAGCAAAAATAGATGGGTGAAGGAGTTCCCTGAGAGCCTGTTGGGCTGACTGTCCTCTTAGAACGATTTTTGTGAGCTCTGTGCAGATCAGGGATCCTTTAACATCCCTGACATATTCACTGCAAATGTGATGGTGCTGTCTTGTGTGTTCAGTTCAGCTGTATGGGGAATGAGGGCCAGAAATGTGGGACTCCTGAGAGATATTTGTGCATCCACCAATTCAGTTTCACCTCCATGCCTGGCAAAATCTTGGAGCAGATTCTCCTGGAAGGCATGCTAAGGCACATGACAAACAACAAGGTGCTTGGTGACAGCCAGCATGGCTTCACTAAGGGGAAATCCTGCCTAACCAATTTGGTGGCCTTCTATGATGGGGCTACAGAACTGATGGACAGGGGTAGAGCAGCTGACGTCATCTACCTGGACTTGTGCAAAGCATTTGACACTGTCCCACACGACATCCTTGTCTCTAAATTGGAGAGACATCAATTTGATGGATGGACCACTCGGTGGATAAAGAACTGGCTGGATGGCTGCACACAAAGAGTTGTGGTCAATGGCTCAATGTCCAGCTGGAGACCAGTAACGAGTGGTGTCCCTCAGGGATAGGTGTTGGGACAGCTCTTGGGACAGCAATCCCAGGCACAACTACAGGTTGGGCAGAGAAGAGATTCAGAGCAGCCTGTGGAGAAGGACTTGAGGGTGTTGGTTGATGAGAAAATGAACATGAGCCGGCTTCAGTGTGTGCTTGCAGCCCAGAAAGCCAGCTGTATCCTGGGCTGCATCAAAAGGAGTGTGACCAGCAGGTCGAAGGAGGTGATCCTGCCCCTCTGCTCTGCTCTCATGAGACCTCACCTGGAGTATTGTGTGCAGTTCTGGTGTCCTCAACATAAAAAGGACATGGAACTGTTGGAACGAGTCCAGAAGAGGGCCACGAGGACGATCAGGGGACTGGAGCACCTCCCGTATGAAGACAGGCTGAGAAAGTTGAGGTTGTTCAGCCTGGACAAGAGAAGGCTGCGTGGAGACCTCATAGCAGCCTTCTTGTATCTGAAAGGGGGGCTACAGGGATGCTGGACAGGGACTCTTCATTAGGGACTGTAATGATAGGACAAGGGGTAACAGGTTAAAACTTAAACAGGGGAAGTTTAGATAGGATATAAGGAGGAAATTCTTTCCTGCTAGGGTGGTGAGGCTCTGGAATAGGTTGCCCAGAGAGGTTGTGAATGCTGCATCCCTGGCAGTATTCAAGATCAGGTTGGACGATGCCTTGGGTGATATGGTTTAGTGTGGGGTGTCCCTGCCCATGGTGGGGGGGTTGGAACTAGATGATCTTAAGGTCCTTTCCAACCCTAACTATTCTACAGTTCTATGATTCTACGATCCACAGCACCCACTTGGAGGCCAGGTGTCCAGCAAACAGTAGTCACCTCAGAAAGTTCAGAAAATCTATTCGCTGGATTCTTTTCTCAAAACACACTGTGTGAATGAAAAATAGGGATGTTCTGTATTCTTGAGGATATCCAGGAGCCAAATCAGTCTCAGATCTCTTCGTGTCTGAGTTGACAGCTGAAGGTCTGAGCTCCATGGTACTGTGCCACAAAACAGGTGCAAAATCACAGTAGTGCTAGAACTACGTAATTGAATAGAAGGAAAGGAGTAGAAGAAAATTTCTGCACAAATGTGTCACTTGGAGGAAGAGAAACCAGGGTGGTTGTTATTTTGGAGATATCATTAAGTCCTTTGTAGTGGAGACATTACTGTATTTCGTTTCCATGGCTGGAGCTTCACTGTAAACTCTGCTGTATGGTGATTCAAACCTGTTTGCTGTCCCCCTGACAGTGGAGGACAGGCTGCAGCACAGGCAGGATTGCACAGGGGACTATGATGTCAGCACCTGCAAGCACCTTTCCACTTGAGTTAACCTTATTGCTATAAACTTCTGACTTCACTTCTGGGAATTGTGTGCCCCACAAGACTCCTAATATGATCACAGCTGAAAAGCATCTGAGAATAAGAATGGGATCTGAGTTTATATCAGAAACTCTGGGACTAGTATCTGCTTACTAGTTTAAACTGTAATGGCAATGGTGACTGCACCACATGCCCCTTTATATTTTTGTCCATTTATTTTTAGAAAGCAAAATACTTTAGTCACTTTTCCAACACAGCAAAGTGTCATACCTGGTTAAAGAATACACCCCTAGCAAACTCTGTGTAGAAATACATTTGTTCTGTCAGTCCTGATGAAAGCACACACTCCATTTCACAGTTAAGAGTCTCTAGTGACAGAGATACCAGAGCACAAGGATTTTTGTTATGGTAACCCAGAACTGGATTATAGTACCTGAAATACTTAGAAGCCATGACATAAAGGCTTCCCAAAGCCCCTGTCAATTCCATAAATTTGTACATCTCTACAGGCTTTTTACAGGATAATCCCGCTCCCCCAATATGCTCCTTAAAAACAAATAGAAATTACTTTAATGGGAAGCAGTTTGATCAAAGAAGTGCTACTTCAAACCTGTCCTTCACTGAGCTGGGACGACACTTGCCCAGCACATCTGCATGGTGAGAGAGAAAAGGTGCCGTTCCAGCTGCAAAACCACTTTTGCTGGATTTCTAAGCTCCTTTGTAGTAGTAGTACTTTGTGCTGCTGTATAAATCTTAGGGCAACCTGTGAATTTTGCAGTGAGTCTGATTCAAACCAAATCTTCCTGACGTTTTTACACTCATTAATTTTTTAACGCAGAAGCCACATTCCACTCCCAGTACCAAATTCATTCAGTTCTTCACCTAGATTAAAGTTTCATCCTCTCCAGGATACAAAAATGGTTCAGCAAAGAGCTGTTACCATCAATAGACAACATACGTATTCTGATAGCATACATTTCTTGCTATCACATTTCAGAGTTTGAGCCATTGTAATTACCTGGTTTGGTCTACTGCACAAAGCTTATTTTTCTTGCAGCCAGGTACTTTGTGATTGAAACGGAGTATGCATTTTAATCAGAGATCCAATCTTCACTTCAAAAGGTCAGATAATGGTATACTATATTATAGTAAAGCATTCTGCTCAAATGCTTAATTATTTTCCCCATTCAAAGTGTCTTATTCTGTACTTGAACTTTACAGACTTAAGACTCCAAGGATTGGAAATAGTTACATTTGCTGGTTTAAAGTGTGTTTTGCATAGGGCTTTTTTCCAGTTTCCTCATTTAAATCATGTTAAGTTTCTCTTTGGTATAGAAAATCCCATGTTCCAGAAAAGATAATGGATTGTGGTACTTAGATTAATTGGGTTAGAGCACACCTTCAGTTAAATTTTGTCATTGTTGTGATTAAACTGGCCATGTCACATTGCTTTGAAACTTTCTGCCACTTATTTTGCCAAATACAATTCTTATCTATTTTCAATAAGTGCAATTTAGTGGTCTTATTGCCGGCAATTTCATTAGCCAATAAACCACTTCACAACTACTTGTTGCTTTTAGCTTCATAACATGATCGGCTTGGGAACCAAATTACTACTTCATAAACAATTCTCATTTCTTTTATGAATTGTAGGCACCTGTGTATTCTTTGTATATTTTTACAAGTACTTCTCACCCTTATCATTCGGTATCCAGCTGATTCTCAGCATTGGTATAAATCCACAGATGTCACTCTGTTCACTCAGCACTGAGCTGCTGAGAGCTTGGTCCCAGGTCATTTCTTCTCCAAATTTTGTATAGGAATGCATTTGTTTTATTGCTAACTCACTGATAAGCCTCTCTTGTGGATAGAAAAGCCTAATGGGAATGGGTTACCTTAACATGTGTGCTAACCAAGTGTGGACATGAAGATAGAGACAAATTGCACAGCAAGCAGTGTTGACGTGCTCTTCACCCATCAGTCATATTTATAGACTTTGGGAAGCTGAGATGCATGCCACATTGCTGTGGTCTTCCTGTTGAGTGTCCCTCTGCTCTTGTGCTGGTTTTGCTGTCATGTGAGGCCTCAAAGCCACATTTGCTCTATACAGAGGTGTTACTCACTAGCCTTTGGGCAACCATCCTAGGAGAAGGACAACTCTAACTTCAAACCCGGGCAGATGGAGCTCATTTAGCCCTGTAAGGCCATCCATCTAAGAGAAGGTGTTGTGGTTTAAACCCTAGCCAGACAGCTTGTTCACTCACTCCCAGTGAGTGGTGCCAGGCTGAAAGCAATCGAGTCCCCTCCCCCGGGGCTCTCCCCTTCCCTGCTCCTGTGAGGGATGGGGAGGAGGATCAAAAGAGTGCAACCCCCACGGGTTGAGACAAGAACAGTCCAGCAACAAATGTACAACACAAATCACCACCGCTACCACCAACGACAACAACGATAAGAGAAAATAACAAGGGAAGAGAACACAATACCACCGGCCAAGAAACGAGTCTGACCCAGAAGCCCGTGTCCTTCCGGGTAACTCCCAGTTACCCCCCACCCCGGGCATGACGTGCTGTGGTATGGAATACCTCCTTGGCTAGCCCGGGTCAGGCACCCTGTCTCTGCTTCCTCCCGGCTTCCCCTCCTCCCTGGCAGAGCATGAGCCTCACAAAGTCCTTGGTCAGGGTAAACATCACTTAGCAGCAACCGAAAACATCGGTATCACCAGCACTGTTCCCAGGCTGGAAGTCAAAACACAATGCTGCACCAGCTACCACGAAGGAGAAAAATTGACTGCTACTGCTAAACCCAGGACAGAAGGGTACTCTAATCAAACCTATGACCTGAGGACTTTGCTGTCACTGTCCAAGCTCGCTAGGCCCTGGAAGATAAACCTCAGGTGTAAAGGGTGGGGCAAGTTCTGCGCACGCTGTGCCTCACCTAAAAAATCCACTGCGCAGGCCCAAAGGTTTTACCCACACTTGCAAAGCCCTGTAGCGACAGGTGAGGGATGAAACGGCAGGTGATAAGGTGCGCTGGAAGCCACATACCCAACCCTGCATGCAGGCTGTTCAGGACACTGGTCACTCGAGACTGACCCAGGAGATGACAGTCTTGTTCGACAACATCCTGAATGACCAAGCAGCCTTTTTTCAAGGACAGCACTGCTTGCTCCGTATGGAGAGAGGCCTAGAAAAGGTGGCCTAACCAAGGCTCATCTCCCCCTCCACCCGGCTGGCTAGCAGCCAAGGGGCATCTTCTGTTGCTGTCGATTAAAGACAAAGAGACAAAGGCATACACCTGCCTCCAAAGGTGTGTTCAGATTGACACTTGTATGTTGGAACATCAGAACCGTGTTTGATACAGTGGGCATCCTGAGCACTGTTCTGTGCTAATTGCCCACTAACTGCCCTGACTCATCATCGATATTGCTGCTCTCAGTGAAGTTCGCTTTCATGAGGAAGGTAGCCTTAAAGAACATGGTGCTGGCTATACACTCTACTCATCAGGCAAATCCAAAACTGAAAGTCAATCTTTCTGGAGTTGGCTTCATGATTAAAAACTCCATCATCTCTAAACTTGAAAATTTGCCGATAGGTCATTCCGATCGTATTATCTCGTTACATCTTCCACTACACAATAAGCAACATGTTGTTCTTTTCAGCATATATTCTCCAACTCTGCAAGCTGACCCTGCAGAAAAAGACAAATTTTACTCCGACCTGCGTTACCTCACTCAAAAGGTTCCTATAGACGATAAGATCATAATCCTTGGTGACTTCAACACCTGAGTAGGTAAGAACTTTGAAGCATGGAAAGGAATACTAGGCAAGGACAGTGTTGGTAGCTGCAATGATAATGGTCTCCTCTTGCTAGAGTTTTGTGCAGAGTAGCCGCTTACCATCACCAACACTATCTTCCAGCAGAAAGACAGCTGGAAGACAATCTGGATGCATCCTTGATCTAAACATTGGCACCTTATTGATTATGTCTTAGTGCGCCAGTGTTCATGATGTCTGTCACACCTGAGTAATGCCTAGTGCAGAATGTCACACAGACCACCCCCCTTGTGCATTGCAAACTTAACTTCCGCTTTAAGCCCAAACCTAAGAGGGGTGGCATTCCGAGGAGGAGGCTCAATGTTAATAATCTCCAAATAGCTGCAGTGAGGGACAGCTTTCAGACTAACCTTCCAACTAGGCTTGAAGACCATCTTATAGATCCTTCTCCTGAAGCGCTTTGGCAACACATTAAAAATAGCATCCTGCAGTCCTCTGTAGAATCCTTTGCGTTCTCCTAAAAGAAAAACAAAGACTGTTTTGAAAATAACAATCAGGAAGGCCAGGAATTGCTGACAAAGAAGAGATCTGCCCATCAAGCGTCTCACTCAGCCGCTTTGCCATGTAAGAAAAGCAGCCTTTCGTCTTGCATGTAGTAAACTCCAACAGAAACTTCAAGGCATCCAGAACAAGTGGTGGCTCAACTTAGCAGAAAAGTCTCAATTATGTGCAGATTTGGGTGACCACAGAGGATTCTATGAGGCTCTGAAAGCAGTGTATGGACCCACATTTCAGGTTCAAAGCCCCTTAGTGCAGATGGCCAAACGCTTCTTATAGATAAAATCTCCATTCTGAATCGTTGGTCTGAACATTTTCAAACACTCCTTAGTGCTAACCATGTAGTCCAAGGTGAAGGAATCCAGTACATTTTACAACATCCAGTGAAAAACAAATTGGGTATAGCCCCTACCATGGGAGAGACTCTTAAAGGTATTGATGACAAAGATTTGGGAAGGGCTTTAACCACGCTTACTACTATACAGCAGGTGAAAAGTGGCAAGGCAGCTGGGGTTGACGGAGTCCCACCCGAAATCTGGAAGCACGGAGGCCAAGCACTTCATGCTAAATTTCACAAGCTAGCTGTTGGGAACAAGGTAAATTTCCATCAGATTTTCGTGATGCAATCATCATCACTCTGTATAGGAAGAAAGGTGTAAAGTCAGACTGCTCAAGCTACCGAGGTATAACTCTGCTCTCCATTGCTGGAAAAAATCTTGCAAGAATACTATTGAACAGATTAGTACCTGCTATCGCAGAAGAACTTCTACCTGAAAGTCAGTGCGGTTTCAGAGCTAGCAGAAGTACCACAGTGTCCTGGGTTCAGCAGTAGCTGTCATTTTTCACCTTCTTGGTAGCTGGTGCAGTGCAGTGTTTTGACTTTCGGCCTGGGAACAGAGCTGATAGCGATGTTTTGGTTTGGCCAAGGACTTTGTGAGCCTCATGCTCTGCCGGGGAGGAGGGGAATCCAGGAGGAAGCAGAGACAGGACACCTGACCCAAACTGACCAAAGAGGTATTCCATACCACAGCACGTCATGTCCAGGATGTAACTGGGAGTTAGCCGGAAGGGCTGGGAGACGGCAGGGTTGGAGGAGGGATCGGTCGGTGCTTGGTAGGGCTGAGGGGGGCAAGTTATCGGTCGGCTGGTGCTGAGGTGTTGTATTCTCTTCCCTTGTTATTTCCTTTATCATTATTATCATTGGTGGTAGCAGTAGTGATTTGTGTTATACCTCAATTACTAAACTGTTCTTATCTCAACCCGTGGGAGTTGCATTCTTTTCGATTCTCCTCTCTGTCCCTCCGGGAGCAGGTGGAGGGCAAGAAAGGGGGGGAAGTGAGCAAACGAATTACCTGACTGAGTTTAAACCACGACACACAGACATGGTATTTATTTTCAGACAACTGCAAGAAAAGTGTAGAGAACAGAATAAGGGGCTCTATATAACTTCCGTTGACCTCACCAAAGCTTTTGACACTGTGAGTAAGAAAGGCCTGTGGCTGATCTTGGAACAATTAGGTTGTCCCCCAAAGTTCCTCAAAATGATTATTCTGTTACATGAGGATCAGCAAGGCCAAGTCAGATATGGCGATGCACTCTCTGAGCCTTTCCTAATAACCAATGGTGTGAAACAAGGTTGTGTTCTCACACCAACTTTATTCACAATCTTCTTCAGCATGGTGTTCCAAAAGGCTAAGGTAAACCTCGGCAAACAAAACAGCACTTATATTCGATATCGTACTGATGGGAGCCTATTCAATCTAAGATGACTGAAGGCCCACGCTAAGACCCTAAATATTCTTGTCCGTGAACTACTTTTTGCTGACGATGCCGCCCTTGCTGCCCACACAGAAGCAGCTCTGCAGCATTTAACATCTTGCTTTGCAGAGGCAGCAGAGCTTTTTGGGCTAGAAGTCAGCTTGAAGAAGACAGTAGTTCTCTACCAACCTGCACCACAGGAAGATTATCATCATCCCCACATTACCATTGGCAAGTTAGAGCTTCAGTCAGTTCAGCAGTTCAGCTATCTGGGAAGCATTATTTCCTCGGATGCCACAATCGACAAAGAGATAGACAACAGAATAGCAAAGGCATATAGAGCCTTTGGAAAACTCCATAAAAGAGTCTGGTGCAATAAACACCTGAAGAAAAGTATAAAGATTAGTGTCTATAGAGCCATTGTACTGTCTACTCTTTCATATGGGTCTGAATCATGGGTTATCTACCGCCATCACCTGCGACTCCCTGAATGCTTTCATCAGTGCTGTCTCTGTACAATTCTAAACATCCATTGGACTGACTATGTGTCAAACGTTACTGTCCTTGAACAGGCAGGGATCACCAGTATCGAGGCCATATTGTTGAAATTGCAGCTGCGCTGGGCAGGGCATGTCTCTAGGATGAAGGATCATCACCTCCCTAAGATCGTGTTTTACGGTGAACTTGCCACCAGCTGCTGCAAGAGAAGTGCCCCAAAGAAGAGTTATAAAGACTCCCTGAAACAATACCTTAACCTTGGCCATATTGACTACCATCAGTGGTCCACCTTGGCCTCCAATTGGGAGATTTGGAGACACACCATACATAATGCCGTTGTCTCCTTTGAGAACACACAGAACTAGTTATCGAGGAGAAAAGACAACGTAGAAAGAATCACGCCCTGCCAATACCACCCAAGGAGACTTTTTGTTGTGCTTTTTGCAACAGGATTTGCCTATCCCGCATTGGCCTTTTTAGTCATCAGCGTGCTTGTAGTAAGTGTGAGTAAAGCCCTTCCTAAATCTTCATTCACGAAGTCAAGCCATGATGATGATGATGATGACTGTGGCATCTTTGGTGGGAAATTTTTAGAATTACTTCTGACTGATGTGTTTTCTTTTATCACTGTATCTACAACTCAAGATCAGGATCTGAAGGCTAGAATGCTGGCCTACTTGGCCTGTGATCACTGTTTCCTGTTCTTTTTGATTCCAGATGGGACTGATCCGTACCTTGTGGGAAATATTTTTAGATCAGAACTTTCTGATTTGCAACTGCAGATGGTAACTGTGAAGTGTATGCTCAAAGGGGAAAGGACTTGGGATACTCAGTATAAAGCAAAATCCATGAGATGAGATTCAGTCCAAGTGTGTTTCCCCCTTAGGAATCATAGAATCATAGAATAGATAGGGTTGGAAAGGACATCAAGATCATCTAGTTCAACCCCCACTGCCATGGCCAGGGACACCTCACACTAAACCATATCACCCAAGGCTCTGTCCAACACCGCCAGGGATGGAGCATTCACAACCTCCCTGGGAAACCCATTCCAGTGCCTCACCACCCTTACACTAAAGAACTTCCTTATATCCAATCTAATCTTCCCCTGTGTAAGTTTTAACCTGTTACCCCTTGTTCTATCATTATAGTACCTAATGATTTGTCACTCCCAAGCATCCCTATAGGCCCCCTTCAGATACTAGAAGGCTGCTATGACGTCCCCATGCAGCCTCCTCTTCTCCAGGCTGAACAACCCCAACTTTCTCAGCCTATCTTCATATGGGAGGTGCTCCAGTCCCCTGATCATCCTCATGGCCCTCTTCTGGACTTATTCCAACAGTTCCATGTCCTTTTTATGTTGAGGACACCAGAACTGTACACAATACTCCAGGTGAGGTCTCATGAGAGCAGAGTAGAGGGACAGGATCACCTCCTTCGACCTGCTGGTCACGCTTCTTTTGATGCAGCCCAGGATACGGTTGGCTTTCTGGGCTGCAAGCACACACTGAAGACAGCTCATGTTCATTTTCTCATCCACCATCACCTCCAAGTCCTTGTCACCGACAAAGATGTTGAACAAGAGCTGTCCCAACACTGATCCCTGAGGGACACCACTCATTACTGGTCTCCAGCTGGACACTGAGCCATTGACCACAACTCTTTGTGTGCAGCCATCCAACCAGTTCTTTATCCACCGAGTGCTCCACCTATCAAAGTGATGTCTCTCCAATTTAGAGACAAGGATGTCGTGTGGGACAGTGTCAAATGCTTTGCACAAGTCCAGGTAGATGACTTCAACTGCTCTACCCCTGTCTGTCAGTTCCATAGCCCCATCATAGAAGGCCACCAAATTTGTCAGGCAGGATTTCCCCTTAGTGAAGCCATGCTGGCTGTCACCAAGCACCTTGTTGTTTGTCATGTGCCTTAGCATGCCTTCCAGGAGAATCTGCTCCAAGATTTTGCCAGGCACAGAGGTGAGACTGACTGGTCTGTAATTCCCTGGGTCATCCATTTTCCCCTTCTTGAAAATGGGGGTTATATTTCTCATTTTTTAATTGTTGGGAACTTAATCTGATTGCCATGATTTTTCAAATATGATGGACAGTGACTTAGCAACTTCATTTGCCAGTTTCTTCAGGACCCATGGATGGATTTCATCAGGTCCCATGGACTCGTGTACGTTCAGGTTCTTAAGATGGTCTCGAACCAGATCCTCTCCTACAGTGGGTCCAAGGTCTTCATTTTCACAGTCCCTTCGTCTGCGTTCCAAGACTTGGGTGTTGCTTTCAGAGCATTTGTCAGTGAACACCGAGGCAAAGAAGTCATGAGGAACCTCAGCCTTCTCCAAATCCAGGGTGGCCAGTTCTCCTGATAGCTTCTGGAGAGGGCCTATGTTGTCCCTAGTCTGTCTTTTGTTCCCTACGTACCTATAGAATCCCTTCCTGTTATCTTTAACATCCCTAGCCAATTTTAATTCTAACCGGGCCTTAGCTTTCCTAATCTGGTTCCTAGCTTCCGGGACAACAACCCTGTATTCTTCGCAGGCTGCCTGTCCTTGCTTCCACCTTTTATAAGGAATGAATTTCTCTCTCTAGTTTTTCAGATTAATTTATCCATTTCTAAGCAACAAAAGGCTACTTCAGCATGGTGGCTGGTCTGTTTACATGTCTACTGTTTGGTGACATAGAATCTTGACATACAAACTCTTCCATATTCCTGTGGAGTGTCTTGAATCAGAGTGTGCAGACTTGCTGCTGTTCCAACTACATTTTACTTAGAATAGAGAATGGAACAGTTTCATCCTGAGAACTGTAGAAAAGAAACAAACTATCACAACTAGTGAAGTGCTTGGTTGTAAAGACGTTTGCCTAGATATCAGATTTGGGATCACCATCTTTATAGACACCCTATAGATCTGTAACTGGTATGTATTGAAGAAGAATGATCTTAGCAGCCCCTTTCCTAATTGGGTTGGGTGAAATTTTGTGTTCTATTTGAATCATTAATTCTCCACCGATGCTAATGAACCTTGCCTGACTAAGGTTATCATCAAAATCAGTATATTTTTCTGAAAGGGTTTTGTTTCCGTCAGTAGGCAGGTTTTGATTAACAATAAAATTAATTATATTTCCCTCCCCAAAAGAATTCCTAAAAGTGTCCTAATTGCATGTCTAGCAAAGAACACAATCTGGTTAAAACTCAGTGATAGCTTATGGAGTTCAAGTCTTTGAAAGATCCCTTGCTCATCCATGTAGCAGATGCATAACCCAGGATATTGCATAACTATGTAGGCTATCAATGACAAAGAGAGCACAGGATTGTGCTTAAGATAGACAGAAAAATATAGAAAATTATGTGTCAGCAAAATCATCTCCAAGTATGTTTCAGAATTTTCTAGGAGACATAAGGGATCTTTGACCTAAGCTCAAAAAACCCCCAAAACATATTCTGTCTTACGTTATATATCTTAGTCACAGAGTGACACTTTAGGTTCACTCCAGCAGAGTCTGTGCCATCAGAAACCAGCATGAGTTCTCCTTCTCCTGTGACAGCATTAGATCAATCATGTTTTAAAGAATACAAGTAGTTGCACTTACACCAACTTCTAAGATAGTTCAAAACTGACACTTCGTGTTGACTGCAACCCGAGTTGCCAACACAGGTTGGAAGGTGAGAGAAAACAGAAAAAAAAATCACAAAGCTTTATTTTTAATATTCTTATGTAAAAGTTATGAAGGAATATGAACAAAATACCTAGAATTATTATTATAATTTTCTTTTTTTTTTTAAACGTGATAAAACCCAGGTTCTTCATTGAACTAAGAGTGCTCTTAACTCTTATTGAACATACATTGAGGTTACAATTTTAATGGATAGGTCAGGGTATTTTAAGTTCAGATGTCTGCAATAACCTCTGGGAACAAAATCTTAAAGGGCATCTTTACTACAATGACAGACCTAAATAGGGAGTAGAAAGCACCACATGGGTGTAAGTTCTCGGTGAATTCATTATGAAGGGCCAGTACACATGGCTTTTGAGAAAAACAGGTTTCAAGCCCACTGAAGAAGTTTTCCCTCATAGAATCATAGAATAGTTAGGGTTGGAAAAGACCTTAAGATCACCTAGTTCCAACCCCCCTGCCATGGCAGGGACATCTCACACTAAACGGTGTCACCCAAGGCTCTGTCCAACCTGGACTTGAACACCACCAGGGATGGAGCATTCACAGCTTCCTTGGGCAACCCATTCGAGTGCCTCACCTGGCTGTAGATGTTCATAAAAGCAATCATGATATTTCAACCATGATATTTCAATCATGATATATCAACCTGATGAAATCCATCTCTGGGTCCTGAAGGAGCTGGCAAATGAAGTTGCTAAGTCACTGGCCATCGTATTTGAAAAATCATGGCAGTCAGGTGAAGTTCCCGATGACTGGGAAAAGGGAAATATAACCCCCATTTTCATGAAGGGGAAAATGGATGACCCAGGGAATTACAGACCAGTCAGTCTCACCTCTGTGCCTGGCAAAATCTTGGAGCAGATTCTCCTGGATGGCATGCTAAGGCACATGACAAACAACAAGGTGCTTGGTGACAGCCAGCATGGCTTCACTGAGGGGAAATCCTGCCTGACCAATTTGGTGGCCTTCTATGATGGGGCTACAGAACTGATGGACAGGGGTAGAGCAGTTGATGTCATCTACCTGGACTTGTGCAAAGCGTTCGACACTGTCCCGCATGACATCCTTGTCTCTTAACAGAAATGCCCTACACTTTCCTCCTTCTCTTCCCATGTCCCTTGAGATGGCGCCACTGAATGAGAAGGTCCTCTAAGGCCATCCTGCAGCTGCACCTCCTGAAGGCTTAGCTGAGTGCTCTTTTAGGGGAAGAGGAGTGAGAGACACTAGACCAGCTATTTTCTTCACCTCCCTTTCCTCATGTCCACATGAAGTTTGTCCCTGTCATTTTGTTCAGGTGACAAGGGGGTGGGCATTGAAAAGCAGTAAGGATTACATTATTCCATTCTGGATCTTCTAGGAACTAGCAAGTCAGGATGGACTTGTCCATCTGGTAGTACAAGTCCTACCAGATATCAATGAAGAAACAAAAGTCAAGGGAATGGTACAGGCACTAAACTTTGTCCTTCTCACTTTAAAATGTTACCTCCATCCATAGGTATAGATGGGTATTTGGTAGTCACTGGTTGTGACTAGGCAATGAGTGCAACATCTGTGATGAGGCTAAAGGTAATGAGGACATACCAGGATAGTTTTTTCACTTCCCTATGCCTTAAACCTTTCAGTTTGTTACAAAGAAATGAAAAACAAAAGGTTATATTGATAAGCTTAATCATCTGAATCTGCTTTTCATGTGCCCTTGATACTGTAAAATCAAAACATCGTACCCCTGCCAGGCACTACAATGACAGATCTGAGGGTAATTAAAATCAGCAGCATGCTTAATCAGGACCCCTTACAGAGGAGCAGAAAGCTGCTCCTCCCTTTCTGTAAATGATTTATTCTTTAATAAAGGCAACCAAGATGGCAGCCTATGCAATGCACTGTGCTGTGCAAGCTGCTCTGCAGTGGCACATGGTGATTTGTAAACTTTCTCTAAAGTACTAATATCTATGTGAACAACTTGGAGGAAATGCTGCCTTCTTATTGTTTTAAATGCTTTCCCCAGTCATACAGGCCTGTTTCATTCTGGGTAAAGAAAGCAGTTGCAGGACTCATTATGCAGATATGAATTTTTAAATGGTCCATCTTTATTACCTTCTTGTTTCCTACACTGACTCTAATATTGGGTAACACAAGGCACAGAAGCTCAATCCCTGGGTCTTTCATGAGCTATCTAGCCTTCACCAGAAGATGCTAACTTCCTGTTATAGTAGGCCTGGCTTATTAACTTCATTTTCAAATAGTGAGGATGATGGATGTGGGTGAGATGTACCTTCAGCTGATTTTTGAAAAGTGCAAAGTGCAACAGAGGTAGCTGAAAACTAAGCCATTGTCCCAGTTCATTGTAGCTCCAGGAATCCCCTTGGGTGGAATTAATTACTCAAGTTAAGCACATGGGCTGCCCAATTGGCAGGTGGCATGAACCTCACAGCATCAACATCTTCAGATCAGTTTGCAACTGGGCTGGTACAGGCCACATATACCAGCTATCTACACATTTTATATAGGAAGAATGTGGCTTCATATGCTCCCACCCTGAAAAAAATACAAGTGAACAACCTACCCTGCGTGGTCTGCTACTGTCCCTTCATCCTTTCAGATGAGGTTCACTGCCCCATCTTAAATTGCTACAGCCACAGTTGCTTGTGGATGGGGTGGCCCTTGCTGCCTTCTCTCTCCAGCTCTGCCTTTTCCACCTGGAGCTCAAATCAAGCCCAGTGGAAGTTTTCATCTCAGGCTGCAGCTGGCAAAGCCTCGGTGGCGGACCAGCACGTAGCCCTGTGCACCCAACTTGACTGCTTCTCCTGTGGCAGAAGTGTTATAATTAGACAAAATACCACAGAACATGCACCTGTCACAGGTCAGGCCAGGATATAGTTAGCATGTATCAGAGGACTCACCTCCTGTGTCTTCCCACCTTTTCCCCTTTGGGATACATGACTATTACGCTAATCATCATAGAAAGGTGAGGTTTTAAAGTGCAAGAGGACAGCCACAGGGAAAGCAGGCAATTGCATGTGAACAATGCACAAGTGAGATAAGCACCTGCTGTTCTAAAGCATTTTCAAATGTTAAAAAAATATAATTGGGGCATAAGTTGAAAGAGTGCATAGGGTGCTTACATGAGCGATTGACCTTTCATCTCTCTGATCTTGGCTACCTCCAGGAACAGTTATATTGAAATGGCTGATGGATTAAGAAAAGAAATTCCATGTGGTAGACAAAATAAGGATCACATTTGCCCTTTCCTTTCAAGTCTTTCTTTTTCATTCTGAGTCTGCTAAATAAATAAATCCTCACATTGAGAGCTACCGTTTATTTATCTGCATTTCTGACATGAACCTGACTCTTTCATGCTCCATTCTGTGATCCAGGGAGACCATTCTGATATTCTAGGGAAATGTAACTGTGCATCTAGTTTCCTAGTGGTGAAGGCAACGTTTTTCAAACAGATCTGATGACTGTGGGCAATCACTTTGTGGGAAACATAAAAGGAACCTGCAACTTAGAAAATGCTGAGCCTTTTGAAAGCTGTCTGCTTAGACAGAATGTGATGGAGAAAAAAAGTTTGCTTGTTTTTTCCTTTTTTAAGCTTGCAGATGGAGCTCAGCTCTTATGAGAGCAAGGGATGAATAGCATGGATATGAGCCAGACATAGGACTGGTAGGCTGTGTTGCGACTGCCCCAGATAGATGTGTTGATTCTTTGGCATGAAGCATCCTCTGCTGTTCCCATCCCAAACAGCTCCTGATCACAGATTAACAGCTGAGCTGTGGTGTTGATTGTCATAACACTCATGGAGGGTGATAAAGGAGCCTGCTTTTTATCAGAGACAGAACTGGGAGAGTTAATTTCCTTCTAATTGAGCCAAAGTTTTCAGACCAGTTTGGTATGTTTTACTGATCTTGTTGTACAAAATCATCCCACTTGTGTGGCCCTGAGACTGAAATATTTGAAGATTACCATGTGTTTGTTAAGTATGCATAAGCTGGTTTGATGAGCAATGAAGACTGGAGCCTCAGATTCCTCTGCCTTTTAGGCTGAAGGATCCAGAGGCATCTCCAAAGTTATAAATAACCTACAACACTGAGGTGCCACCATTTTTAGGAGTGAAATACACTTGTAGCTGTGGTTAAAAGGATAAGTAGCCAAAGGATGAGTGAAATAGTTTCCTGAGGACAAAATATTCTGTGAACTCCTGAATGACCATGCAGTACAAGCAGGTTTTAGCTGTTACCTGAAGGGTGGAGGCTGGTTAAACACTTGGTGTTCTTCTGCTCTATTTGGGAATACTGAAGTGCTGAAGGGACTGTGGCAGGGTTTGAACTTCTGCCTAAAAGATGCTGACAAACTTCAAAGATGAAGAGTTACAATGATACCAGGTGTTTGCTGTATGTATCCTTGAGTAACTAGAAGACAAATTTCGTGTTTCCCTCCCTATGGTAGTTTTTTACCTGCCTCTTGCTCTTTTAAAATGAGCCTATCCTGCTGTAAAATCAACGCCAGATCTCCAACAGGCAGCACTGCTCACTGCATAAAAAAGCCTCCAAGGGAAATATTTTGAAAATGTTGCAACTTGTTATTGATAAAACTTCTGCCAAGGGACTTTGGCTTTGCTTGGCTGTACTTCTCTTTTGTATGCTGGTCCAAAGCCTGAAAAGGAAACTGGGACCAGGCAACCTAAGTCAGTAGCTCCCTGTGCTCACCACCTGCCTCACTATAGGGACAGTCTGGGGACACTGGCCCCAGAAGGCTGATAGCAGCATAGGCTTAGAGGGTTGCAGGTGGGTGACCTTCTCCAGTCCTGTCACCAGCATATCATGTTATTTTTGGCATGGAGCCCTGCCTTCCCATCTGTTTTGCCCTATTAATGCAAAATAGGTGATACTTAGCAGTTTGCCTGTGAAGCGCTCTGAACTCAGAATATTTCATTGTGATTGTGGAAAATGTGATTATTTTCTTCTGTGGTCGAGATGAAGCTCATAGTTATAGTGAGATGACAAGGGCTGATGTAGCAGGTACAGGCTGCTTCTGGTTCTGGCAGCCTCTCCTTGAGGAATACATGAAGAGGGCAGCCACGTTCATCTGTCAAGACAGTGGTTTTAGAAGGGTTGAAGGCCTTTGGAAGGTGAAAAGCCGTTAATTTCTCTGGGTTTTTTTTCTACATTTTTATAGTCTGGCATTGTTCATATTCACAATGTGTGGATTTTTTTATTGTTAAGTGTGAGATAAAAGGGCATATTGGTAATGTTGGATGAAATATTTCCAATCATTTCAAAAGGATTTTTAACTGTAACTCAGGTGGAAAATTAAATTTTTCGTTGGGGTGATCTTTTAATTTTGTGAACTGGACCCTTCCCTCAGAACAGGAATGCACACAAAAGCCAGCAGATCTATAATATGAACACAGAAAAGATTTCCTTTGAATCAGCACCATTGCATGTCCTGAAACAGTACTAGCTTTAAGTGTTCTGGCACGCTTTAAGAAATGAACCATCAGCAGGGAATACAAACAGACCAGAATTTGACCTACTGGCCATGGAACACACACATATTCTCTGGAAGAAAATGTCCCAGCAGGGTCTGGATGTGTATAACGTGTTCTGGCCTTTCAGATAACTGTTCATTTCTTCCAGATACTTTGTCCCCTAAAAATAATGCTTCTTCTTAAAGAGGCTTCTGTCATGCTGCTGAGACCCTCCCAAACAGGAGTGCATTCGCACTAGTTAGCCCACTTAATGAATATTTATAATTAATGAATATGGTGTAATTTGTATTCACTCAGTTTCCCTCCCTTTCTCTCCCCCCACTGCATGGTGGCATCAGAGTAGTTACAGGGGTTTTAAATGTGAAGGGATGATTAAGAAGAGAGGGGAAAGCAAATTTCACACTTCAGTTAGTGCTTTGGAGTCAGTCCCTCTGATTGCAGACTTCCTAACACAATCGGCTGCTCCCCACAGCTGTTGCTGAACATGAGAAGCAATCCAACTTGGCCTGAAGTCTCTGGTTAACAGCAAAGGTCATGGGAAAGCGATATTGTGGTATTCAACAAGTTAACACTGCAATTAAAGAGAGGCTAGGAAATAAAATCCTGTTGACGGCTGGCTTGTCAATGTCATATCTCTGCAGTCTGGCTGATATTCAGGACAGATGCCTACGAAAAGCAAATGAAATCTGTCCCTACTGCACAGCCTGCAGAAGGAGTATGTCTTTCATACCAGTAAAGGCACAGACAGGACTCAGAACTACTCAGATACACATCTTGGTCACATCCTGGCAATGTGCCTTTCTGCTAAAAATGGCGTTCAGTGCAGTGGACCCATTTGTTCTTTTCTACCATCTCCAGGCTCATGACTGTGGCCTCTTTCAGACACTTTATAACCCCCACCTCCCTGTTTCCTACCCATTTTAACTCAGGTGTGACTCAGTGAGGAGAAAGAAAGCACAGGAAACTTGTGATGCCTTAGATAACCCCATGGATTTTGCTCCCAGTACAACATCTCCAGAACGTCAGGCTGCAGGACCTTGCTCCCTGTTGCATGGAAGGGGTGGTTTGATATGGAGGCAGTATGTGGACATAAGGGTACCGTGAGATGTGAGCTGCAACGGTCACATTAGCAGCCCTTTGGCTACTAGCAACTTCTCTGGTCTCCCTAAAAGGTATCATTTTGACTTCATGGTATGTAACCCACTTGAAGGGGTAGACAGCATGTTGGGGTCTCTCTGAAGGTGGGAGAAGTCATCAAACAGCACTGTTTGGTTTTACACCATGGGGTAGCAGAGAAAGCGGAGGAGCAGCCTAGACCTCCCTGTTGTACATTTTTCCTGCACAGGGCGGTGCGTGGCACTGGGAGGACCTATTTGAGTCCAGCTCATTTGAATCCAAGTTGGTTTTCTCATAGTTCTCGGTTCCATTCCTGAAAATGGAACAACATGTCTTGGTGCTGCCCCAGTGCAGAGCTGTGCACCACAGCCTCTGTGTGTGCATGCTGCATTCTCCCCTTCCTCTAGGCTTTCTTCTAGGCAACTCTGCTCAAGACTTTTGCAGCGTGCAACACTTATCCCTGGAACCCTCCATGTTATTCCCCACCTGAGAAAACACTATTTAGGTATGTGAAATTTATCAGTAAGGGGGAAAAAAAGAGAACATCCTGGCTATTATTGCAGGTTGATGTGCTGTATGTAGCTCACTGCTGTTGCCCATGAACTATTCCTTAATGCTTGTCCTGCAAGAAGAGGAGGAGGTTCTGGTAAGATAATAGGCCAAAAGACAACTGGAACAGTGCGTCATAGCAGCATGCGAAAATTTTTAATTCCTCCAAATTACATTTTAAATGCTATTACTGAAGGTGGCTGGTCAGAAAATGACATTTTCATTCTGCAAGAAACTTAGAACATTATTATCAAACCAGCACTAGAAGTCAAAATTAAATACCAGGTGAAGTTTGTGAAATTTTTTTGTTCCTGAAACATTGAAATGGCTTTCTTGAAATGCTTCGTAATGGTAATTTGGAACATTTCACTCTTATTTCTGCTTGACATAATAGTAGCTAAAATTACTCTATCAAAACAAAATGATTTGAATATATCACAGTAAAATCACTGATGGAATTTGATACTTTCTTGCAAAATTTCCTGACTTTGTCAAAAAAGCCTTTATTTGGTAAAACTTGAACAAGCAGCCTTTTTATTCCATTGTCATTTGTGGTATTCTGTGTAAAAACAGAAAAAAAAATCAAAGACAAAGAACAGAAAAGCAAATTTGGATGTCTTACATTTAGATAACCAACATGGAGAAAGGAATCAGGGTTTTTGGTCTGTGTTCTGTTTTATTTTCCATTCAGTTGACCTAACAATTTAGTCTTGCTGAGTTCCCATCCTCTCTCCATGGTATCTGTCTAATCATGGGGATGTAATTCTATTTCGTAGCATCTCTTTAATTGCAGTGTTAACTTGTTGAATACCACAATATCACTTTCCCATGACCTTTGCTGTTAACCAGAGACTTAGGCCAATTTGGTTTACTTCTCATATTCAGAAACACATGCTGACAGAAAAATCCATTAAAGCTTTGTGATGGCCATCTTCCTTCTCTTCTTCCTTCTAACATGGAAGATGATAAGTTTCTGCAGCCCCAGGCTGTGGTACCAGACCTGAGAAGACTGTCCTGACCGCCATGGAAGTCATGTCTGCTGCATTCAATATGTTTGGCAGTGACTTAGAATCTGCCTCTGCACAGGATGCCTCCAGTCCCACTCTGCAATGTGCTTAGTCTCTGCTTTGCTTTCTTTGACAGAGGCTGTGACTTTCTTTCATTCAGAACTGAGCTCAAAGGCCTGTAACAGCTAGGTAGGGTTGTGTGTAGGGTGGAGGAGATGATAACTGTTAGATGCTGTTTCACAAACTGCTTCTTTTACTGGATAAACTTCTTCCCATCTGTGTTTTTGAAGACCAGTCATCCTTTGAACCACCTGGGAACTATAAATGGTACTCCACTGCATCATGTAGAAGGAGGGGCACCAATAATGCTTACAGGGGCTTGTGGATAGGAAGATCCTACCCATGTGTTAGCTAGTTACCCGCCTTTGCAACATGGCAGCTCTCTAACACTAATACTCCAATTACTTCTAACATATCAGCTTTGCTAGGCAGGGGCATACAGCTCACATTATTAACATCCAAGATACATTTCCATTAATAGCTGCTCACCAGTTCTTAATTTGATTGGCATATATTGAAGATATGTAGCTGAATTAAACTAGACTGAATGAAGAGCTACTATCAGAATTTCCAGGTATTTTTAATGGATTTTCCATTGTTGTCTCTATAACTACAATGAAATTTTCCTTAGGATGCTGCCTTGAAAAAATACAGGGCTCTTATAGAAAGATAATAAATAACCTGGCATACATTTTCCCCCACCCTATTCCCTTCTGCATGATTGATTTTTTCAGCACCTAATAACAGTTCTTGCCAGCACAGCAATATCATTTCTTAATCTTAACACACAGAAAAAAAAGTAAGTTTAGACAATATTGAAGTGAAGCAACTAAAACTTGGAAATGAAGTCTTGGCACTGAGTATGAAGTCTGCCATTTATTCAACTTCTAAAACATCCTAGGCTCCATTTTGGAACAGGCTATTGTGGATATTTTAATTCAATGACAGAACTTTGTGACTTCATTTGGGACTTTTACAAAGTCTATTAAATGTTCCAGTTCCTTTTGCACAATCACAATTGTCCTCTGTGACTGATTAGGTCGGGCTTTTTTTGTTATGGGGATTTTTTTTACCTCCAGCCGCAATAATCCAGACACATTAAGTGCTGACCGATTATTTTCAACATCTTGAAGAGCACTAAAATTTCAGCCAGGTTCTATAGCTAACTTGTTCATGCTATGAAAATTCATAGGATTTCCACAAGACCTGGCTTGTTCCCACACATGGTGCAGCTGTGCCAACTGATTATAACACTTTTGACAGATGTATAGTGATTGGTGAAGGCAGGCAAGGGAGAATAACGTATCACCAGAGTATAAGATCAGTCAGCTATAGCAACAACAAAAACCAACAAAGCTGTCCTCAAACTGAAATAGAAAGTAATGTTTTTAAAAGTAGACACTCACTTCTCCAGTAGGAGCCACTATGTTTTATTTATCCTATAGGGAAGGATATTGTAACATAAGCTCCATAGCCAACAAGTATTTGTGCTTTTATAACAATGTTATGCAAACTACCTGCTGGATAATGATTCTAAAGATGAGTCTATGCCTTCTAACTCTGCCTGAGCCAGGGATTTTATTTGCTTTGAATTCACCTAAATGTGCCCAATCAGAAATGCTGGAGAGAGATTTCTGCAGGAACTGCTCATCTCTTTGAGAAGTGCTACACCAAGCTGGGGAAAAGGGGTTAAGCATGGAGGCTTGATGCGTCATTTACGTTAATATGAAAGGAAGTGAATAATGAAATGACTCAATGACTTTACGGATGGAACTGAACACTGTGACCAGAAATAGAAGGTGCTGGAAGTGAAAAGACAGTTCAGGAAATGAGCAAATACACGAAAAGAAAGCTTGTCATTTGTCCATAGGTATTAACTTCAGAAGAGGCTGTCTATGTGGGGTACAGTAGCCATTCTAATGATAGATCATTACACACCTCAGGAGAAGTTCATCTCTTTCCCAATCTCTTTGGTCAAGTCTTCAGTTAAATGTATTTTCATTCCTGTTGTGTACCCTTAATAATGCTTGTGCTTCACAATACTGAACAGAGGAGGGTGTTCTGGCACAGCAGGCAAATGTAAAAGACAGGCATGATTTATATTATTCAGCAGGTCAGCAGCAGGCCTGAAACTAGACAGCAAGTCTTTTTGTGTCTCTGACTAAGAACTGATGCTTTCTTTTACTACTTGTATCTTGGGAGATTACAAATGAAAACACTAAGAAATAATACCACAATAAATTTACATGTGGCTATTATATTATGGAATTACACAATGAGTATTTTAAGACAACAAAGGTGATCATAATTAACCTAGCATTTTAGAGACATTCCATTGCTCTTGGGCTCTAGATTGGTTTAGTGTCTATCTGGATTAATTTACCACATGAGAGAATTTGCCTCAAATTTATACTATTGTAGTAAAGACTGACAACTATCCAGTGCTGCTGCATTGTTGCCTGAGACTGAAATAGAGACTTTGCTTGAGACTTGCCTGAGAATCTGAAATAGAGTTTTATTGTGAAATGGACAGCTGCTTGTTACACTTGGTGTAGATTTAGCAACTTCATAAAAGATCCACGTATTTCTAATTGGTATACAATATCTTTCGAAGAAGATCTGAAACTAGGAGCTTTGGTCCTGAATGCTGATTGTTAGGCATGAGCTGGGGTTCATGCCCTGATGAAAAGAACATAACTATGATTGACTGCCCACTCAGGCTGCCTCTGCGGACAGCTAACAAATCCTGTTCATCTCTTTTTAAAATCATGGACATGTCTAGTGGTGGAAAAGAGCTTCTGTGGGAGAAGATCATGTATACTTCTCTTGTAAGACAATCCCCATTTCTTCAGAAACTCCATGACCCAGTAGAATGCCCCTGTTAATAGGACCCTTTCTTTTTGGCAGCATTTTGGTGTCATTTCAGAAGAATCTGAATATTCATAGTATCATAGAATGGTTTGAGTTGGAGAGGACCTTAAATATCATCTAGTTCCAACCCCCCTGATGTACACAGTGACACCTCACACTAGACAATGTAGCCTGAGGCTCTGTCCAACCTTGCCTTGAACACTTCCAGGGATGGGACAGACACAACCTCTCTAGGCAACCTGTGCCAGTGCCTCACCACCCTCACAGCATTAATCATAGATGATAAAATAATAATCATAGACCTTTTATCACGGTCTTTGGTTTGCTTAGACCTAGCCATTTGATGCAATAGGACATTTGTATTGAGGTAGCCTTCACATTCAGCAATGTACAGAGCAATGGTGTGGATGCAGTTGGTGTTAATTCAGACTATTAATTTTGTAATCCAAATAAATAAGTGCCTATTTAAAGTGGGTTCAGTTCAAGAAAGCATTATTGCTGGTCTAAGCAGGCTTAAATGTCTGGACATATGGCATGATATCTTAGCCACTCAGCTTTGTGATCCTGGGAATTCATAGCATAGCACTGGAATACAGGGAGGAAAACTAGAGTAAACTGCACAGTGCTGAGGCCATTACTGGTTTTCTGCTTCTGGTAAAGTAAAAAGTACTGCAGATGTTATTTCTCTGGAGTGAGCAACAAGCTCACTCCAACAAGCAGCCTGCTCTGAGGTTAGAAGTCTGCTGGTGAGGATTGCTGAAGCTTCTTAATTTCTTTTCTCCTGTCCTTTGATTAACAGACTGTCAAAGCTGCTCTTCACTTACAGCCCTGCAGCACTGGCAGTTATAAGCAAGATGAACATTGTTTTCAATGAACTTGACTGGGGCAGTACAGTCATTGGTGACCCCAAGAACTGAATGGATGTGTCACCGTCAATGTATTTGCTGAGAGCATGAGCACTTCAATTCATCAAGTTTGTAGCCCATATCTAATGGAAGCAGAAGGCCAAGTGGTACCTTGCTACAGGATATTTTCAAAAAACAGACCCCAAATATTTGTATTTCTTGCTCACTCTAGCTTTGTGACTCGTAATCCCTGAAAACACATGTGAAATGTGTCATCTGGTGTGAAGATAAGAAACTCTTCACTGACCACAGGGTCAGCTAGTTGCAATGATTTCTGCAGTGCTTTGCAGTCATCCAGCTGGGCTTGAGTTAAAATCTTGAGTCATTTTTTAAAGGATAAGTGAATGGACTCCAGTCAAACTGGACTATTTGTTCACAGGGCAGCCCTGGCATAGACTGCAGTCTGCAGAGGACACGCTGCTGTGACTATTTTCAGTTCTATTATTTGGTTTGTTGTTCCACAGTATTTTCAGAGGAGACATTTTAAAATGAGCTTGTCCTGTCAATCTCACCAAGCAGAATGAAGGTGTGAAGAGACCACACTTTAGGACCACATGCAAAGGAGATGTTGTCAGGGATCACAGCCACAACCTCACTGTTCCATCCTCGGGTGAAGGTTTCCTTTAAAGAAGGGACCTACAAGGTTAGAAGTCCCTTCTCAGTCTCCTTCCTGTGGTCACTCCTTAGCTTTAGACATACTAAAATCTGAGTGTGGGCAACAGGTTTCAGTTTCAAGTCACAATCTTGCCTTCTGAAAAAATCATTAGAATTGTTCGATATGGTCCATGTTAGCTTGTAAAGAGTTGTCAATGCTTGCCACCAGCTTCCAGCGAAGTCTGAATGCTCTGACTCCTAATGCAGTCTCCCCATATTCCTTTCTATTAACCTGCCTCTGTTAAGAATTAAATACTTGTGACTGGAAAACTAAAAAAAGATACCCAGCTGATTGAACATCTGCATTTTGTGTCTGAAGGGTTAGAAGGAGAAGGACCTGGGGATGTTGGTCGATGAGAAACTTAACACAAGCAAGCAGCATGCACTCACAGCCCAGAAAGCCAACCGTATCCTGGGCTGCATCAAAAGGAGCATGACCAGCAAGTCCAAGGAGGTGATCCTGCCCCTCTACTCTGCTCTCGGGAGACCTCACCTGGAGTATTGTGTACAGTTCTGGTGTAAAAGGACCATGACATAAAAAGGACATGGAACTGTTGGAACAAGTCCAGAGAAGGGCCATGAGGATGATCAGGGGGCTGGAGCACCTCCCGTATGAAGATAGGCTAATAAATTTGGGGTTGTTCAGCCTGGAGAAGAGAGGGCCATGTGGAGACCTCATAGCAGCCTTCCAGTATCTGAAGGGGGCCTACAGGGATGCTGGACAGGGACTCTTCATTGGAGACTGTAATGATAGGACAAGGGGTAACGGGTTAAAATTTAAACAGGGGAAGTTTAGATTGGATATAAGGAGGAAATTCTTTCCTGTTAGGGTGGTGAGGCACTGGAATGGGTTGCCCAGGGAGGTCGTGAATGCTCCATCCCTGGCAGTGTTCAAGGCCAGGTTGGACAGAGCCTTGGGTGACATGGTTTAATGTGAGGTGTCCCTGCCCATGGCAGTGGTGTTGGAACTGGATGATCTTGATATCCTTTCCTACCCTAACTATTCTATGATTCTATGATTCTATCCTGCCATTACTATTCAATACTTTATAAACAAAATATTTTACATTGATATTTAAGTTTCCAGAACATCAATATTTTCTTTGCTGCAGAGTATGGACATATGAAAGATTCACATACTTTCTGGACTGTGTATTATTCTGCACCCAAGAACTATTCCCAACAACCATTAGCAAAGAAGTCCATTGTATTGGTGAATAACTTCAGAATCAATTACTGTAATATTTCAAGTCATCAAGAACTTCTAGAAATCTTTGTAATAAAATACAGATATATAGTTTAAGGATTCTTTAAAAGCAAATGTATTTGTGTTTTATCTGTGGGCATGTTAGAATGTCTGTTAAATTATCCATGATAGCATTATATTATTACTGCTTCTAGGAAGCTTCCAGTTACGGGTCATAGATGATTCTCCTAGGCAGTGGAGACAGCATAGAAGAAGAGCTTTTTAGAAGATGGTTGTTACTATAAGAAACTACTCAATATATGTGTACTGGAGTGTGACATGATCTTGCAGCAGCCGTATCATCCATATATGAAACAGAAGCAAACAAAAATGTATCAGACTAGAAAGCCAACATACTCACTACAGTGTTTTTAACTGTAAAATGAATGAGGTATTTTTCCATGCAATAGTTGTTGGTTTTGGAGGCTGAAATTGAACTCCTTCTAAAATACATTATGTGTAAACCTTGCCCATTGCTCCGGAGGATCCGCAAGGTAGGAGGTGGTAATCAGGATGAGTGGCAAATAAATTCCTCATAAAAGACTGTAGTTCCTAAAAGAGTGGCCATTTTAACCACACAGTTATAATGCTGCATGAAACTGCTTTTGTACTATGGGAAACCCAATGTTGCTTGCATACCCTGGAGCAAACAATAGCTGAAAATTTTTTAGCAGAAGTTTGGCTGTCCTCCTTTTTCAGACTCTTGAGAATTGGGTTCATGACACTGTTAGAATGGAATGATTGCAGGATAAACATAGATGTTATGGAGCATTTTTGTAACACATCATAGAATCCAGTTTTTATGCAAGTTCTCTCAATATACTAGAATTATCAAGCTTATATATAGCTGCAGTATAATCTCAGCAGTCTGGTAATGTTTTGTTTTATTGTCATGAATTGTTGAGGGGTTTTTTGCATTTAATGAAAAGTAAATGAAATATAAAAATATTGGGGTACCTTGGATATTGAATGCAGTCCTTTGCGAGAACTGGGCACCAAGCAGTAGTACAAAAAAGTCCATAGGCTACTACTCACACCAACAAGCACCATAAATCATGCCCATTTGATATTAGTCTAAGACTTGTAGTAAATGAGCAAATGCTATACGCATATGACAAAAAGAGGACAGAAAAGGCTGAGGGGATCACCAGCGTCTTATATCCCTACGATACTAGAGTACATGATAAACAGATTTCCCTTAAGATTATCAAATACAGATAAGGCAGATGACAGAAGAAAAAAGCCTCAGAATTTCCTGCTGGTCTTACCTGAAAGGAAAATTCACTACTAGACATAAACCTGGAGGCTGAGTGCAAGCACTGACCACTTCTGAATGTTACGAGGCAAAAAATAAAAACCAGCCTCCTTCTCCTGTAGAAATTTGGCTGCACTTTGATGTCCAGAGAAAGCAGAAAAAAAAACAACCAGCCAGAGATTAAATTCTGCAGCAAGATGAAAAAAGAAATATGTGAAAATCTTACTGCCCTTTGCATACAAGCAGTACCAGCCCTGAAGTCTGAGACTTGTATCATGAGGCTAAAAAAGAAGTCACTACTCACGTCTCCTTGCAAGCCTGCTTGGATATATTAACAAATCAGACAAAATGCTTCATTATCTAGGACAATCCAGGATCATAAAAATAGAGTATGAGGTAGTGTCTTAGGGTGGTGTAAGGCAGAGACATTCTGGTTAGTGTTTGAATAATGACTGCAAAACATTAGTAGCTTTTCTTTTTGTAAAGACAATCAGGTAATTGTCTTAATTGCTTTTAATTTTGCCAAGACCATAACTCCCTCAGTGCCTCTGTAATTATGTAGTTGTTCTGCTGCCTGACCAGGATTGTCTGTTCTTTTTAGGCTGTTTTGTGTTTTCTTTCTTTAAGAGGAATTGGTAGGAGTGGGCATTTTTCTGCAAATCCAAGCAACTTGTCTGCTGGACCTAGTAATTCTAAAACTAATTAGTAGAATTGGTGATGATCAGCCAGAACTTCTGCAAAATAATCCCTTAGATGGAGTGGGAACTTTCAGGTATCTGCTTAGATCTGGTTTTAATCCCTGCATAGGGTTTTGAACCTGCATTGACAGCCTTGACCATAAAAAACTGCAAAAATTAAGTCAGACAGACCCACTGGAGAGGAGTTCTCATTGTACCTACACTGCAAGAAGCACTTCTTCTCCATCCCTTATAAACAGAATAGTGAGGTTAAATGTGAAAAACAGCATTGTAGCATATATCCCCCGGATATACAATTTTCCTTTCACACCTGAGTAATAAGACTGCCACAGGACTTCTTTCCAAGACAGGTTCTCCCAGACCACCGGCAACCACTCTGTAGAGAATGGCTTCATTTTCTCACAGCTGTCATCTTTTAGTCTCTTTGGTAATAAGGTTTGTACAAAACACCTGCTCCTGTAGCAGCTTCTGTCAGTAGGCTTCAGGCAGAGCTAGGGGGTGCATGGGCCTAGCTTCTACATTTGCAGACAGCTTGGCAGGTACGGTACTAGCTGGTCCTTGGATTTTGGGATAGATACCAATGATCCTTATTTTCTTCTAGTCTTCTTACCTGTAACAAACCTGCTTGAAGCTACTTTTGATGGACAGTTGTGGCTCACTGCTTTGTTTTGGGCATCTAAGTTCACTAATGTTTCCTTGAAATATGGCCTGTTTTGTGGGGTATGAGGCAAGAAGTGGTCAAAGGGCACCAGTTTGAGCGAAGGAATTTGGCAGAGGCTTGTGTCTCCAGTGCTTCCGCTCTTTCTGTGATCTCAGGGGAGCTTCCTTGACACCCAGCTCCTCCTTTCACCGCAGCAACCGCTGCTGCTGAGACCTGTGGTGAATGACATTGCTTCTGCCAGCTTTGCCTAAAGCTAAAGTGGCCAGGAATCAATCCATTGGACTGACTACATCATCCCATGGGTGTGGCTTTAGGTTTTCCTATGTCAGAGACTGCAGATCGCAGGCTGAGGACCATTCTTAGCAAAGTAGTTGTTGGAGGCTTTAAACAGAAGTCAGAGGTGTTGAGGACCCTCTTTTTTGCCACTGGGTTGGTCATGCAGTTATTTGCTTAGCAAGGTAAAGGAGCTCCCTTTAAAAAAAACAAAGGAGACCTCCAGCCCAAGAAACACTTGGGTTGAACTCGGGAGGAGTCTTCAGATGAGAAGACAGCCTATGTGTACCCTGCCTTTTGGGGCATGTATTAGATAGCCCCAAGGTGTGGGACTTCGGTGTGTCTTAGTTTTAGCCACATCACTAGACTATGACAAAAGTGTGGGACAGTGAGCAATGCTGGAGGTGAAATCAGACTGAGAGGCTGAAGGAGTGGAGCACAGCACAAGGAGATGCAGTAGATGGTGACCTTTAGACACTTTGATTAAAAAAGCTGAAAAATGTAATATCTACAACTTAGTCCTAAGATTTTTTTCTTCCAGTCTAGGATTAATCCCTGATGAAATAGCCTTCTTGTTTTCAAATGAAAAATACACCTGCTGGTGTCACCTTATAAAAATTGCTTTGGAAAAAACATGGATTCAATTTAGAGGTCTCTGGCCAAATTCATCAGTATGCAGCCTGACCATGTGCCCAACACAGGCAGGAAGCCAAAGCAATATAAAGCAGCTGTCTTCCTCAGTTGTGCAAGAGGGCTTGAAAGGCACAAGCAAGAAGATGTTGAACCAGGGACCTTCAAACCACTTTCATCTGAGGAGATATGGCCTTTCAGTGGTGCTCCTGCTCCACTGCCTTTCCTTCTTTCTCCCCCCTTTTCCCTATGACTTGCTGTGAAAACTCACCTCCTCCCACTGTCTCACTGCAGTCATAACGTACACTTGGCATTTGGCTGAGTATCCAAATGTAGCTGCAAGGCAGCACAGTGGCTGCTGGATTAGTCTTCTCCTTGCAAGGTAGTTCCTTAGAAGGGAAAACAACAACTGAGTAATATGGGAATTAGTTCCATCTCCCTTTCACTGAGAGGGGAATTTTCCGTAATGAAAATCCAAGACCTCTGTGCTAAGACCCTTAATTGTGTTTTCTATTCATATAAACAATGAGTTAAAGCTTTAAAGTTAGTATTTTTGGTGAATACTAACTGGGTTCAGCAGTAGCAGTCATTTTTCCCCTTCTTGGTAGCTGGTGCAGTGCAGTGTTGTGACTTTCAGCTCGGGAACAGAGCTGATAACAAGCGATGTTTTGGTTTGGCCAAGGACTTTGTGAGCCTCATGCTCTGCCAGGGAGGAAGGGAAGCCGGGAGGAAGCAGAGACAGGACACCTGACCCAAACTGACCAAAGAGGTATTCCATACCACAGCACGTCATGCCCAGGATGTAACTGGGAGTTAGCCAGAAGGGCTGGGAGACGGCAGGGTTGGAGGAGGTATCGGTCAGAGCTTGGTTGGGCTGGGGGGGCGAGTTATCGGTCGGCTGGTGGTGAGATGATGTATTCTCTTCCCTTGTTATTTCCTTTATCATTATTATCATTGGTGGTAGCAGTAGTGATCTGTGTTATACCTTAGTTACTAAACTGTTCTTATCTCAACCCGTGGGAGTTGCATTCTTTTCGATTCTCCTCTCCGTCCCTCCGAGAGCAGGGGGAGGGCATGAAAAAGGGGGGGAAGTGAGCGAACGAATTACCTGACTGGGTTTAAACCACAACAGTTCTTTTGGCGCCCAACGTGGGGCACGAAGGGTTGAGATAACGACAGATCTGACCGGATTAATAGTCACTCGTCACAATGCTGATTTATTGGCTCTCAGAGTTGTTTTGCTTGATCTCGCAGCTTCAGAATGTTGTAACTTACGTAGAGCCGGTATTTGCTGTGTTAGTGTTTATCAAGTATGGGGCCTGGGCTAAGGTTCTTGTCTCACTGTGCTTTATGGCAATGGCTTGTAACACGGGTGGGCTCCAGCAGCAGGGTGGGACGGACGTGGCCGTGGACTTGTACCTGGCCGTCCGGCTGCTCTTCACCGTCCTGGCCCTCACCCTACTCTCCATCTTCGTGAGGCTGCGGGGAGCCGAGGGGGAGCGGCCCCGGGAGCCGGCGGCAGCCGAACCGGCCCGGGAGAGCGGCCCCGGGGACCAGGCGGCGGCGGGAGCGGGGCCGGAGGCCGCGAGGGGACGGCTGCCGGTGGAGGAGGTCGGGGCGGTCGAGGAGCAGAAGGAAGGGGCTGCCGAGCAGCGGGAGAAGGCGGCGGAGGAGCCGAGCCCCGCGGCCGAGCCGAGCCCCGCGGAGGAGCCGAGCCCCGCGGCCGAGCCGAGCCCCGCGGAGGAGCCGAGCCCCGCGGCCGAGCCCAGCCCCGCGACGGCCGAGAGCATCCCCCGGAAGCCGCCCGCCGAGCCCCAGGAGGATGCAGGAGACCACGCAGCATTTCCCAGCAAGGCAGAGGAGGAAGAGCTGGACTCGGGAAAAGAGAAGCTGGCGGTGGGAGAGCCGGCAAGCACAGCGGCTACACCAGCCCCAGTGACAAGTACAGCAGCTACACCAGCCCCAGTGACAAGTACAGCAGCATCAACTGAGAGTTCTGAAGGTTTTGAATGGCCTTTGGGCATCCTTGGGACCTGCCTGCTGATTGTGATGGGGATCAGCATGTTGGCACACACACAGACTGTGTTCTACCCACAACCATTTTGTTTGATCTCAAAAGTTAAGCAGAGTCAGGTTTGGGTCTTGTCTGGGGTTAGACAACAATATAGGGGGACCAAGAGGTTTTCCCCAAGGCTGGACAGTCATGAGTGGCAGGGTGTGTGGGACAGTATGGGCAAGTATCTAGTCCACTGGGCCCCTCCAGTGCTTTGGAAGCGTCGGAGATGGAAGGCAGCTGCATGGAGTCCCCAGCAACAAGCTGCAGAAACTGCTGAAGGGGACAGTGAATTATTTTAAGCCTGGTGGGCCCATGGCACTTCAGGCCATCAGAGCAGAGATGCAACACAGAGATGGACTCATGATCGAGGGGTGGACTTAGCAATGGACACTATTGCCCAGGTTATTCACAAGTGTGAACACTGCACACAGTCTCTCCTGCTCTGGAAGACTGTTACAAGAGATGGAGCCTGACATCATGGACCAGATGGACTCAGCAGCTTCATAGGGACTGGTCCATGCACTAAGATAAGAGTGATGGTATATTGAAAATGTGGGATCTGAGCATGACGTGAATGGTATGGAATAAGGGGTGGATAATGTCCTGGGTTCAGCAGTAGCAGTCATTTTTCCCCTTCTTGGTAGCTGGTGCAGTGCAGTGTTGTGACTTTCAGCTCGGGAACAGAGCTGATAACAAGCGATGTTTTGGTTTGGCCAAGGACTTTGTGAGCCTCATGCTCTGCCAGGGAGGAAGGGAAGCCGGGAGGAAGCAGAGACAGGACACCTGACCCAAACTGACCAAAGAGGTATTCCATACCACAGCACGTCATGCCCAGGATGTAACTGGGAGTTAGCCAGAAGGGCTGGGAGACGGCAGGGTTGGAGGAGGTATCGGTCAGAGCTTGGTTGGGCTGGGGGGGCGAGTTATCGGTCGGCTGGTGGTGAGATGATGTATTCTCTTCCCTTGTTATTTCCTTTATCATTATTATCATTGGTGGTAGCAGTAGTGATCTGTGTTATACCTTAGTTACTAAACTGTTCTTATCTCAACCCGTGGGAGTTGCATTCTTTTCGATTCTCCTCTCCGTCCCTCCGAGAGCAGGGGGAGGGCATGAAAAAGGGGGGGAAGTGAGCGAACGAATTACCTGACTGGGTTTAAACCACAACAGGAAGAAAAAGAATCAGCAGCTAAAATCTGGAAATCTTACTGTAATTGCCAAACTGCTTGGTTACTGGGAGAGGGATTGCTGGTGAATGGTTGGCTGAAAAATGAGGATCAGGACTTGGAGAGTCAATACCCAGCTCTAATTCAATTGGTAATGCATGAAAAGTTTCTCAACCTATGTATGCCTTAGGTTACCATAGTGGTACACAGTAGTATATAGTTGTCTCCTAGCCGTTTAGGAGATTTATGAATATGAGGTTTGAAAAGCACATTGCCATCAGAGAATGAAGGATATTATTATCTACAGATGCGAAGAAGCATTTGTAGCCTCAGCACTTCTAGTGATGGCTGAACACAGAGAATGTTTAGAAATAATAATAACAATACTAAAAAAGGAAGCTGTTAGACTTTCCCAAACTTGTAAAAATGATATGATGCAGTGAGTTTTGATGTGGGCCAAAGTTTAGATTAACCATTGCTAATCTAAAACCTCTCATCCTTGCAGCATATTTATTCTTACTGCTGGAGCAAAACAACCATATACTATTTACTGCTTGTTATATGGCATTTTGAATGCAGTCACTGTACACAGAAAGGTAGCACAAGGTAAGGTGTCATGCAAATTCAGCTGGAGCCCCCGAACAAGAGATGGGGCAGTAGCCCAACTTTCTCCATAAGACAAGCTTGACACTCAGCAAACTGAGCTAAAGAATCAGATATCAAAGTCTGAAGGTTTTCAAGTGGAAAATCAGCCCTTTAGAGCCTAGACTTTTAGGCTCTAGTTTTAGGAATTTTAGGTTTGACTGACTGTAGTCAGTGCAATACTCCTTTTTTAGGTACTGTAGGTACTGTAAGTCTGATCCTCTTCTAATACCTTGTTGCTAGGAAAGGCATTTGATTTCTTTTCAGGCAGTTCAGATAGCAGTGAACAAAGTCAAGCAGGAACCAAATGCTTGCAAAGCAGAATTTATCTGAGAAACAAGTTGAACTTCTGCTCTCTGTCCTTTTTTGACTCGCAGGAGTGTAGAACAAGCCTTGGTGGGGCTGTGATGGAGGAGTGAAGTAGCAAAGAATAATGTGTGGCTTTGGTTACTGCCAGCTGAGCACTACAGATGTTCAGGTTTGACTGTATAGAAGGAGCCTGATGACTGTGATATGAAAAGTTTCTCCACTAAAGTGAGCAGCAGGAGTTATTCACAGGTTTGCAGGCAGGTAGGGGTGTAAGAACAAATTCACTGCTGTAATGGCCCTGCAGCTGTGGGCAGCCAAACATGTTTGGGAAAACAGGACTGAATGTTCTGTTGGCACCAATGAGCCAAGGTTTTTGGCAGTGGGAAAGTGCCATGGCATAGTCTGTATGTCTTCCCATTGTTCCTGATTATTCTTTGTTCCTGGAAGACTGAGTTCATGCTTCCCTTAGTTTACATTCAGTGCCCAGAGAAAATTTGACACAGCAATGGTCATTCAGAAATGTCATAGGCTGTGACAGGAGAAAGTCTAATAAGGGAGTAGGAAATCCAGATGTGATACCTGGTAGCACACCCTCAGGAGAGACTGCAGCAGCAAGGTTTTTATTCTCACACACTTCCACTTGGCTGAGGCTGAACCCCCTCAGGCTGACTAAGACCTTCCCAGTTCCCACAGGGTTTCCCATGAGGAAGACTCTCCTGTTCAGGCAGGCAGCCAGGCAGGCAAAATCTGTGCTGCATGAGCTAAATAGGTGTTGTGAAGCTTATGCTGACACTAATAATTTAATTCAGATTTGAAACTGAGAGTTAAGGGAAGCTTTTGACATATTCCTCCTTGTAGGTAGCCCCAGAAACATGGAAATAAAAACACATATGGAAAAGTCAGAAATTGCTTGTTGCTTTAGGCTTATTTTAATTTGTTGCTTGGTAGGGAATATATGAGCCCTTCAGTCTGCTGGTGTAACTAAAAATATTAGCTCTTTGACTTTGTTTTTTGTGGTAGCTCTGAGGCTAAGAAATTCAAAATAATGAATGTACCATCTGCAAGCAGGTTTAGCTACTATTACTTGGTTTATAACCAGGAGTTTATGTGACAAAAGGAACCAGCCTTCCTAAAGAGGAGGGAATAAAGAAGTTGAGCACTTTAACAGAAGGAAATAGGAGACAGAAGTTGAGGATCCTCTGACAAGGGTAGATGCTGGGGGCTTTACATAAGCACTAAGTGTTTGTTTTCTTCATTTACCATAGTGTAAGGAATTTGTCCCTATTAGGCAACTTGCGAAGGAATTTGTTTCCGTCACACAAACTAAAGTGAGTCCATCTGTCCATCATGTAACATGTTTTCCTGGGTTCAGCAGTAGCAGTCATTTTTCTCCTTCTTAGTAGCTGGTGCAGTGCTGTGGTTTTGACTTTCGGCCTGAGAACAACACTGGTAACACCGATGTTTTTAGTTGTTGCTCAGTAATGTTTACTGTGACCAAGGACTTTCTGGGTCTCATGCTCGGCCAGGGAGGAGGGGAAGATGGGAGGAAGCAGAGACAGGACACCTGACCCAAACTGACCAAAGAGGTATTCCATACCACCGCATGTCATAACCAGGATGTAAAACTGGGGGCAGTTACCCGGAAGGGATAGATCACTGCCTGGGTCAGGCTGGGTATAGGTCGATGGGTGGTGAGCGGTTGTATTCTCTTCCCTTGTTACTTCCCTTATCATTATTATATTGGTGGCAGCAGTAGTGATTTGTGTTATACCTTAGTTACTGGACTGTTCTTATCTCAACCCGTGGGAGTTGCATTCTTTCGATTCTGCTCCCCATCCCTCTGGGAGTGGGGGAAGCAAGGTGGGGGAGTGAGCGAGAGCTGCGTGGCTGAATTGGCAGGCTGGGCTTAAACCACAACACTCATCATGCAACAGAAGACACTCTTCCTGTTTCTCTTCACTGGGACAAGCCAGCTGAAAGCCCAGAAATCACGTTCTGAAGAATGTTTTTGAGAATAAGAGTGTCTGTCCTGTCCCTATATCCCTATTTATGCTACTCAGTGGATCTCAGTTTTGCCACCTATTTCAACTTGCCAGCTCCATCGTTCCTAGAGGCAGCCTAACATTGTGGTGTATTAGACAATGATCAAGCATTCATTCAGCAGATCTGGGTTTTGGTCCTCTGGAAATGCTAAACAAATGCCCATGGTGTGCACACACCACAGAAACTCTACATACAAGGGAAGACTGGTGTTCCTCATGGCCATGATACTGCTTATGAGCTTCTCCTGTGCTGGTTAGTGTCTGCAGTTACTTGTGTGGTGTATCTCAACCAACATCCTCCAGTGTTTTTCTTCCCAGCTTATATGGTGGAAATCAGTGTGCATATTTCTTCTTTGTGTCATTGGAGCAGGAGTTGCTTTGTGTGCTCTAATTGCAGAATACCTCTGCATAAGTTGCAGAATACCTCTGCATAAATTGTAGAATACTGAGGGTGACTTGCTATAGAGCAGGAATGGTCAGTTCAGGCTTTGTGCCAGACTGTGTGGTTATTCAGACTAGGAAGCCAAAAGTTACTTGGTTGTCTTGCAACCTATTTCACTTATTTGTGTGCCACCAAGTTCAGGACAAGTGACACACAGTGGCACTACAGGATTGCCTGCCTCAGAGTGACATTAACATGTTGTTAGTGGCCAGGGTCATTCATGAGAAAAAATTTGGTGGAAAGCAGGGACTTGATGGGCTGGTATCCAGATCACTGAATAAGGGTTTGGGACCACAGGTAGGTTAATTTTTCCACCAGTCACATGAAAGGGTTCAAACCCTCAAACCATATTTGCAGTGGAAAAAGGTGATTCAACTTTGATGCAGTTGCATTCCATTGATGATGTTTCACCTTCCATAATCCTGGAAAGAGAAACATGTTGTCCAACTGCTGTGCCCTGCTCTAAATGTCTCCCTGAGAACCCTCATTCTTAAGAGCAAGGAATGTGAATCTGGAATCAGAAATAAAACAAACCCCTGGGCTAGTTGGGGCCTGGGGCTCATGGGAAGCCAGGCCCAGCTTGTCATCTCTGATGCATGTCTTCTTGTTTTGTAGAAGGAAAGATCTGGGAAGTCTTAGGTGTGCACTTGTCTGTTTATTCCTTGAGGCAGCTTTTCTCAAGTGTCCATACTCTTCGTACTTGTTGTGTTTGTGCATTTCCAGGGTGCTCGCCCTGGCTTCTCTTTTCTGAAACAGGCTTTTCAAATTCCTCTACTGTTGCAATGACCTTTTAGAGTAAACATGGGCTCTGAGTTAATTCAGTGCACTAGGCAAATAGTGCATGATATACATGTTACCTTCCTGCCTCTGATAGTGGACATACTCTCTGTTCATATTGATGTACTCTGGGGGTCATAGGCACCCAAATTGCTTCCCTAAAAGTTAGTACAATAGGAAATGGTTTAGTGGCATCAGGATCATGCTTCATAAACTGGGCCTCATCACTGGTTAGGAAATGATGCTGTGCCAATGAAGCTCCAAGCTGGCATCTCTGCATTGTGTAGCCCTGTGCCCATGACTATCAGTGCAAACTGTCTGCATCCCTTTACCTGGTGACAGACAAGTCATTTGCATTTCCAAGTGATAGAGGAGCCAGCAAGGAGAGGTGCTATGCTTGACTTCATGCTCACCAGCAGGGAGGGGCTAGTAGGGAATGGGATGCTCCAAGGCAGCCTTGGCTGCAGTGATCACCAGATGGTAGAGTTTGAGGTACTCAAGGCACTGAGAAGAACACACAGCAAGCTCACTGCCCTGGACTTCAAGAAAGCAGACCTTGTCCTCTTCAGGATCCTGCTCAGTAAGGTTCCATGGGATAAAGCCCTAGAAGGCAGGGGGGAAAAGAATGTTGGCTGATATTCAGAGATTATGTGTTCTGCCTATCTGCTCTGCTCTCATGAGACCCCCCCTTGGAGCACTGTGTGCAGTTCTGGTGTCCTCAACAAAAGAAGGACATGGAGCCGTTGGAGCAAGTCCAGAGGAGGGCCACGAGGATGGTCAGGGGGCTGGAGCACCTCCCATATGAAGACAGGCTAAGAAAGTTGGGGCTGCTCATCCTGAAGAAGAGAAGGCTGCGTGGAGACCCCATAGAAGCCTTCCAGTATCTGAAGGGGGGCCTATGAGGATGCTGGACAGGGACTCTTCATCAGGTACTGTAGCAACAGGATAAAGGGTAATGGGTTTAAATTTAAACAAGGGAAGTCCAGGTTAGATTCAAGAAAGGAGTGCTTTACCATGAGGGTGGTGAGGCACTGGAATGGTTTGTCCAAGGAAGTTGTGAATGCTCCATCCCTGGTGGTGTTCAAGGCTGGATTGGACAGAGCCTTGGGCTACAGGGTCTAGTGTGAGATGTCCCTGCCTATGGCAGGCGGTTGGAACTTAATGATCTTGAGGTCCTTTCCAACCCTAATCATTCTACTATTCTATTCTTCTGTATACTTCACACAGGGAGGTCTGACCTTCAGAAATAATCCTAGTGCTGCTGGTTCTCCAGGACTGGGTGAGGAACTTCTTGTCAGAGCCACTTTGGCTTTGGACTCTGCCATCTACAGCTTTCATCAAGCCTCAGATGAGCTGGGTCTCCTTTCTTTATCCATTTCAGCTTCCACAAATCCCTTTTCCTCCCAATCCTCTCATGTCTTCCAGAATATTCCTAGTCCTGCACAGATCATAGAGCACATTAGGAATACTTGAGCTGCAAAAGAACCCTAACAAGATTCAAAGGGAACATAAATTGTCTTCACATTGTATCTGGTTATTGATTTATGCTGTCACTTCAACACACAGAAGGTTTTTTTCTGCTCCACTAACCCACTGATTTAAGTAGTACTGTGAATCCATAAAACAAAATAAATTCAGTTTAATATATTTGATACGTTTGTTAGATATACCTTCATTGAGTTTGAATAATTAGAAATAGTACATTTTATCACCACTGTTAGGTCCTGGCTCTATCAATATGAGTCAGTTCTAGACATCTAAAGGTAAGTTGAAGCTAGTAGCTTATTTGACTATATTCTTGTTGTAGCCAAAGTGTGGTGATAAACTGTTCATAAACCGCATCACAGAAGACTGCTTATTATGTCATCACCATCTCCCTAACTGGCTTTGATATTGCTGTGCTTATTTTAGGACACTTGTGATGAGTGAAGAATTATTATTCTTCCAGTTCAATATGAATGTACTATGTGTAGCTCCTTTTTCACTCTATTCAAGTTTTATTATGTTATGGATGACATTAAACCAGTGTCATTGCATTTATTCCTGTCTGTCTGCTGCCCCATTTCTGTGGGCATGAAGCAAATCATTAGTCAAAACTAAACTGAATAAATGTAATATTAAAAATCTTACTGGAAAGTAGATGTCAGGTTCATAAAACCGTTTTGCCCTCAGCTGGTTCAATGGGCTTAACTCTACTGAACTTCACCAGTTCAGCCTTGCAGCAGCCACAGATGTAGTTCAGCTGTCAGCATCTGACATGAGGCCCTCATGGACTGGGTTAAGTGCAGCCAGAAGATCCAACTTGATCAGATCCAGACTGCACACAGGTATTTGAGTGTCCACGCTGGGGAGTTACAGCTAGTTTCTCTCTGAGGTGTTCTACTGTTGTGTAATTCCAGTGCTCCTGGCTACTCAAATGTCACAGGAAAGACAACCCACCGTCACTCACCCAGCAACCCCTTCCCACAGTAGTCAGGTTGTTCTGGTGTTCTTACACAGGCAGCTGAGATGGGCTGAAACTCCTACAAGCAAAGACCTGCAGCTGAAATTATTTCAGGCCAAGTCCTCTGACTGATGGCTGTTATAAGGAAGGAGGCATTGAGGGTCTTTCACTAGGCATAAAAGTCTGAGGCTTTGGAGAACCAAACATGATAGTGTAGCGAAGAAAGCGTTAGCTTTTCTTGTAGACAGGGAAGGAACCCTCTGGCCACCTCAAATGTTACTGTAGAAATTCAAGAATTAAGTATTGCTGAAGAGAAGACAGTCTGCTTCAGTACTGGGACTTGAGCAGAACTTAGGCTGCTTGGATGTCATCTGCAGGTTCTGATCAAGGAGACAAAAGAAGTCTGCTTCCCATCCATCTCCATCCCTTTCAGGAGCAAATGCCTTCTCTTGAGCCATGGGAAGAGATTGTCTGGAAGTATCACTCCAATTCTGAGTATTGGGGGATGGATGCATCATGTGGCAAATAGATAAAATATTCAGAAATGAATGTACCAAGTCCCAAGAAACATAAATAATAATGAAATTACTGCAGTCAAAGAAAGAGAGCTGCAGCCAAACAATACTTAGAAAATTATGGCAAAGTAAGAAAATTCCCTTTGTGTCTGGCTAAAAAAGGGAATCCTGTGAACAGAACTCCTCCTGATCTTCACCTAATGACAGAGCAAAGGGGCAGGAAAACAGTGATCTCCCTAGTTTATTAAGCATCATTTTTATCCCACTGCTTCCATCTGAGTTTTCTGTGACTCCTTAAGAGCAGGATACCTGATTTTTTAGTCTGTAGTGCTCACTGACCTCACTTTTCCTTCTTCTAATTCATGCAAGGCTTTACGTTCACTTTATGTCTTTTAAGGCATCTTGAACTCCTAAGTAGGTGGAGCAGCCACATTTGCCTAAGCAAGAGACTTACTTGGCTCAGATGTTTTGTGAAAGGATAGAAAGAGGCTTTTGCATGATTTCTCACTACCTTTATCGTCCTTGCACTGCAGACGTTGCAGCCCTTGAAAGAGCTGAAGTGATACTAAGTCAAACAGTTTGAGGAGACCAATATGTAGTCCACATCTAGTCGTGTGTGTTAAGCAAGATCAAAGAAATCTAAGCAGTATTTGGAGTCCAAGGATAGAGGAACACTGGGAAAGGTGAGGAGCAAAGCAGGTGCAAAGAGGATTGTCCAGAGACACCAGGAAGAGCATATATCCCTCTTTAGGAGTAGCAGCTCTGTTGCGTTCATGATTGTTTACTGTGGAGTGATATCCTGGCATTCAAACACCCTTTGTAAGTTGAATTTGTGCTGATGTGAGCTCTAGGAAAGCTCTCAGGAAAATAAACAAGTGGATTTCAGTGCTTTTTGCTCTGTAAAGACAGCCATCCTGCATTTTCCTTCTGAAAATGATAGAGTTCAATAGCTCAAATGAATCACAGTGACACTCTCAAATTATTTCTTTCAGCAACGTAAGACGATCTTGACACAAGCTATTAATTACCAAGATCTATCTTTGTGTCAAACACATAATCAACAAAGAAATCTGACAGGCAAAAAGGGAAACCTTCATTTCTGAGCTGCTCCTCTTGAAAGCTATCTCCTTTCAGGGGTTTCTGGGTGTCACTTCCAGCCTGTGTTTCTCTACACAGAGTGCAGAGGTTTCTGGTCCAAAATGACTGATTATAAGGAGAGTTTAGTAAGGACACTTAAGTACCCTGCCTTTTGTGGGAAACAGTGTCTCAGAGAAGATGAAAAAGCTAGATGATCTTACGATCCTTTCCAACCGTAACTGTTCTATGATTCTATGACAATTGAGGCACACAGAAGCATGGTGAGAGCCATGGGCTATTTCAGGGAGAGTCAAGGATCACAGCTTCCCCACTGCATTGCAGGGTGTACAGAAAATCACAACACTGTCTGCGCCATCCATTCTTTCACAAATCTAATATACTTATCTGCATGCTGTTTGCACATCTATGATGTGCAATATGATGAGTATTGTACAGGTTACCTATTGAGCTACAGAGATGGGGGGGCAGAAAGAGGGTTTCATTGCACTCAGGATCCTAACTGACAGAGCACTTCAGTTAGCTGTTTGGTTTAGTTTTTCTTTTTGCACTCCTATGTTACTGAAGAGACAGCCAAGATATGCTTTGATTAGTTACTGGTGAAGCTCATATTACAGCTGTGAGCCATTGGCTTGCGGCATGCTGGAGGTCTGCACTGAGCTGTTGAAGAATGATTAATGTGGCTCTTGGGCACATCCAGTTCTGAAATTAGAAGGGAGTTTTGCTTGAAGAGGGGGATTGTGCAGAGCGACACTCAGTTGCATTTGATCAATACCAGGAAGAACTCTGGATGGCATTTCCTGCTCTCCACTAATTGACCATACGTGTTGATATGAAGTTTTAGCAAGAATTTCATATGAGTAGTTATAAGATTTGCAACAGAATTGCCATATATCCCGAACCATAATGAACTACCTGAATGCTTTCCTGATGCCTCTGGGTGGAAAGCCAGAGCACATCTCTTAAATAAATTCCCACAAGAACCTCAATTCTGTCTTCTTTAAATGAGCAAGGATGTGAAACACAGCTGTGAGCATATGCCACAATTTTTCATTTTAATCTGTGATTTTATCCACAGCAATAGTCTTCTCAAACCTGGCTTTATCACAGTTCAGAGGTGATCAACAAACATTAACTACTGTTAGTGCAACTCCTCAGGTTTTCAGCTTGCAGGAAGAACTGCTTGTTGGTGTTTGGCATTCAGGGATAGCTGTGTGCTGCTCAGGCTCATTCTACTTCCTCACGGATTCATATTTAAGTGGGGTCATCTCTCAGGAGGAAAGCTAAGGTAACTTGCTGAAAAAACAGAGATCTTTCTTTTCATAGAATGAAGTTGCAAGTCTCTTTCAATCTTATTTACGTGACCGTTATACTAGCGTGGACACCTGATTTACGGTGCTGCCTGATTTACAACTCTCTGGCATCACATTTAGCCCTAGGAGTTTCTTGAGTTAATGGAAGTAGAAACATAGCTGAAGAAGAAAAATATGGAAAGGAAAATGCACTGTAACAGTTGCTAATGAAAGGAGTAATTATGTGTAACTGATGATTCAATACACAACATGACTGAGCTAAAATAGCAACATTCAGATTTATGTCCAGGTGGAGCAAAGAGCAGAGGGATGTACCCACCTTCAGATGCAAATGTGCCATGCACCATACCTGAAGCTGGGCTTGTGCAGAATCACTCTCCTAAGCTGAGGTCCAGGAAATAAGTTTCTCCTTTTGTGCTCTCACATTCATGTAGGGCTATGACAATCTTGGGAGGCAATTGCAAACCCACTTCCTTTCATGTTGCTAACCTCATGGAAGAGAGAAGCACTGTTCTGAAGTTGTTGGCTTCAGTGATTCACTGCCTGGGTGATTTTGCTTTTCACTGTTTATTGAGATTACAGTGAGTTGGTATTAAAACCATGAGGTCAGACGTCCCAAATTAAGCAAATAAATACCCTTATACATCTCCTTTAAAATATTTCTGCCAATATGCTTTTCTATGAGAACAGATGGTTCTACCATTTCTGCTTTTGCAGAATGTTTTGTTTTGGTAAGACACAGTCATTACCTCTGCCTCTGTTGTTTTTCTTGAACTTTTGCTTTATGTCAGTTTTCACCATTTTTACATCTGGGTACATTAGAACCCAACTCTCTGCAACAAAGTGACTTTATGAATTTGTTTCATGATTTCTGAAAATGCTTACAGTTTTCACTTTGATTTGCAATGAAATAGCAACACTTCCTGCACCCAGAAATTCTTGTCAGTTCTCATTTTAAAGCAATGGACCAAGGGATGCAATTTAAAGCACTAGATAAATAACTTGCGTGCACTGTCTGCACTGAAATAAGATGGATTGCATGTGCATCCTTCTCTCATCTTTGTCGTGTAGACCATCGTATGATGGACAGCCACACAAGGGCTGAAATGTGATTTAGATAGATTTCTATAGTTTGGGTTTTTTTCTCCTTCCTCAGCAGTGGGTTTTAACTTGCAATGATTAGCATGGAACTGTGCGCTCCATTTGGTACAGCTTCAAGAGCTCAATAATTACAGGAATAAATCACCAATATCTGCTCAGTGTTTGTGGGAACAAAGATTAAAAAGCACTAGAGAGCTGCAAGCACTAGCAGCTAGAGAAGGCAGTGCTAGAAAGCAGTCTCTAAAGCTGCCTCCCTAAGGAAGAGAGTTAATTATGATTATGATAATAATATTCCTATTCTTTTGTTTCTTTGCAGATCAGAAATTTGGAAATGGGCGCGAGCAGTAGTACAGGCAAATGAATCCAGAAATACCCCTAAATATAAACGCAGCAATATTCATGGCATCATCTTCCACAGAGAAGAGTATGAAGCATGCTTTTTCTACCCTATTTCAGGCATGCTTGGATCTTGATCTTTGAAACTATTCCAACTTTTGGTTCATATGGAAGGTAAGGGAGGTTAAAATTGTCAAACAAATGTTTATGTCTGCAATGTAAAATAATTTTTATGCTGTCCTCTTGTAGAAGTCACAGCTAGCCCATATTTAAAGCCCGATCTACTATACAACAAATTTAGCTTGTATTGCTTCGTGGGGGATCTAGAAATCTAAAAGCATGACCTTCTTCCTCCCTCTTCTTCCCTTGTCCCAGATATAAACATAACAACAGTCAGTACTGCAGCGATTGTGAGTGCTGCCTTAGAGTTGTGGCTCCATACAGTATGTTACCAAAGAGCTCTGCAGAAAACTTCCTGGTGTATATACAGACACTGAAACTTTGGGGTCTTTTAGCTTCTCCTAAAGCAAGAAGGAGCTGAGCTACTGAGGAGAGGTAAATTTGTTGCAGACAGTTGTTGAGATTAAATACATTACTGCATCATCCTTGAAGGTTTTTGGAAAAGTTCCACATCCTCCTCCTCCTCCCCCCATTTCCTGAAGGAGTCCTCACAGAATGATCCACCATGGCTCCTTCCAGTGCTAGCCAAGAATTGAGGGTCAAGGCAAAAAGAGTGATAGCTGATATTGCACAACAAATAATAAATGAGATACCCGGAGTGGTTTTAGACAGTCCTTGAGTGCAAGGATTGAGTTTCTGCAGTCTTCAGTTGACTTCCACCAAATGAAGACTGCAGCTGGTCTATTGGTATCAATTTTGACAACCTTGTCAAGAAAAAACTTGTTACCTGGGTAAGACCGTATAGTCTTCAAGCAAAGCATTTCATAAATGAGAGCAAGTCCCTAACATTTACAGCCACAGGGCTGGCTATTTTCTGTGATAAATGCCAGTGCTGAAAGGCAAACAAGAGCAGAATCTATTCTGTTCTTCAAAATTTTGAATAATAGAGGTTCCAAACTATTTAAATTTGGAACCACTTAAATGCTAAAAAGACACGAAAACCGATATGAAATATTATATAAATATAGTTCAGTGCAACTCATTCATATTGCTTTGATTAAAGTAAGAACAAATCTCTTGTGACATTTTTGAAACAAAATGGGACAATCTCAGGAAGTCATTTACTTTTTTCTATTTATTAATAGTTTGAAAACAGTATCCAGAGAAGCTTCAATGAAGCACTTCCAATGAAACTGCAAGGAAAATCTCTCCTGGCTAAAATATTTCAGCCAGCTCTAGGATTGAAAATGCACTGGGTTAACATTTATTTTACAAACAGTCAGATCTATTTCATGACAAGACCACCTGGCTGGCGAATACCAGAGGATAAAACAAACATATACAAATCTCAGGATTAAAGTTTCTGTCACAAATAAATCAATGTCCCAGCAGTACATAAATGGAAAGTGGGAGAGGATAGACTGTAAGGCTGTGATAATATGAATTTATTAGAATTCAGGTCATGCTGATATATGAAAAATGCTGTCAGGGAACAATAATTCACTTTACTTTGGACTGGATAGATTAGGAAGTATGGCATCTTGCCTTAGTTTTCGGAGCTGGCATTTCATTCGCGTGGGAAATGTGGAATTCACTGTCAGTAAGGAATGACATTGTAAGGGAGAGAAAACCTGAGGCTTAGCCAAAGCCTTCGAAGTGACTAGTGACATTGGATTGCTAATGGAATCTTACTTTTTGGAAGGGTAATCTAGAAACATCTGTATCTCTTTGATGTCTCTTCAAAACTGGGCACCCAAAAGTGAGGAACACATCCTAACTTAATAAGTCTTAGCCTAAGCGATTAATTTTAGACTCCCTCTGGAACTGAAAGCAGGTACCAATACTTCTCAGTACAACAGAGATTTTGTATTTGTAAGTAATTTAGCACTTGTCAACTCTGGTTTACAAGAACCATAGACAAATCCATAACAAGCGTATATGACCTTTTTGTAGTACTTTTTTAGCATCTTGCTTTCTCATTTTCAGACACCTTATTCCAAGAACCTTTGTTTATTGCCCAGAAGTGGGCTTCATCAAGTTTATTAGCATGGTGTCAAGTGACATCAAGTGGTCGTTTGAAGAAATCGTTTGTGTCTTTCCTTCAGAAAGAGTGGCCTTGAATTACTCTGCAGACCCCCAAAAGGTGAGATGCACAGAACCGTAGCAAGAGCTCAATACTGATCTATGCTACTGTATTAAAAACAAACATTCATAAATGTGTCCACTTTGTGTAGGTACTTTGTGCAATCCATAAAGGACTACAGTCTTTCCATGATCCCCAAAGCCAAATATTTGGCAAACAAATTCTTGAAATTACCCAAGATTTCTCAGCTTCATCAATCAGCTATAGCTGTTGGTATCAGCCAATATATTCCTGACAATATTGAAACAGAGGTTGTTTCATTAAACTTCATATTTTAACCTTAACAAATCCAAGGTGCTGGTCATCAATGTTCATTTCACAAGCATCTGAGAACTTTTTTAACACACGTGGGCCATCTTCTAGGAGAAACAAAAGCCTTGTTAAATGAGCAGGCTTGAGCAACCTTGAACATGAGTGTGGGATTAGATGATCTCCAGGGATCTCTTCCAGCCTCATCCATTCTTTGAGCCTGTTTGACCACAACAATATTGAAATACATGTTTTGAAAACACTTTTGTGTGGTGGTTTGATGCTGTTTTATTCTTTTTTCCTTAGAATGTCCCTGCCTTCACAATATGGTTCCAGTCTGCTAAAATGTAATTTTGTAGTGTAAAAACACTTTTACAAAACTTTCAAATGCTGTAGTTCTCAGAGTTGCTGTGTGAAAAACTTCCAAATCCATAAGAATCTGCCCAGCTCTAGAAACAGATACTCCAGTCCTTATAACCTTGCTGTCTAGACCAGTTCTGGATTCCTACAGGTCTAATGTATTGCTAACTATGTTCCATGCATGTATTTCAGGAAGGCTGAAGACAGCATAAATGCTGTAAATTCAGCTCAGTTATTCTTTATGCAGATTGCTGCTGTCTCAAAGTCTCAGAGTTCTGGTGACAATTAATAGCAGCAGTTTTAAAATTTTCATCTCTACTTTTAACAAGTACTTTAAATTTAATAAGTCTAGTAACTAGATTAATGTCATCTAATCCATTTCTCTGGCTTCCCTTGTGATGCTCTGATGTGATTATGCAGCTTCAATCTTTTTTCAGCTGTTCCAGTTGTATTGATAAATATGTAATAGCACAGAAGTGAACAGCATTCTGAAAGTGCTGCATTCTAAGAGTCACTGCCCTTGATTTCTAGATGCTTAGCCTGTCTTTGGAAGGAGTGAGAAGTCCATTATTGGGCAGAGCTGGTGCTGGGCAGAAAAAGAAATGTCAGGAGATATCTGGAAGAGTTTGACAGCTCAGGGTTGCTGTTGAGCAGAACTTTTCTGACTTGTAATCTTGAACTTTGGGTCAATTTTGGATTTGTCTCCTTTGTTCACCCTCTCCCATAGCAGTGAAGCAACTTTAAGTACTACTGGAAAATTAGAAAACTCACTTAAGAAAACGGTCTCTTTTATACCATCCAAATTCAAACTGGCATGCTTTGGCTCAGTCGTTTTTCAGATATCAGTAATTTTATTGCAACTCATCCCACTTCAACCTCGGTAACAAGCTACTGAATCCAAGCTTCCCAGAGGTCCAGCAGTGCTTCCTGTCACAGCGTACTCACATTTCCATGTAAAATTATATTTGTACCAGTCATTGATGTGACTCAAAATGTCACTGCCATTTTTACAGTAACTCTTCTGTTTATTTTTCCTTCCCGTCTTGAATTTCTTCCAGATGTTTCAATGGCTTTAAAACCTTTGTTTTTACAGGCACTGCAGTGCGTTTCCCAACAGGTAAAACTATTTTCATTCCAGGTATTTGCTGAGCAGTTAATAATTGTTTCCTATAAATCAAATGACCTAACACTTTCTGAAAAGCAATGGAAACTTTTCTATCAGTGGGAATGTGGCAGTAGTTTAATTAATGCAAAATAATCATCATTGCATCTAACAATGCAAGTAGAAAGTTTATGCTTTTCCAAACAAATGAGCAAACAGTCCAAATCCCAAGAGCAACAGAATGAAAGGGAATTAAGCTTCAATGGTTTCCCCCCTAAAATAATCATTCCTGGCCACTGTATCACAGGTGCTTCAGTTTTTCAATTTGCTTCTTTATTACATTTTCCTTTCAGAATTTTTTCCTCTGACTTCAAGAACCATAATTCATCTATTTCTACTCCTTCATTACTAAAAGCTACCTTGATCTCAGACAGAAATGGAAATGGGAGAGCAAGCTGGAGAACTGATTGAAATGGAAAATGGCATCAGTCTATTAAGGTCCAAAATAACAAATGCAAAAGTTTCCAAAAAGTAAAAAATAATTAGAAAAATAATCAGCCACGTGTACAAAATGTTGGCAAATTACCCTTTGGTTGAGTCAATTTTGTCCTGTACATTAAACCACTTCCACAGAAGAGTCACCAAAAGGGCTGGCATGTGCAGGGACTCTAACAGGCTTGCAAAGCTCAATGGGACACATGACAAAGCACTGTTGTGCAGGAATGATGAGGTGCCCAAGAAAGGGCATCCAGGCTCGGATTCAGTGTGTGGGCACCTATGGAATGCTGCAGACAGTGGAGTTCTCATCTGCAAGTGGAGTCTTGTAGCCGTTCTATACTATGCCACGACGCTGTGTGTAGACTTTGTTCTTCAGGGTTGCTGAGTAGGCCAGCCACACAGCAATGTCTTATCCTTTGCCAGGCTTCTAGGGAATATCTATGCTGCTAAATGAAAGACAGGGTGCCAACTTAAACACTGGACCTCTATCTGCCAGATTTCTTAGCAGATAACTCAATCTCTAGCTCTGTTGTGGACCTCTTCCGTTCATTTCTAGACAAATTCAGAACAGAAAAGGTAAGTTCTAAACAACGTAGATGTGAGCCAGCTGGCTTAAGCAGCTTTCTGGAGGAATTGCCTGATTGGTGCCGTATCCCAAAATAATACTTGCAGTTCTTCAGGGTGGAAAGTTACTGGTGAGACCCTGAATCTGAGATCTCTGTTCATTCACAGGCTTCACAAAGGGGCATGTGGAGTAGCATTTAGTATCAGAAAGTCCTGAACTCTTCGAATGAATGAGAGAATTTCTCCTAGCTTCATTGTTGCAGAACAAACTTGAGGGACTGCTGTGGCAACTAGAGGTGATCTGGCTGCGCATGGGCTTCTAGGAAAGTTCCCACAGGGATTCTCTACATCAGCAATAGCCTTCTGCACATTGCCTGGCTCTGTTCTGGACAGTTAGAGGAAAGCAGAGTTTTTGAGCAGTCTGTCATAATGTGTTAGTGCCTTTTCTGTCCTGTTCGTATCCCATTGGCACTGTGCTGTACTGAGAAGTACTTTTGCTAACAAAATCTGAAAACCTACTAGGAGTGACTTTTGTGTCTTTATCAGCAAAAATGCAGATTTAATCTGATATGAAAACTACTAATCCATTAGGAGTTGGACATTTCATTAGCATGGAGAGAAGTTTTTATTGCCTGCTCAAGCTCATAAACTTGTCTCCAACTGGAAGGAAATGGTATGTAGTTTTAAATCCTGGAGTTGGGTAGTACATGTGCTCAGGTCCCACGTCAATCTCATTTGCTCCAGGCACTGCTTGTAGCACTGTACTAAGCCTATGCTTAAAGGTCGCATGAGGAGAGACTGCTACTCTGCAGCCAGCAGCTTTGCCTCTGCAGTCACTGTGCTGGGAGCTGAAGCATTGCTTGGGAAAGTGCTTCTTGAGTAGGGAATAGATGAGAAACTACTGGCCAGCTAAGGTGTCCCTGTGAGCATCTGACATCAAGAAAAAAAAGAAATGAAAGAAAAAGTATTTATTGAGAGTCTTAGTTAAGGACTTGTCTGGGCTTTCCACCCAACAGCATCAATTCCTGCCTTAAAAGAACAAAATAGCAAGTGACTCATTGGAGGAAGTCTTGCTTCCTTTCCTCCCGCTATCACTCTGTGCTGTCCCACCCATGCTTTGCTCACAGTCCCTTTGGCTCTTCATCACCCTAACCAGTGCTCTTCCTCCTTATCTTCTCCTTTTATATGGTTCAGTCAGGCTTATCCTTCTCCACTTTTCCAGCCTTAGGGAGGGTTTTTCTATGTTAGGTATTCTTCATGAACTGCGAAGGACATAGATTTGAGCCTTGAATGAGGACACTTCTTCAAAGTGCTCCTGGAGAGGACAACAAGGTTTAAGGCTGGCTTTACTTCTGGAAATAAGAGTTGAGTCTACTGTTTTCTCCCTGTGAATCTTAAACTTTATCCAATGTTAGAAAAGATTATACATAGGCAATTATTACTGTGACAAACATGGCATAGATTTGTTGCAGGAAGGTTTATGCATAATGTTGGTTGAAAACGGAGAGAGCTGGTACCTACTGTGCCTTTGGCCACTATTACTTGTGTGCTGGAGCTGCATTTACAGGATTTCAGGGGAATTCTGATCAACACTGGTAAAATCCCCATCAAAATCTAAATACTGATGCTCTATTCAATCCAAAGGTTGGAATAAGTGGGGTACTTCTGCTGTTGCTCAGCTTCTCAACTCCTTGCCTTGTAAGTTGTCCCTTTATCTCCTGATCAATCTGATAGTAGAAGTGCATCAGTGTAGTAAAACTCAATATCCTGATATGGCAAAAAATGGTCCTGACCCACAAGCATGTGATCCGTCAGCAGAAAGACAAAAACCTCACCACTTCAGCTGTTACACAACAGCTATTTGCAAAGCCAGGGTTATGTCTCACAGCTGGCACAGCATGGCTTAGATAAATATAAAGCTTGCTGTAAGGGAATAGCTCATAATTGGGTTATGCACAGTGTTTTAATTAGATTTACGTAAATGCATACAATGCATTGCAAAAATCAATAGCTTGGAGAGCTTCTTTGGTTTTATTGTTTAATTCAGCAACATCAAGTGAGCTGAATTTAACAGAATGCTTACATCACTCCAAACCTTCAAAAATGGCACTCTGAACATGACTGATTATATGAAATGTGCTGTGCTGCACAATGTGCTCTGCTGAGCAGGTCCATTTGGTCAGTGCCCTCTTTTTATTAGTCTGTCCACTTGCAGTTTGGGTACTTGCAGACAATACCTGTCCAGTACAAAGGATGAAGGTAGGAAGTAAGTATTTTAATTCCAGGAAGTATTTAAGGATTAAACAAAATTTTGTCATCCAACACAGTACAAATAAATAGTAATTTGTAGAATCATGGAATCATAGAATAGTTAGGGTTGGAAAGGACCTTAAGATCATCAAGTTCCAACCCCCCTGCCATGGGCAGGGACACCTCACACTAAACCATGTCACCCAAGGCTCTGTCCAACCTGGCCTTGAACGCTGCCAGGGATTCAACATTCACAACTTCCCTGGGCAACCCATTCCAGTGCCTCACCACCCTTACACTAAAGAACTTCTTCCTTAAATCCGATCTAAACTTCCCCTGTTTAAGTTTGAACCCGTTACCCCTTGTCCTATCAATACAGTCCCTAATGAAGAGTCCCTCCCCAGCATCCCTATAAGACCCCTTCAGATACTAGAAGGCTGCTATGAGGTCTCCACGCAGCCTTCTCTTCTCCAGGCTGAACAGCCCCGGCTTTCTCAGCCTGTCTTCATACGGGAGGTGCTCCAGTCCCTTGATCATCCTTGTGGCCCTTCTCTTCCAACAGTTCGATGTCCTTTTTATGTTGAGGACACCAGAACTGCACACAATACTCCAGGTGAGGTCTCACAAGAGCAGAGTAGAGGGGCAAGATCACCTCCTTCGACCTGCTGGTCACGCTCCTTTTGGTGCAGCCCAGGATACGGTTGGCTTTCTGGGCTGCAAGCGCACGCTGAAGCCGACTCATGTTTGTTTTGTCATCGACCAGCACCCCCAAGTCCTTCTCCGCAGGGCTGCTCTGAATCTCTTCTCTGCCCAACCTGTAGCTGTGCCTGGGATTGCTCCAACCCAGGTGTAGGACCTTGCACTTGTCATGGTTAAACTTCATGAGGTTGGCATCAGCCCACCTCACAAGCGTGTCAAGGTCCCTCTGGATGGCATTCCTTCCCTCCAGTGTAGCAAGCTAACCACACAGCTGGTGTCACTTGCTGAGGGCGCACTTGATCCCACTGTCCATGTCAGCAATGAAGATGTTGAACAAGATCAGTCCCAACACTGATCCCTGAGGGACACCACTCGTTACTGTTCTCCAGCTGGACATTGAGCCATTGACCACAACTCTTTGTGTGCGGCCATCCAGCCAGTTCTTTATCCACCAAGTGGTCCATCCATCAAATTGATGTCTCTCCAATTTAGAGAAAAGGATGTTGTGTGGGACATCTGACTTGGTAGGTTGACATGAGCTTATCAGTTACCAGAGTTAAAACATTTACCACCTCTGCACATGGTAGCAATGGCAGAGAATCAAGAAAGGTCTTTTTGTTATGACTAAAAGTAAAAACCTATGAGCTACATGTATCATGTTTCAGAGGCAAGGTGGTTGATTTTCTGCAGATATGGTAAAGAAAAAATAATTGTATTATTATTTCTTTCAACTGAGAAATTTAGATTTTTAAAAGGAATTATTTACTAATAAAGAATTCTTGGCTATAACCATCAACTGAGAGGAAAAAGGCAGAAAGAAAATTTTATTATCAGCTATTTCTTAAAGGAGACAAGTTCCAGTACAGTGTGAGATGGATTTCTAGTACTCTGAGGGTCCTTGCCTATGGCAGGGAGTTTAGAACTAGAGGATCTTAAGATCCTTTCCAACCCTAACCATGCTATGATTCTCTTTTAGTCTTGTTTTGGTCCTCTAAACTTTGTTCTCAACTGGTTCCCCCCCCCCCCCCAAAAAAAAAAAAAAAGAAGTATAAAAACTCATAATAACCAAAACCAAAGCAAAAAGGCCTAAGCTGCTTTATATGAATTCTCAGAGTGGAAAAACTTGGTGATAGTATGGGAAAGCTATGGCAGTACAAAACAGAATCTCTTAAAGAAAATATTGTGTTTATCAGGCCTTGCATGCATGAGTACATACACCCTGAAATGGCTCAGAAACCATCTTGCTTTCAGTAAGTGGTGTTTCCCTTCATTAAACAACAGAATCGTGGAATCATAGGTTAAACAACATAAATTTGTGTTAATGAATGCATACTGTTAATTTAATTCAAAAAAGAAAAGCATGGGTATCCTCAGCAATGTTCAATGCTAACACTGATTTATGCTATCATAAAGGTTAAATTTAAACTTGATGAAAGAATGGAAATCATCATTGTTGAGGGTTATAATGTTGGGGGCTTTCATTCTGGCTGGAGCATCACTAGAGTTAGAAGCAGTGGTACATTTGTACATGCACTGGCTAAGAAATGGGACCTCTGAGGACTGTGAAAATAAGCACTTAACAGATATAAAATCTTTGGACCAGCTAATTTGTGAGTTTCGTGTTTGCCACTTAGTTCAGTTAAATTTTCCTTTTCTTACCTTCTTTACCTCTTGTCCTTCAGCTTGTGCTATTCACAGCAACACTATAGTTCAAAAAAAATAGGGTAATCTGGTAAAATCTGTGTTCATGCAAATCTTTTGCTAAGTGGCCTGACACCATAGGCAAAAGTATTCAAGTAAACACTGTTTTCAATAAAAGAAAACAGCCAATGCTAAAAATAACTAACACAGTTCTGTGCTTGAGCACCTTCATCAGACAGATCCTGAAAATTATCTTGGTTGTCTCGATGACTTGAGAACTGGTTACCAAAAGGTGGTTTTCAGGAAGTAAGATTTAAGTCACAACTTGTATCAGTGCACAAACTTGTGCTAACCAAGAAAACTGACAGGCACTAAAGCTGTTCAGACCAGACTTCAAATGTATCATTCACTGAGTCTTTAATCAGGAGTTACATAACTAAAATACAAGGAATCACTTCAGCTCTATGAAGAGGAATCAGATCATAACCTGTCCATAGATGCGAAATTTGCATATATCAAGAATTCTGCAAATATGCCAATAAAATATTTCAGATGAAAACAACCATTTTAATAAAATAAAAAAAAAAAAAATCTTTCTGTTCAGTCTTTGAAAGAGTATGAAAAAAAAATCCTTTGTAGAAATTTTAAAGTATGACCAGGGAAGATATATCATAGAATCATACATGAAAAGAAATCAGAATTTGAGGCGGGAACATGTATCTGTCTGATAAAAGCGGTGGAGTTTTTTTTGTAGAATAAGACATTTTTTGATGAATTTTCTAAGACTCAGTTTGTGTAGGAAAATGTTAATGTTGTTGTGTAAAGCAAGCTGTTGGGCCAACTCAAATCATGTTTGGACTGTATCCTATGAAGTCTGTCTGGTTTATGCTTACAGGAATAAGCATATGCATTTTCAGTGCCTGGATTTGAACAGCAGTCTCCAGAATCATTTGGTTCAATATTTGGCGGACAGGGAACAAGGAAGAAAAGCTGCATCTTCAATAAAATTATCACTTGTATTCACGAGAGTAATATAGACTGGAGTAAGGTACATTGAAAGTGTGCAAGAGAGCAATCAGGAAGATGGAGCAAGAGACAGTCAAAACCACAAGAAAAGATAAATAAGAGTAAATGTTGTGATGGATTTGACAGATCCCCTGAATGGAAAAAGGAAATCAGTTTCACATGGCAGTTAGGAACCAATATCAAGTTCCATTGATGATGTGGGACGGAATTGGAAAATTCAGTCCATAAATGATTGGCTTCGAGATTGATGCTGCAGGCAGGGGTTTGGATTCTTTGATAACGGCTGGTTTTATAGGGCACCATTCTGGACAATGACAAGTGGGAAAGGTTTATCTCACAGAGGCAAAAGGATGCTGGGGCACGATTTAGCAGGGCTCATTTGGAGAGCTTTAAACTAGATTCGAAGGGGGATGGGGTTGTAGCTGGGCTTGCCCCAGTGGGGCAGCGCTCCAGAATTAATGAAGACTGGGAGGCCTCCTATAATCCCAGGGTGAAATCGGTGTGCTCAGCTCGCTCCCTGGAATGTCTGTACACCAATGCGCGCAGCATGGGAAATAAGCAGGAGGAGTTGGAAACCTGTGTTAAGTCAGGAGACTATGATCTGGTGGCAATTACAGAGACGTGGTGGACAGCTCGCATGACTGGAATATAGTCATGGAGGGCTATGCCCTTCTCAGGAAAGACAGGCCAGCCAGGAGGGGTGGTGGGGTTGCTCTTTATGTGTGAGAGCAACTACAATGCACCGAGTTCTGTCCAGGGACAGATGACGAGCGAGTTGAGAGTCTGTGGGTGAGAATTAAGGGGCAGGCTGGCAGGGGCGATACTGTTGTGGGTGTCTGTTACAGGCCAGCAGATCAGGGTGAGGAAGTTGACGAGGCCTTCTACAGGCAGCTGAGGGCAGCCTCACAGTCACAGACCGTGGTGGTCGTGGGGGATTTTAACTTCCCTGATGTTTGCTGGAAGGACCACTCAGCAACCCAGCCACAGTCCAGGAGGTTCCTCCAGTGTATGGATGATAACTTCCTCCTGCAGATGGTGGATGAGCCAACCAGGAGAGGAGCGCTGCTGGATCTCATCCTCACTAACAAGGAGGGTCTGGTCAAAGCAGTAAGGGTTGAGGGCTGCCTTGGTTGCAGCGACCACGAGATGGTGGAGTTCAGGATCTTGTGTGGTAGGACCAGTAGAATACCAAGTAGAATTGCAACCCTGGACTTTAGCAGGGCAAACTTTGGCCTTTTCAAGCAATTGCTAGGGGAAATCCCATGGGCAAGGCTGTTTGAAGGTAAAGGGGCCCAAGATAGTTGGTTGGCATTCAAGGATTGCTTTTTCCGAGCTCAAGATCAGAGCATCCCGACACGTAGGAAGTCAAGGAAGAGGGCCAGGAGACCTGCATGGCTAAATAGGGAATTGCTGGGTATGCTCAAGTGGAAGAGGAGAGTTTACAGGTCATGGAAGGAGGGGCTGGCCGCTTGGGAGGAATATAAGGCTGCTGCTAGAGGATGTAGGAAGGCAGCTAGGATGACTAAGGCCTCCTTAGAATTAAACCTGACGAGAAGGGTCAAGGACAGCAAAAAGAGCTTTTTCAAATACATGACAGATAAAACTAACACCAGAGGCAATGTAGGCCCAGTGATGAACGGGATGGGTGCCCTGGTGACAGAAGATACAGAGATGGCAGAGTTACTGAATGCCTTCTTTGTCTCTGTCTACTCTGCTGCAGGCAGTCCTGAAGAGCCCTGTACCCCTGAGACCTTAGATGAAGTCAGGTCAACGGAGCGGTTTGCCTTAGTCGATGAGGAATGGGTTAGAGACCAGTTGAGCAATCTGGACATCCATAAATCCATGGGTCCAGATGGGATGCACCCGCGGGTGCTGAGGGAACTGGCGGAAGTCATTGCTAGACCACTCTCCATCATCTTTACCAAGTCTTGGGAAACGGGAGAGGTGCCTGAGGACTGGAGGAAAGCAAATGTCACTCCGGTCTTCAAAAAGGGCAAGAAGGAGGACCCGGGTAACTATAGACCGGTCAGCCTCACCTCCATCCCTGGGAAAGTGATGGAACACCTTATCCTTGGTGCCATCTTAAGGCATATCAAGGATAAGTGGGTTATGAGGGGCAGTCAACATGGCTTCACCAGGGGGAAATCATGTTTGACCAATCTCTTAGCCTTTTATGAGGAAATAACACGGTGGATGGATGATGGCAGAGCGGTGGATGTGGTCTACCTTGACTTCAGCAATGCATTTGACACAGTCTCCCACAGCATCCTCACAGCTAAATTGAGGAAGTGTGGTCTGGATGATCAGGTAGTGAGGTGGACTGCGAACTGGCTGAAGGAGAGAAGCCAGAGAGTTGTAGTCTATGGGGCGGAGTCTACTTGGAGGCCTGTATCTAGTGGAGTGCTTCAAGGGTCAGTACTGGGACCAGTATTATTTAATATATTTATCAACGATTTAGATGAGGGAATTGAGTGTACTATCAGCAAGTTCGCTGATGACACTAAGCTGGGAGGAGTGGCTGACACGCCAGAAGGCTGTGTTGCCATTCAGTGAGACCTGGACAGGCTGGAGAGTTGGGTGGGGAATAACTTGATGAAATTGAACAAGGGCAAGTGTAGAGTCTTGCATCTGGGGAAGAACAACCCCATGTACCAGTACAGGTTGGGGGCTGACCTGCTGGGCAGTAGTGAAGGGGAAAGGGACCTGGGGGTCCTGGTGGACAGGACGATGACCATGAGCCAGCAATGTGCCTTTGTGGCTAAGAAGGCCAATGGCATCCTGGGGTGTATTAGAAGGGGGGTGGTTAGTAGGTCAAGAGAGGTTCTCCTTCCCCTCTACTCTGCCCTGGTGAGACCCCATCTGGAATATTGTGTCCAGTTCTGGGCCCCTCAGTTCAAGAAGGACAGGGAGCTGCTGGAGAGAGTCCAGCACAGGGCAACTAAGATGATTAAGGGAGTGGAACATCTCCCTTATGAGGAAAGACTGAGGGAGCTGGGTCTCTATAGTTTAGAGAAGAGGAGACTGAGGGGTGACCTTATTATTGTATATAAATATATAAAGGGGGAGTGTCACAAGGATGGAGCCAGGCTCTACTCAGTGGCAAACAATGATAGGACAAGGGGTAATGGGTACAAACTGGAACACAAGAGGTTCCACTTAAACTTGAGAAGAAACTTCTCAGTGAGGGTGACAGAACACTGGAACAAGCTGCCCAGTCTCCTTCTCTGGAGACATTCAAAACTCGCCTGGACATATTCCTGTGTAATCTTATCTAGGTGTTCCTGCTCTGTCAGGGCGATTGGACTAGATGATCTTTCGAGGTCCCTTCCAATCTCAAGCATACTGTGATCAAGTGAATGATAAGGACAGGAGACAGCAGAAGAAAGAATGTCTTGGGCTAAGAACCTGAGGAAATGGCAAAAGGAAATGGACAGAGGACAGTATTGCTTACCTACAGTTTTCCTTCCTTGCAGTAGATGGGGATCATATGTAGTGTATCCTGTCATCCTTAAAAATAAAGTTGGGTGGTTGGTGCCTTGGTACATCACTCTTTTTGCAATTAGTTTCATGGTGAGAAGAGTAACTATTGATTGTGTCTGTGAGGATACACTGGCCACTTCCTTTGAGCCCTTGCTGATGGATACATGAACTGTTCCTTCAGCTAATTAGTCCAGGAGAAGAGGGTAAACTATTCCTCCATCAGCTGGCCAGAGTGCTGAGCCATGGTGGCCCTAAACTGTAGTGGTGCTTAATAGACTGAGCACTCCAGAACTTTCAAATCTACTATTACTGCTTTTATATTTCATCATTCTGCCCTGTCTCCTTCCAACTGAAATTGTTCTGACTGTGCAGTAGGGCTAGATTTTTCCATTACATATTTTATGGAAATCCATAAAGCAGAATTTTCAGAAACAATGTTATTGGTTTTCAAATTAGACTGCTGAGACTGTAAATTAATGTGATGGCAATACTTTCCTTATAAAATGTTGTGGAGAAAGGACACCACATTTCACTGAATTCTTTTTCGCTCATTTCCTACTTTAAGAACTCATATAGAAGGAGTCAGGCTTTCTGCAGTGATCCGCTTTTGATGGTTATTCCTGACACTGGCCACATAACCTTGGAATGCTCTCAAAAGAGGACTTCTTCCAGGTCCTCACAGAACAATGAGAATAGAAACTATTGGTACTACTGTGGCTAGTGGCACTTCTCAGGAGATGGGTCTGGATTGTGCCTGGTCAGTGATTGCTAAGAATAAGAATATCGAAAAAGATTGCAGTTAGGGTGTAAGATTAACACATCCTTGGCCAGAAAGAGTCACTCTGATCAGCCAGTCTCACATCTTACATAACAAAACCAGATTCAGGCAGGAATTTATGTATGAAGCTCATAGTTCTTCTTTGAGTTGCTTTAAATTCTTTTGTATGAGGTTCTGTCTGTTCTTAAATACAGCAAGGGATGGTGAACCCATCACTTGTCAGCCATAAGTTTGGGAAGCCAGTGCCTGTCAGGGGAATAATGGTGCTGTCTCTTCTCTAACGTGAACTGGTCCATTAACCTGCATACTGGCTTTTTAATGTCTTTCAGAAGCAATAAAGTCATCAGTGATTAACTGGAACATTTTCCCCACCATGATCTTGACCATGATATTTATAACCTTCTCTTGGTTTTGCTGAATAGATGGCACCAACATCTCCCTGGCTATATCTGTATCATGCAAATGTATGGGTTGCACTCTAGAACCAACAATTATTGTAGATATGCAGGAGCAGAGTCCAAACAGGGCCGTCTTCCCTCTCCTCATGCTGCCCTGATTGTTGTACTCACCCCCATGACTACTTACCTTGGTGGGATACTTGGTGGGCTGAAAGGGTAGCAAAAGGCTGTAGATGTACAAATATCAAAGGCCCTTCTTTTATCTTGTCTGAAATAATTTGAAGGTCTCCCAGGGCAGCAGAAGCAAACCAACCAGGAGTTGGGTTACTGCATGTGCTGGCTCAAAAGCAGTTCATAGACTGGTTTGGGTTGGAAGTAACCTTAAAGATCATCCAGTTCCAACCACTTTTCCATGGGCAAGGACACCTTCCACTAGACCAGGTTGCTCATAGCCCCATCTAACCTGCCCTTGAACACTGTGAGCAATGGGGCAGCCACAGCTCCTCTGGGCAACCTGTTCCAGTGTCTCACCACCCTCACAGTAAAGAATTTCTTCCCAGCATAAAATCTAAATTTCTGTCATCTTGAAGGCATTCCCCCTTGTCCTGTCATTACGTGCCCTTGTAAGAAGTCCCTCACCAGCTCTATTGTAGGTCCCTTTAGGTACAGGAAGGCTGCTCTAAGGTCTCCAAGGAATTGCCTCCAGGCTGAACAGCCCCAGCTCTCTCAGTCTGTCTCCATAGCAGAGGTGATCCAGCTCTCTGATCACCTTTGTGGCCTCCTCTGTACTCACTCCAGCAGATCCACGTCCCTCTTGTGTTGGGGGCCTCAGAGCTGAAAGCAGTACTGCAGTTGGGGTCTCATGAGAGTGGAATAGGGAGGGAGAATCACCTGCCTTGAGCTGCTGGTCATGCTCCTCTTTATGCAGCCCAGGATGGAATTGGTGTACATTGCCAGGTCATGTTGAGCTTCTCATCAGCCAACACCCCTAAGTCTTTCTTCTCAGGACTTTTCTCAAACCATTCTCTGCCCTGCCTGTATTTGTGTTTGGGATTGTCCTGATCCAGGTGTAGGACCTTGCATTTGGTCTTGTTGAACTTCATGAGGTTTGCACTGGCCCACCTCTCAAGACTGTCAGGGCTATCCAGTTGGACATAGAGCCATTGATCAGCTTTCGTTAATTTCTCCTCTATCTTTATATAACATGCAACCTTTTAAAGCAAGAATGGAATGTTTAACTTCAGAAATTCTTAAAATAGTGTGGTGTGACATTCTCTGATTTTTCTTCACTTCTATTTCCTGTCAAAGGTAAAATATTAGCATAATCATCATGATTTGTACTTCTGTTGAGCTATGACAAGTTGCCTGTGGTGTTTGCTATAGTTAGTTACATTCAGGCAGTCTTTCAGCTAAAGTCAGACTTGCCTGGATTCATTCATGGACCAAGCTAGCCATACATTAGGAGCTGGCAGATCCACTTAGTAAGGAAAAGAATCTGCCACCCTTTCTTCCAAGGTTTCTTGTTATACACTTCAGTTATTGCCAGTTACTTCAGTGAAAATGTCTGTGCAGTAAGGTACTTCTGAATGTTCAGAAAAGTGATAGAATCCAGCTCTATCTCATTACCACGGCTATAGTGAAATGGTAAAGGCGGAATAAATTGCCTGGTATAATTATGTATATGCCAGATGTTCTTAATCATTCCACTTCAAGCCTCCTTTGCTAACTGCAATTTTGAGCCTCTTCCAAATCTAAAGGAATTGGTAAACATAAGTAATTAAAAAGAAATTAAATGGATTTTAGAAGTGAATTACTGTAGTTCCTGCAACACTATATAATATAATTAGCACCTCTACAATCAATCTGGGCTAGAAGATGTGCTTTATGTGCACAAAAGATGCTTCATTTGTGGTTTGCACTAAAAACATAGTCGTTGTGTTAGTGTGGTTAAACATCTCAACAGAACTATATCAGGCAAGTAAGGAGAAATTTATTCTTACATCTGATTTATAAAAATAGAAACAAAAAGCCATATCTCAGCTGGTGTACACCACAATATTTGCACTGACTGTTACATGCTGAGCTTGCACCAGCTGAGCCTGTGCCCCATGCTCCATTTGGATTCGTGTAAGCAAAGGTCTATTGGTAGCCCTATTCACAGTAAATGATTTCTGGCTCTGTAGCTAGAACTCTTCTTTCAAATGAGATAAAGTTCCTGTAGCTGAAAGTAGAAGATCACCTACTATTAGTTCATTTATATTTTTTTATTGTGTTGATATTTGGAATCTTCCTTTTCTTTGCTTTTAAATACTTTGAGGATATGAAGGAAAATGCAAAACTGTAATACAAATTGTCCCCCAAAAAGCAGATTTCCAAATGAAGTTTTTCATAGAGATACAAAGACACTCGTGTTTTGTCATAACTCTGTGACATACCATAAAAACTCTATTCATCTGGGAGGATATAGGTGTTGCCAACAGAGGAAAGGGGGTAAGCATGGGATATCTGTTACAGGAATCCCAGACAGAGCAGTGTTGTTTGGAAAGGACCTCTGGAGGTTTATGGTTCAATTTACTGGTCTATGATTTTGGCTAGCAGGGTCTTAAAAGCCGCCAAGGATGGACATTATAGCAGCTCCCTGTGCAGCTTCCTCCAGCATTGAAGCACCCTCCTGATGAAAAAATTTCTCCTGAACCCTGAAAATGGCAATGTAAGGGTGTTTTTCCTTCTTACATGTTCTACCCCTACTGGGTCTGCCTTTGTAATCTTTGTAATTACCTTTCAAATAGTTGAACTACCCTTCAAGCCACCTAATCATGCCTTAGACTCCTCTCTGCTGGATTAAACAAGCCTAGCTCCCTCCCCATCTCACTGTAGGTCACATGAACTCTTAATTTATATTGAACCTGGTGTTCATCAAAATCCCCTGCTCTTCTTCAGCAAGTCTGCTGCTCTTTGAGGCAGTTCACTTCCTGCATGAGGGAATGGGTTTAATTCCAGGTGCAGAACCTTGCACACCTCCTTGTTGAACAGCATGAGGTTTCTGCTGTCCCAGTCAAGTTTCTTAAGATCCCTCTGGACTGAAAAGAAGCACTAAAAGAGATAATTCTTTTTCTGTATTTTTTATGCAGGGCACCTCCTTGATTTGATCCCAGTAAATTATTTACTTGCACCTAATTATCTGAACCCAAATGACAGAATATTTCCTACAGACCCAGAAGGAATTAACAGTATTTATGTTCTCATTTCTAGAGATCTATCATAAGTTATGGTGCACAACTAACTTGCAAAACCACTTAGATACATGTATACTCCGAGCATCTACTGTCTGCTGCTTGCCTCTTGACTGTCACTGTCAACAAATTGGTATTTTTCTCTTTTCAAATGCTTGCAAGTTGAGAAGTGGGAAGTTGCTTCAGCTATCTCTATGCTAAAGTATGTAGGTAATGCAAAAGGCAGCCTCTTGCATCAGAGAGATGAGATGCTCATCTACTTCTTTTCAAACACAGTGGACCAGATCTTCTGCTGCTGCTGAATTGGCTTTTGCTACATTGAAGATACGGAGTTACGCCAACTGACAGCAGGAACAGAGCACCAGCACTTTAATGATTTTTGCCTTATTTAACTATTGCCATTTGTTACAGGATAGTTCATTAGATGCAGCATAAAGTACAAGTATTTTTCCTAGTTTTTCAGCTTTCCTGTTAGAGGAAGTTCCACTTTCAAATGAATATTAGAAGTACATTAAAATCTTAGCTCTCCCTAATCTTCATGGTTTCATTTGAGTTCATAATACATCTTTTGGTTTATCCTGTGAGCTGGGGGCTATCTATTTGAGGGACTTAGTCCAAAGATACCATATAAGCAGATAGTTTGGTTAAGCTGATTTTTGTAGTTTAAGTGGGTCTAAAGCACATCATGCCTGGGATTATCCTTATAGATGTGGTTAAATTTGACAGAATTTGGGCATTCTTTGTATACTGCAGTGTATGGTTTGGAAAGTAAAAGGCAGCTAGGTTAGTGGTTTATATGTAAAGGAGTGTTTGAAGGAGCATGTAGATGATTTGAATTTTTATTCCTTTGTACATCATTCAGGGAGAAAGTAAATGTTTGGCAGCTTAGATCATGTGATAGCAAAAGAAGAGACCTCATTAATTCAGATATTTCAGATTCCGTAACAACAGAAAGGAGGGATTATGACTGCCTAATTTGATCCAACTGGAAAAAAATTAAATCTAGACCAAGGTCATGTACATCACAAACAAAGGAACAATATAAAATACATTTAATTTCCTGAAAGCTGTGATAAAATTTAGATAGGAGCCCTGGGAAGAGAGTCTAATATACCACTCAGCCCTATCAAGTCTCACATATTTACTAGGTGTGTCATCGTTGATTTGAAAGGATGATCCCTAAAAAAAAACCTGCAAAATTTTCTGTTTTTCTATTCTCATTTTGATTCTTTTAAGAGGCAATATAGGCCCACTGCTGAACAAGGTGGGTGCCCTGGAGACAGAGGATATAAAGAAGGCAGAGGTGCTGAATGCCTTCTTTGCCTCTGTCTTTACTCCTACAGACTCTCCCTGGGGGACCCACATTCCTATAGCCCCAGAAGGAGTCAGGATGAAGGAGGAGTTTGCTTTGGTAGATGAGGATTGGGTTAGGGATCAGTTAAGCAATCTGGACATCTATAAATCTATGGGTCTGGATGGAATACACCCGCGGGTGCTGAGGGAGCTGGCGGAGGTCATTGGTGGGCCACTCTCCATCATCTTTGGTAAGTCGTGGGAAACAGGAGAGGTGCCTGAGGATTGGAGGATGGCAAATGTCACACCAGTCTATAAGAAGGGCAAGAAGGAGGACCTGGGTAATTATAGACTGGTCAGCCTTACCTCCATCCCTGGAAAAGTGATGGAACAACTTATTCTTGACACAATCTCTAGACGTATCAAGGATGAGGGGGTCATTAAGAGCAGCCAACATGGTTTTATCAAGGGGAAGTCATGTTTGACCAACCTTATAGCCTTCTATGAGCAAGTAACTAGATGGATGGATGATGGTAGAGTGGTAGATGTGTTTTTTCTTGATTTCAGTAAGGCATTTGATACTGTCTCCCACAGCATCCTCATAGATAAGCTAAGGAAGTGTGGGCTCGATGATCAGGTAGTGAGGTGGATCAAGAACTTGTTGGAAGGAAGAAGGCAGAGAGTTGTGGTCAATGGGGCAGAATCTAGCTGGAGGTCTGTGACTAGTGGAGTCCCTCAGGGGTCGGTGCTGGGACCAGTGCTGTTTAATATTTTCATCAACGACCTGGATGAGGGAACTGAGTGCACCCTCAGCAAGTTCGCTGATGATACTAAACTGGGAGGAGTGGCTGACACACCAGAGGGCTGTGTTGTCATTCAGTGAGACCTGGACAGGCTGGAGAGTTGGGTGGGGAGAAACTTGCTGAAATTGAACAAGGGCAAGTGTAGAGTCTTGCATCTGGGGAAGAACAACCCCATGTACCAGTACAGGTTGGGGGCTGACCTGCTGGGCAGTAGTGAAGGGGAAAGGGACCTGGGGGTCCTGGTGGACAGGAGGATGGCCATGAGCCAGCAATGTGCCCTTGTGGCCAAGAAGGCCAATGGCATCCTAGGGTGTATTAGAAAGGGGGTGGTTAGTAGGTCAAGAGAGGTTCTCCTCCCCCTCTACTCTGCCTTGGTGAGGCCGCATCTGGAATATTGTGTCCAGTTCTGGGCCCCTCAGTTCAAGAAGAACAGGGAATTGCTGGAGAGAGTCCAGCACAGAGCCACAGATATGATTAAGGGAGTGGAACATCTCCCTTATGAGGAGAGGCTGAGGGAGCTGGGTCTCTTTAGCTTGGAGAAGAGGAGACTGAGGGGTGACCTCATCAATGTTTACAAATATGTAAAGGGTGAGTGTCAGGATGATGGAGCTAGGTTTTTTCCAGTAATGTCCAGTGATAGGACAAGGGGCAATGGGTGTAAACTGGAGCATAGGAGGTTCCATGTGAACATCAGGAAAAATTTCTTTACTGTGAGAGTGACAGAGCACGGGAACAGGTTGCCCAGGGGGGTTGTGGAGTCTCCTACATTGGAGATACTCAAGGCCTGCCTGGACAAGTTTCTGTGTGATGTACTCTAGGTTACCCTGCTCTTGCAGGGGGGTCGGACTAGATGATCTTTTGAGGTCCCTTCCAACCCTTGGGATTCTTTGATTCTGTGAAACACAAATGCTTTAAACTGCCATCTCCTTGCTGGTCATTCTAAAAATGGCTTTTGTTCCAGTGGGTGAAAACTTGTTGTCTTCTTCCTCTTTTTAACTTCTCTCTTTAGTCCACCTCTTCAATAACTTTATTTGAATGCACATGGGTATATGGGAGTATGTGTGTGCACATGTGTATGTGCATGTGTATACCTATAAAGTTTTATATAGGGATGTGTGTACTTTAAGACTTTAATTAAAAGTGTGTTACTACTATCGATTATAGACTTACATCTTTACAGACTTAGAGCCTCTTAAGGTCTGTATTCTAAATGGTAAATGCATTCACTTATGCTTAAAAATAACACCCAGCATTTTCTTAGTTCTCATTAGATCAGATCTAGGTAACAGGGGGAAGGAATTTCAATTGCCCTCTAACTGAAGCCTATTTTTCCTTCTGGATTTCACAAAGGTTAGCCACACCTGTAAAAGTGGCTCTTTGTCTTCTGCCCACCCTCTTGCTTACTTCACTCAGTGAAGTTGTGTCCCTGTCCAGAGACCAGGACATAACAGCTGGCTTTTCAACAGTCAAGAGAAGAAGCGTTTGCAACTGAAGGTAACCACTGATGAAAGGGGAGGATGGCAAAATACCTGCAGGCTGCTGAACATTCCCAGTGATTCAGCTATGGCCAGCTGTTGAGTGTTAATTAGAGACATTGTGTCATTGACCTGCTATTAAAAGGCAAGGGAAATGGGTCTGTTTACTTTTGTTGCATTTAGTTCTGCTTATAAAAAGAGTGACTGCTTCCCCTGGGTTTTGAAAAGCGCGTTGAACCCCTGATGCTGCACTCAGATCGCAGCTCTGGCAGCAAGCGAGAGGGGACAGCAGTGCTGGAGAGCAGTGAGGTCTCAGCAGTGAAATTCAGCTGGACTCTGAGAGAGAAGACGGTATTGGTGTGAATGTAGTCGTGCGGAGTCTCTCTCACATGCCCATACATATCAAAGTCAGATTAAATTAATATTTAAAAAGGAAAGAAATCCCAGGTGCTTTCAGAGCTCCAAGTTTAGTGTCACTCCTGAGCAGTCAGCACTGCAGCCTGTATTAGTCTGATTGTGAGCACTGCAGTCAGAAACCACGAGCCTGTTTTCCCCTGGGGAGCAGGCTGATGTAAAGGCAATGCTTGCAGAGGTTTGAGGTCATAACTTCACATGCAAGTTTGCGTGGTATTCTCAAGGTTGGTGAGCCCTGCATTGACTTTAAAAACATGTAAGTGATGGCTCTGGTGAGTTCGTGTGGCTTTAGGGTCTAATACTTTGACAGCTGCCAGGTGTCAGGAAATTTTACGTTGTAACAGTAATAATACTAGAAAATTCTTAGTTTCTGTAACCCTTAGCCTAAGCAAGTCTTTGTGCTATAGTAAACACTACCTCTGCTCTGTATTCCTGTGTGTCACATACTTGTTCCAAGGTATGAAAATTAAATTTAATATCTTCAGTTCTCTTCCTTAATTTTGTAACAGCAAGTACAGAAGGGCAGAAAGGTTCGTCCTCCCAGAGCCATCCCCTTCCTTTCCTGTCAGGCACCAGTATAAATGAGAGCATTCATTTCTCATCTTATCAAGGGAAGACACCTTATGGGTGCAACCCTACAGGTACTAAGAAAGGGTTATTTTAGTTTCTTTCATAGGACAAGAAAAAATGGGATTTTGAGACAGGATTATCTTTTCTCTTTCTATGGGTGATGCATATAACTTTTTTCCTATTGCCTTGGTCCTTCAGCTGTTCAAATGGGCACCACAAATGTCAACAAGCAGTGCTGGGCATCGGGTGAGCATGTGCAGGTCAGTATCAATGAGCTCTGGGTAGTCCTGGACATAGCCTGGGAGCACAGAAATGGGAACACAGAGGAGACTTTTGGGGTGAAGTTGCAGATCAGCAGGTCATCAGGATGCTATAAATGGGCAGCATGTTGGGCTTGGACACTGGACCCTCTTTGTGGCTCCCGTCCAAAGCTTGGCATAAGTTTTTAGAGTATCTGAAAGCACCTGAAAATTCTCTGAACCTTTCTGCTAATGAGATTCCAATGTAAAATAGAAGGAATGGTGTGTAACCCAGATTAAATTCTCTCCTGAGCTATTTTTAGCTTACCTAAGTTCTTTCAACCCTTTTGATGAATCAAAATTCATCTCTACTAAAAGGGTGTAAATTCAAAGAAGTCATATACAGTAAATGTTAACATGCTTTACTCATTATAAATCATTATAAATCTGACATGAGTTATAATGAGAGAGATTTAATTTCACTATCTTTAAAATGAAGGCTTTTTAGCAAGGGAACAAACTTTGCTTTTAAAATTATTTTTAAAATAAAAGTTGATATGGAAGCTTTATTTTACATTGTATCATATTTGTATATAATAAATGAAAAAATGTAGCACTCCACTGTTCTTAAGAAGATGTAGAAGTAGTAGCTTACTTCTGCTCATTTTACAACTGTCTTTTTGGATACACTTCTAATTTAAACTGTAGAAACTGAAAATGTTCCTTTAAAATTGGTTGTCATGGTTATAAAATCCCGAAAGAAATTATGTGTGTCTGCATCTGCTGAGGGAAACATTTATGGCCTGATTTAGAGGGAGGAGGGGAAGAAACCACCCACCACAACCCATTTTCAGACTTAATTATTACATTACTTGAATATAATTCATCACCCTCCCCCAAAAGCCACAGAAAGGATTCTCACACATTTTTCACTCCATGCAGTTCATTAGCAAATATCATATGGTGAGGGGTTAGTTCTGTCAAGTTCTAACAGGTTGGGGTTTTTGTTTGTTTGTTTTCTATAGCTGTCTTTGTTTCAAGCAAGCTAATCTGGAAATACAGTGTGCTAGACTACTAGCATACACTTGCTGTCACAATTCATGCCTTTGATTCTTCCCATTATTTTCCTTCCCTTGCTCTAGTCATCTGGCCAGAATAAAAAGCCAACCTCAAATCTGCAGCTCAAATCATCCAGAGCGGAAGTCTGCATTTCCTGGTGGAGCTCAAGAAAGATGAAGGAAAAGGGGAAAAGAAGGAAAAAAACCCCACCCCAATATGTATCTAAACAGGAGAAAAGGGAAGGGAAAGAACATCAGCCTACCAAAGGAAAACTGTGAAACTGAGTCTTTTGTGAATCTGTTACACATCATATGTTCCCACGATGAGGTTTCCCAATCTCTTGAAGCTGTAGTTTTATTCAAAATGAGTCTGTGTTGGGCCAGGCCTTCTCTCTTACAGGCATGCAGAAGTCTGCACATGTCTTAGAAACTTGTTTGTCACTTTTCATTTTTCAGTAAGAAAAGCTTATTGCATAGCCAAACTGTTATGCTGTGAAAGACTGAGGTAGCATTTTTTAATCTTTAGAAAGAAGGAGAAAGACAAAGGGTGGCTGATCTGTTGGCTGGAGAAAATCTCTGCAGCTCCTGACCCTCCTTCACAAAGTAAATGGCAGATAAGGAGGATGAGGGCATTTTAGATAAATAAGATGCTTTGTATTATCAGATTGTGAGCCATTAATGGGATTCAAAGGGTTTGCTTATACACATTGATCCAGAGCTTGTCCTACTCAAAAAGTCCAGTTGAAAAAGGAAGTTTGGCATCCTGAATGTGAAGTAGAACCCTTCTGAGAAAGTTTGGAAAATAACAGCAGGCTGAGCTACTTCTGAAAGGCTGTGAATATTTCCAAACACTTTGACTTTCCCCAACCCATGAAACCAAGGATGACATTTTTCACTGTTCCATTTCAATGGAAAATTATTTCTAATGAATGTTTACTACACTGCCAGCAGAAGCCTGTAATTTATTCCATCTGAATGAGAGAAGAAACTGGGAAAGAGGTGGAGAGGGGTCAGAATTATGCTTCTCCAATCCTCTTGTCTCCTTTCCTTCCATATCAACAAATACAAAATCTTGCCACCATTTTTGAATCCCTGAATGTGACTTCTGATTGTTCTTGTGCTGCATGAGCATGATCTGTTTTCATCCCTTGCTGCCTGGTGAGTGAGAGACATGCTTTCCCATTTCTGCACTAGCTAGTTCTGGCACAGGATCTGCTCAGCCCTGAGGCTAGAATATATAGAAGAAAGACAGGCAGGCATCGGGGCTGCATCCATCCAGCTCCCCACAGCTGATCCCACTGGTACCTTCTGCTTTCCTTATTTCCCTGCTAATTATTAGTAAATAGATGTGGCAACCCATCAGAGTGTCACCTTCTGCCCCATGCCAAGGGGGCAGTGGTCTCACCTGCTCTCTGCTGAGACAAAATCTGCTCTGCTCCCTCCAGGGGCTGATGACAACCTGCTTCACTGCAATCAGATTAGTTTGGAAGTATGTTACTTTCCTAGAGAAAATGTCACAGAATTACAGAGGAGAGAGATGGAACAGGTTTATTAAATTGGCTAGTCCATCTTTCTGCCAATCAATGGCAGTTCCCGACAGTGCATACTCCCTGCTCTGCTGCAGTGATGTTTTCAAAGTGCCTTGTGATGTGCTGCCGGCCCCTGCCCTTGAGGGCACTTTACAGCTGGCACCATCTCATGTCAGGAGCACTTAGCTGGCTGCACATCCTGCACCTGCACTCTGACCTCCTGGCCAATAGCCTTTCCTCCTCATTTATTTCCATTTGCTAGTGGCAAAAGCATACTGGGAAAACCTTCCTCCTGTTTGTTAAAAGAGGTATTGAGTAGCACAAATCCTGGCAGCAGCTCTTGTGAAGAGAGCACCTCTGGGATGGCATACTTTGCTGTTTATCCTTTTGCTACCATATTTAACCTGTCCTAGACTTTTTACCTTCTAACCCCCTCAATGAGAGCCTACTTTAAAAGAACACTTTAAGTTGCACTGGCCTAATGATAAAAGAACCCTTCATACAGTCTGTATAAACTGGGAATTCCTGAAAATACCTATGCCATTTGAACATTTTTGAAACTTACTGAGATAACACAGCACTGGGCTAACATGGCCAACTTTTCTTCTCACCTGACCACACAAGTCATTTCAGCATGGGGGGTTGGTGGTGGCTTTGCATGCAGAAATGGTTGGACTGTCCCAGATACCACATTAGAGCTCTCAGTTTGCTTTTCCACCCTGGGACCCTGAGACAAGCCTTCCAGAAGCAGCAACCTGCCTCTTCGTGTTGCAGTTACTCTCATCCTTGTTTCAGCATCTTTGAAAATCCAAAAGGGAGAAACCAGATTTGTTGAGAAAACTCAGGTCTGGGAATTCTTTAAATACCTATCTCTCCCAGCAGAACCAAATGCTTTAAAATTATGCCCTGAATAGGATGTAAACAAGTGCTCAGCTCTCTGTCCTTTGCTTAGCTGCCACAGAAGCAACAGGCTTCTCCCCAGTGGTGGGACCACTTGGGAGGTAGCAAAGCCTGCGAAAGCTGGGTTGGAGCAAGAGACTAGCAGGCACTGAGCAAAATGAAGAGACCACAGGCAGCAATGAGTGCAGATTTGAACCACAGAGCTCATGGAGACAGGAGATGTCACACAGATTTGTGCTTTGGCACTGCTGTAGTTATTTGGCACTTCCAAGCAGAGAGACTCCGCTCTCATAAAACCCCACCTGCACTAGCGAGTTCAGCTCTGGGGCCCCCAATACAAAAGAGTCATGGAACTACTGGAGTGAGTCCAGAGGAGGCCACAAAGATGACCAGAGGTCTGGAGCACCTCTCCTGTGGGGACAGGGTGAGAGACTTGGAGCTGTTTAGCCTGGAAAAGAGACAGCAGCATGGTGATCTCATAGCAGCCTTTAAGTATCTGAGTGGGGGCTACAGGGTTGCTGGAGAGAGACTCTTCATCAGGGACTGTACTGATAGGACAAGTGGTAATACATTCAAACTGAAATAGGGGAAGTTCAGGCTAGGTATAAGGAAGAAGTTTTTTACTGTGAAGGTCGTGAGGCACTGGAACAGGTTGCCCAAAGAAGTGGTAAATGCTTCATCCCTAGCAGTGTCCAAGGCCAGGTTGGACGAAATCTTGGGTGACATAGCCTAGAGTGAGGCATCCCTGCCCATGGCAGGGGGGTTGGAACTAAATGATCTTAAGGTCCTTTCTAACCCTAGCCATTCTATGATTCTCTGCCAAATAAATAAGGATAAAAGCTTTCATAAGAAGTGGCCTGTAAAGGGTGCACTGATATGGTTAAGGAGCCAGTCTGAACCAAGCCTCTGCCTCTGCCCTGTGCTCCTGGCCTATGTTAGCTTATACACGTTGTTTACAGCTGGATCCTTAATCAGTGGGAGCATCAGCCCTGGAGAATATATCTTCAGCCAGTGTGTTGGATGGTTTTCTTGTACAGGGAATGAGATGTGCATATATATATTAACTTGTTTCCCCAGCTTCAGGGCTTTTTTAGGCTGATGGCAATGTGCAAAGGTAAAGCTATCTACAATGTGAAAAATGGGCACTTTCTTTCCCCCAGGGCCTTGGCAGTTCTCAGGACTGATCCCACGTCTCAACCAGGGGTACAAGCCAAACCCTGTCTCGGGGCACTGGAAGGAGTTTGGGATGCTGGTGATCACCAGTCCCATGGATAATGACAGAAGTTGCCAGCTTGCTCAGGCACAGCTGCACTGCCACACAAACCATTGCTGTCAACCAGTAACAAATTAGCTTCTGCAAATAAATCCACTCTTGTTTCATCCTTCAGTTTCCCTCTGTCATGCTTGGCAGCTCCCTTTCCAGTGTGATTCCCAGGGCTGGGATGCACAGCCTTGACATGGTCCCAAACAACCACTTGGAAAAACCTGCAGCACTGATGCTGCCAGCTTCCTATCTGAAAAAGCCAACCCTAATTACAAAAGACAAGCAGCAGGAGCAGTCTCTGTCACCGGGTTTCCAGCAACAGAAATTATGGCCTGCTTGCTCTACCAGTGCCTGCCATTTAAGTTGCCCTCCCTGCTGTACTGAGCCTGGAGTCTCGTCACCATGCCTGAGGATCCTGAGAATAAGTGCTCAGAAAGTCAAATACAGAAAAGGCCAGCCATGGATATTTTTCACAATAGAAAACATTTTCTACCCATAGAATCTGTCCCTACAGGTGGCAGCACCTATCTGTGGACAGTTAGATTTGGATCCTTTACTCTTGGACTGAATTGGTTCACTTTGTCTATTTCAGCTGTAATAACCCTTCCACACCCTGATAGCATCACTGGTTGGGGCAAAGCCTATGGGGTCTGGGGTAAAGTTACTTCCAAGAGAACAGAAGAAACTCCACTGCTTTCCATGTGGTTTGGTTTCTGGGCTGAAGGAGTGTCAGAGCAACCGTTGTTTCAAGAATATGTCAGCAATGTTGTGTATATTTAGGTCAGAGAAGTCACTTGCACATTGGTACAGGTCATTCTTCGGGAAAAGCTACTTGTGACAAAGCTAATGATGAAAGAAGCAAAGTGAGGAAATACCTTTGAAATCATTTATATTTCCAAGTGAAACACTTCTGCCTCCACACTACCTGTCCAAGCTTCATTTTTTTTGTTTGGAATGCAAATGCAGAGTTTTTTTGAAACAAAGTTACACATTTGCACCAAATGAAATGGAACATTTTAAGAAAAAAAGGTTATAAGCAAATACTTAATATCCGTTTAGATAAAGTACTCCCTCTTCACCCTGATTTGCTTGGAAAAGGGAATTAGATGCTACAAAAATTTTATGGATGAGATACCTGTGCCCAGCTCAGCTTGATTTATTTCCTACTGTCTTTAGGCTAGTGAGAAAGGCCAAACATTGCTCTGTATACAAGCCCTATTCTAACGATAGGTTTATGTGTCTCCCTCATTCCCAAGCCTCCTATAAATAAGATTATGTTTTGCTCATTAATCTCAACAGACTGTATTCTGCTTTGAACAGGAAAAGAAGAGTTATCGCTTTTATGATGCCAGAGATCCAGAGACGTAACAACACAAACACACAAGGTCAATAAAATGCACTTTTTATTCTGTACCAATGAAAATATAGCCACATGTAAATAAAGACGTGTGGAAAAAAAAAAAATCAACATTGATCCTCCCTGAAGAAGTACAGTTCATTGTGCTAAAACCCATTATCCTTTGGGTTAGAAACAGTTGTCTGCCAGTGCTTTAGTGACCCACATTTTCCTTGTTGAATTCTAGCAAACAGAAAAGTGCAACAAGAAACTTGCTACAGATTAACCAGTTTCAATGGACCACACATGGCAATGTCCAAAAGCAACAGGGGAGACACGTTTAACCACAGCGTCCCCACACATTCGTCCTCGGCAGTCATGCGAGCGGTCAAGGGAGCATCCACTCTCTATGAACTGATGTTTCATTTTTAGTAGAAAGATAGTCCTTCCTCCATGTAACTCATGACCGCTTTGCAGATTATGGATATGGCAGCAGAGGTGCATTCCTTTTACAGCTGTTCAATTCCAAATGCTTTATTTTTATTTTTCTCTAGGTTTTTATAAGATTCCTGCTGTCAAAATACAGTTCTCAATTGCTTTTGTAGAAATAATCCTGAAAGGCAGAGGCATTTAAAATCCCCCCCAAATCCTCAGTATACTAACAACAGCAAAAAAGATAGCTGGGCTGTTCAAAAATATCATCAGTAACATGAATGTCATTTGCATTGGCTAATGTACAAAGAGCAGCAAGTCATAACAAAAAAAAACATTACCCGAGCAATAACTTTTCCCCCAATTTCTCCCTTGCAAAAAATAATTTTCTCAAAATATTTTTCCTCCCCACAGTCCAGTGCCTGTGAATCACATACATTCAAAAGCTGCAGTTACTCTGTAGATCAGTTTTCCAATGTGAGCTTTTAAAACCAGTTGTTTTGCCCAACCTCTTCATGAGGGTTGCACAAACAAAATTATACCAGCTGGTGCTTTTTCTGCTAATGGAACACCTTGAATTTGAGATCAAAGCTAAGAGCTAAGGACTTCAGGGTAAAAAGGAGGCTTTAAAGCCCATGTCCTGCCAATGTTAGCAGAAGGATTACCACAAACCAGGGATGAGCATTGCAGGATTGTCCCTGTTCGGTGCTCAGGTGTGCAGGGTGAGACACCACAGCACAAGCATGGGTCAGTGAGTGCTCAGCTGGTGATACAAAGCTGTCTGCTTCCAGGGAAAGTTAAAAAAGAAAGCATATTGGCCACGCAGCTGCATTTCAGCAGAGAAAGCGGGTTATGCCTTGAGTGGGCGCCCAGCACAGACTGTGTGCGCATGTGACGAGGGCAGGATGGGTGGTTTGTTTAGTTTCTGCCTCTCCCGTGCAGGCTTGTATAGCAGCTCCCGCTCAGTTTAGTTTTGAGTTGTCAATTGGGGTGAGGCTAAGAAAGAAAGCTAGAAAAATACTTCCATGTTTTGACTGTAATGGGGTCGTCTGTTACGACAATTTGTTTAGAAAAATCTCCCCCTGCCACTAATTGTGAGAATCCTGTGAGCATGCTGTTATGAGGGTGCTTCACCAGACACCACTGGGGAGCTGGGCATGCAGAGAGATACATGCAAGATCATCCCCTTCCCTTATCTCTCTTTCCTCCCACTATATATTCCCCAGATTTTTCTTCATTTAAGAGCCTAGGATGACTAGTTGCCTAAGCATAAGTGGGAACTTATAAGCATTTCAAAGGGATGGGGTAGGCAGAGAGAAATCCTAAAGCCTATGTGAAAACTCCACGCCCTCATGGAGCCAGGACTTTACCCTTTGGAGCCTGATCTGGGGTCAGCGCTACACTTCATGAAGTCCTACGCAAGCTGCTCCTTCCCTTCCTGATGTTCTGCTCTACTCCAAGTGTGGACAGACATGAAGGAAAACAAACAGGACTCAACAGTTGAGCACATCAGCCTATGTCTGCATTAGCAATGCTTGGACACAGGGCTGCAGGACAGGACTCAGAGTCTCACAGTACCTGGTGCACAACCTCCAGTCTTTGTCATCATCCCTCAGTGGCAGCAGTAACTTTAATAACTGTGTTTCTCCTCAAAGAGAGAGTTTGCACAGCTTATGTACATATCTGGCCTGTAGGACGATATTCTAGACAGTCATGAATTTTGAGCAGTTACTTTGGGTGGAAATTATTGACAGTTCAGACACTGGGAATAAGTCATTTGGATTCGAAGGTGTGTTAATTAAAAAGTGCCCTTTCCCTGATCAGTTCAGCTGATTTTTATAGCAAGTCACCTTGCAGTCCCAATTCTTAAACATGCCCTCTACATTTCTGCCTGCATTCAACATGCAGTATTTTGTAGGGCATGAAATCTTGGACCCATTTGCATTAGAAAATGGTCTGAAATTAAAATTCTAGTACCATCAAATCAGCCCACACTGGAACTCACTATCCTGGTCCTTTCATGAGAACTAGGTTAGAGAAATTAATGGAAAGATTCTCACTGACCTTAATAAGAACACTTACACAAGATGCTCTAAGGATGAAAATATCTACCTTCAAAACAAAGGACATAATTTACAAGATCTGTGAGACCATTTTACTGAACCACTTGGTCACTAGCTGGTATTTAAGTAGGACATTAAAAAATCATTCCTAACTACAATTCCTATTAGCATATTATTTTTTCTGAACACAAACAGCAAAACAGATCATTATCTCATTAAATCTGCTGATGCAACATTACTTAATCAATCTTCCTGTTTCTACAAGTTGCTAGCCTAATAACCTAGGTAAGAAGAAAAGAAGTCAAGGAAGGAAGAGAAAGAGAAAAGAGATAAAGAGCACAAGGAAGGGAAACACTGCTTTTCATTGTAGAAAATATTCTGCTTCATATTATGTAGCTTTCAAAGCACACAGAAATTAGATACATAGCTATACCTGCATGTAAAAGCCCCAGCCAACTGTTATACGCATAGCAACAGTAAATTGGTATGTGAAGTTTACAAAGCATATCATGTCCTAATTCATGTGAGAATGGTTTGCTGTACTAATGGGACTTCACTACATAAAATGTGGTGGTAAGTCACTGGAGCTTTAGAGAGTTTGCAAGCGTATTTTTATTACTGGGGTGTTTTCCAGAAAAAAAAAAGATACAGTGAACCTTTATCTTCACTGCATCCCTGCAAGCTGCAGGTTTCTCATGTTATCCCACATCTCTTACATGGCCCACAGCTCTCTTCAAGGGCAAATAATTGACAATCAGTGACAAGCAAGGAAAGGAACAAACCTGTTCTGTGAGAAATAGGTAGCAGCTGTAGTACCAGCTTTAAGAGCATCATTGAATCACTGTGAAACCAGTGTCAGGGGAAACACATTTGAGTTAGTTGTGAAATTTGCCCATGCTACTAAAATAGTGCTAATCACTACATTTGAAGAAACATGTTGTATGTTTAAGTTTCCTGGGAAAGCTGATTTACCAGTTCTGTGCTCCACAGAAACAAGCCTTAGTTCCCCTTGTCTGAGTACAGTGATTTTACTGGGACAGTTGAAAGGTACATTTACAGGCTTGCTTTGTACTTTAGCGTTAGTGAGCTTTTTCACTGATATCAACAATTCTCCTGCTCACCTGTTTAACATGCCTTTGGTACACATTGCCAGATAAATCCATTATTGTCTTTCTGGTAGGTTGCCCAGTTCCCACAAGGCACATTTTTAAAACCCAAATCCTGCCTTATTGCTAGCTAGTGCTTCTCCCACTTGAAAAATTGGATTTACCACTTGATAGAATTATGTGGTTGGTGGCACCCAGCCCTTCCTTTAAGGGAAAAAAAAAACAAAAGTGGCTAGGAATATACAAAGCATAAACGGGCAGTAGGAAGAGTTGGGAGGTGCCATTAACTACTTGCACCCACAGCCCTTTTCCAACAGCCATGTTGTGGGAGCACCTGCAGAACAAAAAAGCTTCTGTTTGTTAATTGATTTCAGAAAAGGACATTCACACTGGTGAACTGATTATCCCAAAGCAACGAGCTCTGAACACACAGTGAGTGTAGTGGGGTAGTCCGTACTCAATAGCTAGGCTTAAACTACTAGTTTAGGTGGCATTCCAGCTCTGTAATTTTTAAGTAAGTATCACCTGACTGAGCTTGTTTGTAATGCCCAGGCTCCTAATTATAGCTAAATAAAAGAAAAAAGAAAAAAAAAAAAAGCTGTTGCCAAACAGCATTTGATGATGCAAGTGAAGAAGGCAGTAATTAATCCTGCAGGGACAACAGAGGACTAATTAGAAGAGCAGAAAATTTGTTTTGCTTTAGAAAAAAAGAACTTTTTCCATGAGAGCTTGAATAAGACACCCAATTTACGAACTGAACTGTGACCTCCAACTAATGGTCCTGGCAGCAACGCTGGATGCAACTGGATTCTCAACCCATCAGCCAGAAAATGCAGAGTATGGCATTGTTCCTCACATGCTTGTGATGAGCCGTGCATGTCCTCTCCTGACCCACCAGCTGGAGGAGTTAGACACCAGCACAGAAAGGTTTTTTTCTAGGAAAACAAAGTGGTGACAGAGAAAATAGGTGCAAACAACTCAGGGAATTCTTCTGAAACCAAGTCCAGGACAGAAAAGTGCCTGAGTGTCCTGACGTAGCACACACGGAAATGCTGAGCAGAGCCCTAGAGTCTGCCCAAGGCAATGAAGAGGACTTTTACTAGCACTACATGGCTTCAGTTCAAAGGCCCACCACATTCCTCAGTATGGTATTTACACTGAAAATTAGAAAATAATGGAACATAACTGAGAACCTTCATATTTTATCTCCTCTCTCTCTGGGCTACTAAAATCTACAGAATCACTGACTGATAAAACAACACAACTTGCAAGGGACCTTTTGGAAATCATTTGGTCAAACCCCCCTAGTCAAAGCAGGGCCAGCTTCCAATACAGTAGTCATACACTGATGCTACGCAGTTTGCATACTCCATGCCCCCTTCTGACAGGACTTTGGCAAGCAGGGAGAGCTTTGATTATCCTGAAGCCCACATTTTCCTCTAAGGACATCTATATTTGAGTATCCTCTAGTGGCCCTTCCTTGTCCCACAGCTGTCACCCCAGGAAGGGCTGCCAGCCTCATCCTTAAATGCCACCTGAAGGAACGAGGAGTCTGCCAACTTCCAAATAAATTAATTATGAAGATGAAAACAACCCGTGTGCAAAGACTAGTAAGTATTGATTTCAGTGGAATATTGTCACCATTTTTGGACACCATTCTTTAGATATTTTATTCTCCCTCTCCCCTCTCTTCCCTCATTGAACAGTACAGAGCCAGTTCTCTGCTGTGGCTTGGGCAATCGCTTGACAGTCGGTCACTCTCTGTTTACCTTGGAAGCTCTTTGCTGCAAGTTTTTCCTTTCTTGGACATTTTTAAGCCTTGGCCTCTTTCCACTGCATTACACAGCTCATCAATAAAACTCCTAACATACTCAATACACCAGAGCAGCCAAAGATCCCAAATAGGTGGCAGCCTTTAACTGTCCAAAAATTGACTGGTGATTTCTCCTCTGTGCCTTGGCATTGTGCACTGCAATGAAGAGCATCTCAGCCTGTGAAAATGGGGTACCTGGAGTATCCTGCCATAGTATTTGAGTAAAAACTTAAAAAACATGATCACCACAGGCCAAAAACTGAGCATCTGAGTGCCTTTATGGAGCCTTCATTAGCAAATTAGAGGCTGAACGCTTTGGTTTTGGTTGCATGCTGAGATATTTCAGTGTTTCCTGTACTGCTAGCCACACCTATGTAAAAGTGCTTCTGTGCTGGAAAGGTGGTAAGTGCTGCCTTTTAGAGGCATCTTTTTACACACACAAGGTCTGGCTGGGAGCTTGAGTTATGGGTTGGATTCACTTCATTTACCCTCTAGCAGTCTACAAATCAAGTGCCTAATCTCAAGTCATTACAATGAATGACGAGAGACTGGCACTTCTGGAGAGCAATTTATCCTACCTGTCCAAAACACGTGTCTTAATTAAATGGGCCAGATCTGAGCCCCCATTCCAAATGGGTAGGTGTATATGCATATGGTGTGTCTATATATCCTTGGCAGGAAGGCAGGCAGGCAGAAATACAGTGTGCCATTGCTTCGTCTGGACTGAATCTGCTCTGGACCAGATAACGTACAGTCATGTCATTTGGTTGGTGGGGAGCACTGAGCCCAACCTAATAAAAAATCCATTTTATAGGGCTTTTAATTAAGCCTAATTGATGTATTCATGGCAGACAGCCAGATACAGAGCTGGTGCACACCAATAGTCTCAGACTGTGGGCCAAGCAAGCTTGTATCTCCAAGCAGAAAATAATGAAGAAAAGCACTAGACTGCTTTATGGATAAATGCATAAAATGGTTTGTGAGAATACTGCTCCAGATGCCTGGTTCCACTTGCCTTGCATCAGGAGGCTGATTAGCATAACATAACATAAATTAATATAATTTATTTACTGTGGTTTGGTCAAGCCCTTTCTGAATGCTTCTATCATTTGAGTATTCAAAATCAACGTATGCCTTCTTGTCCCACTGTGCAATACAAGGTCAATTTTCTCTATGACTAAATGCACCCTCAGTAAGGATGATTTTGTTTTGTTTGCTGTTTGTTAGATACCACAAGGCTGATCTTTGCACAATATTCTTTACGTCAGTAAGAAAATTTGCTGCTTTTGTGCAAGAATTCTTTATTTTAGCTTCATCAGCACTTTAAGAATGTATTTCATTTTGAAATGCACTATAACATATTAAAACCATCAAAACACATAGAGATCGTGTTATTTGTTTGTACCAAAAATATAAAGGGAAAGTTATAAAACTAGTCCCAGATGTAAAAACCTAGCTAGATCAAACTTTTCCTCCCTGTTGGCTCCACAGGAAAGCACTGCTCTCCTGTCTCAGGATGGGAGAGTGACAGAGCTCAGGCTACCACAGAGAGATGCCTTGCCCCAAAAGAATCCTGATTCTCATACCCTCTCTAACAAGCACGTTAGCAGCAAGACTATAGAGCAATATAGATCATACAGACCTAAAGATATGTCTTATCACAAAAGCTTCTTGTACAAAAAAAAATGAAAAAAAAAAGCCTTTAAATACAGCTTTTTATAAACAACAGTAGCAAAACCTATTAAATCCCTTCTCTGCAGGAAAATGGTATTTGAAGACTTATAAAAAAAGAAAAAATCAACAAACAGCTATCACTTTGATGCCACCTCACCTAGGAAAAAAAAAGTTATTTTAATACATAATCTGTCCAACTCTGACGTCCAAAAAGATAGGTCTGGGTTTTCTAAATGCTCAAAATCCAAGTAAAAAAGTATTGACTCATTATAATGTATTCCCCTACTTCCTCAGTCCCAAATTCCCTATTAAACTTTTGGCTTTTTATTTTCTCTTTCAGTTCAGGATGGTTTTTTTCCCCCACAAAAGCCTCCAAGCTATTTAATGAAATACAATATCTGTTTTCTGACCCATGCAAACGATGACATCTGTATGACTGTCTTGGTCACTTCCAGAGTGACTGCTCATGGCTTGCAAATAGTACAGTGTTATTTCTGCAGCTGCCAGTTCTCGAAAGTTGTCTTGGGTTCCAAAATACACTTTAAGGTCCGATATGATTACCAGATTCAACCTTCAGTTCACACCTGTGTTGCTTCCCATGTGGTGGTAAATGAAGACTGAATCTGAATCTAGCAATGATCCCAAACTTTTGTGCCAACCACATTGAGTCCCTATAGTTGTGCTACTTCTGCAGAACAGGGAAAAGAAAAATGGGCAAAGCTTAAGTTTGTCACTTCCAAGTCAGCTCTGCTCTAACCCCTGACAGAAAGAGGGGGGGGGGAAGGGTTTACAAACACAAATTCAGAAGAACTGAATCTTCACTACAAGTAATTTTTTTGCAGGTATTATCCTGAAGTGCTGGTCTATCTCATATATGTAACATCACACAGAAAACGTTATGAAAGGTATTCTAGTACATTTGTTTTGGAAAGTGTTTACTTTTCTGTACACATTTTATTTCTATTCCAAAGTCTAGAAGGATAAAATCCACTTATGTGCAGGTAAAATGCTTTGAACACACAAAGCACAAGGTAAGTGCTATGAATGCTGTTACCAGCATGTGGCAGGAAAACCCGTACAGGTATAGAGCTCTTAGAGGAAAGGAAAGCATGCAGCCAAGAGCTCCCTCCACGTGGTATATAGCTGCTTGATCACTGGCCTAGGTGGAAGAGACACATTAGTATCCTTATTGCACTTAATGGCTACAGGTGGTTGCTATCAGTCAAGCCTGAACAAGACTCTGTCTCGTTTCTTTAAGAGAAAAGGAATGCCCCAGTTGGCAGTACACTCGACATGCACAACCGCAATGGTGTAGGAAAGCTGAACCAGTGCCCTGATAACAACTCCATGCAACAACATGTAATGCTTCAATCATGAAATTTTGGAGGCAAAATGCTTCAGAATTATGGAAGCCAGATTTCCAGAGTGACAGCCACCAGAGTCAATCCCACAAACTTGGCCTCTGGCTGCACCCCAAAACACAGGGCTCTTCTGTAGGCTGCATATATCACGTTTCCAAGACACCCATCATGCTACTGCCTCGTGCAAGGTACAAGATCATTCGACTGAACTTGTAATGGACAATACTGGAATATCAGAGTCAAAGAAACTTTAAAAGTGGAGCTGGAAACACCATATTTGTTCCATGAACTTGGTATTTTACACTATTCATGGCTTTTAGCCACTACATATTTTAACCAGTCGAGTTTCACTTGAACTGTAATAGACATTCCAGGCTCAAATAATTTTCAAGGCCAGATTAATCTTGTTACATGTTCTCTCATCATAAGGTGGCACAAAGTTACACCTGACTTGCAAGATAAACCTAAATAGAGATCTGTTTGCATGCCATGCAGTTTTATCTAGAATTAATATCATTTACAAAGAAAGAAAAGAAGTCCTTCACAAAGGCAGAGGAATGCTATTAAGGCTAAAACTTTCTAACAAAGTCACTCCCAGTACCCTGATGGCTCTTTTACAGCATCACATCGCAGTAGATTCATGCATTCAAGGAACTTTACCAAAATCTGACCCCAAGACAGCTTGTGTGATTCAGCTATTCATTGGGCAGCTCTGGGTAGATGCTGCACGTCTGTCTTAACCAGCAATCCAAGTCAGGCAAAAACATGCAAATCTTCAAATGTCGGCACTTAAATTTGTACCCACAATGTCAGTATATATTCCAGCAGCCAGCAGCGACCCTGTATCTCCCTAACCCTATAAACCTCTGATTCTTTCAGAGTCCCAGGGTAGGATTTGAAGCAGGATCTGCTGTTTTGCTAGCACAGTTTGTCCTTGCAGACCAAAGCATGGTTGCAAAGTTCCAGATCTGCACTTGTGACAGAAAAGCAGCTGCAAAATACAGTTGAAAGTTTTGACAATGGCAACTGCAACTGTAGAAAACTATAAAGAGCAGGCAGCCTAACCACTAGACTTGGGAAGAGTTGTCCATTTTGGTGGCATTTTATTCTTCCCCTTTTTTTGGTTATAATTTCCTAAAGAAAAGAATTGAAGAAGGGGGAGAAACAGGACAGAAAGAAACAGCAAATGAGAAAGACCATCATCTCCCCAAAAGCCTCCATGAATTGACACAACAGAAGCAATGACTTCTTCAGCTTTCTTATGAACTTTTGGAGGTTTAGCGATTTGGGATTTCACAGCAGAAGTGTGTATGTTCACCCTAAGATGTAGGTTCCTAATTGCCACTACTGCAAATAATGGTTTGTTCTGTTTGTTGCTTTGGTGGGCTTGGGGGTTTGCTGCTTTTTTCCTCTTTTTTTTTTTTTCAGGAAACAGTTCAGTTTAGTTTCTTAATGTTAAGTAATGGATCTGGTATTGGTGTCTGGTCAGGATGCCTACTAATTCTAAGCATGTCTTTTATTTAACTGATTGATAGCGATACTTTCTGGTACATATACGTTTCAGTCCAGGCACTTTTGAAAACATGGGATCATGATACAAGAGGCTATTTAAATGTGGAGGGGACTTCCTTCTTTTAAGGAGCCATTGCACTCTGCTGGGCTGGCCTCAAGCTGTACAGGTTAACAGCTCTGAATCTGTGATGGCCATTTCTGTTGTACATCACATGTATCTGGATTCAAAACCAGTGCAGAGAGGCAAAAAAAACCCCACCACACTCAGGGGCAGACCCAGCCAGAGTTCAAAATGTCAACTCCAAACAGGAGAACAAACAGGATCCAGTGCAAGAGCCTGCCCTGCTGCAGCCCTGTGAAACCAGCAGCGCTGCATAGAGGACAGCGTTCCAGCCTAGGAGGTGGAGATAGGGCATAGTTCAAGACTGCGAGATGCTGATCAGAGCCAGCTAAGAGGACAGACCTAAGGGACTTGGTACACGTGACAACTGGCTGTGTGGGCACTGCAGGCCTGCTTGTGAAGTGTGTCCCCCCAAGCACTGAAACCTTCCACAAGTCCAGGGAAGAGAAGTGAGCAGCACCCTAGGGAGAACTTCATCTCCCAACACACCCACCACTCCCCCACCCAAATATTTTCATCCCGATGCCTTGGACTAAAGCAAATTTCATCTTGACCAGTTACTTTCTCTTGTCCTCAAAGGCAGTTTGCAGACTGACAAACGTCCTCAGTAAAGAGAGTGGAGGGGGATTAACAGCAGCCTTTCAACTTCAGACTTTCAAACCTGCCCACACAGCTGCTGAGGAGCTGAACTACAATTGTTCTGTCCCTTGCTCAGACCTTGTGCAAAATCTTTCTGCAGGGCCAGCTCAACCCTACAAAAATGGGATATCCTATTGAAGATACTGACAGAACCGGACACCATCGCTGAGTGTTGCAAAGAAAATCTGCATGATTTTACTCTAACAGTTCAGTAAAAATGGCATGAGTAAAAGGAGGCTTCCAAGAAAGTTACCTCCAAACACTCAGGGAGTGCAGCTGAGAGAGTTTGTGTTAGTTTCATTTTGTTACATAAATCACCATTATTATTCCTTACTTACGATGTTTAAAGAGCAGGCAGATACTTGAAATAAAAGGCTGTGCATGCACAATACCCACATAAATAAATTCCAGTGATCCCCCCAGCACCAGACATGGTGACCTTCCTTGGCCACTGAGCGAAGCCCTCCCTTTTAGGAGGAGTAGGGGAATTTATCACCAACTATACAGTATATTGCAATGGAATGATACAGAAAATAATACTAATTGGAGTCTGAGCTAATTGGAGTTCCTCCACATCATGTTAATCTACTGTTTAACTCGGCAGAAAGTACAGTGAGGAAATAAAAGCTCAATTCACCCAGCCTGAGATCAAAACTGTCATGGCAATATTGGCAGGTTAGACCCTGATTCTTTAAATAGTACATTGCCTTTGTTACACAAAAGTCATTCTTTTATTACATAATAGAGATTATAAATAAATGTAAAGTGTGCATGCAGTCAACTGCATATTATACAAGCAATATCTATGTTAATAATTGTTTCTTTGGCAGGCCAGAATCCAGCTGGACATGCAATATTTACATATCAAAATCCTTGGTGTGTTCAAGTCATATTGGATGCAAGTGAAAATATATATGTATATATATTTACTGTATACACACACACATATATATGTATAAAGGTATATATACACCTCTGCATATATACTGTATACATATATACACATAGGTATATGCTAAAAGTGGATTTCATCTTTTTCTGATTCAGGTGAGGCAGGCCTTGAAACACTAAAAATATCCTGACGGGGTATCTGGAGGGGGTGCTGGGGTGATAAATGAGACGTGGGGGAAGAGATCTGGGGTACGTTCTTTTCAGACAATATTTTTAAAATCTCTGCCACCTGCTTCTCAAGGGCAGCCATCCTACTGCTTAGCAGCTGGATATCTTCTTTGAGTTCATGCTTGACTTCCTGCAACGTGGTTTGTAAGGCCTGCTCAGGAATAGGGTAGAAAGGATACCTAGCATCAGCCTGGATGGGGCTGTGCTCCAGGGGGCTGCGAGTCTCACCAGCTTTATCCAAGCGAAGGTCACTTTTTGTTATTCCACTGTCACAAGAGTCTGTTTTCCTCAGTGGGTTTTTATTTACACCATTCTCTGAGTCAGTGGACTTGGGATCCTCGGACAGCAACCCCATGGACTCAGCCTTCGTGACATTGTTCCAGTCCTCCTTCTTCTCCTCATGGGTCCCCATTGTGTTCTTCAGTCGAAGCCACCCTTTCCCATTCCCATTTTTCATCCGCATGGGACTGTTTACTTTGAGACATTTTTGGTCTCCATTTCCATTTGGCTTGAGCTCCATCGCATCCCTGTTGTTCTGCTTCACGGCCTCACTGGTTTTCATATAAGCCAGGGATGTCTGGATGGGGGTGATCTGAGACACAGTAACCACATTGGTGCCTGTGATGGAGGCCCCATTCTGCACGCTCCGGCTTTCCACCTGAAGTTGATTCCTTTCTGGGTCGATGTGGGTTGAGCCTTGATTACGCATTTCCTTTTGCTGTTTGAATTTCTGGAAGAGTTTCCGCACGGGGTGATCCACAGGGATGCTCAGCGTCACCTCGTTCTTCTGGCGCAGGCGCTCCTCTTCTTCTTTCTTGACATCACTGATCTTCCGGAAGATGATCTATGGGGGATAAACCCATAACAGAGTCAGTACTCAAAGGACATCACATAGGGAAAACATTGGGACAGAGGGAAACAGTACTGAGATAAGAGCCATTTCTCCTTCCTTTCTATCTTCAGTTCTTGCAGTGAATTCAAATGAGGCTGATCAAGACATAGTAACCTCAGATATATGCCACTGCATAGATAGGTTACATATATATACACACATACTTTCTTAAAAGTGTAGATCAAAAGTAGGTTTCACCTTTATTTTTGATGCAGAAGATAGAGCCTTGAAGAGCTAAGAATATTCTGACACCAAGAGAAGGAAAGAAACTGAATAAAGAGAAGAAAGCAAACAAGCAAGAACCTAAATAACATGATACCTACCTACCCATTACTCATTCATACCTGCTCCATCGCTGTCTTTAGTACAGCTTAAAAGGAAACAGCAATTCAGTGGAAACTACACAGCTGTAAATTTAATCGACATACATACCCTTCTGGAGACTGGAAAATCCAAATGTGCTCAATATTTTTTAGCTTTGCTTATCACTAGTTTTCTAGGAGTGGCTGGAGGGTGCAATTAGGTTCCCCATGTGCTATGTTGAGTGGCTTCATATAGCAACACAAGCATTTCCTGGAGTGTTTATATGTCTAATATGTGTGGGTGTACTGGAAGCACCATGAAGAAGAACCATAGCAAGGATGTGTGATTTCAAAACCCAGCAATAACCACTGTTTTGTGACACTATGCCATTTAATACTGCTGTTATTTCACCTTGCAGCATCTCTCGGGCCTCTATAGAAAAAAGGAATGTGAGCCTCAAGCTGTAGAAAGGTCCAGAGAATAAAAACTTTTCTGATGATTTTATGCACATTACTTACATGATTTTTTTGCTTTGTTTTGTTATTGTTTATCCAGTTTTCTTGAATATGAGACTGAGGCAGGATAGGGAAACTCTTGGTCTCTGTGTGAGGAAACTAAAATGAAAAGTAGCACATGCAAATGCAAATATGGTCTGTGTAGGGACAGTGCTGGTAAGAAAGCCCCTGCAATACGCAAACAAAACTGTGACTGCCAGCTGTAGGTTCTGAAGTATCCACTCAAATATCCATATTTCAGTATCTATTTACTTCTTATAAAAAGGCCTCTCACACCTGCCCATATTTGCAAAGAAGTAATTGCTTTCAAGCCTCAGATCTTCAGAAGTCGGCAAAGGAGTGCCATGATGGCTACAGCTCCTTCTCTGCATGAATCTGGGATGAGCTGGACTTCAAAGCTTCATTAGAGAGCTTTCAAATGCAGTAAATATATACTTGTGTACTGCAGCTGCTTATAATAATTTGGAAAGTTAACATGTTTATTAGAAGCCCAGATTAAAAAAAAACAACAACAAAACCAATGAGACAGAAATATGGAAGATACTTTCATCTGACTCCTCTGACCTAGATGCAGCAACCCATACACTCATTTGGAAGCTCCCCTTCATTAGCACCTACCCTCATGGAGCAATTCTCTCCCTCAGACAAGCCACTGGGGACAGCAAATAAATGCAAGAGAAGTTGCCCTTGATGCAAAAATAAGTAATTGCATTTAATTGAAGCCAAACTGTCTAAATGAAGATTTGGAAAGTGTGTTGTGTTGTTTGGTCTGTGCCTTTGTTTCCCTGGGGGGCAGTGTGGTACCTCTGGCAGATGATGCAAAACCAAAAGCAATGAGGTACACGGATGTGTCCCAAAGCTGTGTCTCACAGAAGATGGCTGGTTCCTCTGTTGCTCTCCCTGTTGGACTGTGCTGCTCTGCCCCATGTTGTGCCAGGCCAGAATGACTAGGTGCCTGAAAATGTCTGGTGTGGGAGAAACATCCTTGACCCCATGTTTCACTGCTCTCTGGTCATGACCCTGTTTTACAGCTTAAGCACCCTCCTCTCTGCATCCAGCTTGTGCCTGGCGGGTGGTGGGGAGAGGCAGTTGGGGATGCTGCAAGGCTGGCAGCTGCCTGCAGCCTGGCAGGGACTTGCAGCGCTTCTGTGACCAGTACAGCACAGAATGTGTGGTTGGAAGAGGGACTCTGAGATCTTCTTGTCCTGCCAGCTGTTTATAAAGACCAGACTGACAAAGAAAAAACAACAAACCAACAACAACAAAAAAAAACAAACAAAACCCAATCCCCCAAATCAAAATAGCACCAGGTTTTGATTCCTCTCCAAAAACTTGCACTTCACCAAAAACTACCCCATCTCCCTTTTTTGCCCCCACCCTATTCCTGCTCTTTCTTTTCTCCCTTTTCTCCTCTCAGTTCAAAACACCTCCAGCCAAAGGTTATCTCTCTGCATGGAATATAATTACCCATCACAGCTGCTGCTGCCTTCTGTAGAAGAAAAGCCAGGACTTCGCTAATTTGACACTGCCTGTGCCTCATACTCCTGGAGCGGGCTCTTCTGGAAGCCTGGAAATCACTGTAGGTTTTTTGCCCCAGAACCACTTGGCCAGATGTGACTCAATGAGCAAAGCCTAGTGGCACAGGGGTCTGAACTCAGGCGCTGCCATGCCTCAGCATGGTGCAAATGCTCTGCGGAAGGCTGAACATGTCCCTGCTGCAGGGACAGGCATTCAAGGTGACAAACAGCATCAGATCTACAGTGCAAATCTGCTCCAGCTGAGTGAGACCAAGGCCACAGGAACCTCTCAGTCAAAGGATTTCTCCCCTCTTCATACCCATGCAGTGGAGAAGACACACTCCCAAAGTCCTCCTGTCACCTCCACAGGAGAAGATATTCCTTTGGTCTCTTGTAGGATGCAGGCAGGAGCCTGTCGGAGCTCTTCAATCTATCCTTTCCTTTTTCTCTGCTTGGGTTAGAAAGTGTTACATCCTAGAATGACTGTGGGCAGCTCCTTTGAAGAAGCAAGCTTGCTACACTCTGAATCAGCATGGAAAATGCCCAGGGACTCAGAAATCCAGGTGTTAGCTGGGTGTCAAGAATTCAGGACCGATCTACACTGGTGGAGCTGTATTTCCAAGGGAGCAAAGGTGGGATGATGCACAGGTCTGTGCCTATGCTCCCCTTGGCTTTCTCATGTAACATGAATGTGTTTACAATTGTATATATCTTGGTTTTCAGTCTGAAATGCATAACCAAGCAGACCCTCATATCCCAGCTGATACTGTGAGATTACGGCACTTGGGGTCTTGGTCCTCAGTCACCCACTGAACTACTCTGTCACCACAAAGAAACCATTTCACCCCTGTGTTACCCCATGGAGACTGTCCCCTCTTCAGGACACCCACCTCAACCAAGGGAATATATATAAAGAACTGGGAGAAAAAGAAAAAAATAAGATGTGAATTGTAACAGTAACTGTGCATTCAGCACATCTCAAGGGGTAAAGAGCCATACCCTGGTCTCATGGCAAGTGCTAAATTCATTAATGTGATGGAGATTCTGTGAGTTCCTTTACAGATGGGATTGTGAAAGACTACCTCATGTGACACAAATCCTGTCTCATGAGACCAGGTTTCTGTTTTTCTTGCTTTTAATGCATTTATTTTGGGAAGGAAAAAGAATGCAGGTGGTGTTAATTGTTGAGCTGGTGAAGGTTAAGTGGAAGTTAACTGATGGCCAGCCCTGGGAACTGAAGTATTTGGGTTATCTACAAGGTAGGCACAGAGGAGACAGCAGCAACTTGAGATTCTCCATTTGATCTTAACCCCAACTTCTTTTCCTCCCCTCTGTACCCTGAGGTAACTCGCCACAAGTGTGAATTCAGCTCACCACCACTTCTAAAGAGGGACCTTACCAAAAGTACAGACAATGGGTACATTACTGCTGTAGCAGCTTCTGTGAGGTGTCAGCTTGTATAAGTGAACCCAAAGCCAAGTGCAGACGAGAGCAGCAGCAATGAGAGGTCAGGGAGCCAGCTGAAGGCTGAGACACACAGAAGTTCTCCCATCTCCTACTGAAGTAATCAACAAAGCTGTGGCCTTTCCTGCCACTTTGAAATGCATCCCTTGTCTGTTATCTTTTTTGCATCAGTATGTGAAAATCATCCCTCTGTGACCTTACTCCCTTCACAAAGTTCTTTCAATAAGAGACTCCTAGGAATGCATGTTAATGGATTAAAGGACTGACAGAAGTCTTGAAGAATTACAGTAAGTTCATAAAAGTGGCAAATATTTGATTAGAGATCATCCTGTCCCATTTCCTAGAACAACCCATGCTGTTAATGGTGTTCAATACATGCCTGTCCCTCACCACAGACATTCACAGAAATGCATAACAAGACGTATACCGAAAGGGCACACAGTTGTCATGGTGATGAATAGAGCAGGTGTGCACTGAGCCATCAATGTAAAGATTTTCACGGTGACTAATAAACTTTGGGTGCCCAAGCTGTGGCATCCTACAAATGTGGCTGCTGGTCTGGGGATGATGGAGCCCTGCAGAACTGGCCTGTCCTGGCAGAACTAGCCTGGTTCAGCTCATTGGACGTTTCTGCAGCACCAAAAACTGGAACAGAAAGCAAACACAACATTTTAGTCCCCACAGCTACAGACATCTATGTAGGGCACAAGGAGGAGCCCTGTCATAACGCTGGACTGGAGCCACAATCAGTAACCACCAGGTCACACTCACTGCACAGGATAGGCAGATGTGGTGGTGATCACCTCTCAAGAATTTGCTCCAGGGGTAACTATCTTGCCTGTATTAATGTCTTAGTAGAAACTCCATCTCCCTTCTGGCTACTCTCAATCCAATGTGTTTGCCCAGATCCCTGTATTTTTGTTCCCATTTAATACAGGTACATCCTAGAAGGCGCCTTAATACATAGGTCCTTCTATATAGGTCCTTTTTTGGAAATACGACAGCTGTCTTCAGTTGCCTTCTTGGCCTGAAATGATTCAAGGCAAATCCTTCCCACAAGCTTAGCTAAAGCTGGCAAATGGAATTTAATGGTTGTGGTGATATAAACAATATCAGACAAATAATGCAATCACGTATACCTCATTCTGTTCAGAAATAGTGCTAAAGATCCCCCAACAAATACAACTGAAAATAACAGAAATCTTAATGCATGCTCGGGCTGTACAATATAGAACAAATTTTGTAAAGACATTTGCAAAAAATACTATTAATTTTCACCTCTCAGAGTGCATTGTAGAAAAGTAATTGCCGGTTTTCTTATGCTAATGAGGGAGGTGAATTTGTGTCAGATCCAGGATTTAGACACAGGATACCCCAACCCATGCAGTACTCAGGCAGATGTGCTATTTTCCTGCTTTCAAGAACAATCTACAAAATACATCCAATTTCGAGAGCACAGACACCCAGAAGAGAGTTCACCTACGAAGCCTGTGTCTGCATCTAAATTAATCCTCCAGGACACCTGCACAGCCAAGAGAGGTAAAGGCACTTGGAGGGTGTGAGTCATTTCATCTGCAGCTAGATGTTAAAACAAGTTAGATGAGCTGTATCCTGAAATGCCTGTTTGTTGCCTGTGTCTACACAGGGGGCTTTGTACATGTTGCTTGGCTGCAGACATCCTCCACATGATGGTGGGTAAGAAGCATCCAAACCCCTGACTACAGCAGTGCAAATATCAGGGTTTGGTGCAGTTAGTGTATGAAGTCTTCCTATAAAGCTTTTCTCTGTGTATGTATGTGTGTGTACTACACCCTTCCACTGATGCTATTTTTATCCCCCCCCAACATACTGGGGTATTGCCAGTTCCCAGCTGGGATGCACTTCCCACCCAGCCTCAGAGACCAGCCAGTCCTTCCAGATAAACACTTATTTTAAAAGCTGCAGAGGGAGGACGAATGACAACTGCACAGAAGACCATGCCAGGCTGGTGGGTCCAAGTGAGAGCTTGTGAAAAAACAGACATTTTTGCCTGCACAAAGCAATCAGATCAACCACCAATAGGAAAGGCAAAGCCTTCCTGTTCCCTCCATGCTTCTGAGGAAAAGCCTCCAGCAGCTGGTGGGGAACTGAGCTGGTCTCTCCATAGCTCCTAGGAAATTGAAGCCCACCTGGGATGGCTTTGGCTGCTCCTGTACAACCACCCTTTTGCACTGTAAATCTCAACCCAATCCCAGATATTGAAGACAGATCCCACTCAGATCTAACACACTGCTGGCACCGTGCATTGCTAAGGACTGTCATCACCAGCAAACCCTTCCTTGGCCTTTGTTTTGATGTGCTCAGGTAAGTCTAGGGTACTTCTTCCCTCAGTCCTTGAGGACTAGTCCTCTCTAGGAGCCTTCAATGTCAAAACAGGGCATATCTGGGACCCTCTTTTTTGATATTCTGAAAACTAGGCCAGTCAAGCCCAATTTCTCACATGTAATCTTTGATAAACAGCCTTGCTCCAAAGCCAAAATGTTTTTTAATTCTAGGCAGGTCACAGAGAACGTGATTCACTATTAATACTTGATGTTAAAATGTTTTTAAATCTTATTTTTTCAGCTTTTTTTTTTAATAACTAAGACTTTAACAAATCTTCCTTTTTATTTACATGAATTTTATTTACATGAATGTGCTCATATTTAACATTATAAACTATTGGAAGACCAGACAGAAATTAATAAATGAAAAGATTGCCTCACACAAGCCTTTCTGTGTGCAATTAAGCAAAACTGAAGCCATGGCGCCTGGGCTAGAAGAGCTGTGAAATGCAGTTCAGTGAAGGGCCATGGGACACCTGTATTTGTGTTTCATCTGAAAGTCCAGCCTGTTAGTATCATGGTGAGCTAGAAAAACCCAAACTGCTGGTGTTAATGCAAACCTTCCTTTGGGATGGATGGATATAAGAAGCTGCTGCCACACACTGTGGATGGACTCACTGTGTCTGGACTTGGTTCTCTGTCTTGAAAACCTGTTTTCATTTCAGGTTTACTGCCCTTCCAAACCAGAAAGGGTGACGGCAATGTCCCTCACAAGATGCACTTCCAGCCCTTAACCCCAAGGGAGAGTTTGGAGTAATGCCTCCTCCTAGGTCAGGGCATATCAAGGAGGTAGGAGCAGACAACTAGGATTGGAAGACCAAGCGAGCAAGACCAGCAAACACCAGCAAAGGGCCAGCAAGGAGCATTGGTTCTAACCCAGCTTCTGTTAACAGCTCATGCACGACAGCAGCCTCCGATCACAGTGTCCTGCACTGGCAGGAATCTCTGCAACTGAGAATCATGGTCAGAAACCCTCTACCCAATATGACAGTGACAAGAAACCTGGCAGAAACAGAAAGGAACTGAAAGCACAAAAAAGACTGAAGCCAAGGTGCCTCTTTCCAAATGCAAACTGCATTTAGGCTGCTTCACCTAATATACTCTTGTAAATCTCCACATCCTCTTAGCTCACTTCATTAATCTGAACTAAGAATGCACAATAGATGACCTGAAATGATGGTTTTATTGTTCTTCTGCTCTGTACACTCCTCAGATAAACTTCCTTTGATGTGAAATTCAGCCTCAAAAACAAATTGTTCTAACAACTGCTTTAATTACTCTCCAGTAAATTCTCTTTAATCTTCCTGTCCCAGGAACCTTTTTCTGTTAAACCATTCCTCCATCTGTGTGTGAGAAAGGAATCGCTGTCCTTGGCTGTGCAGTGAAAATGACTGACTGCTGAGCAATTAGTTCATCTCTGGGATAGGAATGTTTCACTAAACAGTCTTTCATGCTGGATTTTGGAGAAAAAGAAGATTTTTGTAGGTTAGTCTGCTGACTGGTTGAAAGAAACAGTAAATAACAGTCTTACTGCAAATTTCCATTGATCCTGACTTCACAGACACAGTAGCATGCAAAAGCAAAAGCTTGCTACCAAGCACATTTTAATTTTGCTTTGGAGAAACTGTATTCATGTAGTTTCCTCCTAAGCAATTACAGAATTGACTTGTAAGCGCTGTGGAGATTTCCAATCCAAGTAACAAAGTCATTTCAAGGAAAGAAGAATTAAGTTCATGATGTTGAAAAAGCCCTTTTAAGGGAGATTTAATGGCATTTTATTTGCAAGAAAGGAGTTAATCCTTTCATCATTACTTAATAAAGATCTGTGTTCCTCAAATTGCTCATCTAAAGAAAGAAGGGGGCATGTAGGGAGGGAGAGACCCTTCAGAAGAACCCAACAACAATCAATAACTGATTTCACAGAGTCCAGAACTTCCATCACAGAATCACAGAATCCCAAGGGTTGGAAGGGACCTCAAAAGATCATCTAGTCCAAGCCCCCTGCAAGAGCAGGGTAACCTAGAGTACATCACACAGGAACTTGTCCAGGTGGGCCTTGAATATCTGCAACGTAGGAGACTCCACAGCCCCCCTGGGCAACCTGTTCCAGTGCTCTGTCACTCTCACAGTAAAGAAATTTTTCCTGATGTTCACATGGAACCTCCTATGCTCCAGTTTACCTTCTTATGCTTGCTCTGTGTTTTAGAAATTGGTTACTGTAGGTCAAATTTTAATCTGGTTCCATTTGTGTTTGCAATCAATCTGCACAGCACTCAACTACTCTTGCAGGGAGACATCTGTGCATGCTGACAGTCAATTAGGCTGATCTGCATTTGCGAACAAGCATGCATATAAAGAAGAGAGTGGTTGAAAGTTTGCCCCATCTACTTCATGCTTGGTATGGATCTGAAAGCATTCTGGCTTAGTTTAAATCATGTCTGAAGAAGAAAGAGAAGGGAAGCAGGCAGAGATCCAAGTCACATTTGTCACATCCCAAGAGCATCATGGCCTAACACAGAACCAGGCTGGGATTCAGGAGAATGAATTATTTTGCTGGCCTGACCTTTGGCCAAGTGCAAATCATACTGTGTCTTTATGTCTCCATCTCTCCCTGTGTAAGACAGGATAATAACACTGCCCTAATTTCTCCAATTAATAGGAAATCTCTCTATCATTGCTAACTATTTACAACCAAGGGACTAGGATCCATGGCTGATAGCAGAGACAGGTCACTGGTTTATCCTGTTGCCAAAATCAAGGCAGTTTATTAAAAAAGCAGCCATAAAGAAAATACACATAGGTGTTCTCAGGATTTGAACTCAAGATTAAAGGCCTAAGGCACTGCTGCACCTCTAGGGCAACGCACAAGGGATGTAAAATGCTACACAAAGTCCTTTCCTGATGCTCTAATACATCAGTCAAACCTTGGTTAAGGGTAGCATTGACACCTACCTTTCAAGAACGGATCAGTCAAACAGCTCAGCTTGAGTGATAGGCACTGATTTCTCAAATGTTGTGATTACATGTTTAACTATGTGTGGAGCTAAGGAGTCAGGTTTCTCAAAGAAATGCCAAAGCCTCTTACTCTATTTGCACGATTGCACACATTTACACCAATCACAAGAGCAATTTTTGAGAACAGCTCAGTCTCCTGACTCAGAAGCTCTTCTGTTCTTCCAGTTGCACAGGCCTGAGCACCTCCTGCCCATACATTCAGTACTTACAGATGCCTCCCTCTTTTTGTACCTCAGGGGAAAACAATGCATGGATTTTCTGCTGCTGCCAGCTTAGCTGTTAGATGCCCGTTGGGCTCTGTACTTCTGTGTTTCTTCTTGGAAAGGGATGCCGAAAGAGGACACTGTGCATCTTTGGAAGTGGGGAGACTTGCCATGGTTTTTAAACAAGATTCTGGAATTGAAACTTACCACTTCTTTTGCTGCTTTGCCTTCACGATTTTCTTTTTATTTTGCTTTAACAAAATAGCAGATGCTTTACTACATGTCTTACCATGCAGAATGGCCAGATTCAGTATAGCATTTCTCCAATACTATCAAAGACAGCAAAACACACTTGCCACATACAAAATTATTTAAAACAATAAACCAGAAAGGCTACTTCATTTATGAATTCAAGGTATTTTTCAACCAGGGTCTATTGCTTGTTGGCCAAGTTTAGGGTCAGTCCATTGCAGAGAAGAGTATTAGTCTTTGTGGCCTCAGGAGAGACTGAACTGTGACCATGATCCAAAGAGATACAATCCCTCCCACGTGGCTTCTGTCATAACTGGGGCAATGAAAGCTAGCTTTAGGGTTGATAGAAACAAAATCCTCTTCAGGACCCTAAATCCTACACTGGACTCAATACAAAGACTAAATTGGACCCAGGAGCTGAAATTCTTTCTTGAATCAAAACCCAATTTGTTTTCTGTACACAATACAGAGATGGCTAAGCAATGGGAAACTGAGCAGAGAGCAATGGGAACTGTTGCAGCCTAACTATTACAGAGTAGTGTCTCATTGGGATCCTTTTTCCCCCTCACTGGTTGTTTGTCCACTTTGGGATTTAAACTCACACATTCCTTTTACTCTGTAACAGCTCTCCCATGTAAACAAGTCTAGCCTGGGTTGGTCATCTGGTAGGTGAGCAAAAGAAAAGTTTCCTCCTGCTTACTGCCTCCTTCTACCAATCTCTCCTTCTTGCAGATGTACTCTTGATGAAGATCATCATTTATTCATCTACCCTTCGCCTTTTCTTCTTTACAGATGAAGTTATTAGAGGGAGCAAAGGGCTGCCAGATTTCTCATACTTCTTTGCCTGGCACTAAGGCAGAGAGGAGAGCAGATTTCTAACACTCTCACTGGACTTTCTTTCCTTGATCTTACAGATGTTTCTTCCTCTGTATAGCACAGAGCTCTTGAAAGAAGGGAAGCTGAGGTACCAACAGAGACCATGGTAGATGTCCAGACCTTGGAAAAGAGAAGCCCTGCAGAAGGCTAAAAAGCCAGGCTCAATAGACCCAAGATCTTTCATTGGATAGAAACATAGAATCATAGAATAGTTAGGGTTGGAAAGGACCTTAAGATCATCAAGTTCCAACCCCCGTGCCATGGGCAGGGACACCTCCCACTAAACCATGTCACCCAAGACTCCATCCAACCTGGCCTTTAACACCGCCAGGGATGCAGCATTCACAACTTCCTTGGACAACCCATTCCAGTGCTTCACCACCCTTACGGTAAAGAATTTCCTCCTTATATCCTATCTAAACCTCCCCTGTTTAAGTTTGAACCCATTACCCCTTGTCCAATCACTACAGTCCCTAATGAAGGGTCACTTCCCAGCATCCCTGTAGCCCCTCTTCAGATAAAAGGCCCTCGTCTGGACTTGTTCCAACAGTTCCATGTCCTTTTTATGTTGAGGACACCAGAACTGCACACAATACTCCAAGTGAGGTCTCACAAGAGCAGAGTAGAGGGGCAGGATCACCTCCTTCGACCTGCTGGTCACTCTCCTTTTGATGCAGCCCAGGATATGGTTGGCTTTCTGGGACAGCTCCTGTTCATTTTCTCATCAACCAACACCCCCAAGTCCTTCTCTGCAGGGCTGCTCTGAATCTCTTCTCTGCCCAACCTGTAGCTGTGCCTGGGATTGCTCCCACCCAGGTGTAGGACCTTGCACTTGGCATGGTTAAACTTCATAAGGTTGGCATTAGCCCACCTCACAAGCGCGTCAAGGTCCCTCTGGATGGCATTCCTTCCCTCCAGCATATCAACTGAACCACACAGCTTGGTGTCATTGGCAAACTTGCTGAGGGCACTGTCCATGTCCCTGACAAAGATGTTGAACAAGACAGGTTCCAACACCGATCCCTGAGGGGATTCTGGCAGGCACAGAAGTGAGACTGGCTGGTCTGCATGTGGAGGAGAATCCTAGCAAAGAAGGCCTCCACCCACCACAACAAAACCATCCCATTTTAGAACTCCACATTGATGTAAATAGTTGGTGACACATACCAAGTGATACACTGAGATCATGTTGCCACCACCAATCCTGCAGGCACATCAACATGAGGTATCCTAGGGCTCAAGAGTTGAAGGGAGCTTCCCACTGCCTTGTACCCCAGCTGTGGGGTGATGGGCTTTCTTCAATACGATGCACCTTCAGCAGGACAGTTTCCAACTAGATCATGCAGGCTTGGTCCTTGCAAACTTGTACTGGTCATTGGATCAATATCTGCTATTGGCACTGGCTTAATGAAACGTCAGTAAGCAGCAGGGTGAATTCATTCCAGCTTTGCTGTGGTACAGATGAGTTTCAGTCTGTGCATTTTATTACAGATCATTAAAAAAATGAAACTCCTCAAAGAATGCAACCTTCGCTTTGCCCAGTGCAGTATCTCCTATTAGTGACATGCTTTTCAGCATAAATAAGGAAAGTTCAAAGCCTCCAGATGACAGCAGGGTGGTTTAAACTTGGGACAGACTGCAGAAATGATGCATTTTGGGATGGTGAAAAATGCCAAAAGACTTCTCAAGCTGCTTTTCATCCTGATTTAACTCAAAACAGAATCTATCATTCTTCTTTCCCTTTTCTTTATTAGTCTTCCAGGTGGGCAAGGAGGACATCTCTTCAAGAAGACTGAGGGGACTCAAGAAGGACTTCAGGGCTTTGGGGTGACTAGTTCAGGGTTTGGGAGCCCAAGCAGTGCTCTTGTCCTTCCTGCCAGTCACAATCAGTGACAATGGTTACATCAGAAAAATCTCACTAATTAATTCCTGGCTCTGTGGCTGCTCAGAATTTTGGGGTTTTGAGCATGGGTCAGTCTACATGGCACCAGGTCTTCTGGCAGCAGATGGGGTACTCCTGTCCAAAAGGGGGAAAAGGATTCTAGCCCAAGAGCTAGCAGGGCCTATGGAGAGGGCTTTAAACTAGGTTTAAACAGGGAAGGGACTTGCTAGAAATGAGCCATAGGGTAACATGCTGCTGTTGGAGTCCAAATCCACAAGGCAGCTTAAATGCCAGTGCCCGCATCATGGGCAACAAACAGGAGAAGCTGGAAGCCATTGTGCAGCAGGAAAATCATGACATAATCACCATCACAGAAATGTGGTGCAATGATTCTCATGATTGGAGTGGCAATGGATGGCTACAGGCTCTTCAGAAGGGATAGGCAAGGAAAAAGAGGTGGTGGGGTTGTGTTGTACGGGAGTGCATCAACTAACCTGAACTCAATGATGTGAGTAAGAAGGCTGAATGTTTGTGGGTGAAGGTCTGGGGGAAGGCCAACCAAGCAAATACCCTGGTAGGAATCTGGTCTAGACAGGATGAAATTACAGATGAAGTGTTCTTCAGACAACTGGGAGATGTTTCATGATTACTTGCCCTTGCTGTCATGGGGATTTCAACCTACCAGATGCCTGCTGGAAGTAAAATACAGCAGAGAAGAAACAATCCAGGAGATTCTTGGAGTATGTGGAAGATAGCTTCCTTACCCAGCTAGTGAGGGAGCTAACTAGGGGAGATGCCTGGCTGGATTTGCTCTTCACAAACAGAGAGGGACTGGTGGATGATGTGATGGTTGGAGCCTGTCTTGGGCAAAGCAATCACAAAATGATTAAATTTTTAATCTTTGAAGAAGTCAGGAAGAAGGTCAGCAAAGCCTTCACCTTAGACTTCTGAAGAGCTGACTCTGGCCCGTTCAGGATGCTGGTTGCAGAATACCTTGGGAGACATTACTGAAGGACAAAGGGGTCCAAGAAGGCTGGACACTCTTCAAGAATAAAATCCTTAAGGCACAGGAGCAGGTGGTCCCTATGTGCTGAAAATCAAACCAACGGGGAAGAAGACCTTTCTTCAATAGATTGGATATTAGGAAAAATTTCTTCACAGAGAAAGTGATCAGGCATTGGAACAGGCTTCCCAGGAAAGTGGTGGAATCACTGTCCCTGGAAGTGTTCAAAAACTGTAGATGAGGCCCTCAGTGGTATGTTTTATTGGTGGTCTTGGCAGTCCCAGGGTAATGGTTGGACTTGATGAACTTAAAGGACTTTTACAACCTAGTTGATTCTATGATGCTATGTATTGGAGAAGGTAAGATTCATGTGTCTGCCTCTTTTGACAGATGCTACAACCAGGGCACAGAAAGGTCATATATCACTTGCCCAGGGTCACTGTGCTGCTCAGTGGATGAGCAAGGAGGATGGAACAAAGGTTTCTAGCCCAGAGCCCCCATAATAGGAAAAACTATATTAAAAAAGAATAAGCACAAATATAAAGGTATTTATTAAAGTAAAATAAAATTATTAATAATGCACTTTATTTTCACTAATGTCCTCTCTGGGAAATATAATTCTGGATTTGAAATAGTTGGAAGAGTTCAACTGCAACTGCAGTTAATCCTGGAATTAAATCCAATCCAGGAAAACTTTTATGTTGTTCAGGTTGTGTTGAAACAGGGGAGGGAAGGTGGGCAGCACTATCTCTATTTAGTGAAAACTTTCAGGTGGTCTTGTTTTTATTCCAATGAAAAAAAAAATAAAAAAATCAAAATCTTCGCTTTTGGCTTCTGGCCAGTCCTACTTGTGACAGATACAGTATTCCTGCATATCCTTAGCACAAAGCCACATAGAATATGGGTGCAGAGGATTTGCAGAATTTATGTTTTGCTCTCAATGCTTTTGTCTCTTACATGTTTCTGCCTGAAGACCAAATGGTCTCAATAAATGATTAAGAGAGACTCTGCATTTACAAAGTAATACATCAGCAAAAGAATTGCAAATTGTTCCCAAATGAACTATTCTCTCCTCTCCACTTTAAGTGGAAATGTAAATTAATTGGAATCATTATGTTGTGGTTTTTTTTTTACTTACATATTACTATATCAGACTATAAAGTGACTGAAATATAACCTGAAGTCTTCAGACCCGAATAAATGTTTTGCTGCTGAGTTGGTTTTTTTCCAGCTATATCCACTAATCTAACAAAAGACAACACCCTTTGCTATCAGTCTTGCTTCTTACATTGAGGGCATTCTACCTGGCTTGCAGAAACTTTGTTTTTATATGGAATGTGCTATCAGCTACTCTGTTCACTTCATCGTTTTCAAGGTTTTGTTAATTTATTGAAAAGCTTTTAATACAGGAACTTCAATTAAAACAATGCATTTCCAAGTGCCATGCAATCTAGACCACCATCAGTTTTGTTTGGAATTGATGAATCAGAAATGAACAAATAATTTTAAAGGGCAGAACATGTGAACCACAGACACAAATGAAAGGGACGGTGGGCAACCTCTGTACCTCAAAGAGCCAAGACATCAAACCTTGTTGTGTTTTTCTGTATTACAAAACAGAGCAGTAAAACATGCTGTGCTGTCACTGTCAGACATTCCTAACCTGAACCAGGTGTAATAGTGGAAAATAGTCTGATGGTGAGAACCACTGACTCCAGATTCAGGCTAATTCAAAAACATAGTAGTATTCCTGAGTTGAGCAGATTTAGGCTGGTGGCTGGGCAGTCATGTGCTTGTTTCCTATTTGCTTCTAGATCCCAGTCAAGGACCAACCTTTTAGATGCTTGAAGGGCTGAAGGTGAGGGCTTGTCTATGCCACTCGGCAGTGACAGGCACAAGGAGCCCTGCTGTAGCATAGTGGTGTTCCCCCACGGAAAGGGAGGATCAATCAGGTTCATTTGAGAACTGCTCTAATCTGGCTCTGTTGTTTTCAAGGGGAAAGCTCACACTTCGCCATCACTCTTCTTTCAGCCAGCCAACCATGCCAAAACCACCTCAGAGTTACTTCTTTTTCTTCTTGACTCATAAATACAATCTATTGCCATATCAGAGAAGACTGAACACACCTGGACCAAATTAAGAGAAGTGCTACCAGTGCTCACTCCCTTTCTACAGATCATTTGGACGAAAACCAGGCTCAAATGATGGTTGGACATATCCCTGCGCCTACCTTCCCCATAGGATGCCCTGCAAACGAAGACATAGGGGTGCTGCAAGGGAGAATGATCTGGGGTAATTCAGCAACCCACATCTTTGCTTCTCAGCTCAGAGTCACCAGCCCAAAATCCACTGGTAGTGTGACCTGGCAATTCTTTTAAGTTGAAATCAAGACTGAGAAAATTGACTAACAACTCTGGTAGGTCATTCACAGACTGAAAGACAGGATCAGCCCACTATATAATAAATGTGAAATAACTCACTTAAACCATCGGGAAATCCCAATTTAACAAGAATAAGACCAACAGGTCTATTTCATTTAAGTGTAGAAAGCTCTGTGAAATAACCTTAACAAGTATCCCTGGAATTCTTCAAGAGAAACACCTCACCCAGCAAGAGCTAAAATTTTCCCAGTTAAGCATTATCATTTGGCGATATGTAAGTATGGAGTACTGGCTGTTGAAATATACTGTAATTGTGTTTAATATGAACACAGCCAGTGCTCCAGTGAGGAGGAACCCTTTGAAGGGAAAAAATAAAAAGACTCAAGATATGAGCATGTAAATTTTGAAGAGTATCCAGTCAAGAAAAAATACACTATGAAGAGGATGTCCTACTTTTACCTAAGCATCTCCCTGTAGACAGAAGTGGTAAAGCTACCACTGAGGGTGCTTTAGCTCAAGAGATTGAAGGAACTTCAATTTTTCAGAGGCATCTTTAACTGTCAGGTGAGCGGGGCCCTTCTATTTATGTCACAATGAAATATTTTTAGAGAGCAAAGACTCCATTTCAATGATGTTGCCGATATTTCCTTGTACCTGAACCTGCAGCAGTGATGAGCTCTTCCTTTCTGGGACACAAAGTCAAGAAAAATCAGCCACAGCCAGAAAAGCATGGAAGAGAGCTATCCACTAACTAGTGAACTGTTTACAACAGCATGGAAATACTACATCAGCCACATGAAACTGCACCACAATGAGGAGTGTGCTGTTCCCTGAAGGTTACTTGTGCAGAAATGAAGTTACTAATGACAGTTCTGTCAGAGACTCTTGCAGGCAAAACCAGCAGGTTGTCTACATAACGAACACCTAGGGAGGATGAAGTTCTCTGACTGTCCCCAATGGGATTATTAGATGTTTTTTTCTAACCTCAGAAGATATGAGAGGAACTCAGCAAGTGGTGACTCTGCAGAGCTTTGTATTTATTACTGAACAATATCAGCAAGAGGAGAGACAGCACAAAAGAGTTAACCAGTGGGGTTATGGGGATGGGATAAACAGATGGTGTGGTGAGGAACCATTTCCTTCCCATTTACATGCTGACTGCATTAAATAAATCCCTGGGCTTTCATGGCAATCAGCTAAGGCTCTGCTGAGAAGTATTTAGGTGATCTGACTATATCCTAGTTGTGGCTATCATTCAACTGTGTCCAAGCATTTAGTCTATTTTAGGGGAAAAAGTCCTTCCCTTTAGTTGTTTTCATGTGATTTCTCATGATCTTGTATCTATCAATACCTGTATCACAGCTGTCACCACCTTGTGTGGACCTCTGTAAAGAGATCAGCACTGTTTTATGTTCGTATCCATGTATTTAGGCACTGACACAGGATGCTTCTTAGGGGCTGAGCCTGCTGTTTTTGCAGCCTTAGCTTACTGCATTGCTCCAGACCCAAACAAATTAGTTCGTAATCCTCAGTATTGTATACTTTGGCAAATCTGGCTTCAAAAGTGATCAGAAATGACCCCCTCATGTGAAAATGGAGGCAATCTAGTTGATTTGTTCTCTCTTCCTGCCTGGGTCTAGTAAGAAAACCCTGTACCTGTGCAAAAAACAGGTCTTTGCAATAAATAACATTGATGATTCTGTATTTTTCCATTTGTGACTACACTGCACCCTGTTTACACCGTGTTTGCATGCTTTCTACCACAATCAATAAAAAAACCCAACTGGTACAGGATAAACACTGCTGCAAGCATGCAGACAGGCACCAGGCAGAAGCAGTACAGATCTCTGCTTCTGTCTCTGTTACTTTTCACCTCAGACACTGTGTTTGCTTCCCAGAGGCCCTTTTGACCTCTGAGACTTTGACTAAAGCATCTTCTCTGTTTTTTCATGGTTTGATTTTTTTTCTGGTGTCTGAAAAAAATCCAGCTAACGCTAAGCCTCCCACATGAGACAGCAGTTCTTCAGTTATCTTCTCACAGGAAGGCCTTGTCCAGGCACTTCTAGGAGGTCGACTCTTCTCAGTTGGGTGCAGCACCCACCTCAGATGCTAGGGGATGCCTACAGATGTGCAGCTGTGCCAGATGTTTCATCCACTGGGCAGGGCTCATGATCCATGGAGCAAGAGCATCTGCCCACAAGAAGGCTAGCAAGGCTAAAGAAGGCTTTTTGCGATTTTGCAAAGTCAATTTGTGTCCCAGCAGAGCCCTTATCTACCCTATTAGCAGCTATCTGACATGTTGGACTGAATTTGAGCACAGTTGGTCTAGGACACGTTACTGATGGACCACAGTGCCTTGGTTCAAACTTTCTGACAAATGTTTTAAGTTATGGCTGATGGTTCATGTGGATCAGTCATGTCTGGTTTATTAATGCATGGCTGCATTGAGCTTGTAAATTATTATTCATGTACTTTTGTAGAACATCTTGAAGTTACTGGCTAGAACCTTTAATAAATGGAAACAGGGACAATTAATAACACATGAAAAACATCCATGATTCACTTAATCCGTTTACATTTCTACTATAGCCTTTTTCCAGCAGGATTGCTAATAGAGCCTAGGAGGATGGGAGTCATTCATAATTGAGCTGCTCTGAACTACCAACAACTGTTCCTTTTAAAAATGGATTTGCCTTAGACACATGATGGAGATGGAAGTTCATTACAATGGCAGGCAGTCAAGGAAGGCAGAATTGGTGAAAATAGCGAGGCTAAACACAGAAATTAATTGCTGGGCTGCCAGGATGCGCTGATAAGGTCAGGGACATGGAGAAGGAAAACGGGATGTCTGTGCACTGAGGGGCAAGTGATGGGCGCAAATGGAAAAGCAAAGCTAATCTTAATAAAACTGCTACATTCCAGCTGACGAGTAGAAATAGCCTGCTTAGAAATCGCTGCTCTTTGCTGCTGTCATCTGCTTGTTGCTTAGGTCCCCATTTTCACATAAGTGTTTTAGGCTCTCAGAAAAAGCCAAAGCCTGTTCCTGTGATAACAGGAGTGCTGTCAATAATAGGAAAGAGAGCACAATGAATCGTCTCCAAAAGGGATATGTACTCATAGAGGACAGAGCGTTAAGTCTCTCTGTTCTGGAAGTACAGTGATGGAAATATTTAGGTGGGAAGTACTATAAAAAAAATCTTTTTGACAGCTGAGATAGCTTTTTGAAGTAATAATAAAATAATCTAAAATTCACCTAACAGTCTTTTAGGTGAGGGACTTCTAGTTCAAAAGATCAAAAGATCACTGTCAGTTTAAATAATGGAGTCAAGAGAATGACAGACTTCTATAACTGCTTACACTATGTTCCTTTTTTAAACAGTAACTTACATCTGAAAACTATATTATGTTTTTGCTCTCTTTAGGAAGGGAAAGAAACTAAGACTAAGTGCTGTGAAAACTGAGAAGTAAAAATATGAAAAAAAAACCCATGGATTAATAATACACATTCTTTCCTAAACACATGGAATATTTTTGCCTTTATGCAAGTTACTCAGAAGTGCAATAAGACAGGACTCGGCTTATTTCAGGTGGTTCCCTGAATCTTCCTGAATTCAGCTCTGGCCACCTCTGGCATATATGTAAATCAGCTACTCTCAAAATTGCTTCTCCAGACTTCCTTTGCATGGGACCTAAACTGAGGCAGCTTGCTAATCACAGCAACTGGCTGACAATTAAAAAAGGCACAGTCAATCAGCCATCATTAACTTGGAAGTGACAAGCTGGGTTTTATTTTTAACTAAAACTAGCGGGATTGGTTCAAACTTCCCCACAAAGTTTCTCTTGCATATTTTGGGTGATTTAATACTTTCTTAAATGCACAGTTTCTTTGCTGTAGAAAGCAGGCAAAAATAGAATTGGAAGTAAGGTAAATCTAGGATTTGCAGGACTGCAATGATTATCACATGCTGAACTAGCACATTTGGGTATTATTGCATCTGTGAAGCGTATGCTGCAAAACAGTAGATTGATGGATTTATACTTGTAGAGAAAAGAAAGACCTTACACAGAGAGCTTTATTTAGCATTTTACAGGCTCATATTAACTCTCACTCATAACTGGTGAGAAGCCTTTTTTGTGCAGCCAAGGCAAAAACCTGTTCAGAGAGGGTGAGACAAGAACAAAATCAGTGCTCTCTACAGTGCAAAACAGCTGTGAAATTGTTCCTGATCACTTCTGCATTGGTCAAAATGGATCCCATTTTGGGCAGAGACAGAAATCTCTCACTTGGGCAAATACTAAAGCTCTGTCTGCTCCTTGTGAAGCCTCTGGGAATCCATTTATATTATTCCAATTAATACGCAAGAAGTTTTCTTTTTCCAGCCATGGTTTTGGATACATTGCAACTGGCATTCCACGTCTTGCAGAAATAAGGTCTGGGGAGTGAGAAGTCTGGTGTAGAAACTAATTTTCATACCTACAAGTCATGCTGTGCTGTTTTACTAAAACTTCAGGCGTTCAGCTCCAGAAGGCAACGATGGAAGCAACCAGAGCACTTGGAATTAATCATCTGCTTTGTAACATCCCCCCCTTTTTCTGTGGTTATCATGTTGAAAAGGTTGTAGATCTACATAGTAATTAGGCTCAGCAGCCCATGCAAGAAAAAATCCATTGCTCTGGGCTAATTGTTTGGAGGCGTGTGAGAGCACAGTAGACCGCTTTCCCCACTTTCTGTGCAAAGCCTACCTGCTAGTATGCTGGTCACCTCAGCATAAGGCACAGTTGTACGTAACGGAGGTGGCCCACAAGCAGGGAACCACCTGCAGCAGCGGCAGCTCCCAGGCACATTGAGGGCATCACAAAATAAATTGGTGACTCTCAGCAGTAGCACAAATGCATTTTCAATACTCCCACGGATTCTTAGGTTCCAGAGGAGTCACACAAAGCTATGGGGAGATCTGTTTTCTTAGGACACCTGCTCAAAAGGGAGCTTGCCACAGAGCTAAGCCTGGCAATGTTAACAGCTAATGACGGAAGCTCAGAGACAGTGACAGTGATCCACTTGGGTCTGCTGCTGGCTGAGTCGCAGTGCCCATGTTCATCACAGAATCAAAATACAGAGGAGGCTAATGATAAAAAACTCAAACTGGTGATCAACACGAAAATGTCGATGTTGCTTCCCATTGCATCATGCACATTCCCTTCCCTTTCCTAGCAGCTGGAAGAAATTAAAAGCATCAATTTTAATCAATGAGGGGAGGTGAACACAAAGTGTTTCTATTTTAATATCTACAAGATTAAAATAGTAAACCTTTGATTTTTTAATCATCATTCAAGTTCTGTACAAACAACACTGCCCAGAATCAATACTAGCAGACAGCCTGCAGAAAGCTGAGTCAGCTAAGAAAAGTCTCTTAATTATGAGAACCTTCTAAAGAAGAAAATGGTATTAATTCACAGAAAGCACAACAGCAAATAATAGTTAATCTAGCTCTTCACTCTAACATAGCCAGTTTACAATTTTGTTTTCCTATGGATGCTGCCCATCCCTAACATGTCCTGTTAGATGATCTTTCCACATACCAATAAATCACCCAGATGACTGAAGAAGAGATGCTCATACCTTTCACTGGGATAAATCAGTAGAGTGCCTTTTATAACAGCTGTTGATCCTGTGTGCAAAAAGCAGTGCATCAGCACATATGATTTTCTTCTGCAGCCATACCATTGTGTTCAAAGATCCTTGAATGAAAAGTATGCTAAACTGCCCAGCATTTTTCAACAAAAACAAGCAGTATGATAAACAAGATCATATAGGGATTATACAAGATTATATAGGGAAGCTTCACATCCAAAACCAACACTAAGTCTACCTCTGGTTATCAGAACTGTGCTCCGTCCTACTTTTGACAGAGTTGGTGGTGCTTTGCCTCTTGTTCCTACAGAAGCCCAGTCAGAATTTCTGAAGAAGGTACTTAATTTAGAAATTATATTCAGAATAGAATAAGGGCTTGCTGGTATCCTGAGGGATTAATGTGGCTCTGAAACACTATTAAAGGTGTACTGGCTAACATAGAATCATAGAATAGTTAAGGTTGGAAAGGACCTTAAGATCATCTAGCTCCAACCACCCACCCATGGGCAGGGACACCTCACACTAGACCAGGTCACCCGAGACTCCTTCCAACCTGGCCTTGAACACTTCCAGGGTTGGAGCATTTATCACTTCTTTGGGCAACCCATTCCAGTGCCTCACCACCCTCACAGTAAAGAACTTCTTCCTTATATCTAACCTGAACTTGCACTGCTACAGTTCCTTATGAAGAGTCCCTCTCTTCATACAGAGAGATGAAAGGACATTCTCCAGAGTAGGAAGGCTGTTCAGTCTTCTGGCCAAATCTGTCTTGGTCAGGGCTGAGACTGCAGCTAAAAATTCTGATGGAACAGTATTGCCTGGTCTGTTTTAAATAATAGTTTATTTTACTCTTCCACAACTCATGCCTGACATTCTCCTTCTCTTCCCAATAGTCAAGAGTTCTGAGAGGAAAAAAAGTTTATGTATTTTACAGTTCTTATACTGGTTCTCCTATTTTCCATTGTCTTCCATCCACTGCCTTTGCATATTTTAGGTACTCTCCAATGATACCCTTGACATCTGCATCTACCTGCAGTCTAAAGGCAAAATGTATGAATCCAGGCTATGCCATGAATCCATACCACTCCAGGCCTCCCAAAGACTCAAGGGGATATACAGTGCCCTGTTTTTCAGTTAAGTATTTAAACACTTACTACAATACCCAAGCCTTTGAGGCAGCAAGGAGAGTAGGGGAGGGGAGAGGACATTTCAATTGGAAGGTACATACAATGATCACCTAGACCAACTGCCTGACCAGTTCATGGCTGATAAAAAGTTAAAGCATGTTATTAAGGGCATTGTCCAAATGACTCTTAAACACTGACAGGCTTGAGAAGTCAACAACCTCTCTAGGAAACCTTTCAGTGTTTGACTACCCTTTTGGTAAAGAAATGCTTCCTAATGCCCAGTCTAAACTACCCTTGGCACAGCTTTAAACAATTCCCATGTGTGCTATCACTGGATGCCAGGGAGATCAGCATCTCTGTCTCCACTTCCCCTGCTCAGGAAGCTGTAGAGCACAATGAGGTCACCCCTGCTCCTCCTTTCCTTCAAATTATAAAACCCCAAAGTCCATAGGTGCTCCTCATAGAACATTCCACCCAGCCCTTTCACCAGCTTTGTTGTTGTCCTCTGGATACATTCAAGAGATTTCAGGTTTAACACCATTTCTGCAGTCATCCACAAACACGGTCACATCCAAGCACGCTGTGCTTGCTGAAGGATAGGAATCCACTATGCTCCCTCTGTGCCTCAAGGGGGGAGTTCAAAGCTTCAATTCCTCCTGCACCCCTGATTTCCTACAATCTGTATGGCCTGAAAGGTGCTCAGAAGAGAGCACTGTAAGGAAGGTATGAACTGACAAAAAGGGGTGGCAAGGGAGTGAGGCACGCAGGAAAGAGTCAGGCTCACAGCTATGAAACAACCTTGAAAAAGCAAAGCTACTGACAGCTTTTACAGCAATAGCTCTGCTCAGGCAGCTGCCCCATGCCGTCTGGAAGAGGCACAGAGAGGTGAAGTTAATGCTGCTGCAGCTTTCTCTGAATTTTTATGTTGCTCTTCTACCTAGCAAAGTCATGCACGGTCCTCCAAGGTTTAACTTCTATGCTTTGACTGCCTTAAACTCAAATCCCCATGTCCCTGAAGTACAGCAAAGACACAAGGAAATGCTTAGGGGAACAGGAGAGGGGAGGGAAGAGCTGCAGAAATAAACTCTAGGCTCAGATATGTAATCCTCACCCAGAAGGAATTGCATGTCTCTCAATGGTGGAAGGTGCAGCATGGACTGTGCTGTCCATGCTATCTAACCACATAGCTGTCTAACTACATGGCTACAACTACACAAGGAATTGCTCCATTCTTCATACTGATAAATTCCCCACGTGTGTGGCCCAGACCCATTAGCAATTTCTTCAGAAATTCCTGGGCCCTGACCAGCCAGGTACCACTGCTGACTGGCAGTTTGGACGAGGTCACATTGTTTGAATGTTTGAGGCTGACTCTTCTGTCCTTCAACCTACAGGTCTAGAAACCATCAGAGATAGTACGAGATCTAAATCAGTGAAATAGTCCTTTAGGAAATACTGCAATGAAATATTAACATATCTGGAAATAGCTGTGAATGCAATGAAGCTCAATAATAACAGAAAAATGCAAAAATTTTCTTCAGTGAAAGCTTCTTCAAGCGTAATGGAGGCTGCAGAGTTTGCTAAGATGTGAGCAAAATAAAAACCAAATTGATTTTTGAGGGCATAACTTACTTTTTCTGTGATCATACTAAACTTGCTACTAAACTACAGCTGTAAGACTTCATTTTCTGGGACATGTTCATATAAAAGAAGAAAAAAAAAAGCATACAACTAAAGACCAGAGAGGGACAAGAAGGGGCAGGAACACCCTGAAATAAGGTTAAAACAATCTTACCTGTCTCACTTACAGGCATAGAAAAAAATTTGGTGAAATTAAAACCAAGGCTAGCCTCTGAGCTCTACAGATAGAGCATGGGGAGATAAATTCCCCTTTATGCCCAAACCAATCTGAACTTATTACATGAAAAGCTAAAAAAAAGGAGGTTAAAGGTGCATTATATTTTTGTTGGACTTACACATAAGGAAGGACTGAGGAGGAAGCGGTGAGACCTCTGGCTTACACAACTGAGAAGGGTGCCCTTTGCCACAGCCACAAGATAATTGCCTATTATTGTAGTAATTAAGCAAGAGCTGTAAACATCCAAACACTATGTCATGGGCAGCACAGCTGTGGGCTGTGACTAACGTCACTCTGTGTTTGCCCTGGAGAAGTGAAGAGGGGTGTCAGCAGGTCTGGCTGGGGAACCTCTCTGGGTCCCCTTGCTTCAGCTAGGATCAGGAGGCAGCAGGATGTATGAGCCTGCAGATGCTTCGAGACCTTGAAAAGATACAGACAGGGAAAGGAAACATGCCATCTACATTGCCAACAAGAAGTTGAACAAATTAATTTCAATAGGCTTGAGCAAGCCATTGAGTTATAAACAAACTCTAGATTAAGTCATGCCAAAAGCCTGCTGGCCATATGAGCCATAATAGAAATTGATCTGCTTTATCTGCTCTTCCAGGGGCTTGAACCTTGCCACTAGCTCAGACCAGCAGAGGAATAAGCTGCACGTGCAAAAGGAAAGTGCCAGGAGTGAGAGATGGATGAGGACTGAATATCAGCCTTGGGGGCGGGCACAATTCCTTACCACAGGACACAAGTCCAAGAGCCCACTGAAGCCCTCACTGATCTACAGTATTAGCACAGCAGCTTCCTAAGCGTTGTGCTTTTCTCCCCTGCTTCTCTTCATTAGTGATGGAAAAGCTTGTTTTTCCCAGATAGCTTTTGCCATCATTGCTGTCCCACATGGAGAAAGTTCCCAACAATAGACTGAAAAATGTGAAAATGGATGATGGACCTGCCAGTGTAGATGGACCACTGGGCAGAGGAGGTGGTCAGCACATCCTGCTCCACAGTTACCCCACAGCTTTCTGTTTGCCAGAGTTATCCAAGGACAATGCTCTGATCCATTTCTATGTAAGCAAGTCACCCCCAACAACTGATGAGGACTGAGTGTGAGCACCAGCTGGCAAAGTGCAAACAGCTCTGAATTAAGCTGCTGTAATTGCGAATAGTTTTCAGAGCTCAAAACCTGCAAAAATCCACAGGTCTGATAGAACATGTGCAACCTTCAGGAGCAAGGGGCAATATGTAGAGCAATGCTTTCTGCCTCTGACACTGCTTTTGCATCAGGGCACTTGCTAATATAGCACACCATCTGGAGAGTCTTAAAAATGAAAAAGAAGGGGGATCCTAAGTGAACCTTTGTACAACTTTCACGAGACATGAATGCAGAATTCAAATTAAAATAAAGCTTTTCTAAAAACTATGTGACATAGAAATGATCAATGATTCAGTCAAGAAACCAAATGTGATTCCTTAAAACCTCAAGCAAAAACAGAAAGCCAATTTAAAAAGAAATTATTCTAATCTGAAATAGAAAAAAAAGGGACATGTGTTAAGATGGTCTGATGGACTCACCCACTAAAAAGCCTCAGAGATTCACAGTGTTCTGGAGACATCAGATAACATCAGTTGCTCACAGTGTTGTCCCTGGCTTTAAGAGCATCGCGGGAAAAAGAACTGAGCCTCTCCAGATGGTATTTCACTGCCTTACTCATTTCTCCTTGGCTCATTCCACAGCACACCTTCCAGGAGCAAGTGCACCAGAGGTCCTATGTAGACAATTGTCCCCTTCCCTGGCTGCTCCTAACTCATTTCTTTAACACAGCTCATTTTGTTCATTGTGGAAAACAGCAGTATGTGACTGTGTACCTTAAAAGCTGTGGGGGAAATTTTTGCTTTACTTAAAAACAGAAGAATTTTAGCTGTGATTTCAGGAAGGCCAAAATTGCATTTCAATTTTTTTCTGCACCTGGACAAACTGTGTTGGTATAGCTATTGCACCTAAACGACCTGTTTCCTATGGGAACGTATTTGGTATCTTGATGTAGACCTTCCTTCTTGAATTTCGACCATCAATAAAACATGCATTTATTTATACAGTTTCGAGCTTCCTAGAGGTCTGCCTTGGTTCCCCTGCTCAGGCCAAGCTGCATGGCTCAAGCTTGCAGAGACGCCTTCCTCCAGATGTTTGAAATCTTGAAAGGCACTTAATGAATGATACATTATTAATATTCCCTTACAACATCAGAAGTCAGTAATTAACTCTTTGAAGATACATCCCAAACACTGCTTTATAACTTCCAGTCCTCAGAGGCAGCTATGTAATCTCATTATGATTTTAATAGAATATCTTCTATGAAAATATGATTTTAAAGAATATTTTCCCAGATTAATTGTTTTCCCTGTTTGGAAAAAAAAAGAAGTTCAGAGTGCTGTTTCTGCCTTGTAGTATGTATTAGTGACACTAGATGTGCCATAAAGATTTCAGAGCATGAAACACGATATGCTGCAATACTTTGCAATTACAGATTAAAAGTCACTTCACCGCCCAGGGCAGGAGAGATGACTGCAGGTTGAAAAGCAGGCAGGCACGCTCACTTTATGGGCTCATAAATGCAGTGTAATGGCTGAGCTATCTAACACAAAAAAGACAACAAAAATCCAGAGCTGATAATAGCATGTTGAGCAGATGCCTTAAGTAGGTCATTCAACATGTCAGGCCTCTAAATATTATTTGGGAGTGAGAAAAGATTATTTTCCCACTTCGCTGAGGCTTTCTCTTCCCTGTCATGTGGAACTAACCTTTTGTACTCAGTACTATTATTAATTTATTAACCTTCTGAACGTCTAAATTGCTTTGCAGTCTATGGACCATATTTAAGTGCTGGGTGAGGGACAGTGCAGAAAAATCACGTGTGTGTGCACCTACGTACATGTACATGTATTTTGAAGAGCAGACCTGAGGAAGAACAATTCTGTCAATTATTTTTGACAGTGAGAGCAGCCATTTTCTTGAATACAGAACTGCAAGTAGGGTATTCTTGTCTAATTAAATGTCAAACGTTACGAGGGATAACTACTCGGGAAAAGTGCTAAATATATTTCTACTGAAATCACTTAAAGGAGAGAATAATTTTCTTTCCATTTATATTACATGACTCCAGCACAAACTGCTGCAGTACAGTACAGCTCTTGTCAGCCCAGTCTCCCTGCCTGAACAACTGCTTTCTGTTTGCTTGATGAAACTCTTCTGAAAAGCACTACTTTTCATAATAGATGAACTCAACACCAAACTCTTATGTGCCCTGAAGGAAATCACTTTCAGCAGATACAGGTTTTGAAACAATACCCTGAATAATTTTATGTAACAGGATTTAGATTGTGTTCTTGGTGTTGAAAGTAGCATAAATCTATGAATCTGTGAACCTATTTAGAAATAATACACAGAGTTTCTGCAAAGCAGGCTCTGGGTCAGTACTAGAGCTGCAATACTTATTGTATCTTACTGCAATACTACAAGTAAGACTCCTCCCAAAATAGTTCTTGAGTAAAACTGTAGGAGACATCATAGGTGGGTTTATCTGAGTGCCCATGTTAGTGATCATGGAGTCTTTCAAAAGTCAGCAGAAAAGGGATGGTTTTCCCACCCCAGACTGGGCAGTGAAGAGGGGCCAAGTGATTGCTTTCTGGTAAAAACATTCTTCATGTGTTATACAGGTGACATGTGACTGCCTTGGACATCATCACCCAACTTTTTGTGAAATGAAATCCACTGTGCATGTACCACATGGGCATGACCTTTCTTTCACTCTCCATCCATTCTCATATAACACCCACACATGCCCCTGACCAACATTTCCTTTCATTCCACAAAATCTAACATTTCTTTAGAAGTGCTGTTCCTATTTGCTTTGAGTCACTACCCCCATGGCAAAGTCCATATACATAACACTGAGCTAGACAGCAGGTATCTGTACTGAGGACCTGACCTCCATGAGAGTTTCCACCTGGGTGGACTGCTTAAACCAGGGCCCTGAAGGGGAAATAATTTTCCTTAAAAAAGGTGCATGAGAGAGAGGAAAATCCATAAAAATCCAGCCAGGAGGCTATTCCCCAATATGCATCCACAGACTATAGAGTTGAACTCCAGCACATTGCCCTGTTGGGAGAAGATATGTACATGTTTTTGCTGTACACAACCTTGCCAAAGCTATCAGGGGGAGGGGAGCCCCAGGAGGCTAGCTAAAGTGATAGGTTCTATGTTTTCAGAAGCAAAGAATACATTTTGGCACAGTACATGTGGCATTATCTTGTCCCATGAAATCACCATCAGCAATGCCTGAGCAGAATTGTCATCTTGGGTCTGTAGTTTATGGCACATAAAAGGTAGGTGAGATGGCAAAGCTGGGGACACTGAAATCAAGGCTTGGAGGACATCTTATTAACAAAGAAATGATAAGCTAGAAACCACAAACTAGCTTTGAAGCCCCAAAGCCCTTCTTCAGGTCTGAAGCAGAATTAACCTTCAAGTCAGAGGTAAGATGACAAGCTGGAACCAAACCTTATTATAATTCAGCTCTTTCAAGCTCCAGCACAGATCCCCTTACATCTGCTTTTTGACATGGTTATTTTGTGCCACACTTTATACATTAATGAGCACAAGAAATCCACTAAAAATTGAAAGGAGTATTTGTAAGATGTTCTCATGCCTAGAGAGAAACTAGACTCAGAAAAGTAAAATTCTAGTTGGTCTGAACTCCTCTTTCTGCAGCAGTTGAAATTGTCTTGTGAAACACTGAGGTAGCCTTACTACTGTACTGAGTTACATTATCAGGTGAGATGCTCAAGGTACAGCTGCAGAAAAATGCCTTTCAGCAGCTAGAGGATCACAGCTAATGCTCAATAATCTATAAATCATTGTTATAATATTTCTCTATGCAAATGAAATTTATATAACCCTCATCGATCTTAAATAAAAAAAAATCATAAAGATCAAATTTTGCAGCTGCAATGTGAATTAAAGAACCCCTTAACCTGTTTTAAAGACATGTCCTTACAGCTAATTCATTTTTAGATGGAGTGTTCTTTGAAAGGATTAATGGATAGTGAGCATTGCTGATTGATTATAAAATGAGCAGGAGGGTTTAAGGAGCGAGCTTTGAATGTAAAATTGCTACCAAGCTTTATTAATCTTGCCATATTAAAATTTTAAACTATGCAAGTGAGAGAAGCAGGTATTAATACAATATTTTGGCTGAGTACATTCCATTTATTTAACTTAAATAAATTTCTCTTAGTTGGTCTATGCCATGCAGATCCATCAGACTGTCCTCTGGCCTGTACTGTAGCAAGTGAGACACTAAACCCCACCTCTGAGGAATCCAGAATCTGTATTCTATCAGACTATAAAATAAAACTTTATACATCATACAATGGGTAAAAAAAGCCAAAAACCCAGAACTGTGAAGAAAAGGAAATGTAATTCATGTATTAGCCTGCTAGGAGTGCTTCTCAGAGCTGCAAATCTACAGGTAATTTTTATAGAGCCATCATTAACAAACAGCGACAACATTTACTGAAAGGCCAGTTAATCTGCAACGACCTGAAAACATTGAGAGTAAATTAGGTGTTGTTAAACACTGCAAGCAGTCTGCAAAAGTGTGCAATGTCTTGGAGAGAGAAAGGGGAAAACAAAAGCTGTTGCCTTACCCGTTTCCTCAAATTGCAGGTGAGAGTGAGATTCCTTGAGAATGAGTTTGCAAAAGCCGTATAAAAGTCCAACACTTTAAGCAAGGCTTCTCGTTTAATAATATGTAAATCGCAGTATGTCAGAGCCCGTACATTGGCACACGCATGGGCCAGACTGGTTTCTTTCCAGAAGATATCACCAAACACATCGCCTTTACCTGAAAATCAGCAGGACAAATTTGTTAAAAGGTAATGCTTATGCAGTGTTTATCAGCACACAAATGATTTCTTCCCAAACTGTCTTATGCCTCCAATCATTCTAAAATAAGCTCCCAACTGTGAAAACTAATAAAGGTAAATGTTTTAAAAGTATCCAAGGTACTTGGGTATCCTCACAGTAATCCCAGGTTTTTACGGTACTTATATATTGCTCTGTGAAGTGTCACAACACATAAAAGCCAGATTGTAAAAGTCTTCTTGTAGCTGAAAATGCAGGTAATGGATTTTTCAAAGGCTCCTGAATATAATAAGTACCTAACTGATGTTCAGGTGATAATTATTTCTGAGGGTCTCCTCCTAAGTGACTTAGGAGCCCTGCTCTTTCCAAAAGCCTGTGACATCAAGGTTCCCACGTCACCATGGCTTTGCAGTATGATGCAGGAGCCAGTTTCCAGAGCCCAAGGATCCCGTTTTAAATTTTTGAATTAAACATTTTTAATTCAGAGTGAGCTGCAACACTCCTGAAAAACCCATCACAAACCTCCCTGAGACTTTCGACCTCTAAATAATCAGCTCTACATCCTAAACATATCCAGACCACTAGTTTTAAACCCAAACATATCCACTTAAGTAGAGGCTTACACTTTAGTCTGTATTTCAATGTTTGCTAAGACAGGGTTTGACACCTTAGACACCTGCACATAAAAATAATTTCAACCAGATGTGAAAATCACACCTGAGGCTGTTTCTGCATTGGTAGGCAGTGAAGCAGAACAGCTGATGCGTATTTTGAGGATTTAAGACTAGCTGTAGTCCCATCCCACAGACAGAACTCCAAGGGATGGAAGTGCATGAAATATGTTCAAACATACCCCAGTTTCCTTTCATCTGCAAGGAATCCACATAGACAGCCACACTAGACACTGGAGCAGGACAAGTTGGGAAGATCAGGATATCAGGTTGGAAATCATACTCCTGACCTAACCATAACACCAGCATGGCTGCAGACTGGAGTTATGCTTTCAGGTTGCGATGCTACGGTTGCTCTGAGGAGAAGTAGGGGCAGCAACAGAAAGCACATTGAAGCATCCAAAAGCTGCCTTTTGCTCCCCAGCTGCTTATCAGCCATGGGCTGAGCAAGAGCCATAGTACACCGTTTGTGGCCAACACCTCAAATCTGGAAGCAGAAGCCATGGTACAAAGGTTTTGGTTTTTTTGCTTTGTTTTGTTTTATTTGTTTTTTATACCTCAATGTTATCCAAGCTCTTTATTTTAGCACACATTAAAAAGAAACTAAAATTAGTCAGTCAGTGGTGGTATTGATATTGATTTCAGGTACCTGAAGCAGCCTCTTGGTCATTTGGGGATAAAAAAGAATGTAATATATTTTAGTATTTCCTCTTTTAAGAACATGCAACATTACACTCAACTCTATTTTGGGAACACAGACCAGAGTAATAATTTACCCAACCTTATTACTTTTGGGGGTCACACATATTTCTCTATTTCCGTTTTTGTTTAGGTATTGTACCCAGTAGAGGATATCTCACATTCCTCAAGCAGAGTAAAATAAAAAGTGTAAGTCTTTAACTTAATTTCCTTGACTTTATTTTCTAACAGCAGTCTATATAGCAGAATCATCTCTTACAAAGGTTATAACTGCATTCTCGTTGGACGGCTTTAAATTCTACATGTTTTGATATAATTAAAATTAACTACTATACATACTACAGCTGGTATAATTTTTAAAGCAAGCTGTTTTGAAATACTCTCATCACAGAGCATTTCTCAGTCACATAACATTTATCCAATGTGCTGTTTTGAAATTACCCGTCGCAGTTAATTGTCCTTGTCTATACCCACAGTTCAAAACCTGGTTTACAGACATACTCAGCACAGTTACATAATTTATAGGAAATAGACTATTTCTGAAATGCACAAAATTGCTTAATGGATTTGCTCTCTGAGGTGGACACAGAACAGAATTGAGTCTCACTTTCAGTGGCTGCAGAGTGCAGTTAAAAAGACACAATTCAATAGGAGGGACTATTACAATTTTCCCACTGAAATGTCAGCAAAATACTTGTTTTCTTCTCAAATTTATGGTAATACATAGTTAATCTAAGCCAACCAGTTGAAAGCAGTGCATATTTGCTCAGAAACTCTGCATGATGGTGCATTACGGTATGTGTACCCACACCAGAGATAAATGAAATCACCATTCATACACTTGAGAAGATCTTCTCATTGCCTTCAGTGAGGCAGGCAACTGCACTGGGTCTCTCAGAAAGGCTGGGACATGATGAACTGAACCTATCCACTCCTCCATGAGCCATCAGTTGATGGATTTGAATGCTGAAACCATAAGCTCCTCTTACATTGTGGTTTATTCTCTTCAGAAAGCCGAATGTCTTGGAAGTGTTTAAGGGTTCTTGAATCTGACATTTTTCACACACATTTCCAAGTTTTATTTCCCTCTTATAAATATACCAAGAAATGTACTGAAAGAAAACAAAGCCAACCAGATTCTCCAAAACACATCTTTTTCTCATAAATACAGAGATTAATGTGCTATACTTTGTCCCTATTAACTGTAGTTCACTGAGTAGAGAGTGGTAATTATTCATTCAAGTACAATTTTACACAGAGCAAAGAAATGAAAAGAAGAAAACCAACCAACTTTCAGGGTTGCAACTGAAAATTTAACTGGTAGGTCTGAAATACCAGCTACTCAGAGGCATGTATACGTTGTGCACTAGCACAACATATACATACCTTCAGGATAAGCCCAGTGCTGGGCTGGGAATACAGAGGTGCTTGGGGCTGATGTGGCCTGAAGACTTTTCAAAGCCTTTCTCTTGAGATTTCTTGAGGCCTCAGCATATTACCTCCCAAATCTGCACTGTTCTGAGTTCTGAGCAGTCTTAATACTCCACCTGAATGGAGGTGAAGCTATGGGAAGTCCTCCTGCTCCTGCTCTCACCGTGATCAGAGCATCGCTGCAAAAAAGAACGCTGAATTGGAGTGGGAACTGCTTGCATACCTTTTGCACTTGGTATGAGGAAAGGGAAGGGGAGGATTTGGATACTGCTACATTAAAGCTGGCAGGAACATGGGTGTAGGGATTTGGGAATGAAAGAACCACAGAAACCAGGAGGACATGTGGAAGGTGTTGGTGACAGGCATAATTTTTGCTGAAATAACTACACTGGTATCATCCTAGGTATGGACAAAAATTTGCTGGTGTATTATGTCCATATGACTGTACATAATGTGTACATAATATGTACATAATATGTACATATGTGTACATAATGTACATAATATGTAACTATATAATAGATATTTCTATACACTATTCTTTTATGGTACGATAACGCTCCCATACAAAAGTGGGTGGAAGGGTGCTCTCCACAGCCTTGCCAATTTGTGAGACAGCAGCTCACACATGGACCATTCAGGCAGAAAAAATCTGAAGGGCCTTATGAAACTCCTCAGGACCTTGCAAAGGGAATGAAAAATTTCTTGCATTTAGAAAGACTTATTGAACAGTGTCTCAGAACCCTTGTATATCTATGCAAAAGAAAAAATTAGCCTTCTCCAGATGAGAAATACTTTAGTAGACACGAGAAGTTGATGGGGCCTTTGGAAGAAAATTTGGGAAGGCAATGAAACAATAAATTTCTAGTGGAAAAGAAGCAATGAAGAAAAACACATAAAAGGCACCAAGACTTCTTAAGGTGGTAAGGTGTTTTTCTGTGCTGTGCAGTCACATGCCAGCAAAGGTGCTTTGCATTATTTAACACAGAGCAACCTTCCCCATCTGTGCCTAGAAACGCAAAAGAAATGTACCTTTCTTCCAGCATTCAGGACTGCTGCAAGAAGACGAAATGGTATATATACATATTCTGCCTCATCTCCCCCAGTTTTAGTGCAAGTGTCCTAGTACTTCATCTTTTTCTGGAAGCCCAGAATATCTCCAATTTGATTTTATACAGAAATAATTTTTTATTCTTCCTGACTGAGGAAATATATTTGAAAGCTTGACCAGTCCCACCATCTTCAAATCTTATACAGCAAATCAAACTGCCTCAAATTGTTAGTCTGAGTTAAAAGAAATACATCATATGATTTTTAAATAATTTTCCTTTTCTGTCACTGCCAAGACTTCTGAGTCCCTGTTTGGCAGTGAAGTGTGCAGGTCTAATTCAAAAACTTTTCAGTTCAGTGAAAGGAATCTTTCTGACATTGAAGGCTGCAGATCACATCTCTAACACACCAGCTGGCACTAAATTAAGACTGATGCTTCTTATTATAGTTAACTAGCATGCAGATAGAGACAAAAATATTTTAAATTTGCAAAATAATGTGAAAAATTGAACTTTCCCTTCAACTCTGTCAGTAAGAACTAATAATGCTTTTAAACAAGCATGTGTAGGAGTAAATGTTATGTGGTACTACGTATGCCAACTTAGACCTGCAAGATACTACTTACTGCAAGGCACATGCTCAAGACCTGTACAGCACAGAGCACCACATCTCATTGGTTCTCAGATCAGTAATTCTTCAAATATTTTGCAAAATACCTTGAGATTCAACACTCAAAAAACCATCGTGTGGCACATTAATTTTTGCAATGCTGATAGCTGAAAAAAAAATCCCCAAACCCCAACCCTTTCCTTTATGAATCATTTTACTTTTAGTCATTTTAGAGTTTTAACTCATTGGAACAAAAGGGACTTTTTCCATAAATGAAATAGGAACAAGCTGTTCCATAAATTGCTACTGGGTGCACATTATTAATCTGAGGAAACTCTCACAACTAGTCTGCCTTGGTTTACATCACATGAAAAATAAAGCTCAGTGTAAATATCAAGAGCTGATATGACACAGGGGAAAATTCTGCTCCCTTCATTCCACCTGAGAAGAAACCCAAGCTCCAACTAAACTAATTAAAGTCGCAGAATTAATTACTAATACTATGAGATGTAATAGCATTGACAGGCAGTTTTTATGTCAGAGAGTGCATCACAGTGGGTCATACTTGTCCTGCACAAAGTACATGACTGGCTGTATAGCACCAAGGAAATTCAAAGTGTTGATGCCTGGATCCCAGACACCAAATTACAACTATTGAACACCTACATCTCCTGCTCACCTAAATGGATGTTCTTACTTGCTCAGCCTCTAAAGAACTTTCCTCTGTGTGATTTGATAGGAGACTTAATCTTTTGACCTCCAAACACATGTACGATTAAGAGTAGAAAAAGACTCATCCCAGCTTTCCTTAACTCCTCTGATACTGCATAATATCCCCTTCCCAGACCTTTAAGAAGTGAAACTCTGGCTTGCGAAGACAAAAAAACCAACAAACAACAGGTTGCTCTGGGAGTATATACAGAACATGCTGAGAATTAACATGCATAAAGGCAAATACAACTTAATAGAATAGATACAGGATCAAGACCCTGAGTGTGGCTGAAAATGAGCTATTAAATATACATTCACTCTGGCTTGACTATCAAAATTGAATTAATTCAGACTCCACTAAGATTTCACTGCTCGATATATTTTTATTGCTATGCAGTCTGAGCAATATTTTTGATCAATTCCTACAATCAACATTTGAATGTGGTGGGTCATTATTTTTCTGCTGGCAAAATGACTTCTTTAAACCTTCTTAATCAATCTGCCTGGTTTAAATTACAGTACAACTTATGCAGTCAGCTGTGCAAAATAATGGGAGCTGGAAAGCAGCTTCCAGAGACACTTGGTTGGCATTGCCACTTACACAAAACTCCTTGCCAGGAGCAAATTCAGGTTAATTGCAGCAGGGTGAACTGTTAGGTGCCCTCTGCTAGCAGATGCCTCATTTTGTTAGCCTGGGGGGTGTAAAACCTCTGGTCTTTCCTGAGACTTCTCTGCTGGTAACACCTCCCCCAGGCAGAGCAGTGGCAGCTATATTGTTTACTCCTGCTTGAGACGGTGGAAAATTACTGATGTGTCTTCTTAGGGTCACCTCACTTGCTAGGAAATTTTTGATAATTAGAGACAAGACTGTTTGCCCTTCTCCATTATCCTGGCGACTGCAGATGAGTTATTTTAAAATGACTGGGTCTTGTTTTCTCCAGATAAGCAGCACCCCATCACACCAGCTCTGCAGGTGGTGCACTCTCTGCTACAGCAGCAGTCAGTACCTGCAAAAGGTGGGAGACTGTCCTTGAGAGATGGAGATAACTAATGAGGGAAATGTAATGGAGCACCTGGGTATCTCCATTAATGAGACATATAAACTGCAGAGCTCCAATTGGATTCATTCTCTCAATGTACTGATTTCTGCAATGCTGGTAACTACAGCAGCTGGGCATTTAATTATGCACCAGTAAGAACAAAAACAAACCAGGAGAGAATAAAACCTCACAGTGCTGCAAGTTGCTCTGTCAATCACTGGGTTTCACCTGCTTTCGAAACACCAAAGCTGGGGCCATTGAGCCAGGAAGGCTGCTGCTGAACAAAAGGATGGTTGTCTCCACAGCAGAGCTGCAGAAAGCACATGGATGGGATGCCGAGTCTCCTGAGCACACTGTCTCAGCAGGCAGGGAGGCTGGATGGGCCAACTCACCATGGCTGTTACAGAACATAATGTGATACAGCAAGATGAACAAGGGGGAAAAGCAGCAGCACTATGGAATGTTTTATGCTGGGACCTGAGGGAAGACAAAACCCTGCACTCTGGACAGAAGCACGAATGTAAGTGATGGAAGATGCACATTCCTAACACATGTCGGTGTGCCTACCTGATTCACTTTCTGAGGATGTTCCACTTCTAAGAATATACCAATATATTGGCAGGTGAGCAGGATTAACAAGAAAAAAAAAAACAACCAAAAAACGGACACACCTTCTCCCCTTCTCCTTCTCTCTCTCTTTAAGCAAGGCAAATAATACTACCATATTAAACAACATTACACTATTCTTTCCTCTGCAAGGAGCAGAGGCTGGCAGACAGCATGTCCTGCTGTGTTCCAGGTCCCATAGTGGAAACTGATGAAGACAAGTTTCCAAAGAATATTCATTGCATTTACTCTCTGGGTTACTGCTGAAGGATGGAGAAGATAGGCAGACTGGTAGTACAACCCTGTAAGTTGTCTTTCCCTAGGAAACCCAATGTGACAGCAGATGCTTGGAGTATTCAAAGCAAGCTACAGAGGTTTTCACATTAGGCAGATGTTTTAAAATCTGATCTCCCCCTTAGGCAGATTCATTGTGCTTGAACTTCTCAAGGCAGAACAGATTGATAAAAATCATGTTTATCACTGTTCTGCAGTCACTATTTCAGGTGCCACAGCTGGCACTGTAGATATCTGTTGTGGTTTCAGCCCAAACGGTAACTCAGAACGACACAGCCATTTGCTCACCCCTTCCATCCCCTCCGCCTCTGGGTGGGATGGGGAGGAGAATCAAAATAATGTAAACCCCATGGGTTGAGATAAGAATAGTCCAGTAATTAAGGTACCATACAAAACCACTACTGCTAAGGGAAATAACAAGGGGAGAGAATATAAAACAAAAAACTGAAGAGAAAAAAAAGTCCAAACAGTTCTCCTGGATTCCTGGCTTCTTATGCCCCTTCTCACTGACAGAGCATGAGAGACTGAGAAGTCCTTGATCAGGGTAAGCACTACTTAGCAACAACTAAAACATCTGTGTGTTATCAGCATTGTTCTCAGACTAAAGCCAAAACACAGCACTGCACCAGCTACGAGGAAGGAGAAAAATAACTGTTACAGCTGAACCCGGGACAATATCATTGCAACTACATGTGGGAGAGATTTCCTTTCATAAGTGAATTTTCAGCATACAACATCTCATAATTACTCAGTTCACTATTCCGCTAAATAATTTCTCAGAGCATTAAAGCACTCTTCAGTGTGCTCCAGGACTAGAGGAAGCGGATTATTTTAAATTACATTTACACATTGTGCCAGTCCCTGTAGTACACAATGAACATAGCTCTGAGTCATGGGACTGCTTGCCAGCAGCCATGGCAGAATTGAAGGCACTTCTGGTAATTAGGGTAATTCACTTTAACTAGAAATGGTTAAAAGTCTCTCCAGGCAAATGGACAATAACCTAAATACTAGATTTACCATATCTACAAGGTAGAAAAAAAAGGGTTTACTATTATTCCAAACAAACAATATTCATTAGTAAAGGCAACAAAGTTTTGCATGTAATCCATTTAGTGATTGCTTCTATTCAGAAAATTACATATTTATTGTTTGTAATACCCAAAAAACATTTATTTGTTTAAATGCTGCTACTTAGACTTAAAGCTTTTGATTTTTAAAGCACTGTAAGCAAATACATCGTCACTGAAACTAATAATAAACATGAAACAGTCCAGTGACCTAAAATACAAGGAATTTTTTTACTTTGGAAATTCCATATTTAGGAGCTTTCATCATAATAACTCTGCAACTGAGTAAGGAAACAGATTAATTCTTTCCTTAAATCTCCCTTTTTAAAAACTTTAGTATATTCTAGAATACAGAAAGCTGCAGCAGGTATTTCAAAAGAGCATGGATGTGCATTTTCCTGAGTTCATACTCTCCAGCTGGGAGGACCTGGGTTATGCCCTTGGGGAATACCCCCATTCAGTCTCATCCACACATCTGCACACTGCCTAGTTCCACCCAAGTGCAGGACACATACACCGGCTTGTACAGCAACACATCGGGAATCTTCCTTGGCTACACACTTGTCCTAATTTCTCTTCTTCTCCCCCTTGTTGCCAGCTGGGAAGGAGCTGAAGCCTTGATTCATGACCAGTAGTGACTCTCCATGTCCACTCTCTTCCCACATGCCAGGGCAACTCCAAGTGTAACTTTCATCTCACAGCTGTCATCCCCACGAGATACAAGAGGGTCCCATGGAGCCCTCCGGAGCCACCCTTACAGGGAAGAAGTACAGAGCTTCAGTGGGGTGTAAGAAGTTCCCTAGGACAATGTCACCATTGGATTTGCTCTCAGGGAGCCACAGCTCCAGTTTAAGAGAAAGCAAACAGCTAATATTCAACTGGAGACGAGTTCTAGAAGTGGTTCTACTTTAAACAGGCAAGTCAGACTCAGAGTGGTTTTTAGGCAGAGCTACCATTTCTTCATCTACACTGTTCTGCCTCTGACGATGATTCCGGCATCAGCACCAGTGCTGATCATTCAGTCCCACCATCTGCTACACCTTTCCCAATTCCTTACAAGCTAGGGAGGAGTCTGCATGAAGCCTTTCCCCACCCACTGCTGGCAAACCAGACACCACAGTGAGGTGACAGGGTGATCAACTTGGACCTTCCCCGTTACTGAAACTTCTCATGCCTGTTGCTGGGTAGACTATGAGAAGAGATAGGTGCATCGCTATCTCTTTGCATAGTTAGATGAGGCTGATTTTCTCTAAGGCCAGTTCACTATAAGTGACAGTTTTGCTTCCTTGTAGAGACTGTTTCCATCTGTTATTCTGGGCCAGTATATAGACAAATTAAAATGCCAGTGTGAAGGTTAAAGTGGAAATCCTCCCAAGAGACTAATATAAAACAGTCTGCATTTTCTCTACTGGGCTATTTAAAAGATGTCAAGCACATAGATGCCATTCTCTTCTGCTCTGAGACACTTTGTGACCAGTGAGCCATGCTGGGCAGAAAGAGCATTCCCAATGGCATAAAAGATGAAGGGCCTTCTTCTACAGCAGTATCTCTGGAGACAAAACATCTCCATCTTATGACAAACACTAGCCTCCTAACAGTCTCAGTTGATGTTAGGCAAAACTAGTTAATATTCAAAGCTGAGCAGAAGGCAAATTTATCCAACCCCCTAGAATTTCAGTAGAGATCACAGTACCTAAAATAGCCACCACCTCGTCGTCCTGGATGACTTCTAGGGATCCTGAGACCACAAAGCAAAGAGCATCAACACTTTCCCCAGCGTGATAGATGAGGTCTCCCGGGGCGCAATGGATTGTCTGAAACTCCACAGCCAGGGCTCGCAGGCAGCCGTCGCTAGCCAGCCGGAAGGCAGGATGCTCATTAAAAACTTTCCGGTTTAGGTGCACACATATATCTGCTCTCATGTCCTTTGGGCAAATTGAGAGAACCTGAATGAAAGAAAGATGAAAAATAATCAGCTGGGAATATGACACATGGCCAGTGTATGCTTTACAAAACAACTTAACAGATGGATCTTAAGATCCTCCCAAGCAATCTTAAGATCCATCCATCCAATTATTTCATAAAGCTCCTGGCAGGAGTTTTATCTTGAATTGGGGTAGTCTTTTTCTACCATCTACTGCTTTCACTGCAGCCAAAAGAGTGATATGGAAGAAGGGACTATGCTGTTACACTGTTCTCATCATTCCTAACAGTTTTCACACTTATTTTCCAGAATTGCAGGTGGAACAACTATGTCCTGTTTGGGATATCCCTCCAGATACTCTGGCTATTCACCTGCTGCTACTCTCAATCCCTGCAGGAGCACAGAATGGACACTCAGAGCTTAAGGAGCTTGAAGACATAGAAAGACAGACCATTCACAATAGAAAACATATTTTGCTCACATCCAGAAAACCTAGTCTTCAAAAGTCTTAGTGTAGATGACCACTTACCGACATGTATCCAAACACACCTAGGGTTTAGTTTCAGTGCCATATAGATATATAATAAGTAACCTGCCCTGGAGAGTTTACAGACTGGAAAATCCAAAGAGTTTGAGATTAGAGCAAACAGAAAGTATTATGAAACCTTATGATACATAAAGATGAATGAAAAACTGTCCTGTGAATATGAAGATAATCTTCAGATCAATTTAATAAGACCTTCAATTAATTTCTTAGTTTAAATAGTTTTCCCCATTGAAATAGTACCACAAACACACCTGAAGAAAAAAAGTGAAAATCTGTGGGTCTTCTTAGGTTTGTAAACTGTATGTTAAATATTTGCACATCCTCCTATACACACTAGCATCCTTATAACCCTAAAATGGTATGGTAGGTAATTGAACTGAGAAATATATAAAACTTTTTAAAGTTTTCCTAGGATAACTAATAGAGAAGAGCATGAGATAAAGAGCACTTCAGAAGTCTAATATAAAGACTGCAAATCAATAATACTGATTAATTTCTCTTTGTATGGAATTAAACTAGCAGCTAGCTCTACAGAGAGTGCAAGAGAGGGACATTGGGTCAATGTGTTGACTACCACTGAATATTAGCAAACAGAGGGAGACTTTGGTAAACCTGACTAAGCTTTGAGGCAAATGGTCATGTTAATATAAAGCCACAATTTTAATTTCTGTTTAATTCAGAAGAGGTACATGATTGTAAAGTATTATTAAAGGTCCTAAAACATAGAATGGGAAAATAGTAAACAATTTCTAGTTTACTAATAACATTTAGTCCCTTTCTTATTTCAATAGGTCAAAGTTGCAAAGATATGAATGCAAAAAAGTGAAGAAGTTATTCTAGCCTCTGTACTATGACAGTCCAAGGCTAGAAGGAGCTACTCTAACCATCTGCATTAGCCTCTTGCACTCAGTTTTCATAACAATCCCAGACTACCTTTTAAAATTATAACCTAGAAGGCCTTGATTTAATGTTTTCAAATGATATAAGGTAGTTGTTCCTATGGACAACTACTTGTTGACAACTACTAGTTGTTGACAACTACTAGTTGTTCCAATGGAGAGCTACTCTCTCGTTTAAAATGTGCTGTTTCTGAACTAATTTTTTTTTCCTCATTTTTCAGCCAACAGCCAGGAGAACTCATCACGTCACTAAGATAAAATACTTGCAATCACTGGAAATATCTTCCATGTGTAGGTGTTTATAGAATATAGCCATGTCATCTCTTGATCTCATCTCAAATAAACAAGAGAGATAATGGTTCTTGTGCCGAACACTACGAAGCACAGTATCTCTTTGGAAACTTCCCCATAGCATTAGGTTTCCTCACTTACAACCACCTTCCCAGATCTACCAGATAATTAGATTTTATTTGATTTAACAGACAGTAAGTCAGTTTGGCTTAACACTAATTTTCCGAAACAAAACATTGTACAGAACACATTAAAATACCCTCCATAAGTTAGTTTTATCATAAAAAACTAATAAACATATTTGACAAGACATTCTCTAATAAACCATTTTTTGCATTAGTAATGTCTTGTCTGCATCATTGTTGGCATATGCTGTATCACCTTTCCATAGTTATATTAAGGGTAAATGTCAGCTTTCCAAACGTATACTTACTCCAGTCATTCCATTTATCATTAGAAATACGGGCACACCTTAGTTTTCCAGTAAAATAAAAAAAAACAACCAAAAATACTTTTGAGAGTGATTGATTCACCTCATCCCTGCTTCTGGATCAAACAGAAAGCATATCTTTATTACAATAAAACATCAACATGCCAACTTTCTTCTTCTCAATAGTAATTTAATGAAAATTCTGCCTTTTTTTTTTTGGTATCATGATTGATGATTTTTTAACGTTTTATCTGCTCTTGGGCCTAAATTATGGTTATAAGTTTTTTATGTCCCTTTAATACTTTCAGTAATGTAAATGCCTTTGACTTAAGGCCATGAGTTATAAATTCTCAAACACTACTCTTAAGAAAAATGTGTGTATTCATACCAAACACTCCTCTTAAGAAAAATGTGTGTGTTTGCACATGACTGATTTCTAGATTTTACCCTTTAAGCTTTCAAACTGCAGCAAGAAAAAATCATTAAATGATTGCATAGGTTGTTACTACAATATTCTGAGATGTTTCAGGAGCCTTTGTTTTTTTGGAATGTAAATCAACTGTGTCCCTAAAGAATAAAAGCCACTTGGAGGCAAAGCAGCATAGTGTTTCTTCACAAATACAGAGTTAAATACAGAATATTAAAAGAAAGTACTCAAAGCATTACTCTGTATAAACACAACAGACCTATCTATCATCACACACGTCATACACTGTAATATGAAGAGACAGAAGAAATTCCATTCCACAGAAAGAGCCAATCTTAGAAAGCATAATTTAGGAATTTTCTGATGTCATGATAAAAGTGATTCTCCTAATGACGTATTTCTGTATGGAAATATCACTTATCAACTAGTATTACAGTAGTAAACAAGTAATGATGCAAGAGTTAGCTAGGAAAAAACATTCTTTATTTCAGTTTTCTTGTCTGCTACACTGCAAATACTGAGAACAGAGAATGAAACAGATGACAACTAAAAGAAACAATATTGAAAGACTAGGCAGAGGAACTTTGACTGATAAATGTAGATATACATAGGGGGGAAAAAAAAGCAAATATAAAAATATCTTAATATTCAGCTATTTGTTTTCCATATGGTCCAAGCACGGGACATCATAAGCTACAACCTGACTTTGCAGTACTTCTTTTTGTGTTTACAAATACCGATGTCATGAATTCAGAAGGAGTCTTATAGATGCCACCAACTTCTCTATTAGTTGTACTGTAAAAAGGGGTTGTTGGTGACACATTACAATATGCAGCAATTTTCCTGATTCCAAAGAAGATGCATAATGTGATACAGGATCACACAGAAGCATTTGGAAGCTAATGATAAGTAGCCCAAAGATTCTAAAAGCAGAAAATGAGAAAATCAGCACTTCAAATTCGTGTAAACATTTTTCTGAAAATGATCCCTTACTAATAATAGAAGACGCTGACATTGTAAAATGCTCTTACTGAGATCTCAGCATTTTTAAGGTAGAGCACAACTAAAAAGATAACAAACTAGCGGCAACATAGCTGTATGTGAGTCCATTTGCACACACACTGGTGTAAAAGAAAAATTCAGTTTAAGGTACGGGATACCCTGTAATACTTAATCTATTGTTTCAGTGTTAAGGAAATGCCTCCAACTTCATGTTACTAGAACCAAAGTTCAGATGGGACTTTTTCTGTAGCCTGTATATTCTTTTAGCAGTGCATCAAACCCCACCAAGAAGAATTTCTGAAGAGTAAATTTCCTTAGAGACTTCAAGAAACCTATCTTTTATAAGCGAAGTAGGATATTAAGATTGCTGACTGCAATGCTTTACTAACATGGTTTCGGAGCACATGGCTTAAAGCAGACAGTCTGCAAGGACCAGATGCCTTTGCCGCTAAAGTAGTTGCTTTGCAATAAATCTGTAGCCACAGACTTTGCAGTCAGCTTTTCCATATGTATCCAAGCAGCATGAAAGAACAGAACCTGTCATGTTTCAATGCAAAATCAGAGGAGAAAGTTAAATTCTACCCAGAGGAGAATCTTTGCTGGCTATATTAACTGTGTTTCTACCAGAAAAGGAGCAAGGTTCCATGCCACGTGTATCTGGGAAGACCTGAACCACTACCAAACTGAGAGAGGAGATAGTAAAGCACAGAATAACATTTATCTCTTCCCTTCTCTGCAGAGAAAATTAAGCCTCCTCAAAGTCAGTGTAGGACAATTGCTGAGCTCTGCCATCATCACCTGGAATCTGACTGATACAAATCCCAACACAACACTACCCAAGGCAGAGATTCAACACTGCTGCCATCTCTAGAGCACCTTATGGCATACATAAAATGCTGGTGGTGAGAAAAGCTCGTAGCTGCTGCTAGAAACTCAGAAAGTCAGTAACCAGCTCACAGGGAATTGGCACAAAACATCTCACTATCTTTTCAGCTTGAGATCTGTAAGGGGGGGAATAAAATTCTCAAGGAGGTTCAATCTGACTTTTTTCATCTCCCATCCACTTCCTCAGCATGCTCAGGCAGTTTAAGATAAGCCTCTTGAACAACTCAAAGAACCCTACGGGGAGCAGAGATTATAAAGAACTCAAAGTAAAGCAAATGAATCGAAACAAAAACTGTACAGATTAAGAGTGTGTCCAAACAGTATCTGTTGGGAGGATTTTAAGTATTTTTAAAAAACCTTCCCCGGCTGGAAAACACTACAGAATCGCTTAGCAAATGTTACAGAACCTGTTAAGACTTGTTAACAGAAAGGGCAGAGGCCAGTGAATCATGAATGCTACCTATTTGCAATTCTCTTTCTGCACACAGGATTCTCACTTTCTCAGGTTTTAGCTAGGGAATATATTGACTGATATTCAAGTGAAGAGCTTAGACAGTCTTAGCAGTGGAATAACAAGGACTATTTCCTAAATGAATAACTGTAACAAATATTGAATATACTAAAAAATGTCAGCTTTAACAACAAATAAAATCAATTCCTCCAACTTCTCAACAGCTACAGGCCACAGATAGCTCTTTTTATTTTGTGGACAAAGGCCACTCTGGGTTTTCAAACATACTCAGCAGCCATAATCAAGGTCAGTTCTTTACAAAACCCCACAGTACTCTCTAGGCACCTGACCAAGTTATTCAGATGTTTAGAAGGATTTGATTCATTTCAGTGTTGCATTCTTTTGCAGACCTGACTAAAAGTGTTACATTCGGCACTGCCTAGAGGCCAAAGATACAGAGGTGACAAAACAGCTGATTGGCAAATCACAGAGCATTTTCCTGTAATAATCAGGTAATTTTGTAAGTAACTCAAAGGTGATGTATGGAACTAAGCAGTTATTAACCCTGCAGCATAAAGGCAATCTTCAACACATCACTGAATATCTTGGTACCAAGAATTGAATTTCAGAAGCAATTGTGTTCTCTGTTTTAATTGCATTAAAACACAAGGTCACTTGGATTTCGGTGCTCAGAAATTGAGATCTGACAATCGAGTCTAATAAACTGAGTTTGTCTTATTTTCTTATGAATGAGCTGAACCACTGATCAAAATGCTTAGATTTACAAGTATAGTAGCAAAATTAACTATTGCTGTTAACTGAGTTGGTTTAACTGAGTAACAAGTGTTAGAGACATAAAAAATCCCTAGAAATTGGCTCTAGATTATATTAAATTCAGTACTGTCAACATTGATATAATCTGGCTGTAGGTCTGATATCAGGGGAAGATGAGAGGCATTACCATGTATTTTAAGGCATCAAGTGGTTCACCATCACAAGGCCTGCCCATTTGTCTAACACAATGGAAAGTGTAGTATATTAGTAATATTCACTGACGACCCAAAGTAGCAGATTCCAGGATGCATAATGGTTGTAAAGTTGAAGTTTTCAATTTTGCTATAATATGTATCCTAAGCACAGTCATTACATGACCTTCTAATGGGGTAAAGGACAGCAGACTACAGGGAATTATATCATTAAAAATCTACTTATGATAGAAGAAAGAAAATTAAACATCAGAAAGGATATGGCATACATCAAAGAATCTCTCAAGTCACAATATTTTTGGGGATAACAACTTCTGGTACCAAGGTCACTCTTTCATTGGAAGAATGAAGCCGATCAATGGATTATTTTATTTTTGTGCTTCTTCTGGAGGTGGCTTTATTTTATAACATGCAGCTTTTCAGAAAGACATTCAAGGGTGAAAGCATTAAAAGAGATCTGTAGAAGACCTTACCCTAGATGTGGTCTCTATATGTCTGTCAGCCCTTCTGTCAGATCCATCCCTTTGGTACCAGTTCTCAGGAAAACAGCTGACCCCATCCACTCAGGTACTTACTCCCCCAGGAATTAAGCTCATGAGCTGTTACATAACTCTGGCATTTCCTCAAACATGACAGGTTTGTAGTTTAATCTGAATAAATCCCAAAATGAACACATCCAAGAGCAGAGAAAATAGTGTATCTTTCCTGGCTCTGCACAGTGCATACGGTGGTGAATAATCCATACCATCCATACAGGTGAAACAGAAAGACCCACTGGTGCACAGGCCCCACTCCTGGACCTGTGTGAAGAACAGTGACACCCTGACCATCTCTTCTGCATCCCGCTCTCCAAACCGTGGATTGCAACTGTACCTGGTCCTAGCTCAGCTGTGCGAGGTGAAGGAAGACTTCTTGTTCACCTCGTCCCGATCTGCAAGGAACGACCAACAACCCCGCTTCTACAACGAAACAAAAATACTTGTCCAAATGATTTTTACCTTCCCTCTTCAGCAGGGAATTGGTTGTAGCTGTCACACCTAATTTTGCAGAAGGTCTCTTCGGCCATGAAGTTTGGAAGCTTTCTAACCCCGTCATCCACATGGAAATCCAGCCAGCACTTAACAGACACCTCTATGTGATGAGACACTTAGGAATAGCAGCCTGATTCCCCTATTCATCTCAGAGTATCACTAATTATTACTACAGTTCTTGAAGATCTTGTTAACAGCAAACATGACTGAAGTGCACTGTCCTTGTGTAGATTAATGTTTAATATAGTTACAACCTCTCTCTATTTACCACAAACCCATCTCTCGTATAAAAGCTTAGTGAGCCAGTGGTGAATAGTTTTAATATTGCATTATTTTCCCATTATTTCCATTTCAGTCATTGCAATGTGGAATTGGCTCTCAGTATTCAACTGCCATTGATGCTTAGGTTGAGACTAAATAGATGTCTTTTTTTTTTCTTTCAACCTGTGACTTTTCTGAAAGAATTGGCTGTTAAAACATGATAGACATTTATTTAATTGCCTTCTGATCAAATCATAAGCCATACCATAGCATAGAGGTCAAGAAGAGAAAATCTTTGGGGTTTACTGACATTTCAGAACTTTATCATTAGAAGAGACCTTGAGACATTTGCATCTGGTAATGGTTGTTCTACTTTCATGTATAATGACCTATTTCTTATAGAATAGCTAATATCTATAAATTTTTCATTTGCTGCCTAGAGATTTCAATAAAAACTAAGAGATTTGAATTCAGTGTATGTGTCATATATCAAATTATTATTGTAAAGATTTTTCTCAGCTGCTTAAAAATGGTCATATACAGGGTATATACTGTCTCTTTTTACCTCTATCAAAAAAACCCAGGTTCTGCTGGATCAGAGATAGTGTTTAGTATATAAAGGCCTCTTGATTTTGTCATCTGTTTAGCTCTGCTCATTATTAGATGAATAACCCCAAAACCTGTAGCACTAAACATAAAATAAAATAAATTAAAAAAAAAAATTGTCTTGTTTGAGCCACCATTACACCAGGAGATAAGAGTTCATGTGCTTGTATTACATATATCATTCAGCTGTCAGAGGAGGGCTCTCACATTTAAGTGATTTAAGATTATAGATCAGAGGCCACTTGCTTCCCCTTAAGTAATAACAATAAATAGGCTAATGCTTTTAGTGTCATTGTAAATTCCTTGTGTTTTGAACACTCAGAGACAGGCTGAAGCACTGAGGTTTGAAGACAGGCTTTGAAGATGAGCTATTTCCAAGAATAGGGAAGCCAAAACAGTGTGCTTTTAAGTGCCATTACTTCAGTGTGGGAGAACAAGTCCTCTTTCACATACAAGGACAACAGACAGGGGCTTTAACATAAAGTTCTGTTTGAGACAGCTTGCTCTCACAAGCAGCAAGGACCAGATCTTCATATATCTTCCTCCATGCTAACTTCCACTTTGCCTTCAGTTCCCATCTAAGGACTCAACAGTTTTAGCCAAGATCTGTTTTGGGACTACACAGTGTATGTGTCATTCTAGCACAGAGAGTTGAGATGTGATGCAACAAATCTACATGTTAAGTGGTAGTAATTCCAATCAAGTTATTAAATTTTATTTCAATTTCAAGCATATTAATTTAAAATCCATAGTTATCAAAGAAATACAGGCATGGGTTTATTTTTATTCCATCAAATTGCTAGGATTGTTTATTACCATAGGAACCTACCATAATGCTCATGTAAGAAATTTCATTCTCTGTTAGTACATTAGCCTTTTTGTTCTTCGAATTTGGATTTCAAAACATGCTGATTTCAACATGCTGAGTGACTGAATGAAATGTTTTATAAATTCAAGATAAATGATGTTGTAAAACACATTTCACTCTGACAATGCTGTTATATTTGGAACAGTTTAGGATGTAATCCTGTATGTTAGGTTGAAAAACATCCTTGGATGATGGAAACTGAGCTGCCTGATGGAAACTGAAAAGTTGAGAAATTCCTCACTAATCGTCATGTGCCACAAGCACACGTGTTTTGCAAAGTAATAAGAAGCTTCTTGAAAAGTTCGTCAAAATTAAGGAGAATGGGAAATCACAGGATATCCACACAACAAACTGGTCAGAATCCTATTACTGGAGCTTTGAAAACTAGATTAAAAGAAACCCCTAAGGTCATGTCCAGGCCATTAGACAAAGCAGAGCAGAGAAGCAATTCAAGACCTGGGGCAGTAATCACCTATTCCAACCTACACTGGAGCACTATCTGGATTTAGCAGCTCAGCTAAATCCAGTTTAGTCCCATTACCCCACAGTGCCTACGTTAATAAATCTGACTTTGTGTACCTTGGAAGTTCCTACAGCATACTCCCATTCACTTCCTGCTCTAGGTTTAGTACAGATGGATTCCATTTAAATGCAGAGGGCCTTACAAGTGGGCTTGAAGGGGTAATGAAGGACCTAATGCCAGAGAAATGATGTACCCTACATGACTATTTTCTGGGAGTGTACCACTGTTTCTACAGTTTTTCAGCTGGAATTTACACCATTTTCTCTTTTCTGTTTTGGTGAAGCACATCACAACACCTTCCTGAGTGGAGATAAAAGTAGGAAGGCTGCCTGGCTACAACACAGCTTTCCACCTTTTTGCTAAAACAAATCCTGACTTTGGCCAAGGTCCTGCATCTCAAAGCAAATTGCCTGATCCTTACACTCGTACAGTCCCAGGGGTGATCAGTGTAGGCACTTCTGGCCACTGCTGCTATTGCTTTTACAGACTTGAAAGCTGTGAGGGATAGAAAACACCAAAATATTCAAACCGGTGCTCAAGTTCTTACGTTTATCTTGTCTCCTGATCTTCTGTAACATGGGGTTTTCTGGGAAGTTCGATTAGATGCAACTACTGGTGTCCAGATGCAGAGGTTCCTGAAATCCTTCCACTGTTTTAAATAGGTTTTGGATCCAAGCCTAAGTTTAGGTAAGTCTTTACCAAGGGAAAATTGTTAAAAACCCAAGTCGCAGATGTTACAGCCATATTAATTATCTAGCTAAGCAGCCACTACTATCTTACAGATGAGAGAACACTGCTTACCAGGAGTCGAATATTATGGCCCTAACTGCATTTTTATAATCTATAAAAGCGGACATGCGGAAACTATGGAAGGAAATTTCAGTAATTAAAGCATAGGTTCTCCTAATTCACTGCAAAGCATCATTAAAATCTAATGAAACTGTAGTGGAATAATACAGGATTCTGGCTTAACTGCAAGGAGATAAATGCAAATGAAAGTTGAATTTTTAGATGGTTTTGAGTTTACATGATAGGACTGAATGCATTTACAGTAGTTTACACTATAAAAGCTCACTTTTAACACTGCATGAATCAGGATTGGAAAGTTAGAGTATTAGTGTATAAGAAGTTAACATCTTACAGAATGTGGCATACTGAAGCACAAGAACCAAAGAAATCAAAATCCTTGTTACTGAAAATAGTTGTATTTTTGATGGTATCCAAATTTTACAGCCCATGATTAATATGATAACTGCTATTGCACCAGCATGATGTAAGACTAAATTTTTCAGTGGAGCAACTTCATCTTGGCATATCTGAGCAAGCTGCATCATCATCACATATCTTGCAATAGATTCAACTGAAGCAAGAACTTCAAACCTCTGCAAGCACTAGACATTTTAAGATATTAATATGCCATGACACTTTCTTACCCTCCCTCAAACTTTTAAGTTCTTAGGAGTGAAATCTTCACGGTAACTGGAGATTGAATGCCTAATTTCAGCTGATGTGTGTCAGGTCCACAGAAGCCACAGGATTGTCGATCTCCACTAACCAAAAATCTAGACCTAAAACTGTTTTATCTTGCCTGCATTCAAGGTATTGCAGTTGGAAACCTTCCCATCTGACTTCAGCTCTCTAAAATATCCAAGACTACTCATTGCACATATCATGGGGAAAGAGAAGCCCTGAGGACAATTCACTTGGTCTGTCCTGGCACACAGTGAATCACTCTCCAAAGATGACCTACTTTAATCAGCTTTTGAAGAAACCTAAATGACCAGTCCTTTCTGAAGGCTAAAGTCCTGTAGGACTTCTACCCCACATGGCTGCCAGCAGTGCCACATTTTCTATATCTCCCTACCAAAGACCTTAAGTTCTAGCTGTGATATTTTAGCTCAAGGAGATCAATCTCTATTGCCATTAAATCCTACACTAATTACGCTGATGGATACGTCGATGTCCTGGGTATCAGCAAAGGTCCAAGCCAATCAAACTCATTTCATTGCAACTCACAGATACCAATAATTTTCAGAATAGTACCAATGTAGGTTAGACATCAAATTACATTCATGGACTAATTTGAAGACCAATTTCCCATTGATTTCAATTGTTAAGTATATTAAAATTATTTAACATTTAGGCAAAGAAAGACTGGAAATCTGAAAACATTTACCATAATGGAAAATAAACGCATAATTCCAAAGCAGCAAAGCAGTCTTTTTTTAAAACATCTAGGTTTAGATCAAAACAAACAGAATAATGGAGAAGCATGCAGTTAAGGACTTGTTAGTAAGTTATATACTGTTATACAGTCCTGTTTCTAAGAATGTACACAAAGGACACAAAACTCTTCTTGTCTAAATTGTTACCTCATGTACTCATACCTTCTCTGTGTCAATTCCTTTAGACATGGACCAGGTTGAGACAATATAATCCATGACTCTTTCACTAAGGCCTTTTGGGACTTGATATAATTTTAGGAAATCCCTCACATTGTTCAGCATCTCATGGTATCGGTTGGTGTTGGCATACATTTGCTGGAAAATGGTGGTGACGTTTCCAAAAATAGTTGCATAAAGAAGAGCTGAAAAAAACCAAAGGTGATTAAAAGTAAATATGTAAACTCCAGCTATTGCTACTTATAATTCAAGGATAACATCAAAGAATTTTATGTATGGTTACAAATTACTGCAAATACATAGGTGTAAACTGAACAATTCTATTTACGCATATACTCTCGCACATATACATGTACGGAGTTATTTCTTGAATTTACCTATACAGCTCATATGGCCACTCAGTGTGCATTAATTTACAAAATCAGTCATACAGATAATGTCAACACATGGAATTATTTAAAAACAGACAGTGCATTTTAACTGTACACTCTATCCTAATCCAAACTAATTTTCAAATGTAGCTTCAGCCTGCCAGTAAACCCTGAAGGCACTATCCAAAGAACCATGCTGAACTCTTACAAGACCATCTTAGTTAGCATGTGCTATGAGTAAAGAATGGCCTCAGTGCCAAAGAAGAAATGAAATGGAGAAGAAAGGAACATGGGAACCCTGTCAAAGAGCTACCTAGACAAGTAGGGTCCTGTGTCAACAGCCAAGATGTGCATAAGAAAGATTCAGAGTGTCATTTCACAGTCCACTTTCACAGCCAGTCCCAGCAGACAACTTGGGTATGTCACATCAACAGCTAATGATTTCAATGAGAGAAACACTGATGAGGGGACAACAGAAAGTTCCATTGCTGAAGGCATATGATTAGGACAGAAGGAGCACACGGTAGAATAGGAAGCACTACCTCAAACCCATTCCTGGAGTTACCTTTTCTTCTAGTTTGATTCTCCTCTTTCCGCATCTGCCACCATTACTGTCAAGCTCAGCAAGTTAAGTTGCGCAATACCAAAGAATGGCATGCCATAATTGAGAAAATCACATGCTTTAAGTAAGCCTTTCCAAATGAAAAGGCATAAACCTCCATATATTATTACAAGTGTGATACAGTGAACACTGTTTGATGGAGAGTGAAAGCTAAATTTGGCAAAGCATTTAAGCAAAAACTTAAATGCACACCTTTACTGGTATTGTCTTAAATAGTGGTGGATGGAAAGATTCTTCTAAAGTCAAGCAAGTGCAAGATGCCTTATTGAGTCATAATGTAATTACCTTTGCAAGCAAGCCCAAAATGACGTTCTTCCATTAGGCATTACAGATTTTGCAGAAAACAGAATTATTCTGGTATCTCATAATACCAATGTGTGGCACCACTTCTGCTTTTGACGTTATCAAATACACAGAAATGTGCCTATCATTTTTAATAATCTTTATTCAGAGGTGCTTTATAGCAGAGTGCTGCTATGCATTTCCATATGGCTTTTTTGAAAAACAACGGCAGCCTACAAACGGCAAGAAATAACCCACTGTGAAGGGAAATAATGTCTTCCATCTCTCAGTGAATAATGCCTTCACTCTACACAAGATATTTCTACCTCATTCAAGAAAACTCACTTTCTTTCATACTAATTTACTATTGTTTATCACACCTATTTGAGAGGTCACATTAAAAAAAAAAAAAAAAAGCTGCTTTCCTAAAACTGTATAATAAAAAAAATTGCACTTCAATTTCTCACAGCTCTTTTTACTACATCCATGTAAAACTTAGATGCTGAAGTTCATCAGAAATGTGATGCTGATTGTTTTACCAAGTCTTGGGATTTTCCATCTTGACACACAAGAACATAACAAACCAGGTCATACAATGTGCAGCAAAATCAAACACGAGGTTTCAGTTTTTAGAAAACACAGCAGATTAATACTGTATGTGATATCCAGAAATAAAGCTTTTTGCAAGGGTAGGTTTTTACCTTGCTTTACTGATTGTTGCATCACACCTGCTAGCTACAGAAAGGTTTTCTCTATCTCTATATGCATTCAGATATACAACAACAGTCAAAGTAAAGAGTATGTGGATTATAAAAAAATCTATATTGGTGAATGCCACCTGATTCTTCTCTTTTTTTTCATCTTTTTCCATTCTTTTGAATTGTTGTAGAAGGGAAAACTTGATGAACTGTCACTTCTAAGTGCAACATCCCTCATCCTTCTGAAGAACAGTTGCTGATTTATCATAAACTCAATCCATCATATATGTGAGTGCACAATACTTCTTGTCTCCCTCTCTGATGTTAGATGCACCTGCAATTACTGTGACTACAAATGTAAAGAGAAGCTGGGACTATCCCCAAAATGTAGTTACAGCTAGACTGCATAAGCGGTTACAATGCATGAGACCCAACTGACCATGCAAACCTACACAGAAGACCCAGGCTAACTAAAAATGTGACAAAGTTCCCTGCAAGGTCAGGAAAAGAGAGCTCCAACTCTGATACCTCCCAGGTTGAAAACAGCAAATAATACCATGGCGAAAACAGCTTGTCTGAAGCAAATGGCACATGTTACCTTCTCTGCAAAAAAATTACTCTTTGGCAGAGGCAATTTGCAGAAAATATACAGTCAGAAGAGAAATTCTAGTTCTGTGTCTTCTAACACAGCATCCTGGAAAGTTTTACTTAAAACAGTATGTATGTTCAAGAAATAAAGGATAGGATAAATCATTGGACCAAGCCTGCAAAATCACTGAAAGCATTACCTAGCAGTACCTCACTAAGCCAGAATTCAGGAGTCTACATGCTGTAGAGTCAGCACAGACAAAATCAGCATTATCTCTGTGTTGGAAATCAAAGCCTTCCTTTGCCTCCTATCAGAAATGGTAAAGACACATAGTTGAGTTCATCTAAATATTCCTCTTCTCTTACAGGTCACTGCATGGGGGGCCTTTGTCAAATATTTAAAGGGAACCTACTCAGATCTTCCCAGCTTTGAAGCTGTGCAAAAATACTCTCCTTGCCTGTGGTGCTTCCCTGCACCAACACTGGTAGCTGCCGAGACTCATTTGCAGGTTTTGAGCACGTTTTTCGTAATCTGGCATAGACAATCCAGCTCTCAGTAAATCATCTCCCCATCCCCCAGGGTTTTACATCCAGTTCTCCTCCCTATCCCCCCCAAGAAGGAGAAAAGCGGGGGGGGGGGGGGGGGGGAGTGAGCAAGCAGCTTCTTAGTTGCTGGCTTGGTTTAAAAAATCACAATCTGATACTTAGTAAAGAATGTCATTTAAAAACCCCTACTATACAGAACAAGTATGTGCTGATAAGGAAGTAATACATAAATAATTTGCATTGTAATTGTGACACCTGTTGTGACACTTCTCTACAGGGAAAGGACCCTCTGCTTGGGAGAGTCTAATGAGAAGAAATCAGTCTGCCTTAAAAATACAATTTATCTGTCTTTGCTCTTCGCTACCCAACTTTCAGCTGGGGTAGTTGTGTGAGCTGCAAATATGAGAGATGGGACAGGACAGAGAGATGAGCTGGATCAGCTCCTTGGTTGCCCAGTATGTCTCAGCTCAGGAAGTTGATCAACTATAGAGCAGGTTGGATCCCCTGGTGGCGAGCATCTAAAGCTGCTGTTGCCTTTTTCAGCCTGTAAAAGTTTAAGGCTCTTCATCAATAATCCTTAATGCCTTAAGCAAACAAAGATTTCTCAGAGCATCCCTATTTAATGAGCAGATGCTGAAGTGCCAAGTGTGAACCTTCCTCCTCACCTTTAAAAAACAAAGGCAGAGGACAACTACCAAGGGCATTTCACTTTTTCTGGATTTTAATTATTTTTGGCAGGCAGAACTGGCAGTAAAGATCATTTGCAAAAGGTTCTGAAGGAAACAAAATCCTGTGCCTCTCTTGCCAGTAAGAGGATTTAAATAATCTCTAAAGAAATCTCTACATACACTTCAACAGATTAAATTTAGTCTCCCTCGTTACAAGAAATGGGAAAGATGATGCTACAGAGGTTGAAGGTAAAAATACCCAGTTTCTTAAAAGGTCTGGATAGGTCAAATTGCATTTATTCACCTTCTCTTTTATGAACTGTATTTCTCCAGACATTTCGTGTTATGTTCCTACAGTCATGCACTGCTTATTTACTTAATTGTCCCATGTGTGTAAATCTGGAAAAGTACTAGATTTCATAGAGATCAATTTGATATAATGATACATAAATACTTTTTCTGAGTCCTAAAGGTGAGGTAGGTGGTTCAACTGTTGGTTTTATTTCTATTTTTACTTTTCACTGTTGAAAAATATCCTCTAATTAATATACAAGGGTCTCAGTGCTATGTATTTTTATATATAAAAAATGTTACTGTATTTGCACATATATAAACCATTTTTGAATGATTTACCAATAATGTTCTATAAATCTTTTGCTTGTTCAAAAATAAGGACCTTTTTAAAATAAAATTATTTGATTGCATATAAATGATTATATTTACCATACAGTCAGATTATGCTGACTGGATACTGAATATGTCCAGAAAGAAACATCTGTCTTTAGGAACTGAAGTCTTGCTTGAAAGATCTAATTTTCCTACAGTCTGCTCTATGCTAGATTATTATTAATCAAAGCATATACAATATGCCTGTAAAGTCTAGTTGTAAAGAAAATTAGTGAGGTGGGTGTCAGTCTCTTCTCCCAAGTATCAAGTATGCCAGTCTTCACTGGCAAATACTATGATCACATCACCCAAGTCATGGAAGGCAGATGCAGGGACTGTGAGAATGAAGACCTTGAGCCCACTATAGGAGAGGATCTGGTTCGAGACCATCTGAAGAACCTGAACGTGCACAAGTCCATGGGACCTGAAGAAATCCATCCACGGGTCCTGAAGGAGCTGGCAAATGAAATTGCTAAGCCGCTGGCCATCATATCTGAAAAATCATGGCAGTCAGGTGAAGCTCCCAATGACTGGAAAAAGGGAAATATAACCCCCATGTTCAAGAAGGGGAAAATGGATGACCCAGGGAATTACAGACCAGTCAGTCTCACCACTGTGCCTGGCAAAATCTTGGAGCAGATTCTCCTGGAAGGCATGCTAAGGCTCATGAAAGACAACAAGGTGCTTGGTGACAGTCAGCATGGCTTCACTAAGGGGAAGTCCTGCCTGACCAATTTGGTGGCCTTCTATGATGGGGCTACAGAACTGATGGACAGGGGTAGAGCAGTTGATGTCATCTACCTGGACCTGTGCAAAGTGTTCGACACTGTCCCGCATGACATCCTTGTCTCTAAATTGGAGAGACATCAATTTGATGGATGGACCACTCGGTGGATAAAGAACTGGCTGAATGGCTGCAGACAAAGAGTTGTGGTCAATGGCTCAATGTCCGGCTGGACACCAGTAAGGAGTGGTGTCCCTCAGGGATCAGTGTTGGGACCGGTCTTGTTCAACATCTTTGTTGCTGACATGGACAGTGGGATTGAGTGCGCCCTCAGCAAGTTTGCCGATGACACCAAGCTGTGTGGTTCGGTTGATACCCTGGAGAGAAGGAATGCCATCCAGAGGGACCTTGACACGCTTGTGAGGTGGGCTGATGCCAACCTCATGAAGTTTAACCATGCCAAGTGCAAGGTCCTACACCTGAGTCGGAGAATCCCAGGCACAGCTACAGGTTGGGCAGAGAAGAGATTCAGAGCAGCCCTGCAGAGAAGGACTTGGGGGTGTTGGTCAATGAGAAAATGAACATGAGCCGTCTTCAGTGTTCGCTCGCAGTCCAGAAAGCCAACCGTATCCTGGGCTGCATCAAAAGGAGCGTGACCAGCAGGTCAAAGGAGGTGATCCTGCCTCGTGAGAGCTCACCTGGAGTATTGTGTGCAGTTCTGGTGTCCTCCAGAGGACGTGGAACTGTTGGAACAAGTCCAGAGGACGGCCATGAGGATGATCAGGGGACTGGAGCACCTCCCGTATGAAGGTAGGTTGAGAAAGTTGGGGCTGTTCGGCCTGGAGAAGAGAAGGCTGCGTGGAGACCTCATAGAAGCCTTCCAGTACCTGAAGGGGGGCTATAGGGATGCTGGGGAGGGACTCTTCATTAGGGATTGTAGTGACAGGACAAGGGGTAATGGGTTAAAACTTAAACAGGGGAAGTTTAGATTGGATATAAGGAGGAAGTTCCAACCCCCCATGGCAGGGGGGTCGGAACTAGATGACCTTAAGGTCCTTTCCAGCCCTAACTATCCTATGATTCTATGATTCTATGATCAAGCAGTAGGACAAGGAGAAATAGCCTCAAATTTGCCAGGGGAGTATTAGATAAGGTATTAGGAAAATTTTCTCTCTGAAAGGTCTGTCAAGCACTGGAACAGGCTGCCCAGGGAAGTGGTGGAGTAACCATCCCTGGAGGCATTGAAAAGACCTATATATGTGGCACTTAAGGACATAGTTTAGTGTTGGGTTTGACAGTGTTTGGTTTACAGTTGGATTTGACGATCTTAAAGGTCTTTTCCAATGTAAATGATTCTATGGTTCTACGAGGCCTTGGTGCTGGAAAAACATAGATATTTTTTCATGCTGAGGCTAGCTGCAATTTCTTCAATGGATTTTTGTAATGAGGTATTCCTGTAAGGTTATTATTTTGACATTGTTAAAGCAATATCATTCAGGAGAGATTCAATACAAACTCCAATATAGAGATATTAGATATAACTAGATATAAGCCCAGTACCCAAATACCTGATCTACTATTTTAAAAGCCGAGCAGTTTTCTGTTATTTCTTTCCACCTCACCTTAATACATCTGATTACATTGCAAAACTTTTGTAGATGCTATTCTGTGACAGCTGGTAGTACAGTGCAGTGTCCATCTCCAAAGTTCAACAGCCTCACTAGGATGCAGCAGCAGCAATAGGCTGCTACTGTCACAGTATATGCCTTTCTTCAAATCCATCAACATTATTCAATGAAGCATATTATTCTGAATAAAATAATTCTTCTAAGCCCCCTTCCTTATCACGGTTTTATAGCACTTTTTTGATGCCAGCCTCAGCCTTCCACCTCCATCCCGCAGCCACACCTGCCTGCCAGCCATGCTAGTGCAAGCACCACACAACCCATGGTTTTACAGGTCTTCAAAGGCCAATTTTGATTTTGAACCCTAGGCCCAATAAACATTGTGCTGTTAAAATACACTCCCCCATTCCAGCAATGCTGGCACCAGTTTTACACTAGTGTTCGGTGAGTATCCTAAATACAATTACTCCCCATTAACAGGGAGGAGGTAACACCAGAGCGTATTAGTTTTCAAAGTCTACTTCCAAAAGTACCAAAAGAAAAGAAAACAATCTTTCCTCCTGGAATCTTATCACTGCCTATCCCATGCCACATAATCCAATATATTTATCCTCCCACAACCCCAAACTATGCATTGTTACACCCACTTTGCAAAAGAGAAGCTAAAGGGCAAAGGTCTGGATTCAGCAGCTAACTTCAGCTCTGGACTGCTGAAATCAAGGGGGAGTTGGATGCAATTTTGTCTAGGTGAATGCATACCATGGTCAGTCTGATTTCATCATCACCATGGCCTATACACTCCTGCATCCAGAGGTATACTCCATATCGCCAATGCATTCCTATATACCATGCTGCAGTCATGTAAGATGTATGGCTCCTCCATGGGTCCAGCTGACATTCATCCCTGTTTTCCTGACTCAACACCTTCCTGATACTACAGTAATGCAAACTCTAATTTAAGAGGATAACAATAATAGAGGGCTGTAAAATCCTTGTCAACAGTGATTTTTGATGAGGACAAAGTAATTATGTAATTAAGATCAACAACACTATACTGTAGGAACTTACACTTTCTGTTCTTGCCTTTATACAGGACACTTTTTGCACAGCAGAGTGGGACAGCTGCTTTGGAGACAGTTAAGTATTTTGCATACTTTATTCATAAATTCTTATTTATTCAAAGTAAGGGCTTTCAACTGCACTTGTATAGTCACTAATTTTCAAATGGTGAAACTGTGAGCTGGGTTTGTTGTGGTTTTTTTTTTCATGAGAGCACTTAGCTAACAGAAAATATTTACTTTAAAGCTTCAATGCCTCTCCACCATGCAAATGTGATGATCTAACTAGCAATATTTTTGCACACAGTTGCAATCCAAGACTGGCTGAACTGGTATTGCAAAACACAGTCTTAAATTAAGGCTACTGCTGTCCACAGCTATCAGTGTGTTTGGCTTCTAGCCCTGAGGAAGTGACGGACATGATCTAAGGTTGGCACTAGTCAGCAGCATAGGCAATAAAACTACACATTTCCCTCCCTGAGCATCAGGGTCCACCAGGTGCCTGGGTCTGACGATCCGGATGTTAACCAGCTTGAAATGACAGTTCACACACATCTTCCCTGCTCAACAACGCCTTCCACAGCCAGCCTATGTTCATTCACCTGAGAAACGGTGATAGTCACCAGAAACAGCACTCAGCACAGGTTCAGTGGTCTCCTCTGGGCATTTGGATGCAATTTCCTGCACTTTCTTGCAACTGGAAAGCTTTACATGTATTGGGTCTGCTAGGGTCTGCTTCCCCCTCCTCATGTTAACCAAGAGCGTTAAGCATCATATGGGAATGCACATCCTGAAAATGGCTGCAATTACACCACAGCAGGCAGCAGGGCAAACAGCATTACCCTGTGTTAAATGAGAGGCAAAACCTCACTTTGCCTGAAAAATCCTTGTCTTGTAGTAAAGGGCCCTTAATTATGGGTTTGTTTTTTTTTTGTTTCCCTAAGAGCTCTGGAGTAAGAGGCTGAGTTAAGGCTTCTTCTACACATTTCATCCACTCTGGAAGTTGGGTCTAATGGATCACAGCTTTTGGCAGTGATGATTATGGGAGGAATATTTAGATTTCCATTTATAAGAACAAATAACATAAGCACAAAGAATAATTAACTAGGGAGCTAAACCATTTCTTATACTCACGCTTCATAATTCCTGTTTCTTTAGAAATCCATCTCCTCCTTCCCAAATGGCACATCTATCACTTCACACGCTGCATAAAGTCTTGCACAATGGCAAATGCTAATTACAACGCAATCACTTCCCTAAAGGAATTACAGTGAGTGCAGAAGGAAAGCAGAGAGGCAGAAGATGACCAGAATTCACAAGAATTATGTTCACCATGAATGCCAGCAGCCCCATAGCTCTATCACTTTGCTCCACCCCTTATTTATCATTTTCTCCATTTTGAGTATTATCTTTAATATTAACTCATTTCCATGTAAATTTCACAGTATTTCAAAAAAAGCTGACTCGTGTCTGTCAAACAATCATCTACCCATCACATACATCTCTCCCCCTCTCTATCAAAGAAATGAAGAAGCTGCTTTCCCAGAGAGCTGTCTTTACTGGCCTGTGCTGGCACCTGTGGATCAAAACCATCCCACACGCTTTCCTCACTGTGCCTCACCATGCCGAAACTGTCACCAGTAACAAGCCCAGGACACAAAGGGTCTGCAGCACTATGGAATGGAAGCACAGGAACCAAAGGGATCATCTCCAGAGAAAAGTTCTGTGAGCAAAGTTGGCAGCTGTCAGGATTACCATGTGAAACAACTTGACAGCTTGTTGCCAGATTTGAGCTGCGAGGATTTTTTCTCTTGCTGATACTTTTCTTTTTTCCTGTAATATTTTTAAGTGATTTTTTTTAGTGGGACACCAAGTTCTTGTCACATTAAGATGGACCCAGGATAGCAATGTTGCTAGAGGCAGGCTGCCAGAACATCACTTGCAACCTGAAGAACACCGCAAGACATTGCCTGTCTTGTTACAATATAATAGGAAATTCGTAAACATTCCTTCAAAGCGCTGGATTATACTAAAAGATGTTTCTATCTCTCTGCTCCTAGTTCTTTTTTCTGTATATGCCAGTGTAAAAGTTTTTTTCTGTATAAATCTACATGTTGGTATGTTTAAATACTCACAAATATATACATGTGTGTACACATACCCAGATATAGCTGTAAGTGTAAGGGTGAACATACATACAATATGAACAAGCTCAGAGTTTCTGCAGCTTCTAATTTTCCTTTCTCTCTCCTAATTTGCTCATTCTTTCTATTCCTTACAAATCTAACTTCACTTATTCATACAATTAAGCGTTCAACTTTATCTCAGCACAATTAGTAAGAATGGATTTGGGACAATTAGATGTACTATTCCAGCTATAAAACACAGGCCACACACAGCCTTGAGAGGTGTGGTAACCACATCTGTTAGCATAACAGTGCATACTTAGACAGCATCTGCCTGAAAACATTAATGAGATAGAGCACAGGTAAATCATGCTGTTTCAGTTCAGTATCTCTTTCTTCGTGTATTTTAATTCATCAACCTGAACTCTGTGATGATAGATTTTTGTGTGTAATTATAGGGTATTTTTAGAAAAAAAAAGGAAAAAATAAAGTACTTAACTGTTAATATTAAAGGTGACAAATTTGGAGAGGCTCTTTGCATCCTATTATTTTGAGAATAATTTTGCTTTGTAAAATGATAACAAAACTGGCTTCATTGAACTGAATGCTAATGTTTCTTACTCATCTCAGTCATCTACAGAAGCACCTTCCCTCTAATTCTCAGTCCTGCAAATTCAGCATCTCTGGATAGAGCTGGGCAGAATTTTCCATACAAAATTTTCTATGAGGTGATGCTGACAGTCTGTCTCAACTTAAATTTGCCTTTCCTGAAGTGTTTACACTAAAACCAAGGGGAAAAGAAACAAAACACCAAAATACCACAAAACAAACACAAACCAACCAAACAAGCAAACAACAACAACAAAAAAACACCAAAACAAATAAACAAAAAAAAAACAACCAGCCAACCAAAAAAAAACCAAAACCATAAAAACCACAAAAAGCTGAGATGTTTCACCTCCAGGTTTTATAAAGCCAAAGTAATTCCTAGCAAAACATTTTGCCTCCAGTCTTCTGATTTTAAACCTCTGAAATCTGAACAATGGGAGAAAATCCTATTTGGATGGAAAAAAAAAAAAAAGTCTTAACAGCCTAAGAAAAATTGGCACATTCATTGTCTTCACACACCTCCCCCAATCTGTATTATGATGAAATATTTTCCACAAAACCAAACCATGAGCTCCTAGCACACTGCTAGCAATCTCAGCTAATGCAAACCCTTTTTTTTCCCAATTTATTAGCACCAGCTTTCCATTTTATCAGAGCATTTGTGCACATGACTGGTGTAAAGGCTGCTCCCCACTCCCAGTAAAGGCAATGCTTGGGTAGACTGCTTCTCAGGGCTGGACTTCAGCACCTCTCATATTTTGCTGGAATGATGCTGGTTTTGTTTAAAAAAAAAAACCACACTAACATTTTCAAGCTTTCAAGGTGAATTAACTTTACTCTACTTTTATTATCCACTTTGGAAGCCTGTCCTTCATCACAGTATCGATTTAGCTGTGGCAGATGCTGAGCTGTCATTCAGCCTGACAGCTTCTTCAGAACTTCTTTGGTGATTGCCTTATAAAATAGTCAATAGCCAAGTGAAACTTAACTGCAAAAATGAGCATGTTTCTCACTTTCATACTCTGTGAAATCATAAGTGCTATTCCATACTGCATCCTACCAAGAGGAGCAGGGAGGAAAAAAGTTGACCTCAAATTATCATTCATCATTATCAATTAACTCTTTGTGTACCCAAAGTATATCCACCTCTACTGCCCTGACACATTGGTAGGACCATGTTTCAATCATATGTCTGTGGCTTTGCTGTCACTCCCTGCTGCCATGAAGTCAGTCCTCACCTGTGGAGAAAGGTTTTAGAGGAAGATATCAGTATGAATGTGCTTAGTGAGAGGGCTCCATCTCGTACACATGTCAATTTGGATCTCAGGATATTCAGGTAGTATTCATGGCACTTGGGAGAAAATCTATGGTCCTAGGAAGATCTTCTCCACATTCACCTTTGCAAGTGCCACAAACTGTTCTGCTGAAAAGCAATGACATGGCAAAATGACAGGCACAGGCTATGCTTTAAATATATTTTTGCATTGTCTATCAGAGGATCAGACAGTAATATATGTATATATATATGTGTGTGTGTGTGTGTAGAACTGGATATCAGCACTCCACAGGTTACAAACAGTTCTGTTTTCAGATGAATCATAGAATATTTAGGGTTGGAAAGGACCTTAAGATCATGTAGTTCCAACGTCTCTGCCATGGGCAGGGACACCTCACACTAAACCATGCCACCCAAGACTCCATCCAACCTGACCTTGAACACTGCCAGGGATGGAGCACTCACAACTTCCTTGGGCATACTGTTTCAGTGCCTCACCACCCTCACGCTAAAGAACTTCTTCCTTACATCTAACCTGAACTCCCCCAATTTAGTTTTAACCCGTTATCCCTTGTCCTATCATTACAGTCCCTAATGAAGAGTCCCTGCCCAGCATCCTTATAGGCTCCAACAAGAAACAATGAAACAAGGGCTATCTGAATACTGTATTAAGCACATTACCTCCACCTATTTCCACAAGTCCCACAGCTCTCCACCTCTTCCTTCTATATAATACCAAGAATAAAAACATTGCTGGAAATAATACTAGCCACTGATGCTCTCCTGGTAGAAGGGGTTTGAGCATATTCAACAGAACAACAAAAGATTGCATAAATTGGCAAACTAAACCAAATAAAATCTGGCTTTTCATTTGAGCCTCTGTGCATGCATTGCAGAACTCTCCACGACTATGAGAGACTTTATTTCCTGGCAGCAGCTTCTGGAGTTCTCCTCCTCCCTGTCCAACTTCTTCTGATCAGCACTTGTTTCTGTCTGACCATCTCTCTGGTCTCTGGTCTTGCTCCCTGTTCCAGGAAGGAGATGCTGGAATTAGATTTCCTGCATTACCATTCCTACATTAACACTAATTTCACCAAAGTCAATGAAATTACACTGACGTCTGGAGAGTATCTGAGGAGAATAACTGAGCGCATTTCATCGCCTCCCTTTAACATTTTTGTGGTTGCTTTGTAGCATTTTTAGATGTCCTGTGAAAGGCCTACACAGATGTGTATAGTGACAGAAGTGATATGCGGCATCACACCAATTGCCCATCTAAGCCAAAATCCTTCCCCTGGATGCAGCCCTTTCTGGATACTTATGATCAGAGTACAAGACAGAAGGTGCATGGGCCATCTCTGCTCTCAGCTACTCCTTCCAGATTTTCATGAACCTAGAGACCAGGGACTTTTTAAACCGCCCACTGCTTCCAGTCCATGGTCACTATTAGCTACCAACCAGACATCTCAACCAAGAATACCTTTTTCCACAAATTCATTTATGTTTTTTTCTCACCAAAACATTATAGAATCATAGAATAGTTAGGGTTGGAAAGGACCTTAAGATCATCTAGTTCCAACCCCCCTGCCATGGGCAGGGACACCTTACGCTAAATCATATCACCCAAGGCCTCGTCTAACCTGGTCTTGAAAACATTATGTGACATTGTATTTTGTCATGCTGTTCTGCAAGTCTGGCTGCCCCAGCCTTTACATTGGCAAATTCCAACTCCCCTTCTGCTGAAGTGAGTACTTGCTCATCTTCATTTCCTGTGAACCACTCTTAATTTCTGTAAGCTGTCCTCCACTGTGTTTTTCTCTGTCATGAAAAGCCTTTGTCTACTGTTATCTCTCCATCTGAGAAAGTCATTCCATGCTTCATTCTTGCCATCTTGTAGACACCCTTTTTAATGCAACAAAATCTTGTTTTAGTACAGTGCAGTGTGGTGCTACAACGTTCATTTCAATTACTTGTCTAGAAATCCTATTTGCCTTTTGTTGATTGGTACTAAATATTACATGGTATTTTAAATAAACTATCTGGAATAACAGTCAGATGTCTTTCATGAGTGGTAACTACTAATTTAGAAACCATTATATTATGGGAATAGCTAGCTATTTTTTGCCTACTTGTGTTTATTTGCATGCACTGACACTGAATTTCATCTGTCCTTTTCACAATCACTTCTGTGGTGGGATTGCTGTATCAAACTAGAAACTCTAATTTGAGGATTAAGCAGAAAAAAAGACCTGAAGGGAGAAAAAAAAAATGCACTTAGATACAACTCTAGGTAAAGAACAACAACAACAAAAAAATCTGGGCAAAATTAGATTGTTTCTGAATTTTTTTTAGGTTTATATTTTCATCACGTATGAGTTCCCAATAATTAGGAAGATTTTATCACCTTTCTACTACCAGCAAGACTATTTCCCAGAGCAGGGCAGATGCAGGCAAAGCTGTTCTTTCTTGGATTTTACCCAAGAGTGACTAAGCAAACCCTAAAAGTTCAGTGAAAATAAATGAGAGATTTGACAGAATAAAAATGTCCAAGATGTGATCCAACAGTTACAACAGTTACAGGATGTCTCTAGAACATTAACTCTTGAGAAGCAAGAGTAAGCATTAATTTTTTAAGTACACATTCAATCCTCAAGTTTAGCAGTCTCAGTGTCACACCATTGCATGCACCAATAACAATGTTGAACAGCTATGGTCCTTATTGAAGGAAGTGAGATCAGCTAAGAATGCAAAAGGTTAACTGGCTTTTGACGGTTTTGTTCATATGCTGACAGCTGAAGGAATTACTGCAGGGGCTCTCCCCCCACTTATTTTGCCAATATATGAAGCATCCTCAGGTGCTCCTCAGCCAAAGCTGGGCAAGTACGCTATTAATTTCCTTTGTTAGGGGCAGTGACACCTGAAATTATAAACAGAATCAGGATTATATGGAGAATGGGGAGTTTGACAGTACTGCCAGGTTTTTTGGTCCATCTGTATTAATAACCTAAACCAGCTAGTGCTACTAATACAGGAAGTTAATCATTCACATTCAGTTTTTCCTACCACTGATGACTACAGTGAGTAAGAGACAGTTGTAAACTTTGCAGGATGAAGTTTTCAGACCCAATGAAAATGAAACTCAACAACCCATTTATCAGCACATCTTTTTAGGCCTTCCAGCCTGCTTGTTCCCAAGCTCCTGCAGAAGAGTACATTAAATTTATACTGAACTATTAATTGTAGTTGACTTTGCAAAGCTGCTTCCTTTACATTTTTATTCCGTCTTGCCAACCCAGTCCCAATGGAGTTCATTTTATTCCCCACAGTTCGTTTGATCAAATTGCAAATATTTCCTTTAATCTTTAAGGCACTCAGATTTAGTATCTATGAAGCAAAGCCTCTTCAGCTCCTCTACTGATGGCTTGGGAGAAACAATCTTTCACATATTTCTCATTTTATGCAAGTATTTATTCCTGCAAGTACATATTAGCAAGCATAACATTAACACACACTGACCTAACCTAAATAAAAACACTTTGAACCAAATTTGCAAGCTCACCTGCTTTGGTTCTTAATGATATTAATCTGAACTCATTTTTCCCAGAGGTTGTGATCGGTAATTCACTGAGGTCAACGGAAAGTAGCTGCTGAGATAAGTGAGTTTTAGGGTCGGTAATAAACATTTATGTGTATCTTTTCCTTTGAGAATCTGTATGGGAAATTTCCCAAAGGAAAAAGGCCTTTGGGAAACTATTTAAATTTTCTTCATGTCTATTCATTTTAAATGATAATAATAACAACAACAACTATCACAATCTTTCTATATTTGACATTTATACATACATTTTACAAAGAAAGATAGATTATTCAATTTTGCTACATATCTGTCATTTACTTCAATTGTCCCTGTTCTATTTTTCATTGGAAAATTCAGAATGTTTTATAAAATAGAGCCATTTCCTGCTTTTAAAAATTATTATTTCCATTTTATTATTTTGCCACTTTTTTCCTAGTGGAGTATGGTAAAGTTTAGCAGAAAAATGAGAGGAAGTATCACCTGTGCATTTTCTAATCCAAATCTGTTGTTTTAGAAGATCTTCTAAAGTGAAAGTAGAAACCCAATGTCTTAATTCTTTACTATTTTTCCATCAAGAATTTCCAATTCTTTACTACATTTTCCATCACCAAAGTGAAAAGTTTTTAAAGACAAAGTAAGTTTTTCTCTGATTTTTTTAAAACCTTTCCAGCAGAAGATAAAGGGAAGGATTTTTTGTAAAAAGATATGAAAAGCATAGTAAGAGAATGAGCAAGAGAGAACTTTTCTATAATCTGGAAAACAGGGACATATTAGTTGGGACATACAAAAGAAAATTAACCATTTTCTTCAAAATATGTAATTTTCAAAAAAATACATTTTTTTAACAAAACTAAGGGTTTGACTAAATACTTACAGAATAAGTTTCTACCACAAATTTTTTTCACTATTTCATTCATTCCTTCAATTTCTTCCTCCTCTCCACACCTCCTTCCAGCCTCTGCTGAAGTCTTCCAGAAGTGATATAGCATATTTTTTATTTTGTTTATAAGCTTAGCTGCCTCCCACCTGACATCACTCTAAGCTGTTTCTCTTTATTTCACTCAATGTTGCTCCTAATTATTTAACCTAACTGATCAGATGCCTCCTCTGGGTAGAGTTGGTTGCCATGACACTGGAAGAAATTACTACATATTTCTCCATCCCTGGATCTTTCTGAAGAATTTATACAGAACATCTTGCTTTCATCAACTCCCCAGCTTAGCACACATCCATAAAAAAAAATAGTTGATGATGTAACCCTTACAGCCAGGTTTCATTGGAATAATAGGGCTAAAAATGTTGGGGTTCGGGTTTGTTTTTTTTTTTCATAAATTTTCTCCTTCTGCTAATATTGGCCAAGATCACAAAGCTTTATAGAATCACAGAATAATTTAGGTTGAAAAAGACCTTTAAGATCATTGAGTCCAACCCTTAACCCAGCACTGCCAAGTCCACCATTAAACCATGTCTTTAAGTGCCACATTTATATGTGTTTTAAATATCTCCGGGGATGGTGACTCCACCATTTCCCTGGGAACACTATTCCAATGCTTGACAGCTGTTTCAGTAAAGACATTTATCTTTATATCCAATCTAAACCTCCCTTGGCACAACTTGAGGCCATTTCTGCTTGTCCTAACCCTTCTAACTTTGGAGAAGAGACCAATCCCCACCTCACTACCACCTCCTTTCACATAGTCATAGGGAGTCGTAAGGTCTCTCCTGAACTTCCTTTTCTCCAGACTAAATACCACCAGTTCCCTCAGCCATTCCTCAGACTTGTGCTCCAGGTCTTTCACCAGCTTTGCTGCTCTTCTTTGCATATGATCCAGCACCTCAGTGTGTTTCTTGTCCCAGAACTGAACACAGGATTCGAGGTGCAGCCCCGCCAATGCCAAGTACAGGGAGATGATCACTTCCTTAGTCCTGCTGGCCACACTATTTCTGATACAAGGATGCTACTGCCCTTCTTGGCTACCTGGGCACACTGCTGGCTCATGTTCAGCTGGCTGTTGACCAGCACCCTATAATTAATAGACTCATCACCTTCTGGCTTGTTAAGGCTCCTGCTACAATTTAGTAGGGATACCAAAGACTCGGCACTGCTTAAACGATCAGGTTCTGCCTGGTTTCTATAACCTGGCCACCACATGATGCTCCCCATAACTTGGCTTCAGTCTAAGACACAGGACACATGACATCACACAAAGACTGTCCAGGGTGTTAGCCCAGCTGCTACCCCAAAGACACAGACAACTTGCACACTCTACCTGCACATTTGCCCTCTAATTCAGTCAAAATAGAGGCAGAGAATACACTGTCCTGCATCTGCCGTCACCTTCCATGTGCCGCCATCATCACAGTTCAGTTGAGCAGGATGGGCTGCACCCATGGCAAAACAGCTATGACGCCCAAAAGCTGGCCCTAACTCATGCCATATCTTTATCTACACCTGTGATAGAGCATAGGATTTGAGGCATTGCAAGGCAGAGACACTCTTTACAAGTTTCCAGACAGCAAAGCACAGGTAATCAAGACAACAGCAACAATTAACCTTATAGACAACTTCCTCCCTAATGATTTGAAGGCACCCACAAAGTACAGAAGTTTCCAGTATCTTTGTGACCATGTATAAACCTCCTCCTCCTCAAAATGAGGAACATGGAAGGTGGCACTTACCTGAAAACATAATGAGTGGCTGCTAAAGGTAGAAGAGGTACAATGGGCTGCTCAGAGGTAGGACTATGACTTTGTTGGGACAAAGCTGGGTTACAGCTGAGTGGCTTTGTAAAGGCCCCTCAGCATTCACATCAATAAAAAGTGGTGTGCTTTCAAAAACATGGAGGAAACAAGATGCAGTTTACAGTAAGGTGATATCTAAGAACCTGGAGCCTAACCCTGAAGTTCCAGGCAACCTTCTAATAAGAGCAATATGATTTGAGACACTGAATTTCAGAGAAGGTGTTAATGGCTTGAGATGTTTTAAGGGCCTTGTGGTTCTCCAAGAGCTTTACAATTGCTGAAAAAGGAGCACACTGAGAGAACCTCCTGCAAAGAGCAGGGACACAGTAAGGAGCTGTGATCCCTTGCCAGAAGTCCCAACTGATGCTTGACAACCCCAGCTCCTCCTGCCTGATGACTAAGTCACCCCAAACCTCCATCCCAATTGCTTCACAACCTCCCCTACCTCATGGCCCACACCTTTCCAACCACGACATTCTCTTAAAAACATGAAATGAAGCCAAAGCATGTTGAGTATAAACCAAGCAGCATTAAGATCTCATTGTCTACAGTCTGTTTTGGACTGGTTTTGGCCAGAGATCACACTGCTTATATTGCAGTATGCTGGACATTTGTGTGCGATTTAAAGGACCACAGCTGGTAGCTGAGGCAGTTTGAAATAACAGCATGGACAATCCTCATGGGGTATTTTCCCTGTGAAAGTTGCTAGTGAAACAAAGCACAAGTTATACCTGTTTATTATTATTTACACACACCACTAAAGCTCTCTTAATAAAGCTCTGCTTAATACTGCAGAACTGATACAGGTTGGAAATAGCCAAGCTTTTTATGGTAAGAAAACTCTAATTTATTTCAATTTTTCACATCATCAACAAACTTGCTGACTAAAATCTGCTTTTATTTTTATTGATGATGATTCATCCACAAAGCAAGGATGAGAATGTGGAAGAAGCTAATGAAATGTTAACTAACATGTCAGATAAATTGCCCCCAAAGTCCTTGATGTTATCTCTGTTTAACACTTCAGAGGCATAAGGCTATTATTAAATTTCATTTTTTTAATTATTATTTTGGGCAGATTAATGCCAGATTCAAGGACTGATTTATTTACCTCAGGTATTTATTTTCATTCATGAAAGACATTTCCAAGTGCTCTAACCAAAGTAACAACAAATTGAAATTCTGAAATGCTACTGTTTACTGATTGTAATTAGTAAGTTTGCCCATCTCCCATCTCATTTACACAAAATGAATGTACAGTCCATTTCCAGGCCCATCCTCCACAAGTAATCAGCAAACATAAGTACTTTAAGAACACACACTGAGATGGACGGAGTAGAGAATGAGATATGATTCTTTCAACCCTGCATGGAACCCACCACCAACGCACAAACAATTTAAGCAAGCCTGTGCCCACCCCATAAATCTCCTCCTTCCTTATGCAGACATAGAGTCATTAATTGCTCTGTAAGTAGACAAGAGCAAAGAAATGAATGTCACTGAGCAGAGTCAGTGTGCAGCATACATGGCAGAAAATGTCCTCTTATGGCCTCCCTAGTGAACAGGTACCAAGTGGATGTACATTAAAGACAACAGGCTGCAGAAAATCATGCTGCATGGCCATGAAGAGTCACCTTGATGGAAAGGGAAGTTGCCAAAGACATACAAAAACATGCATTAGTCAGCACACCATACACTCACTGGAAAAACAAGCCAGCAAATGCGGAACAACAAATACGTTTTATTTACCTACCGCTTTTTTTGACTCTCTCTGACTGCTAAATCTGTATGTTTGGTCCCATTCACGATCTGGTGGCCCAGGCTGGTTTACTCTGCCATTTCCAGCTATTACTGGAATGAGACATTTCGCTACTGTCTTTTCCAGGGACTGTTAGAAATTCAGAATTTGACCTTTCCTTTCCCTCCCCTCCCTCTCCCCCAGCAAAGTTTGATATTTACCTCCTTTGTCTTCAAAAACGTTTAGAGACGGATTTGCCTCAGATTTTCTCTCTCCCAAGAAACTATAATTTTGAGATCAAACTAGAAAGAGGGAATAGTTTTTACATTTAAACATTGGGAGGTAGATTATGGTGATAAGAATTACAATTAAATCATTTTTCCCTATTTTATAATGCACTAGGTAACACTAAAGAATAAAAATCTCAAAGCAAAGGATGCTTAATGACAAAAATCATACGTCAGTTTGTTCCCTATGGAATTTATCAGCACATAATAGAAGGAAGAGGACACAGAGTGCTAACAAGTTTTTAAAAAATGCTTTGGCAAGAATAATTAAATGCTTCCTCTTTCACAAATTAGCTTCATCTACTGAAATAATATTATTCCTCAAAAAATTTAACTAGCTTAATGATTTTCCAATCTACTTGCTAGTAAGAGATTTCTGCAACACTCCAATGGTATTTGCATGCAGGGCATTCAGACTTACAAGGGCCACATTGAATACCTTTGTATTTAAACTCCTAAGGATGTTCAGAAAAGTTACTGTTGTGGCACAGCCCAGTATTAAATTACTATAAGCAGCTTGAAAGTAGCTGCTCATTTAGTATCCTGATTTTTCTTAATTACTGGAGGAAGAAAACTTTCTCCTTTTTCATCTCATGATCCTCACATAGGCTGAGATGACATCTGACAAAGGCTATTGAACACATTTGCCATATGCAATCTTCCACGTGATATCTTTCATCTTTCTTCAGAGAAAAATAAAGGATAGTATTTCTCAGTATCAACTACTAAATGTATATATACATATCGCAGTTTTTCAAAAGCAAGTCTATTTCTCACTGTTTCACCTATTTTATTTCAAAAAAGAAATTGAATCATTCAAATTCGTTTTTTTTAAAAAAACATTCCAAGGGCAGCACACCCCATCCATGGAGAAGCAGTGACTTTGTCCTATGCTTAGATCTAAAGTATGACTGAATACTACGCTGTTGCTGATGAGCTAGAAGCTCTGTAGGCTGTTCACCATGTCTTTGTAACCAGCAGTTGGTCAGGGAAAAGAATGTTACCCAGCACTTCATTTTCCTAACTAAAGACAATTTTTAACAGGTTCTATATTTGTGGGTAGTATAAAAAGAATATTAGGTGCAATGCCATCTCTTCAGAGAAAAGTGACAAAAGAAGTTTTAGAGATATAACATAAACATGGCAACAGAAGTATCAAGCTCCAATCATCGCAATAGTCTTTCCCTACAAAGTGACAGAAGTTCCTTTCAATAGTCCCCTGCTAAGAAAGAAAAGAAAGGGAAGGAAAGGTGGATAAAAGACAAGCAATAAGGACTGAGGTCCTTATTTCATTTGTAGTAGTAATTTTTCAAGTTGTTGGTAAAAAAAGGTTTTCAAATCCTTTTATCTTCACTACATGCACATTTCATGACCCATTTGAAATCAATACAGAAAAGCTGCCATCTATTTTGAGAAACCAAAAACTGTCTAAATCCAGACTGTTCCACATTATCTGCATTATTGGAGGTGCTGAATTAACACTGTTCTGACAGCAAAACTGCAGACTGATTCCTTTGCCTCAAGCAGCTTCAGAGACGTATTTGGGAGATGTGTATTGATTTTAGCACCAGCAGAAGCAAAATCGGAATGACAGTGAAAGGCCAAAGAATTTAAGCATTTAAGCACTGCTACGCTTTGTTACCCTAGGTAGCACTGCTACCCTTTGTTACCTATTTCTGACTGAGAAAAGAAATTAAATAATGAGTGATAAAAGATCTCAAAGAAGTCAGCTGCACCAGGATGGTAAATGCAGGTGCAACCTTCTCCTCTCTGTCCATATGCAAAATAGCCACCTGACTGTGGCTGTTTTCAGCTGCCTGTTTTCAGCTTCTCTTCTCAAGAAAGATACTATAGCTGCTGCTTTTCCCCAAAATAGCAGTAAACATACAGTGAAAGCCATTTGAGAATAAAAGCTTATTAGTTACACTAAAAAGTGCATCTTTTCCCAATATGAAACATTCTTATTTTCTTTCTTCTTTATAAGTTTAAAATGGCTATAGCATTTTCAGATGTTTTACAACTGCACATTAGTGTTCTCAGCAATTTTTGCAAAAGTTGAAAGAAAACCCTCAAAAGTAGCAATCATTTGCACAAAAAAATACAATCTTGATAATTTGATTTTTCAAGAAGCAAGACATCTTTTAAAATACCAGTTTTGGAAGCAGCCTTCAATTTAAAAATTTACTTTTTCTCATAATGTGATTATGTAATTGCATTAAAAGCTCATAGCCACCGAAATTTTTGAGAAAATTTTGAGGACAGGGTACCGCAGATGAACAGTTTTGCCATAATGCCAGAGTATTTCAGCATAAAGTTTCAGAATGGAAAATTTAACTTGGGTGAGTGCCTTTCAAACTGAAAACAGGACCATTGTTAGGGTCTTCAGACATCATGAAACAGATCCAAACAAGCACAAGTAGAAAACAAAGGTTAAGCAAATTCAGATGCCTGTATCATTGTGCTGCTATAAGGACTAAGCCTGGAATTACTCAGACTCATCAGCTGCTTCTCTTTTTAATCTAAATATTCCTAAGTCACCTTCAATGCTGCTTTTCTGCAGAGACAAACGGCCTTGGCAAAGATATAGGATGGACCAGGCAGAGGCATCTGAAAATAATGGAGTTACTGAAACAAGGAGGATGTGAGAAAGAGATGAGAATAGTCAGGTTTGGTTATAGGAGGTGAATTAATTCATCTGGGAAAGAAACAGGCAAGAGCCCAGGGCAGGGTACAATAAGTGGGTATGTAACCTGGGACCTCTAGAAGGTGAAAGGAGTAGAATTCATATCCAAGACCAAGGACGGTTGCCCAGGTCTTAGGGAAACATTCTGATGACAACCTTCTCCTCAAATATGCGGGTGAGGACAGTGACTCTGCCACAGTGACCTCTTTTGATTCCTTTTAAAGAATAACTTCTAACTCGGACAGCATTTGTGGTGGTGGATCTCAGATGGACAGCAGATCCTAGTAGCCACCCTGCCCTATAAGCTTCTGTTCATGGGATTTCCAACATTTCTATCCCCACTGTGTTCAACAAGAAACTTGCTAGACAACAGCCAAGTCATTTGGCCATCTCCATATTCCTATCCCACGCTCCCATCCTGAAAGCAGGTAAATGGTACTTAGAATTTGTAAGGAGGTTTGTAGCTTCAGCCACTGCTTTGAAGATTTGTTGTGGTGGTTTTGGCTGGGATAGAGTTAATTTTCTCCTAGTAGCTGGGACAGTACGTTTTCATATAGGCATTTTTGTAACCTCTGGTGTTCGCCATTCAGAGCAAATGAATCATAGAATCATAGAACCATAGAATAGTTAGGGTTGGAAAGGACCTTAAGATCATCGAGTTCCAACGTCCCTGCCATGGGCAGGGACACCTCATACTAAACCATATCACCCAAGACTAAACCATATCACCCAAGGATGCTTGGAGATGACCCTGTGTATCCAGTTGAGCTATCCTTGTTTACTCACACTTGTACCAGAAAAATAAGTATTTATTTTCTGTCTTCAAGTAACACTCCAATTTCAAAACTGCCAAACAAATTGAGCACCCACATGGTGCAGCTTTGCCAAGCCTTGGTTATGGCCCAGCTGAGCCTGAATGAGCATGGGGCTTCATTCTGGAGCTCACAGCACTTGCAGTACCATCAGAAACACATGGACAGTATTACCAGAAGACAAGACCTCTGACATCAGGTCTAGACTTCTGTTATCTTTGATACCATGACTGCTTTTGCATTTAACAAATTAAACACAGCTAATACTGACACTAAAATGCAGGGAGCACTGACATCCCTGGTTTTGGCTAGCTTTTCCAAGTTTTTTTTTTGCATTACAGCTGTTCCATGTTTGAAAGTCAACGTACTGTCACATATTTACTATTTAAATTGCTGAAGCTGTTGAGTGGATACAGAGTTGACATTGAATTTTTAAATAAAGGGATGAAAATAAAAAAAAAAGAGAGGCAGAAGCATAGCAGACAATCTTCTTTTTAATTAAACAGTGTTCCTTAAATAATAAAGGTAATGATAACTTCCACTGATAAATTTAACCCAAGGCCAGGTGAGTTAGCTTCTAGGGGACTGAGCCACTGGGACGGAAAGGAAGGAGAAGGTGGTCAGGAACAATGATACTCCTGATGAACGCTTTGTCAGCACTTTTACCATATAGCTCTATACCTGATCAAAAGCCAGGATAAGCAAACAGAACAGCTGTAAAGCAGTAATCCATATATTTCCCAGTAAAGAGTAAAAAAGAAATTAGCACTTGAAAAATGCCTTCCTTCCTATCTGTAAGCAGTAGTTGAGTATCAAATCCCATATTTACTCAGAGTAGCCTTTTCCCTCTACATCTTACCCAGAAGGTGAAACACAAACCAGATTGCTAAAGGGTCAAAAAAAGCAAGTTACTGCAATGCCTGAGGTCACGGCAATACTGAAAACTATCTCTAAGCCACAGATGCACAACAGCACATCCCTGCAAGACTGCTAATTTGGGTGTTTGCTATCACTCCCAGCTGACTGCACTCCACTCTGCCCTTGGTAATCAAGTCTTAACTACACAAGAACATAGTAGTACCTACATGCCTTATACCGTGGCTACCAGCAAAGGGGCTCACCACAGACAAAAACAAGCAACTTCCTAACTAATTTTCCAAATAACATGATTATTTCTGTAGTGTGACAGACAGAAGGAAACAAGCACAAAGAAAAGGATTGGGCACTCAAAGTAACATAATATAAATAGCAGATGGTTTTACATAGTGGGCAAAAAGGAAAAAAAGTAAAGAAAAGAAATCCCTTCACAGAAGGGGCTAAAATGTTGTAGATTAAAGTCTCAGTTTAAAAATTGATGCACTGTGGGAAAGTGAGTAGCTTGAAAGTAGAAAAATTACAGGATGCAGAGTCTTTCATCTCCCCATTCTTGGCCTTTTCTACATGCTAGTCACTAAATCTATATTCTTCACTGGGTTCAAATACAGGCACAGCACACTCAAACCCAGACCTTCCTCTCACTTTCTGAGCATGATCATCCAATTCATTTGCAAATCTTCCTAACTCAAATCCTCCGAGAGGACGTCACTGCAATAATAAAATAATCAAGTTCATAAGACTCATCTTAAGAGTAGTTTAATGTTCATCTATCCCAATGATACCCTTGCTAAAGTAACTTGCAAACACTTACCTACATTTCCTGCCCTAAATGTCCCACAAGAATGTCTGGGACCAGAAACAGTTGGATCTCCCTTGGAATATATTTGGGTATGTGCATAAAAGCCTCTTCTAATTCTGTTCCCACCATTTGTCTTTAACCAGAAATAAGCTAAGGTGTCACAGTGCTAGATTTAAAGATGTGCTTACACAAAACCCTACTCAACATGGAGTGGAATTAGTAGAAGAATTAAAACACCAGCTCATGGAATAAAATTTGCAATGGAATTAGAACCCCAAAATCAAGGAATAAACTTATCAAAACGGAGAAAGTGCCTTGAAATTTCCCTCCTGCATGCCCCAAGCATAGGATTCTGTTCCTCTTTCTTTTTTTCCCCACTGTCATTTTTTTCTGGGCCAATAAAGGAACAGATGGAATAAAAGCTCCAGATGTAACATTTCAGTCTGACTAAGTCGGTCCCCTCGCTTACAGAAATTTTCCATTATCTAAAATGAAAAGAGTGTATTGTTCTTTCCATGAAGATATTTCCACGGCAAACAAGCCCCTTTCACAGAACAACTATTTCAGTTTCACCCTAGGTTTTAACATGAATCCAGGTTACAACTGACACTCCAAAATGTATGCCATTTTCCTCCATAAGGTCTGGATGATAAAAACAGCACTTGCCTGACATTCTTTTCTTTGGACCATATCTGCCTATGGTTTTGCTCATCTTTTGTAGAGTTGAAGTCTCCAGGATCCGCACAAATAGTACAGAAATGAGCTCCGTGCATGCAACCACTGGAAGTAAGAAGCAAGCTGAATCCTCCACAGAGAATTTAGCACAGCTATTTGGTACTTCTTATATTTCCTAATCCTTAGAGATTTGTCAAGTGGGACACCTTGCTTTTTGAAGTAAGTTTGCTGCACTCTCTACTACATGCTGTGTATGTACTGATACTAAAAAGGTAGGAGTCTGTGCTTTTTGTAGGAAAAGTGTGCATCAAATCTTCAGGTGAAAAATGGGTAAGATTAAAGCTGAAACAAACAGAATGACTGCTATGAAACAGGCCCACGGTGCTTTTTAAATACATTTTCAGCAAGCTGAATCCTCCACAGAGAAAGAAATACTTATCCCCATTGCTGTGATAAATGTTTCAGATGACAGCAGAGTATCTCTCCTCTAGTAGCATGAAGAAACACAGGGAACAAACCTCACCACCAGCTCTCACATCCCAGTTCATTTATATACTGAAGGTTGGAAAAGAGGAAGAAAAAATCCTGACCATAACTAATTTCAACCTTTTCTAATTTCACCATGATCCATGCTTGTAAATATTTTCATTAACTATCCCATACAACATTCAGCTACATATTTAGCCTAATTAGATTACAGAAATGGTTTGAAATCAGGAAGGTTTAATTAGCAGCAATGATTTCACATGCTATTTCCACTATGTTATGCAATGGCATGGATAATTTCATAACAAAACAAGAAAAAAAACAAACAAAACTTTCTTACAGTTCCATATTTTACTATGATGCACAGCACAGGCTTCACTTTCTGCTTATACAAATAGATGCTACTACCAGCTACAAAATACCATGCTGCATTGATAGGAACTCACTTTCACATCTCAACATCATAAGAACACTCTGACTAAAGCTAGCTTGTTTTCATTAAAAAAAGGAGAAAGAGAAGAAATGTAAGAAAGATAGGAGCTGAAGATCCTCCCTGATTTAATGAGAAGATGCCATGTAAATCAGCCCCCAAGATAACACTCAACATTCTACCTTGTCACAAAAAGTGAGCTGAAATTCATATCAGCAAGACATATGGTTGCATAGTTCAGCCTATGGATCCTATACATCTCCACTTGTTGTCAAAACAACAAGGGTAGCATTCTGGTTGGACAGAAATAAGCAGAAAAACTGTCAGGTTTTACCCTGGGACAACATAGATGGCCTTATTCCAGCTATAGCTGTACATAACTACCTAGCTGCAAGGTGGATCAACAGCTGTGCCATGTCAGCAACTTTGGAGAGAAAGATCAGGGGAACAAAAAAACAACTTCACAGAAACCATTTCAAGAAAACAAAAACAGCATACGAGGAGGCTAGACTCCCTGAGGATAACACTGGGATAATTGTCAAAACGTCTCAATCTGATACATGACATATCCAAACTACCTAAACAGAATTCAGTGAAGTCTGTTGTTTTATACTGGGCTCTAAAATCAAGTAACAGGATCAAAACATAATTAATGGATTTGTCAGAAATTAACTTTGTCCTCTCTTATGACACTTTTCCAGCCAAATTATTGGTTATTAGTAAAAATTAAATATCTCCTACACTCCTTGAATTTAACCCAAGGTCTGAACCAGGTATGTGAACTACAGAAATTTGGATTAATTCACTGCAGTCAGACTCCCTTTTCTGTGACTGTTGGATCATTTTCATCTGTTTTTGTTGGCTCCCTCTAACTTGGACTGTGGCTTGGTAAGCACTGTACAAGAACATGTGGAGTTCCTGCCCCTAAACACTGAACACTTAAATCAATAAATCATGCATAGGTTTGGAGAGGAAGAAAGAACCACAAAATTCATCAAATGCGAAAGTTTATGATTCTACCAAATGTCAGATGTGGAAATGAAATGAGTGCCTTAACCTTTAGACATTTCTACCCAAAAGCTCTTGTTCCTCTGTTAAATGCTACTGATTAAAAGAGACCACAACTGACTACTACTCCTTTTCATGTACACATGAAAACACATTAGTTAACAACCTGCCATTATATGTAAAGGTACTTTGTTGCTACCATTATAAACTGAAAGACAATAAACTATGAGAAAGTCTCATTCATTCTTACATTCTTACTGTAGCACCATAAACCGCATTAAAAATGTTATGGCACTGCACCAACGTCTGTGTCATATTGACATGATGATGTGCCTTTATCCAAAGTATAAATTCAGTCAGAAATATTTGTACAGCATGCAAAGGAGAAAGGAATAAATCTCTGGTGCAGTGATAAAGAACAGAGGACTCTGTTCCCTTTGATTTATAACCGTCAAGTGATATATTTCAGCAAACATCCTCTTTGTTGCTTTTTCAGCTGGCTGAAAATGGATTATAACGTGAGGATGCATAACTTTTCTACAGTCCATTATTTATTATTATCATCCAGATGGAGCATGGCTATTAGAGCATCACTAAAAACTCTAATGAACTGTAATGTTTTAGATTACTAATTCTTCAGCAGCATGCTTGTATATCAATAATAGACTGTAAAACCAACAACAATTTGAGTAATTAGGCTTGCTCAAATCTGCTCAGCTCGGCTTTCTTTCCCTCCTCTTCTGTGTGTTCATGTGGGTGTACAACACTGATGCAGTTTCCATTAAACACCTTCCAAAGCCTCTAATCACCCCTTATAATATAGCAGACATTTAGAAGTATTTAACGGCTTGTGGTGATTATAGAAGCATTTAAACAAAAACATACCCATGTTTAAAACATACAGATAATTTTCTCACTACTCTGTCTGTAATGCAGGCGAGTTTTAATCTCACTTGTTCCTAAGACAGCTAGAGAGTAGTTTACTTGTGAGGGCCCCAATATTTATCACTAAATCTTCCATTTAGCAAAGCACTTTAGGATTTAATTCATTAATATTTGCTGACATTCCTGGGTTGGTTTGTTTGGAGTTTTTTTAACAGGTTACACAGAAGGTTGATTTAAGATTGTGCATTCCTGGATTGCTCCTTTAGCAGTTGGTAGAATATGCAAAACAACTGCAGCGCTAGGTCCTACTCTGAAGCTTGGAATAAAAGAAATTGCCAAAGCAGGCTGTAGGATCTATGAAGTCACAAGCATCCCAAAATTGTACTCCTGCTCCAAAGCCCATCAATGCAACAAAAAATAATATGCATCTGTTATGATCCCTGAGAAATGCTAAGGAAGTTCTGGCAATGAAGATTTATTATTTTGAAATGAAAATTAATGCTTCAGATAAACCTCTCTTATTCTGCTATTTGAAATCCCGTTTCACAGCCAATGCTAACCATAAACTTCCCAAAAGGGTGCAACTATGAGCCTCTGCCTACTCCTACCCGAGGAATAAAAATGTAGATCAACCACAGAAGCTCCCACAAGGTCCCAGGAGACACCAGCAGTATCACCTGTATTTTGCTTCTCAGCAGGACCAGCCTTCAAGCCTGTGCTACAACCGAAACATATGTGACAGGGCTCAACACGGTCAATTACACGCAAGCACATGCACACAGGTCTTCCATGTCACTAAACTGACCTCTCTGCTAAAATTACCTTGTGCATGGGGAAAGGGAAGGTGGCCTACATACCTAAAGGGCTGTGACCATGCCACAGGGGTTGTAGGCACCTCACAATTGTTTTCCGCTTCTCCCCTCCCTTACCTCATTCATCTTCAGACAAAGAGATGTGATTACAAGCTCCATCTCTTGTGACCAATTTTCACCCCCATTTTATTTCAGCCAGCAGCTTTTTTCTGAACTTCTTTTTTACCTTACTTTCTTTTTTTTCTCCATTTTTTTTCTAAGTGCTAACGTAGAAAGATTGCAATTGATTAACTAGAAAGTTACATTTCCTTTACATAGTTGGAGTATTAATTTGAGCAGGAAATGTCTGCATTATAAGGCACAGTAGTAACCTTCCATATGCCTCAATTTCCTATTCAAAAATAATGGAGTGGAAGCATTCATTCATATTCCATGCTTTAGAATGTTTCTGCTCTAGGAGGAATAATGGCAAATGAAGCTACTCCCTTCACCATATAAAGGAATGGCAGTTTGCTCCCATGTCTTTACTAAGCAGGTGATCACTTAAATCTATCATGTAAAGAAATGAAATAAAAGTCAATTTCCATACATGGGATCTCACTGAAATGGATGGTTAAGTTTTACAATAGGCCTACATGAATTTTAGGCATGAGTCCTAGTGACCGTCAAACGGGACTCAACCCTCCTAATTCTCTCTCCACTATATTTGGAAGATCCACCCATAAACCTTAAATGTCAGAAATGTTCGTTTCATTATGGCTTGTGGCCAGAAAAACACTTAGAAGGTAAGCTCTCATTAAGCAACAATGAGGTCAGTGGGACTATTCGAGGGCTCAAAAAACACCACATATTTAAGGTCCTAGGTTCAGGAAGGACCTAAGGACCTGAATAAATGTATTTAAAAAATAGATGAGAATTTATCACACCTTGCTCTGCCATCCTAGACTTTAATCTAACGTCACTCGATCACATGTGAGGCAAGAGAGATGAGATTTAGGATGCAACACCCCATCCAAAGGCAGGTAAGGTTTGCCATTAGGACAATTGATAATGTTTTCAGCTGCTTAACCTTGCCAATACATTTTTAGAATTATAATTTTTCCAGAGCTGCTACCATTACTGCAGCATGTGCAGGGACAAATAAAAACTTTGAAAGGACGTGGATATCCAGTGTCCCACCTTCAGGAAAGATCTCAGTTTAAGGGCCTTTTACCTCAAAACTAACCATCTTTCCCTGAGAAAAAGCTGACACCATGCCATTTCCATAGAGATGGGCTTTTTCCTGGAGAAGAATTTCACCTCCAAGCCACCTCTAATTGTCACATCACCATGTAGAAATGACAGAGATTTATAACCCCTTTTCCATCAACTTTATCCCATTTCAATTCTGGTTACACTTCACAATATAGCTTTGAAATATGCTTTAATTTTCATGATATACTTTATAAGAAATTAGATGTTCTACTCTGTTAGAAATTCCTTCATGTTGTTATGCAACATAACTATAAACAAAATAAGATAAAAGTTTATTAATCTGCCAGCATTTTTAACTGCTGGCCTTCACTCTCTTACCTGCTTGCTTAGTTTCCCCTGGAAAAGAGAAAAATTGTTGAAAATCAGAAAACTACTCCCAAATCTCTTTCTCTTTTTTCTCACTCTTTAAGGAAGATTCTACTTTCATCCTTCTACTATTTTTCCAGTGGGTAATACCAAAAGATTTTGAATTTAAAAAAAAAAAAAAAAATTAAAGGGATAAACTCAGGAAAAAAAGAGAGGAAAATAAATTTTCCAAAATAAAATTAATATTTTATCGTTCTTTAGTGTATTTTTTTTTCTTAATGAAAAAGTGCTGATGAAAACACTGAGGGAAGAATATTTAGCTGAGAGCTGTATTTCAGCAATAAAAACTTTTAAAGCAAAAAAAGGTCAAACTCCTCTTCTGAAATTACTTTTCCTGTTTCCTGCAGATGGAGTTGATTCAGACCCACAGTGAGAACAGGTTCTTTTTCCATAAATAACTGGATCAAGATTTGTCATCCCCAAACAATGCCTTCCAAACCTGTTAAAGAATACGAATGCTGTCATGCAACCTTTGTACTTGAGAAAAAAATCCCACTGAAACTTTGTCTTGGTGTTGGACACCCCCATTCATCTCTCACTGCCTTGCACAATTTGGATGACAACATCATTTCCACAAGGAGCAGAAATTTCCCGTGATGAGTGTACCCCAGCATATGAATGCACATTTTACATTTCAAACAGAGAGGCAATACATGATAAATATGCAATGCAAACATGTAGCGGCTACATCGTGGAACATTAAAGATCACTGAATATTAAAGGATGGTTAACCACCTAGAGAAAGTGAGCTTTGCTAGCTTTACCTTTCTTAGCATGTAACAGAGGTTTTCAGCTGTACATTATTTGCTGAGGAAAATTCAAATGAAAAAAGAGGCTTATAAAAAGTGGAAGCAAGGACAGGCAGCCTGGGAAGAGTACAGGGATGTTGTCTGGGAAGCTAGGGACCAGGTTAGGAAAGCTAAGTTAGAATTAAACTTGACTAGGGATATTAAGGATAACAGGAAGGGATTCTACAGGTAGATAGCAAATAAAAAATGGACTAGGGAGAACGTAGGCCCCCTCAGGAAGCTCTCGGGAGAACTGGCGACACAGGATTTGGAGAAGGCTGAGGTTCTTAATGACTTCTTTGCCTCGGTCTTCACTGGCAAAGGCTCTGACCAAACAACCCAAGTCTTGGAAGGCAGACGCAGGGACTGTGAGAATGAAGACCTTGGGCCCACTGCAGGAGAGGATCTGGTTCGAGACCATCTTAAAAATCTGAATGTGCACAAGTCCATGGGACCTGATGAGATCCATCTGCGGGTCCTGAAGGAGCTGGCAAATGAAGTTGCGAAGCCGCTGGCCATCATATTTGATAAATCATGGCAGTCAGGTGAAGTTCTGACAACTGGAAAAAGGGAAATATAACCCCCATTTTCAAGAAGGGGAAAATGGATGACCCAGGGAATTACAGACCAGTCAGTCTCACCTCTATGCCTGGCAAAATCTTGGAGCAGATTCTCCTGGAAGGCATGCTAAGGCACATGAAAAGCAACAAGGTGCTTAGTGACAGCCAGCATGGCTTCACTAAGGGGAAATCCTGCCTGACCAGTTTGGTGGCCTTCTATGATGGGGCTACAGAACTGATGGACAGGGGTAGATCAGTTGATGTCATCTACCTGGACTTGTGCAAGTGTTCGACACTGTCCCACACGACATCCTTGTCTCTAAATTGGAGAGACATCAATTTGATGGATGGACCACTCGGTGGATAAAGAACTGCCTGGATGGCTGCACACAAAGAGTTGTGGTCAATGGCTCAATGTCCAGCTGGAGAACAGTAACGAGTGGCATTCCTCAGGGATCGGTGTTGGGACAGGACTTGTTTAATATCTTCGTCGCTGACTTGGACAGTGGGATTGAGTGCGCCCTCAGCAAGTCTGCTGATGACACCAAGCTGTGTGGTTCGGTTGATACGCTGGAGGGAAGAAATGCCATCCAGAGGGACCTTGACACGCTTGTGAGGTGGGCTGATGCCAACCTCATGAAGTTTAACCATGCCAAGTGCAAGGTCCTACACCTGGGTCAGAGCAATCCCAGGCACAGCTACAGGTTGGGCAGAGAAGAGATTCAGAGCAGCCCTGCGGAGAAGGACTTGGGGTTGTTGGTTGATGAGAAAATGAACATGAGCTGGCTTCAGTGTGTGCTCGCAGCCCAGAAAGCCAACCGTATCCTGGGCTGCATCAAAAGGAGCGTGACCAGCAGGTCAAAGGAGGTGATCCTGCCCCTCTGCTCTCGGGAGACCTCACTTGGAGTATTGTGTGCAGTTCTGGTGTCCTCAATATAAAAAGGACATGGAACTGTTGGAACAAGTCCAGAGAAGAGCCACGAGGATGATCAGGGGACTGGAGCACCTCCCGTATGAAGATAGGCTGAGAAAGTTGGGGCTGTTCAGCCTGAAGGCTGTATGGAGACCTCATAGCACTTCCAGTATCTGAAGGGGGCCTATAATGACACTGGACAGGGACTCTTCATTAGGGACTGTAGCGATAGGACAAGGGGTAACGGGTTAAAACTTAAACAGGGGAAGCTTAGTTTGGATATAAGGAGGAAATTCTTTCCTGTTAGGGTGGTGAGGCACTGGAATAGGTTGCCCAGGGAGGTTTTGAATGCTCCATCCCTGGCAGTGTTCAAGACCTGGTTGGACGAGGCCTTGGGTGGTACGGTTTAGTGTGAGGTGTCCCTGGCCATGGCAGGGGGGTTGGAACTTGATGTTCTTAAGGTCCTTTCCAACCCTATTCTACGATTCTATGATTCTGTCGGCAATCAGGGAGAGATGTAAGGCTGGGAGGGACCTCAAGGAATTGTCTGGTCAATATGCCGAGGCATATTGAGGCAGGAGCAAGGATACCTGGAGCAAGCCTGACAGATACTCATTGATGAAATGGAGTCTACCAAATCTGTTAATGGCTTTGCCTATAGTTTGATTCATACCACAGGTGAAAAGTTTTGGTGGGAACCCTTGTTTCTAACATTAGTCTTTCATCTCCTCCTAACTGATCTGGGAGCTCTTTGGAAAACTTAGAGGACCAATGTTTTTTCCCCATTCAAACACACCCTTTCCATGTTAGAAGTCAATCTTCATGTTCCCCTTCAGCTTCCATCAGCTTAAACCAAAATCAGTTCCTTCAACTGTTCCCCTGAGATCCTGTCTCATAACAGAATTTTATTGATCTCTCTCTACAGCTACTCTACAGCTTTCTTAAAGCCCTCTATAAAATATCCAAAAAGATGTCTCACCAGCACTGATCCCAGTGGAATAAATGTTGTCTTTGGATTGCCTATGATGCTGCTCCTGATACTTTCCAGAGTGAGATTTAGGTTTTAGTCCAGTGTTTTGTTACATTCAGTCTGCAGTTGCCTACCACTTCCCCAGTCTCTTTTCCAAGATCCTCTCCAGCCTCACAGCAGCTAACCAGTTATTTCCTACACTGCACTTATACATTTGATTTGCCCTCCTTACACATGCTTCATTGCACTTGTCTTTATTGCCATTCACCTTGCTGATTTCGAGCCACCTTTTCAATTTATCCGGATCAGTATGGGTTCTGATGTTGTCCACTAAATCACCTGCAACCCTTCCCGTAACTCTTCTGATGTTCTCTCTGTATTCTGTGATGCCCTAGATTACTTTTTGAGAGAGATTTTTTAAATCATTTATCACCAACTTTATTATGACTGTGTTGAGATCATCTTTCACTTGTTTTCTATGAGACCACTATGTAGACAAGTGTCAGACTTGTAAATATGTTCAGTTATAGCATATCTACTAAATTCTCCTTGTTCACTAGACATTTATTTTGTCAAAGAAAGAAATCAGATGAATTTGCCATGAACTCATCTTGATTAATCCACCCTGGCTGCTGGCCAGTGGAAAAAAAAGTTAGTTTTAATCATTCATGACTAAAATATTCCTACTGAAGCACAACTGGATTTGCTGGGTTTTTGTTCATTTGACTGTCTGGGATGCACAGCAGATACCCAGAGAGTGATGTTATTTTGGATGCTATCTTGTCCTTTCTCCAAACTGAAAGGAAATGGGTAAAGCTCTTTAAGGAGGCACCTGCATTCATACTCTAACATAGGATATGCTTTCATCAGCAGAAAAAAAAATCCCATTTCTATTAAGGTTCTTGCAGAAAAAGCTGCAGGAAAGATGAATGAAGACAAGAGATGTGCAAGCTCAGACCTCCGTGCTCTCAGTATTTTCAGGATGAACATGAACATTGTACTACTTCAGACCTACAAAAATGAAGCAATGACAAACCAAGAACTAGTATCTGTCATCTTTTATCCAATTACCTTGTATCTCTCAGTAGCACCAAACGTGTTACAGTACCACAGGCAGTAGTGCAATAATGAACTCCCCCCAGAGACTCCAGCTTTTTATTTCTTCTACAAAAACAGTAACCACCCCCCCAACCCCCCAACTCTATTAGCCTCTCTGGATGTGCAACGATGTCACATAGTTTTCCAGTTCTGAAATTCAACCTAATAAAATTTAGGCAAGAAGATCTCTTCAATGACCTGGGAAAAAAAATAAATGTTTTAAGGCCTAGTATGATTCAGCTTTCTACAGTGGGACACTTCCCAAAACAACCTGTCTCTTCACTCCACTGCCAATCCTAACAACTTTCATAGCACTTGTATGCAAGTAAATTTAGGCCAATATTAAAGGGATTTAACAGAAAGTACCTGTTTTACCCACTGAAAAGTAGTGACCACAGAGGAGCACAGCTCCACCAAAATCAGACAGGACCTCCCTGAGTAACTGGCCTGACTTACTTGGGTAACTCTCCCTTTTGAATGCCAACCATGCATGGGTATTATCTCATGAGTATACAAAATTAAGCCCTGCAGATTTACTAGGATCTCTGTGCAGAAACAGGAGTAGATCATTCACTTGGCTTTTTTGAAATATCAGAACAGAAAAACATGAACAATATCCATAACCCCTTCCACACAAGGGGTATAATATCTTGGGGGTTATCTTTTGTCTAAGATTTGTTTATCCCTCTAGCACAATATGCTATAAAGCTGTGCTGTGTTATGAGCTAGTCAGATATATCTGCTGATCTAGTTGGATTAATTAAAACTTTTTGCTTCCTGAGAGATACAGATGTTATGAGTTATCTAGGGCAACCTGATAATCCCACTGGGAACATCTCATGTGGTTGCTTGCACTGTGTGTGAGCAAGAACACTGTGTAAAGGTTGATTTTCCACATTTATGTTTCATTTCTTTAATAGCAACTTTCAGTTATTTTAAATAACATAGCTCAATTGCATGAAATAACATTTCTTACTTCATTCTTACCTCTCCCACTCGCTGCCCCATCTCTCTTGATACCATAAATTAATTTAAACATATCAAGCCAATGATTATAAAAGTAAAGCTTATACAAATCCACACTCCTGTAACCTTGCAAAAGACAAAAAAAAATCCCATAAAGCTTCCCAAGGAGGCTATTTTACCATTTGAAAGCTCATTATGTAAAGACACATGATTTTGCTATAAGCTAGAACCTGAATATCTAAAACTGCCATGTCAGAGTTAATGCAAAACAAAGAGCATATGTCCCCCAATTACCCTTGTTTTAGCCACCCCAATCTCATTCTTAGACAAAAGCTTCATGAAAAAGTGGATGATACTAGATCTTTTACTTCCTAAGAGTAACTTGGTTTTTACTATAGGCTACTGCAACATTTATAGTCTAAACCTCTTCCATCCAGCTGTTCAGAGAATATTAAGATTGCCAAATTCAGCTGCTGCACTGAGACCAAAACTTTGCCTGGACACTTTTCATCTGCTCCAGCTGCGAAACATAAGTGAGAGTGCTAATAATTAAAAGATATCACAGAAAAATCATTATATTGTTGCTTTTCAGAACTGATAGCGCTTGGACTATGGTCCAGCAGCCCAGTAGTGTCAAAATACTTTTCAATGACACTCAGAAGTGGAAATTCCGACTTGCAAGGCAACTTCATGCAACTTCCTGTGTCACTTCCTTCTGTCTGCACTGATGGGTAAATGTGAATGAATAGTTTTACTCTCTCTTGATGTGGATGTCAAAGAACTCATCACCTTTCTCATTGCCTCATCTGAAGTATTAAACTAATAAATTTATCCCCAGTTTCACTTACAGCTGTTACCACTGACTTAGTCATACAGAAATCTTTACCCCTAATCTTCTAGGTGTCTTGGCACTGTTTAAGAACCTTTCTTCAAGCTCTGAAATATCATGATATACTCACTTCAAAGACAGTGATGCACAGCTTTACTCCTGTTATTTCATCCAGTGGGATACTGGTGACGAGGCCAAATGCCAGCAGGCCAGAACAAGACAGCTAGAAATGCACTGAAATCAGCCCTTTTGGGAAAATATTTGGCACCCTGTCTCAGTGTTTAAAATCACTATGGGTCAAGAAGTTCTTTACTGCAAGGCAGTCCCAACATCAACATCTCCTCCTCCATTAGCCCTACTTCTCTTAGAAGTCCAACTGGAAACTAACAATCTCCACCATCTCTAAATAAAGTGCTCTGCCTTTGAAACATAGTTGTTAATGTACAGCTGAGTTTCAGCCTTTCCAGGTGGATGCATGCTTGTGCAGAGAAGCAGGAGGGAATTAGCTGCACACAGAAGAGCTCATAGTTTAGAAGCACCCTTGTGCCTTCGTCTTCCTATCAGTAGGATGTATCATGGCAGTTTTACTAAACTATGTGGTAGATTCACACTGCAATGTAGAAGACCATGAAGAAGTAAGAAGCTGTTTCATCCCTCCTTCAAGGGGCCAAATTCTGTAGGACATTCAAAACTAGGTCCAACCTGCAAGTGATCCCTCCAAGGTGTGCAGGCTGTCACCCAGCAATTCAGCCACTTCACACCGATTGCTGTGGAAGCATCCTGCACTCCACCTGCCTAATGCAGTTTGGGGGTCACATCTGTACCTGAAACAATTAAAATCTCACTAGAGAGGCCATGCTCTTGATCAGAGAGACGTTTCCATCCACTGTCTCACGTTATAAGAAACTATGAGGAACAGCACAAAACTGGTGTAAGTCCTCTACTGCTGAAGAGGTCAAACCCATCTGCAGCTTCTGGACAGGCAGTGCAGAGCCATGTCTCTCCCATAACCCACATCTCTGTAGGAAAAGAAAACGCCCTTACATAGGATTGACTCCTGTAGGACGCCCTTAGTGCAGAGTTGGATTTCAACCATAGCTAAACACTCAAGCCTATGAATTCCTATACATGTAAAGCCTTCTCACATTACTTTCTGTTGCTGTAGAAAATTATGATTTAATCTATGTTAACCACTTTTGCTAGAAGGTGCTATCTCACATATACATTTTCCTTGGGATCAAAAATTAAATCCTATGGACTCCTGGGATTGTTTGTCTGGAAGTCTGCCAGACAAGCATTCTCCTACAGTTGTACACTGTTTTGTCAGTGTGTGGGCTTAGCCACTGCTTAACAAATTTACTAGATAAACCTCCATGATTCATGCAAACAGCACCCAAGTGGCTAACTACTATATATTGACAGGGAACTGATGAATGTTACTTGAACAATGAAAGAACTCACTTGAATAATGAATTAGGTTTTGGCAGATCAATGGAGAAATGACTGGCAGTCTGTGGCAGTCCATGTCACAACTCCAAAGCAAAAGCTGAGCAGCAGCAAGGGGGAATACAATGAACAATCAGCAGCCTTTCAGCATCATTCGCTCAAAAGGGAGATTTTAGAACCAGAGGTGGCTCAGATGACAGCATCTCACCTAATCTCAATAGGAAAGAAGGTGTCCTATTCTCTCTGTGTAGTAAATTGAAAAGCAGAGCAATCTATCAAGAGGAGCCCACCCATCCTCTCCTTCATCAGCTCTTCCCTGAACAGTAACAACATGGGGTCAAAGTGTCAGCACTGATGTCTCTTTTCCAACCTGCAAATTGTCAACATGGGTATTTTTAAGATGAAAACAAGAAGTCAGCATTTTAATCCATGAAATTAGAAACTGAGTTTTTTAAAATGCTGCCTTGAAATTGCTCCAATAGTTGGCAGAAATGACCAGTTTTCCAGAGAAGGTATCCTGTACAATAACCACAACAAATTCTTCTGCTCATACACAAAACCAATTTGAATTAACAAGCCTGCCTTCATCATAATTTAAAACCACTTATTGAAAAATATTTTCTCTCTCTCTACAACCACCTCCCCAGAAATGTGGAAGTAAACAAGCCAAAGCAACCTACACATATGAGATACAAGTATCTCCCCACAGAAAGAACAACAAAGCACCTTTTCTCAGCTCTTCAGAGAATTGATGGATGACTGAGGGATTCTTGTGGAACTTTCACATCCTGAGAAACAGTGAAGTATTCAATGTACATTGACACTCCTGCCTTTGCTATCTTGTTCTGACCTTCCCTTGCAACAAGGATCACTGGAGCATTTCAGTGACCAATTGAACATATTAAATTTCTGTTGTTGCTTAGATGAAGTACACGCTTGGTAGGGCCCACTGAGCTGGACAAATAAACTCCTGTAAATGCCATATTTATGTGGCTAGACTGACTCTCCAATGTGCTCTGTGTCATTTCAGAGCAATTTCATTGCTGCACACAGACAGGGGCAAATTGATTGCTCCAGGTGACATAAGAAGCATGCAAAAGTGGGTGTTGTGGTTTAACCTGGCAGGCAGCTAAACACCACACAGCTGCTTGCTCACTCACCTCCCAGTGGGATGGGGGAGAGAATCACAAAATAGGTGAAACTCATGGGTTGAGATAAAGACAGTTTAATAGAATGGACAAGGAAGTGAAAAGAATAATAACAAAGAGAAAAAATATACAGAAAAAGTGACGCAGAATGCAATTGCTTACCACCCACTGACGCCCAACTAGACCCTGAGAAGCAGACTGACACCCTGCTAGCCAGATCCCTCCAGTTTTATTGTTCAGCATGACATCATATGGTATGGAATATTCATCTGGCCCATTGGGGTCCTGGCTGTTTCCCCTCCCAACAGCTTGTGTATCCCCAGCCTACTCGCTGGCAGGGCACAAGAAGCTGAAAAGGCTACAACTTGGTGCAAGTGCTGCTCAGTGACAACTAAAACATCAGTGTGTTACCAACATTATTTTCATCCTAAATGCAGAGCACAGCACTATACTAGCTACTAGGAAGAAAATTAACTCTGTCCCAGCCAAAACCAGGACCCCGAGAAGCTGGCCACTTTGTTCGCAGTGGAATCACAGAGGGGAAGAAGACACACAGCAGTACACCAACTGCTGTCATTTAAACAATCACACTTGTTTCTTCAGAAAGCCCCATCTCTCTTGAATTCTGAAAGCCACCTTCCCCAAAACGCCTCTTCCCTTTTACAGGCTCTCTGAACACTGAAGTCCTGTCTATGCTGAGTTACAAAGTAGTAATGGTGGACAAAGCAGAAGTATCTTTCTGGCTTCTTTCTTAATACATTCCTTTTTAGTTTTACATCTACATCTATGGCTGCAGAAGCCTAAAGCCTGCCTTTGGACTGAGCTAGAGCAACATGCAGCAACTGAGACAGATTCTTGCTGCAGGCTGTGAGCAGACAGAAGATAATGGAAGGTTTATAAGAAAGGTCCTTCCTGAGTGATAAATGATTCCTTGTCCTTTCAGAGGCTCTGATGGACACACCTATTTGTTCTGCTCTGCATAGAGAGGGGACAAAATGACCTATATCAACACAAAAGGAGCTATAGAAATCAGATTATCAATACATATTCAACAACTTTATGCAGCACAATAGGTATTTAAGCAATAACCCTTGTAAAAGCCTTGCTCCCTTGTCATAGGATGCTTTATGTTTGCTATTTTTAGCTTTTGAAGTGTCAAAAAGCTACACAAAAAATGGTGGTGAACAGCACTGGACACCAACAAAAAGCAAGTGAGGCAAAAAGAAATCTGAAGTAAGCTGCACAAGATGAGGTTAAGTTATTCAGAGAGCGATTTCTTGCAACACAGGTGATGTATTTCGGTCTAAATATCCTTCTCAATCCTGTCCTCAGTGAAAAACCAAGTGCCAAACTGCCAATCAAACTGAAAAGCATCCCCATTCATCTAGGTTTCCCTCACCACTGCCCTGCAACAAGCAATGCTTGATCAGCAGCTACCGATCTTAATTTAGCTATTTTTAACAAGTACACCATTTTGCAATCCTGCCCACCAGAAGGATTTGCAAATCTCTCCAAATACTCCTCCCTGGTCCTGATAACTTTGCCAGCATGAATAGGAAACTTGGGCTTGCAGAACAAGCTGCTGCTAACTGACAACGCAAAGTAGGTTTTCTTTTGTATCTGCAGTTTGCATGAGTAGGCAGCTGAGATTCTGATGAATTACTGTCTCTGATCTCAGTGTTAAGTTTAAGACATTTTTTTGGCACAGTCTGTTACAAAAGGCACTGCCAATATCAACTATTGGTATTAGCAAACTTCTTCAGGAAAGGTACCAAAGGCATTTCACAGTCTCTCGTCTGCTTGCAACAGGACTGAGTTCAGGGACCAGAGGTTTTACTCATCGAACTGTAATGGAGTCTTGATGACCACTTATGTCAAAACACTGTTTCAAAAGAAAAACTGTAACATCTTGTTTTGAAAACTCAATTTTCATTTTTCAGTTATAGCTTTTCTTGGGGCCAAATCCTTTTCCCAACCTCACCGGCAACTGTGCCTGAGAAATTGCATTTTCCATTGGTTATTTGTGCCTCCCTGTCTGATTTTGTGTCCACACTGTTATGCTTTCAGCAGCTGGCATTGAAAAGCATACTTTTACAATCCTGCATGTCTGATCTCTTTGCAGAAATATTGCAAGCAACCCCTTTAGATTTCAAAAGCAGTCATTGTACTGTTGTGCATGAATTTAACATCTTCAGATCTTCATTGATAATTAATAATCGCTTGAACTAGTTGATCATAATTGAGCATTTTTACACTTGCAAATGATAAAAAAAGGTTTCTTCTGTCTGTAGCCTTACTGATGCCACAATGCTCTTCGCCTCACTCACAAGAGAAGCCACATTATTCTGATGACGTTATTTTTATGCAATAAGCCACACAGTTGTCCTTTTGCCATGCTTCTTTAATTTTAGATTCTATTTTTGACTTTGCCCAAAAGCCTATAAACCTACTCACAGCTTCCCAACAACTAAGCTTACAGGTACCACTTACAATTTTGACATGTACATTTAATAATTTTTTAGGTAACACCTAAGAAAACTAAATCAGACAATGACACATAGACACATACATAGATTGTTGTAAATGTCAACCTTAATACTGCTATGCGTATTCCTCATCTTTAACGTGTTTAAGAGATCAAAAAGCAAGAGAACAATCCACCTAGACCAAATACAGGGCAGGTTATAATCTCCACTTCCTTTTCACTTATTGAGGCCATGTATCTATTTTGGTTTGTTATTATTATTCATTATGTCTGTATGGCAATAATAATAAAAATAATAATAATAACAACAAGAACAACAACAATAGTTAGGGCTCTCACCTTACCCTAAATCATTTACCACAGCTGCTTAGTTCCTCCTGTGGGGCTCTCCTTTGCAGGGCACAGAATTCCCCACAGAAGACAGGGGAAGTAAATATTAAATATTTAAAATGTGCTATATCCACTTTATTCTCCAAATCCCCAGCCTTCTGTAAATACCACAAAGCAGTTTCAACAAATGGCTAATCAGCACCTATAGGTTTTCTATGGCCTAACTGCAATAGCTCATTAATGCTGTAGCTTGGGGATTTGCTTTTATGGACTTTGAAATATTTTGCAACACATCAACCCATCGTGTAAAGATGCTGTTCAGCAGAAATTTCATTGCACCATGCTGCAAACAGAGTCCTTAAACTACAACCACTTTTTAAAAAAAGCATTTAAAAATCTAAACAAATAGCTTTAATCTTCTAAAGCTCTAGAAAGACTTCATCAAGAAAACTTTTTATAGTTCAGTATTTCTCTGAGATGAGCTCAAAGTGTTAGCTGAGATAATTATCAGAGAGATTATGTAGGTTTTATTTTCAAAAGGTTTTGGTTGCTCTCTTTTTACATAATTGCTTAGTGCTTGCATGTAGCTCAGAAAACAAAAAGCATAAGAAAAATAAGAATTATTTATTTAACAGAAAAATAATTCTAAATGTTATGAACATTTTCAGCAGTCTTTACTATATTTTGAAGATTTCTGTTAATCTGGAGAGCTGCTCAGTGATCTGACCTTGGCAGCACATGAAATGAGAAATGTGCCTTACCACTATTGTTTCTAAACCATTTCAGCGGAGCTACAAAATAGCAGGAAGCAGAGAAAAGGTGCAACATAATGCCTAACTACTTCCTTCATTTCTAGCTTTGCTGGAGACAAAGGTCACCACACGCAGGATATAAAATCTGGCCTTGTAAGTCAAACCAGTGCCATAAAGTACACAACGACTGTATAGAATCACTAAACGTGTCAAGAATTGGCTAAAAACGCTTCAAACATTTCCAAATTCAAACATTTTGCAAATTTACAAGCAAAACTCAGTCAGGTTAGCTGAATTTGAACATACATTGTAACTTCTAACCAAATTCCAGCCAAGACCTTTCAAAGTCATCTTTGAAGCATAAAGAGGCCCTGAACTCAATGTAAGATTGTCACTGGGCACACTTATGAACATATTACCCTTGCTCTCATAAACAATTTAAAAGCTACATAAACGACATAATTTCATATCCTGTTTTCAGTAATTCCAAGTTCATTTCATGATTATTTATATGTACTTCAGATATTTTAGGATGTCAAGAAAGCTTACATCAAGTGTGCTATACCACCACCTTTTGCTTAAACACAATAAAAGGAAATTCTACTTACAGCCAACCATCATCATGGCCACTGAAAAAATCTTCTCTCCATCAGTCGTTGGTGCTATGTTTCCAAATCCTATTGTTGTAAGGCTTGTCATGGTAAAGTAGAGAGAGGATATGTACAAGGAGTCTTTACTGGGTCCTCCTTCCCACTGCCCTGAGCCAGTGGTGTTGTATCGATATGGTGTCCCGATACTCAGTGCCAACTGGTAGAGCCAGCTATCTGTTTTGATTGTATTAGTGACTTCATCAATAACTTCATAGTCCCCGATGCTGTACCATATGCAGGCTAGCCAGTGGGCCACCAGTCCAAATACACACACCAACAGCACCAGTACAGCAGCACCATATTCCAGATAATGGTCCAACTTCCTGGCAACTCGACCGAGTCGTAGCAGACGTACCACTTTTAGGGAGCTGAAGAGGCTACTGATCCCCTAGAAAAGAATGAAAATCATTATTTCATCTGAAATATCCTGCTGGTTAACACAGAAGGCTGTATAGCAATTCCCGTATCTACTTTAAATCTTCCTATTCAATTTTTTCATGCCCCAGATGACAGAATACAAGATCAAACCCTCCTTCCCTCCAGTACTTTTGTCCTCATCAGGGTAAATCAAATTTGGCACTCGTTAGGTGGATAAATTACTTCATTCAAGCTCAGTCTTTCCACGTAACAGAAGAGTTCTGTGTAATCCAAAGTGAGAAATGGCATGTTTCTTATAAAAAGGAGTTTATTGCAAAATGTTTGCCAGTTTGAAGTAATAAGATACTCTGTTTAGACCTCAAGAAGGAAGAGCAATCACAGATGGAACTACACCATTCAAGTAGAGTCTTCTCAAACCTTCTCAGAGAACAGAATTCTATGAAATCCAAGCAGAGAATTGCTATTCTGGCCAAAACAAGGGTCCACCTACTTCAACAACCTTCAGCATTAACAGATGTTCCAGAGAAATGTCAGGAAGTAATTGTAATGGGTAACTACATAAAAATCTGTTTATTGTTACCCTCATCTACCAGAAAATAGCTGAGTAACCTCCTCTAGTCCAACAGTTTTTACCTCATACTGTCTTTTACCACAGCTAATATAACTCTGGATATTTCATTATTTATAAGAAGTCTCACTGAATATGGAACAAACATCTGTGGGCCCATCACCCTTCTTAGTGAGGGTTAATACAGACCACAAGGCACTTGCAAGAAAACCACATTCCTTTGTATATCAGATTAATTTCCTTTCTGATCAACAGCCATTGCAGAATTTTCCTAAATCAAGTATTTCTGGGGTGTTTTGGTTTCTTTTTCACACATGATAAACGAAGCCTATAATTCTAAGTACAAATAAATAGAAATACAAATATTTAGGGAAAAGAAGCAGACGAATCATCAAAAAGTTAATAGAAACAGTGCAGAGGGAACAAGAAACATGTACACCCTCCTCAATGCACAAATGGTTTGCAGTGTGTTTTAATAGAGTTTATAGATGCGAAAAGAGATGAAAAACATGTTCCTGATCTATTGCAATCCCATGATATACTTAAATTGTGCATTTAATTAATAGCTTAAAATAAAAGGTTCTTTACAAACCTTTTTTTTGGAAAGAAAGGTTTCTAATATAAAACATTCAGAAGCTGAAGACGTTTAATTTAAAGGAGAAATTAAGACATAGAAAGCAATGAGGCAAACATTCCTACTTATTGTGCCAAGATTAAATTGCCCTTTTCTATGCATCATTATCACATCAGTCTAGTCAAAATACTGACTAATAGTATTATCAAACAGTAAAAGTCTGAAGTTTCTGGAGTTTTCCATACTAGAAAAACTTTCATGTCTTTTGCACCTCTGCTTTTTTTCACAACTTATGTTTGAAGGGTAATATACATCTGATATTTCTAGAGGTAATCTGTTCGACAAAGTTCTTGTATGCTTTTCAAATCCTGTTGGAATTTGTTTCAGATCCCCAAATCCTTCATAAATTGAAGTTTCATATTTGCATTCAAGCTCACATGATGCTCAATACCAATGGAGGAAAGCGGAATTTTCCCAATTTGATTTCTGTATTTTGCATTTACACGAGACACAGATCTCATTTACAATTCTTGTTTCCACCTAAATATATATCTATTTATTTGCTTTGGGATAGATGCCTGCGAGGCACTCTGAACAGGAACTTGCCCAATAAATTAGGAAGTACCCTACAAAGTCCATTACACAATGGACAGGGTCAATGTACTCCTGAATGAAGGTTACACCCCACAGAAACTGTATCGACATTACAAAAGAAAACTACAGAGTATTTTAATAGTGTATTTAATGAAATTATTCTGCCATGTGTTTCAGTGAATTAACACTGATTCTGCAAGTTTACAACTTGCTGTGAAATAAGAGGGAGAAAACAGCAGGGTGGGTTTTTTTGTAGGATCAGATCCTATTGCATTAGGAAATTATCAGATCCTAGATATGCATTATTTCATATAATTTTACTCAAAAGAGTAACTATTCATTACCAAGATTAAGGCTAAGGAAGGAGTTAGAGACCTGGAATCTAAACTTGGGAGTCCCCTTTATTCACCCAGTAGTTCATGTTTGTCCCAGGGGCAAGGCTTACACTGCACTGTCTGCTACACAAACACAAACCAAGACAGCCTTTAAACAGGAGAGTTTACAGTCTGATGCTCTGTCCTCCGTCCATATTACATCTGTCTCTAAGTTACATGGGCAGTTTAGCAGCAAAGTCTGGGTGAGATTTTATGCTGTGATTGTTTTATTTCTTTTTCCTAAACACAATCACATCTATTATGCATAAAACAAAGAGAAATGTTTCATTTTAAATGACACTAAATGTTTTATTTCCAAAGATCAATTCATTTAAGCAAGTTTCACCATAAATCTTAAGGGGAGTTCAGTCTCACCCACTACTTTAAGGCTGAAAAATCAGAGAGATATTTGTTGAGTATTCACATTTCAACTCTAATCTTGGAAAATATAAAGACAATATTTGAAGCTTTAAAAGCTATTCCATAAAACACTAACTAGGAAAGAGCAATTAAGCACATTCTAAATGAACATGTGATGCATTGCACTTTTTAAGTACTAGGTTGAGTCAAGCTAGTACCATTATACTTAAAACAATTGTTTGATGATAAATTCATATCTGGAAATGCACAGAGCACTGCCTAAGATTTGGCAACAATCTCTTTCGTGGAAATTATGTGAAAGATTAACTGCCTTGAATCATGTTCGGGCTATTAAGAAATTCAGTATTCTAAGTTCAAAAGATTGTTGTCTGCCTTTAATTTCATTTTTCTTATATTTCTTCTAAAGGATGAGCATCTGCTTTAACTGAAGTAACCTCAGTATTCAAGGAGCAGACAGATTATTAGAAATGTTGAAAGGAACATGTAATCCCATTTGATACTAGCATTGTGTAAATAATTCAAATTTTTTGACCTTATATGAAGGTCCTACCATTTGGGAGAACCATTTGTCACTCCATTGAGTATTTAGTAAATCTGGCCAACTGACAGTAATATCTGCTCTTCTGTGTTCTCTGACTGAAAATATTTCATTACGTTATGAACCATCCAATCCTGCCCCTTGAGGTTTTGGCTAATGTATTTGATCATGTCTTAATCAGATGAAGACATTCCACTTGCTTATCTTCAATCATCCCAGCTGCAGAAATCTTTTAACTGAAAGCCCGCCTACTCCAGAATATATTTTTTGTGGCAAGTTTGGAATCAAATTCCTAACTGATACATGTCATCGACTTAAGTGCTATAGGTACAAGCCACAGATGACTTTCGAGTGACTTCAAAGGCCACTGGATCAGGAGAGGACACAAGCAGTAGCTCTGAACTAGCCCTTTTTATGCAACTATTTCTATTTAGACAGCTGAAGCAACCACAAGGACAATGTCAAATTTATCCAAAAAGACATTTTTGACGAATGGGTATTCAACTTTGGAATTTAATTAGCCATCTGTGATTAAACAAAGCCAAACTTTATTGACATAGGTGCCTTGCAACTTGTGTTCTCAGATTCCCTTGATATACTAAGAAAGGACAGTCAGTTTAAGAGTGGAGGCACAAGTGATGACAGCAGGTGATGTGTGATGTGTGAAATGCAGAGGGATCACTCCTTCCTATTAAAATTACCCAAATCTTGCCATTTCAGATCCTAGATGTTATCATATTATCAAACTTTAGTCTTCCAGGATGAAAGAAGTGTGTAAGTTCTGCGTCTACACCTGGCTAAACTTTTCTGACCACAAGACTGAGAAAGACATTTCCTGCAATTGCAACATATGCCATGAGCACAGACCTCCACACCTCGAGCAAGAATAGGGAGCTAAATTCTCTTGTACTTAATGAATTTCTGGCACTGCAGGCAACAGGAAAGATGAAGCTGTCAAAGTCATGTTATAAACGGGTCAAGAGCCAAACATGCAAGAGGATAAAGGGAACATTGTCACCAAAGGAAAATGAAAGTTAACAAGTGCAGGAAATCGTTGAAGTTGGTATGAGTGCCAGAGATGTCCTTGCAAACCAGAAAAGAGAGAGTGGAGTCTCTTCTACAGTAAAGCAGCAGAACAGCAGAGCTGCATCTTTTAAAAAGCCATTAAAGATTTAATCAGTTGCTTACTTGCTAATCTAATAAATTTTCTGCAGCAGGAATATATTGCATAGAAGTTTTAAAAAGTAAAATAAAACCAAAAACATCCATTACTTTCTATCATCTAAATACACTAAAATCTGCTTAGACCTCAAAATGAAATCCCAGTTTGCTTAAGTGGTAAATTTCATGCTTTTTCTTTTTTTTAATTATTAAGAAAAAATGAGGTTTTAACTCTAGGCACTTTTTCAATTAGATTTTACTGCATGATTTTTCATTTATTTGTTGTTTGCTGTGGACACATAAGCAATAGTAACAAAAAAAAAGAAACACACATTTTAAATGTGTTCTAAAACTGAAATCCTCCTGGCTCTTAACTGCATCATTTAACAGAAAACACTGTCTCAGAAAAGCTCAGAGGAAAAAAGAAAAGCAGAAGAATATTCACTGTGTTTTGATGCCCCGAACATTGTGGTTTTTAGAGATTTTATATAGTGGCCAAGAACCAGAGCTTGGAAACTTGCTATGAAATGCTGTAGGGCATGTTGCCACTGCAGTCAAAGGTGTGACTGCAGTATATACAGACCTCAAGCTAAATTTAAGCTAATATGCTTAGGATTGCTAAATGCAGCAGTCACACTAATCTGCGTATAACAAAACTAGCCATTAAAGCAATCAAATCCTCTGAGGAGTTTGTAGCCCAGGCTGAACTCTTTATTTCCATGCAAGAACAGAATGGTTTCATGTAAGCTGAGTTTGAGCACACCTGAACAAGACACAGACACGGCATAACTGAGCTCTACCTCCCCTGCTGGGGTGGGATTGATCTTACATAATGCTGCAGCCTTACAGCCAACTATTTGGTCTATGTGAAGAGTCAGCTTTACTCTGTGGCAAGTGAAGAAAGAGGCATGTCAGGAGAGTGATTCACCCAATCCATCTCAGACAGCTGGGGATGGGATGAATCACCTCCTGGAGCTCTCTCTCTCCCCTCCCCCTGAATACAAAGAAGCTAAAGCCTATCACTTACACAGCTTACAGGAGGAGAAATTAAACCCATCCTTAGAAACCTGGATAGCCTGGATCTGGGTAGCATCCAAACCTGTATTATGTTATTACTGAGATATATATTATAGAGGTAGATATTATAGAGCACTGCCTCACCATGTGAGACTTATCTCTCTCGATATGAGCTTGGAGAATAACTGCTATTAATAACAGTAGACTGAGATTTGCTACAGATCTAATAGCATGCTTATTTCTTCACTGAATAGCCAATTACTCCACAGAAGGTGATGCTACACTACATTTAGTTTTGATGCAATTTTGCAGAAGTCCTCACTGGCTTGAAGAAGGAATTGAATCAGTTAATAAGGAACTATCACAAAGAAAACTGGATTGGGGTTCTTGATCGCAAAAAAGCAAGAGCTGTTAAATTATAAGTGATAGTATACTGAGCTATAGACAATCACACATGAAGACAACTGGACCATGAGAGATATTAGGGTCATACACCTGGCAGCAGAGAACACCTGAGTGTCCTTACAGCAAAACGTACAAAATTTCTAGAGGCTGTGTCTCAAAGAAGGAGAAAAACTTGTAAAGCTGGCGTTATAATTGTGTAAGCAATCACCCAAAGGAAGAAAACAAAACCAGAGAACTGACAATCTGTAAGAAATAAACAATGGATCAACAGAAAGCTACACCTTAGAGGGTATAAAGAACAGAGATAAAGTGAGAATTGCCAAATGTCAGGTTGAACTTTTCCTTGTAAAGAACGAACACCCAAAGATTCTTCACATTCATAAATGAAAAAAAGAACAACAAAAGTAACCAAGCTGCAATGAAGTAAAAATAATCCAGGCTTGGGCTAAAAATCAATTAATTCTTAGCTTTAGTTTTCAAGGATTATGTTTATGTTTTCCAGAAAAGGTAATGCATCAAGAAGGAAATAAACAGATAGATTACTTGAACAAATGTTAAGGGAAAGAGTAATTAGAAACTCTGAGATAAATCAAAATGCAATCAGTGCATAGGCTTTCTAAGCTTAGGTTAGCTGGGATCTAGCCAAGTTTTCCTGATAGCTTACTTTGATAAAACTCCCCATTTTCTAAATAAAATAAATGCAGTCTTTCAGAAATGCAAGGGGGGAAATTATTAGGAAGCACAAAAAAACAGGAACCACAATTAGGTGGTGTTGAGGGACAACAGGATAGCAAAATGGGAACCATTAAAAGGAAGTCTAGCAAGGGTTACAAATGGCACCTCTCAGTTGCTTTGTGAAGTACAGAGGAATATTACAGGATCACAAAATACGCTGATGGCACACCCTTGGAACACACTTTAAGTACAAAGAGTATCTGGGTGGGAATAAAGGAAAGTGCGATAAATCTTAATGATACAGTCTCAAGGCATCCATTACAGGGCAAATTAACAAAAACCTCTAGAACTAAAAAGATCTTTATCTGAAGATTATTGAGAAAAAGAAATATTTGGGTCTATGAGTTAATCCCACAGTGACACATAGTGATTCCACTCACAGAAGAGGTTAATGTAGTTCCAGGACAGATCAGTTGAGTGCTTCCACCATCAAGAGGAGAAAAACAAACCCCAATTACAAAGCCAAGATGAATTCCGTACTTGGAGTAATACATACTGCCCTAAAGAGATGTACTCTAACTTAGCTCCGTGCAGAGAGGCAGCTGGAATGGCCAAGAAAATTTTCGTTGCATTTCATAAACAGGGTTTCTGGACAAGGTCAGTTTGCTTAGATTAAGGAAAGGAAAATAGGAGGGAGAGGGGAGGAACGCACACAGAAGGACAGACGTAACATGACTATTCTAAGAACATCAAGGAGATGAGATAAACATGAAGGCAAGAAAAGAAACATTTAACCTAGAAGGCTAGCACAGGGACACATGCACCAATTGCAAATTAAGACATTTGCAGACAACATGAGTTAAGGTGGATTTTGACCAGTTTATCAGAAGGGTCATGTGATGCATCTGCCCACCAAAGCCCGTGACTCAAGAGGTCCCCGTAAGTTTTACCTCTTTTTTTTTTTTTTCCGGTTTTTGTTTTTATCCTCTGAAAAGTTGAAGTGAGGAAAATACAGTCTCAAGGGAAGGATGCATCATCTCAATCCAAAATGTATTGTGGAAGGATCTGCATGTGAGCGCTAGTCACACTAGGATGTCATTACAGTCAATGGTGGGAAATAGGTATTTTAGGGCAGGGTGACTCCTCATACCTATTTTGGAGACAAGGAGCCATTCCCTGAATGTGCCTGTATCTCCTGTGGACTACACATGGCCCTGTGTCTCATCAGATTAATCACATGTTAGTACATTTTGAAATACAGACCAAATACTTTATTTAAAAGAGCATGGACAGAACTTACATTACATTTCTCTCATTAGAAGTAATTATAAAAACAATCAAACAAACAAAACCATTAAAAAATCACCCAAATCACTTAGCTGATTCTGTAAAGTCAAGGTATAGCTCAGCATTTGCTATTGAAGCAGTGAAAAAGGCACCAGTTTTGTAAACCTTGGCCAATCTTCTCTGAGCAGTTACTGCATGATGGTACACAGTGTAACAGGAAACACAGTACCTACAGATTTGGGGAATCAAAACAGTGAGTCTTGCCAACAACAAGCAGGTGAGCCGTCAGGCACATATCCAGAAGATACTATTCTTTGCAGTGCAGGAGAACAATCCAGGAGGACGTACAGGCTGTTTGAAATTTAACCAGCAAATCATTTCCAAAAGAAATTTTTGAGCTTAGCTACTTAAATAGAGCTTAGCTCTAAAATCCCTGGATAGCTCCTTAATGCTTCTTTACTGGAGTTAATGTTAAAATAAATCTTCCACCATATCTCAGAAACCCTTCTTTTTAGGTAAACAATTAATGTAATAAAGTTGCATAGTAACAAATCAAAATGAGAATAGAATGAGAAGAATAAAAAAGCAAAATTTCTGATTTATCACCACTGTAAGAATTTAATTTAGGGTTGCATTCAATTTATGTAAATCTACATTACATGGGAGTGAGGGACTTTGATTCTGCACAAGCTATCTAGATCCTGGGTCCAGACAGCAGCAGAGCCTATATAACATTTGACCCTCCACCAGTGGTAGAAATGGGAGTAGACTGCAGTAAGCACAAAATCAAGTCTTTATAGTAAAATGAAAGCAAGTCAGAAGTCAGTTTTCTCATGCAGTTTCTGAAAGCACCTCTAAATTTATTGCTTCAGGTTTATCATTTTTTCCCCAGGAGGATGAGGAGATATTCTCCCCCCTCCCTCTTTTCTCCCCCCGTCCCCCAAAAAATGTCAATAAGCTATAACATTAGAAATAAACTTTGACTGAATCGTTTATGGCACAACTATACAATGTAATACATTTCAAATAGTGAATAACTGAGATTATAAAAAGAAGGGTGACTTCAAAATACTTCTTCTAGATTCAAGTTAAGTGGATGTGGCATCTTGTACTGTTAGTGCATCAGTGTGCCCAAGTGGGGGAAAAAAGAGGATGATATCATAAAATCTGGTAATTGTCACTTAGGGTAGCTGGATGGAAGATGAAATGGGAAGGGGAGGAAGGCGTATCACATTGGTTAGGACAGCTGCTGAACAGGAAACTGAACTTAGCCAGTAATTTAATGCCAGCAACTAACTACAAATTTCCTCTGCCTGTACAGAAATAAAAAGAGAAGAAATATCTGGAGGAAGTAACCTAAGCTGCAGTGTTTCTGCAAGTACTTCTGGAAGGAACTACACATAACCCTGAGGCAAGGGGCAGATTTTACACAAACTCAGTCTTCAACAAAATACACCAAGCTGCATGGCTGTCCTGCTAGTAAAACGTTGCTAATTCTGATATTAGCCATGCAGTTAGTTTCTCCAAGGCTATACCTTGGCTCCATTTTGTGCAGAGCAATTGCCCATCCCTAAGCTCGCGACTTTTCTTCCCATTTATGGCTGTGTTTAGCAATCTCTGTAACGTGGATTTGTGCTATTCCCATCAGCATTATTTCAGTGAGTATACGACAGGATTAATTCATTTGCCTTATCTCCTTTGTAAGCCTTTCCCTCCTCTGCAAGCAACGGGATCACACAGGACTCAAAGCTTCCCTTGAAAGTACTCCACACACAATTTGCCCGAATTGGACTCCATCACTTAATACGGCTCTGACTAAAGATTTGTTTTTAATGGCTTGTACCCAACATCTGCTTCCCAGTAACACATACAGCACATTAAAAACAAAACCAAAAAAACCCACTGAGACATGTAATTACAGTTCAGTATGCATAATGCTCATGAGAGTGGTGTAACATCCCTGCATTGACCCTGGTTCAGGTCTTTCCTGTCACAAGTTGCCTCTCATATTAAGACGACATTCATGTGTCTCCACAGGGGAACCTGCAGAAACATCCCAGACCTTGCACAGCATTGAAAAATCTGGTAATTAAACAGTAGAAGAAACTGAATAAAAACTTAGCTTGAATAAAAGATATACACATGATACAATTCTGCAGCTAAGTGCAATAGGGGTGGCAGGAGTGAGTAAGTGACAGAGATGAATAGGGTTGACCATCCACATAATCATAGAACCACTGAATGGTTTGGGTTGGACAGGATCTTAAAGATCATATAGTTCCAACCCCCCCTGCCATGGGCAGGGACACCTTCCACTAGACCAGGTTGCTCAAAGCCCCATCCAACCTGGCCTTGGACACTGTGGGCCACCTTTGGGTACTGGAGGGCTGGTATAATATATGCCTAAGGTGGATACATTTATATTTGGACATCATAACCAAGTCATTGTATTATTATATTTCAGTTTTCTGCACACTACAGCACAATGACAGCATTCTTCATATTTCATTGACATCTGACTGAATAACAAAGGGGAAAATGCCAGGTCCCAGGCTCAGTACGTCTATCATTATATTGCTAAGAGTTTTCACCATAACTTTAACACTTGGCTGTAGTAGGGATTTAGTTCTGGTTTTTTTTTTTCCTCCATGTCAGCCTCCTATATTTAAGAAAGGTAGCTAGCCATAGACTTCATTTCAGAGCCAAAGCCACATTCTAGGAAACCACTGATCTTCACCTTGCATATGTCGCTCGGTCTGGGGTCCATAAACCCATTTTCAAATATATCCTGAAAATAGAATTTTTGCAGTAGAGCACTGAAGATGCGAATATGGCTAAACTAGTTGTATCAGGTTTTGCTTGCTTTCAGTTTATAGACATTCCTGTTTTAGTTACTATTGAGTGATGCAAAGAAGTTTCTGCCACTGCTGAAATAGATTGATAACAGTAATCAAAAGTAGATTACAAAGATTCCATGTCTTAATATGTCCTGCAGTGATCACTGAATTTTGAAGGCCAATTCTGAAGTCTTGCATTATTAAACTGTAGACATAGAACTCCAGCGTTTTAGGTCATTTAAATTTGTCTTCTTTCACTTCCAGCCACTAGCTCATGAAAACTAATTTTTGCAGAAAGGACAATCTTTTATACAACTTATTTGAAAACCATCTATTTGACTATCTGTATGTACGATCCTAACATCTGGTCCACTCATTGCAATATGTAATACTTGTTGCAGTATGTAATATTACTCCTGCAATATGCACATGCGCCTGTGTCATGTCTGGTAGAGATGAGATCAAGTTTCTAGGTTTTGTTTCATTACAAACTCAGAAATTCATGAATCTCAGTGAAAACTCCCACACAAGAAGAAGGGAAAAGAAAAAACAAAAAACAAACAAAAAAAAAAAAAAACCAAAACAAAACAAAAAAAAAACAAACCAAAAACAAACAAAAAAATTCTTTTTTTCAAATAGGAAAGTTGAGGGAGGGGGTGTCAGCTGTATTTAAATGTATTTAACACTTAATTTGGGGAAGCACTTCTCATTTGGCCAAAACCTTGCTCCTCTACCTAGTCCTGGGAATATTTACTTTATACACTAATTTACAAATGCTCAAATGCAGCCCTCAGCAGCACTGTATCAGCCTGCTTGTACTTGAATGTGAGTACCTGAGTCCCTTCCAGTTCCAGATACTCTCCCAATTGCATGGATCCATGGGACAAAAGTCAAGCACTTGCAAACATCCCGGAATATAAATCTATGCGTCTGGTTCCAAAGAGAGCTGTGGCATGGTTTGATCATATCTGAATAAGCAATGGGATCAGTGTCTGCAGGCACACTGTAACCCCATCTGCTGACAACTTCAGTACAGTGTGACTCTGATAATTGTGACCTGTATAGAATCAAGTTACCCACGTTATAATCAACCTTTTGGTAGCCCAGACTGACTGAGGTTGGATATTTATCTCTCTCTAATAGGCAGAACACATAAAAAGGCTAAGCCCCAAGGTAACATAATTCTCTAGCTTCAAAAGTAGGAAGTTACGATTTTAGAAATATAAATGACAGCGCATATACCAGTGGAAGAGCTAAATACTCAGGGAAAGAAATAGATTCACTACATGGGACATGTAACTCCAAGACAAAAATCAAATATTCAGTTACTATACACTTCCCAGCCTAACAACAATAAGAACTTCATGTGACCAAAATCTTTGGGTGGAAACACCATATCTCCCATTACTCCAAACTTTTTTTCTTTATTCTTTATTTAATTTAAAAGAAGAGACTGGCAAACATGCACTTTGGGACTAAATCTGAAGTTCCACAGTACTGGTTTACTTTTAAAAAAGGAATAATAAAACCAGCGTAGCTCCAGACTCTGAGCACATGCCCTCCATTCTGGTTTGTACCTTGAGAATTTGCTGGATTCCTCAGTATGTTTTATAGTGCCCTTCTCACACATCCATATAGAAACGGTTTTCTGTATTTCTTTGGCTTAGCTAGAATGTATTTCAGTGCATGTTTCCCAATTAGAAAAGATGCTCTGCATTTTCCTGATTTCTAGGACTATCATCCTACCAATTTTCTTAAATAAAGTACATATCCCACTACAGATTCCACTTTCCTCTCTCTGAACTCATTTTCTAGAGCCTATTTTACCTTGTTTTCCTACCCTTTCAATACCACTTACCACTTATGAACAATTAAGTGGTACCCTTTCAATACCATTTAATTCCTCTCCCTTCACATCCATTTAGATCACTCTATGCTGTGCAAGGTCTCTCTCTCATTATCTTACCTTTCTCCCTCCTTGCCATACATCCAAATTCCCTGAGCTGACTGTAAGAGCCTGGCTCAGTAACTCCAGGTATGAAAGTCTACACCTCTAATTCTACCTCAGATCATTTTAATCCCCCTAGTTCTCTGTTTGTGTGTCATAATCCTTTCCATCATACCCTTCTACTGTGGCTCTGCATCCAGCCACCACAAAATAACTTTGATTTGCAGTCATGTTTGCCTCAGGTGGGAATTTCACAAGACTCCAGCCTTGGCCTAACGTTTTCTGTGATGGAAACGGCACTGTTCTTATTACAGTATCACAGTATCACAGTATGCTAGAGATTGGAAGGGACCTCGAAAGATCATCTAGTCCAATCCCCCTGCCAGAGCAGGAACACCTAGATAATGTTACACAGGAACGTGTCCAGGCGGGTTTTGAATGTCTCCAGGGAAGGAGACTCCACAACCTCCCTGGGCAGCCTGTTCCAGTGTTCCGTCACCCTCACTGAGAAGAAGTTTCTTCTCAAGTTTAAGTGGAACCTCTTGTGTTCCAGTTTGTACCCATTACCCCTTGTCCTATCATTGTTTGCCACTGAGTAGAGCCTGGCTCCATCCTCGTGACACTCCCCCTTTATATATTTGTATACACTAATAAGGTCACTCCTCAGTCTCCTCTTCTCCAAACTATAGAGACCCAGCTCCCTCAGTCTTTCCTCATAAGGGAGAAGTTCCACTCCCTTAATCATCTTTGTTGCCCTGTGCTGGACTCTCTCCAGCAGGTCCCTGTCCTTCTTGAACTGAGGGGCCCAGAACTGGACACAATATTCCAGATGTGATCTCACCAGGGCAGAGTAGAGGGGAAGGAGAACCTCTCTCGACCTACTAAACACCCCCCTTCTAATACACCCCAGGATGCCATTGGCCTTCTTAGCCACAAGGGCACAGTGTTGGCTCATGGTCATCCTGTCGTCCACTAGGACCCCCAGGTCCCTCTCCCCTACACTGCTCTCTAACAGGTCGTTTCCCAACCTATACTGGAACCTGGGGTTGTTCCTGCCCAGATGCAGGACTCTACACTTGCCCTTGTTATATTTCATCAAGTTATTCCCTGCCCAACTCTCCATCCTGTCCGGGTCTCGCTGGATGGCAGCACAGCCTTCTGGCGTGTCAGCCACTCCTCCCAGCTTAGTGTCATCAGCAAACTTGCTGATAGTACACTCAATTCCCTCATCTAAATCGTTGATGAATATATTAAATAATACCGGTCCCAGTACTGACCCTTGAGGCACTCCACTAGTTACAGGCCTCCAACTAGACTCAGCCCCATAGACCACAACTCTCTGGCTTCTCTCCTTCAGCCAGTTCGCAGTCCACCTCACTACTTGATCATCCAGTCCACACTTCCTCAATTTAGCTGTGAGGATGCTGTGGGAGACTGTGTCAAATGCTTTGCTGAAGTCAAGGTAGACCACATCCACCGCTCTGCCATCATCCATCCACTGTGTTATTTCCTCATAAAAGGCTAAGAGATTCCAGCAAAGACTAACTGCATTTGAAGAACTTCAACCCTCAGTAAGGAAACTCAAATTTCCCTTTTTCAAACTCCTTTTTTTATTTTAATCTTTTGAGTAATCTCCTTAATTCTGAATTCATAAAATAGTACTCAAGTGCATAAGGCATCTTATACAATGATTCAGCAGCCTCTGAGTGAGAACCTTCAAGCACCTGTATCACATATGGTACTCTCCATCTATAACTGAGAGAAACAAACATAAACTTCCTCAGCCATAGCCTTCTTTATGAGAGACCTGCCTACAGGGAAGGAAAGAAATGGCTTGCAGTGGCATGCACCCCTACTCACCCTGTCCCTTAACAACTAACAAGAGTGCATTTCATGCTTCATGGGGAAAAAGGGATGAAGGTAGGACACACAAGGAAAATCTGGAAAATAATCTTTCACTCAGCTGGCTTTTAGGGCTATTCACTCTGATTTGGGTCCATCCTTCACCACCATATCACCAGGACCTGCCCCCGAGGTCTTTACCACTAAGCTCTGATTTTCTGTTAACTTTTGAAATGCCACAATCACCAATTTTAATGGTAAAGACGAATACTCTCATCAAACACCCAGGGGCAATATAAAGAGCTAAAACTTACCAGAATCAAGGGCTAAAAGAGCTCTTCTCACTTCTACTTGCATTAAGGAGAAAACACCTTCTAATGAGGAATACTCTCCTTTAAATCAGAGTATTTCTTCAAATTAACATTATTGATATACTTATTCTTTACCTATGAGCAGTGTTTGAACTGCTAGTGGGACAAAAGGTTAAATCCAGGAAAAGAAGTACCAGTTAAAATAAATGCTAAAAGCCATATGAAGAAAGAGCACTTATAACTACAACCATCCAGGACACACCCATCAGCTCAAAAGACTTAAATGTCACAAATGAAGGCATATAAATATATATATATCTCCCCTGGAAGAAAGAAAAAAAGGAAAATGTAGACCCAAGAGGGAAAGACTGACTGTTTACACACCTTTCTTCAAAATCAATTCTTTTCAGGCACTAGGGAAAACTGGAGTTGGAGGGTTTTGAAATCAAGTACATAAGCAATTATACTCCAGTGTTTGCTGCAGGCTCAAGGGCCATGACACACACTTTCATGAGAAAGAAATGGTACTATGGGTTCTCTTAGTAAAAAGGACTTTGTATTTCATTTGTCTGAAAGAAACTGATCACAGCTTTAGGATCCCTGTTATCTTGTTATTGTTATTACATCTGGTTAAAGTTTGCCACTTTAAGCATACCTCAATTATAATGCATCATGCGTGCAATTCTCTTCACTGTCACAAGTATTGCAGATGGTTTATTTCCTCTCTATATGTTAGAGAAAGAAGTTAACTCATCGTTCAAATCTGTACTGTTTGGACACAGAATTTTTTTATTTGTTTTACATAGTAAAGCATGAAAATCTGGAGACAATGTTGCGTTTTTATAAAAATCAGGTTCCTCTTAAGCTGAAATTGGTTATCTTAAATAGTTGTATTATATTGACAACCCTGATAATACCACCTCCTTACACAGCCTGACTGTACAACCTGCTTCCAGACGGGCAGCCCTCATATGATCTTGCATTTAAGCAGTAAGTATTATCACTTCTGTCATATTTGCTATAAATAAAATGGAACAATGTCAAAAGATGGTGCTCAACACAGAGACAGGGATGGAATTTTAATGGAGCTCCACAAAACCTGCTCCAAAGTCTGCATTAAAAAAAATAAGAATGTAGATTTTATATAGTGAAGATAAGATATAAAACTGCAGAACTTGAGAATAAAAAAATAAAATAAACCAACAAAACAACCACTCAACAGTGTTCTTAGAAAAAAACGGAAAAATGTTAAAAAATGAGCAAAGGTTTTTTTGTCTGTTTATAGCCCTAAAGATAAAAGGCTCTAGAGAAAAATTAAAACAAGTCCTAATGCCATTATAGTTGTCTTTCAGTAATTAATTTTCTCTGCAGTGACTTGTGTGTGCATTATTTGTCATAGTTATTGCTTGTTTTCTCTATTATGTCAGGCTGCAAGCTTGATTTCATAAATGTTAATAACATTTAGCAGTTAAGCTTTAATTCGGTGTCTAAGATATTTATGTTTTCTCTCCTCAGTTTCTAAAATTTCAGCAATAGCTCAAGATCAGTTTTTTAAAAAATAGAGATAAATCTCCCTCTCAATTAGACATTTAAAAATATATCACAAATTAAAAAAAAAGTTACAGCATGTTTCAAAAACTAACCCTAGGGCAGGATTTTAAAAATCCTCATTCTCTACTTTTGTGTAAGTAAGTTAGTGGCAAGCCTGCCACCAGCTTCATCCAGAGCAGATACAGAGTTTTGATTATGTACACACAGTACACACACAGTACACAATATGCTAGAGATTGGAAGGGACCTCAAAAGATCATCTAGTCCAATCCCCCTGCCGGAGCAGGAACACCTAGATAATGTTAATTTATGATTTATGTCAAGTCATGTTAGTCTGCCTTGCAATGGATTAGAATTTCTTGGGTGAGATGGTTTAGTGTGAGGTGTCCCTGCCCGTGGCAGGGGGGTTGGAACTAGATGATCTTAAGGTCCTTACCAACCCTAACTATTCTATGATTCTATGATTCTAAGAATTGCATAAAGGCAATCACTGGGTATGAAAAGGGAGGCTGTGACAGGGGGACATACCAACTGGTCCAGACCATTTTGATATGGACATGCAACAATGTGTTTGGAAGACAAGCAAGTCATTCTAAAACCCACATGCATTAATGTACACATACACACATGGTGCTGAAGTGATAAGACACCTCCTCTTCAACACAGGAATTCTGCATAGCTAAAGACCAGCAGTTTGTCTACCCCTGCACATTTAAACAGACCTTCGCAGTTGCCTCTTACTGCTGCCAGATGCCAGGGGGCATGCCCTTAAATTAATTCCGAATTAAAACTACAATCACTTACCTCATCCACATTCTCAAAGGCATTGATGATGTCATACGGTAAACAGGATAGAAGATCAATCACAAACCATGTTTTCAGGTAGTTCATCCTTATGAGTTTGGGATCAGAGATAACCTCTCCACCAGGGCCAACAAAGGTTGTATGAAAGTTCAAAACAATGTCAACCAAAAAAATAACATCCACGACACTGTCCAGCACAAGCCAGGCAATGTTGTTCTGTTTGGTTTTGAAGGAGACATTGTATGGAACCATAATTGCTGTGTAGAAGGTTAGAATTAAAATGACCCAGTCCCAAGTGGTCTTAAAAGCACAATAGTGTAGTATAATGTGTGGTGGAGTCTTTGGAGCTTCTTGCTTGTACTGAGGAAGAATATCAGATCCCAGCTGGAGAACCTGTAAAGGACAGAAAAGAAAATGTTACTGATTTCAATTAATATACTCCAATAAGGGGGCTTATGGATTTCTGTAAGGAGCAGCACAAAGATGTGACTGTGTTCGTTGGACATTGCAAGTCAACCCGCTGGTTCTAAATGATCTGATTTATTTAGAGTGTGTAGAGGCAGCTATCACCCGGTGCATGGGAACAACATAGAATCTAAGGAAATTCTTGTAAAAAGGGAGGCTTTTGCATATGGACTGATTGAAAGGAAAACCATCCCAATAGCAAGGGCAGAGGGGTTCCATAAACAGGTTGTGCATACTGACATCCCAGCTTATACTTTGCAGTTATGAATATGTGTATCCATTCACCTTTGGAAGTGTTACAAGACTAGCCCTTCATGAGTGACCTCTTTTTTAAACCACTGTTGAGCCAGAACAATACCATAACAAGGTAAACCAGACTTCAACTTTGCTGGCTGACTTCCTTCTAAAACGAAGCACTGCATGCACAATTTCTGTCTTAACACCCTGGCAATATCATGTTTCCTTCTCATTTTCTTCAAAACATTGTTCCACTTACAAGCTCAGTATCACTAGTGGCTTCTCTTTTATTTCTTGTAATTACTTTTCTTGTTTGCATGCCTATAATCTCCTAGATGCGCACTTTTGTAAAATGTGGAATTGGAAACATTTCATAGAAACCAAGCCAAATTCACTTAAGACATTCCTCCCAGCTAATCTAATTACCTCTTTTCTCAGTTCAAGACAAGAAACAAAAGCACGAAGGAATGCACGTGGTGGTATATTGCACTGACAATTGAAAGATTCATGTGTATTGTGGAACTAATAACACCTTTTACTTTGGGGGATCTCAAGACTGTATGGGATAAAATAAATCATTCCAGCAACTTTAAATCTCATTTCAGCCCTATACCTGTCCTATACTGAAACAGGGACAGTTAGATTGCAAAACACAGTCCCATATATGTAAAAATGATCAAACACAGGATTCTTCCTCAATGAAGAAGACTAATGGCTCTGAATAAACAGCACGACAACTAAGAACATGAAAGTACCACACATACGGATTCTCCCTTAATTCTTTGCAGTCATATTTTTAAGATGAGAAAGCTGTCACTGAGATCAGGTAGTAAAAGTCTGGCTCTATTGAAAATGTGTTCTTCAGAAATCACCAGGGGACAACAACAGCAGCCCCTCCCATTCTGTGTTGGAGGATGTGGCTTCCCACCATGCCTAATCTGTCCCAGTGACAGGCTGTAACCTCATGTGATGCAAACCTGCTTCTGCCTACCTGATCCCACCCTCCATAAAGTCAGTTTTAGCGATCAAGACCTGTAAAGCAAGTTGGTTAAAGTGACATATGGTGTTTAATATTTTCATCAACGACCTGGATGAGGGAACTGAGTGTACCCTCAGCAAGTTCGCTGATGACACTAAACTGGGAGGAGTGGCTGACACACCAGAGGGCTGTTGCCATTCAGCGAGACCTGGACAGGCTGGAGAGTTGGGCGGGGAATAACTTGATGAAATTCAACAAGGGCAAGTGTAGAGTCTTGCATCTGGGGAAGAACAACCCCATGTACCAGTACAGGTTGGGGGCTGACCTGCTGGGCAGTAGTGAAGGGGAAAGGGACCTGGGGGTCCTGGTGGACAGGAGGATGGCCATGAGCCAGCAATGTGCCCTTGTGGCCAAGAAGGCCAATGGCATCCTAGGGTGCATTAGAAAGGGTGTGGTTAGTAGGTCAAGAGAGGTTCTCCTCCCCCTCTACTCTGCCTTGGTGAGGCCACACCTGGAATATTGTGTCCAGTTCTGGGCCCCTCAGTTCAAGGACAGGGACCTGCTGGAGAGAGTCCAGCACAGAGCCACAGATATGATTAAGGGAGTGGAACATCTCCCTTATGAGGAGAGGCTGAGGGAGCTGGGTCTCTTTAGCTTGGAGAAGAGGAGACTGAGGGGTGACCTCATCAATGTTTACAAATATGTAAAGGGTGAGTGTCAGGATGATGGAGCTAGGTTTTTTTCAGTGATGTCCAGTGATAGGACAAGGGGCAATGGGTGTAAACTGGAGCATAGGAGGTTCCATGTGAACATCAGGAAAAATTTCTTTACTGTGAGAGTGACAGAGCATGGGAACAGGTTGCCCAGGGGGGTTGTGGAGTCTCCTACATTGGAGATATCCAAGGCCCGCCTGGACAAGTTCCTGTGTGATGTACTCTAGGTTACCCTGCTCTTGCAGGAGGGTTGGACTAGATGATCTTTTGAGGTCCCTTCCAACCCTTAGGATTCTGTGATTCTGTGACATGATGAAAAACTAACTTATTGTTACATTAGTTAGCAATTTGTTTTCTACAGCGTCAGCTGAATTGCAAAAATTATCCTGTGGCCAGAAAACCACTAGACCCACCACAGAGGCATCAGTGAGAGTGTGGCAAAGACCTCCAGGAGACCATGGCTGTTCCCTTTGCCAACAGCCTCATATGACAACAGCTTCGATGTAACACTAAGCCATGGGTTGAGCTCCAGATGAACAGCAACGCACACTGAGCAGTGTGGTCCCAACGGCACTTGCCAGAGACCCTCATAGATGTCAAACATCTGGTAATATAAAAATATCAACCTTCAGGTGCTCCTTCCCTAGTGACCAGGGCAAGGCTCACTAACAGTGTTCCTACAACCACCAACTGGAAAGGTTTAGCTGGCCACTGAAGCGCACTGAACTTGCTGGTGGATTGATGGGTCCTTCCCTGGAATAAAAGCAATGATCAATACAGTCATTTTTTCACAGCAGCCTTTGTGCCAAAATAATACCCTGCATTTAACACACTGTTTTGGCTTTGACTCATAATCTGGTCATTATTGCCAGTTATGTCTTTGGGCTCATCTGTGGTCAACTTTATTGGCATTATAAATCAGGACTGGGATTTATTCCTCAGTTTCTCCAGACCTATTTGTTTCCTGCCTTGTTCACTGGGGCAGAAGCTGGAAACAGCCTCACTATAGCTGGAATAAAAAGCTACTTAGGGCTCAAGCCAAATGTAATGAACATATGCTTGATAGTTCCCTATGCCTCCGGTGGTGGAGTGCTTAGGAGTACCCATGATACTGTAAAAGCATAATTAGTATTCTTAACATAATTTCATGCTGAGTTTGACATGGTGAGTGGGCAGCAAGTGGCTGTGGAGACCACTGAACTATAATGATTATTTCTTTTATGCTGCATGAATTTTTAATTTTAAATGACTAAAGAATACACAATATCGTGTTAGTCAGCTGCATTCATTAGACTCTCTGAATTATTCTTATTGACAACTAATGAAAATGGCTGATAATAGTTATGGCTGATGAAAGTGGGCAGTACTGCAAGGGATGAACTGTGACAATGCTTCTCCTCAGACACAGGAGTACAGAAAGTGGGGCCTGTACCATGATGGTGTATAACTCCACTCAGTCTGCATTCCTCACAGCACTTTGCCTAGAAAGCAGACTGCAGCTCTAAGCAACTTGTAAGAGAAGACTGCACACTCTTCAAGCAACTTTCTCCCTCCTATTCCTGAGTACAACTTTCTCCCTTACCTGAACTTTTCTTATTGCCCAATCTAAATCCTCCTTACCGTGACTTAATGCCATTACTTTTTCTCTAGCTATAGTGGTCTTGGTGAACAATTTCCTCCCTCATTCTATGTAACACTTTAGACTTATTTGAATAATGTTACCATATCTTTTCCAGTCTTCCCTTTTCTACATTAAACCAATAATGGATGTAACTGGATTTACAGAACACTGAAATGTCATGAATTAGAAAAGCAAGATGTGAGAGTAGCTTCAGCAGTCATCCAAGTTATTGATACAGGGTAATTCAAGGGGAAATACCACACTGCCAAACACCTGAAAACTATGGGTTTCCATTCTGATTTTAATTAGTGCCTTTATTATTGAAGTCCACTAAAGCCATAAAGGGAAGGAAAAAAAACCCAAAGCATTTAAAGTTGCTACTAGTTCTTAGCATCGAACCCAAAACAAACTCTCTGGCATGATGTGTCTAGGGCTGTCATTTTCAGTAAACCATACATTCTGACTATATATTTTGACCCATATGTTTTTCATTACCAATGTACATGAAGATGAATGCAGTACCTCCATTTCATCAGTTAACCTGAAGGCATTCACTTGTTGCACCATCTGCATTGTTAAGGAGATGTTTGCAACCTGCCAAAGAGTTCATTCCATCAGTTTTGAAGAAAAAAGTGATGAGCAAAATATTGCAGGAATGACTTTGCAAGAAAGTTGAGATTAAGGTACATATGTAGTCAGTGTGCCTTGCACAAGGCCACGGACCTAGACAGGGATACTTCAAAAGAGGTTCATCAAACATTTCCCTGGGAGAGTAAGCGACCATCCACAGGGCTCAAAGATGTCAAGTTCTGTTCCATGTCACTGTGAAACAGTTTGTAGAGCAGCACACTGTGCACCCCAAGTTAAGCAACAAGCAGCAAACTGAGAACTGCATCCACAGAAATAGGGCAGTGTAGGTAAAATGACCTATGGAGACTGTTTTCATGACTGAAAGAACATAACCTGTCCCAGAAACATGGGCTTGGCACATAGTGCTGCTTAGGATGAGCAGAAGGGATGCTGAAAAAAAAATCAGGGTTCGGAAATATTTTCCTTTAAAAGTATTTCTTCTTAACGGGTATTAGGGCTTTTTTCCCCATCTCTTCCTGCCTTACAAAAGTAGCAAACTGGTATCTGCCCCACTTACTTCTGCTAACCGGGAGTGCTTGTGCACCACCTCAGCTTTGTTCATTGGCGTTAGCTGCTGCAGTACGCTCCGGCTGTTTGTCAGGGCCCGCGTCAGCCGAGCAAATTTCGTCCAACCTGCAGGGAAGAAGGAAATCCTGTCAGAAGTACTCAGACCTCATTCATTGCTAGTAAATCTCCTTCATGTTTATGGATATTAAGTCTCAGACTTGAATATTTGCTCTAAACGGCTGCACAGAACAGCATCAGACTCCAGGCTTTAAGACTTGCAAAAGAGGAAAAATACCCCTGCTTCAAGGCAACTACAAGTAAATCTTAGTGAAATCAAAATGCTCTGGCTCGTTCTTTCTTCTGCCTTTTGGAGACATTGTGTTAGAGGGATCACATTATGCTTTCAGCCTTCTGGGGCTGAAAGCTAATTCTAAGCCACTGAAGTTAATGCCAAGTTAATTCCCAAGTCTGTAAATCCTGCTGAAGTAAAATCCTCCCCAGCTACAGAAAGGCTCCTGCTGATTCAGGGCCACTGGAGAAGCCCCAAAAGTCTGATCCTAAAGTCTTTACTGTTTCTTACCCCAACTAGATTTCAGGGACAAAAAAAAAAATAATACAACCAAAATCAGCAAAATTCAGGACTGCATCAAGAGCAAAACTTCAGAATTAAAAGAAATAAAATAAAAATCATTAAGACTTTAAAGACAGATTAAGTTCTAGATTTTAAATGGCATCAAGAAATACATTTAGCTGTTAAACTAATGATAAACAGCTGCCTTAATGGTAGCTTGAGACCTACACACTGGGCAGGCCCTAGGGAATTCTTTGTGCAACATTTAGAAAGAGTTTGTTACTGATGGTAGCATCAACCTAGAAATGTGACATCACATCGTTCCTGCTGGGAAAACACTCGAACATGACATCTGGAGTGATGCGTCAATGGATGAGGTAGACCAGCAGTAGCAAAGAAAACACCAGGGGTTTAAACAGTATAGCACCTTGGTGTTAAGCAGGAAAACTGAAAATCCATGTATCCACAGGAAGGAAATGGCTCACCAGGAGCACTGAAGGATAGGCTCAGCACTCAGTTTAGGCAGGTATAACCTGGTATTTTGCTACACAGGTGTGTATAAAATGTCAAACAACTTATGGACAGGAAATGGGTTCAGGAGAAGGCATTACTTTTAACTTGAATGCTGAGTATGTGAAAACTGGGGGAAATGTCACATCTGAGAAATAGAAATGTTGCGTTTCCTGTTAGCTAGGTTTATTTTTAAATGCCTGTTGTCTGGTAGGAGTCACAGACTTGGAAAGTTAAAGGAAGCCCTGCGGTAGATAAAATGAAGAGCATAGAGCAGACAAGACAATAGAACTTCAAGAATAAAATAGTTTACAATTTGGCTTTGCAATTTACCACATATATATCTTGGTCACACAAACGTAAATCCGTTGTTCATCCTTTAATAATCAAAACAGATCTAAATATCATGACCCACAACCAGCTCAGCACAAAGCATTTGTGTCAGGATATTTATATATGACCTCAAAAATGCACATAAAAAATGCACTGGGAAAAGGTTAAAAAAAAAAAAAAAAAGAAGTATTTTATTAACTTTTCACATCTAAATCTTAAATGTGAACTTTGGATATGCCTTATGCTTCTTGAGCTAACAGGGATATCCAATTAGGAACGTGTACTTTCTGTATTTAAACAAGGTCAAGAGAGACTATAGTGATCTGAGTATGAACTATTAATTTGTAGGATAAAAAAAACGTGGCTTTCTTTTTCCTAATTGTCTATGAAACTGTGGCAAAGAGACAGCTTTAAGACAAAAGTCAGAACTGTTCTTAGCCAGTGATTTCAAAGAGTCAACTGAGCATGGTAATAGCACCATGGCAGCTCTGCCTCGACATTTCTCATAACTGCTGGAGGCCACCATGCATCCAGCTACAAACACACTGCATGTCTGTAGCATGCCATGCTTGGCACGCTACAAACACACTGCAAGAGTGAGAGAAAAAGAGCAGCTCTCCTCTGGGAAGCTGGTCACCCACCTCCAGGCCCCGGGCAGGCGCTTTCACACACGTGCACACACTCAGTGCCCTCTTCCCCTGGAAAGACGCTTCCGTGTGGTTCATGGGGATGAATTCAGGCCATTCCCCAAGCTTTCCTTTTTCACCCTGCCCCACAGAGCTGATACAAGATTGACTGAAAAGCACTCAGCAAAGCCAAAACCACCACAGCCAAACTGCTGGATTCAGTCCTGAGCACCTTCATTTGTCACATCCCAGCTTTGTCAGCTACTCCAACGGGAACCTCATGAAGTTCAACAAGAAGTACAAAGTCCTGTTCCTAAGGAGGTACAACTCCATGCACCAGGATGTGCTGAGGGCCATCCAGCTGGAAAGGAACTTGGCAGAAAAGTACCTGAGGATCCTAGTGGACCAGAGTGAACACAAATCAGCAGTATGTCCATGCTAGAAAGAAGGCAAATGGCATCCTTGGCTGCATTAGACAAAGCACTGCCAGCAGGTCAAGTGAGCTGACCCTTCCCATCTACTCAGCACTGGTGAGGCCAGTACTTGGATTGCTGTACTTAGTTTTGGGGTCCCCAGCACAAGAGAGACATGAACATACTAAAGGGAGTCACAAAGGCCCACAAAGATAACTAAGGTACTGGATTGTCTCTCTTATGTGGAAAGACTGGGAGAGCTGGGACTGTTCAGCCTGGAAAAGAAAAGGCTCGGGGTGGGGGACAGATATTAATATATATAAATACCAGGAGGAAAGGTGCAAAGAGGACAGTGTCAGGCTTTTTGGTGCCCAATGACAGGGCCAGAGGCAATGGGAAAAAAACAAAACATGAGGTTCTGTCTGAGCACCAGAAAACAGTTTTACTGTGAGGGTAACTGAGCAGTAGCACAGGCTGCCCAGAGATGATGTGGAGTCTCCATCCCCAAGATACTCAAAAGCTGTACGGACATGGTCCTGGGCAATTGGTCATAGGGGGTCGTGCTTGAGCAAGGGGATTGGACAAGATGACCACAGAGGAAGCTTCCACCCTCAACCATTCTATGATTCTGTGACCTTTTTGATGGCTGATGGTTAATGATTCAATGTTTACTTTATTTTCTGAGATTTAGAGCATGGATTTGTACAGTGATTAGATGAGGATCTGGCAATAATAGGGGATGGCTTCATGCAGTCTCTTGAAATTCTTTCCCACGGTTCTTCACAGACTGAGACCACTCACAAAAATATGGGTTTTAAAAATACCTCTCCTCTTGTAAAAGCAAAACTGGTGAGAAACCACTTGTCTTTGTCTTTGGTAAGAAAAATATTAACTGCAAATACAGAAAGCCTGGGGAAGCTGGGGAAGATGTACTACAAGGAGCTGGAAGAGCAAGACTTATCAAACAACAATTCTTTTGCTGTAAAAATAAAAAGAAAGGAAGAACTATGACTTTTTCAAATACTCTCTTTCTACCTTGAGATCATCAGTGTCATGTGAAAGAAAGAAGTATTCAAGGTTACCACTCTGCTCATCTGGTCTGACCTCTTCTTTTCACAAGGCAAACCATTTCATTGTATTCTTTGTCCACCAAGACCAAAGCTTTGCTTTGTGCTAGAGCAGACCTTTTGCAAAAACCCTTCCAGCCTCATTTACAGACTTCACATTTTCACATTTCTTTGAGCCCTGTGAATGACATGATTCTGGAAACTGGAAGAACGGAATACACTAGCACGGCTTTTTTCTAATTCAGCACAAAGTTGAGCATTATTCTACCTGCTCCAATCTATCCATCTGCAATAGTGTGAAAAAGTACCAAGTTCTTTTGTTTCCTATTACAACTCAAGAGAATTAAAAACATAGCAACAGCAAGTTGCTGGGATATGAGTGGGAAGGTGAAAATGTATACAGGCTTCCTCATGTCTGAAATAATCTGTGTAGAGTACATTCCTCTGTTTCTTGACCTTGTTGTAGACTAGATAAGTTCAGAATTATATTTAAAACCAATGTGTATGTTTAAACAGATAGGCAAAATTTGCATAGCTGCACACTGCTGTCAATGCTTTCTTCAAACGATTCTCCCTTCTTTTCCTCTATAGAAAGAATTGAAAATAATGACAATTTTATCCCATGTATTAGTGACTGCCTGTCCTCATAGATATCATAGATACTTTCTATATGGAAGGAGTTAAGGAGCAGCACAAATAGCAGGTGTAAGAGAGGGAGGAAAACAAGAGGTAAAAGCAACACTTCTGATGCTCTCTTCATCTTATCTGGACTGTGTTTTACTTCCAAGGCACCACTTGAAAAACAATACCTTGAACTTGCGCCATTGCACTCAAATTCTTAGGAAAGGGCAACATCATCAGCTCACACACCAAATCAGGCCAGCAGCTGCTTCTCCTTACAAGAAGTTCAACTGAGTATTTCAGAGGAAGATGTTAACTACCTCAAAGTAAAATTCTGGAATAACATACACATAAAATGATTGTTGTCCCTGGTCCTCCTTAATTACTTCCTGATTCATGGACAAAACCAGAAGTATTTGTGACCCTGTTTTAAAACAAAAACAAAAACCAGAACACCACCTTCATGATCTGCATTCATTCTCATGATTCAAAACAAAGGTCTGGTTTTGAACAAGAGCCTAGCAAAATATTTCCCTGGTCTGATCCCTTATTCAAATTAAAATTCCCACATTCTCAATAAATTGAAGATGAAGGTTTAACAGTTCCATACAGTTATGAAAATAGGATTTGAAGATGGCAAGCATTCTGATAGATGTGAACTAGTCTCTGCCTTGGCCCAGCTGGAACAATACCCTTGCAAGCATGCTTGTTTTTTATTTCCTCCATACATTCTAGTCATAGTTAAATATTTTATATCCACAAGATATTCTGATGCTCTAATTTGGGCTGCCAATTTGACAGCCCTCTGGGGGGCTAACTGAGCTGGGAGTGACTTGGTGGAATACTTCACACAACAGCTGGGCCAAAGGTTTATCCGAAAAGAAAAAAGAGGGAGTACTAAATTATTTTTGCTCCACTAGTGTTTAAGACACCTTCCCTGTACAAACATCAGTAGTTAACAGGCACACCCAATACCTTCAAAGATAACAGCAAATAGTTTCAAATTTAAGTATCTTCAAGACAAAAACCCCTTCAAATTCAATTAGGTGTTGAAAAGTTGCAGTCTCTCTGACTGGATCTGTTTACAGGTCTGAATACAGACTTAGCCACTGAGCTAGCAGCCAGGTTGAAAAAAAAAAATATATATATATATATAATCTCTAGTACATAAACTGCGTTGTTATTTTAAAGCTACGTTAATACATCAGAGTTTATGAAGAGTTTAAAACCTCAAGGTGAGATGTTAATGTTCTTTATAGTGCACTTGCTCTGAAATATCTAGACATGGCTAGTTCCCCCTAATAAGACGTTAGCGTAGCTCTACTGGATTGCAATTAACCTTTTTGTCAAGGTTTGTCTGGTCTTAAAAGGATCAGAAATAATAATGTCTTTTAAATCAGTTTAACAGGGACTATCCAATGTCTTAGACTGCAATGAAAACACTTGGGTTAAGAATTATATTTTGTATGAAAAACAACTGCAGAGGGCAATTACAGTGATGCTCATGTGGATTCCTGCCTGCAGGAGTATAAAGAACACCTCCAGACCATGGAAAGGCTGTTGCTCTCCTCTCACAAGAACAATATGGTTGACATAAAAAAAGTTTAAATAATATATACTCTATGACTAAGCCACAAAAGCAAGGAACTAGCATCACTCAGGCAGTATGGCATTCAATTGATAACATGGATCATCCTTTTGCACAAATAGTTAGCATCTACAAACCTCAACTACTTCTAGATGTTCAGACAGTAAAATCATTACAATAGCTGGCTGTTTGCTCTTTATTGCAGGTAAAGTATGGTTGAAAGAGCTCATTATCTCTTCAAAAATCTTAATCATCCTGGTTTTGCTTTTCTAGAGAGAGAGGAATGAATGGGATTCCTGAATAAATAGACAAATAGTCAAACAAATCTCAAGCACTCCCATGATGCAGTAAAACTATTTATGAACTGAAGAACCACAGAGTCTACTCAAATGTAATTCAAAATAATAGGATAAATTTCCTGATTTGAAATTCCATGTATTGCACTGCCTGATAATGCACTGCACTCTTGGGATAATTTTCACATCTGACCTCCATTCTAGCTCCATGTTGTATTCCCAGTTACCATCCACCCACTGCAAATACTGGGGAGCTCAAAATGGATGAAGAATTAACAGGTACTCTTGGACATACTTACTTATACTTTACCTCTCTGAGCTCAGTTTGTTCTCCTTATAATGAAGCTAATGCTAATGACCTACTTTGCAAGCCATTTTGAGATCTACTGATGTAAAGTGCTAAGACTTATACACCACTAGACTACATTAGGTATATGATGCATTCTTAAATTCAATTCTGACATAGCCATAAATTTACAGTGCTCAACTTCTTAAATTTTTCATTCTGCAACTACAGCTAAACTTCACACACACACATAGGGCCACCAAGGGCTTTTTTCCCACAAGCATACAAGAAAAAAAAAAGGTGCAAATTTGCCACCACATCAAACAAAAAAGACCAAGTTCTACAAATGTCAGTCAACTGCCTTTTAGAAGTTTGTCAGCAAAATGGTACCATTCAATGGTTAAGGAAAAAGGACTACACCAGCCAAACGCTCAGGGTCAAAAGGAAGGCAGCTGCTAGAAAATGAAATGAAAAAGCAGCATGCAACAAAGCACTCAGGGATGGAAAGAAAAACGGAACAAGTAAACACGTGAATAAGAAACTATGGCTTATGAGAATGGACATAGAAAGCTAAAGACATATGGAAAAAGTCCTTCTCTGGCCAGATTTATTACTGTAACAATAAACTTTTTAAAGAACTCCCAGAGTACAACCAAAAGGCTTTCTGCACTCATACACAGAAAGGGCAAACAGGCTGACCCAAACAATTACAGGTTGCTCAGCTTGATCTCAGTGCGAGGCAAAATGAGAGAAAAGTCAATCTGAGTTTCAGTATGTTTAATAAAAAAGAAAAGGAAAGGAACATAATAATGGCTGTCAGCAGAGAATGATATAAAATGCCCCACAATGTTAATTTCATTATTTTATAAGTGTATAAATTTGGTTCAGGAAGACAGCCAAACATCTTGACAGAAAAAGCTGAAAGCTAAATGCAACAGCCAGCTGGAGCTGGAGTGTATGTATGGTGTAAGCCAGAGAGGCATGAGCCAGGGCTCCCTGTACTAGTGCTACCTTGCTGGGGCGGGGCTGGGCTGGGCAGCAGTGTGGACCACCAACTTGATGAAAAACTCAAAAGCTGCCCTGGGTTTGCTCCTGTTGTGGCTGAAACCAGGACAGCTCCCACCTGCAGCCAAGGACTCAACAGCTCCCAAATCAGAACAGCCACAATGCTTACCATATAACATCAGCTCATCCTGGTGCTGCATTTGAACCACCTGAGAGCCACAGGTTGGCCAAATCCTCTTGTATGGTAATCTTCACTGAATTGACACTCGCAACAAAATACTGAGACTATGCAGTTCAGTAAATTACAGGTTAAATGTATGAAGAACTTGCTACCTGGCAGATACCTAACAAGAAGAAGTGGAAAATAGTAAAAAATTTTTACTGAGAGCCTTCTGGACCTTCAGTGGACAAGTCCCCTTCTATTCAGTGCTTTTCTCTATGGTTTGAAAGTCATTATAAAATGACTGATGAAATGCCAAGATGACAGGAAGAATAGAGGAATGTTAATCAGTAGTGAGGGCAGTCAGGCAGGACGATGCGCTTGACAACTCAGCATGTGCCATTAAAACTAGCTTTAAGTGCTAAATCAGGTATCTAGGCAAAGGCAATGCAAATTCTATCTCCAGCATGGAAGGGGGAAATGCAAAGAATAGTTCTGAAAAGAATCCAGAGATCTTAGTACATGAGCAATTCAGCATGTGGTTTGCTTTGGCAAAAAAGCTGCCTACTGCTTGGATATACAACATGTAAGAGGGGCTATACAACAGCTTGGAGAGGCTGAGCAATCAGCAATATTGAGGAGTTAGCTGTGAACCCACCTGCCTACAATACTGGACACAGGAACTGACTGAGAACCTGGAAGGCTGAAATCCATCACACCATGGCTTCATCCTGACTGCTGCCAATGAGCTAGATTAAAGTGCAGCTAAAACGTCTGCAGACCTGCCACCACCAGACCTCCAAATTCAGGCAGGCAGAGGCTTAAGGAGCAAAATTAATTTACTTTATTAATTTACTTTTATCCGACACCTGGGTGGGAGCAATCCCGGGCACAGCTACAGGTTGGGCAAAGAAGAGATTCAGAGCAGCCCTGCGGAGAAAGACTTGGGGGTGTTGGTTGATGAGAAAATGAACATGAGCCGGCTTCAGTGTGTGCTCGCAGCCCAGAAAGCCAACCGTATCCTGGGCTGCATCAAAAGGAGCGTGACCAGGAGGTCGAAGGAGGTGATCCTGCCCCTCTACTCCGCTCTTGTGAGACCTCACCAGGAATATTGTGTGCAGTTCTGGTGTCCTCAACATAAAAAGGACATGGAACTGTTGGAACAAGTCCAGAGGAGGGCCATGAGGATGATCAGGGGACTGGAGCACCTCCCGTATGAAGACAGGCTGAGAAAGTTGGGGCTGTTCAGCCTGGAGAAGAGAAGGCTGCATGGAGACCTCATAGCAGCCTTCCAGTATCTGAAGGGGGCCTATAGGGATGCTGGAGAGGGACTCTTCATTAGGGACTGTAGTGACAAGACAAGGGTAACAGGTTAAAACTTAAACAGGGGAAGTTTAGATTGGATATAAGGAGGAAATTCTTTCCTGTTAGGGTGGTGAGGCACTGGAATAGGTTGCCCAGGGAGGTTGTGAATGCTCCATCCTGGGCAGTGTTCAAGACCAGGTTGGACAAGGCCTTGGGTGATATGGTTTAGTGTGAGGTGCTCCTGCCCGTGGCAGGGGGGTTGGAACTAGATGATCTTAAGATCCTTTCCAACCCTAACTATTCTATGATTCTAAGGTGGAGCAATGACTTGATTAGATGTGTACGTGTCTTAATGGGATTTTTTTAGTTGTTTAGTGGGGAAAAAAAAATGTGTAAGGTGCTACTGCAAGAAGCTGAAGCAAGGTTAATTTAAATATGACACTTTTTAAAAGCCAAAAGTGCAATGAAAAAGTAAGAAAAATATTAAGGAATGTGGTGAGTCCCCAGTCTCTTCAGACTTTTAAGTCAACAGTGGATATTTGTCTGGAGGGGTTGATTTAGTTACAAGTTCATGGGCTCAGCAGAGGAGTACTTCAGTGAAATAGAGATGAGACTCTTAAACTCTCCAGCTCTACTACATTTATGTTCATTTTATATATGGTTTATGAGTGTTCAGCTTTCTACACAGAAAGCATATCCATGTACAGTTACTGCTTTAAGGATCAGTTTCCCATTTAATTCAGTCTCTCACAGGGTTAGATTTTATTTCAATGGAATTTCTTTTTTATCATTCCTCCTACTTTTGGCACTGGAAGACTCTTGACACATGTGCTGGCAAATGACCACTTCTCTTGTCACCCCCCACAAAGTCCTTTTTCAAGACCTAGGTATCTCTAGATGCTGCACTCTAGACCCAGGGGAGAGTGGAAAAAGGAGGTGATTTCCTTTGTGGCTGAAGACACTGGGGGTTGAAACTCTGCAGATCAGAGCAATAGGAAATAGGACCAGAACAAGTGAGCCTCTATAGCACCAAGACCCTTGTTATTACAGCCTTGGAAAAGTGCAATAAAAACATGGTAAAGATATCCAAATTGTGACCTATTAAATTACTGTTATGGATTTCTGTCAAGGTGATGTATTCAACAGGGTACACTGTGCTTCAGCTAAAGGTAGAAACTTCATTTTCATGTTCTAATCCCTCCACATACTTCTTCTATTATCACCAGGATTGATACCACCTCAAGGAAAAAAGTTCCCGTGTGCAACTAGTTATATATGCTTAATAACTTGCACTTATTAAAGATAAAAATGGATCAGAATTATAGGTTTAGTAAGGATTAGCAAGCATAAGTGCATATTTCTGCAACTACTACACTTTTTATAGCCCTGTCACACTCCGAGATAGAGTTGCATCATTACATAGAGTTATATAACCACAGAGAGTTACAGCACTGGGAGCATTACAGCATTGTCCCAGACAGTCTTGATTGTCAAAGTCTGGCTTGATCAAGTGAAAGAAAAAATAAAAAAGCCCGCAAAAAAAACAGAACGAACAAATAAAAGAAAAACAAACAAACATGAAGCAAACCAACAAAAAAAAAACACCAAAAAAACAACAAACCACAGCTTCAGGATACTACTGTGGCATCTCCTGATCCCATCTGTTAACAGCACATGCTTCTGAGTTGTAAAAGCCTCATTAACACATCTTTGCATCCTAATTTAGTATTCACCAGTCCTTCCCAATCACTTCCAGCAGGTGACAAGCATGATCTTTCACGCAAAAGAGACTCAAGATAACCAGTGAGAATCCTAGCAGAAAAAAAAAAACCTTGCAAGTTTACCTCCAGGACAAAATTCTTTCTTTATTGATGACAACAAAAGGAATAAAGCCATTGCACAACTAGGTGAAACTCAGCTATTAGCCAAAATAATGATGGTTTTTTTTTCAATCCTTAAACTTTCAGTTCAATATCATCTACAGCACTCCTGTCTTCAAATGGTGTTAGCATTTGAAGTAGCCCCATTTGCTCTCATAACAGTTAGGGCCCAGAAAAATGGCTTATTTTTTTCTGACAAATAAACTTAAGATTATTACCACTGTGTCTTTGGAGGGATTGAAAGTCTTCAGATGTTTTTAAAAGGCCACTGGGTAAAGACAGAATAAAAGCACAGCAAGCTGATAAAAGCATCCAACTGTGACCCTACAGTGGTACAAACATTAAAAAAGCAGATACTTTGGGATTTATTCTCTGAAAGAAAATACATAATGCACTCTTTCATACACTTGTAATGGTCTTCCATTGCTTGTGTAAAGCATTCAGCCATGACACCTGGGGATCTGGACCTATACCACCACAGGCATATCTATTCAGTACTTATTACTTGGTACTGAATCAAGATCAGGCAAATATTCATATTGTCAAAGAGGAGCAGGAGAAGGAAAGAAAGAGAGCCCAAACAAACAGCACAGCTCCTTCTCTGGAAAATAAGGCATCGTCCCAGTGACCACAAAGTGCAGCCATCATCTCCTGTCAAATCCTCTGCCCCACCACTAATTCTCACACCTCTTCTTCCACACTGCCACCATCCACAGCTCATTCAGTCACCAATTCAAGAGCTGCAACACTACAAACCATAAACCAAGCCAACAGAGAGTGTTCTCCCTACCTCCAGACCTGCACAGCTGCCAGTGGCATCTTTACCCACTTAGTAAAGTGGAGCAAACAAGTCAAGCAGGTGGCTCATGTTTCCTTTCGTTATCATCTTCACTGCTTCTACTGAGACACTAGAGTATTTTTACACTTTTGAATGATTAGACACTTTCCAAGTAATTTTCCATTACAAGGATACAACACTACTTTTTGGTTAGTGTTACACTGCTATACATCACTGGTCTCCCACACATTGCCCAGCGATAATAGATGCCATATAGCTATCAAGAAAACAATAGAGTCAAATCCTTTGTGCCAAACTGACTCTACCCTCTCAGAAACAGGAGTTTTGATCTCTGCCACTATATTTTATTAGAGGCAAACAGTTTTTAAATATCCCTTTTCTCCAGTCTTCCTTTCAGTACAATAAGATTCAACAGCTTTCTGAACTGCAGCAAATTCAGAGTCTCCTGGGTGACCCAGGAAAATTTTTCATTACTTTTACTCCCTCCTGCAAGCAAAGCCCCCTCCTCCCTCTCCTCCTTTGTGACAGCATTAACACACAGCAAACGGTGAGTGCACAGGTAAGCAGAGACACACACCATCTGTCATACTGCCTCACACCTCTCTTAACTTCCCTTGCTTGCACAGGGCTCATCCCTGTGGTGTCAACTGTATTTTTTGTCCTGAGCCTGTAAATAAGCATATTTTTAAGCTCAGTTTAGGAAAAAAATCCCAACTCTCCATTGCAATGAGCTTTGTAGTAAGATAACTATCTTATGTCCTGTTTCCACAAATACAAAGAGCTCCTCAACACTACTGAGCGTCCTTAGCACCAGACCAGGGTTCCCTGTTCCCCAAAACTGCTGTTCCCTTGCAAAGTCTACATGAGATGCTGACCACTTTGCAGCCACTGCAAGCAGATCTGGCAACCCAACCATTTATCTCCAGGAGCAAGGACACACAGACACCCTGCAGTGTAGGTACACCCATTGTTATGATTTAAATACCAAATCCTTGTGCCTTCTGGGAGCATGATATACTGAAGCTTCCCAACAAAGCAACATACCTTCGAACAGTGTAGAATATATTGGTACTGAGAGATTATTGCATAATGACATCAATATTTTATTTCTGTTGAATTTTTTATCTCAAATTTACTGCTCCCATAAGTAATAGACAGTAACTCATCTGCACCATAGTTACTTATGTATTATGTATTGCATAGTCCTGGCAGAATTTCTGAAAAAAATCCTTCATCCTTCTCTTAAAAAAAAACAAAAAAAAAAAAACAAAAAAAAACAACAAACCAAAAAAAACCCAGTTCTTTCAATGACAAATCCCAGAACTCAACAGCAATATTTTACTGGAATGCTTTTTATGAAAGTTTAAAAATTCTCCACTAGACTGTAATGTATATATTTACCAATCGCATAACTCAGAAAGTGGCCCAACAGCTTCTAAGCACATTGTAATGTTATCTGCAGGGACAATGAATTATGCATCTCTCACAGCACTACGTCTGACAAAACAACACTGTGATCCCAGTGCCATGGGATTCCGTAGATCCACCCAGTTGAAATAGAAAGTGTAATACAATACTGCTGTTTTCCCAACCTTGTAGTAAAATGGTGCAAATATTCAAATATCATTACATATATATATATAAAAAATATAAAAGACAAGCTCTAATTTATGCAAAAGCAGAAGAAAAATCTGTTTTGGGGTTTGTAATTATGGAGCCTGTTGGATATCTTGATCAGTGTTAATCAATGCTCCAATCAAAACACCCTTAAGACTGCAATCATATGCCTTAAAGAAATTTAAGAGATGTGTCTGTACTGTAAGCGCTTTTTAACCACACCGTCAAAATTCTCTGGCTGCTGATGACAATATTTTGCAATGTTCATCATTAAGACCTGGCATTTTAACTAATAGTATCCTTCATTGGAGAACAGCAGTACACAAGTTATGCACTTCACAGCTATTGCTCTCTCCTGTAGGAATGTATATTGTTCCTATAATGGATGCCAGATGGATTCTGCTCCTTCTCAACCACAAGACAGTCCCCCAGCACACCCCTGACTCCCCAGGGAAGACAGCCAAGTACATATCTCCCAGGCCAAGAACCCAAAGGAAGGCAAAATTCATCTTTTCTGCATTTGGGAACCACCTTCAGACTGTTTTCCCTCTCCTACTGCAAGCACATGCTCAATGCAACTATGTACTGCAAAAAGTGGGACAGAGCTGGGGAAAGAAGAGGGTCTAGGGGCTGGGTCCATGTGAGATAAATCTTGATCTCCCCAGTTAGCATCAAATAGGAAATCCTACAAAACTATCCTTGCAATGACTGGCTTTTTCCTTGATGAGCTCCCACTAAATACTATATATACTACAGCAAGGAGACAGTTCCATGCTTTCAGACCTCTACAGTTAAAGCATTTCAATTAACTGGCATTTATCCTGAAATATCTAAATTATTTCCAGGCAGAAGAAAGTGAATTAAAGGAACATTTGCAGGTTGCTAACTAAACTGTAGAGGCAGCAAAGCTTATGATGGCTTATGATATCCTATATCAGGGTCTTCTAACTTTACGGGTGATACTCTCTAGACAAAAGAATCTCGTACTTGTTCTTAGCCCAAAGAGAGGCCTTTTATTTTATTTTAAGTCTGCCTTTATAAATCTACTTTTCACTTATCCAAACACATAGAAGAAGTGTTATCTAGACCATAAGAAAATAGTTTAAATCCTGCTTGCATATTAAATAACACCAAGTTTATTCTAAGGAAGACGGTTTTGAGCACACACAGCTCTTGGTGAGAAATTAAGCCTTCTACAAGCACAAAGAGAAATATATAGCAAGGAATAAATTGCTAGAAGGCAGCTTACAAGAGAATATGGGATGTAGATGCTGTAGCATAAATGCCCTTCTTTATGTGAATGTGTACTATTTTACCCAAAGCAATATATATGTGAACTTGACACAAGATACATCTTAAACCAAAGCAGAGGATGCTTCTATATCCCCTCCACCTTTCCCTCCCAGTTCTTTCTTGTAGAAAGCTGCGGGTCTGGCCATGGTTTCTTCAGTGATGAGAGCAAGGTACATCACAACAAACACTATCACCAGCAGCTGCTAAGTAAATCTACAACATCCACCACTACAGAGTCATCATGGCTGACCAGTAATAAAGGACCCGAACAGGCTGTTTCTTTCACAGTTTATCTCCAAGTGTAAGAAAGGAAGGAAATATCAACTGCTCAACACAAAGGAGATGAATTTTTATTGGCTTTTTTTTTTCTGAAAAGAATACCAGTCCCTCAGGAGAAAGGTCTCCCAGGACAACACAGCATCAAAATTACTCAAAACTATGAAATTTTTAGCAAATGCAAATTGTAGAGAAGAAGTAGCGAAATGACAAAGAGACAGTTACAAAGGCTTCTAACTCTGGCAAAATATTACTGGGGAATTCCCACTCATTATGATTTATTATGTTCTATTTTTAAGCAATAATCTAGGAGAGTGGCTTTGAAACTCTGACAGGTCACAAAATACTTCCTGACGGAGATCACAGCATGAAATGTCCCTGTCACAGGACTAAGTGCAAGCATGTGATTTATCATTTACAAAAAAGTAATAGTGTATGTCATATTTACCTTTTGTTGAATCATCTTCAATCGGTTGTTTGAATAAAGTGATATCCTTAAAAGTGCACAAGAACAAAACCACTTTTTCATGCTCATTTCTTATGGGTGCAATTTGCATGTAGAACCAAACTGGGGTTCCTGAAGTAGAGAAAAAAAAAAGACATTGGGCTATGGTGTAGCAGAAACCTTCCCCATCCTGTACACAGAAAACTTCAGTATTTACATGTTATTATAACACACAATTAGTTTAGGATCATACCTTAATATTTCTACAACTTCCAGATCTTTTAATTTTAGCCCCTCAGAGCAAAATAACATATTCCCATTTTTACAGCTTCATTAATCTGATCAATGATAAGTAGAGACACGAAGCTTTATAAATCTCAATTCTGAAATCAAATATATTATTCTTGCCTTCTTGTTCTAGTTTTTCCCCAGCATGCTTCACAAACTTAGTGTCTGCAAGGTAGGAAGGCAAGAAAAAATGGATGGATGGCATCTTTGATTCTTTCCTCACATAACATGAAGCTATCAAATCTGAAACTGATGGAGTATACTGTCAAATACTCCAAATTTGATGCTACTCCATTATTTCAGAGGAATTGAGCTAATCCAGACATAGACTATAATTGTGCTATCAGGACAAATCAGCAGATTCAATTTCCTTTTTGTGGTCATACCCTCCATTGGCCTGCCCAGTGGAGCACTCTCCCAGTGCAGTTATCTCTATTAAGCTTTTGAAATAAATACAGAATATTTTAAAATCCTACCACTCATCAAATAAACAGCCAAAAAATCCCTACTGTGTTGGAGTGGTTAGCATGGCTTTTGGTAAATCCTCACTGTTCACACAGGGCTCCTGCAGGTGCTCAGGAGCTAAAAAGGGTCTTATTTCTTCCTAGGCTGAAATGCACATGGCAGTCCTCTATGTACATGCAGGTCTGCTCTGTAAGGGGTGAAATCCTAAAAGATTTTAAGCATCCTGCTTAGAAACACCCTGTTCACCTGCAGGGGCATAAATGTCAGACAGACTTTCCATCCAGAAAAGCTCCATGCCCATGGCTGTGTCCCCTCCCTCCCAAACTTGCACCTACACACACCTCACTATAAATGCCTTCACAGCTAGTTAATTACCTTTGGGATTTGAGGTGCTTTCAGCCAGTTGACATAATGGCTTTCCTCATAAGCTGCCTCAATGCCAGTCTGAGAGCTGACACATTGAGACAAGCCACTTGCCCACTGTTATCCCATGGGCACCACTGACTCCCCTCAAATCTCTGCTAACACATCATGTCTGGGAACTGTGCCAGGAACTGCAGGATAGATGCCCAGAGAGCAATGAAACCCTTTTGGGCTAGGACTACGGTGGGAAAGGTTAAAATCCACAAGAGTTCATGAAAAAATTCAGCACTGCTGAATTTCAATTAAACCAGTAGCTCACTAGCAGTAAACTGGAAAAGTGGGAGACACGGAGGACCGATTTTTGTGATAATTCCAAAGCCATTATGCTGATTACTTGATTATCTGAATTCCCAGTTGCTAACCTAAGATAAAAGATTCTTTTCATAACTTCTAAAACAGAGCGCTGCAGCTCTCTGGAGTAACAATGTACTTGCAGTTATACCTGGCAACTCATCAGCACCTTTGAAAAGCTCTGAAAGTAAGTAGGCAAAAATAACCTGTAAAACAGCACTGATAAAAATCAAAGATAGAGGCAAGGTGGCTATTGCTGTAGAAGCAGCAATTTAGGGAAAAAGCAGGCAAAAAGCTTTGCTGAGTACTACCCTATATATATTTATTCATATGAATGCATGCCTAACACGGTTGCTGAATAGTTGAGTGGGTAGAGCTTAGGACTATGTAAGAAGGAAAGCAATAAACCAGAAGAAAGTTGTAGTAAACCTTCATGTCTGAACCTGAAACCCACAAGCTTGGTTAAAATGCCAAGGGGGCATGGGAAGTCAGCAGTCATATGGATGTTTCTGGAGTGCTTACAGATCATCTCTGTGACAAAGCAAAGAAGGTTGGGAAAGCAACCTGAAAATCTCAAGATCTCCTCCTGCCTAAAGCATAAGCCAATGGGTAAAGAAAAAAAAAGGTTGTGCCACATCATCAAAAATACACAAGCACCTCTTGTTTGGTGGGTGGGAGGGTACTTGGAGAGCACTGAAACCTCCAGGAAGGGTCTCTGCCAGTGATAAACCCAAGCCCTTCCACGGAGTAACTATCTATGCTTTGCAGAAGTATATTCATAGCAACAGATAACTATTCTTTATTTCTCTATCTGCTCCGATATCCAGCCTGGAGGATAAGAATGCAGTTTCTTGAAGGACCTTCCACAAGGCTCAGAGTATGATAAATGGAAGCAAACCCTGGGCAAACCAGCTACAGAACTAGAGCCAAAAGGTGAGCCTATTAGCATTAGCAATAGGTTGAAGTTCTGTGTTTCGGGTTATAGAGAAGAAAGCTGGCAACAGATGTTATAGATGGGAACTGGCTCAAGCCTGAAAAGATATATGAGTAATTTTCCATAAAGTCCTTCTGTAATCCTGCATAACTTAAGGAAAGTATAGGTTTGGAGAGCTGGGCAAAGGTGAAGATTTTATTAAGGCAACAGCAGCTTAATAAATCTCTGAAGCATCATCAAGCTCCAGCAGACAATTCACAACCCAAAGCAAAAAGCTTGTTGCAGAAAAGTCACCAAGAGAAGGCTTTCCTCACTTTATACTTAAATAAAATAAAAAGGAAATTACTTCAGGACTGGCCCATGCTAGAGCAGCAGCTGCCAGCCCAGTTAATAAGGGAAGACAGAGTCAGGGAGAGCACTGGATCTCTGGGATCCTCTTTGGAAATCACACAGACACAGGGCATGTCAGTGACCACCACCTGCAAAGATACTCAACATGAATCTGTCCTGGGAAATTCCCCTAATGTGAGAGGCCGTCCAGGTGACCTGCACAGGAAACAGGCAGAGAAGCAGAAAATGTAGAGACATACACATCCATATGCTGAGGAACCAAAAAAGAGGTCATTTGGAGGGCTCTCCTGGGCACCTGCAGAAACAGCTAGACTTCAGAGCTGCTCTCACTTCTCTTTTTTAACTAAAGTATTCGCTAAAATGCTTTGAAGCATGCAGAATTAGAGAAATCTAAAGGCATTTCCTACTGTTTAATTCACAGACAGGAAGATTTAGTCTAAAAGGGTTAAGTGGAAATAAAGCATAATGCATGCAATTTGTTTCAAGAAGACGAGGTATCCAGGATGCTCTCTTCAATGTCATGAAAGGTTTATTTGAGTTTGCAGTGAAATGCGGCAGTCGGGCACAGTTAGCTCTTTCCTGAGGCACACCATTAACTTCCCTCAGCCACAGCACGTGGTGGAAATCTCACCAAAGCAAGGTGCTCCATGCTAGCACCCAGTGGGGGGAACATGGCCTCAGCTACTGCCCTCCAGACAGCTAAACCAGCGGCAAAGCTCCCAAGCCCCACCGGACCTGCACCCTGTACTGGGCAATGAAAGCCACGCTGAAGAAAACACTTCCATCAAGACAGGGCTTGTCTTGTCTTTGACACGGCCAGTGACCCAGTCAGCTAGACTCAATTTGCTCAGGGTAGAGGAACTAGCTTTTCTGGAGCATGCTTCATCTGATGGGTATAGGTTTTTCTCTTGAGAAGATGGCCTGTGCTAGTGGAGGATGCTGCTCACCTCCACTGACAACAGCAGGCATTTCAACCACCAGCCTGGGGGAGATATCAACACTGCATAAGCCCAGTGTGAGACCACACAACAGTGTGGGTTTTACTTAGTATGTGCTATAACATTGATAAAGCAGAAGTAGTACTACCCACATACATGGCAGGAGAGAAAATGTACTGCAGTGACTCCTGGTTAAGACAGAACAGAAAATCTTTTCTGGTGCTGGCAACCTCCTGTAAACCCAGTGCCACCAAGAGGAAGGGACTTAGGTCATACATCTCATTAAGTTACAAAATTCCTTGACTATTTAATTAATTCCTGCATTACGCACCAAATTTAGTATTCTCACCATAGGTCATAAATGTTGGTTTACACATCACAGAGGCATCTCAACAATGTTGGGAGCATCCACACATGCAATCGGATTCTGGGTTTGCACTTGAGGAGAGATGGGGGTGTTCCCTGAAGGATGTGGGGGAACCTCATTCAAGATTTCTTTTCACTTAATCCAGTCAGTTTCCATTCAGTAAAACAATCCTCAAAACTAAATATATTTTGTGAAGGAGTCAGACTAGAGATAGCAGGGAACCACTACTATTCTTGGCAACCTGAACACTTCTGAAAAAAAGCTCTCTTCTTGAGCTGTGGCAACCAAAACACCCATTTCTTCTCCAAATCTTCCCTGAAATTACCCATATATCAAAATGAAGTTTAATTTAATATATTATATACTTTAAATATGCTTTATCACACCCAACACCGTACACGAATATATACGTACTGTTTTTCTTGTAGAGGAGAATTTCAAAGCAGTTTGACTCATAGTTGTCAAAAGTCTGTCTGACTTTTTCAATGGTCTTCTTGTCAGTGAGTTCACCATACATAAAACTGAAAAAGAAAAAAGGTTTTTCTTTTTTCTAGACAAGCAACAACTTTGTTACAGTCACCTTAAAACAGCAAAAGGATTAGAGATGTTATTAACTATAATTTAGCAAAGTTTAACTATGATTTACAGTTCATTTAAATATTTAGATGTCACAAGGAAACCCACAATAGCGAGTAACCATGACCACCTTTTTACTGTAAATGACAACAAATAATTCGATTGCAATGTTTCATTAAATGCTTTTCTGAGCATATCTTTAAGGATACATGGTTATAAAAAGAGCTGATAACCTATAATGCTACAACTGCAGGCCATGAGAATATTGCTGTCAAAACAGAGAAAACGGAACAAAACCTCTAAAACCTCCCAGATTTTGTTCAATCCTCTAGAAAAGGCTTCTGGAGGTGGAATGGATGCTACTGCAGGTTAAGGCTGTTAGTTGAATCAATGACTACAAACCTAATCTTGTCAAGATGCATCTGGGACAGTAAGATAATCAAAAACCTTTTACTAAATACCGATTTCAAAGGTAGGATTTAACCAGTAAGACATAATGATTGTAATGCTCTGAAAACTCAGCATGGAAAGAAACTGTATGAGTTGTCTCAGTGTAGCTATATCTGCACTACTACCAAACATAACCAATTCACTCTCATTTTCCTTATTGTATAATGCATTTCTTCAATATTTCAGTAAAAATATGGAAAACATTAAAATGCTTTTGGAGATTTATCCCCGTCCAGGCTGAGAATACAAAGATGTAATTTTAACTCTGCTATGTCTTCCCACTTGACTATCTCATCTCCACATTCTTTTCCAGGTCAGACTTTCAGGTGGTGTAAGCAAACCCAACCCCCTGACCTTCCTTTTGAAAGCTTCTGCAAGGAAACAGTGAGGCTTTCATTGTTATTCTTCCCTGGATTAAAAATAAGTGAAGACTGCTCTGTGCAAATTCCCAATTACAGAACTGAAGGAAAATGGAACATGGGGTAAAAGCTTTCAGACACTTGGATGAATACACTTTTAATTGATCAGGCTTTTTTTTTTTTTTTTTCATTTTCTTTGTTCCCAAACAGTTTGAGCTTCAGCTGAACCTACAACAGACAACCCTGGAGTATGAAAGAGAAAAGCTATCAGTGCCTCTGTGGTTTCAATGCAGCTTCTCTTTTATTGATCAACAGACCTCCAAAGGTTCAATAAACATTTATTTTATGTCTACTGTTCTGAAATAAACAATAAAACAGCATAGTGGTTAGTGACTTGGCAAGCATTAAAACACTCAATGAAGGCCAGACCATGAATCTTTTCTTTATACAGCCAACCAAGGGAGGCAATGGGGTTGCTCCCAGAATAAGGTGCTCCCCAGCATGGGTGATGAAGGCAGTGGCTCTGACATTTGGATGTCACTTCAGCTGCTTCTTTTCTGGTAACACAGGGAGAGCTATTGATAAGTGACATGTTGTAAATGTTACCTTTGGGACAGCACTATAATGGAGATGCCATTACTACAGCAATTGATGTCAGGAAATGGTTTTACCCAGAGCACAGGTTTTCATTAAGGTACTGCTTATCATCAACATACATGACCGTCTTTAGGAAAAGCAAAACACAACCTACTGCTCATTTTTTAAGACCTGTCTTTCTTTCCTGAGGTCAGCTGATCATCTTTTATACATTTATACATGAGGTGAACAAAAAGAGTCTGTTTGGTCTTGGGTTTTTCAATCTATGCCTTTTTTAATGCACCAATGAGGTAAAGAAGATTGTTCTGTCGGCAAGGTGAAATTAAGACCTGGTAGTTTTCACACAGCCTGTTGTGCAATTGAATTCTCTTTTTTGTTTTGTTAAGATTTAAAACAATGTCTCTCTTAGTCCTGAAGGAAAAAAATCACATGAATTTGTTGAAGTGCTTGACTTTTACATGGCTTAAAATACAGAAAGTCACCATTAATTAGTGCTAAGATGACAAATGATACTCGGTATTCTGAGTAGTGGAAAATACTCGTTAGCATTGCTGAATACGATCAACTTTATGTTTTAAAGGCTATATTCTCACATATAAAGAGACATTTTAAAGGCCTGTGGGATAATAAAAACATTTTTCAGAAGGCAATTTTTAATAGCACCAAAGAAACCTCAAAGCTACTCACTGTACAAGTTATGTAAGACCTTTGCTTATCACAGGTTTAACTTCATTTAGTCTGTCCTATTTTATACACATGAAGGAACTCCTACTTCTTCAGTCAATCATTCTTTTTCTGCTTCGTGTTTTCTGTTATGTAGTGATTGTCAAGTGCCTTCAGTGCAAACTGTACAAGACGTAAATATCAAACCCACTCTGCTACTGGGAATCTTACTACCTAGAAAACACATATCAAAGAGAAACAAGACTTACTGAAATACTCAGAGAAAGGCACAATCTTAGATAATTTTGCCAGCTCTGAAAGAGACCATTTGTCATTTAAGAAGCATGGGATCCCACCTCCCTTTGAAAGCATCCTTTGGCACAGAAAAAACACATCTGAAGCTTTGCATTGTGCTCTTCCGTCCTTTGTCAGGATTCACAGCAATGGCGTAAGAACAGCTCCAGATCTACAGTGCATGCCAAGGTGGTATTTAACAGCATTTGTGAGAAATTATCCAGGATATGGGACAGGTGAAGCACAAAGTCTACATCCAATTTACAGCTCCCTTCATCCAGAAGCACTGGATGAAAAGGCATCAGTTACAAATACAGATACATGTCAACTTCAAAGCTCTGCAAGCTACAGAGCAGCTCCCTGGGTCCCACTGGCACCATCAGCAAGGTTTCTTTGCACAGCTTTGGCAGTGCAAGGAACCCTTCTCTCACACACACAACTCAGGTCAAGGAGTGATATCTGAGTATTAAACCAAACTTTTTTTAAAGTCCATCACGCTGTACCCACCACGCAAAATCCCATTTCTTGAATGCTTTGGGAATTTTGCCATTGGCTTCAGTGGAGACAGAATTTTTCTCACAGACTTTTTTTAATCCCACTTGTAATGGCAGTAAATCAAAACAAAGGAGAACAGAGATGTGGAGTGGAGCACTGCAAGCGCTTCAGTTGAAACACTATCTGTAAACAACCACTTCAGCAAGGAGATCCAATTCCATCCTCCTGTACAGCTGGAAGGCAACACGCAAACAGGGCCTACACGCAGGTTTCCTCTTTGAAAACAAAACCAGCAATCAGCTGTCTCCAGCCCAGAACCAGGCTTTCAGGGGCAGGGAAGGGTAAGCAAAGCAAAGCCTGGAGCAAAAGCCAAGTGTAAAATGCCAGGGTAGGTTACTAACCAGCCACTCAAGGGGTGCCTGCTCTTCCAAAGGCTACATGAGAATAGAGCTTAACTGATAAGCAACAATATTTAGAAAACAACATTTAGAAAAACAATATTTAGAAAAATATTTAGAAAAAAATATTTAGAAAAACTAGATTTTAATGTTTTATAGCTGTTAATTCTTTCAAGGTATTTATCAAGACATACATTGTCATGAGTGTGGGCAACTGGGCATGAAACAAGCGGTTTTCTTGCATGCTGACTGATCTATTGGTGCACCTTCAGGCAGGGCGGGCGGGAGAGGGTTTCAAGGTCAACTGAATGTTAGAGATGTCAGAACTGCAAATGCCCTGATCCTCCAGAACTGTCAGCTTACCTTCACTAGTAAACAAGTCCTTCCACCTAAAAATCCTGTGCATTTTAGCACTCCCTTATACCAATTATTCTATGTATCAGCTCCAGCTACAGATGCAACTTTGGATACCACATGCACCCAGGAAGAACAACACACGGTGATTCCCATCACACATTATCCACGTGGCCTGACCCCTGGATATAGTGCCTGTGAAACTAGGAAGACTGGCATTTGTACCGAGGTATTTCTGAGTGATTTTCCTGCCAATGGGCACATTATTGCTGATTAAAATTCACATCACAGAATCACAGAATTGGTTTGTAAGCGACCTTAAAACTCCTCCAGTTCCAATCCCCCTGCCACAGGCAGGGACATCTTCCTCTAGACCAGGTTGCCCAAAGCCCCATCCAACCTGGCCTTGAACACTGCCAGGGATGGGGCAGCCACAGGTTCTCTGGGCAACCTGTGCCAGGGCCTCACCACCCTCATGGTAAAGAATTTCTTCCCACTATCTAATCTAAATCTACCTCTTTGAGCTTAAAGCCATTCCCCCCTTGTCCTGTCACTACAGGACCTTGTCAAAAGTCCCTCCCCAGATTTCTTCTTGACCTCTTCAGGTACTGGAAGCTGCTCTAAGGTCTCCTCAGAGCCTTCTCTTCTCCAGCCTGCACAAGCCCAACTCTCTCAGCCTCTCTCCATAGCAGAGGTGCTCCAGCCCTCTGATCATCTTCAGGGCCTCTTCTGGACTCACTCCAAATGGTCCTTGTCCTTCTTATGTTGGGTGTCCCAGAGCTGAACCACACACCTTGGTGTCACCAGCAAACTTGCTGAGGGTGCACTCAATACCACTGTCTATGTTGCCAACAAAGATGTTAAACATCACCTGTCCTAATACTGATACCTGAGGAATGCCACTTGTTGGTGATGAGAATACTGCAAAATCAAAGGGATGATCAGCCCATGACAGGACTAATTCATTGTCTGAGCTGAAACAAAAGAATCACTCATACCTCCAGTGTCTTCTGTTTATCCACCTCTCCCTGTGATCAGTATCAGCCAAGACCACCTGAAGCTGAATATAATGATGACATATGAGCAGCCAATGTAGGGTATGGGGTGGAACAGACAGAAAGAAGATATAATGAATACTCTCTGGACTACCCAGGAGAAAATACTGGATGAAACTGATTTGAAGGCACTGTATCTTATAGACAGGGGCAAACAGACCAAATATTGCAAAATTTATAAATTGTCCTTGATCACACTCATGATCAGTAACAATAATGACTCAAATCAGGGGCTAGACAGACTTGCATTGTTTGTATGTAGAGAATGAAGATTAAGGGGAAAAAAACAAACACACACACACACACACCCCAAAAAAGGAAAAACAACCACAAAAAAAAATTAAAAAAAAAATCTCTGCTACAAATTCCATTTTCCATAATAATTCCCACTTGGATTTGCATCTGTATGATTCACCTGTATGATTTACTTAATACACCATCAAAACAGGATCCTTACAAATGGTAACTAAAGTCCATCACATTCACAAAAAGCACTCAGATACAGTAAACTTTTTGATCCTCTCAGTATTTGAGGCACGAGGCACAGGGGAATCATTATCAGAAAGGTATTGCTAAACCTTTACTTCCTCAGTATTTTCCTACATTTCTGTTCTATATTTTTAATTATCTGTAATGTGCACAGACTATAAAAGTGATGGCTCATAGCAAACCTACATAGTCCAGTATTTAAGACAGCAAAGAGGAAAGCATGTATTTATATCCAGCACAGCTGCGATAAGGCTGTTTCTTTCAGACCCACTAAGTATATCAACTCTATTGGTACTCTGTGAATGAACATTTCATTTCAGTGGCATGTTCCCATCTCTTCTCCATTACCCGTTAGAGGATACCTGGCTGCACAGAGCAATCCTGGACTCGCAAGGCTTCCTCCCCTTCCCAGCAGATGAGAGCAGTGACCACACATCAGCACTTGTTGCTTTTTGGAGTCAGCAATGACTGACCTCCAAGGACAGGCTCACTGCCTGTCCTGCTCCTGCCAGCTGAAGCATCAGCCCATGATCAGTGTCTGGCAGCACCTATCTCCCAAAAGCCATCTCTGTAGGTAGGCAGCTCCCTCCTTCCAGTGCCCTGGGGTTGGTTGCTCCCTGAATAAAGGGAAAACCTAAACAAATGTGTATCTCAGCCATTCCTTATTGCCTCTGTCCCCGTTCACTTTGCTCATACATACGCATTAGGGATTTAGTCCTTCCCCAAACCATCTCCTTTTAAAGGATACAGCAGACAAGGCACAGATGCATGTCTAACCATAAATCATAGCTGTCCGCTCCTGAGAGACCACGAACAAAAGGAAAAAGTCATAAGGTTGCAATGCGTAGAGTAGATATATCATCAGCTTAATCACTCTCTTGGGAATAAAGATGCAGTTTGCACACTACTGTGCTCTCTGTGTGTGAAATAACAGGAACTAACATGGGCTACAGAATAGCCCAGTACATCCTAGCATGACAGCAGGAGAATTAAAATAATAAAAAAAAAGTAAACAAAGCCTTTGAAATATATTACCTAAAACCCCACTTTCTTTATTGGATCATTAGCTACAGCACATTTGTACTGATACTAGCCAGGATAAATTTCAAAGTGCTTTACCATGTCATGGATAAGTTTCTGGTTTCATTCATTTAAAGCCTGTTTCAATACTTTCATTTCTACAAAACAACTCTTTTCTTATATCAATAACTTTTGCAAAACCTCATTGTTCTTCTCAGAAGATTACAGTTTTTAAAGTGCATCGAGTGGCAAAAAACAGACAGCTGGCATACCTGCAAGTGCTGCTCTTCTGCATGACGTCAGCTCGATGATACCCAGAAAGTTTACAAAACCCGTCATTACTATAAACTACAGGCCAGTCCACAATCTGGGCATTTCCCAACAAAAAGCTGGATTCTGCAAAGAGAAAGAGAAAAGGAGACAAAGGGCAGATGTCAGTGGCAAAGTGCAATTAAATCCATGTGTTATACAGCAGATGCAGATTTATTCATGACGGCAACTTATAGCGTGAAATTTCAGAGGGAAGTGAAATTAAAATAGGCATCAGAAAAGAAACTGTGATGTAACAGGGTAACTTAGTAACAAAAGTAGCTTCTTGCACACCAAAATACTGATATAAGTAGCAACACTTTAACAATTTAGAAATTTAACAATTTATTCAAAGCATCTGGGCAAGGTGTCATGTTTGGTTTTCATTTTATATTTAATTGTTTATATATTTATATGGTATTCATATTTTATATGTATCTTGAAATCAACTTTAAATTAACTTGTAAAATGAGTTTAAAATTATGAATTTTATTTGTGCCCAACACTGATGATAACTCTTGCTTCAAGTAAATTTTTCCTGCTGGTAGGTCTGTCTGTTTTGCAGGACACAGGCAGCGTATCTGAATGAGGGACAGACAGCACCAGGAGCCACTGGGGAGGGGTGAGATGTTCCGATGTTCCCACTGCATCTTGTGGCACACCGCAAGCCACATCATGCCTGTGAGTGCAAGTATCAAGTGACCCACATGGAAATTCAGCATGATTGGGGAAGTAATGAGTGCCAAAGGGACTTAAATGTTGAAATAGCACAAAACAGGTACTGAATTTCAGTGGTGGTCTACTAAAAATGCACATAGGTGGATTTGGCTCATCCTAGTAACATGTATCCAGAGCTGTAATTACAAAATATGGGCAGGAAGTACTTCTAGGAGGCTGAAATCAGGCTTAAATATCGTTTCAGTCATTTGTTCTTTCAGTCAGTGCCTACAGTTTATACGCACGGACTGGCACCAACACATTATGAGTTACTCTTAAAATAGTTTTATTCACTAGTTCGGAAAGATTCTTCCATCCCTGCTTTTAGCAAGGCATTTTCAAAGAAGAAAATACCCATTTTTCTTAAACACAATGTTGTAGGATGTTATGTGCATTGAGACTGTAAACATCCCTAATTTTGTTTCAGAAATAATATTCTCACTTAAATAGAGGTTCTCAAATTGTAGTCTGTGATGATCTTCAGCGTTTTCTTTATTTTTACTGTGAGTTTGCAATTTAGTTTTGACTGCAGGTATGGAACTAACTAGCCCCATTCATTGATGCTAAGAAGCTTTTAAAAAATATCTATTAACAATCACCACTGTATAGAAATTATAGGAAATGTTCTTTTCAGCAGTTCTTGGTGGAGGAAGGAGGAGGAAATTAAGGAGATGTTGTACAAATTTTCCACATAACAGCCAAAGCATGGTTATGCCAATTACTTACAGATATATACTCAGGTGCATACATTCATTTTCACGTGAAAGTGACACAGTTTTTAAATGAGCTACACATGCCCCTCTTGCACGTATTTATAACCATGACTGGATTTTACATTATGGTAACATTATACTGTAGAACAAGGAAAGTGTACCAAAAAACCCAGTATGTCTTTCTTTTTTCTTTATAAGCATGAATTTGGAAAAAAAAAATAATAATCTGGAGATTATTGGATTTTCTGTAGAAGAGCAGATCAAAAAATATTTAGAAGCCAAATGATGTGAGTAACAGAAGTTGAGATTTTGTGAAATCTAACCCCTTTATGCCCAAAGAATTTATCTGAATCCATCACAAATATTCTTAAGCCTAAATGCCAACTTAAAAAATTCACTTTTCTACCTGAAGGAAGATGCCCTCACTACAGGCTGCAGCAGACACAGAGTAAAGCCTGAGCATTACATTAAGATCTTCCTGTCTTTCTGCAGCCCTTTCTGCAGCAGGGACTCAGCCCAGCTTTCCTCAGCACAGGGCAGATAATAACACAGGGAACTTCCCAAGCCCTGGAAACCAAAGGGTTCCCATTGTATTGATGTTAACCCAATCTTGCATCTTCTCCAATTTGGGAGGCACCACCAGCCCCCAAATCCACTGGGCTCCCCTCACGGCGGCCACCCTACCACAGCTGCACCCCAGCAGCTGGAGAGGATGGGAGCATAAACAATTCTTAATTTCCTACCCCAAAGGGAAACAACCAATATTACAAGTCCTCTGGTTAGATTTGAAAAGAGATTTATTTGCAGGATTATCTCTCACCAAAGTTTTGCTTGCATATTCCAATATAATTTGCACAACCAGGGCAGTGAGAGACTGTAATACTAAACTCACTCGTGGATGCTGGGCACATCTGGGTGTTCCCCAGAGGACCACAGTCCAAAAGCAAATAATCCTGCTTTGAAGCCTCCCCAACCAACAGACGTAATCTTGATTGTGTATTCCCACCACGTAACTGTTCCAGGACACAGAGTACACAGAGGATGATCTGTCGCAGCCAGCAACCAACAAGATGACATACCACACTTAAAGGTTGCCTTCTATTCTTTACACCTGAGGGTCTCAAAATACTTGATAAGGTATGCATTCACTAAACTGATCAAATCTACCAGAAACTTGGGAGGGAACAAAATGTAAAGCCAAACTATGGATTTTTAAAAAATGAAAAAAAATAGACACTAGAAGTATCTGTGGTATTTGTAAGGTTAGATCAGATATATATAGTACATGTGCTAGAAATCTGATGAGATCTTAGCATATGTTTTCTTTTGTCCCCATGAATTTTTCTTTGTTTCACTGACATTTTTTACCCTTGTCTCCTAAGCAAGTAACGCTTATTCATCCCTACTCAGCATGTGAATATGTATGTGTGTGTCCTATTCCAACCAAAGAAAAATCTTGAATGAATGTTTGCATCTTGCTAGAGACAAATGAATATAACTGTGGGAAAAAAGCCATAAGAATCCATGTTTCATTAATGCCACTGCTCAGTGAGCAGCTTGATAAAATTCAAGGAAGAACGAGTCAGCATCGGAACCTTGAGTTTTATTGTGTACCAAAGTCCCAGCATTCACAGGACTCCATGCTTACCGTACATTTTATCAAAAGTCATGTTATTTTCTCCAACCAAAACACATCAATTCTTCCCTATTTCTACAATTTATCCAGATCAAAACTCCAGGCAGATTTAACTCTACATCAGACAGACCACACCCAGTTGTAAACAACCAAACTGTATTCGGTGACAGGACACCTTGAGAAAACCTCTATTTTTTAGCCAAGTGCAAAGGGACATGAAGGAGTTTTTGCTTTGAATCCTCTGCTGTGACTCCTTGTATATTCTCTAACATGTCTCCATTTTGGGCCTAACCTTGACAAAGAGAGACTCTGTAGTAGACAATACCACCTCAGGGTTTCTAGGAGTTTTACGTACTTGGAGAAGAGACTGTTTTATATCGTTTCATCACCACTAACTACTCATGAAAGTCCATTTCTGCAGTTGCTTCCCTTAAGGTTCAGTATTGATAGACAGTCCTGGACTAAATCCATCTGCATGCCTGACTTCCATATTTCTACAACTCAGTTACATGGTTTCCTCACTAAGAAAAACCAATCACAGTTGAGTCTTCAGTTAAAACTTCCATCCGTCTGATTATATCAAATTCCACTCTGTTCAATTCGCAGCTGGCTGCTTAAACCTCCTGTAAGAGGAAAGGACTGGGAAAAAACACATTTTATCTCCATCTTCAGTTGTCATAGGGTGGCTTAACATCAAAGAAGAGGAGTCTGCTCCCTTCCAAACACAACTGGCTGCATGTTCTTCCTTTGCTAGCAGCTCCAAAACAAGGGCCGTCAGCCAAGGGCACACAGATGTCCCCCGGTGCACTGCTGTGATGACTCTGTGGTGAAGTCCCATAGTAGCCTCTTGGTACAAGCCAGGTCTTCATTCAAGTAGCCCAGGTATAGTAAAAGGCAAGTGTGCTACAGACCTGCCTACAGACTGCCAACTGACTTGCTTCTTCCTGAGATACACTGAGACTCACTGAACACCCACACCATGGCTATTCACCCAATGGCAGCCCAAGGACATGCCCCACAGACATTGCTGCAGGCAAGCACTTGGTGCACCTCCATCATCAGATCCCAGGTTCACTCCTCATCCTCACCATCCTCTGATAGCCCACACCCCACATCAGTTAGTTCATACCAAATAGCTTTGGAGTGAGCCAAAGGACCTTTACACAGTCTTCTCTAAAGCATGGGCATGAGCCCTGCAATGCCGTATGCCAAGGATGCTCCACACAGAGCAGATGTCTTCTGCAAGACAGACCCAGGCTCAGGCCCCCTTCAAGGGAGAGCCAGGCTCACCGAGCCTGCTCTAGTTTTCAACAGATAAGAATAGTGTTTTGTGCCTTCTTCAGGAGAGAGCCAAAAAAAGTATGGAAACTGCAGAGTGATAAGCATAGGAAGAACACTGGCACTGGGATGCCCAAAGCTGTTTTCCAGTTGGATTTGATACACAAGAGCTATATTCCACAAACCATTTTTTTAAAAGAATATGCTATATTGGAGGTATTCTGAAGTTTAAGTATTTCTTAGAAGAATTTAGCTACCAGTAACTGGAAAACATTGAATTCAGCAGCTACCATGTGGCAATATCTTATATTCTGAAAACATTAACATGCAGCTAGTTTCAAACTTGCATGATGATTAGCCTGAAACATCTGGTAATGCATTCATCCTTGCTTAGATTTCCCTGATGCCCTGAAAATGCATTTCCACTTCCCATTTCCTTAGAGATAAAAGTCAATTTTTATTATTTCTAAACTTGTCTTGATGTCATTGCCTCCACCAACCATTTTCTCCACCCATCCCCCTTTCTGATATATTGTAGAGAGCCCAAATCACAAATCTGTATGTTGTCTAGAGTTCTTCGACTAAATGCATTTAAACACCAGGGTCTGCCTATAAGAGTATGGGGAAGCAGGGTTCAGCCAGCAGAGTGGCCTGTCTCAGAGTTGCTAGATTTCGCTTAGGAAGTCAGCAGGCTTTTTATTAGTTAAAATATTTGCAAGGTTTAATACTGATGACAAGGAATTATTAGAGGCATGCAGTTAGCAAAATTTCAGGTTGGAAAACACAGCTGAGGAAAACAAATCGTATATTTGCTGTTGCTGCACCTTTACTTTGTAAAAAGGCTTTTTGTATAAAGGCAGCCTATGCTGTAGAACAGCAAGCCTTTAATCTTACTTTGCCTTGCAGTAGCTAATACTCAACACAGTGCTGAGCCTTGTTTTGTTTAAAGAAAAAAAAAAAAAAAGACCACAGTGTGCAAGCAGTATTTTTAACCAACAAAATGCCCAAAGCAGTGTAAAATTCATGTTATGTAATCACAGGAGAGCAAGAACAGCTAAATCAGTCCAGGATATATGCTTAGCCAAGTGAGAAATGTTGTCTCTAATCATCTCTTCTCCAGAAAGCTTGGGTACCACTTGTAACAAAAATTGTTTAAATCACTGTTTTGAGTTCCATCTCATGCCAAGAAGACAGGCAACTGATCTTTTCAGAAAAGTCACCACGGAAAAGATGTGTTTTTAAAAAACTGAAGCAGCAAAATACAAGTAATAATAATTATTATAATAATAAAAAGCAGCAGCGATTCCATCTCGGAATAAACTCCTAACTCAAGCAACTTGACACAGGGTTGTCATTCAGAATTCCCACCTTCCACTGCAGAACAAATGCAGCCTGACCCTGACAGCGTCTGTGAAACATCTGGAATTTGCCTTTTTTGATAATGCTGTTTTATTAAAGCCCCAAGCCACATACACTGCTGTCAGCTTACTCTCCTTAGAACTACACAGGGTCAGCATATTGCTGCAGTCTTGTTTAAACCATCTTGAAAAACTCATTGGACTCTTCTATGTGTGTGTTGGGGAGGGAGGTCCTAAAAAAATGTTCTAATTCTTTTTCTTTTAGCCCTCCTGAGCAAGTCTCGGCCCTGATAACACATACTTTTACTGGGGTCGTTCACAGTGACTCCAACTCAAGACATACTGCATCCCCACAGAATACAACAGAAAATCCTAAACCCTTTAGGAGAGCACTGCCCTCTGAAATCAGTCTCAATGGGCAACGGCATCCCTCCAGCTCCAGGGTCAGCTGCAGACAAACTGCTGTTCTTAAAGGAGCAACCTCCACCAGCACTTTGTACTCTTCACTATAAAGCCACACTACTGTTTTCTAACAAAGCTATTATTTCCCCAGTGTCTTTAAAGCATGCAAAACATCAGTGTCATCCAATTTATTCAGCACATTATGTTGCTTGCCTGAAAAAAAATTCTCAAAGGACTAACTCTTTACGTCACCTTTCTGTACCAGTGTTGTTTTTATTTAATATTCATATTATGAAAATGCAAAGAAGACTAAACCCAGTGCAAGATGCCACTGTGCCAACTATGCTAAAATGATCTACTTCCTGCCCCAAATAAATGCACCTCAAATAAAACAAAAGATAAATAATCCAGCATTGGCTGAAATATTAAATCCATGGGTAAATCACTTAGCTGGGAACACAGCAGCTTTCAGCAATTTAGCAAGTGAGCTCAAGAGGAAAGATTAGAGTCTGCCTGAAAATTACCTCCTAAAAACTTAAAAAATTAACTTTAATCATCCTGAATGTGAAAGACCACAGACAGCACAGTCCCCTGCCTTTATCGTGGCACAACATCATTGACCGCAGGAAGAGTTTTGAGTCAATAAGGACAAGACAGCATTCCTGTGATATGCCTGCAAAATGACATTTCATACAGTTCTGATTGCAGTTTCTCCCCCACACATTCATTTGTCCTAGAGTTAAACTAATCCTCATGTATTCCAGTTACCATCTAAAGTCCACCTCTGAATCTGTTCACTGTTAAAATTATGCAGAATATAACATAGATGTAGCAAGACTAAATTTAAACTGGAGAACTCTGTAGCTGTCACCCCAGGTGCACAGGCACCCTCAGGGAGCAACCAAAAATCAGATTTCTAGTTCTATACAAATGAGAGTGCTTGCTTTACATTCCTGGATGAGAAAATTGCAGTAATAGTAGTTGTTTGGACATTGGGGCTCCTCTTGCAAACACTCAGCCTGAAGCTAGTGCTGGCTGCAGTTTCACAGAGCCTGGCTGTACCTCACAAAAACTGTTTTGTCAGAGAATTGTCTGCCTCTCCCATGCTCCGTTCTCTGTGCAAGTGGCTGAAGCAAAACTATCAACAGTTCAGATCCCAGCTGGGTACCAAAGTGCTGCTTCAGGCCAGTCTCCAAAGGGGCTGCTCACAAGCCAGCAGTCAGACTCCTTCCTGCCACCGCAAGCAGGATTGGGCCCTGGCTATTTGGGTTACCCAGGGGTTGGCATTCAAAATAGCCAGTCATTGAGTGTGCTGATTAAACAAGAATCAGACTTATTTTTCCTGAAAAGCAGGTAATTAAAGTGCTAACTCCAAAATTTTCTTCTATTACTTCATTTTATCAAACCACAAAATCCTCTTCCCTTAGCTTTCCAGGAGAGTAACTTAAAATCCCAGTCAACCATCAAACAGTACCCTGTTAAACATGTGTCCTGGGTTCAGCAGTAGCAGTCATGTTTCTCCTTGGTAGCTGGTGCAGTGCAGTGTTTTGACTTTCGGCTCGGGAACAGAGCTGATAACAAGGATGTTTTGGTTTGGCCAAGGACTTTGTGAGCCTCATGCTCTGCCAGGGAGGAGGGGAAGCCAGGAGGAAGCAGAGACAGGACACCTGACCCAAACTGACCAAAGAGGTATTCCATACCACAGCACGTCATGCCCAGGAGGTAACTGGGAGTTAGCCGGAAGGGCTGGGAGACTGCAGGGTTGGAGGAGGCATCGGTCAGAGCTTGGTCGGGCTGAGGGGGGCAAGTTATCGGTTGGCTGGTGGTGAGGTGTTGTATTCTCTTCCCTTGTTATTTCCTTTATCATTGTTATCATTGGTGGTAGCAGTAGTGATTTGTGTTATACCTTAGTTACTAAAGTGTTCTTATCTCAACCCGTGGGAGTTGCATTCTTTTGATTCTCCTCTCCATCCCTCCGAGAGCAGGGGGAGGGCAAGAAAGGGGGGGGAAGTGAGCGAACGAGTTACCTGACTGGGTTTAAACCACGACAACATGCTAATTAAAAGTATTTCCACAGCTCACTTAACTTCCTGACATTATTCTTTGGCTGCATACTCCTTCCAATAGCAATAAAAAAAACTGGATATTTACTTAAAAAAAAATAATAATTCCATTTTTCTCTTCTCAGATTTCAAGATGAACCTGGGAATGCAACAGCTCTTGCAGTGACCTCTTGTGGCAAGCGCTCAGCAGCGCTCAAGCGACCCAGAAACACGTTTCTCCCGCCGCCTGCAATACACACATCAAGAAATATTAGAAATAAAAGACCCACAATATAACAAGCAGCTGGTCAGACCTCGAAGAATCCAGCTACTCCTTTAGTTAACAATATCGCGTTATTTGGGTTTCTAAATTAATACAGTGGTACAAAGCTGCCATAACTATAACCATTAAAAACATAATGATAAGAAACACATAAAAAAATTTAGGCCATGTAAAAGTCCCCCAACTTCATCAGCAGTCAGACATGCTTAATCTTTCTGCATTCAGCAAGCCAACTTGAGAATTAAAGAAAGCAGGGTGCCTGCAACTGAAAACTCCTCACAATTGTCATCTAGTAATACTTCATGTAAAAATCCACTTTGCATTGATTTATGTATCAGCAGGCACCCTGCAGTCCTAGAAACTGCAAAAGGAACCCTGTGCCTTCAAATGCAAAGAAAGCCCTAATGACATAAGCTTCTTGGACATCCCTTCAGTAAGCTCTCTGCAGTCAGCTGAGCCAGAGGATGGAAACTTTCACCCCACAGTTTATAGTGTCCTTCTGTAGAGATTTAGGGAACTGCCGAGGTCCGCATTTTTTCAGAAGATCCAGAGTGACAGACATCGTGTAAATTTGAAGCAACTTGCCTTAAAGAACTCTCTCTGCAGCGTTTGTAACTTCACTTGGATCAGATGAAAGTGCAGCTTTGTTTTAATTTAGGGGAGCAAAGCCTACACGTATCATGTCCCATAACAACAACATTTTGTCACCCTGCCTGTAAGACATCAGGTACAATACATGGGCTAGTAAGAAGGACAGGAGAGACAATAGACACTTATTTTATCTATCATACTAGTATAATAAAAATGAAAAAGTGTCTTAGCACTACAGATGTGACTCTCATTTCCCTCCCCTTTCCTGGCTAACCTCCCTTTACAACCCCGTCACTGGTACCGAGGGCTGATCCTTTAGTCCTTCAAAGTCACAGGGACCCAGCAGAGTGTAAAGCTCTGTCTGAAGGAACTGCTTTGTAGAAACATGGCACAAAGCTAAAAAAGGCCAGGAATTAAATGCTAGCTTCATTAAAGCTCATGGTAAAATTCCCATGTAAGCCTTGCAGAACCAAGATTTCAGCCCAAGAATCAAAATACGTTCGTGAAGGACCTGAAAGACACATTTTCCTGAGGAAGCTTCTAAGAGTTATTGCAACAGAAACAATAACCAATAATTATGACTCTTACCATATAGGTAAGCTTATATATAATCTTCCATTAAATTAAGTCCCTCTTCCAGGCTGTTAGCACTCTATTGCAAATTGCCGCAAAGCCCCAGAATTAATCTTTCCCAAACTCACTCTCTATCATAAAAGCAAATTATACCATTAACATAGGCTTAATGCTTTTGTTGCTAGAATATGTGAAGGGTGAAGATGGACAAGCAAGACAAACACATTCCCTTGCCCCTGTGTGCAAGGCTCAACTCACTGCATTCCTCTACATGCTTGCCAGGTCCACAAAGCCCAGCCCTGCTCTGGACTTGCCCAGTTCTGTACCTGTGACACCTCCACGATGCTGAGCCGAGGTCAGTATCAGCAAGCTCTGAATGCACTAAAGAATCAACCAATAATATTAACAATAACAGGCACAGACTGCTGAGAACATTTTAGGAGAGAACACTGCCCTAGGGAAGGCCCTTATTAAATGTCCAAAATACTAATGGCAGTAAAAGGCAATCACCTTAATGTGATTTAACCCAGTGCTCGCACAAAACACTTTTTTCAGATCAGCAAAAGACCTGGTGTTCCTAAGATCCAGGGCACATTCAAGACTGTAGTAAGATTGTATCAATCTTTGTGAGCATCAGATAAGACCTTTACTGGATGTATTTTCACTGTGCTTTAAAAGAAGAAGAAAGATTGGACAGTACACTGAGATTAGCCAGAAGATAGGAATGTGTATCCTGAGCACTTGGCCCTTTTTACCAGCTGCAGCAGTTGGTCTAACAACAGATTCCCCTGCTTCTCCCACAGACTTTGTCTCTGCTCAAGTGGAGCTCAGCTGAGGTGTGGGCAAAGAACCCACTAAGCAGCTCAGAGGTTACTGTCCCCCACCAAAGGCTTTGGGAAACACCTGCACTCTGCTGCTTCCCAAAAGACAAAGCACACTCCTGCCCTAAAACACTTCATAAGCTTCAAGGTGTTAATTTGCCTCCAAAAGAGAGGTTCCCTGGGCAAAGGGACACTGTGGGACTTCTCCCTGACCCATCCCATAGCTTTGGCAGTGGCTCCATCCTTCCCAAACACATTGGCTGGGAGTGGGACAGCTCGGCAGGGTAGCCCAGAAATCCCACCTCTACATACAGAGGACAGAGGAGCCATTGCCACCCCATTCTTTCTGCTCAGATCTTTGACGCTTTGCTTATAACTGACTTGCCATGATAGTTCCTCCCACAATTTTAACCTCATTTGCAGCCAAAGCTAGGGCAAAAAGGAAAGGTTCATAAAACTAAACAGAAAATAAGTAAATAATGCTGAAAATTGACTATATGACTGCTTTAAACACCAAGGTGACCACCACTCTGCACACCGTGTTCCCACTATGCCAGTTCTAACTCTCCATATTTTAAAATTATTGCAATTTTGTCTATAAATTTTGTTATTTAAAACCACCTCTGGCAACTTTGATTAATTAGACTCCAGCTACATTTCATTTTGAAACCATTGATTCCATGCTCTTAAAGAAGAGCCTATCTGCTGAAATACCTAATTTTTCCAGCTGTACCTGTTGCCTAATAGAAGATATTACCTCTACCTACTAACCTTCTCGTCATTGTTAAGAAAAGATTTATTGTCAAGAATGAAACGGAATTGCGTAATTGTGAGAAATCTCAAAAGAACATGTCCTTTAACCAGTAAAGGTGATAAAAGAGCTCTTTTTGAGGATGCTGAAAATGTATTTTAACAAACAATCACCAGTCTTTCCTTCATCCCATTTCTCAACTTGTCAATGAAAAATCTCTCGGAAACTGGTGAATCCAAGTATAAAAACAAAAGCCTGCACAGAGTCAGCAGATCAAATCCTTGCCTTCTACCAAGCACTGGCAGGAGACACTGGAATCAGATTTGCTCTACTGGATGCCATTAAGTTTGGATTAAACATCACTGAATCCAATGAAAATTACTATTTCTACAAAGGACAAATAAGGTTACTTCCTGGATGACAAAAATAAGAATTAAATCATGTTTCAGGGCACAGTACTGACCACTTAAATGAGTTAAATTCCCAATCCACTTTTCACCTTGTCCAACGGGGCAGATTTACCTCTGTAGCATCATGTATAGGCATCATCAGTGGCAGAGAAAAAGCAGAATGAATGACCAGATCAGCACGATTTAATGCTCCTAAATTAGACCAGGTTAAATCTGGAGGGGAATACACGCTTTTAAAGTATAATGTTCAAAAGCCTTCTGAGCTTTTACAGTTTTTGACATCTCAAAGCTTTACTGAGCTTTCACCAGGGACAACGTGATTTAATTAAAGCATGATACAAAAGCATAGCAATCCCAAGCCATGTTCCCAGCTCTGCCATGGACTCGCCCCATGACCTTGGGAAAACAATTGTGATGCTCTGAGCCCCTGTTTGTGCCAGATTTCAAAGAACAGGTTAGGAATGCCTCTGTGTCCTCTTCCACACGGAGCTGTGAAGTGTAATTAAAATCCACAAGCACTTTGAAATTATCAGAGGGAAAGTGCTGTATAAACCCCTATTAATTAAGCTTGCATTTAATATTCTGCTAAATAAATACACTATTGCGGGAAACTAGCTCTTGGTAATCGTGCAGCTACAGAGCTTGATGGGGAGTCAGCTACCCACCACACAACCGACAGAGGCAACACCAAAGGGATGAAGCCCCCCCCCCCAAAAAAAAACAGTTGATGGCTTAATATAAGGCTACCATTTTAACATAAAATATTTTAAAACAAATTCTAAGTCCTTATCCCACTCCTGCTCCCATGGAAGTCAATGAATCACTAATTCACCACCTGCCATCTAATCAACCCGCCAGACCATGTTAGGTCCAGACCATGAATGCAAGGTAAATCCAGAGTCATGGAACAGGAAGGTGGAAGGGAACACTTCTCAGCACGGTTTCACATCACATTAATGTCTTGATTAACAATACATGTGGCAACTTTGCTCAATACTCTGCTCTGCCCACCTTTCCCATTCATGTCCCCAGATGCAAGCCTGCACAGCAGTGTTTGGTATGGCAGGGTCACCCTAAACTTGAGCTGTCCAACAAGATATCTTTTAGCATATGCAAAGTCAAGGTTTCTTACCGCACTTCATTTGTGCAAACAATCGTGTTGCAGTAGGTAGGTGCCAGTACAAAAATGACATAAATAAAGGAATGTAACTAGCACAAGACTTGCCTAGAGCAGCGTCTACATTAATACATCTAGAGACGGGAGTCTGCAGCCACACTGTAACTTTAATGGAGCTGTACACAGTACTCTTGATCGGTGCTTTGCACTGGATCAAAGGATAAAATTAACTCCAACAGCAAGGAATAATTTGACAGCCATGCAGTCCTGAACCAGTCCTGTAAATATCCACCTAACAAGGAGCTGTAGATGAGCAAGAGCAGGCACTTCTTTACATACTGCTCAGCTCCAGGACCACCATCATCCCAATCACAGTCACTCCCTCATCCTCCTTCCCAGCACCTTTACCACAGACTTAAGTGCCACAGAATTACAAAGACTCTGAAACACTGAATGAAAACAGTTGCAAGCCCAATTACTAGAGAGCTAAAGAACAAGAAGAGCACAACGAACAAGACAAGTTATGGATGCCCCATCTCTGGCAGTGTTTTCAAGGCCAGGTTGAATAGTGCTTTGAGCAACCTGATCTAGTGGAAGATGTCCCTTCCCATTGCAATAGGGCTGGAACTAAACAATCTTTAAGGTCTCTTCCAAGCCAAACCATTCTATAATTCTATGAAGAATGAAAAAAAAAAAAAAAAAGGAAAAGACACGATAAGCAGAGAGAGTATTAGAAATGTAAATGATGACCACTTATTCTCAGAAGCAGCAGTACCGATAACGAGGTAAAAAGAAACGGAGGGGCACAGGGACAGGCTGGTGAAGGGCTGGCTCCAGCGGAGCCTGGCGGGGCACAGTAAAGACCCCGTTCCTTGAAGGCAAAGCTTTGGCACAGACCGCAGCGGGGCAGCGGGCGCGGCGGCTCCGTGCCCCGAGGAGAGCCGCCGCGAGGACTGAGGGATGGATGGACGGACGGAGGGATGGATGGATGGATGGATGGATGGATGGATGGATGGATGGATGGATGGATGGATGGATGGATGGACGGCGGGAATTTCTCACCGCTTGAGCGCCGGACGATGTTCTCCAGGAAGGTGTTCTGCGGTGCCACCAGCCCTCTCTTGCCCCCCGGCATCCTGCAGCGCCGGGATCGGGGGCCGGGAGTGCGCGGCAGCGGCGGCGGCGGCAGCGGCGGCCGCGGCGGCAGCGGGGGGGGGGCGGAGGCGGCTGGTGCGCCCGGTGCCCGTGAGTCGCGCAGGGGCGGCCGCGGCCGCTCATGGTAGTGGCGCCCCCGCGGCGGCTGCAGCGCGGACTGGGGCCGCGCAGCGCACGGAGCCGCCGAGCGCCACCTCCGCCCCCCGCGCCTGCGCGCCCGCCCTGCCGCCGAGCAGGGCCGCCCCGGGACAGCGGCGGCGGGGGGAGCGGGGGCCCGCGGGTCACGCCCGGTGCCGTGCCCCGGGCAGCATCATCGCCTGGGTGGCCCCGAGGTGGCTCTCCGGGACACCCGTCGAAGTTTCGCCTGCGTGAACCAGACCCCGAAAGCCTCTGGCCCCTGCGTTTTCGTCTGTACAATTTGTAACCTTTTGAGACAGCATTCCCCTGCTCTTAGCGGGAGGGTCTGGGGGAAAGCAGACTACGAAATGCTGCGTGACACAGTGGAAGGTGGCTGCGCTTTGCCCGCAAATGATGACCAAAAAGTGCAAGGTAACATGTCAAATGCCAGCCTTGCGTGGCATTTTTTATTTGGTTTTTTTGTTTTGTTTTTTTTTTTTGAGGATTCCTCCCTCTCCCGGTGAGAGCAGCCGTGAGAAGGACGCAACAGGAGGCAGATTTGGGGCTGGAGTCCTCTTTTCCATCGTTTTATTCAGAGACCCAGCTCTACCGTATTACTCCGGTGCCGAAGCCCCGGAGCCCGTGATGAGTCAGTGCAGCGAAGCGCCACACGCCTATTTCTGTGTAAGCTCTCCCCTACTCTTGACCCAGCTGCCCTTCTCCCTCCAGCCTTTTCATTACCCAGTCAGTGTCTTTTTAAGCTGAGGACAGCAGAATCCTGGAAGGAATTTCTCCACCTATTGCTTCTGCCTCTGCTAATTTTGAATACTGCTACAGCCTGGAAAAGATCGTATAAGGAAATAAGAGATGGCAAATCGCTGTTTGTCTGGGGCAGGAGCATGCCCTGCAGAGCACATCCCGATGTGCTGCGCGCTCCTGCAGCAGTTGGCACAAGCAGCGGTGCTTCTCCCAGAGGAAATTATTCCACTGTGGAAAAAATAATTAATATTTTTGTTGGTTTTGTGTTTAGGTGTTCGCCCCCCTCCCCTGCACCCTCCCATCCCCTCCCCCCCCCCCCCCCCCTTCCCCCAGCCTCCTCCTCCTCCTTCCCACGCCTGGGTCTTGGTCCAACAAGTGACACTGAGGTCACCTGAACAACTCTGCTTAAAGTTAAGCACGTTTAAAATCTCTACCACACCGGGAGCGGCTGCAGGAGCAGCTCCTTCAAGGTGGGTGTGCAGCAGCTGTCCTGCCCGCGGGTCCTCAGGCAGCTTCCGAAAGCGAGAAAGTCTGGGCAAATGCAAATCGGGAGCAGCTCCACTGCAAGCAGTGTGGGGATGCTGAAATAAAACTTGCTTTGAGAGGTGAAACAGACCCTATTTGTCAAACACTTCTCGTTTTCCATCGCAGCTCTGAAATCTTCAGGGCTCTCATTAGGGTGTTGTGGTTTAAAACATACTCCTGCTGAGCTCAGCCCCAGATACAGGGAAATTTCTCTCCTGGTAATTGATGACTGGACAGCAACACCTTCATTTCTTTCAAGTGAGCAGTAGCCATAAAAATGTCTCTACACAGGCAAATACTGTGTGACTATCTGTCTGGACAGTATTGCCAGGACCTCTGCTCCCCAGTTCCACCCAATTTGAACCCAATTTGAATTCTACTCATTTCCTATCCTTGTTTTGAAACCCAGAGTTGCCTACTTCCCTCCCCCCCCCCCCCCCCCCAATGTTTTGATTAATGCTTCAGAGGCTTTCTTTTTCACTCTTTCTACTAAACTTCTCCATTGCGGTGTGGCAGTCATGCCAGACAGTCACTTCATCCTCCCTGCTTCATGTCCTCAACTTCAGATCCCCGTATTAAGTTTTTCTGCTATATTCCCTGTGGTGCTAATTAAACAATAGGTTATGGAGAGGGACAAGCTCCAAAGTCACGTATTTAAATGTCACAGACATCTGATGGAATAGAAAGGGCAGGACATGTGGTGGGATGCTTGCTTCTGCATCAAGGTAGCAATAAACTCCAAAGGACACCTCTTTGTTTTTTTCTGAAATGCTAGATGAGGCTAAAGATAATCTTGAAAAGTCTGATAAAGAAAGCAAACTGGAAAGTGACTCTTGGGGAATCTTCAAATTGTGCTTGGAAACAGCATCAAGCCACCACACAGGAAGCTGTCAGAAAGGTTTGAGGTCAGTGTAAGTAGAAAAAAAGGCAGCTAAGCAGTTTCTTTCCAAATAAAAAATACCCCAGTCTCAACCAGCTGCTCTTAAATATGGCAGAAAATCCACTGTGGTTCAAAATGTAATTTTTATTTTTTGTTTTTAATCCCAGAACAGGTAAATCAATAGCTAAGTGTAACAACATTCCTGATGGAAGATCAGAGCATACCTACTCCTTCTTTCTTCTCAGCTTTTAAGCTGTATCTCTTTAAGCAAATAAACTAGCTTTCCTTTCCTGAAAGGAAAAAGGCTAAAAGGGAACAAGCACATTCCTGTACCAGGGCAAAAGAAAAATGATGATTCCTTCCTCTTCTATTTCATTATTTCTTCTGAAATTTGAAGCACCTGCTCAGGGCGATTTACCTCTTTACTGGCATTTCAGCAAAAGGCACTATACATGCAGTGGGCAAACATTGACTCCCACAGCAAGTGGAGACAGAGCATGCTATGAAATTCAGCTGCATCTGGCGAAGAGCTGACCATCTGAATCTAAACCTATAGGAGAGTGTTATATAGTCCCCTTCAGGAACTATTAAACATTTCAGAACTGGTTCTCATCCACAGCACAGAGCTTTAAAAATATCTTCCATGAATTTATGAATTGAAGAATCATCACCTGGGACTCAGGGGGCTCCTAGAAAAGAGGGAGGCATAGGCCAGCATAAATGGGTCAGGAACTGATTCACCTCAATGGCCTTAGTCATTAAAACGTAGGTGCTGCTGAACTGATTTCCAGCATTGTCTCTGCTTTCAGTGTTTGTACATAGTAACGTGAGTCAGGTTCCCTGGGACCCCTTTGGGCACTCAATGACCCCCACCCATATAGATCTAAAAATATTGTGAGCAGAAATGAGTGGTGGGATACCTTTGGCAAGGCTTAGAGCTGCTTTCTAACCCAGGTGCACACAGAAGACTTTCCATTCTAAAAATCATAACCAAGATGGACACAAGCTTTAATTTTAAAACACACAATTCATGCAAATCAGTCCATGAATTCCAAAACTAGCAGTGCTTGATTTCCAATGGATTTGTGTCTCATGGCTTACAGGTATATTGCTGAAACAAGGGCTAAAACTGGGAAACAGATGCCAGAGGGGGATGCTTGAAGCATGCTAACCGTAGGAAAAGGAGGTAAAGCTTGCTCCTTAAAGTCCAAAGAATCTGCACAGAAGAATGGGACAAAAGAAACATTTCTGGTATCTATGAGGCATGAGCTCCTTAGTAAATCTTTCTTCATGGTTAAAGCACACTCTTGTCACATACTAGAGTGAGGCAACAGGTGAGCTCCTATTACGACTTTCTTCACCTCAGGAGGGAGGACCATAAGGTCAATTCTGTTCTAATTTCTCCAAAATACTACCCAAGAAGTATTCATGGGACTCACCAGAAATCTGCAGGAAGCAAGCATCTCTGGGCCCACTGTCCCTTTCGCCACACAGGTAAAATCTGAGTTTGACAGTTACTGAAGTGATGCATCAGATCTGCTATGCATGTGAAACCATTTCTTCATTTTGATTGGACAGTAGCCTTCAGAAAGTAGGAAACACTTCTGTTCACAGCAACAGCTGATAATATCAAGAAAGAATACTTAGGAGGAAAAAAAAATGTGGGAAGAGGTTATAAATTACAGTTTTTTTCCTAATTTTTGTCTTTTGCTTCCTCACCCACTAGGAATTTGGAAATGCAGTTTGACAGAGAGGAAAGCAATAAAAACTTTACAAAAGTTGTTGCCTTTGGTATAATAATTGATGGAAAATATCAAGGAAGCCTCAGAGCCAAAGTACTTGCGGGTATCTGATTTGGCACTAAGGAGAATTCTTCATTCTCTGTTGTGTTGTGCAAGTCAGTCTGGACAACTAAACCTGGAGGCTATGGATTTCCTGTCCCTTAGCCCCTTTTGCTGTCCAAAGCAAAGAGATGCAGGACTTATGTAAGGCAGCAGCATTCAGAGGGGGTTATATGGCTAAGTCAAGCACACAAGAATTAGAAACAGTTAAGGCTTCCTGTGTATCATGTGCCTAGGATATGCTCACGATGGTGCCCAGTGAATGGTTTTCAAGGATGGTGTGATGCACTACATTCATAAGAGAGAAGCAGCAATATCTTTATTGGTACAAAACAGCAATTTAATAAAGTTAGATGGTAAATGCAACAGTGGTTTTAACAAGATTTGATGACAAGGTACACTTGCTTATTTACTGCAGAAAAGACAGGGTCAGACAAAACTCCCACTGAGTCACGAGTTTCAGAGAACACCGCTTTGCTTTATAAACTTCTCAGAGAGGTGTCTAGGTGCAGTTGGATCCAGACTTAGTCTCAGACTTGGACAAGGATTTATGTCTAAAGAATCATATACGTGCAATCAATCCTTTATATCACTTAGCTAAGATTTCAAAGTTAAGCATGCTATTAATCACTTACCAAGAATCTGTTGTGGTAGGGAATCTGTGCGCCTTGAGGAGTAACCTTGAGTCCATACTCAAAGGGAGATCCTGGCGCGCAGCCCACTACCATGCAGGAGAGCTCAGCAGGCCCTGGGCTGTCCACTCTCTATGGAATAAGATCATTGACTCATAGTCACGTTTGCATACCACTACAGAAATTTGGCTTGAGTTGGGACATGACTAGGATTATGGTTGGGGGTGGTGGTGCACACTGCTCAGATTAGCCTTTTGCTACTGTGTTATCTGTCTCTCCCAAATTGAGCTGAAGAGCCATCGGGCCCCAAAGGAAGCCATTACCACCACCACTGATGGTTATCATTTCAGCAGTGTTGGTAAATAAAGGTCAGGGGGATGGGGAGCACACCAGTACTACAGGTAATGGTTTAAGTCTTTTCCCTTTATATTTCTCATTCAACATGGCTCTGTGCCATGTTCCTGGGACACCAGCCAACCTCTGCTCAAGATAGCATGATTAATTTCTCTGTGATACTCATTGCTAATCTGCTGGTGCTTCGTAGGCATCAGTGACCATCTTCTGCATTTTACCTTGTCATAGAGGGATCAGACAGGAAACTGGAGCACAGTGAGATTAAGGTCAAATTCCTCTGGTAAGTCACAGTGTCCAATTTGAGACATCCAGGATCCAATAGCAGATGATTTCCACTTTAGAAGATTACATGTTTAGTGTCCAGTGACTTCAATTACAGTTGTGAGAACAAAGCATTTGTCCAGATCACAACCTGTGCATTTCCCATGAGCTTATGAAAATAAAACAGGAAGAATGGGCAGTGGGAGACACCAGATTTGAGTGACTTGCACAACTTCATGGAAGATCCCTACAACAGATTTAACAATTCCAGCTCATTTGCTTTTAACATGAGACTTTTTATAGACCTTGCCTTATTGCTTTATACCTTCCACCAAAGTATTACAAGCTGAATTTGCATAGAACTTGGAAGCCAGGGGAGGAAGATGTATATACACACACATATATGAAGACTTCTGGGAAATGTAACTAAAGACCATATTGCAATGACTAGACACAAGGACAAAAGTGCTTAGAAACTCCAACTTCACTTTTCCACAGGGTTTTCCTCAGCCAGAATCTGAAACTTGGGGGAAAAAAAAGTTATGTTAAAATATTATCAATTTGTTAACATTGTTTTTCATATTCCTTCACCTGCTTAGGCTGTGTTTCAGCTGTCACCAGTCCAGCTGTGCAGCCACAAGGAGCCATTAAAGCTTCTGAAATAACCTAAAATAACACCTCAAATTTAACAGCATCAAAACTTTCGAAGTCCATTATCAGCATCAGACAGGTACTGCAAGGTCCAACCAAAACTCCTGTGGACTTTCTCCCTGGAGAGAAGAGAAATTTCTTCTTTTCAAGGGTATAGGGTTCATATTTCTAACCCTGCAAAGAAACCATTACAAATTACATTTACAGCTAGAAAACAGCATGATAAGAGTGAAAGTTTTCATGTCTTTGATACTTTCAGGAGAGAATAGGTGGCAATCTCAAACTTTGACTTGGAAAGGAGAAGAGGAAAGAGTCCTCCAAGTTAACCTAAAAACCTAGCAAGACCAATAACACAGTATAGAAGGGGCACAGTCACAGCAGTCAGTGGTGAAAACAGTTGGTGTTCAGAAGGTCAAAAGGGTGGAATAAGGGGAGGAAACATTATTTCAGTATAAGGACAGCAAATGTCAGCACCGAGGTTAATCACTGGGGGCTCTAATAAGCCTGAAGCAAATTCCACATCTAGGGTTTCCTCCTGAGAAATAAGGTGAGGGGAACCAATAACTTATTGACATATTTTACAGCAAAATAACTGGATTATTTACAGAAAGCAAAGAAAAACAGAATAATATTATTTTCTTGCCCTTTTTTTTAAAGGGGAAAACATTTCTACCCTCAAACAGGTAATGCCTGAAATAACAATAGTGTGAAGATGGGATTACAGAGATGCCCATGCTTCAAAAAGTTATACTCTTCAGGTTATTTTTGCCAATAGCTGAATCACATAAAAGATTAAGAACAGGAAACAATTCAGTTGTATCATAGAACTGTTGTGCATTTAAATGAATGTCCAGCTAAAAACACCTCACAAAAATATCTTCTGTTTCTCCTGGCCTTTTTGACTACTCCTGAAGTTTTTGTAGCCCAAAATAATCCATGCAAGCATGTTCTGAGGAAATCTGTAACAGAGGAAAGAATTCAAGGTCTCAGGTTCTTCCTGGCCCCGTTTTACAATACACAAAAAACTGCTTTTCCCTCCAAGGAGCAGTGTTTATGGGGATCTTTGGAATACTTGAACGAGCAATAAATCCTTGATGTGGTAAGGGCAGGGAACTCAGAAAGAGATGATATCCTAATAACAAAAATGCACATTTTTTCAGGCAGCAGTGGATAATAGTCTGGATTAAGTCTAACGGAGACCCCAGACAGCAAGCATGATATCCCCCTTACATCCCCAGACCTCCCAGTCCCACCAGCAGGGGGATGGGGTAGCATGAAATGAATAGGTGCAAATACTTACCACTCTCCTTCTCCACCCATGATCACACGCTGGGGACAGGAGTAAAGCAAGCCCCCTGCTGGAGGATGGAGCCATTTTCTACATCAGAACTGTTTTCCAGGCATCCTGCATGCTCAGAAACATGGATTGCTTCATGGGCTCTGATCTGAGCATGTCTCAAGGCTTTTTGAGGGACTCCCAAGGGAAGAAACTTTACTTTGTTAAACAAGTGAAAGCTGAGAGTCTGTAATTCTATGGCTCGAGGAGCAGAGTCTCTAGGTCTGATTTTGGCTTCTTTTGTTGTTGAATCCTTTTTCCTTCCATTTGGTAGCATGCACATGTGGAAAGCAGTCAGGAAAGCTGTACTAGCAGGAGGGAGGACAGACCAACCAGTCATCAGTGGTGCAAAAGGTGTGGCAGGCTGGACAATCTGAAACAGTCTGTCACTTCATTTTCCTTCCCAGAGGTGTTACAGGTTACTTGGCAACTCATCTGGACTCTTTTCTATGTGAGAATTGTATCAGGTTCTGGAGCTGCATCTTAATTGCTACAGAAAAAATCCTTCTCCAGAACTAGAAATTCACTGTGTTCATCACAATTTACTGTTACAGGAATGCCTCTGAGAGCCTGAGGATTGTGCATCAAGTACACTAGAAAAATCTCAAGACTTTTTAGCAGCTGAAGCATCAACATAAGTGGATGACGTTAAATTATCCTGAAAATTATATGCTTTACAAAAACAAAACAGCTTCAAAAAAAATGCTTTAAACACTTTCAATGCTTTTTATTTGCTTCTAATGTAGGATGTTCAAGTTAAGTATTTTATTTATTGGTTTTGTTGGGTTGTTGTGTTTTTTTTTTTTTCAATTTTAAGCCTATTTGTGTACACTTGTTTATTTAAAAAAAAATGTATTTGAGAAGAAAATGACACCAGGGCTTACCTCAAATGATTTTTTTTTTCTTTTTCTTTTTTAGAAATTGTCAGTAGAACTCAGCAGGGGATTAAATTCTGAGTTTAAACATACTTCTTAAAACTTGTATTACTGGGAAACCAGTAAAAAAAAATAAATTTCTGTGGATAGCAAACTAAGACAGAACATTTGGGCTATCAAAAAAAAAAAAATATATCAGGGTACAGCCTACTATCAGACTTTGACATTCTTACTGCCAGCCTGATGCTTCACTGCCTCAAACTCCTTTTCAGACACAGAGAAGGATGACACCAGATGCATATCTGCAATCAAGCCTTGTTCACATACTTCCTCTTCAAGAGATAGCTTTGACACAGAAACCTTAATTTCAATGCATAGTGCAGCAAAACCAATTACCAATGGATGCATCACATGACAGTGTGTGATCTGATGATGATCATTCATGCCATCGTGGAAGACAGAGGGTCATCACCCCTTCCATACATGTTATCCTTCAAGTTATGTCTAACTGCAATAGGAAAAAAGAAAATTAGTTATGAGTCCTTTATCCTAACTACTAAGACAAAAATATCTGGGTTAACAACATATATTGCCTTCTAAACATCTAATTCAGCTAAATATTTTTGCACCACTGGAGTTTTCCACTGAGCCCATTGCTAACATGGACAATGCAGTTTAGGCGTCCAGCCTTAGGATGAGTGATAGCTGGCTGTCCACATTTTCTTCAGATTAACTCTGTGCAAGTTTTCATTGATTTTCACAGAAGAAGAAGGAAGCCTTTAAATTGATATGTTTATTATAGTGACTCTTCAGAGAAGTTAAAAAACTTAGCATGGAATTGCCTTTTTTTTAGTGTAGTTAATTTCAACCTATAATTTTACTGGCAGTGTTCTCTCACATTATGTTTTATTAGGATTTGCTGCTGGCACTGCAGAAAACATGACATAGGTACAGAATTTGCTGACATACAAAACTTTTATAACAATAGCATCGCTGTTACTCCAGCAATTCTTTGGAAAGCAGTAACATCTTATATGACTAATTGATTAGCATGGAAAAAGTGTCCCTAATTTGCTGTTCTGTTGAATACACAGAATAAAACAACTCTTCACTAACACAGGCAGGTCCAATAAATGAGGTGCTGTTTAAAATGCAGTTCAGACTGAATTAAGTATTGAAAGACACCAAATTCTGCTTTATGAGAAGAAAGATATGCTAGAGCATCAACCAAACAACTTTAAAAATAAAAAATAAAAAATCTTTCTAAGTTATCATGGTCTGGTTGCTTGCCTTAAGACTGTGAATATGCAGGTAAGCAATGCAAGATAAAACTCACTTGTGTTTTTATAATGAGTGGCCAGTCCTAAGCTTACAGACCTTGTACTGCCTGCAGCATCTTTGGACTATGGAAGAAGTCTTAATATGAGGTGTCCCTTGAAGTCAAATCATTGCAGCAGGAACAACAGCATGGTCCCTCCTGGACCAGGACAATTATCCCAGCGCTCAGGAGACACCAGAGCTGTCACAAAATGAGAAAGCAAGATTAACACATACATGTAAGCACAGGAAACTGCTCCAGAGCTTGGGCCATAGTAACCCAAGGCTGGTTTTGGAAAAGGTCTATAAGCATCAAAGTGGAATTTAATTTTATTACCTGGCCCTTGGGCTAAAATTGGGCCCATGTATGAAAAGAAAGCACTGTTAACGTTAAGAAGGTAGTCAGGTACACGCAGAAATAGGAGCATATTTCAAGATGAAGCTATTGTAGCAATTATCTTTTAGTAACTTAAACTTTGACATCTTTAAGAGGTTCATTTTCTCATGCAGGCAAACCTACAACCTAATAGAAACAATTAAAACTAAGCTGCTTCTTAGAGTGTATTGAAGGGAGTCTAGGTTTCCTCATGCATATATGGCACTTAAAGGAGCTGTCTGTGAGCCCGTGCTCTGGGATGTCTCCTGCAATCTGTTTAATAATGCAGAGCTGTCTGTTAGGATCCCACGAACTGGGCAACTGACAGAGGTCAGAAATTCCAGGCAGCAGCAAATTTGACATGCAAGTATTTGTACCCTTCTTGTTATTTTCCCCAGCCAACAAGGCTGAGAAATGCTCCATAATAACCTCACCCATACTCACATGCGTTTACCATTAGGATAAATGCTTGGGAAGCATCCATCCCTCATTGCTTCAGGCACCATCTAAAGACACCTGACAAAAACTATACCTTCCCTTATTGTCTGCAAGTTTGAAAAGCTATATCCATTTTTCTTGCGCAGACATTCTGCTTTACTTTATAAACTCTCTTACCTCTGCAGCACCCTGCTACAGGACTGGCTGGCTGCAGTTGTATCCCCTTCACCTTCACCTTTGCTCCTGCTAGACAAAAATGAATCAGATTCTTCCTGCCTTCTTATGACAAAGGTAGGAAGAGGGCTCAGGGGAAGGAAGGTACCATGTGCCACTGACCCGATTAGAATTTTTCTCTGACTGTTGGGGCTGTTCAGCTTGGAGAAGAGAAGGCTGTGTGGAGACCTCATAGCAGCCTTCCAGTATCTGAAAGGGGGCCTATAGGGATGCTGGTCAGAGACTCTTCATTAGGGACAAGGGGTACCAGGTTAAAACTTAAACAGGGGAAGTTTAGATTGGATATAAGGAGGAAATTCTTTCCTGTTAGGGTGGTGAGTCACTGGAATAGGTTGCCCAGGGAGGTTGTGAATGCTCCATCCTGGGCAGTGTTCAAGACCAGGTTGGACGAGGCCTTGGGTGATATGGTTTAGTGTGAGGTGTCCCTGCCCCTGGCAGGGGGGTTGGAACTAGATGATCTTAAGGTCCTTTCCAACCCTAACTATTCTATGATTCCATGACCAAGTACTGCTCACAGCATCCCAGATGCACTGGCAGGCAGAAGCTCTGCAACTGCTAGAGGTTGCTCATTTATTTCAAAATCATAACTGTTACTTTATTTTGGAAGAAATTAAAGTTATTAGGTTATGTAAAACCCATTTTATCCTGAGGCAGGTAATTAAATCAACTTCTTGAAACTTGGAGCATCTGTACATTTTAGCCAACAATTTGCTTTGACATTGCTTTATATAAGTAGTTCTCCTCAGCTGTATTACCTAATTATTTAGCATCAACTTCCTTACCATATTTCCAAATGCAACTCAAATTAACTGTAGCCTGTAAAAAACACTTCACCTAGAACAGTTATCCAGCTGCTTGTGTGTGACAGGAGTCCATAGCAGGCTATAGTTTTCCAACTTTGTGTGCGAAAAGAGGAATTGCTTCTGCAGTCAGTGCTGTAAATATAGAAAACCACGTCTCCCTCAGAATGCATGTATGAATAGTCCCACATACAGAAATATAAGTGATTGTAGCCATAATAATTATCTCCATAATAAATATTAATTTTGTTTGCAAAGACCACAATTCATCCTTGCACTGTAGCTCTTCACTGAAGTCTTTTGCATTCAGTAATCAAATAACTTAGGGCATGGTTTCCTCCATAATGAAGAGCAGCATTTGACTCTGTACTGCTGAATCTAATTTCCATCAGAAAGATATAATTACTTTAATTTCTGGTTAGAAAACTGGAATTCACCAATACAAACCAATTTGCACCATGTTTCAAGTGCTTTTTGAGCTACAGATCATACAAAAATAATCTGGTTCTTAACTATATCAATTTCACTTATCTTCATCTTGAAATAAACACAAGAGAGACCTAAATAAAGCATAACAGACTTACACAGTCACTAAATCTTGTGGACAAGAAGAATCCTGTATATTTTGTAGGATACAGGATTCCCATCCTGCTGTTTTCAATCAAACAGCTTTTGAGATTTTTCTCTGCTAGGAGTAGAAATACACATTTGATAAGTATAAACCTAATGCCCCCTGTTGGTTATATATAGCTAAAAACCTAGTCTCTGCACATAAGGATTACACCATCTCCTACTGCTAGCAAAAGCACTGTGCACATCAAAGATCTTGCACAGGGGCACAGACTATGAGCAGGACACAAAGACTATTCCCTTGTCTTGACCTGGAAATAGCATCAGAATTGGAGACATGCAGCAGGGAATTACCATCTTCTCACATTGTGCTGCAAATGCTGCCACTAAAACAGCTACATTGCAAGGAGTGCTGTGCTGTCCCCTGTTCTTTGAGTCTGTGATGTTACAGACTCCATGTTCATCAGAAAAGAAGCCCAGAGCTAGATACCAGCAAATGTCAGCCTCCTCCTGGAAACACATCTGGTCTCTACCACACAAATACCTAAATTCTCCACAGCCATAGTGACTTTTAGTACTGATGTACAGCCAGGAGCAGGAGGCATAAATACCATTTCACTCCCTTACCTTAGCTCCCAGGGCAGGTGCCTCTTATTGAGGGATAGCCTCACCTTTGTCTTCAAGTTTAAAGCAGATCAGGATTTGGTCTCAGAGGGACAAAATAAACTGCTTAGGAAATGGCAGAATGTTGAGATGAGGGAAACATCAGCAGGCATTTTGCAACTGCAGGTAGCCCAGCGCATGCCTATCACTGAACAAATGTGGCAGGGCCTTTTCAAAAATATAGAACACAATCTCATACCTAAACAAACCTCATCTCCCTCAGACACAACACACAGACAAAACCAGTACCTTTGACTTGTCTTGCTTAGAGGACAAGAGAACTATTTCTTGCTGCTTGCCTTAACCCTCCACACCTGGTGGCAGAGTTACTCCTTGCCCAGGCTGGGTACAGCCTTTCTCAAGGCACCCAGCTCATCTCCTGCCAGGCCCCTGAACACTCCAGATGAGAGCCTGTGAGCCCCATAAGTGCCACCCAGTCGCTCGTAGACTACCAAGTGTTAATCAGCGGCACCACAACTCTTCCTGACTGTGAAAGGTCCCTAGAGCTGTGCCTCTCTACATGTCCATAGCAGCCACCATCAGAGTGACATGGGGACACCCACCCCGGGCATAAATTCTCCCAGGAGCTCTGCAGGCTGCAGAACCAGACAGGCTGCAATGGAACATGCAGCTACTGCAGCACTGGCAAAAAATGGGCCCTATTTATCCAGTTTTTATTATTTACAGGGGAAGGTGGGTTGGTACTCATTTAATCATGTGGATCCCACCCTACCTAGACCAGATGGGCACCTGGTACAGGTTTTGATATTGCACCCTGGGAGCCAATGCCTGTGAGCAAAGTCTTGGAGTACCCACCCTTGAGCCATCTCAGTCCTCTGCTGAATTTGGCTAAAGCCAAGTCTCCCAAATTCCCCACCTATGCCATAGCTATGCTCTGCTGGAACTGTAAAATACAGAACTGTCCTGGGTTCGGCAGTAGTCACTCGTCACAATGCTGATTTATTGGCTCTCAGAGTTGTTCTTGTTGATCTCACAGCTTCAGAATGTTGTAACTTATGTAGAGCCGGTATTTGCTGTGATAGTGTTTATCAAGTATGGGGCCTGGGCTAAGGTTCTTGTCTCTCTGTGCTTTATGGCAATGGCTTGTAATACGGGCGGGCTCCAGCAGCAGGGCGGGACGGACGTGGCCGTGGACTTGTACCTGGCCGTCCGGCTGCTCTTCACCGTCCTGGCCCTCACCCTACTCTCCATCTTCGTGAGGCTGCGGGGAGCCGAGGGGGAGCGGCCTCGGGAGCCGGCGGCAGCCGAAGCGGCCCGGGAGAGCGGCCCCGGGGACCAAGCGGCGGCAGGAGCGGGGCCGGAGGCCGCGAGGGGACGGCTGCCGGTGGAGGAGGTCGGGGCGGTCGAGGAGCAGAAGGAAGGGGCTGCCGAGCAGCGGGAGAAGGCGGCGGAGGAGCCGAGCCCCGCGGCCGAGCCGAGCCCCGCGGAGGAGCCGAGCCCCGCGGCCGAGCCGAGCCCCGCGACGGCCGAGAGCGTTTCCCGGAAGCCGCCCGCCGAGCCCCAGGAGGATGCAGGAGACCACGCAGCATTTCCCAGCAAGGCAGAGGGGGAAGAGCTGGACTCAGGAAAAGAGAAGCTGGCGGTGGGAGAGCCGGCAAGCACAGCAGCTACACCAGCCCCAGTGACAAGTATAGCAGCATCGTCTGAGAGTTCTGAAGGTTTTGAATGGCCTTTGGGTATCCTTGGTACCTGCCTGCTGATTGTGATGGGGATCAGCATGTTGGCACTCACACAGACTGTGTTCTACCCACCACCATTTTGTCTGATCTCAAAAGTTAAGCAGAGTCAGGTTTGGGTCTTGTCTGGGGTTAGACGAGGATATAGGGGGACCAAGAGGTTTTCCCCAAGGCTGGACAGTCATGAGTGGCAGGGTGTGTGGGACAGTATGGGCAAGTATCTAACTGGGCCCCTCCAGTGCTTTGGAAGCATCGGAGATGGAAGGCAGCTGTATGGAGTCCCCAGCAACAAGCTGCAGAAACTGCTGAAGGGGACAGTGAATTATTTTGAGCCTGGTGGGCCCAATGCACTTCAGGCCATCAGAGCAGAGATGCAACACAGAGATGGACTCATGATCGAGGGGTGGACTTAGCAATGGACACTATTGCCCAGGTTATTCACGAGTGTGAACACTGCACACAGTCTCTCCTGCTCTGGAAGACTGTTACAAGAGATGGAGCCTGACATCATGGACCAGATGGACTCAGCAGCTTTATAGGGACTGGTCCATGCACTGAGATAAGAGTGATGGTATACTGAAAATGTGGGATCTGAGCATGACGTGAATGGTATGGAATAAGGGGTGGATAATGTCCTGGGTTCGGCAGTAGCAGTCATTTTTCTCCTCCTTGGTAGCTGGTGCAGTGCAGTGTTTTGACTTTCAGCTTGGGAACAGAGCTGATAGTGATGTTTAGGTTTGGCCAAGGACTTTGTGAGCCTCATGCTCTGCCAGGGAGGAAAGCCGGGAGGAAGCAGAGACAGGACACCTGACCCAAACTGACCAAAGAAGTATTCCATACCACAGCACGTCATGCCCAGGATGTAACTGGGAGTTAGCCGGAAGGGCTGGGAGACTGCGGGGTTGGAGGAGGTATCGGTCGGAGCTTGGTCGGGCTGGGGGGGGGCGAGTTATCGGTCGGCTGGTGGTGAGATGATGTATTCTCTTCCCTTGTTATTTCCTTTATCATTGTTATCATTGGTGGTAGCAGTAGTGATCTGTGTTATACCTTAGTTACTAAACTGTTCTTATCTCAACCCGTGGGAGTTGCATTCTTTTCGATTCTCCTCTCTGTCCCTCCGAGAGCAGGGGGAGGGCAAGAAAGGGGGGGGAAGTGAGTGAACGAAATTACCTGACTGGGTTTAAACCACGACAAGAACCAACCTTTCAGCATTTATCTGAGTCAAATCCAGCAAAGCCTCATCACTAAAACAATTTTGCAATATCCAGTTGTTCCTTGAAGAAAAGCAAATGTAATTTCCTCTCTGCCATTAATTTGAAAGCATCCTACATTAGACAATTTCTTGGTCATTCAAAAGGAGATCTAAACCCCATTGTTAATTAACCTACAATATTTCTTTGCTGTTTTTTACATAAAATATCTCTACTGAGCCACTCTTGAACCACCATTATTTTTATAGAATTAAAATGCTATTTCAAGTTCTATGATGCAGGTTTGAGGATCTTCTGCTCTTTCTAGGACTCCACCCTCCTGCCACTTTAAACTAAATCCAAGACACCTCGTCAGTAACAGAGAAGAGGGGAGACACTGAAAAGAATATTTGGATTTATCTGCTTAAGTGTTTTGTGCAATCCAGTCTGACTTTATTCCATGCTGGGGAGGCTGATGTTTATCCTCAAACATAGTTCTTTGTGACCCATAAGACCATGAAATAAGAAAAAAAAAAAAAAGCTTTTAAAATAATTCAGAGTCATATCTCTAAAAGATTCCTGCAGATCTGCCTTTGAGGCTTCAGGGAGGGAAGGAGAATCCAACTGCACAAAAGCTTTAAAAAATCCATGAGATATGCTACAAAACTATGCAACCTCCCAATGAAACTGAAAGAAAAAGAGCAAAGAAACACCTGCAAAGCAGCACTGCAAATGGTGTGTGATGCAAGCAAACAATAAAGAAACTCTTGCAGCTTTTAAGGACATCAAGTGAAATGCAGAATGCTCAAAGTTGGCTGGGCTTGCTCTTTTTTTATTCGATTTTTCAAGCTTTGATGTGCAAAAAGCTTTGTCTCAATGCAAAGATTTGAAGTCCTGCAGGACTGATTGCCTGGATGGTTTTGTTTTGAAGCTGTCTAAAGCTTCCCCTATCACCACTGCTTCACATTAAAATATATATTCTCTATTGCAGGGCTTAACAAATACATTTTCAGCTGTTCTATTTCCCCTCCCCAAGTCAGACTGTTTTCTTCAGGCTCCAAATAGACGCAGATTTCATAGAGAGATCTTTAAAAATTAATGCTTTCCTTAAAGAAAGCAGTAAGTTAAAAGCCATTTGCTGTCTCCTGCTGGCAAATTTTTGCCAACAAAACCAGAAAACATCATATAATTGGAATTATCTGTTCTGTAAAGCCAAATTGTCTGCCTCTTCTAAACCATTCTTTTGTCCTGGTTACATCAGTTCCTAACACTGAAGTGTCCCCATGATTTCAGCTGCCTTCCAGTGGACACCCAAACCTAGTCCCATGAACTGAGCAGAAGACAGTTAATGCACATGACGGTTAACAGCAAAGGCTCTGCTGCTTCCCTAGGCGCTGCATTTCAGCTTCAGTGCTTGGTCCCTGCTCTTACCCAAGACCAGTTTTCCCTCTGCCGAGCTCCAACTGTTCCTGTGTCCTCCCAGCTCATAGTGAGTATGTTTGGCTTTCCCTCCTTCTGCAGCATTTCTTTCTCCCTCCACCTCATACTTTTGTTCATCCCACCCTGTGCAGCCTGAATAGAGACTCAATGTGGAAAGTATTAGCTCCGATTCCTCTTACTCAAACCTTCTTCTGTGTTTTCCTTTACTCTACCTGCTAATTTATTTCTCAAATCCTGCAGTTCCAAATCACCTTTATGTTCTGAACCTCTGTTCACAGTAATAACCCCAGAAACCCAGATCCTGTGAGATATCCTCTGGAGAAAACAGTAAACTCGTTGACTGATGGCTTGACTTAGCTAGTGAAGATTTGGGAAGTGCTTTAACCACGCTTACTACAAGCACGATGACCAAGGGCATGTGGGATATCCAAATCTGGTTGAAAAAAAGGCTGCTTAGGCAATCAGGAAGTGTCTAACCACGACTGTCAACTCCTGAGCTAACTCAAGCTACCCATGCGCTGGTCTGCCCACATGCAACACTGGATCTGCAGCTTCCCATGCACCTTGTCACCTACCGTTTAGACCCTCGCCTGTCCATTCAGACAAGTGACAGTGAGCCCTTCCAGCCTGCGCAGTGGATTTTTTAGGTGAGCCGCAGCTTGCGCAGAGCTGGCCCCACCATTTACACCTGAGGTTTAACTATCACGAGCCCACCGACGCTCTGGCAGCACTGCGGTATCGCTACGTCTAGGCAGGATTCTGATTTAGAGGCGTTCAGTCATAAGCCCGCAGATGGTAGCCTCGCGCCAGTGGCTCCTCAGCCAAGCGCACGCACCAGGGGTCTGAACCTGCGGGTGCTCTCATACTGAGCAGGATTACCACACTGTAACACCCCATGTCTGAAGAGGCTCCCAGTTCTTAAGGAGTTTCTCACAGCAACTTCACTATATGGTTCTCGGCCACCCACTTTGCATACTCATCTGCCATTCCTCCCCTCTTTTCCTCCCATAGTCCTGAAAATGCTTCTTTGTGCATGGCATGCTGTGCTAAGGTCTTGTAGGTTATGCTCCCTTACTCTCCTTCCCCAGCTGCTGAGATGGGAGCAAGGTCTGCTGATGTTATTTGCTGTTGAAGAAGAACCGGCTGCAAAATATATTTTCTGTTTCCTTAATCTCCAAATCCAACCATAGGATTCTTTCACAAGCCTATCTTCATATCTGTCTCTGCTAGCTCACCCCATGCCTCCAGAAATTTCTCTTCGTGTTGTTCTTCTTACTTCCTAAGAAGACATCCCTACACCTCCTCTTCCCAAATCCTATTTGAGACCAAAAACCTCCACATGTGACCTAATCCCTCTCCATTCCATTCCCTGTCCTGCATACAGGAGCAGTTCGTACACAGAACCAGAGCATAACCCCTTGTTTCCCTTTGGTGCTGCAAATCAACTGCCACTTCTACTTCCCAGCACTTGTGTATAACCTGCCTCCCTTTAGAGGTGATATGACCCAACTACTTGCAGTGTTTACATCTATCCAGCAGCTTTTGGTAGAAAACATTTGTGCATCCCTGGTATGTGTACTTCTGAGGTTTCTTGAACTGCTGCCCAACTTTAATTAAATTGTCAAGCCCCTAGATTTTCTGTATTACTCCAAATTCCCTTGTTAACACAGCTTACTCACCATTAGCTTTTCACAGCTGCTTTGCATTGTAGTGACATTTTCACTAGTTCACATAGATACGTAAAGCTGTTCTCTTCAGTTAGGCAGCCCCAAATAGCGCAAAGGTGACATGGGTCTATGCTGACTTTCAATTTCCTCCTGTTTTCCTAGCTCAGAGAATCTCAAATGGCAGATTATGAGGAATTAGTATGAATCTGGAGCATAAGTAAGTTTTGCTAGAAATTCACCAAGCTCCAAGACACATATGTATTCCACATTTCTGCAGGACTTCTCGTATGTCTCACTGCTTTCAGAGGCTCGGAGGGATCAATGTGTCAAAGACAGCACATGATTCTGCCTGGGCCGTCAGAAGCAGAAGCTGAATACTGCTTCCTGCTGAGTGGATCATAGAATCTTTATAAAAGAATGCAGACCTTAATAAATAATAGAAAAATTTGTAAACTTGCTTGGAGAGGGCTGGTGAAAAATAGGTGTATCCTTATTTTATGTCCTTCCAAGATTCTCAAGTAGCTGTCTGGTTCAAATTAATTTCAGTTGTTAAGTCATGAAGTCTTTTCAAGTTACAGTTTCCTTTTTTGAAAGGTATTTTGATTAAATGTCTTTTCACTTATCAAACTTGAAACATGGACTATAAAATTTAAGGGGGGAAACCCCAATAAAACATACAAAAACAAAACCAAAAAAAAAACAGAATTATGTATGGACTTATCTAGACCTCTGGGATATTTTCCAGGCAGGCTAACACAAGACGACGTGCAAATACACCACTCCAGGTCCATTGCTGTGAGCAGAGCTAATCTAAATAGCATCAGGGAAGTGTAAGAGCCTCTCAGTACAGTTAAAGTGGATTATTTAGAAAGCTGAAGAGAGGTCTTTCTTTCCTAACAAGGAGTTGGGAACGTCTTTAACTAAACTGAACCCTCACTGAAGCCCTACCAGTGGAGATGTTTGTCCTGACAGTGACTGTACCAAGGAGCTGGGGAAGTATTGACATGTTTCCTTAGTTGGGAGCCACAACCTCTCAGGACTCCACTGGGTATTTCTAATATGAAGTTTCCTGAGACTTATATACCCACATAGCCCAATTTAAATGCTGTAGTGGTCTGAACAATCTATTTCAACTTTCAGCTGGACTGCAGCACATAGATTTCTTAGTGCTCAACCTGTCTAAACACCAAGGATGCAGAATGATACCTGAGGCTGAGGAGAAGGATACAGGGATGCTTCTGATTCCGATTCCCTGGCAGCAGTGAAAATGAGCATTTTGGTGATCTGATTAAATCAGAGATATAAAACTAACCCATCGTTTTTTTCTGCCTTCGAGAGCAGCTCTTATCAAGAGAAAGTCAAGCCACAAATGAGCTCATATGACTAGAACCAACCACAAATGGTTTACTGCTCTGGTTGTTATTTAATGAAATATGTGAACCGCTATTAAGCTTTTAAAGGTATTTTCAGGAGGTTTTATGACATTTCTGTGTAATTCTTAATGGTTACTTTCAAAATGTGATGAATTTTAGATTTACATGGGGGAGAGTGATACCTAAATGCACCACCTTGCTGTTTCAATACATCCTATTCTTTTTGTGTTTCACATGCAACCTTTATCATGCAGATTACTGTAACAACAAGCTGTTTTATTTTCTTTCATGATGCAGACCTGGAGTAGCTCAAAAACTCAGGTGTGTTGGTGCTGAGAAACATGCTAGAAGCAGCAAAGCTGTTGTGTTTTTACATCATGAAATAAAAACATGAGGACAGGGTACTGAGATACTACCTCAGGTGAAAGACCCATTGTCCTATTTCCAACATTAGCCGAGAACAAGTGTATGGAAAGAAATACAAGGACGTAGCAGGCATATGAACATATAGTCCCAGGTTACTCTCCAAAGCTGTGATATTCTGCAGCTCAGGAGCTTCCTAAGCCAGAAGTGACTTCTCTGGATTTAATATCTACAAGCAGGATTTTCTTCCATGAGTTCATCTAGCTGCTTTTTGAACACTGAGCCAAATAACTGAACCAAAAGTTTTCTTTGTAACAGTAACCTGAGGAAAGCAGCTGTCTAATAAGTCTTTTACAAAAGGTATAATAAACCTTGTGATGTTCCACATTGCCAAATGTAAAGTCCTGCACGTGGTTTGGGGCAACCACTAGCACAAATACAGTCTGGGGAAAGACTGGGTTGAGAGCAGCCCTGCGGAGAAGGACTCGGGGTTGTTGGTTGACAAGATGCTCAACATGCAACAGCAATGTGCACCTGCAGCCCAGTAAGACCCATTCACAAGGGGGAATGGCTTTAAGCTCAAAGAGGGTAGATTTAGATTAGATATTCAGAAGAAATTCTTTACTGTGAGGGTGGTGAGGCACTGGCACAGGTTGCCCAGAGAAGCTGTGGCTTCTCCGTCCCTGGCAGTGCTCAAGGCCAGGCTGAATGGGGCTATGAGCAACCTGGTTTAGTGGAAGGTGTCTTTGCTTATGGCAGGGGGGTTGGAACTATATGATCTTTGAGGTCCCTTCCAAGCTAAATCTGTGATTCTGTGATTTTATGATTCTATGATTCATTATTGATGCACTTGGATTCCAGGAAAAAAAAAACCATGAAAATAAACTGTGCCAAACAATAAGCATTTTGCAAAGAGCTAACTCTTACACATATAATTAACAAGGTGTAAATAACAAGACCATTTTCTACAGTTCCCTCAGGCAAATTCCAGTAAGAGTCCTGCACTTAATAGAAAAAAATCTAATTGCAGGCAGTTTATTTTTTTTTCAGTTAAAAAAAAAAGCATCCCATATCAAACAGCACTGCCAAGCTCTCTCAGAAGATGAAAGAGATATCATATTTCTTGATCTTTTTCCACTATTTGCAAAATATATTTTCCCAAAATGAACTAATTTTGCATGGATTCCCAAAACCCAGGTAACCCACAATTGCTGACTCCTCCCAGGCCAGCCATTGGAACACTGAAATACAATGGAATGGCCAAGGAGACCTGAGGATCTGGCATGGTTGGGCTCTGCATTTCTTACTTCATAAATGCTGCTCAGCCCACACAAAGTTAATTTATGCCTGAAAATACCTCCTTCTAATTGTTTTCCCCTGCCATAAACAATCTGATCAAGAAATCTGTACAAGGTATATTTTCTCTTGGTCTGTATTTAACCACAGTAGCATATTTCTACGCAAACATCACTGTTTTATAGATGTGCTGGTGCTGTTACAAGCTTTTTTTGTTATTGCTTCTAAAAGCTTATGGTCAGAACCAACCACAGCTTTTTCTGTATGAGTACTCACAGCTAGACAGAGACAGATGCCATTGTATGGTATGGGATACATCCCTTCCAATCTGTGCATTGTTTACTTTTGCAAATTCAAGACTTCTGAAGGATAAACAACTGATTTCCCGCTTTTGCAGCTGTGTAACTTCAAGCCTGTGCACAGATGCATCCTTTACATCTTGTTTCAAATGAATTGGCAAACCTTGAAGGGAAACTATGTTTTTGGCATCTCTGAATCATAATGAAATACTTCTTTTATAGATATGTGACTTTCCGATGACTTTAAAGATAGTTGTGGTTTACTCTTTGATCACACACACAATGCAGATGTAAACTTGAGGTAAGAGTTTTCTTATCAAATCCATGTAAGGATCAAGACCACCCAGAAGGGCCAGCTAAGCCTGGGACCCTGGTTTTGGAGAATAAAAAGTAAGGCTTTTCCTATGATATTATATGAAATGATATGATATGAATCAAAATACAGGAAAATTATAGACTCAACTTTTACCATCAGCTCCCTGGAACCAGCATTAAAGGATCACGTCAGTACATAACATTTCAATGTGACTACTTTTCTTCATATTATAATAATGTTACATTCTCAGTCAATGTTTTTGTTAAAATGTCATTGTGTTAGATGAGCTGTTATTGTTTGGTTATTGGTTCTGTTTTTTAAGCAAGACACATTGAGGAATTATTTTCTTTTATTATGCTATAACCTGTCTGCTCCCAAGTAACTGCTGCTACCTTTGCTGTAGAGCCACTCCTGCAGGACCTTTGCCACACGGTTTTGGCAAGCAGGAACTGCTGACGGGCTTCCATTGCCTTAAAATTCATTTCCTTGTTTGGTTTTCATTTTCTCTTTTGTCTTGCTTTTGAACACTTTTGGTGTCTGAACAACGCCTGCACAGTGAGATGAAATCCAACGGAGAGGACACTCTGAAATGCTCATCAGACCATTTCTGCAAATGACTACTTGAAGCAGGACTGAATGAAGTAGGTTTTCCGATGGATTAAATGCTGATTTTTGTATAAAATCCCATCACTACTTCTCAGCCTGATCCTGAACCCCATAAAGGCCACCTGTGACAAGGCAGAAAGCTGATTGCTAAGCTCCTTTCCTTCAGTGGAGATCTCACTGGTGGAAACATTTCAGCCTCTCTACTTGAAAGCAGGGGTTAGCACACAGCATGGAGGCACAACAAGCTGTACTTGTGGCGATGGCAGGGTGGCTTTCCTCCCCACCGGCTCCCTTTATTTGTTCAGCACTAAAATCTTTAAATCCTTTAGGAAGTAAGTCTTGATTAGCTGAAATGACTGTGGGGACACACAGACTGGGGTGGGGACAGCTCAAAACTGTTATGGTTCATCTGTACAGTTTCCTTGGAAATTTTCCTAGCACATGCAGGGGTGTTTTTTCCACCGAGAAGTCCTCACTCCATGTCTATGGCAGACAACCTTCCTGCATGATCCTCTACAGCCTTCAATCCACCCTAGAAGGATGAGGAGGCAGCAGGACAACATCTGGTATTTCACAGGTTCAGTGAATAATACTTGACCTTAGGCTTCCCCAGGGCTCACAGCTGAGGAAGACATTGGTGAACATGGCCAATGTCCCATTAGAGCATTTTCTAAGGTCAGGGAGGCCAGAGTGACATAGCTGTTGACTGGCACTAACTATGTCCAGACTTCAGCAGAAGGGTAAACAAGATAACCAGAAAAGGTAGAACTTGGTGAATTTTCAGCCAATTTGGTACTATTTTCCAAAATGATGTTCTTGTGATTTTTGTCTATGAAATGTTTCTACTGCAGATCCTCACCTAAGCACCTGAATTAGGGATTGCCTAATTAACACATGTGAACCCAGCTACAAGACAGAGCATACTCACTACTGTGACTGAAGAGATTAGTTCTGAAAATTTTACCCACACAGACATAATTGTGTTTCAGGATACGTGAAACCGGCTGTGGGAAAAAGATCAGCAAGCATATGTCAAAGGATGTGAAATAAACCCAAACATTTCATCCAAACTCCCTGCTGGGCACAGAGTATTGCATCTCACCACCTTCCGAAGGTAAATTTTTTTTAAGTTTTCCCACCCAACCACAATGGAGCTGTCTGAGCAGTTTTACACAGATCCCCAGCTGGTGTAAGACAGTGTGATCTCCACTAACTCTGTTTATGTTCGTGGAGGATTTGGCCCAAGGTGTTAAAATATTTACTGCAGAGACTCACAGATCTGTTATAATTACATTTTATCTACTGATCAAACCTCTGACTGTTCCTAGTGCCTTAATTACCAAACTTGGATTCCTTCCAGAAAGAGATAAACACCACCAGACAGATGGGCAGAAAAAGGAATAATTTAACATTTCCCTGGAGAAATGGCAGAGAAGAAATCATTTAACAATAAACAGAATTAAGCAAAGATTAAGATGTTCAGTACGCATTATTCGTAAACAAAATCAGATGCACTAGAAAGGGGCACAAGCCGTGTTATACCCCCATGTACCTAGCTAGTCCGTGGTGCCTGCTCACTGAGGCTCCTCTCACCCAGGATCAAATAACCCTTTTCACTGGACTTTTGACACTCCTTACATGGGTTACCCAGAGGCCTGGAACAACACAACATTGGGAAATTTTTCTTGTTATTCCACCTGAGGTTTTACCTTCTTTTGGTTTTCACAACCTCAGCTTTAAAAGCTCTGTGACTGGTGATTACAGTTCTACTACACTTGTCTTGCACTGGTTTTGCAATAATTTGTTCCATTATTCAACTGAAGATGGAAATTAAAGTAACACACTGGTAACTCATATTAATCAACACAACTTCCTAATTCTACAAAAGGCCACAAGAAGCTTTCCTTAAACATCAGGAAAGCAAAAAGGTATTCAGAAATTTTGCAACGAAGAGTATACACCAAACCCTTCTTTCAGTGGCTAGGGTGCCTAGGGTCCATGAGCAAGAGCACCAGGAAATCTGTTTCAAGTCCTTTCCTGGATGTATATTGTACACACATGCTCTTGGCTGTCAAAGAGCTTTCCATACAGACCTCACATGCATGTACTCAGAAAACCCCAACCTAAACAAAATACTGCTCTGCCTACACTTTTCCTACACAACAAGAGGCCAGTCTATACATAGACAATAGCTGTTTTATTTGCTGTACTGCTGCAAAGTGCTCAGAGATGGGAAGGATGTGCCAGTCTTGCAGACACCTTGTTGGGTGCTTCAAGCAGTGTGGTATGGTATGTACTCCAGCTGGTGGCTTTTAATTTGCTGTCCAGGACCTGCAGATTAATTTTTAAGGATCTCAAATGGTTGAAAGAATATAAGATTAACATCCAAGCATTTAAATGTGCTTCCACAGAAAAACCATAGGAATCTGTGTATGTTGTACTTTGATTAAGTAAAAACTTTCTGCTATTAGCTTATTAAATCTTAAACTTATCAAATCCATGCATAGACGTGGTGCTTAGAGACTTGGGAAGTTGTGAATGTTCCATCACTGGAGGTATTGAAGGCCCGGCTGGACAGAGCCTTGGGTGACATGGTTTAGTGTGAAGTGTTCCTGCTCATGGCAGGGGGGGTTGGAACTAGATCATCTTAAGGTCCTTTCCAACCCTAACTATTCTATGATTCTATGGCTTAGGCGTGGATATGGCAGTGTTTGATGTATTGTTGGACTCGATGATCTTAAAGCTCTTTTCCAACCTAAATGATTCTATGAGAAAAGTTGGAAAAAAAACTGTTCTCAAAAGGCAATGTGGGAGTGTTCCCTATCTCTATACCAAATCTATGAAAAAAGCCTGAAGGAAGATGAGCATGTGTTGCTCTGCAGGCTCATCTTTTCTGCTCACCTGCCTCTACTTCCTATGGGAACTGTCTGTCCAAACTCAGTAAGCAGCAAGGAAGTTCAGCCTGAATCTTACCAAGACCCCAAGCAATATCCAAGGACATAATGTATGTGTAGAAAACAGGGACTAAGAGTGAAAAATCCCACTGTACAGTCATCAGTGGACAGGCAGTGTCAAGAGTTCAGTTCATTTCTATGAATTGGTTCTTAGGAGACTTGCCAAATAACACGCAAGGCAATGATTTCACTGCTGAAGTGGTCATTCCTTCAGTGTAAAGTAATTAACCAAATCTGAGCCCTGTTCCTGCAAAGCACCCAAGCTTGCCTCTTCCTGACTTAATTTGGTCTTTTATTTTGTTATTCCTGGTACATAGTATAAAATATATCGTGTTTCCTAGAAGAATAAAGGAAGTGACATACTTTGCTCGTCAAAGGTGACAAGGCAGACATAATTAAAATTCAGATGTTTTGAAGATACTGCATCTGATGCTTTTTTTTTGATTCCTCAAATCAAACTTAACTCTAAAGTCATTTGGAACTTTAAAATGAGCACAGATTTCCCAGTTACATTATTACAGTTTTAAAAATAGTCCCCTACATCAGATGCAAAACAATTTATCTGCAGTATTAGTCTTCATTAGTTATATTACTAAACCACTCAGGAGGCTTAACTGTGAACAGCAATCACCATGAGAAATTCTCTGTACAAGTAACATAGACAATCATCTTTTGAACTGTTTTTGACATTTACAGAATTTGAGCCAGATTCATCCAAGAAGCAACACAAAAGAAATGAGTGAAATGACATGCTGGGTCAATTTAGTCCTCTCCCTCAAATCTTCAGTCAATACTCATCTATTTTCTTAGATGCATTTCCCATTTTCCCTTTTTAAACACATTCCGTGTCATATATCATACACCACCCCTTAAAATTTGGATATAGCCTAAAATCTCCTTTTACATTTTTTAACCATCCAGCACTCCCTCTTGGTCTTTACAGTGATACCAACTTTTTCCAAAGTAGCAAAAATGAAGCAAGGCTTTAGTCCCAGAAAAGTTTGCTGTTAGGTATTGAATGGATTTCCACCCCCCTGGCAAAGGAGAAGGCCTCAGCTTCCATGTCCTTTTTATTGTTGGTTTGTGCTGTGATTTCTATACCTCCACAAAGCCAGAATGTCCTTTCAGTGTTCCCAGTAGACTGACAATTGTAAACCATATGTATCTTCCTGAGTCAGCTTCAGAGGACCAGCAGCCTGCCACCCTGGCTTATAGAAGACCTAACTGCTGAACTACCAAAATTGCTTAACTAGGCTTTATTTTAAAAAATAACTCAGTCTTTATTATTTCTGGGTGGTCAGTATCAATTTATCATCTCCAAATAACACACCATGGCCAACTTCTGTTATTCATTTGATGTTTCATATTATCAGGGATGCTTTCTTGCATCTGAAGTGTTAGATATGTTTATAGAAGTGGTGTACCACTAAATTAGTGAAGTCAGGTACCAAAACAGAGGATTTTCTGCATCAAAGGCTATCCAACACCTCTAGACTGTTCCTAAGTTCCCAGTCATGCCAGTATTACATTGGCAACATTGCTGTTATTGCCCACTTTTACTTTTTATTTAGACTTACTTTTAGGATGCTAGACGTCAGGACAATTTTATCAGCCACAAAAGAAAGAAAAAATTGACTGTGTACATCTTGTGAGATGTCTTCACAGCTACGGTTTGTTAAAAGTTGAAATAGATCTTGCTAGTATCACAGTCCTTCCTAACCACGAGGACCTCCACCATTTCTTCATTATCAGGAGCAACAGGACAGAAGAGTACTGAAGCCAGTAACCCTGCTTCCCCTTAAAACATAGGATTCATTTTTCTGGGTTTAACTTTAGGTAGCTTACCCAGGAACCAAGATCTGTGCATTTTGCAGCTAACCTCCAACTATTTATTGCATACTGGTATACTAATGGGGTTTTCCAAAGGACTTTCTTTTCACAATATTTCCAGTGACCCTACAATTAAATCTTCTACTTTCAAGTACTTTTTAAGGGAGAAAATGGGTATACCTGCACAACTGAGCTGCAGTTCCTCCTGTGAAGCTCCCTTATATTGCCTCCAATACTCTATGAAATTGGCTGCAGTTCCTGTTAATTAAGTCTGCAGACACTTGACGGAGAGCTCTCTGAAATGGGAATATTTGAAAACCGGGGTTTGTGACCATCACATTTTTTCTGCTGATTTAATTTCTGCTGACAAAGTACTGAAGGAACAAAGAGATCTGTTTTAAATAATCGGAGTATATGACTTGGGAACATGATGCAGCTGCTTTAGTAATAAGAAAAAATAACTACTTTAAAATGCTTTATCTTTAGCATGGAAAAGCATTGCAGAAAGGTAGTGGGAAAAGAAAGCTACTTGCCACCAGCAAAGGTTACTTAAAACTCATGGTGTGAAGGAAAGACGATGATGGCAGTATTAAAAGAGGGATTTGATTTGGCAACCTTGATCATTGCTCTGTTGTCACTTCAACACTCTCTGTTGTCAGTTCATCACCAATGATATATGCAGACAAGCTGGACCAACAAGCTCTGAAATGCTCCTGCTGGCAGCTCTCAGGAGAGGAGCTCTTCTTAGAGCAGCTAATGTCTGTGTATGCCTTACTAAGTGCAAAGCACAGAGAGCCCGAAGTGGACTGGTGGATGCAGCTAGTGCTGGGGAGGGGGGCACAGAACAAGAGGTGCCAGAGAATGGGAGGAGATGGACACAGGGAGTGTGGCTGAGGGGAGACGGCACAAGAGTGAGCCATTGCAGTGGAAGTGTCCAGTGCTTGGGAGGCAGATGGGTGAGGAGAGACACAGGTCTTCAACTCACATAAACTATCCACCAACTTCAGCGCATCAGCTCACCAGACCACTTTAAACCACGTGGAAACCTGTACCCAAATACTCTTCCATGCGTGACATAGGAGGGTGGATTTACAAGCAACAATAAGGCCATGATGCACACCATGAGCAGCTCCTCCAGCATCTGTGCCAAAAAAAAGTACTCTGTCTGTCATGCAAAGCTGTGCTGCAACTCAACACGGAATAGCAAATAATAATGATATATTCTTCAAAGAACTGGTATGAAATTCTACAGGTAGTCCCTTTCTGTTTGCTACAGTAACTAGTGAAAAAGGGAATCCCGATTCTACCATGAGATAGAAGATTTCTTCTGTGGTTATTGTCTCTATACAGATAAAACTAGTAACTGGAAATAGCAATGTCTTTCCAACAGCTTTCTTCACTGTGTGGGCAGCAGCACAGCACACTGCAATGTGTACTGTAGTTAACAATGCTACTGGTTTTACTCTGAAAGAATAATGTCAAATTAAGGGGTTGATCCTGCAAACACTTAAAACTGCCCTCACCTTCAGGAATTCAGTCATCCCTTTGTTTCCTTTAGTGTGTCAACTTGTATGCCCGTGCACAGGACCTACATTTTATAGCGAGCGGCTAAGGTTGAGCCACAATCGTACACTGTAAAAAGAGAGAAGCTCATGAACAACCACAAAGCCATCACAACTCAGTGTTAAATGAACAAATATTTCATGTGATGTTACACATCAAAGGTGTTAGAAACTGAAATTCATTATCACAAGAATGATGGGATTTCCCCAAACTTTAATTTTCTAAGCTGTGCGAAGCAGACACTGTAAAGACAGATCCAAACTAGCAATGAATTTAATCATTTTCTTTCTTTAATGCAAAGACAGGCAAAGGGAAAATTGTAAAGTTATTAGCGATGCAGGTGTCTTCTGATTTCTGTGTTCTTATGGCTTCTGTTCTTGTGTTCTGAATTAAAAAAAAAAAGATACAGTTATCAGCAGCAAGAACAGAATAGTTTCCTTAAAGGATATTTGTGTCAAACATAGCTTATTGAGGAAGTTTATAGAAGCATCATGTCCCGGTACCTAATCCACCAGAACAGGTCAATAAAGCAATGCTAGAGAAAAGGAAACTTTTCTAGAAAATAAACTGTTTGGAAAGCTAATTCATTTTTTTTTTAAACTACTGGATTCCTTCTTTTTTTTTTGGAGCACCAGGGATTAACGTGGATATGATTGAAGCTAAAAGTTGTGCATTGGCCTTTCAGTTCTTTCAGGCCATCACTGAGTGCTGGAAAAGGGAAGTTTGGCTTTTCAACAGTGGGAGGTGGACAGCTGTACACCAAGCCAACATTGCCCTTCCGGAATATCAAAATACCAAGAGCCAAATACCCAATTGTTTTGATACCACTGATTGTCCAGTGTGTGCAATTCTTGCCTGACAGTTGCTTTTCCCTCTGCAGCCCATCCTGACTGAGCCACTGCTGCTGTCACACACCTTCTGCATGGCCTCTCCCTGCTGTTTTGTTATCATTCAGGTCCCATCACTGCCGTTGTTTCTGATTAATCCTGAGGATGACTCAGAATAGTTGGCATAATGCAATATCTTTTTGCTGCTACTTCACATGAAATCACTTGTGTTGCATACAAGGAGGGTAAACAGAGTACCTCTCCCTTTTAAAGGTAGAAAATGAGAATCTGGGGAGCCATTAAACTGTCAGTCTGGAAAGAGACTAGTGCAAATTATTAAACAATCCGCTTATAAACACCAGGAGAGCAATAAAGGGATTAAAAAAAAAAGCCAGAGTGGATGTGTCAAGAACACGTTGTACCAAGCCCAAACTAATTTCCCTCTTTGGCAGGATTACTGGGAAAGGAGAAGGTAGTAAATGTTGGATATCTTGATTTCGGTCATGAGAAACTAACAATGTATGGTTTCCAGGAGCATCTGCCTGCAAAATCATGTCCCAACAAGTTGTCCTCAGACTGATAGCATGTGTTGTCATTGAGCTCCTGGAGTGGTCCATCCTGCTCAATTGTACTCAATATTTCCATTAATTGTGTTAATAATGAAAAGTAAAATTTCAGGAATACGCAGGTGGCCTCAATTAAGTTTGCACCCACCACGGAGGGCAGGACATGCGTGTGATGCCTGGTAAAGCAGAGACCACAGATAAACCAGAACCACCTGTGGCCAGGCATGCGGTAGGAAACGTGATGCTGATGGGGAAGGGAATGCTCTCCTCTCCCATGCTCATAGAGCTAAGCCAGATCAATGATGCATTGTCAATTATATACCCCTATGAATATAGGTATATGTTACTGTGTAAATTAGAGTTAGCTGTCAATCTAACCTAATTTGAGATTAATTAGTGACCTAGTCTGCCTTTGACTAGCTTCTTCCATATCCTCTGAAAAGGAAACAACTACTGAAATTAAAAATAAAAAAAAACAAGATATCTTTCATGGGCTGCCACTAAGATCTTATTTAGGTAAGACAATGTGCCCCCAGCCCTGTCCAATGCTATTATTTATTTTAGAAAAGTTAAGAAACAAATATGTGACTTTATGTTTAAAGAAAGCAATGGCAGCTGGTAACATTGACAGGCAAGCTCTGTTTTTCTGCTATTTACTGTTATAAGTGGCATTGATAAGAGAGCTAGAGGGAAGATACACATTCCTCTCCATCTGCTTTATTATAGCACTATAAGGCACAGAATGAAAGGTCTCCATAGAATCAAGTGGAGAAAATAATAACTAGGTGTGAGATAAGGACAAAATCTAACTTGCACTTTTTCCATCTCAAACTCATCCCACCATACCTTCCAGAAAGGTGGTGTCAGATGTGGAAACCTTCTGCCAGGAGAATTTGATCCTTTTCCATGGTGTCATGGAGCTTTCAGATTTCCTTCCTATTTTAGGGATTTATTAAAAACAAAGTCAGTCAGACAGATGAGTCAGTGCATGGGAAGTCTACAGCAGTGGGTACCCCTTTTCTAAGAGGGGTAATATCTGTCTCCTCACCAGGGAAGCTTGTCCCAGTCTCCTAGAACTCAGAGCAATTCAAATCCCGGTTAAAAGGCTTTGTTAGTGTACAGGAGGGGAAGGCTCATCACTGATGGCTATAACAGCTATCTCAGGTGAGATAGTGGAACAGCACCACAAGCAAGCAGACTGAATTCCTCCTCCAAGCAGTGCCCCCAAAGGTCACCTTTAGTCACAGAAAGAAAAATATCATTCCCCTCATTTCACAGTTACAGAATAATAAAATTACCATGAAGCACTGGAAAACATGAGAGATCATCTAGCACTGAAGCAGGGAGCTATCCACAGGTAACCCACAGTCAGCACAAGGTATCACTGGGACTGTTCTCTGTGCTGTTTCATGACGCACTCTAAAAGGGGAGTAGCATTGGTTTCCCAAAAAAGACCACTCCCCATTTAACAGTCCTGAAGGCTGTGTTTCATAAGTAATCTCTTGGAAGGTAATGGAATGTCTTGTGTTAATATTACAACCACATTTTTGCTTTATATATATTCTCCCCATGTTTCTGATAACAAATTAAGGCACTGGAATGGGAAAAATTCAAACAACTCCATTTGCTTTCACTGCTTACTCTGCTAGCCCCCAGATTTAGACAAGTCAGTAGCAGACTTTCTTAACATCAGTATCAATTTTAATTTCATGTTCTTGTTCTCTCACCCAATGTCACATTGTTTTCAGAAAGGATCAACGACAGCCAGGCCAAACAAGCAGTCGACAATGAAGATGTTTCTGTTCCCTGTCACATTTCAAACTTACTCTCACTCACCACAAAACTCACAAAGGAGGATTAGAGGAAAGAAAAATTAGCAGCCACTTCCCGATCGTTTGTTAACAATCATTCCCTACCATCAGTTCAGTTTCTTACCCTCATCATATTTTGATTAAGAGTATATTGGAAACAAAAGGAATCCTCCAGAAATCCTCCTCTCTGCCCTCATCTCAGCTACAACAAAGGGAGCAACCATCTCCTGCCTGTGCTGGCATGGAAAAAATGCAAAACGCATCACTCATGGAGGGCGGCTAAACACCCAGGTTTAGGTTACTGCTTTATTAAAAGTCTCTTAATGACCACTAGATGGGGGGAGAAACTTACTGTCCCTGAGACCCTGGAAAATGTGTGAGCAGTGCAGCGTGTTCTCACTCCAAACCCACAGTTTTTAACCTGAGCTTTTCCTTCCCTCAGCTGCTGATGAGTGGTAGGGCCATGAACGAGATACGACTGGAGACAAAGAAATCGTTCAGTATGACCTGCAAGTTTCATTTATGGTCTGTAGCTTTACTGAACTCTGTTGTAATCCATGAGATATCGGACCTTAAATTTGTTGATGGTGCAAGGATGAGTTTAATATCACACATAGGAAATGTTGTCCCAAAGTAATTTTTAGGGGAAAGTAAGTTCCTCTTTGGTTACTAAATAGAACATACTTAAAGAAAGAATTGGGTTTGCAACTTGAGAGTCCCAGGAGAGAAGGATCAAATTCAGAAACTTTAAGAAAGATCACTGAAAGACATAAGATATGAATCATCCCTCCAGTTATTTCAGACATGTGTATATTACCTATTTCCAAAAATTTAGTCATCTGTGTTCTCACTAGGTAAGTACTTATAGCTGTGTCTGGAGTCTTTGGAGGAGTAGATCTCCCTGAGGAAGTAGCAGTTATTCTATGCTGATAACACCATAGCCAGACCCCCAACTCCAGCAGTTTTATGAATTGGATCCCACCAGTTGGCATGAATCTGGGACTATGTGTCTACATATTGCCATTGCAGAGTAATGTGGACCCTAGCAGTGTTAGCTCTAGACAGCAATACAGGCAACATCAGGCTTCAAAATTTTCCAGTGAAGATATACAGGCCGCGACTTGACGAAGGTGCTCTGCACTGCAGTGACTAGTCTCTACTAACACGCAGCTGGCTAGTTTAAAGCTAGATTGGGTCTGTCTCTGTCACTCTGCATCACAGATATGGCTTCAACATAAACATGTCCTCAGAAACCCAGACTACTGGTTTTTACTTCAAAGACAGAAACAGAAGTTCTCCTTCTCACTTTCAGTCTTAGCTGAGAACTACAACAGCGCCCACAAGCAACTGTGGTTACTATAAAAAAATCAGCCTGTTAGTCACCTTTCCGTAACAAATACCTTGAAAGCACTTGGCTTCAGTTACTGTAAGTTTCTCACTTCATGCCTGGTAGTAAACAACATCATCCTTCAAACAAGATGTGAAGGTTGCCATGGAGCTCCAAAATCCTTTTGGTCCAAAAGAAGTTAACATTTTAACAATAACGTTTTGATGAGGATATTGTGTGTGGTCTTTTTCCTCCACATTCCCTGATAGAGGGATCATTACCTATGACCAAATAAGAGATGTACTTGGCAGCTACAGCATTCATCTGCCAAGTTCAGTGTAATGTACTTCCAAGAGGAACATTTGGCTCTCTAATTTTGTTCCTTGGCAATGCAGCTGTTGTCTATATGGCTGGTTACCCCTCTGCTGGCAGCTGTAAAACTGCATTGGGGCATGCTTTGGACGCAGATTGTTTCTTTATGATGTCTGGATATCCTTTCCTTCATCTCACACTTGCCTACACCTAGGAACGATTTTGCTTTGCAAATGAGTGCAAGGTGTAGTCCTTCAAATTATGCCTCACTGCAAATGGAAGCAGCCAGGGAAGCAGTGCAGCATGGGACAATTTACACACTCACTAGGATTAGCAGCAAGTGTTAGTGACCACAGGAAGACTACTTGCGGTTAACAGGCACACATAATATTATACGCTGTCCCCACAAAATATCAGAGAGAAAGGAACTCCTGTCTCAACCGCAAAGCAGCTTCGCTGAGATCTTGAGTGGATCTGAGACAGAAATTAGCAAGCTTTCAAGAGAATTCAAATGGAAGATATATCTGTTCAACAATAGTAAAAATACACGATGCACATTTGAGGTCACCACCATTAAATCCACACAGGGAGAATGTAGCATTAACAACTGCAGCACTTCTTAAACACACACTGACCACTGGCACACTGTGTCACCTAACTGTCCAGTGCATCCATAGCTTTTCAGAAACCATCAAAGTTTTTCTCCAAACACAGAGGATAAACATCACAGAGCAATGGCCTGGGGCTAAAAGAATCAGGGGTTTTCATTTATGCTGGAGGAGAAATTACTAGGTGGGAGAACCAAGTCATGAGCCAAGAACAGGTGAAAATATGGATAGTACCATGGATACCTTAGAACTACCTTCAGCAGGTAGATGGGAGAAATGAGCTATGCAAGGGATGCGTGGAACAAATTTGCTTAATGCTATACAGTATCCACTGCTGGACAGAGGTTCATACTCCACAGTGCTGAGCCACTAGATAGTACTGAATGATGCTTTTGTGTTGTATAATGTACCCTTCCACACCAAAGGGGAAACAGATGAAGGAGGTATTTGCAAACTGGGAAACAGCAAAAGAGAGAAGAGATTGTAAACTATTGAAGAGTTCTTGATTATAGCAACCAGATCATAGCAGGAATCTGGGGTAAAGTTGTGAGACTCACTGCGAATGAAGATGTATTTTCTGAGAGAGCATTTCAAGTTTGTCAAGGAATGATAAAAGGATGTCCTCCTTTCCAGACAGAGCATACACTGGGTGAACATTGCCATCAAACTGCATTTGGGTAAAGGAACCTGAGACAAAACACCACATGAAAACAAAAGTCCCCCAAAACAAGAGAATACTCAGATTTGCACATACTGTGGCCATTATCACAGTGTCTGGCAAAAAATAAAAAAATTAAAAAAAAAGGTAATTTAGATAATTTGAGGTGTCCAATCATTTCTATGCACAGTGTCCTTGTACCAGAAGTGGGCAGAGGAGGAGCAAAAGGATCACAAGAGCAGTGGGAGCAGTTTTCCATAGAAACAACGAAAAACATCAGAAGATGAAAAAAAATCTGCCTCAGATAACAAAAGAAACAACCCTTCATTTTAATTTAGTTTACAGGTGACAAGGGCATGTCCCTGCAGGAACAGTGACATTAGGGGTGTTAAAAGCCTCCTGCTACCTGCCAGCTCCACAGAGAGTAGGAGTTTTTGATACACCATGATAACAGAGGTTGGTAGCTCAGGGTGACACAAATCCTGCTTTTAAACTGTAATGTTTCCACTTTAATTCTTCATGTTTTTTTTCTGTCAAACAGTTGGAGCGTTCCCCAGGATTCAAACCGCAGCTGGCCCCTGACACTCAGTATAACATTCTGAGCAGACAAACCCACAATTTTCTGTCAGGTACAGCCGAATGTTTGTTACATCTACCTGGTGAGTTGCTATGAAAACTAGTCTCAAATTAATAAAAACCTTAGCAAAAAAAATGGCAAAGGGTCAGACCCAGCTCCACATTACAGAGAGGGAGGAGAGGCTGGAATATCACCTGCTCAACCGCACTCTTATCCAGAAAATGCCTTTGCAGCTGGATACACAGGTTAACTGTGTGAAGAGAAAGAGAAGGAGAAGCAAATAGCTTGTTAGGATTTGAAAGCCCAAGTCTTCCCCTGCATCATAAAAAAAACAGCTGTGTGTATCCACAGTGGGAAACAACAGCTGTTAGCGGTTGCCTATAGTGAGAGGTAACCTCATGGTTATGTGAAATTGCTTGCCTGATCAGATCTGTCCTGCTCAGGTGTAAAAGTGTTTTCTATTCTCTGGAAGGAAAGAGAAGAGGTGGGATGCTGTTGTGCAACTGAGAAGATCTCATAGCTATATTGTCATAATCTCTTGGTTTTCGAGCCCATGTTGAATCCATTCTTTTCAAAACCCCAAACTTGCCAACCTGTTGGTTCCTAAACTGATTTCTGTCGGCTGGGAACCAAGGGACTTGCCAGACAAAGAAATTCAGTTGCAGGGAAGTATCCAGAATTAGATTTTGCCCCTTGGAGCAGAATGGCTGCAGCTGATGTCAGCTGTGTGATGCATGCTGAAAGAGAAAATACATAGCGTAGAGATAAACTTAAAAATTTCCCTTCTGTTTCACTGTAAGGCACAAATAACTCTTACTTCCTTTGCATTAACGCAGCTCAAAAGTAGATATTAAGATGATGCATGTTCTGCAACTTGTATTTTTAACCACAGTGGTTTAAAATGCATGTTGATTCAGGCTGGTTGGGAGGAAAGAAACTCTTTACAATGAGGGTGGTAAAATACTAGAACAGGTTGCCCAGAGAGGTGGTGGATGCACCATCCCTGGAGAGATTCAAGACCAGGCTGGATGTGGTTCTGGGCAACCTGATCTAGCTGAAGTTGTTTCTGCTCATTGCAGGGAGGTTGGACTAGATGACCTTTGAAGGTTCCTTCCAACTCAAATTATTCTATGAGTCTATGATTCAAGCACAGCCAACAGGGACAGGCAACAACAGGAGAATGAAAGAGCTAAACTAAGGAAAAGCCCGTTTGTCATCAGATTTTCACTGCTTGTGTCTTTACAGTCCTTGATACAGCTGGGCAGATGGGTGGAATAGACTTTTCCAAGTGACATTTCCAAGCAAACATCTCTGCTGTTATGGAGAAACATGGATGAGTCCCAGCCTGAGCCCATGGGTTGTCTACCACGCAGTGAAGTGGCACTGGCAGGACAGTTTTAGCACTGTACTGCAGAGTGACAGATCCCACAGCACAAAAATCCTATAAACAGCTAATCTGGCCCTGATTTTGCTTTCAGAGCAACCTGCTGTAAGCACAGCACATGACTCAAAGGTGTTTAACTTAACAGAAGATAACCACGGATGTATGAGCCAAGGGCACAGGCTGCTATTTCTAGCAACAACACTACTTCACACGTCAACTGGACACTTTCTCTTCTGGTTCCCCTAATGTCATTTGCACCTTTAGATTGTATATGCTGTGAGCCTGGGGCTGCTCCCTGTACTTTTGTATAATTAATGCTTAACGAAACATGAGCACGTTTCCACTGCAGTCTTCAAAGCACTGCTGAATGCAAATTCTACATGCCAGCACAGAGCAATAGGAGCAGGGGACACAGTAACAGGAGGACAAGTAAATTAAGATATTACTATGCAAACGTTGAATGTGAACAGAAACCAGACCCTTTCCTGGGATAAAAAATACTAGTTAAGTTTTATCTTGTTTCCACAAGCACGCACTCACCCCAGTTCCATCAAAAGCAAGGCAGGCAGTGACATGGTTGAGTGCTGAAAGGCTGTTGCCCTGCTATTCACAGCATGACAAGTTGCAGAAAGATCTGTCACATGAACCCACTCTTGTATGATTTCCCAATGGACTGTTTTCCAGTTCTCCTCACCTCAGTGTAAATTTGGAAAAGGGCTGTAACTGAACCTGGTCAAAAAATGTTGGAAGTCTCATGGGAAGAGAAAAACCCACAAAGTTTCTTCCATTTCTTCTTTCCTTTTTTTTTTCTTTTGTTTTCTTTCTTTTTCTTTTTATTCCATAATCAGAATACAGCCCAAGATGGTCTGGATAAAATAGAAAGAGACATTGAAACGAGGGATGCCAGTCCAAGTGGTATTTCCAATCTGGAAAAAAAGACTAACAGTGCTCAAGACTCCTAGGAAAGAGGAGAATTGTATATAAGCACCATGCCAGTACTGAAGTAAATAATGAATTACTTAAACTTGGGATTATTATTTATATTGTTTTCCAGTAGCTAATACAGCAGAATCGGTCTCAATGGCTACTTGGAAAGTAGACAAAGCTCTGAAGATGATCTACAGGAAGGATTAAAAATCACTGGAGCATTTCAAAGTGTAATGGTAAAGGCTGAAATGAAGCACCTGCTGCGTGGGGCTCTCAGCTCAGCTGATGATGGTGACAAAGGCTGGTGGGCTCAGGACTAAATGTGGGAGCCTGGCTGTGCTTCACCATCATCACTACCTGTGTGGCAAGGCATTAAAGAAGAACTGCTCTGTAGGGTATGATTACAAGTGGTTCCTGCAGCAGTGTGCTCTCAGGCCACTCAGATGCTTGAGTGGAAAAAGAAGCCACTCTGTGAAAAAAGGAAGGGTTCACATCTGGGTCCCTTGACAAAAGCCAGAGCAACATCTGGTCACAGGGCTCATATGAGCACAGTGAGCCCAGAGCTCTGGGAAAAGCTTTTCCAAGAAAAAATTCATACTGGGTGAAGCCTACTGAGATCCAGCTGTGTCTCCAGATCACCTGCATTAGTTACAACATGTAAATTGGGGTTGTTCTGCTCCTGTCACTCATGAGCAACATCCATCAAAGAAGTCTGAAATTTAAATTACAGAAGTTTATCAGCTGCTTGCTGTTATCAAGTTAGTTCTTGTAATGTTTTGCTTCATATGTTAAATAAACCCACTTATTTTGAGACATGTGTTCATCTCCACACTGCACTGATCCCCTTTGGAAAGAGGACATGTCCAAAAGCCACTTCCACAGGTAATAAAAAGTGACATGTTTCGTTTCATATTAGAAAATGTAGAGTGCATCCCTGCATAAGCCAAATAATCAGGTCTGATGCCTGCAGAGTGCAAATCAGAGAGACAAGAAAGAGAATAGATCCCCTGTTCACTTCCTGGACATCTGCTGAAGCAAACAGCAACCTGTATCTGACCATTACCATAACGATGGAGACTTTGCAACCTCTCTGATGTGCCACAGGACCTTTGATGCCAATGAAGTTCAACAAAATTGGAGATTCTTAAGAGTCAGCTTTTCCTGCTAAATCTCTTGACATATCACCATTGCAAAATAGACTTCCATGGAGACAACATGGCCTCAAGTGCTTCTGAACTAAAAAACAACTCACCAGGATTCCTGCCATGTAATGGCAGACACTGGAAGCAACACAGAGAGCTCTGAAGTGGTGGCAAATGTGCAGCCAGGCCCATTTGACATCAGTGTGCTATTGTGAAAGAAAGGCAAGCAGGGAAAGGGAGCCCTTACCCTTAAAAACTTCATGGGGCAACATCACTTAATTGCAGCATGGCGCAGGGCAGAGCACCCTATTGCAGTATTTAAAAGTCACAGCTCCCCAGTGACACATTATATCTAAATTTCACAAATGGCCACTGCTAAATAAGCAGAGCTTCCTCTGCTTCCTCCCGAGGGATATCAGAGCCCTCTCATAGGAGGAATGAGCGAGACAGCAAGGAGAGAGGAGGCACAGATCAGCCTGAGAGCACCAGAAACGCCTATAGCAGCATGCCTGCAAAGCTGTGACTGCAGCTCATGCTGTACACAAACCCACTATGTTATCACAGGTACATTAACAGCTGTCCTACCTGCAGCAAAAGCACTACAGAGCTGTGTAGATCTCTTGGAAAGCACTGGGGTATATGGTTTTGAAAGCACAGGAACACATTTCCACAGGTTCAGATAGCCCAGGCTGTGGCCCTTAAGCTAGGTGCAGTTTGTAAACACTACAGGTAGCTGAGGAGGGATGCAGGGCTGTGCTAGTGCTTTTGGGTCAGTAATATGACCATCCATGGTGGAGAGGAACTGAGCCATAGGCATTTGCTGGAGGTGATGGCAACCTAGTTCTCCCCTTTGCAGGGAGTTCTGCAGAATCACTGCAGCCACTCCCTGGGGCTCTCATGTACATCCCAAGGTACTAAAAATGTGTCTGATGGCTTGTGACTACTTTTTCACCTCTCCCTCCCTCTTCCATTGCATGTTCAGGTACTTAGAGGCCCCAAAGCATTGACCTAATGCTCCAACATTAGGCCTCATGCTGTTTTGGGCATACATTTCAGCAGCCTAGGTAGGGTGCCTACATTCTTCCCTTGTTCTACCACCACATTCAGACACTTTTAAAGCAAGAAGGTGATTTGGCAATGTAAATAAAACCTCCAATTGCTACAAAAAGAGCAAAGCAACCTGCTACTACCAGCATTCCTCTCATTAACTCCATCACTGGTGGAAAGCCAAGCTATCCCTACAGTGAGCTGGTGGAGGTCAGCCAGCAAAAAAATAATGTGAAGGGGATGGGGGAGGAAGTAAAAGAGTTTCCTACTTGTTAACTCCTTTGAAAAGAAGCACACTATGAGGTTAAACCAGACACTTTCTTGGTGACAGTCAGCAAGTAAATTGGTTTTCTCTGCCATGGACACACACCCTTCAAACAATGCAGGAGCTGGTCCCTGCCCTGAAGATTAACAGTACAAACAGGAAGAAAAAAGGGAAACGTTCTTCATTCCTGTTTTACACATGAGATAAGGGCATCACCTAAATGATCTGCTCCACCTGTGCAAGTCGGAGCAGCAGGTTTGAAAATGGTGTTCCCAGGTCTAATTGCAGTGCCTTTGCCACAAAGCTTTGCTGATAATAGGCTCAGCAAGGAGACAGAAGAAAGAACGTGACATCCCTTAGCTTTCCACTTTGATTCTCCTCCCATCTGCCTGTTCCTGGAATGTGGAGACAGCACCAGCCTTCTTCTTATTTTTGAGCAGAAGAAAAATGATCACATGAACCACAAAAGCACATTCCCTCCCTGGAAGCAGTCTGCTCCCTTCTTTCCAAGAAAGTAAAACTCTGCGTGAATGTTGTATGAATCAGCCATGTGTTCATTTCAATGATAAAGCCAGCTTGGCAATTTGGCCTGAAAAAGGGGGGAGCTGAAAACCTACAGATTCCAATTGGCACGTTTTTAGACACTAACTTTCTGTGTCTAAAAGTTGGAGACCTTACATTTGGTCACATCTCACTTGGGGAAGTTTCTCTGCTTTTAAAGAAATTGCAGATTATGTCCCAAGCATTACTCAGAGGTGAACAAAATAGATTTGCTCTTTAATGACTTCACTGCATGCATGCATACACGGTGCTAATTGGTCACAATTTTGGTGTCCTCAGTGGAGCTTGATTTCCTGATTGCAGCCCCTTTACATTCCCAGCAGTTCACCATCTGCAGAGATAAATGCCATTTCAAGATGCAGAAAAGGCATAGATGGGGTTCCTACTCGTTTGACTTCCTGCTGTATTGCTAAGCCTTAAAATAAATATAATTTAGGGAAAAAACCTCTATATAAAACATTGTAGGTAGGGAGGAATAAATTCCCTAAAATAATACTTTTCCTCCTATGCTAATCCCAGGCTGAATGCTTACACTTCTCTCCACTGTCATAAGGAGAGATGTAAACAGCTTTTATCAGCCATCAGCTCTACTCTAGGGAGAGGGATTGGTAGGAGACAGAGGAGAGGAGGGGTGAAGAAGGGTGTGGAAGGGGAGAGGAGGAGACAGAAGGGGATGGAAGGGAAGGGGAGAGGCAACTTTCATGCCTTCAAGGAAAACTCATCCTCAGTGTCCAAATACAAATACCTATGAACAGAACAGCTGGAAATCCAGACTCTGGACAAGTATCACCAGCTGTGTGGATAGGTGAGTAACACAGCAAAGATCTACAGTGAGTGACACAGAATGAAATGTAAGGTAACAAGATGGGCAACATCAGTTCTAGTTGAAAACCACTCTTCCCATTCACAAACATGCAGATACACCATGTGCGATTCTCATTATATAGCATCTGCCTCTGGGAAGCTGCTGGACATGTTCTGATGGACAGGACATGAATCATCCTTTGAATGACCTCATCTCCCAGAAGTAATTTGTTTCATAAGCTCATCTTTCCCATAGTGTGTCTGGGAAATCCTGTCACACAAATTGTATCCATGGAAGCACATGAAACAGGGAAGACCCCACTGCTGTCATGGACCACCATGGTGGTGTAATGGTGGTAGTGTGACTGATAGTGTGTAACGGCTGTAAAGAGGCTTGCTCTTACTCAACAAGCCTCAAAGGTGGACGTCACCACCTGCCCTTCAGCAAGCTGCTTCTAAAAAGGCATCACACAGAGCACTTCCAACCCTCCTGTGCTCACTGATAAACTGTTATGTTTTTCTCCTTTAGTTGCTGCTTCTGCTTTTCAATACATCAAATTCACTTGAGGTCTCAATGACCACTTCACTGGAGTAGGAGGCTGCCTAGAAAACAAGGAAGAGGAAGAAAGGATGGAAGCAATAAGGATAATTTAAATTATTTAAATTCAAAATGTAGAGGGACATACAGGCAACCCAAGAACAAAGAGGAGCCACATCAAAGATGTTCTATCTAGGACTAGGGGTCTCCCCTGAAAATATGGTCACTGTGGGGATCTCTTAAAGTCCCAGATTCTTTTAACTGCAAGAGTCTGGCTCTTATCACAAGTCTGGAAAAGGTCCTGAATCTGATCACCAGGGAAACCAGGTTTTGAACAGTACAGTGATAGTTAAACTGAACATGGTTCTGGTATGTTCAGTCCAATACCAACACAACCCCTACCCTAAAAAATTCTGACAATCTAAACAGATTAGACAATGGGTAAGAAAAAATGTAAGATTTGCCTGAGGTTAATTTAGAATTCAACAGTAGCACCAGAAACCTCATTCCCGCACCAACACTTGTAGGTGGAAGGAGGGTGGCTGTACATGGCTGTTTCTAGCTGCAAGACATGGGGAGAAAAGCTTCACTGTAGTGGAGCCACCTTCAGAATTCCCCACCCCATTGTGCTGCCTGTTCTCATTAGTGAAAATGTACAGACAGATCTGTTTGGTTTAGGTCAAGGAGGAATGATGAAAGGGAACGTTTAGGAGAACAAGACGTAAGGAAAAATAAAGCCCCTATAAAACCAAAGTGGTCTGGTCTTGTAAGGAAACCAGTTAATGGAGAAAATTCCTCTGAATGTCAAGTTTTAAAGTGATAAGATTGCACAAAGGAAGACTGCTGCATTGTAAGAAGGGCTAAAGAAATGTGGGAATGGCAGGGTTGGCCAGGGGAAGAGAGCAGGAAGAGTGTTACAGAGCATCATATCCTACAGTGCCTTCAGAGAAATATAGAATAGAGTTAATTGGCAAGCATATTGCTCCTTGAAGAGCTAAGTAACAAATTCGCAAGTCCTTCATCTCCTACAGATCTCACTAAAATTTCTTGCACTAGCCTTGAATTTGCTAATTCCCAAGGAAGCTGCCCCAGGGATGTCCTGTCAGACCAGTGCTGATGAAGATGCAGCTGATGCTTCCATACATGTATCTGGAGTTGGACATACTCCGCAGTCCTAGGAATAGATCTGCTGCCAGTTAATTTGCTAATTAATGAGAGGTCAGAGGCACTTCATCTATAGCAGGGTTCTTTGCTTGAGAAACTTTGCTAGAAAACATCGCAGGTGACATCTTCATACCACAGTGTTAACAGCACCTGGCCCTATCTATTTTTTATTTTAGTCTTCTTTCTTGCCATGGTGGTCTTGGCTAGAAAGTAGTAAAATGAATAGGAATAAAACTGGGTTGGAGAACCACACTCATTTAAACAAGCTTTCCAAGCATTTAGAATAACTGAATTCACGTTTTAAATTCACCCAAGTTTTTCCAATCTTTGTGGCTTGGAACCAGCCAGCTCCTATTGGATTTGTGAGATGGGAATGACAGAGATCTTGTGAGCAAACCTGACCAATTCTAACCTGATTAGTGAAAGAGCAAAAAAGCCCTGGATCAAGATAAAATCACAAGACCTTCTGAGCTTTGCTAATCATTACCAATAGCCCTGTGACTTCCTCATTGCCGTTTGTAGGCAGCTTCATCGTGCCAAAGTAGTGTTTTTATCTACTCAGCTACAAAATCGCTAAACAGAGCCAGAGGCTTGGATTTTGACCTCAATTGCAACTAGAAAGAAGCTTAAAGAGTAAATCCCTGTAACACTGATACCCCTCACGATGACCCAGCTGTTCTGCCGATGGTGGAAAAGATCAGCAGAGTAAATGCTTAGAGAATGAGGATTTAGGTGGTCAGAGCTCACAAGTTTTCTTGGGTAAACCTCAGCCCTGGGCTGTAGTTTTGAAGTTAAGAGGTCGCCACCTGAACTTCTAACTGTGGGAAACCCTGTAGTGATGCCCTGTATCGGTGGTTGTGATGCTAAGCCTAACACTGTCTACTGAGAAACCTGGTGTCAACACAGAAGAGGACATGAAGAAGATTAAGAACATGAGACATTGTGCACAAATTACTGAATGACCAAGACTCCTGATAAGAGACAGGAAGTAAAGCTCCCTGGGGCTCTCCAGGTAAATAAACCAACCTTGTTTAACACTGCTTACATGTTTTATCCATCTGTCACTTCTTGGAAAAGGTGTTCAAAGCATGTCCAGCATACAGTTAGATCACTGAAGAGCTCTGACAGTGGTGGGGCTTAGCCTGTCCAGGGGAGACTGCAGGTGGGTCTGCTGTGTCCCTTCACAGCAAAATCATAGATCATCTGGTCCAATCTGTCTTGGCACAGTACGATCTAGACTAGGTGGCCCAGCACCCTGTTCAGCTAAATCAAGTGTCCAAAAACTGACGAACACACAGTTTGGGGTTAAAGAGGTTCATTATTAAGGTTGTGTTTTACTTCTGCAGTCTGGGGCTAAGACAGTTCCTTTGGAAGGTTTTTTGGTCTTTACACTTTCAGGTGCGCGTTGCTCCAAGCCTGTATGTGCTTTTGGGCATTTCTTTCCAAGCAGGCATGAGCAAGGCAGCAGAACCGTTTAGCACCAGTGTGCTTCCCGGTGGAGTCCCAGCGGGGAGTGTTTCCCCCTTTCAAAGCCTTCAATTCTCGTGGAAGGGAAACACAGCCAGTGGGATGTGCTGAGCTGCTATACTGGGGTTTATGTTAGTGTATGGCTCGTTTCTCCCGGAAATAGCAAAATCTTTCCTGTGCAAGGAACAAGGAGCTTGGCGCCTCATGCGCATATACATTGTTATGTGTTTAAATGGAAGAAAGACTTGGGAGGCACTTGAAATGACAAAACAAAGTAGGAGAGGGGACAGGAATCACACAGTTCAAAGCTGGTTTTCCACAGATTGCTATGTGGTGTTTAACTTTTTATATTTGTTTTTAATTTCTGTTGCTTTTAATTTCACATTTTTTCTCTCTCTCTCTGTATATACGTGCATACTCTAGGAGGGGAAAAATCCCTCTTTTTGGTTGGTTGTTTGTGTGTGTGTGTGTGTGTGCGCGCGTGTGTTTGAGAGGAAATAAACTTCCTGAGTGCCCGAATGGAAAAATCAATTATTTATTCTTTATGACAAATTCTTTAAAGAGCTATAGACACAGAAAGATGACCTTAAACTATTACCTACCTACTATACCTCCTGTCTGCCTTTCTACCTCCCCCTCTTCACCTCCCAAATGGAAGAAAATATCTATCCAAAATCAGAGGAGATGGCATCTGGGAACGACAGACAACCCTGAGACATGAGCACAGCCTGCAGCCTCCCTGCACCCCGCCTGGCTGTGTAGGTCCAGCACCCGTGACTTCCACAGCCTCTCCGAAATCCTCCCGGCCGGTCCCAGCGCTGCAGCCCAGAGAGCGGCTGGAGCACGGGATGGAGCAGGAAGCCTAAAAACTTGGGTCTGCAGAGAGACCTCTAGTGTTTTTCTTTCTCCATGTCCTGGCAGAGTTCCTCCAAAGTACAAATACACACAGAGCTCCCATTGTTTGCAGCCCTTCACAAGCCCACTGATCCTAATATGGAATTCAGCAGGAAACCCATGATTTCCTGACACACAGCAAGCTGGAGAAAGAAAGGAAAAACTCCATTAAAAACCTCCAGGCTCTCCTCCATGTTAGAAATGAAATGGAAAATGGAGTGGATTTAACAGGAATCCCTGATTCCTGCAGCCAAGCTGGAGGAAGGGAAACGCGAATCAAAGCTGCAGGCTGCTGATATTTTTTAAGTCGCAATAAATACTGAGAACTCCCAAGCAGGATGAAGATTTCCTGACTCTGACGAGTAAGAAGGGACAGATAGCTTTTTAATGATATTTCTCTCTGTATATTTAATTTATTCACCTCGATGATTCTCTTTACTGATCTGGTAATTGTTAGAAGTGGCTGTGACAGCCTGGAAACATTAGTATGATTTCCTGAGTTTGAGATTTGCTGCCCCCCCCCCCCCCCCCATCAAACTCAGGAAAAGTCAATACAATCGCACTTCATTTTTCCTTCATGTGCACTTGGAAGTCCTGGGAGAAGCAAGAGCAGCGGCAGCAGCAGCAACAGCAAGAATGAACTGCAAGGAAAATGACAACTGCACTGACGGGAGCAGCAATAACGCGAAGAAGATGTTAAAATGTGTGGTGGTTGGGGATGGTGCAGTTGGGAAAACCTGTTTGCTGATGAGTTATGCCAATGATGCCTTCCCAGAGGAGTATGTCCCCACTGTGTTTGACCACTATGCAGGTAAGAAAGCATTTTAAAAGAAGTTTAATTGAGGACTGCAGCAGAGCCAGGTGTGAGGTAAAGGAATCTCCAGGAGAGGAGAGGATTGTTCAAAGGGGGTGCATGGGTTACTTCTTGTCCAAGAATGTGATTCAGGCCTGGGTGGTAGCCAGGCAGCTTAGATGGCAGCTTATATATTTGGGGCAATGCAGGATTTATTCAGAGAATTTATTTGTTTGTTTCCAATTTTTATTTTAGTTTTGGTGAATAACCAGTGTTAGGGATGCAGTCAAATCCCCTGGGTTTTTGGGACAACAAATACAATTCTGCCTCCCTCAATTTTTATTCTTGGTTTGCTTCTGAAATTCTGAAGTTATGAACTTTGCAGGCTGCAGTTATAAAGACTACATGTATATACACATAAAAATATGTGCTATTGGTGATCTTGTGCCTCATGGCAAAAGATGCATAGATTGCAATATTTATATCCTATTTAAGCAGTAATCTTTGAGAATATATCCTATTTAAGCAGTAATCTTTGAGAAAACCAGCATAGTCTCTTTCTGTGCTGTCAGAGTGTAACTCCTTTCAGAGACATTTGTTATTCCATCTATAAATAGATTTTAATGCTATAACTTGATTGTAGGGAAAGCAGAAGTGGTGATTGGTTTGAGTACTTTCTTGTGAGGGAATTTGTAAGTATAAGAAAAAATACGAACATAATCAAGATCATCAATGGTGTTCACTGCATCGCTGTGTAAAACAGACTCAGATTTAAGTACAATATTCACAGGCTCTTTCTGTAGCAATTACTTGCATTACCCAGCTGTGTCCAAAGTTATCATGCAGCTGGTGTGCTAGGCTAAAACTGTTGCTCAAACTTCTGCTTAAATTTTCCTATCCCAGATTCTGCTGGTTTTCTTCTCTCACTGCTCCTTTGGCTTACAGTTGTTGTTTATGAGATCCCTGAAGAACAGATTCTAGAAGCACTGCAAAACTCATTGCTTATCTTGCAGCAACAGTTGGAGTTTCCCTCATTCTCTCCCCACCTCCTTAAAAACTGAATTTTCATGCCATGGCTTATCATAGATTTGGTATTCTGTAATGGGAAAATCTCTGCTTTCATTCTGGCTTCATGTCAGGTTTAGCAGATGAACTGGCCAAACAAGCAAGCTGTGTAATCGCAGAATCTGATCCATGGAAATGTGAAGTCCTGTTCCTCCACAAGAGTGGGCAGCATCACTTCTAATGCAAGCAACACTTTCTTCCCTCTACCCTTCCCACCAGATAAACAACCATTTAAAAAACAAAACAAAACAAACCAAACAAAAAAAAAAAAGAACCTTTACCCAAACAAGATATAGGAAAGCATATTGCATGTTCTAAACACACACTTGCATGAGCCAAAAACCCTAAGGAAGCCTGGCTGTGCAAATCTATGACTTATAGTGCAACAGCACCCATTTTCCTGTGAAACACTGAGTTCTCTTATCCCTCACAGCTCCGCTTCCCAGCTATATACCAGTTGCAGCCCTTCTCTCTCTCTGTGCCCTGCAAGTACCTCTGTGTGCAATAGCTGGTGCCAGACCACCTATGCATCAGCCTGTGGCTGGGTGGTTTTGGTGTGAGTGCTGGGGCACATGTGTCCATGGAGCTGTGCACACACACAGGTGCTGATGCAAGACAGGCAGGCTGGCACTCGGCGGAGGCACTACGCTGAGTTTCTCTTCCCTACCCAACTGCAGGTGACTTGCAAGGGCTTGCTTCAATTTCTTTCCCTCTCTGCCAGAAGTAGTAGAAATTGCCAGTGGGCTCAAAAGTTACTGACAGAGAGGAGGGCTGAGAGAAGGATGGGAAGATGAAGAATGTCACTGTGTAATCCTTATTTCCTCAGGGTATCAGGTAAAAGCAGCATAAATGCAGTTTGAAATCAAGCTACATTTTCAGGGTTTGAAGAGTTAGACATCTAAAATATCTCCAGCTATTTACAGCACATAAATATAAACTAAGAATGCTTTCAATGACAAAGTTCAGAAAGATAAGGGAAAAATATAGCTTCGTATATTAACATGTTATTCTAAGAAAAAACCTATTCAGCGTCAGTGGTCAAAACTAGTACTGATCAAAGATGTAATTTCAGGGTTTTGAGAAATCCCATCATTTATTAAACCAATTTCACTACAAAACTGCACATAGAATTGAGCAGTGGAAATTACTTCTGGAGCAGAAAAAGTCCCACTCATAAAACATAAAAATATTACATGGCATAAAACATAACATAATTTAAAATACTGTGGGTATTGAGAGAGTAAAGAGATCGCTTGGGGCAACCTTACTGCTGAGATTACAGACTTCAGGATATTCTGTAGCAGCAGCCCATTCAGCCATGGCAGCCCATAGTCGAGAGGAAAGGTAGTACAGTAGTACCATGGGCACAGCGGTACCATGGGCACAGCAGTACCATGGGCATGGTGATACCACAGGCACCATGGCATGGAGGGAGCCTTCATACATAGGCAGATCCTGCAGGGTGCTTGAGGCTCTGTAAAATCACATTTGAATTTACCCCAGGGAACCAGTTTTTCTGCCCCTGCCCTTGCCTCTGCCAAATCCAACTGTTTCAACTTTTCCAAACAAGCTGAAACCGTTTGATTCTGGTCTTCCATGCTGGAAATGCTCAAAAGCAATTAATTGCTACAGATTTTTGTGAAGTTGCACTTTCCATTGAAGGTTTTTCACCCACACGTTGTTACCAGCAGTGGTGCGTTAGCAAGCTCTCCCTCTTGCCTCACCAGATCACAGCCTGGTTGTGAGTCCCAGGGCATTTACCAATTTCCTTCTTTCTAATGGAAAAAGTAGGGAGAGGGGAAAGCATTAAAAATTGAGGACTCCAGTAGTGATCTCAGAGTAGTTTCTCACTGACACAACTCCAGCAACTCGGGGGAGACAGTGATACTATCCAGCCCAGCATTGGGAAAAGCTCCAGATGCACCACTGCTGTGGCCAAGGCATTAACCATTCATGGCCCTGCAGCTACATGTACTTGCCCTGCTGTGTTGCATCTTTTTAGCTCCTTCCCTGGGCAGGTTTCCATGGGACAGGTGAAGCAGGTGAACATACTGACAAGGGTGGCCAAGAGGAAGCAACCAGCATTTCAAAGGGCTGAGCTCCAACAGTATTAGACCTGTACAGTACTTATTCAGTACCTTTCACATAAAAGGGTTTGAAAAAAACTACAAAATTTGGGCCCAACATCCCTGTAAGAAATCAAAGGCAGTAGATGGATTTCACCTAAGGAATGAGCAGGCTTCCTGCAGACAACTCATGCAACATTTACAACTCAGATATGGTGATGTCTGGGAAGAAAAGCTGTTCGTGTTTCACCATGCATGCAGCTGCACTGTACCAAAGTCCAAACCAGTTATTAGCTCCACACTAGTAATATTCTGCCACAGATTCCACCCACAGTCCACAAAAGCAAATTTGTTCGGGGCCTGTTGCCAGGCTTGGGATGTGATGGATGTAGAGTAGGGTCAGAGGCAATGCCAGACAGATGGGAAAGGCGAATTTGTTATTTGGATACAAAAATGGTTTATTTTGTTGGATGTATGGAAGTTTACAAGTTTGGTTACCTATCAAGGCATTTTGAAGAGGTTTTTCTAGAGATCAGAGCCCTGGGGTTCCCTCACATTTGGTGAATTTCCAAAGGTCCACACTGAAAGGGTTTAACCACGAAGTAAATGCTATTTCTATGGCAGGCAAACCAAAGTGCTATCCTAGTGACAAACAGGATATTACTGGCAATAACTGTAACAATAGAGGCCGTTTGGATAGTGAGTAGATGCTTTAACATGCTGGTTCCATTCTGTCTTTCGAACATCAGATGCCGATTTTCCATGAGCAAAGGTCTCTCAGTCGGGGTGACTTGTATTGTGTCTAGCTATGTGAGGTTATAAATGTTTAATTATGGCTGAGGTTGTACCAACAAAATAATTCAATTCAACTAGCAAAGTTGGTTTAATAATACCAAAATTAACTGGCTTGCTCTGTGAAATGAAGAAGTGAGATGTGTGTTGTTACTTAGGCAGCCACCAAGCCTCCCATTTGGTATTCATGAACCCTAAAACCCCAGCAATTTTTAGCATGAAATTTATTCCTCCATAAGTTTATATTCCTCCATAAGTTTATATTCAGGCTTCCCAAAGAGTCGGTCAATGCCCCAAGCCTGTCGGTGTTTAAGAAGGAATTGAACAATGGCCTAAACAAGATGCTTTAACTTGGTCAGCTTCAAAGTAGTCAGGCAATTGGACCGGATGATCACTGTAGGTCCCTTCCAACTCAAATTATTCTGTTCTATTCATAAAGTAGATATAGAATAAATATGAACCTCCCTCCCCTCATATGTCGGGACAAACTGGTGAGCATTTATATAGTGAACCCATTTGAAAAAAATTAGCAGTGGCATGTGATCAGCTAATGAATAGCATACAGAATAGTTCAGCCATGACTGAAGCTCTGTAAATTAAAAGCAATATAGAAGAAGACAGATGTTAATTACTGTTAGCAGACATGGGTTTTGTTCTTTAATGATGATTCAATCTAATTTGTCTGACTTTGCACTGAAGTGGGCCAGGGTGCTCACTGGTCTCTCATAGTAGTGATCACAGCCTTACTAGTCAGGCAAGCCATGCAAGAAAAGAGTCTTTTTCTCTGGCATTTTTATCAGAATAGGAGCAGTACTACTACTCTTGCCCATAGCAGTCACTTGTGCCTGTGCAGATCCATAAATACATTAAACCCTGCCTGTATGCCACAGCACTGACTCAAATCTGTGTTCCTTACATCCGCGCATGAAAAAGAGCAGTTGGAAGTGTGCTGTTATTGATCATGGCGCTGTCAGTGGCTGGCCACTCTCAGTCCTGGGGCAGGCAGGAGCACCCAAGGGAGACAGCTCATGCATTGAAAAGCTTTGCCCTGCACCTTCTCCCCATGTGGGAGGAAACACTAACCAAGACATTGCAGAAAACAGATGGGAACTGTAACTCCCAAATTTCTCCATTTGCAGTCACAAAAGCACATCTCTCTACACTTTTGATGTGCTAGTTATTTTTAATTGATTGCTAACTCACACCGATTTCAACCCTGCTTGCCATCATGTGTAAGCAATGGCTGAAACCCTATACCATTGCTTTATTTCCCTGTTGAAACTTTGTTAGACAGGAAGAGACTGCCTAAGGAGATTTGCAATTTCTGTATGGGTGCTGCTGTGGGAGCCTTCACACTACCACATTCTTGAGGCAGTTGTCTCCTATAAAAAGCTTTGGTAGCACGTTAGACAAACCCTTCATGCAATGTTTGGGGTCATTAAACTGAAAGAGCTATAAATAGCACTGGAAGAGAGCTGTAATGTTTATTTGCACAGATGCTTGCAGTGTGGGTTGTTTGGTTTTTTTTTTCCTTTTAATGTTCATCCAGTTTTGATGGTACAGATTTGAACTTTATCCGTGAGACAAGAAAGCAGTGACTCTTTTAAGATCTGGCTCTTTAGACTAGCAGCTACAGAACAGATATTTTAATTTTGCCTCTCAGGAGCTAAAAGGACTTCTCTGCCAATCTTCCTGGTATCATCCAGAATAAATGAGGGATCTCAATAAAACATGGAAGGTACAACACAACAAAAACCCACCAGTGCAATTCAAAGGTTTTCATAGCTGACTCTTTTGAAGATAAATTTTACAGAACTGCTAATTCTTAGATTCCCCACAGAAGGTTTTATTTTGTCTTGTGTCATATAAACCAGAGGAGTTCTAGTGATCCTCAAGCTTTTTCACATCCAGGAAGACTAGACAGTCTTCATACCAAAAAAAGGTGCTTTTTTTTTTTTTCACCATGGTTATTCCACATTCAGATGAAACAGGCACCTTATACATCCCCAAGCATCTTAAGACCTTTTCCTTCTGAAGGTGTTTTAGTGTATGCAAAGACCTGAGATAACTATCGCTCATATCTCTCTTCCTCACCCACATCCCTGTATTGTCCTGCGGGTGCACGATCCACTTGGAGCCCTTGGAGACACAGGTGTGTGCATGCTTTGTAATCCTATTTACTCAGGGCAGATTGTTTCTACAGCAGTGGTCTGAGCACTGTGGTGACAAAGTCCCTGTTGTCCCCTGGCATTACTGAAATGCAGCTGTGGCTGGGTAGGAGTCTGCAGCACCTGAACTGCTTCCTACCTCTGTCTTTGTTACAGAGCTTCTCTTTGTACTGTTGCCATCCCTGGTTTGATTTTACACTGACAAACTTTATGTTACAAAGAGACACAATAGAGCTCTCCACCTATCCGTCACATACCCACCAGCATCCTGCTGATCGCCCAGGACTCAACCCAGAAGCTGCTACAGTCCTATGAAGAGAATTCATTTCTTCATCCAGTATCAGCAGTCAAATAGTTATCCTTGTGCGTCAAGCACAGCAGGGAACAACACTGGCCCATGAACAACATTTACAGTCTAAAAACTAGATGTAGAGAATAAGCAAACTACAATGCACATCAGGAAGGATAGTGCCGGGAATTAGAGGAATAGATGAAGCAGCCATGTTATTTCATCCAGACTTATCTACCTTAAATTCCACCTAAGCCCCTCTGTCTATTATTTTGTATTAGCTATGTGGCGTTTGAAGGGCAATAGGAAATACAAAACATACTAAGCAAGGAGTTAGACTATTTGAATGTGTATTAGTGGTTTGGATGTCTTATGATGGGGTTTTTTTTAAGGTCAGTCACAGTCCAGAGGGGATGGGTTGGAAAGATGAGAAAGTCAAGTGGCTTAAAAAGAGATATTTGTTTGCATGGCATGTGATTAACCCAGGGATCTTATTACTGTACAGAAGTTACAGAGGACAAAATTTTAACAAGGTTTGGAAAAAGGAAGATTGGACCAGATATCAGGGAGATTGAGTGCTATCATAAGCTAATGAAAAAGACTTCTGCAAGACACAATAAAATGTGAGCTACCACCACCTTCTGTCAGAGGCCAGGATAAGACCTAAGTTTTGTCTGATGAATGGCAAATTATCTTAAACGTGCTCCCTGCTACCTCAGAGATGAAGACTTAACTCCCTGGGCTGTGAGTTTGGCCCAATCCAGCATTCTTGTACTCAGTGTTGTAGAAAGTGACTTTTTGGAATCATTCTTCTGATAAATGGATGGGCAAACATATTTTGAAATTTTGCTTATGTAGCAATGGACTGCTGCAAAGAGACATGGAGCACAAAAAGTATTTACAGCAGAAGTGACGAGAAAATGACCCTTTCCTTGTCACTACTGAAAGATAGTCAGTCTTAGTCTTTCCCTCCACTTCTTTGTGGAGCGAAACATTGCAGGAGGTGACATCAACTGAGAAAATCAAAACTGAAACTGCGGCTTCTGGCCCATGCAGGACAATCTCTACAACTGAACTAACAATCTCATTCATTCATTATCTTAAAATCAATAATTAGCTCGGTTCATGTGGCCAGTCTTCTACACCACTTAGAAGGCAAAACCACTCACAGGTGGTGCTCGAACAGGTGTGTGTTGACAGCCAGGTAGATACAGATACTTTCCAGCAGCAGATGCTCCACATGCAGGAAAGAAAAACAAAAACTTAGCAAAGAAGTCTAAAAACCAAAAATTCCTAGACATGTACAAACTGACTCCTTCATCTCTGCAGATGTGGCAGCCTTTTTACTAAATCATCGTAACAATGGCTTAGTTACTGAGTAAGTCAATGCAAAATTTCTCCACTAAAACTTATATCTCATTTTCTGTTCTCTTGATAAACCTTGATATCTTGATGTCTGTGCTAGTAGTACATATCGTTATTCTCATGCACCACTGTGTATCTTTTGCCCTGCAGGCAGTGCCTTTTCCTATGTTCTAACTTTCCAGTTGTTATGGCCAGACCTAATGACATCATGGAAATGGCAAGGGATGAGGAAGAGCAAACATATTTCCTTCAATTGTTCTGTTCAGACAAAGTCATTAAACAATAATGACATCTCCTGTCAAATTCTTATTTATCTTTGCAATGAAAAAATCCAAGTTATTATATTTCTAGGCTGTTCTTAAGAGTGACCATTCACAAGTCTCCTTTCAGATATGTTGTTCTTGTGTCGCAAGCTATGGGTCTTTCAGCTAAGTTAGGGGAGAAGTTACTGAAGAATGAAAGCTTTATGAATTGCCACCCCAAGTTTTATATCAAGTGTCACTGAGTGAATGAATTCTTGACCAGATTTATGAAATGAACTGGCATTCATCTCTCTTTTTTTTCCCTGGATAAGAACAGGGAAAATGGGTTTTTAAATAATGTCCAATAATTAAAAGCTTAAAAAAAAAAAATTAGCTTATTTATTATCCAGTACCACTTGCATTCAAATTCAGAATTGTCTCACCCAAGACAAGCCATGCTATCAGCAGTCTTGGCTGAATGCAAAGACTAGACCTTAAGTGCAATTTCTACATGCACTACATTCTCAAGCACCATTCCTCAGCCAATGACTTTCCCACGTATCTAGGTGGACAAGAAAGCTCTCCCGTATCTGAGAATGAATCATTGTTACTGCAGTCCCAAGCACCATCTATCATGTCTCAGCAGTGAGGATACAGCCAGGTAGGTGCAACAAGAGGGAGGGCCCAAGGATACAATCTAACCATGTGGTTGCTACCACCTTTGACTGAAACGGATGCAGTTTTCATTATGCAGTGATGATTTTTCCTGAGTATTTATTTCTTCTGTAGCATACATACTCACAAATATATGAACAACAGCAAAGCCCTTTTCTTAGTCAGATATCGCTTTTCTTAGTCAGATAGCACTGTGGGCATGGAAAGTTGTCATATGAAAGTAGACTCAGAAGGGTCCTGGGGAACACAGTACCATCTGCACCCTGTGGCACTTGCTGGAGGTGGTGTGCCCAGCTAGTCCCCATAGCCAAAGTGGTGTAGCTGGGATCCCAGGTAAGCGAAAGGCACGGAAGACCGTGAGAACTCGGTATTTCAGCTAGCACAGCTCCCCAGACTTAGTGTGGGCCCAGTGCAACAGCAAATCCAGCAGCAAGGTTGCCCAAGGTTTGCCCTTCTGCCCTGGGGACTGGCACAGCAATGAATCCAGAAATATGAAACACGCCAACTGGTCTCAGGGGAGGGGAAGGATGGAAAAACCATTCACTCATAGGAGAAGCACTGGGAAAAAAAATAAAAAAAACAACTCCCAAAGGAGGGAGGTAGACAGCTGTAAAAATATTCCCAAGCACAGTGGCACAGGAGGCACAGTCAGAGGGTGATAGCTTGGGAGCAGGAGAGGAAGAGCTGTACCAGGATCCTCACTCCTGATTCAGGACAGCATGTGAGTTTATCACGGAAATAACAGTCCCAGTCATGAACATAGGAGGCAGCACTTAAGCAACTGGAAGAGTTAAAGAGGGATGTGTAAAGGGGCTGGACAACAAGATCCTGCCACAGTGCAGAAGGATGCCTGAGATGACTCACTAAAACTACTTTCCATCCCCTGAATTCTGAGGGGACAGAGGCCATGTCACTTATTAAATACTCTCTGGCACAGACATCCAGCTATAACTTTGAAGTAGTGATATTAACGGTATCTGCTAATGCTCAGCTTTCTGCAGACTTTAAGGACAAGAACAGCTTCAGCAATGAGTGGGAAAACATACATGTTCAAACATAACATTAATTTTTATCCCTTGGGAGATCGGACAAAAAGAGCATCTATTTACAGTAATAATTCTGCTTTGCTGAGAACAGATCATAAGGAAAATCCCATAAGATTGGAAAATGTGTTTTAAGTTCAAGGACTGTCCCATGCTCCGGTTCCAGAGTGGGCAGCCATCCAGCTGCTGTGAGCAGTTTTGTCCTCAAAGGCCAGACCCTCCCTATTTTGGACGCTGGGTTTATTATGAGCAATCTCCCCATCTCTGTTTCAGAACTGGCTAGCTTAGCTCAGTATGTTTTCCTCCAATAAGTAGCCAGAGTCAATGTCTTTTTCTAATCTAATGCCATCCAGAGGGACCTTGACAGGTTTGAGAGGTGGGCCCATGCAAACCTCATGAAGTTCAACAAGGCCAAGGGCAAGGTCCTGCATGTGGGTGGGGGCAATCCCAAGAACAAATAAGAGTCTGGGTGGAGAATGGATTGAGAGCAGCCCTGAGGAGAAGGACCTGGGCCTGTTGGTTGACAAGAAGTTCAGCATGAGCAGACAGTGCTCTTGCAGCCCAGAAAACCAACTGTATGCTGGACTGCATTGAAAGGAGCATGACCAGCAGGTCAGGGAAGGTGACTCTGACCCTCTACTCTGCTCTGGTGAGGTCCCACCTGCAGTACTGTGTTCATCTCTGGGGTCCCCAACACAAGAAGGATGTGGACCTGTTGGAGTGAGTCCAAAGGATGATCAGAGGGCTGGAGCAACTCTCCTATGGAGACAAGCTGCGAGTCCATCCTGGAGAAGAGAAGGCTTCAGGGAGACCTTTCAGCTTACCGGTACCTAAAGGGTATGACAAGAAATCTGGACTTTTGACAAGGGCCTGTAGTGACAGGACAAGGGGGAATGGCTTTAAGCTCAAAGAGGGTAGATTTAAATTAGGTATTAGCCCATGGCAGGGAGGTTGGAACCAGATGATCTTTAAGGTCCCTTCCAGCCCAAACCATTCTATGATTCTACAATAATTCTGGGAGGCCAGCTGCTTGAGACACCGTCCATGAGCAGCAAAATACAGAAACCTGTTTTTTCACTTAAAAAGTGAGGTGTTTCCACCAGGGAATCTCAGCTCTGGAGTAAACTCACACTGAAAAGGCCTCCTGAGACCATCTATTTTTTTGCTATATGTATCAAGCAATGGTTTGTGGAAATAATGCCCAGGATTTTGTCTTGGCCATTTGAGCTTAGACAGGAGTGCTGCTATTGACAGGTTGGGTTGTACAATCCTGCTTCTCAAATGGTCCATATAGACACGTAAATTTCACTGAGGACTCAGGGTCTATCTACATGTAGATTAAAAAATGCCTTTAGAGAGGTATTTTGTAATTGTGTCTTTATTTTTGTTTATTTATAACTACATATAGATCTTTTCAACTATATCAAAACACAAAGGATACTATAGAATTGTTTGTAATTTCTATCTAGTTTAACCCCTGAAACCTGAAAACCCATTAAAATTTTCAACAAAAACATGAACAAAATCTAGAAGGGCATTTGTATGCTTTTTTTAAGCCCTTAGAATGATCCTTTACCTTCACAGCGCTGATGTGCTTTGCTCTATGTATATAACCAATAAATATCAAAATCAAGTACAATTCCCTTTATCTTGTTGTCTTCTAGTTACTGCTCAGAATATTTTAAGCCTGTTCCAGGAATACAAGGGAGTAACATCTCTCATTAAAAAATACATGTGAAATAAAGCTTTAAGAAAGCAATTTGCCAGGAGTACTGTCCACAAAAATAGGCTCAAACTCAACATTAGAAGGGGAGTTCATATTCCAAAAAATATTAAGCTAATCTTCCACAAACCAGACCTTATGGAAGGACTCCAAATTAGCTGAGGCAGTGCATGACATCATTAATATGGAGAATTTCCCTTGCCATGCATAGAGATATTCTCTGATGAAGTGTGCCACTCGGACATCTTCTGGAAATTTACCTAACCTAAACTGTTCAGTTTGGTTGAAGTCCAGAGGGGTGAGGTTGCTGTGGTTCTTGTTATTTTAATATTTTAGAGTGTTAAGTGCATTTCCTCCCTAACCTCTCCCTCCTGGGAAATTGCTAAAATGGTGAAATAATTCATTCTTCCATTATTTGAAGCATATCGCCGCATTTATTTCTTTTCCTGTAAAGAGCTCCTTGTAGCAATACTGTCAGTCCCTCCTGATGCTTCCAAGGAAGTAAGAAGAGAGTAAGAAGGAATGTTAATACAGAATGAGGTCTCCAATCTGAAATAATGTTTGTCAGAGGAAATCAATGCCAAGAAAATGGTGGAACAGGAATAACTTTTGTCTCCATATGGTGCTCCCAACCATATGGATTATGGTTTCTCTCCCCTGCCATCTATTTAAATGCATGAATGTGAGAGATTAATACAAAAAAAAAAAAAAAAAAAAAAACAAAAAAACAAACAAGTCTTGCAACAATTTTACAAGGAAAAAAATATTTTGGTATTATGCTTAACAGGGTGGAAACTGCTGAGGACACAAGGGATCCTTGTCCCTGGCTAAGTGTATTCAAAGTATGTCGCAGTGAAGTGCCTGAGACAACTCATATAAAGAGCACCTGACTAGAGAGCACTTTGTACCTTCCATCACATTAAGTCCTTCCAGGTCTTGATCCCCTTTACTGCAGTTCCCTCCATCTTTCAGAATGAGTAACTGTGTTTCCTTTTCTTGGTATTTATTTTCCACATTGCTATTTTTAGGGTCTTCCCACCTGAAATAATAGAGAAAGACAGTTTGTCTTTGCAAAGTACGCCTTGATGCAGGATGGGACACGGAGCTGCCCAGAACTAGATATGGGTCCTGCAGAGCCATCTCTGAGATACCTTGGTCCAGAACCAAGCCACAGACATTGCACATATCGCGGCTGCCCCACAGGCACTGAGTGATAATTATTACCTTGTGTCTCTTCTGATTTCCTCAAGCACTGTCAAGAGGGTGAGGGTTGCAGCCAGGCTAGACATGAGAGCAGATGTCCTTGCCTTCTGACAGATGTCAGCTCTGCCCAATGGAAAATGCCAACTGAGCTGAATGAAAACCAATGTGCAGCCAGTCAGGTTTGTGCAGTACAGTCATGGAACCACCCCTCAGTGACCGCTATCTATTACAGACACTGCAGAGATCATCCAGCAGCCATGCCTTTCCTGGCAAACTCCTACCACACATACAATAAAATAATTAGCTCAGCATTGTGTGTAAGCTATTGAAGGTCAAAAGAGCCAAGGAGCTGCATGAAAACAAAAAAACCCAGAAAATAAGGATGATGGGAAAGAAATGTACATCCTTAGAGGATGGAGGGGAAAGGTATGCTTAAGAGAAGACAGTCCAGAAGCAACCCATAAATCGTAAACCAAGTGACTTGTAACAACTATGTTTTGGACAATATGACTCATGATTTTGATCTTTTTGGGGTTAGCAAAAGTTCTCACCAGAGCATTTTTGACAAACTATCCCACCAGGAGAAAATGCTGATTCATGAAAGCTGAAGCATTTTTTTAATACTTGGAAGGACAAATTCTTGAGATCCAGGGCCCTTTGGTTATTTCTGACAGTGCAGCAAGAAAGACCTAAATTGAAAACATAGTATCTGAAGGTTTTGTTTTCATTCCATTGTAAAATGAAAACAAATTGTAAAACCTCAGAAGTTGTCACAAAGCAGAATTATCTTCCCCCTGGCCAGTTCTAGTTGGTTACTGTTATTATCCGTTTTACAGTTACTGTATTGTAATCGTTATTATTCAAGGGCAAACTTACTCCCACTTCCTTTAAAAGAAATGTTTGTGCAATAGACAAAAATTTCCAAGGGAAATACCTCAAATAATGTGAGTTCAGGTGTGGTTTTAGGCTCTTTCAACATCAAGAGCTGCAGCCGTTTCAGGGAGAGGTTAGCAATAGTTGCAAGCCTTAGCAAACCTGATGGTAGAACCAGGCAAACTCTTAGGAGAAAAGTCTTCAAACTGTCACTCACTGTGTCTTTAATATCTTTGGTACAGGCTAGCTACAAAGTGAGTTTTTTCTCCTCTTCTTTGATGACTTTTGTCATCACATTACTGACTAATAAATCCACATTTCTGACTAATAAGACCACATACTTTTGATTTCCAGGAGAAGGAAGTTATTCTAAGAGTTTTCAAAGGTTTTCAAAGTATATTTTCTTTCCACCAAAAACAATCTTGCTTCAGTGAGTGTTTCCCAGAGTTAGTGACACTGGAACAGGGGCTTCATCTGTGATGCCCAGTGGACATGGAGGGACATGTCTGTGGCTACATTCTAGTAATACTGCTTCTATATTATGGAGGGAATATACAAGAAGGACCTGACTGGGAGCTCATGCTGTATAAAGTTAGGAAGGGCATTACTGTGGCTGGGGAAATTGAGTTATGTACAATAAGTCTGAACTTGAAATTCAACCTATATTGCAGTTTCTGAGATCATTTACAGTCTGGTCACTTCCAGTATTCCCCCTATATAGCTCCATTTTTACCATCTGTCACCTTAGCAAACCAAGATGCTGCTGTTTGATAGAAAGGATTCATTCTGGAGTTTAAAACAGTCTGTCCTTCCCAGGAGCTTCTCAACAGAGGGCTCAAAATCCTGTCCTAATATGAATTACATCTGACCTAAGTAAGTTCATTTGGGGTGTCTGAATTTCAGAAGTTTGAATTTCAGATTTTCTATATGAGCAACCCTTTTTAATGTGCTCCTGCTGTGAGCTGTCAGGCAAAAATAAAAACAGAGCCATCAGAGGTAATGAAAAGGCACCACCAATTGTGCCTAGTATATTTCTGCCATAGAAGAGCTGGAAACATAACCTGAAAGAGACTGGTTTCATTTCCTAGTGAGCATGGTGAGTATGGGTACCTGAGGCTAGATATAGTCTCTATTAGCTGTAAATATTTATGCCTATGGCCATAATACTGGCTTTTAGTCTGATGATCTTCAGTATGAGGAAATGGTGGTAAATACATTTTGATACTGAAAACAGAGGAAATAATATTTAAGCAATCCTTTTGAAGGTTAGCTATGAACCCACACAAACTGCTGGGTTCATCTGGAAGGCTCACAGAGTTGGGGTCAAGCAAATCTAAATCAGGAAACCCTTGAAGTGAAGGAATGTGTGGCATATAATAAAACGCCAACAAGTAGATGAATAAAGTAAGGGAAAGAAGATAATTTCCTTAATGCATTTCTGTACAAACTGCTACTCTCCCAGGAAATCAGAATGAAGATATTTATGACACACAACAAATAAATTCTCAAGAAGGAAATAACAATTTTCCCCTTACGTATCAGCAGGAGATGCAAGGAAATGTTCATATAATAATAATTGCATGATCTATTTTTGAAAGACTTATTAGATTACAGAGAATCCATATGTTGGCGATGTTGATTCCCAGATTTCTTCCTCTGTTATATTACTTTATATATGCAGTTAGAGAAGTACCTATAGTTTCCACTTCAGGGAATTTTCCTCTAAAATATTTGCATAGATGCCTTTTGATAAGAAAGACAACAGTCTTAATGCCACCATTTGACAAATGCAACCCCTATTAGTTCTGGGGGCTAGTAAATGAGCATTATTTCTCTTCATGGTTTTATTAGTATATACAGAAGAAAAGAGGGTCATCAGCAGGGGAATATAGATCCCATCTTGGCATGGGGCAGGGGCACTCTGGTGTTGGAGAATCTCCCAGATACCTTCTCAGAGAAAAGCAACTCTTCCATAACCCCAGTAAGGGCCAGACTACACCAGCAACAATAAGAGAGAACAGTAACAGGAACCAGAAAGGGCAGATCACATGAATAAAACGGGCAAAGCCAGGAGGGAACCTGGACCTTGACATTCATGCTGTATAATACAGTCATTTTGGGGTAGAAAAAATGTAGTTGGATGGAAGAGTTTTCTCTCTTGTCTGGGCACCTCAAGCTGTGGCCAGATATGAGAGGATGGAAAATATACATCTTCCCCTGTCTCTTAAGGCAACTTAAGTCAGAGTTTTTGAAGGCACCTTGTAGAGCTGGCTACTTTATTCAAATTCAATTTGAAAATAAACATTTTGGGTTCCTTGGAAAAATCCCTCCCCTCATTTGATTCCCAAGAGGTTCAAATCCCCTCATTCAGCTTTCTGAGCTGCTGAAGGCTCCCAGTTCTTATATGGCCAAAAGTCCTCTTACAGATATCAGCGTCTTCTCTGCAGGATGGCAGTAAGCCCATCCCTCAGCACCACCTCATTAGATTATAAAATGTTTCATTCAGATGCAGATTAAACCTTTAGCTATAGAAACACAAATGCTAAGCAGGAGTCTCAATATCAGAGACTCTTAGTAGCTGTAGAAGAGCATGTTAGACATACCACAATTTGTGCAATCACCCATTTGGAGGGGAGACCACAGATTCCCTTAGGTCAGCAAAAATATCCGGTAAATGGGTGATGATCACTGACACAGGGAGTGCAATGGATACACTCCAGATGCCTTTTCAATATCCAATGGGATTTATGTCCACCCATTGACAGATGGGAAACTTCATTTCTGGGGGGTGGGGGGAATACACACACACACACACACACACATATATATATATATGGGTTGAGTTTATAGTAAGGTAGCCAAGACTAGATTTTCTTTTTGTAATCTTCCTATTTCTAGAAATACCTCCCTCTGCCCTCTTGGAACTGCAGAATGTATATATCCCAGACATGTAGCTGGCTTTAAAAGCCCCAGATCTTAAACTAGGAAGAAAACTATGGAGATCAATATGTCTGAAGAAACAGGGGTGGGAAAAACTCCAGAGAAAAGTGTTTATGAAGGAAAGCAGATTTTCTAGAAAAAATCTGCAGTTTGCCACATACTCTCAGGTAAGGAAAGAGCTTTTCCAAGTGAGAGAACATACATGGCAACAGAGGCTGGAGAACTGTTCAAAAGGATACAGCCCTGGGACTGCTCTTGAAATTATTGTTTCACCTTGTTAAAAGAATTACAAAGTGAATAGTAAACTTATGATGATGAAATTATACATAGGATCAAAATAAATTGTCCCCAGTGTTTCCCTGCTATTACAAACAGACATATAATTTCTCCATAACCAGCCCCCAGATTGCTTTAACACTGGCTTTCTGGATACCAATTCATCATTGGCCAGGTATATCCTGTGAGGTGTCTGACTTCATCCATCTTGTTATTAAACAACAGGGAGTCTGCTCAGACACCCTCAGCTGCCTTGCAAACATAGCAGTAATCATTAAGCATTTTAATTTAAGAAGTTTGAAGAGATATATAGGCATACAATTCCTGATGGTTTTCTCATCTTAATTTCTCCAGAGTGTCTTAGCAGTGCTCAAGCCTTCTGTTTTTCAGAATCTCCTCCCAAACTCAAAGTCTGAAGATCCTGTGTTTACAGAGGAATGTCACTGTTCTGAAAGGGAAGAGATTTTGAGAAACCCCTTTGTTCTGAAATCCTCTTAAAACCAATCCAAACCAGTTTCTCAGTGATTCTCACTGGTGCCATATAAACAATATTTGATTCTTGTATCTTTTCCATTTTCTCACTGTATCTTTGCCATTTCCCCACAGAAATAGCACCAGATGGACATTATTATTTCACACTCCGGAGACTTCAAATGTTCATCAGCTCTCCCATTCTATGAGCTCTCATTACCAAGAGCAAGAGAGATTTCTGTGCTGTTTGGTCAAAACCCACATTTCATATATGACCACAGCATAATAATGCATACACTGCCTAATGTTAAACAATTCATTGCACACTACTGAATGCTGAATAATAAAATGAGCCATTGTCATTTTAGACTATCTTGATCATTATAGCCCTACGGGCAGGAGGCATCGAAGTTAATAGTAACAGTATTTAATATTAAGTAGTAGGATATATTAAGTAAATATTAAATTTGACCCATAAACAATCTCTAGTATAAGCACAGTAATACATGAGAGCTCAGGGGTTTTACATAAAAGCAGGTTTGTGTCAATACTCGTATTTTATTTGGAGGGAAACACTGGCATTGGGAGGGTCACACAGCTGCAGAGCAGGAATCAAGGCCAAATCAACTGTGTCACAGACCAAAGCTTTGCCCACAAGCCACCCTGTCTGCCATTCCATGTGCACACAAGCTGCTCCTGCCTTCAAGTTTCACCTGGAAGAGTTCAAAGTTTCAGCCCTTTTTCCTTTGCCAAAAACACTTCCCAGCTGGCCATATACGTCATGATTGCTTCTCTCTATGTTTCAGCATCTGTTCATTGAAATATGGTCTTCTGAAGGCAACATGCCTGTTGTCACAGCTGGGGATTTCATCCTGTGCCCCAGAACCTTTCCAGCTGGGCAACCAGGCTTTCCCTTTACTCCTCTTCAGGCTGTTTCTCACAGCCTGGCTGTGTCCATACTCACACAAGTGATGGAGATTGTTGAAATCTGTCCTGAGGGAAATAGCAGAAATAGAGTATGAAGGACCACAGACCATTGCAACCTCATGTGCTTTCTGCCACTAACAGCCACCTTCCATATCTACCAGCAAGACTTCATTTAGCCCCCATGCAGGTGTAAGCATATGTTTGCCTCCATGCACATCAGGAGGCTGAACCCTTAGGAAAGTCCTTTCTATAAGTATGTTAACAGTCTGGGTTTAAACAGTAATTAGAGATAGGCACACACTTGCGTGTTTTGCTGAAACAACCCCAGAATGAAGAAAGCCTGAATTACGCAATAAGAAAATAACACTCTTCATTTATTAAGCATGTCTTGACAGTCCATAAAAAATTTCTGGAGCTTTCCTCTTGCCAAATATTTCTCCCACTTCATACCATAGGTATGCTCCTGTTGTGCTGGGAGCAGAATGGCAATATTATGACTCATTTCATATTGTAGGCTGAAAGTACCATATTTTGTTTCAGAAAGAAAGGCGTAAGATTTAAAAGGCAGCTTTATGTAAACTATACTCCAGTATATGCTGGAGTGTATTTTGATCAGTTGCACCATCCAGTCCCTTTTCAGCTGCAGCCCTGGCTGTTCTTATTTTTAAATTTATAACTGTGCTGGGAATATAGTGTGTCCAAATTAACTTACAGTGAGGGAGTTAAATGATTTTTTTATGTTTCCTCCCAGAGTAATTCTCATGGCAGTAATTGCTGCCACACACTTTTGCCATCAATCCAATGCTGTGTCTCTGCTTAAAGCACTCAGGCACAGATGAACTGATGCTGTTCTTGTGTCTCATCAGGGCTATTAAAGCAATCCAAACCTTTTTGGTTTTCAGTCTACAGGGAGTGGAAATTATCATTCTCCCTCTTTGGTTTTGCACAAATTACATGGGGTTTGCCCACCAAAACTACCATGGGCTGAAGGTTTAGATATAAGTTTGTTTTGATGGTGGGATGGAAGTGAAAAGTAAATTAATTCCTCAATTTAACAGATCATACAAAATGCCTATGTTGTTTGGTACCCACAGGTTTCATTCATAACAATCAAGCATTGTCCCTCTACATAGGCACAGACATCAGGTAGCACCACTGATCCCATCATACCTGAACTGGAAACTTCAGTAGGGCACATGGCAATTCTTAAAACATCCACAGGGTTAGAAACAAACTTTGGGAAACAAGTTGAGTCTGCAGTATTTCTAAATACAACTGCCACGTCTCAAAATCAAAGGTGCATGGACTGTTGCTGATGTTTACTCTGTAAGTGTCCTAAACACCAAGCATGCTTTTCACTTGTGACAAGCGAAGACCACATGGCAGGGCTTTATGAGCCACACCAGGCAGCTATGATTTCTAGGGCTTGCCTTTTGACGGATAACATCAGTATACTTATCTGGAGCACACAGAAATCACGTAAAATGTTGGGGTTTCCTGTACATCCAGGCCCAGCAGCTGAAAAGTATGTTTCCGTTCTGCAATTCAGATTTTATACCTGTGGTTTGTGTTTAACCAGAAAGGGCCCTGACCACGATCTGCACAACTCAGCAACCATTACACATCAAAGGAATCAGAGTAGACAGGACAGTGCTCTAAGCCTCCAGCCTGCCTTGGATTGGCCTCTAGCCAGAGATCCTTCCACCCTCCTCAACCAACTCATAAACTCGGAGCTTTACTGGGATCAGCTGCACCTGATGCTTTTGGTTCAGGACCACATTCCTCAAGGGAACTTTGAGTCCCCAAAAGGGTCTACTCCAAGCAGATTTTTTTCCTCATATTAAACAACAGTGCAGAATACAGGAGACTTCCTTCAGAGAATATAGGTGCAGATAAAGCCTTAAAACTGTTGCTCATGCAGAAGCAGCTGGATGGCAGACAGAGGCATTTTACTTTTGGCAGCAGCATCCTTACTAGTCCAAAAACATCACCCCCCATCTGACTCTGCAACCTCAACCTGCCTACCTCTGAGAAAGCGCTATGCTCACGTGGGTGCAAACTGGGGTTGCACACAGCACCTGCGTGAACAAGGGAAAGGGGACTGCAGGATTAAACAGACAGGGTATCCGGGTGGAAACACATGTCCTGTAAGACCCTTTCTCTGTATCGGGTCATTCTTCCAAAGAATGCTCGTGAAATGGAAAGTATCCCAGAAGGTCACAAAAATAATAGAAAGTTTAGAAAATAAGGTCTGTAGGAAAAACCTTCCACTATTACAAACATCAAGGCTGGGGATTGTGTGGAAAAAAATAATACAGTCCAAAGGGACTAGCAAGGAACAGAGAATAGGAAGCTGAGGGCAGAATGGAATCCTTTTTTAAGGAGTTCATATTGACAGAATAGCCTAAATGACGTCCAACAGCCCAAAATCTAGAAAACAGGTTTTTAGTTAATTGCATACTCTAATCTCTCAGCCAGCTGTAAAACTATGAAATTCATGTGGCACAGTCATTGCATACACTGCCAAAGCAAGACTGAGCAGGAAGTAAATGATCATTTACACGGCCCAGCAGCACATCTTTACCTCTGAAAGTCATACTATCAAATTTTCTTCTGTTTATCTGGTTGAATAAAAACCTACAATAATATCCAACAAAAGCCATTACACCCTCAACCTACTGTGATGGTTGGAGAGTGAAAAGGCACAGTAAAACAACCTTCACAGCATCCCTCCTTCTTGAATTCAGTGAAAGGCTCAAGTAGAAGGGCATGTCTTTGATATCCCATTTGCTGTGCATGTCTTTGATATCCCACTTGCTGTTATTATAGCCTCTGGTTTTCAGTTTTAAACCTTCTAATGGTGCAATAATGAGCTTTCCATTTCTTTGCTGACGTGGTTGATGCCTGCAGGTTATTGAGTTTAAAAGCCAAAACACACATAGAAAATTTGCTTCAGGGTTGAAAAAATATATATCATATTGGAAGGGTGGGATTCAATTAGCTTTTGTTCTCCCAAATCTCACATAAATAAGCATGCTCATATATCTCTCAGTACAAGGCTAGCTAAACCAAGAGTGCCTGTTCAAACGGGAATCTTACTAGTCCCTGGTGGGTGGCAGGAACATATGTGCAAGTTACTAGGCTTGAAATTTAGTACTTTGCTTCACAAAATGACCACATGGATCACATGAGAGATTGCCACTCACTGAAAGAAATGTGTACTGGGCCAAATCCTGGCAGCCTTAATCACATGGGCCAGTGTTTGCCTGTTCTGGGGCTGCAGCTGCGTTCGTTGTTGGTACCTGCATCAGGATATGGTGCAGACCTGTTTTGGTCTTCAGCTGTCATTGAGTTGTTCTCAACAAATACACAGCAACAATCTGTAGAGATTAATGCAAGATAAAAATAATAATAATAAAAAATCCCAACCACACAACAAAACAAGTAATTTCCAAATCCTGTCATGGATAATGCTTTATAATCCATGAAATAGCTGTAACACAAAACACACACAAAAAAAAAAAGAGAGAATTTAGGGTTTTTAATTATCCCTATTGCTACATTATAACCATATAATTATACACCGAAACACATATTCTGCCTTTGTAAAATTTCTGGTGTCATTTCTCAGCCATTCAAAGCAGCCATTAAATGATGTTAAGAAACAGTCTACATTGTCTGCTGTATTGCCTGCCTCCTTCTCCTCTGCTTTTGTGTTTTCTTCCTCTTTCCTCCTCCTCCTCCCAGTCAATTTCACAGATATAAAATATCACTGCCTGTCTCAAACTGTGGAAACTGTGAGCAATTCCACGGAAGTCAAACCTAACGGAGGTGGAATTCTTCAAATGGTGAAAGAATCTCATGGTCAGAGAAGGGGTGAAAGCCAGTGTATGGCAAGTGTCTTAGTCACTAAAGCCAGTAATGACAGTGAGCATGGAAAAGCATTGCTCACGATGCTGATGACATGAGAAGAGAGTGCTGTTAATCTGCAAAGACTGCCTGAATGTTTTTCTGCATGTGTGTGTGAGGGGGTGTGCATGTAAATATGCGCCTATAAAAAAAAAACAGGAATTTTAGAATGCTAATTATTGGTGCAAATGAGTCCCCTACTACTACAGCTTCCACGCCTTCTTGTAAAAGCAGGTGCAAATCTCGTTTGTGGAAAACAATTTATATCTAAATATATATGGCCAGATGGGCATGGTAACTCATTGCTGCTTCAGTCACAGAATCACTGAATAAAGGTATTATTAAGACGGGCCCTTCCCAAACTATCCAAGGACTAGTGTCTGATTTTGGTAGTTGTTTTAAATGATGTTATGTTTTGCTTGATATAGAGAATCAAAGGCACAACTGAGCTTTCTTTCAGAGCAGCACTGACCTCTCGGGACAAAATGATGGAAAATTTTCAGAAAACACCAGGAGAGCTTAGAAAAGCTCATCACAATGCTTTTGCTGTCATTGCTCCGTCTGATTTCCTCGGGACAGCTGATGGACAGCTGTGCCACTGGAGGTGGAATTTCAATTAATGACTTAACATTTTAGTAAGTAGGGACTGTAAGGAAAACTTAGGGAAGCAAGACAGCCATATTAGCCATATTTATGAGCTTGCATTCAAGCTGGGCCTGTAAAAGACAATGCAGTCTTTTCTGTTAAATATGGAAAGCTGAGTACAACAGAGCCATTTTCCTAAGCATGTTGTAGACAGTGGAGCCATTGGCTGGTTTTCATGCTGTGCAAAGCTCAGTCTTGCTGCTCATAGCAGATGGAGTCCCCATTATATTCCAGAGGCAGTATGCACACATCTGTGCGTGGCATACAGTCCAAATTCACCTCTTTTCTGAAGTAAAAATGAGTCCAGTTTCTCCAGTACTTAGTACTTCTGAAAGCTTCTTCCTGAAACATATTTTTTTTTTCCTTTCCCCTACTTTCTTTGTCCATATGTATGAGATGAGCAACACTTCTTGTGCCTGGTCAGAAGCCAGGAAAGTATCCCTGCCAGCAAGATTAGCTGGAATCATCTTTATTTGTCATTACATGCAGCCCATGAGCTCACCCTCAGAGCAAGGGCAAACTCTGCTCTGGTGATCTGAGAGTTCAAAGCAGTGCCCTAAACTTCGCCTGTCATTTGGTGTTGGATCACACTAGCCATGTGCTACTTGAGAGGTGATTTCTATATAGCCGCAGAAGGGGCATCACCCCATATCAGACGTGTACTTAACAAGTTTGAAGCTGCTGTAATTTATCAACAGGACTAAACACCAAACGAGCATTTTCTTCTGCTTTGGTTGACCTTAAACACCAGTTTAAGCCATCTAACAAGTTTAGGATTATTTTTCTTTTTTTATATTCAAAGTGACAGCTCTTGAGCCTTCTTGGCAAAGTGCCATTACTATCCTAAAGAAGGATCTCCAAAACCAGAGTATGATGGAGTACAGAGGGGGTGTGCACACATATCTACTTTGCACACTGATTTCACTTTTAATTGTGACAGTTAACCCTCATTACTGGGTTATTATTACACTTCTAGTTGTGTATGCTGTGAATCACAGTCAGCATCTAAATTCAGATTAGGAAGAGTCTTAAAAGCCAGTTCCTGCTTCCAATACAGTCAACAGGACTTTTCCATTAACTCACTGGGATTCAACCCAAGAGGGACTTCTGAAATGCTGAAAATACCAAAGAACAGTAAATATAACCAGAGTGATAGGCTGAGTGCTCTGGGCATATAGGCAAAAGTCACTACAACAGGAGAAGAGCAGGCTGGATAACACTAAATTTGGTAGCAAAGTTGGTGGAATTTCTCTACATTTTTAAGCTCACACAGTGATGGAAAAAAAAAAGGCAATTTACTTAGATTCTGAGTGTGCTTAACATATTATCCAACTGTTTGCTGACATTTAAGATTTTCAAGTCTCGTGTTGAAGCATGACCTTGGAAAGCCTAGAAGGGAAGCAATCTTTTCGGATCAGACACCTCTTGAGAGCACAGCTCCTACATGTATCACTGACAGAAGGACAAACAGCCTCTTTGGCAGGACAAACTTCTAGGGCATTTTCTAGCAGCAGCATCTTTAAGAAATACAGAAGTGCTGTGTTCTCACTTAAAACTCACTGTCACAGACCTTATGGAAACTGTGTTGACTCAATTCTCATTATTGCGAAGAAAAAACTTGGGTGTACACACATACCACAGGTCCTAATATCTGAAACTAAGTGTCAAATATTTTTTTTAATACCTGGTTTGCCATTAAAAAGAGTTGAGAGAAAATAAAGATTCAGTTAAACATTATTTTATTTTTACATCATTTATTCAATTCTGCATCCTCCAAGATTCACTGCATATGCAACACACCTATGCAAACCCTATGAATGTCTATGCATTTTCGAGCAAGGCTAATCCTCCTTCTGGTTGGTGTCTAGTTGGTTGAAGATTAGGGGTTTACATGAATACTTGAGGGTAAAATTCTGGCCCTCATGACAGTAACAAGGTAGGATTTAGTGCAGTGGAAGAGTGTAAATGTTTGGGAGAAAAAAGGTAAATTAGATTTAGGCAATACTCCTTGAATAATAAAGCAATGCTAGAGTTTCCAAAAAGCCCAAGACACTTACAAAGTACAGCTCCCAGTGAGAATTGGTGGCTTTTGCTCTTCAGTCGTCTGACTGTCTTTCAAAAGCCCTCATTAAGACCCTTTCCAGCAAAAGAAAAAGCAAGGCAAATGTCTGACTTAAAACCACATGTGTCCTCTCCCAGCAGTCAGAGAGGTTTTGCAGGAGCGCACACATCTACTCACACACATCCAACTGCAAAATTAAGGCCAAAGTGTTTACCAGTGGAACCTTCCCAGGATATTTTTTAGATCGGTTTGTATTAATGTCAACACTGGCTTCTAAGTTTTTCTGTGATTTGATAGTAAGTGACATTTAAAGGGACAAAAGATCTTTTTACAGATAGCACAACATGGCCAGTCATGCAACTGTAAAGACTGTAGCATAAACACCTGAATCTAGAGACGAAAGCACCATATCCACTTGGATAAATGCTGTCATCTCTTCAGTCTTGTGCAAGGAAAGCATGTGCCTGTCAGATATGTTCCCCTGTCTTTTAATTCTCCTGTCAGCACAAGCGTCAGCTCTTTACAAGTCCCTGTGTATTAATAACCTTCCTATGAACAGTTTATGCCCATAGAAGCAGTCTGACAATTAACTGGATTTGGACTGCACCCATAGGTTGTGCCACAGGAGGGGGAAAAAATTGTACATCTTCCACCCAGGACTAAAAGGTGTTCTTCCTTCTTTTCTGAGGTGTGGATAGAAGAAACTGCACTACCTGCCACTCTCAACAGAACTGAGAACTGATTTAAAACAGGCTTCCTTTCCTCCCCCTCCTCCCCCCCCCCCCCCCAAGTTTTATTCAGTTCAATATTCTCAAAAAAAAAAAAAAACTAAAACTCCTCCTTTGTCTGTCTTTAGAGAAAATTAACTGGTTTCACCTTTCAAATACAACACTCAAACTTACAGACTTCCACTCAAAAGGAAATTTCTTAGGACATTTATGTTATTCATTTAAAGGAACATATCATGAAAAGCCAGCATAAGACACAGGGAAAGACTTCAGCATTAATCCACTGAGTTAGTTTTGGTGCTCCAGGCACCTTGTTGGTCGGAGGGACTTCAGAAGATTCATTGCTTGAAGAGCACTGCATTAAACAAAGCCATAAGCACATTAACCACCCCCGTGTTTTCCTCTCCCTGTTGTACACAGCGCAGCGAAGGAAGCCACGCAGTTATTCACAGTGCTTCAGCTGTGAGCTGCAATGACAAACAGCAAATCTGACTCATTGTTGATGTACCTCCATTACCAAGTGTGTGTAATGAGCTGATATTTTATGGGTATTTCCTAAGCACTGTAATATGAGTCCTACATATCCCTGTGCTGGAAGTTAGCCTGCCATTCCCTAAACACAAGCCTCCGTGCTGCAAGCCAGCCTGGAGCAGCAGTTGTTGAAAAAGGCTGGAATGCTGCGGTGTGAGTGTGCAACACATCGTAAGTGTGGCACGGTGGAGCAGGGCAGGACTTTGCTCCATGTCAGTGTGCACGGGGAGGGTGCGATGCATGAGCAGACTCCATTTCTGTTTCCGTCTTCTTGCTCTGGTCCTGGTGCTGCACTGAGTCAGACGCAGGAAGTCTCTCCCCAGTGGGGAGGGTGCAGGCCAGGGCGGCGTGAACCACCAGAGCAAGATTAATGATGATGATGAACCCGTGGGGAATTTGTTGGGGGGAAACGAGACACCAGCATTTAAGGAGAAACCTCCTTAGAAGGGACTTATCAGACCTTTCCTGGTAATGTTTTGAACTGGGAATAATCCCCCCCTCCCTCTCTATACCCACATCGTAAGATCAATGCCTTCGAATAAGGAGCCCAGAGCAGTGGTGGGATCAGGGTCAGAATCTGTCCCTGGCCAAGAGAAAGATGACCTTTGAGTCACGATGCAGCAAAATTCCTGGAAGAAATGCCACCGACTCAGAGAAACAGTTGGCCTCTGGCCCTCGTCTGCCTTTTGCACAGGCACATCGCAGCTCCTCTCTGCACAGCTGCTTTGGATTCCCTGCAGGCACCAGCCACAGTAAGGGGCCAGCAGCAAAGTTCAGGTATTAAATATGCTTTTGACTCTTCATTGACCTGTGGAGCTGGATGACGCTCTAATAATCAGATTAGAGGTGGGTTAGCCTTTTACATTAGGCAGGGGTAAAAACACCACAGTGGGAGCTTCCTAAAAATAAAGTGTATAGAAACCACAACCAGAATAACTTACCAGCCTGTCCAGACACACAGAGTAGCAGCAGGCTTCTGCTGTCTAGGCTGAGCTGCTGCCTAACTTTTTAGGATGGTAGGATGTGTGCCAATATTTCAGTATCTACAGCAAAGTTTTGTTCCTTCTCAGTGGTACAGGCAGCATAGCATTGCAGACATTTCACTATATGTGTACAAGAGAGAGAATTAAAACCAGCTAACAAAGTCAGAGGCATGGCAAGAGAGAAACGATTCAAGAATATACACCAAGCAGCAGTGTTTGCCATATGAGCCTCAGCAGTGCAGCGTGCCAGTTTGCATCAGACCAGACTCACCGCTGACCACATGGTTCAATTGCTAAAAATAGCACTGTGCATCTCAGCTAGTGCATCTCAGCTAGCTTCATCTAGCTGTGCATCTCAGCTAGCTTCATCCATCCTGCTCCCATGCCACGCTGCTATGTTGCATACCTCTGCCCCATGGCTGCTGCCTCCATTTGGTTGGGGCAGAAGGATTTCCACCGCTGCTTGTGATTCACGCTTCTTGCGCTGATTTTAAAGCAATGTCGTATGGTGCAGTTACAGCAGCTGGCAGGGGAAAATTCTGCAATGCAAGAAGGCTGCAACCCTACCTGTGTTCTCTTTTCCATTCTCCTCCAAATCCTGGTTCTGATTTGCAAAACATCCCTAACCCTTACATATTTCAATGGTCAATCAATTACTTTACATGGACTCCTCTATCTCCAATCTTAGTTGACTCCAAAGATGAAAGAGTACAGGAAGTCACTCCCAGACTTCTGTACCTACATGGTCATTCTCCAGGACAACCAGAAAGTGTTTCAATCTTTCCGTATTTATATTCACTGAAAGAGCTGACCATTTGCCCTAGCATCCCTCTAAGAACTACAGCAAAATGAAATTCAGCCCTGTCGGTCTGATATAAAAAAAGCCAAAGCAAGCCCTGCTCTCCATGAGTATTCTCAGTGTTATGTAATAATAGAATCATAGAATCATATAGGCTGGAAAAGACCTTTAAGATCATCCAGTACAATAGTTAACCCAATACTGCCAAGTCCACCACTAAACAATGTCCCTAAGTAAGTGCCGCATCTTCATGCCTTTTAAGTACCTACAGGGATGGCAACTACACCACTTCCCTGGGCAGCCTGTTCAAATGTTCGACAACCCTTTCAGTGAAGTCATTTTTCCTAATATCCAGTCTAACCCTCCCTTGGTCCAACTTGAGGCAATTTTCTCTTGTCCTGTCTCTTGTTACTTGAGAGAAGAGACTGACCCCCACCTCACTACAACCTCCTTTCACATAGTTGTAGAGATCAATAAGGTTAAACTGGCCCAGTTCCCCCAGCTGCTCATTATAGGAATTGTGCTCTAGACCCTTCATCAGCTTCACAGCCCTTCTTCGGACATGCTCTAGCACCTCAGTGTCTTTCAGTATGAGGCCCAGAACTGAACACAGGATTCAAGGTGTAGCAGCCCCAGTGCTCAGTACCTGGTTCTGCTGGCCACACTATTGCTGATACAGGCAGGGTGCCATTGGCCTTCTTGGCTGCCTGGGCACAAGCTGGTTCATGTTCAGCCACTCATCAATCAGCATCCCCAGGTCCCAGCACAGAGCCCTGGGGAACACCACTTGTGACCAGCTGCTGACTGGATTTAACTCCATTCACCACTGCTCTTTAGTCTCTGCCAAGCAGCCAATTTTTTAGCCAGTGAAGAACACACCTGTTCAAGCCATAAACCAGTTTCTGCAGTAGAATACTGTGGGAAAAGGTGTCAAAGGCTTTACTAAGGTCTGGGTATACAAAATACACAACCTTTCCCTCATCCACTAAGCAGGACACATTGTCATAGAAAGAGATCAGTTTAGTCAAGTGTTTTCATAAACTGGTCCCGATCACCTGGTTTTCTTGTACATGCTGCATGGTGGCAACCAAGGTGATCTGCTCCACAACCTTCCCTGGCACCGAGGTCAGGCTGACAGCCTGTAGTCCCCCAGATCCTCATTCTGGCACTTCCTGTAGATGGGCATCACATTTGCTCACTTCAACTGGGACCTTCCTGGTCAGCCAGGACTGCTGATAAATGATTGAAAGTGACTCAGTGAGCACTTCCATCAGCTCCCTCAGTACCCTTGGGTGGATCCCATCTGGCACTCTAGATGTGTGTGTGTCTAAGTGGGGTAGCTGATCAATAATCATTTCCTTTTCCATTACAGGGCCTTCATTCTGCTCCCTGTCCCTGTCTTCCAGCCCAGGGAGCTGGGTACTCTGAGAACAACTGGTCTTATATTAAAGACCAAGGCAAGGAAGGCCTTTTCCTCATCCTTTGTCAGTATATTTCTCCCACATTCAATAAATGATGGATATTCTCCTTAGCCCTCCTTTTCTTGGTAATGTATTTATAAAAACATTTTTTACTGTCTTTTACAGCAATAGCCAGATTAAGTTCTAGCTGGGCTTTCGCCCTTCTCATTTTCTCCCTGCATAACATCAAAACAATGTAGATATAACTCCCAAGTATTACAGCTTACCTTTTCGCTATGATGATAAATACTTCAAAAGCGAAAACCAGACAAAGTGATTGTATGCCAGCAGGGAAAGAGATGAACAGCAAGTTTGATTTGTACGGTAGGAAAGGGCAGCAATTGCAGTGCATCTATTGAAGCACAGATTTGGTATATGCAGGAGACCAAATTCTTAGAAACAGAGCTGTAAGCATATGGGCAAAAAGAATAAAAAATAAAACAGATCTGAAATCACAGTTGTTCAAACAAACGAGCTAATCACAGCCTTGGTTACACACACATGTGCAGGTGCAGACTGATCTCAGCCAGCATCCATGGAAAATGTCACTTGGCAAGGGAGCACACACACAAAAGCAAATGTTGTGTGCACACACACAGAGCTTGCTGCTGGCAAGCTGCACTAGAAAAGGGTCCTCTCTTGTCTACACTCCATGGTGGCCTCTTGAAAGGGCTATGTAAAGTGTCCATTGTCCAGCAGTACTGGGTCAGTTCGGGTACAGGCAGAGCCTGTTTATGACCCACAGAGGGGCTCTGGCTGATGGGGAGCCTTTTGTTGGGCTGCTGTGAGAGCTGGCAGAAGGGGCAACGGCACAGAGAGTGAAGAGGTTGAGAGGTTGAGACTGGAGTAAATGCACCAAGCAGCAACTTCCTCACCCCCCTGCTCCCGGTTCCCACATCGTCAAGATTGCACAACCTTTTCCTTGCTCCTGCTCCCTGCCTGGTTGCATAAAATCAACAGCCAACATGTAGGTACTATGTTGGGTATCTACATGTTGGCTGTTGACTTTATGCTTTGGTTTTGTCCTGGTGCTTTTTTGATGGGGAAGCTGTGGATAACCCTGAGGTCAAAGAAAAAGTAAAAATAAGTGAGTATAATGTACCTAAAGAGAGTAAAAATTTTTTCCCTTTCCTCCTGTGACAAATGCTAGGATGAAACAAGAACAAACAGAAGGAAAAGAGAAAAGCTGCTTTGCTCAAAGCACTAAACGTATCAGCAATGGAAATAAAACAGGCTTTTCTTTATCTTGCAGCAGTTTCTTTGGGCTTTTGGACAAACCTCTGTGGTACACACTTGCTTCCTCTTTCTTTCCACTTTGTTTTACCACAAGCCATAACTGAGCACATGCTGTGGTCACTAATTGCAGACCAGAGCACCACAGTGCATCAGAATACTAGCAGGCAGCTGGACAGACAGTTTTACACATCCCAGACATACAGTGTGCGCCCCCCAACTCATGCAGACAGCATCAGACAGGGTTTAAAACCAGCATCAACCTCCCCCTTGCATTTCTCTCCTGATGCAGCTCGGTGGCAGCTTTCCTTATATGGGTGGGTTTGAAAGCAGCCAGAGATATCCTTAATAATGCCAGTCTGTGACAGCAGCAAAGGTCTCAAAAATCAAGCCTAGGGTTGGTACAGGAGAGCCTTGGCACCGCTATAACCCATGCAGCCATGAGCTTCTTCCCTTGTGACTCTGTTAAACAAGCACTTAGTCCCACAGTGCTTCCTAATGCCCACTGGCACGAGCAAGAGGTGTGGCACAAAATGGCTAAACCCACCCAAGAATCTCCCAGCTTGCTTTTACCCGCCTTTTCTTCACCTGCTTTTACCATGAGGACATTTAAAGTCAGGTAACAAAGTGCTCATCTGCTGCTGTAGGGGAAATGACCACATGGATTTGCACCTGCCCAGACACTAGCCAACCTGGATGGCTGCTGCCCTTCGAACAGTCATTGGTTCTTTGCTGGATTTTTGGTTTGAAATGCTGCATGCTGTCTTGTTCACTCTGGTTTTGTGGCACCAAAGCAGAGAGTTGAGGGTTTCTCAGTGTTTTCTAAATTTGTTGCTATGAGAATGGGCAAAAATGTTCAAAACTCTTTTAAACTGCCAAAAATGCACAAGAAAAAAAAATTTCCACAACTCAGCTTTTTTCCATATGTAAGAGTCCACCTCAGCTGAGCTTAGAGGTGTCTGAATTAATATCTGTTTTGTTTAATCTGGCAGTCTGATTTCTTTATGGGTGTACTTTCTGAATTCATTTCTGGGCATCTGTCAGGCACGTAACTCTGAAAGGGCAGGAACCAAGAAAAAACAGTATCTGATAGTTTGGCTCAGGACAAAGTCAGGGCAAGACCCCAAGGTGCCTGTCATAAAAGCATCAGCACTGTTTCATTAAAAATCAATGGAAAATTACAGCATGCCTGGAAACTCAGCAACATCCCATGAAACAATCTCTGCCAGGCAGCTGTGGCTGAGGCAAGCGCTTGACTTGCTGATGCTCAAAATCAATTTCCAGCAGCAGCAATGTTCAGCCACTCTAATCTTCTTGTCAGGGAAATCAGCTCAAAAAAAACATTGCAGGAACTCTTGCTTTCCAAAAGTGCACATGGGCAACATGCTCTGTTCTCTGCAGCTCCCTGTACCTGCAAGAGAAGAGGACCCCTGGCTGCCCAACGGGGTTGAGCAGGACATGATGGTCAGGCTCGGAGCATCACCCACCAGGATGTGCTGCCTGCAACTATGGCCAAACCCAAAGACTTCTTGCTTTTGAGATGAGGCTGCAAACTAAAGCTTGGGGTTTTGTACCCCAGCTTCCCTGCGTGGTCCCAAAGAGCAGTATCCCCTCTGTGCACCTTGTTTCCCTTGCTGTGAAACAGGAAATTTTCTTTCTCCACCTTCATTGTTGGCATGTTTGCTCTGCAGGGCCAGGCTGGCCTCTGTCTCCCTGTTTTCACCAGCCTAATACAATTGAGTCATAATCTGAGGTGTTGCCATTATAAAAATAGAAACAGAGAACAATGTCCTCCTGAAAAACAAGGTTTTTCATGTGTCTGATCGTGTAAAATATGCTGCTTAAAATCCGTTCACTGTGCTTACCAGTAACTCAAATCAAAGGTACAATTCACATCATACTTGCGAATCATTTGTGGGAAGTAGCTGTGGATTTTCTACCTTGATTCATTCCTCCTTTATCTGCAATGCGCTGTGATTTTTCTTTAAAGTCCCTTTCCTCTGAAGTCAGATGTGATCCCCATTAGCTGAGCTTTTATGTAGCTGAAGAAGAGTGTCAAGATTTTCTAATACAGATTAAAGCTCCAGAAAACAAGGGGGAGATAACTGCTCAGCTCTTGGGAGTGCAGTGTGAAACAGAGAAAAATACCAGGCATGATGTTTAAAATATTCTCTCAAAATGCCTCTTCTAAAGAGCTGCATATATTAACCAATCATTAAGAAAATACAGCCTTAAGTAAAGCTAGGTGGAAAGTGAATATTTTTGTCAGATGAAAAAATAATTTGCAGAGATTCCCAATTTCATATTGGCTAATATTTGATTTTTTTAATTGAGATATATGCTGCTATACCGTATTTTGCTGACTATGTTCCTTTCTTGCTTAAGGGAAAAAAGCAAACGATATAAAAATACTCATTTTATCATAAATTTCTCCTCTTCTGCAACCAGTGACCGTTGCTTTTTAAGATCAAAACATTTTAAGAGCAATTTACATAAAAATATATACTGCTTGTTTCAAAATCAGTTCACTTTTTTCCCAGCTACAAGACATTATGATTGATGTTTCTCCCAACCAAAAGTAATTCTTCTGAGCTCAGCAGAGCCGCCTCAGATGTTCACAAGGTGAAAGAAAAGGTGAATGAAAGCTAATAAATCTTTTCAAAGGTAAATAAAGTCTAAATGGAGTTACAGCTAACAAGGAATGCAAGACATTCCTTAAAACTCAGCAAAATTGAAACAAGTGATTTCATTCAGGACAAGGGGTAGCGAGTTAAAACTTAAACAGGGGAAGTTTAGACTGGATATGAGGAAGAAGTTCTTTACTGTAAGGGTGGTGAGGCACTGGAATGGGTTGCCCAGGGAAGCTGTGAATGCTCCATCCCTGGTGGTGTTCAATTCTAGGTTAGACAGAGCCTTGGGTGACATGGTTTAGTGTGAGGTGTCCCTGCCCATGGCAGGGGGGTTGGAACTTGATGATCTTAAGGTCCTTTCCAGCCCTAACTATTCTATGATTCAAAAAATGTATTCAATCATGGAATGATTAACATTAAAAAAGTTGAAAGTTAAATTAATTAATACTAACCTAAGAGTCAGAAGTTTAAAGAGCTTTGGCTAGAGCAGAAACCCAGTCACAAATTTCTGTCTCTTGGGAAAGCTACACATTTCAGAATTAATTTTCATTATACATGAGAATGAAAAGCTAAAAATTATAAAATTTTCTTAAGAGCAAACATTCTGCAAATAAAAATTGTAAATAAATGCTGTTCTGGAAAAACTCAACAGTTTAGTTTCAGAACTTTTAAATCAATGTGGTGGTCACATCGACCCATGCAAGCCTTAGGTTTAATGCATTTGCAACAACCTGAAATTTTTGGAATCTATATTAAACCTTGTTTTGACATTTTGAAAATCACTAAATGGCAGCTGACAGCCCAGATCCAGGTATTTGTGTTTTGCTCCCCGAGCAGACTGCATTGCCCATTGCTGAGCAAGTCACCAGATGCTGTGATGCCCATAGCATCCTGGGTCTGGCTGGCTGGATTCCCCTCAGGGGTTACTCCTCCCAGGGCAGGAGTCACCACTCACAGCATGCGTTACCCTTACTGCAGGAAAACAGCTTTACATAAACCGGTTCAGGTATTTTCAATTAAGGGAACAGTTCAGATCAAGGTCACTTATTTCACATCGTTTCGCTTCACTTCTCCCAGGGGAAACATCCAAACTCTTCTGTTGAAAGTGACAGCTTCTCATGGAAACTTCTGATTCTGTAGATTTTCCTAGCTGAAAATCCCTGACCAGCTCTGTAGAGGAATTTGGATTTATTTTTTCTGTCCAAATGAAAAAATCCTCTGGCCTCAGCTCAAGCAGGCACTTCAGCTCCTCTTCTGTACATCCAGCACATTGGCTGGGCTGCAGCCAAAGTGCAGCCTCTTGCTCTCCTGCAAGAGCCAGTGTGTGCTGAAAAGGCCTCCAAATCATCCCTAGTGGTAGGAAGTACCCTTCTTAGATCGTGGGGGCTGGATCACTCTCTGCTTCCCATGAGCACAATCATGTTTGAGTAAAGGATAAGAGTATCCTATGCTCGGGTTTGCACTCGCCTCTCCCTTTCATGTGCACACACACAAACACACAGAGGGTTAAGACCAGGCATTTCATCCATCTGCATCTATTGCTTTTCCAAGGTTACAATCACCTCGCTGTCTGCAGGGGCTGTGCTGGAAAGGAAAGTTGAAGGCTTCTCAGCAGGATGTAGAGAAAGCATTAACAGCATTTAAAACCTTTATGGTACTTCAGATTTTCTTATCAGGAAGTTTAAATGTTTCCAAGATTTTTGTCTATGGTGTTTAACATTCCTGCTTCCTAAGTCATATAGGTTTAGAGACGCTGCACAAATGTTCGGCTAATCTTTGCAAGCTGCAGGGTAAATAGCAGCTGAAGTTTGGTCCTGGTGCTAAGTACAATTGGCCCAAATCTTTTTCTGGGAAATGCAAACCAGAGTTTCTGCCATGGTCCTCCTTTGGTTCAGGAACAGGTACTTTGTTTTCAAGCCCTTTCAGGCAATGCTTCTCAGGGGAAAAATGCACAGGAGAAGCCAGCATTAAGGTCAAACTTAAACAAGATGTAGACAAAGCATCAGAGAGGCTGGTGTTGGAAGAAGCCTCAAAATGTCATTTAATCTTTCTCTTGCCCCAAACAAGATTAGTGATATGTAAAATGTCAGCTATGGAAGTGCTGCAGTTTGAGCAAACCAAATGCTCCTGAACTCTTGCACTTGCCATAGCATGCCATGCAATGCATTACACTGAAGACAGCTAGATTCAGTTCAGTGTGCCAATTGTGCCACTGCCCCAGTGGTTCACAGCTAGATCAGATCAGATGCTATTTTAAGTTACAGTACCATAAACCTGGAATGAGGCCCGAAGCACTGCTTTGCTCTCAAGTCCGACTGCAAGTGCCTTGCTCAAATGCACAGGGCAGCACCTGGCACACACATAAACATACACATGCACCCTGCAGATCTATGCCCAAATGCAGCACCCCCAAAACCCCTTGACCCATCACTAACCACATCTTTGCATTATATACAGCAGATAGCTCAGGGCAGATTTGGTCAGCTTGCCTGGCACCTGAATGTAAGGAATAGGGAACTCAGGCTCTTCATAAAGAGCAGCCAAGCTAGTTGCTGCTTTCTGGTTTATATTCCTGCACATCTATGGTATTTCCTCTAATACCAGGTTTTTATGGAAGACACACTCCTGTCCCCTTCTGTGTATGCTATAGATAAGTTTTATTTCCATTCTAGCTTTGGCATCTGTTGCTTGTTTGGGTTGGTTTGGGTTTTTTTTTTTAGTTTTTTTTAATTTGAAGACAAAATAGAAAAGCTGGCAAATAGAGAAACCATTTTTCCCCTGAATCACATCTGGCAGCAGGAGGCTATGCCATAGTGCACTGCAAGCTGTAATACTACTGACACTGCTGGGGTAACATGGCTCCCCTGCCCTGATGCAGCATCCAGGACAGGTCAAACTTAGTTCTGTACCCCTCATTCCTTGTCTGTCCTACCAAAATTACCAACAGTGATTAATGTGAGGCAATTCATGGCCAGCATAGACTGCCTTTGGCCATTCTTAGCCATGAACTCTTCAGGAATGCCAGAAATGAAACCTCCCCAGTTTGTTAGCCTCAAGATCCTCAAAGAATTCAATCCACTAAAAGTGTAGCTACTGAAGATTAAAATGCTTTTGTTGAAATCTCTTTCTCACCAAGAACCTGGGACCTCTGTCAATGTGATACTCCATCATCTGAAGATCCAGCCCACAGTGAGGACAACCTGTCCACTGCAGAGCAGAGATTTTGTGCCCTTCCATCAGCAGTATTTGTTCCCACTGCCATCTAACCCAGATCAAAGCAGATCACCATTTTTTTAGGAAGAAACTGTTACAGCAAAGAGCCAGTGCTGTTGGGCAGCACTGCCTCTCCAGACTGCTTTCTTTCGCTCTCCCAGGCAAAAAATCCTAGTTTTGATCCTCAAGCAGTGAGAGTAGTGGAAAACTGGCTTGATTCATTCCAACCAGACAGAAATCCTTGTCCTCCCATGCTCTGGGAAGCACCTTGTATATTGCCTGGATATATTTCGGTAAAATTTGTCCATTTTCCCCCTAATCTTCCATTTATTTTGATGCTATTTACCAAGCCTCATGTTCCCTTGACAGTGAGATGCTTGATATAGCTTTGGAGATAGTCTTTTCCTCAGCACTCAATTGAGTTAGAGCAGTGTCTTTTGCCTTACATAGACAGGAGAGAGGAGCTAGGCAAACAGTCAAAGGCTCCCTTTATTCCCACTGTTTCTCCTTGGAGTAGAATTCACACTCCCTGTTCTGTTTACTATGATCTCAGCATCAATTTTAAGACTCCAAAGACATCCTTCACGTTTAGGTTTCAGCAAACAGTTGATTCAGAGTCTTGACTGACTTTATCTGTATTAAAATACACATAAAATGACATAGTATCTGGTCTTTTAGAGTCAGGTCAACATAGGTAGCTAAAATACTAGTAAGATTACTCCAATTATGAGTTACTCTTTAAAAATCTCAGAGCTCTATCACCTTTGCTATTGACTTGCATCATAAACCTAGCTTCAGAAATACAGATATTATTCCTAGATACTGCTTTATGGTGATGGGAGCTTCAAAATATTCAATAGAGCCTTAAGTATAGAAAAAATCTACATGCTGCCTTCCAGTTTTTGTATAGGCTTATACTGCAGTCATAGCCAAAATTTTTTCTCTTTTCATCCATCTCAGTGCAACAGACAATCACATGGTCTCAGGAAGGGCACTTCCCCTCCATCAGGGTTAGGAAGATATCTAGTATTCTTCACTGTTTAGGAACAATCATAATATTTTTAATAATATGTTCAGATTCTGTCTATGTATATTCTTCAATACATTTGTTCCTCTGTCTACTATTTGGTTGGATTTAGTGCTATTACTTTCAATAAAGAGCAAAAAGACCCTCAATTAGAGTATCATTGAAATGCACACATCAGAGTTTATTAGCCTGCAAATTTAGTTCATTTACCTAGTCAGTTATTACTAGTTTCTAACTCAGGAGCAGAACTGCCTTTCATTGGGCAGCTGATGGTGCACAGTGAGCAGGAAGCACCTCCCAGTCTGCTGCAGTGCGCAGCTCTCTGTTTAAGACAAAATGAGATCTAACAAACCACTCTCTTAGACACAATGTCAATTGTTCTTCAATTCCCTGGGCACTATAATCATGTTAGCCTTTTCCATTTAACACAGCTTTACACAATGCTGAGGTCCCAAGAGGTCCCTCAGGACTGTACTACTGGAGAAACTGGGCACAGCTTTTCTTGCAAACAGAGATCCCAAAGTTCCTTGGGCTCTGGTATCAGTGAAGCTGAATTTGCTCAAGGATTGATTAGCAAAGCAATAACTCCTTGAAATGCAGGGGAAATCCTCCAGTGCTGATTTTACAAACAATGAGGTCAATGATTCCAATAAATCAACCTCATTCATGCTGTCTATAAATAAGTAATGTCCCAGACTGGGAAAAAGCTGGCTTATGTTTTAATGTTGTGCTGCTTCTGAATGCTTTGGGAATTTCCACTTTATTTCATCCATTTCTGGACCAGATTCGTTCTGCTTGATCTTCCTAATCAACCTCCACTGCTTTTGTGTTGTTCTTTGTCATCTAAGATAGCCAATGCTGAAGTCTGACTTCTCAATGCAATTTGAAAGATTAACAGGATTTCATATCAGCTGCTTGAATAAAAATGATTGGTGGACTGGTACATCTCTTCTGTGTTCTGTCTCTGCATAGCAAATACCCAGCTGTGAAAATCTGCAGCCTTTTTCCTCTTAAGATTTTAAAAAGCCACACAGTACAAGCCATGAATCTTCCGATAGGATGACACTGTCTAAATGAGCCTACCCCTGTTGTAGAATGGGACAACAGAGGTATCATTTGGTGTCAGCCTGCTTCCCCAGTGAAACTCCAGTGTGAGTCTGGGTTGGGCAATTTCCCACCAATTCCACTGGAATCCTCAAACCCATAAGGACAAGGCAGAGGGGAGGGGAGAACAGGATGCCCCGTGCCATGTGCAAGAAATTAGTCCAAGGTGAAAAGCAATCCCTCGAGGCAGTGGAGAGATGCTTGGAAAGAAAATACTGAAAAGTGTTTAGATATTGCTTTTCTGATGCTTCCAGAAGTACCTGAAAACCTTGTTTCTGCATAGTCAATCTCAGACTTCCAAAGGTCTTTAGCATTAACTTCCATACCATAAAAGCATTGCATGTGCACAACTGTTTTCCTCCCCCTTTGTGAAATGCCTTGAGTGGGCATTTGAGTTACAGTCTCCAGATTTCCCATACAACCACGGAGTTAAAAAGAATGTAATAAAAAGGCTTACAAACACAAAAGCCAAGAATGACTTGACTTTGGCCTTAAAAAAAAAATCATAAAGTACTGCAAGACTCACTAAATAACAAGGATAATCAACCAATGCAAGTTTTAGATCAGCCACTGAGGGGTGACAGGTAGAAATAGGAAAGTCATGTTACCTCTGGCTAGACTGTTAATGAAACCATTGCTAGACCACACTGCCTAGTCGTACTGGCTGCTTGAAAAAGAATTTGGAAAGGGGCTACAGGAATGATATAAGAACAAGAAAATATGCCTTGTAGGAAGACACTAAATAAGCTATTTAGAGCAGAATAAATGATGCTATGAATCTTATCTGGCTTTAAAATCACTAAATGACTGTGGCCTGAAGACAAAGCAGCGAATTGCTCACCACCTCATTAGACCAAGAGCTATACTGAGTGAAATCAGTTGAATCCCAGCCCTGGAGGCCTTTCTGTCCTCCCACTGCAGGGAGCAGACTGGAAATATTTTTCAGACATTGTAAATATCAGATAGGCAAAAGTATTTGCTCAGCAGAACATAGACCTCATCCATTGATGAGGTGACAGAAAATGGTGAGGTTCACTCAGAACCCTTCTTTTGAAAAATGCTGTCTCAGAGGCCTGTACAAGCTAGTGGTAGATGATTACAGAAGCAATTAAAAGCATCTAATATAATTTACATCTAAAGTGTCCTATTTAGGCCAACTTCAGGGCAAAATAGCATGGTTTTGATTTTCCTTTCAGAAAGAATATAGTGAAGCTGCATGATAAGTCTGAAGTAGAAAATCAATTTGGCTGTAATCAGACCTTGTTTGCCATGAAGGAGGAAATGAGGGAACTTGCCATGAGCAACGTGTGACTCAGTTACCTGGAGATGACCCTTACAAGTGGAAGTGAAGAATAGCCCAGTCCTGAGTCACAGGGCACCGGCAGACCCTGAGTGAGCCAAGGGTCCTGTAACACTAGCTGTTATCTGCACTGGGTGTGTTTGCCACAAAATGTCGTAGCACTGCATTCAGTCAAAGCAAAAGGAATATTTCGAAGGAAAAGATGCTGCAGCGTATTTTTTTGCAACACCTTCTAGATAAAGTCGTAAGCAGTCATTAGAGCTCAGCTGAGTTGATTGTCATTGCTGGCCTGAATGATTAGGAAATGTCATTAATGCCATTATAAGGTCTTACTCTTTTCTTGACTGGCTTCCTTTGATGGCTGCCAGACTGTAGCATCCCCAGGGCTTTCATTTGCAGATACCCAGTGTTCCCAGTTCCAGCTGCTGCAATGTAACATCTCCTGAAGACATGTGTGCCTTATAGATTTCCTTTCTCTTCCAAAGGTGCTTGTTCATGCAGGCCTCACCCAAGAAGTATCGATACTGTTTTAAGCTCTTGGCTTCATCTTGTGCCCAGTTTCACAATGCAACTTCAAAACAAGCTCCTTTGCTAAAATAAAGCTTTCCAGACACTGACACAACCAAAGCTAAAGCAGCATGTGAAATATTAATCCCTGGCAGCCCTACCCCTGAATCAGTAAAAGAAAGATATCTCTAAACACAGGTACAGCTCAAAATAGGATTAATAAATGCACCTGAAACACTTAGAAGGTGCTGCAAGAATTCACTTTCCACATTTACTTTGGCTTTCTGCGGACTATTCAAAGATGTTGCTTCTTAAAGCCTGTGATATGTAATTTCAGTTCAGTTACTTAGATACCTGACCATTTTATTTGGATTAATTCTTTATTTGAATTACTTGACAATAATTTTGGTAAAGAACACAGAGGAAACTGGGAATAAATGGCTCTGGCATTGGTGTAAATGTGCTGATTTCATAGGTTGGTGCTGTGGCAGTTTTAGAGCATATTCACAAGGAAGAAGGCATATCAGTTTATTTGCCACGAGAACTGAGGAGAAGGAGATTCAGTTCTCGCCTGCCTGTGAGGTGCTCTAGTCCTACAAGCTGACTGTGGTTCCAGTCCTTGCCACTGAATATGGAGACGTTCACCTATTATTTTGCCAATAACGTCTATGTTCCTTTGTGATTTTGAATCTTTCCCTTTTCCAAATGTCCTGGGCAAAATTGGGGTGCCCCAAGTTAAAGCCAAATATTTTACCTTACAACTGAAAATTTTGTTCAACTAAAAAACTGAAATATACATACATCTGTTTATTTTTATCTAAAATGTGTGTGTGCATGTGTATACTGAAGACAAAAATATAGCTTATTTTGTTTCTCATTGCTATCCTCCCTCCTCAGTATCTGATGTGTATTTAGGACATTGATCAGATCTAGTTACAATTTCGTGTAGAGCTTCACTCAATAAATACATGCAGGAGCAAAGGAGCTTGTTTTGAAGTAGCATTGTGAAACTGGGCACAAGATGAAGCCAAGAGCTTAAAACAGTACCGATACTTCTTGGATGAGGCCTGCTTGAACAAGCACCTTTGGAAGAGAAAGGAAATCTATAAGGCACACATGTAAAGACCTTTCTATCTAGAAATGAAAAATTTGATCAACTTAAAGCAACAAAACCCTGACCCATTAATCTATGGTCAGTAACATGCATCTGGTACAGATAATCATAGTGAACAGAGAAATGCACAAACTTAATGCTCTGAGCTTTCTGAAAAAGGCAGATGAAGACCCTTGTGAAAGTTTGAGGCTTGTCACAGCCTAATGTACCAAAAAATTACAAGAAATCCTCCCAGCCAGGCAGGTGCTACCATCTCTGCTCCCTGTCAGGCTCCTGGCATCTTTCTCTAAAGCAGCTGGACCTAAATTTATTGGCAGGAAAACACTACAGTAAATAGATGACTTCTCGCATGCAGTATCATATTAGACACTGCTTAAGCTATTGTGTATATTCCGGCTAGCCATTTAGTTCTGCAAGCTTTTCTTCACAGGCATAGAAAAATACCCCATGATAGGCACATCCACTCTCTTGTACCACAGCTAAGCGCATCAGAGCTATTGCTCCTTGTTTGGTGTTGTATCAAAGGATTATGTGGGGTTTTGTGCTATTAATCAACATAATAGACTCTGGGAGGGCAGTAGATAATTTATGTACCCTTTCTGTCAATGCAGACAATGAACGTTGCTGTTGTGCGGCTGAAGGGCTCTTCCATGCATTCAGTTCAGTCCCACAAAGTCATCAGGACTTTGCTGTGAGCAAATGAAACACAGCAGGGGAAGAGTTTGGCAACAAGTGACCATTGATAGGTGGATCTGGGGTAACCCAGGCAACAAGAACACCAACAAAAACTGTTGCATTGTCCCCAGGAACACAAACTAACTACTTATTAAAAAAAAAAGGCTCCCAGTTCAGACCAGTTGATGGTCCACACACCAGATCCAGCCCACCCAATAACTCCATCTAACACCTTGCCGTTCTGCTGTGGCCTCCAAGTGAGATAGCATGTTTCAGAGGCCTCTGTTGAAGACTGTTAGCAAAACCTCCAGGCACACAGACCTGTGACAAAGCCCTGGAGGTGACCCAAAATAGTTACTCAAACTTGAGCAAGCAATACCCAGCTAATTTTTGATCTAAGCAATATTTTAGAAGCAGTGTTCTACACATCCTGCACTTGGTTAAAATCACCCAGTGAAAGGAGGAAAAACATCTGCCCTGTCGCATCATCTGCTGCAACCCAGACTGGAGCCAAATGAGAACCAGGACTGTGCAAGCATTCAGCCATGCTTTATTGCAGTCCCCACTGTGCTCAGTGTTAAAGGCCATACCATTTCAGTGAGTAATCAATACATTAATATAGCCAGTAAATGGCAAGGAGAGTTCATATTTATCTTGTTACTCCAAGACTGTCCATAAAGCTGAGTTCGCAAGCCTGTAAAGAAGCCTGCATTACCCCTATGACTGGAATGGAATTCTTCTTTGGCTCCCCATTGGGCTGGCCACAGAGAGAACAGGAAAAGATGGTAACAGAGTAAATAAAAGTAAACTGGGATAAAGCCAAGAGTAAGGCCTACAAATCTAGCAGAGCAATCTCTGCTCATAAGTATGACCTACCAAGAGGACACACTGAACAGCCTTTAGCCCAACAGAGAAGGACCGATAAATTCTCAGTATAAAAGTACCATGATGTTCTCACAGGCAAAAAACATCTAAATTGACATCTGTTTTGCTTGCAGGAAAGTAGTGGAAGTTTCAGCACCAATATATTAATCTAGACATTGCTGTTTCAAGAGCCAGTGATTATTTGGAATGTCAGTGTGAGCCATTTGTTCCCCACTGCTTCAGAGTTAGGAATCCAAAGACAGCAGTTTGCCTGTTGCTGAAGTTTAGCCAACAAGATAGTTTTGCTGGGATGGTAGCTGTAAACTTAGGGAGGTGATGTGGACATGAAGGATATTTTCTGATGATGAAACAGATTAGAATCATTGACAATAAGAAAGAAAATATAAAGGTTGATGGGCGGGAAGAGAAAGTGAAAGAAAAAGAAAAGAGAAAAAAGAGAAAGCAAGAAAATGAAAAAGAAAAAAGATATGACTGGTACCACACAGAAATTCACTGCAGGGCCTGTGGCAGGATGCTATAGGGAGAATTAAAATGTGATGTGCGAGATAGGTAGACTCAGTATATTTATCAAAAAACCTGCCTTTCTTAGCCCTTGTTTTTGTGAAGAGTAATGGTACAACACCAACAACCTCTTTACTCCCCCTCAGCATTTCCCAGAGGTCACCAAGAGCCAAACTGAACTTCAAAATCAGTAACTGTCCAGTGTGTGGCTCCACAGACCTGTTGCAAAATATCCATCATGACTTCATGGACCACAGAGCTCAGATAATAGTTTAGGAGCTCTTGCAGCATATCCTTCTGGCAAAGCATAGTGCACCAGAGACAGATTGGACCTCTATGCAAACAACTTATCTCCAAACCCTATGAACTACTGGAACAAGACAGCAATTTGTATCTGCATCAGGGCTTTTTGCCAGTGTAGCTCTGTAAGTCAGATGCCACCAAGAGATGGGCCAGGAAAGCTTCACAGCAATCCAAGCCTGGACAGAGTAAACTTCAATTTGACTTTTAAGTCTGTAAAACTCCGAAGACCTGAGCTCATCTTTGTAAGGAGGACCCAGATCAGTTTGCCTGTGCTCAGGGTTAGCCAGCATGAGAGGCAGAGCTGCATAACTGTGTCAGTACTGACATATGGCGAATGTCTCTTCATATTTGTCAGACACTTTAGATCACCTGCACCTCCATGCACCCCATGGCCACACAGCTGTCCTATGAGCATCCCACTTTGCATGGCAAACACACTACAGCTGGAAAACTGCCTTCAGCTGAAGGGTATAACTTCCAACAGTTGGTCCTCAAGCAGAGTAAAGTCAGGTTGAAGGAAGGTGTTGGGGCATCTGGACTGTCTCCTGTCTGAGTTGGTACCTATGTCCCCACCGTGGTAATTCTCTCCTGGGCTTCCCTGTCCATCCATGGACATCCATGCTGAACAGCTAGCCCTGTTTTGAGTTTCCCTAGGAGCGGCACTGTGTACAAGCTACCTCCTGAAATGAGGAGCAGGATGAGTGCTCTCAGCCCCTTTCCCATCTCCTCTTGCCCCATCACATCACAAGGCAGTCCCAGCAGTGGGTGAGTGCAGCCCATCCTGCTCTCATCAGCAAGTCTGGTCCTTGCTGAGCCTCTGTACTTTCAGGATGTCAATTTTGTTCTGTTTATATGCTAGCAAAATTTCTATGTTGCTTTGCAAGCAAGAGAAGCTGCTGAATAATCAGTCTGTCCAGCCACACTGACAGAGACTTCAGGTCTAAGAGATTTCAAGCAGAATGCTGCTCCCCGGTGCAGGAGCTATTAACTTCCATGAACTGTAGTGCTTTTCTCCCACAAAAGCCTCACCACCTTATGAAAAAATCAGCAAGAACCTGTGTGATGTTTTCAAGCCTCCTCTATTAATCTTTCCCAGCTCTCATTAATTGCAGGTTGTGATCAGCCAGTAAGCACCAGTCTTAACCCTCCCCTACTCCAGCCGTAGCTCTATGTTCATTACAGCTGTTTGCCTTCACTCTTACAAAAAGCAATAGTCCATGGGCTGCAAGAATACCATTATTATGAGCAACCTTCCTGGTGAATGTATAAATCTTCCTGTTGACTAATGGGTTGCCCCCTTTCCCCCTTTCTTTCCAGCTGAGTAGTAATGATTTAAGCAGATTAACTGGTTAACTAAAAGTTGCTAACACAGATCATATCCTTTACACAAAATAACTGTAATAGTGGGGTTCATCCAAAGGTAATGAGAAAACATTTTCATCAATGCCAATGGGCTCAAACCAAAGTTCAAAGTGAATTCTAGGAAAGGCATAGACATGCTGAGTGTGATCAATAAACAAAGCCATGTTTTCCTTCATTTGCAACAGAATCTGCCCCCAAGATTCCTGAAAATATTGGTCCTCCTCTTCCTCCTTGCCCTTTGAAGCATTCACCACAGAGCCCCACGTTAAGTGCTGCCGCTTTCCCTGCAGTTGCATGACACAGGACAGCTTGCCCAAAGAGGCAGCATATCTCTACTGAGACCCACCAAACATCAACGGCTGCTGAATCCTTCATCACTGCACAGACTGGAATAAATAAAACCACCATAAACCCCTCTCAATGATCTGTGACAAACCTACCCTAGTGCTCATGGTGAGGAGGTAGGAATTCTGTGTTTTCAGGTCCTAGCACTTCATGGAGCTCAGCTGGTGGCTGCAGAGACAAGCAAAAGTCCCCCAGTCTGGGTGCCTGATAGTAGCAGTGTGTGCAGCTCATTGCTCTTGGGTTTCTGTAGAGAAATAAGAGATTGGCATAAAGGATTTGCTTTTATTATGACTTCAGATTGCCTTCAATTTGGGTTGAATAGATGTGCTTGGTTTAGTATGCACACTGTAAGACACGTGCTAATGTGCCTAGCACAAGGGGCTATTGGCATTTTATGATTAAAACACAGGAAAATGAGGCCACTGGCTTGTGCATAAACATCTCTTGTCTCTCTCTTGCAGTAACTGTGACTGTGGGAGGACAACAACACTTGCTGGGACTTTATGACACTGCAGGGCAGGTAAATTAGTGCAAAACATTTATCATTTTCCTTTCCCATGTTTGTTTGTTATTACCATATACTAGCATTTGTTGTTCATGCTGTTTCTGTTTGGGGTTTTTTACAAATACTAACAAAAAGTTGTGAGTTACAATGGCTGAACTGCTGACTTTCTCCTTTCTGTTTTATACACTGAGCTTTCGTTCTAGTTCAGCAATAAAACACACACAAATGCACTCATTCCTAAGACTGAATTTTGTCTAAGCAAAGAAAACTAAAGCCTGATTAGGCTGGTCAGCCTCCTATATATCCAACTTTTACTGCAAATATGACCTTTCATATATAGTCAATGTTTTCTTACATTTACCACATGGTGGCATTGAAGATACAGAGAATTCCCGTTTCCAAGCTCAGAAACCTAATACAATACAGTACCATCCTATTGGACACCACCTATGGACTTTTTTGACCCAGCCAGATTGGCATCCATCCCAACATCTTCCTTCAAGGACAAGGGTGTCCATTACATTACATTAGATATATAATTTTTTCACTGTTTTCACTGTCCACAGTCTGATACAGCGCGCTTGCGCTAAAGGTTTGCAGAATGACTCTGGTCTGTGGGCTCATTTCATCCCCCTGGAGAGGAAGAGAGCGTTTCTCACCACCTTGCTCTGCTAGTAGAAGGGCAGAAGAGGGTACAGGGAGCAACATATTTTCATGGTGAAACTTTCCTCTCCTATCTCCAAATGCTAGCAACTGACAGAGTAAAGAAACAACCACAGCCTGCACAGAAACCTTGCAGAAAATCACCTACAGAGAATTGAGGGAGTAGGTCCCAGGTCCCAGCTCGTCCCAGCCTGGGAAGGTTGGAACCCACACCCGCCAGCTCCTCCGGTCACAGCTGGAACTGGAGGCACCAGGAGAGGAAAGCAGATCTGGGAGCCTGCTTCACACCCTGGGACCCAGGAGCCCTGGTTGCGGAGCTTTGTTTTCAGGAGCACTTCTTCAGTTCTTGGCTGTGCTTTTTTTGGCCATAACTGACTGCTATGAAATGCATAAACAATGCAGAAGGAGACCCTCCTGTCTCAGAAGGCCACGTACTACAGAAAATACTTTGCAGCAGGATGCAGAGGTCAAAAACCCCATCAGGACAAACTGTCACTTCCAGAAAAACCTGCACTCAGCAGGACTGGGGTTTTTATGCTTTGAGTATCACTTTTTTTTTTTTTTATTCCTTTTATTCCATGTGTGTAGGCAGCAGTGGTCACTTCATAGCTAGCTTGGTGTCACTTACCATCCACCCATCCTTTCTATTCACATGATGGAAACAGTTGATTCAAAACTAGATCCACAATATGATGCAAATCACCTATGCCATATTCAATTTTGTATTCTGCACTCATAAACGCAGAGCCTGGAGTGTCTGTCATGATCCAGCAGCATGGCAAGCCTTTCCAAATGAGACGTAGTCTTATATTCAGTTCTCAGTCAGCCTTAATATTTCTACTTTTTTCCCACTGGACTGACAGTTCCACCTGCCACCCTTTTCCTCAGTGACACACCCTCTTATTTGTCCTCTATAGGCAGAAGAAACACTAATCTGCGACAAACTTCCCCCCGCCATCCACAGGCATTTTGCCATCTCCTGCTTCAAACTAGCCAGAACACCATCTGCCCCCAAGAACCACTTCTAATGCATCAGGCTCATTTCCCTTTCAGACCCTGGTCCAGAGGACGTGGCCATCTAGTTAAAACTCAGAACATGAATCACTTCTTGACGACCAGATTCTATCTCCATGGAGGCTGAAGGGATGATGCTTCCCACATGCTCAAGCTATAACAACAGATCATCTGGGTTGTTTCCTCCCTCCTCCTTGTGTCATGTGGCTTTGCAAAAGGCATCAGTGTGAAGTCATAGCCAAAAATAGCATTTGACATTACAATGCTATAAAACATATGCTAATGAAATAACAATTGGAAAATATACTCCTGCAGCAGGACCCTTTGTCAGCCTGAATGGAGAGCTGGCAGAGACCCCAGATGTGGAGTATCTGGTTTTCTGCATCCCTGGCACAAACAGTTCTAGGAGGAAGAAAACAGTGGTCTGTTTTACCCCAGACAGGACTCAGGTGTGGAGTGCTTTAACAGGCTGACATGGCAGGGAGCCTGTGTGAGACCAGCACGGCAGCAACGTAAATAAAGCAAAGTTCACTGTACTTTCTGGGCCTCAATACTGCAAGGCTGATGGCAGCGACAGAGTGGGGAGGGAACACCACCAGTCTATGTGTCTCAGCTCTGGCAAGTCACAGTCAGGTAATTCAGCAAGGCCAAGGTCTGGAGCTGGCAGCAAAATAGAGCATGAAACAAATTAATAATCATCTACAGCCCAAGCCCATGAGGACTCAGGTCCATTCCCAAACACCACTGCCTGAAGCACCTCCGGTTATGTCCCATACCCAGACAGAGTCCAGTCCCTTTTCTACACTATTCATTTGCTTGACTTCAACCATCTCTCAATGAGAAATGATCCTGATGCACCATATCTCATAATGGTCCATTGAAAGGTTTTATAGCCTTCTCCTGGAGAGCAGGTACAGCGATTGGATCCTTGGATCCAATTGAATCCTTGTCTGATGCAGTTTGGAGGCTCCTGCCAGTCCAGAGACACAGGCATGTAGAGAAGCCCAGATCAATTCTTCTCCACCACATTTGTGCTTGTGCTTTAACACATCCATGCAAGCCCCATGTGCCCTGATGGGAGATGAGACCTCTGCTATGTGATGCATGACTGTCCCTCCTTATAGTTTATATGATGTTCTGTGCTGCTAATACAAATCAGGAACGCTCCTCCTGAAAAACTATTTTTTAGGGGCTACAAAGGAGCAAGCCAAATAAAATTAAATGCGCTCTCCTGTAGCTGTCGCTGCCAGGCAGCACCTGGAGATTTTAGTTTGTAATTGAAATGGTACAGTAAGTTCCAGCCCCTCTAAATATGCACGCCTGGAATATTGAAACTGGTGATAGTTAGCCAATTGCTTTCCAACAAAAATCCTAAATCATGATTCCTCGAGGGCTTGCTGCCACCGCGTGGCTCTTTTAGGAAGGCGATTTGCACCAATTGAGGCACAGGAAATACCTTTGCCAAGCACCTAATATCAGCCCATGTAGACTGTGATATAAACATACTTAATTTCAGATTTTAAGATCTGGGTTAAAATAATGCCCCATAATCACGCCAGGTCTTCCTAACCCACAGCATCCCTATGAAATTCATCTGTCTCCATAATGCAATTGCTCCACTGATCCCATCATCTTGACATCCACTTTGCCTCTATTAACTCATCTGCTGGAAGCTGGGTGTCATCTCCAGCGCCTTGTACAAATCTCCTCCCACCAACTTTGTTTCTTCATGGCCTGTATTGCTGATGTTCCCACAAACATGTCTGAGGGTTTTTTTCCCTACTGTTCCCTGAACATGGAGAATCCACCTTTCTTGGAAGCTGATACGTCCAGACACCTTCTTTTGTCTTGTAAATCATTCTTCCAGTTCTGAGGCTGGAAGGACATAGGTCAGTTGACGAGTCCTCTGGCTTTACCCCAAATGCTATGGTTGAGGGGCCGGAGGCTGTGACTGATCGTTTTCCTGGTGAGGTGGGCTTGGAAAAATGAACATTCAGTTAGACAAAGCAAAACATTTTGTTTGTGGTTCAAGATGTTTCTTTAAACTTCTTTTTAATGGTACAGAGCTAAATTTGCCTCATACTTCCTTTCAGAATAAATTATTAAGGTTTTTGTTTAGAAACAGTCGGAGCAGACTGTTTTTACATAATCCATTAGTGTTTTTCTGCAACTAGTGTTGGTACAGAAGTAGCCTGGGCCATGTTATCACTACATACTCAGTGAACAAAAGACTTTGGCAAGAAGATTTACCAGTCTCAACTCATAATTAAAGCCCTCTCATTTGCTGATGCAATTAAAGCAAGACAGAAGCAAGGCTGAATTAAAGCACCATCTAATCTGGGCACACAGTGATAAAGTCCTGCATCAGTTTCTCCTGCCTGACAAGCAGCAGCTCGCATTGCTCCTGCCCCTAATGTGGGTTTTCCCTACCTCAAATAAATGTTTTCAAGTTTGAGCACCTGGATACTTTTTTGGTTTTTCTTTCTCATTGAGCTGTTAACTGTTTCAGTATCTGCAAAACAAAGCTGCACCAGTTCAATTTGCATACAGTTGTAACTAAAAGAAACCATATTGTAGAGTTTAGAGGCTTGCCCAGAATGCAAAAACTATAAACTAAAGACCTAGGTCTCAATCAGGCTTGACAGCAACATATATTGTTGTTCCCTACACTCTAACTTTGTGTTCTTTTCCCATTTTTTTAATTCTGGACTCCTCTCAGAAAAAGTCTTCAGAACAGCAGCATCTGTTTCATTGCACTGACATTTTCTAACAGGTTTCATTGAAAAGAACCCTCCAGACACAGCTACATGTGCTCTCACTATCAGACAGAATCAGTCTATTACTTTCACCTGATTTGCAAAACCTCTGCTCACTTTCAACATCTCAAGCCTGAAAACAGAACCAAATTCTTCCTTGAAACTTAGCTGTCAAAGCCAGCTCACAACATGACACAGCTGTGCTTTGAGCTGTTTGAAAATTCACCCTTTTCACACCTAGCCCATAGAGAAACCATCTCTTTTTCCTCAGTCCAGGGCCTGTGGAAACACTGAATCACCATCAGTGATTTACCCAGCCACTGCAGGCTGGATTTGATCTGCTTTGTGTTTTCAAGATGAGTGTCTTCTGCTGACTGACACATTGCTGCATACTGTAACATGACTGCAATGGCATCAAATAGCCCAGAGACACCATTTGTTGTGTATGGTCATGTCTGTAATGCCTACTGGGGAATAGAAAGCCCATAATATTAACAGAAAAAACCCTAGTGATGTGTGCTATCAGCAAATGTTATCTAGTGGTGACAGTGAAATGATAATTCCCAGGATGATATCACAGTGCCAAAGGGCTGAGGCTTGTACACACAGCCTCGAGATCAATTTTTGTTATTCCAGCAGTGATGGATGCTGTTTAGCATTACCCTCTAAGCCACCATCACCACAGATAATGGACATACAAACAAAATGTGTTAGCTTTTTCGGGTAAAGGTGCTGACAAAAACAGGTGCCCCTGGCCCCCAAGGGGTGATTTTGCCCTCAGCAGCTACTCAGAGGTTGTAAATGTGCATGAGCACGGAGGGGCGGTGTTGAGCAGTTCATCAAAACCCAACATGATGCTCCCATATGCATTTAGCCCCCAGCCCATAACACACATGCTATTTTTCCCCTGCAGGAGGACTACAACCAGCTGAGACCCCTGTCCTACCCTAACACCGACGTCTTCTTGATCTGCTTCTCGGTGGTGAACCCCGCCTCGTATCACAACGTCCAGGAGGAGTGGGTGCCCGAGCTGAAAGTCTGCATGCCCAACGTGCCTTACGTCCTCATAGGAACACAGGTAATCCTTCTCTGGAGAGCTGCCAGCCATCTCAGGGGTCTTCAGAGTGAGGTGATTCCTACTCCACCCCAGGGGGTGGCTAGAGGCTGAGCTTTGTGGAAAGGTTTCCTATTTAACTTCTGATGTGAAAAGCAGCCAGATAAGAGGAAAACTCAGGGACTAAAATGGAAACCAACATGCAGATGTCCCATACTAGTCACAAGAGGCGAAACTCATTCATGTTTATTCAAATATTTATAAATGTGGCAACAAGGCATAAATGTCTATATGGAGAAAAGGTTTCTGACAGGCCTTTAGTGAGGAGAAAAAAAAACATCAGAGTTTGTGGTTAGAAGCAGAAGCTAAACTTCAAACTAACTTTTAAGAATGGGACTAATTATCCAAATGACTTACTTAGAGACATGGGAAGGAAATAGCCTCCCTTCAAGTTTTGATATCAACACTGCAATTAGTGACTCACTGTCCTGCTTGTGTTATTGTGGATGTTGGACAAAATGATCAAATCACTTTATTTTAGCTTTAAAATCTATAAATCTATCATCAATAAAAATAAATAAAATTTTTAAAAGCCTTAAATATGAGTTTGCCTCCAGGACACAGAGTGGCTAGAGACTGAGAAAAGTAGGGATATGACCATCTGGAAAACGTCTGAACACTGGACAGTAGCCTAAGCCAAGTTAGATAAAAAGAACAAACTCTAGTCAAAATGAAAATCTTCATGCCATAGGAAAGTCCAGTTGTTCTAACACTGGCTTTGTTTTCCACACTGGAGTAATATCTAAATCACCTATTTTGAAATAAAAGTATTGCCCTTTGGATCACACTCTCTGAAAATGGATGGGTTTGAAATGCCAGAATGCTTCACTTTCAGTTTTCCATGGAAATAAAGTATTTTGTTTCAAGTCAGTCAGACTGAGCTGTGTCTGTCTGGCCTGTTAGGATGTTTTTAGGGTGATGCAGTGCAAGAGCAGGCTCCTCTTCCAGTGTGTCTCAGACTTCCACCAATGTTTTTCAAGATGCCTTGTGAGAGCCACTGAGAACTGCATCTTGACTGTACTGCAGCTATCTGAGCTGTGGCCAAATAGCTTGCCAATAAGAACTAATTCACATTAAACAGAAAAAATAAAATAAAATAAAAATTAAAATAAAATAAAAAAAAAATAAAATATAAAATAAAATAAAAACTAAATTTAAAAAAAAAAAAACAAAATAAAATAACCCATAAACATGTGAGTTCATTTCCAAAGTATCATCTGAGATTATGACAGAAGCCCTTATGCAAGGATATGACTGTGAGTTTGTAAAGCTACGAGTATCTGTCTCAAGCATTAGAGCAAGGCAGTTCTAAGCTCAGGGTTTGTGTATTTTCTAACTAGATCGATCTTCGGGATGATCCCAAAACTTTGGCTCGGCTGCTTTACATGAAGGAGAAACCACTCACCTACGAGCATGGAGTGAAGCTAGCAAAGGAGGTAACAGCTTTTTCTGGGCTCCCATGATAACAACTGATTACAGCTTTTGATGGGTTTTTTTGTTAAAGGTGAACTCCTCTGGGGCAGCCAGAGATTAAAGCCTCTGTTCAAATAGGCTGGATCCAGACACAGGATGTGTTCTGAGCCTGCTGTTCTGTTGTGATACTCAGTTGAGCTCTAAGCAAAGCAACAAGGTATAGCAGTGGCAAAGGGGCAGCAAAACAGATTTTACTGCCTACTCTACCTAAGTCAAGTTTCTTGCTCAGGCTTCAGGCAGGATGTGTGTGCGGCAAACCCCTTCCTGTGGTCACTTCTTGCCAAACTTTTCCCTACCCCTTACAAAGCACAGACAGCTTGATTCTCACTTAGCCACTGCATTCCAAGCAGCAGAGAAAGAGCTCTCAAGGTGTGTGTGCTATTACACCTTTTCACAGGGAAGGTAGGGGGATTAAAAACCCTTCTCAATCCCTGAAATACAGGCATTTAGACCCCAGCCTTTTCCACCTTATACACTGCTGTTGCTCTTACAGGCTCTGGCCCACAAAGGCCAGCAAGGGCATCCACTAGCAGAGTAAGCTGAATAAGGAACAAGGTTGCTGAATAAATTGAGTCTGCTTTCCCAGGCCACTCTGTGTGCTTGTGTCATACCAGCACTCCAGGAGACTCCCATCTCAAGACAATGGTTCGCAATTCCCAGAAACCAGATAGAAGCCTTTCCCCAGGGAACAGCTCCCTGATATTGCAGGAGGCAGAACAGAAGAGCGACAGGTCAGGGGAGAAGAGCCAAGTGTATGAAGGGGTTCAGCTAACAACCCAGCATTTCCTTGAAACCCTCCCCAACTGCACAGATGGGAGGCCAAGCTCCTGGTCCAGCACTCAGACATGGGTGCATCTCCCCTCTCTCTGGAGGGTCATGCAGAGAAATCCTGCTGCACATTAACACCCTGTGGTGAGATAGTGATGTTGATGTTCATCCCTCAGGATGAACACCTGAGCTTGTTCCTTAATCCCACAGGCAGACGGATACAAAATAGAGCAATTATACGACCCCCTTTCTAAAGGTCTGGGCTTCCCTTTGTGGCAAGACACATATGAACGTAAATGGATGATGGAACAGGGTCACTCTGTCTCTCCCAGCAGCGGGTACACACATTTTCTCTGCTCTCTTTCAGATTGGAGCACAATGTTATCTGGAGTGCTCAGCCCTCACACAGAAAGGCCTTAAGACTGTCTTCGATGAGGCAATCCTGACCATTTTCCATCCCAAGAAGAAGAAGAAGCATTGTGCAAAGTGCCATAGGTGCTGCATCCTTGTGTGAAGTCACTTGGAAAGAAAAGAGAGATGAGTTCAATTGAAACAAAGGTTAGAAAGGCAATGAAGGTCACATGAAACTGAAATGCAGAACATGACCAGAAAGGGGTCTTTCTTTACCCAAATATAGGAGCCCTCTGTTCTGTGAAACCTCCAAGTTGAATCACACTAGGCCAACTCATGTCTATGTGCTTTCCTAACCCTCCAGAGCTGTACGCAGCCTGCTCCCACCACTGCAGACTGCACTGAGCCAACAGAAACCAGGGTGCCTGCTCCTGCTTGACTCTTCAATTTAGGAATAAGGTGAAGGTGGCATGTGGAAAAAAAGTTCTAAAGGTGGTGAAAGAAACAAGAGAAACTCCATTTCTGGCCTTAAGCAAGAATCAATCAAAATTAGGAATTTGCAGTACTTAGGGATTGAATCTGAATTGACTGAAAGCACATGATCTGTAGAAATCTAATATGTAAGATATACACTATAGGTAGGGTGTACTTTTTAACTACTTTTCTTTTATAAGACCCACTAGTTCAGGATATGCTTTAGTTTGTTCAAATCGCATGGAAGCAAAAGTGGAGCGATTCCAATTTGTTTTCACTTAATGGTGAAACCTCACAGCATCAGAATGTTGCTGCACCCAAGCAATCAAAATGGATCAACATTTACCTCCAGACTTAAGGAATGTTCTTATAACAAAAAAAAATGCAAATAACTGTATTTTTACAGGGGAATGTTCAGGCTGAGCCATGTTTCCATAAGCTGGGAAAGGAAGAACAGAGTTGTAGCATTAATGTACTGAAACAAAGAAAGTCTACCACCAAAGAATATAGCCCTGGACATGAAATAGCAGCATGGAACCATCTCCCTTCCAAACTGAGAACACGAATGAGACACATTGCCATGGCAACTGAAAATTTACCTTATAGATCAGCTGGGTTTCTACATCTCACCCAGCAGACAAGAACAGCAAAAGCCAAAATGCCAAAGGTCATGCTGACTTCAAGTGCTTTAAGGTGATCCAAATGCCTTAAGATTTTTTTTTCTTTTAATGGAGTATCTCATGTAAAAAAACCTATCAAAGTTGAGATGTAAACATGTTGATTTATTGTAGCCTTCTTCCCCCCATTCATTACTTCCTTCTTTGCTCCCATTTTTCCATCTTCATTACTGTGGGTGCTGTTTAAGTTGCAGCCCGGCTGCAGTCAGCAGGAGGGAACTTTCACAAAAGTCACAGCTGACAGCACAGAGATGGGATGTCCAGACCTTAAGGGAAGGGAAGCTGCCTGTTAGCTCTCTTTGCTGTTGAAGAAAGTGTGCCTTTTCAATAAAGCCTCTCCAGGGAGGCTGTACATACCGCAGCAACACAGACGCTCAGAAGTGAGCTTGACGGAAGTCTTGTTACTTGCATCTGCCTTCAGGTACCCTGGCAATACCATGAGACTGTCTTGTTACGTATTCCATTCCCCAAGCAGAAAACCACAGCGCCAGCAAATGCAGATTTGAAAACCTCTGATGTAACTTCTTGCAAAGGCAATGCCTGTAGTTTCAGGAGTGCTGTAGCAGTAAGCAAGTAACAGCAGTGCACCTTCCTAGCCTTGGGGCATTCCCCCACACCCCACTCCAGGGGACTGCCGGTCCACTCCTCCTCAGAAGCACAGTAGCATGGCTGAGCACACGCATGCAACCAGAAGAACTCGTGTGATTAGTGGTGAATTATAGACTCACTGTTACTTGGAGCAATTAGTGACTTCAGCAGAACTGTAGGAACTGCATCCTTGCCACAGAGAAGGGAACAGGCATGATGCAGTGCCCAGTCCTGCAGCCATCAAGGATTATGAATCCAAGCTCCTTTAGCACAAATTCACTTTACCATGGACACCTACAGAAACCACCTCTGACACCCAGAGATGTTTCCAGGTAGAAATCAACGGTTTTCTCTGACCAAAGTGATCAAATTCAAGGCAAGCGCATTGTTGCCATTACCCAGCCAACTTTCACTCACCATCTCCTTCTTGCAGCACACAAGCATGGATGAAAACAACATTATGCTAAATCAAAGACAGACAAAAGAAAGATTTCCTCACTGCTGTCATTCTTTGCTCCTGTTTTACATTTTGTTTTATTATGTCCCAGACATTTGCTTCAAATGAACTGGCTGACAAAGCACAGCTCAGAGTGAGGACAGTGCTGAAGCCTGGTGAAGGAGTTCATGTCATGCCGCAGAGGCTGTGTTGCCATCCCCAGGCAGAGCAGTGAGTATTTGCATGGCTGGGAGACTGGCAATCAGCTGAACTATAATGTGTAAAGAGATAGTAGGGGAGTATGTGGAAAATTAGGAGTGGATTCAATCTATAAATATTTAGGTAATGTTTGTTGTGTTACAACATAACTAGAAGTCCACTGAAACAAAAAGAAAAACCTTTCAACAGATTTCAGAGAAAATTGGAGCTTTGTTGTGCAGCCATTTACTTCAGTGGAAATAAAATGGGATGATTACTTTGTTTTAGCTCATGTAGGTTGCTGTAGAGCGCTAGCCTATATACAAGTCTCTGGTTAAAGTAAGTGAAGTCTGTTTTAGCTGAAGCACAATGCAAACATTCAGGTTGGAGCTGCCAGAAACTCTTAGAGCTTTACAAAATACATAGGAAATAGAAATCCAGACTGACAGCTGAGCTTATCATAAAATAATGAGCACACTGGAAAAGTGCAATCTAGCATTCCCAGCATACCCAGAGAAAGCCACAAATAATCAAATGATATTTTTGTTTGCCACCAAATATCAGGGGTGTCTGTTAATACTAATAGGATGGCATGGGATATGAATATACAATAAAAAAACAAATAGGAATTTGTAGCATTAATGTAACTGCAGTGGCTCAAGGAAAACCAATTTAAAAACACACGGTGATGTAGAAGCTAAAATGGTACTGTCCTAATGTATTAAACCACAGCACCCTGCCCAAATCATTGCAACTCTGTTTGAAACTATAGTTTTTAAAATAAATATTTTTAAAATAGCTATGGTTAATTCAGACCCCATAAACATTATTGCTGTATTAGATTATGTAGATACACTTACCCATGCAATGTTGATCCTTACTCAAGGATCTGCCCTCTTATGCTTATTATTTTGGGGAGGCAGGAATAGCACAGGCCAATAGCTTTTAAAAAGGGATTGTAGGCAGATGGAAGGAGACTCATTGACTCTCTGGCAAGTCCTACCTAATACCTTTTCTAAAAGCCAACAGATGGTGCATGAAGAGGCAGCAAAGCTTATTTTCAGAAATATCACAACACCAGACACAGTGCAAGCACAGGCATAAGGCAGCAGATATAAACTTCAAGTTATTTTCAAGCACCATTAGTAACAAGAAAAGAAAATCAATAAATGATTGCCAGGTGAAAGGAGATAGGCTTGCTCAGTGTAAGATGAGCTAGAAACCAAACCCCAATTTCACCTTCAAAGGAGCACTCTTAGGAGAGTCATAGAGGCTATAAACTGTGGGGAGTGAAGGCGGTAAGATTTGCATGAAAAAGTCTGGGAATGAGCTCTGAGGCCTTGATGAGTTGGAATGTTGAAAGACAAGAAAGGTAAACAAGCAAGCCTTGGGGGATAGGCCGGGATGTTGTTGTGGCGGGGAGATTCACATGCTGAAACAATTGAAACGCCCCAATCTGGTGAACATGATGGAAGTGTTCAGGAGGAAAAATTCAGTTCAGTTAGAACTGGACTTCCTATGGCATGAAGATTTTAATTTTGACTAGAGTAGACCTTGCTCTTTTCATCTAACATGGCTTAGGTTACTGCCCAGTGTTCAGACTTTTTCCAGCTCATGGAGAACTGTGTGGTCACAGTATTTGAAGACCAGATGCAGCCTGCGCTTCCTCCTGAACACTTCCAGCAGGTTCACCAGATTGGGGTGTTTCAGTTGCTTCAGCATGCAGAGCTCCTCCGCCACAGCAACATCCTGGCCTATCCCCCAAGCTTGCTTGTTTACCTTTCCTGTCTTTCAACATTCCAACTTATCACCCCAGGGCTTGTTAAGCATCAAGGCCTCAGAGCTGATTCCCAGACTGCTTTTCATGCAAAGCTTACCGCCTTCACTCCCCACAATAAGCCATCCCTGCAACCTGTTTGACAAAGTCCTCTTCACGCAGCCAATGTCAAAACCTTTCTTGACAGACTTGCCTGTGATAATAGTCTGCTATCATTTCAAAAGCACTTACTGGATCTGCTAGATCCTGTAAAATCCAACTCCTTTGTCCTCATCTGAAACCTTAATGTTCTACCAGGAACTGTTAACCTGAAACCGTAGTTTCAGAGTTCCCAAGGGGTTTTCACGCAAACTCTTGCAAGGATATAATGGAGATACCAGGTATTAGAGAGAGATCTCCAGACATTACAGAGTTGTTATCACATTAAAGCAACCTACAGATGCCTCTGCCCTTCAGAGCACTGCTAAAACAACAAGCCAGTGGAACTGGAGCAACCAGTTCCAGCATGATATGAATGAGGTACCACAAATACTTCCACAAAAAAAAAACGGGGAGAACCCCATGCAGATCCATCTAGGAGCATTTGTTCAACCAGGTATAAGTCTAGCAGATGTAACTTCACCACTCAAGCTGCCATGTCCTTACAAAAGCCCCTCTAATCCCGTCTTTTTCCATAGCTTACTTATGGTCCATCACCTTTTCTGTAGTTTTTTTCCCCCACGTGGCATAGTAAATACCTCTTGATTCACCATACTGAAACTTTATCTGGATTAAAAATAAATTGCAGTGGCATCAACCAAGTCAGGTTTGTTTAGAAGCACATTTTTCTTCTCCAGCAAAGCAATCAACATATGCTCATGTTGGCCCAGAGACCATTCGTTCAGTAAACAGGTTGCATGCAGGAATCTGCCTGCACATGCCTTTCTCCCTAAATTTTCCTTCTCCCTGAAGAGGGTTTGTAATGTGTTTTATCCTACATAAGAAAGCAAATCCGGAAATCACAGAACATTTTCTTGGTTCACAACTTTCTAGGACGGGGGGAGCATCTGTTGTGACAGGATGTGAGCATGGAGCAAACTATGTCAGATAACTTCTAGACACATTTGACCTTTGATGGTTGACACATTTGACATTTGTAAAACTGAAAATGAATCTCTACTATAAATGTTATTTTACTCTTAGTGAATAAAGGCCCTCTGAAAGCAGGAAAAAGCCTCCACTCTTTTTGGTAGTGGCTTGTGATCTCAGCTGTCTTCACTTATCAAAACAAAAATATGAATAGAAGTATTTTTGAATCAGGAAGTGAGACAAAACCAATTAGATGCAAAGAGTGCAATAGAATGGCATCTGCACTTCTGCTTTGGGGGAGAGATGCAAAATCAGGGCCTGGAGCTGCAATTAGTCAGTTTGATCCTAAAATTTAAATTTCATTTTAAATGTTAAGGGATGCTCACAATTAGGATGAAAAAATCCTCAAATACTCTTTTCTTTGTTTCAGTTAAAGCTGTCAGAAACATGTGAACAAGAATCTATATTTCCTGGGCAGTTCCAGGAACCCCAGTAGAACAGCAAAAAGAGTCAGAACCTCATTGTCAGAGAAAAATGAGCTCACAAACCCTTCTATCACAGAGCAACAACCAAAAATCATATGAATTGCTGTCAATGGTGAAAAATCTCTTTACCTTTGAAAATATGTTAACAGAAATAACTTTGAACATGATTCCCACCCCCTCTGAGAATGTGCAGACTGTAATGCAGTGTTTGGCTGCTTCTCCTAACTATAATTTTAGGGTGGGACTTTCAAAGATTCTGTATGTTGGCTTTGTTTCAATTCTCATAATGACAACAGAAAATTTCAATAGGGTCCGCACATGACTAATGCAGAAAGCATCTGAGTCTTTCCTCCTTTTCTGCCCTTTACTGTTGCTGACCAAGCTTTGAGCACACAGATATGCTGAGCCAGGTCCAAGAACCTTTCATACCTTTTGGAGGTTGTGGACTCCTGAAAGAAGTCAGGCATCTGGAGACTTTGCTGGTCTGATCTTCAGCTTGAGCTTTGGAGACTGGATTTGTAACTCTTCTTTTCAACCATTACCGAGGCTGAAGATGAAAATGATGATAGTAACAGTGCAATCTTCAAGACAAATGGTATCTATCTTTTCTTAGTTTGATACAGCACTAATTGCTGTCATTTAACTTCATCTTTTCCCATTCAGGATGCCAAATTTAATTTTGCATTTGGTTTTGCCGAAGATCAGTTTGAGCTCTTGCTGATACCAACTCTTCTGAATTCTGACTTTGATCGGAGGTTAATGAGTTTGGAATAAACAGTTGTCACCAGCCTACAGTTTCCAGATCTTTCAACAAAGCAGTTATTTGTACTGATAACACATAGAAGTTTTTGTCTGATATCTGTCAAAGTAGTTTGGGTGTAAGCCATATCCATAACATGACTGTCATACCATCTTTCCCAACACTTTTCCCCAAAACAGGCAGCTGTTCTACCTGTATCACAGAACTGGCAGGCACTGAACTGCCTTGTCAGTGTGGAGTAAATGAGCACAAACTTTCCTCAAGCTTGTAAATATTAAATCATTAATAAACAATAACATTAGGCAATGTGAGAGGGAAATGACATTGGCAGTCTTCTTCACCCATGAGCAGAAGTGCAAGGTGGTGAGCCCAGATTGCCAGGTGGGAAATGCTGCAGAGCAAGGGATAGCATGGTGTCCATGCTGCCCCAGCATGTATGGTGCAAGCCTGGCAAAAGCCTCTGTGGAGTCACACTGGGATACCTGAGGCACAGCAGCACCTTGAGACTGGGAGGGTGTCAAAGAAGGCTGCAGAGGAGCAGGGAGATGGACCTGAACTGTCCTCGAGTGCAAGATTAACTGAATTCAGTTTAACCTGTTATGATATCAATGCACTTGTCACATACGAGTGTTTCACTGCAAAGAGATTCTCTGCTCTCCTGCAAAGACAAAGACAAGAAAATTTCTTTCCTTCCTTTTTGTGTAGTACTTCAGCAATACTTAAAAGTAACAGTGCAAAAAGTTATTCTAATTGAAGCAGATGTAATGACCTCAGAACAAATCAGGACATAACACATCATCAGTCAGCTTTTAGCAAGATAAGAAAAAGAGTCATTTATTTGATGTGACCAACTGAATTTTTCTCTCTTAAAAGTTATTGTTTGCAATATTGCTGGAGTATGGGACTGGTAAAACCAAAAGATGAGTACTATAACATTATGTTTTACTTTTGAATGATATATCTTTTTTTCTAAGATTCATGAAAACATCAGAATTCATGTCAAAGCAATAAGATTTCAAATCAAGGAAACTGTTTTTTCCAGCAATTACATTTTTCCTAGTTTAAAAAGCATGTAAACACTATTAGTTTCCTATTTACAACACATGATTCTGTACTCTTTTGCTTATCCTCTTTTAAACATGTAATTATTGTATATTGTAACTGCACATTAATATCATCTATTGTACATAGTTTTATTTTAACAAAATAAATGTATTACAAAATATTTTGACAGCATCATTTAGAGAATGTGTGGTGCTCTGTTTATTTTCCCAGATGTTAACCACATACAACCTGCAGGACAATTCAGATAGGAAAAACGTGTACTGACATATAGGGCTGCTTTTTGATAGTTCTGAAACCACCTGAACCTTCCAGTGTCCCCTGCAGAAAGTCAAAGAGGAGATGACACTGATGAGGTTTGCTTGTCTCGGGCATGTTCCTTTTGGGAATTTTCCACTAGGAATTTTGAGGGCAGTTCTTTACGCCCTGACAAACCTAACACACAGATTACAAAATTCTTTGATAAACCCTTACTGATAGTAAGGAAGATGAGGAGCTGTGTAGCCTTTTGTTCAGCACACAGGGCAGGGTGAATCAGGAGAGAAAGTGAAATGCTGAAAGGGCTGAAGAAGTTACATAAGGAAAGACAGCCCTTAAATGCTGGACTGGAATCAAGAATACGACTGGCTCTAGACTTCCAGGGATTCGGTGCAGCAATGTGGATTTTGTCTAAAATAAAAATTTTAATTAAAAAAAAATCAGTTTCTTTGCTTTTCTTTAAGCAAAGAAAAGCCTTCAAGACCAGAAGCAATCCCATTGACCAACTGGCCTGGTCTTCAAATTAAGACTATAAATCCCACCATTCCTGAACAGCATCCCTAATAACGATTGGGCTAAAGAAGTAAGTTTGACTAGAGAAAGGCTTTTTCGTGTTCCTGCAGTCTGCAAACCTCAGCAAGCTTAACCAGCCTCTGCTTGGGGCACTCACTTGCAGAACAAAGGTAGCAAGTTCTGTTTCTAATAAGAAGGCACTGCAGCATGAATACCTGGATGCTATAAATAGGTATGTTCCCAAAGGAGCCAGGACAATTCAAGAGGGCACACAACATTTATCTGCCCTGGAGAAAGCTCTGGTACTAATAACCAGACTTTCCACAACTAGACTTTCTCTGGGAAGCAGTAGCATGGAGAAACTATATCTGGGATCAACAACAAGATGCTGAATACATCTGCCAGAGCAAAAACTTCCTAAACTGCTGCCTGCTAAAGCTGGGTGGATATAGCCAGGGAAGGAGCATCCCTGATGCTTTCACATTTCCCTGAGGGTCCACTGCTGGCTACTGTCAGCAGCAGGATATTGGGTGAGACAGCCCTTTTCTCCAACCCAGGGCAGCAGGTCCTATGTTTGCATGTGAATACAGTGACAGCAGGACAGAGCTGCTTGTCTCATCCCCCAGAAAACAGTCAGTGCAAGAAATGTGTCCAGGGTGAAACAAGGGAAGCACCCTACCCTTCCTCTTATTGTCACTCAGGTTTGAAGACAGGGTGAAATATCCTGATTTCTGACGTGGTCAGTCTGGCTGGGCACACTAACTGCAGCACAGGAATGAGGGGAGCTGAACTGTAAGACCCAGGGAACTTTTGTAACCATCATGTAACAGGAAAGCGTTGTGAAAAATCAAAGCACTTCATGACTGTGACTATTGATGCTCAAGTTAAAAGAGTGACAACAAGCCTGAGAAACTGAGTGCTGTGCAGGATACAGATATGACTCATTACAAGCAACCTGACAATCTACACATTCCAAAACACACCAGGAGGAAAATAATAGCTTTATTATCAATCCCACTGACCAGAAGGGAAACCGAGGCACAAAAAAATCCACCGATTTCTCCCTATTCACCTGGGATGCTTATGGCAGAGCCAAGAGCCAAGTGCAGTCCCTAAGCTGCACAGTCATGCCTTCGTATATCCACCTTCTCCTTCCTGAGCAGGCAGATAAAGCCATCTCCCTTACACAAAACTTTTCACTGCAGCAGGCATTCCAAGACGGGGCTGCAGAGCTGTGAATGGTTCAATACTGAGCCTTTGCATAGGAGATTCTCTCTCACTCGTTGCTTTGCAAGATACAATTCTCCCAGGCAAGTCAAGTTCACCTTATACATGTAGAGCAAAATTTCCTTCCCTTACTTTTACATAGTTCAGTTCATGCCAGATTAACTGTGCAGTAGCAAATGACACTTTTAAGAGCTCCACATTGCAGTATGTGAGGATTTTTGTTTGGTGCTAGTGGGCAGTGTCCTGGTGAAGGGGACAACCAAAGTGCTACAAAAGCACAGTAAGGGCTTTCACGGGAGACAAAATATCTGAGACGTGGCAGTCTCTATAGCAAACACCCCTTGCAAATTCATCCACCAGAGACAGCTGTTTGAGGGCTGTTTAATTGCTTTGGACAGGGAGGATGTTGAGATTTAAATCTGTGGCTTTAAAGAGCATTAAAAGCCCCCCAGGGAGCCCCCAAGGAGATGAAGGTTGCCTGGAAAGGGCATTCTCATGCTTTGAAATGTGTGGGCTATGTTGACTGTCTGTAAATTTTGAGCAGAACATGCCATTCCAGCTGCAGCAAAAAGGGTGTGAAAGCTAAAAGGCCTTGTTGCAAGTATTAAAACTGGTGGGAATTGAACAGAATGAAGACTTAGTAGTGTAATAAATTCTGGAAAAAAGGCCCCTGGTTTGGACACACAAGCAGCAGGAATGGTGCTGGCTCTTTGAAAGTCACTTGTGGGAATCCAGCATATCTGGATGAAATGGGATATGCACCAGTCAAATAACCTAGTGGGCTCTGGCATTGGCTGTACTTTTGTCACCCACAGCAAATCCACAGCATCTCCATTCACTTTTGCTTTCCTCCTTAAAAGACCATCCAGAACTGTTAGCATGGTTTCAGTCAATACATCCTTCCCACCCTTCCACCCTCCAGTTTAGCTGCTACTGCATCAGTCAAAACCCTCTTTCACACTCTGCAGAGTTTTCTTCTGAGCACTTGCTGAGGTTCCCACTGTCTCACCATATCTGGGTAGAGCCCGTATTTCCTATTGGCTGCAAAGGAAAGAAGTTTGCCACTTTCTAACCCTACTTCTAATCCTGATGCTATCACATCCAGACTCCATGAGAGAAGTCCAGTGAAGGAAATGACTTCATATCAACATTGAGGAGATGTTTTGCAGGTGTTCACGGCTCTGGCAAAGAGTTTGTAGGAGCTTATACATATTCTATGTGAGAAATCTTTACACATAAATAAATATCAATTTGCTTTAAATTGCTTTCATACTACAATGTTGAGGTTTACAAAGGACAAAAAATATTTGGTAGGTCTCCCATAATAGTTGTGATACCAGTTAGAAGAGTAACAAGATCAGAAGGATCATGAGGTGCGATTTGAAACAGAACACAAGAACGTCTTAAAGGGCAGTTAAATCCATCAGCAGAAAACTAGTGCTGCTGCTGTTTGACACAGTACTCTAATCAGAATTAGAGAAGGCAGAGTGATAAAGTCACCTCTTTCCTACTTGTCCTGGGTTCAGCAGTAGCAGTCATTTTTCTCCTTCTTGGTAGCTGGTGTAGTGCTGTGTTTTTGACTTTCGGCCTGGGAACGGTGCTGATAGCGCCGCAGTGGTGAGCGGTTGTATTCTCTTCCCTTGTTATTTCCTTTATCATCATTATTATTAGTGGTAGCAGCAGTGGTTTGTGTTATACCTTAGTTACTAAACTGTTCTTATCTCAACCCATGGGAGTTGCATTCTTTTGATTCTCCTTCCCATTCCTCTGGGAGCAGGGGGAGGGCAAAAAGGGGGGAAAGTGAGAGCGTGACTGTGTGATTTATGGCTGACTTAGTTTAAACCACAACACTACTCAACTGTAGTGCAGCTTTTACAGCTCCACAGGCAAAAAAAATGTCAGCAACTAATCAATTAGAGATTAAATTAAATCTGTCTCAATGAGGACAGAACACTTGGGGGAGTTTCCAGCATGAAACCCTGGAAATGAATGTGACTGCATCTAGAAGACAAGACACTTAATTGAGGGAAGGCAGGTGCAGACATTAGTCTCAGCAACAGTTCTCTCCTAATGGCTATCTGAGAAGGTGTCTTTGTTTTGTAATCTCCTGGGAACCTCTCCCACTTGGCAACTCTTCCTCCTTTCACATAATTTCCCATTTTATTCAGGGGAGGATGAGGGATGAACATGGATCTGTCCTCCTGCAGGTGGAAACCGGAGCACAAAGGCACTTACGTAGCTGTGGTGACCACAGGGCTATTGCAGCAGCTCCCAGGTGTCCCCTAGTCTGTAAATGGTCTGAGAAGGTGTGAACCATCTTTTGGCATGTTTGCTCTCTTTCCTAACTGGGCTTGTCTCACCCACCCTGGCCACATTACTGACCATTCCACAGCTTTCCTGTGAGCACATCTGACTGCTCACAAGCTCTGTGTGCACCCACAGAGGAGCAGGTCTCCATGGAGCTGAGCAGCACAGGGAAGTGTGGGACCACTCTTCACAGCCCCCTTTCCCACCAGCTCAGCCAGGGGCTGGCTCGTTGAACCCAAACCACAATCATCATATTTTGTCTTGGTCCCTCTGACTCTGGAAACTGTCAGGAAAGACTCCTTGGGCTCTGCAGAGTCTCGCTGATTCTACGTGGAGTCAGTTTCCTTCTGTCCCTGGACAAAAGCAGGTGGGAAGATACATGCTTTTGGTTCTGCAGATTTAATGTGTTGGGGTTTTTTCCAAGGATTTGACTTTTGTAAGGCAATTTTTTTTTTCAACAATATAGCTCCAATTAAGCAAATCACTGAAATATGTGCTTAACTGTAAAAGTCCATTGATATTAAGCAAAACACTTAAACATGAGCTTAAGTGCTCTGTTAAATCAGGGCTGAGTATGCATTCACACTAATTTCAAGGTAGCAATTTGGGTATCCATTTCCATTTCATTGGCCTTAAGGCTCTGTCTTTGGCTGCTACTCCTGATAGACCTCAGGGTAAGAAAAACTAATGGCGGGGGTGAGGTGGTGGAGATATTAGTAATTGCATCTACATTACTGGGAAGGAACTAAAACCTGACATGAATAAAGAAGCTGTTACAGAGGTGGTGATGCCTCTGTGGTCTGCTTCCCCCCCCTCCCCTAGTGACTGTTAGGTCCATGTGCGCTTTGTGCATGGAGAAAGGTCACACAATGTGAAAAGCCTCTAAGGAAGGGAAACGGCACCTTTTTTTTTTTCTCCCCCCCCATTTTTTACCACAGGATTTGCTATTATAAGGCTGTGCACTACATTTCTACAGCAGTAATGCTTTGAACAGCATGAGGAGTGGGGTTAAGCCTCATCTGCCCAGAAAAGTTAACCGTTAAGAGCATTAAAGGGTATCATCGAATCCTTGACTGTCATAGTTACACCCTCTGTAATGCTGGAGGTACCAGGGAGAAGAAGCCAGAGAAGAAGCTGGCCTCTCCTCACTTGACATAGGAAAGGAGAGCTCAGGCAGTTTCACATTCAGTGGTGGCAGTGGAGCAGATGTCGCAGTCGCAGCGGACGGCCACAGGGTAGGTGTAGAAGGGATCCACATCAGGAGCACACTTGGGCAGCTTCACTGTCATCATCTTTGTCTCATTGTAGGTGCAGACACGGTGGTAAGACTCAATGTAAGGTGGTTCCAGCACCGGTTTCTGTGAGGGAGGAATACTGGCCTCAGACAAACATCTGGCGTTCCAGTTTCCCCAGGGGGATTTAGTGTAAATAGGGGAGCCACTGGATCAGGTGGAAGGGACCATGTAAATAAGTTTTAGGCTACATCTTTCAAGACTTGCTTCTTGGAGCCCTGCCATGGAGGAAAGTGGGTGTATGTGCATGTTTCTCTTTGTTTAAAACATAAAGCTCCAATTAAAGCTGCTTGAAGGAAGACAAAAGCCTACCCAAAAAGCTGGCTTTCAGGAGAATATTAGTGTTTCAACCAAATGCTCATGTTTGCCAAAAGCAGTTACTTTTTTCCAAAAGGATTGATTGTCCATCAAAGAAAATGCATTCTGCTGGAAACCCTTCCCTGTGCACAAGCTGCCTAAGAGCAGAGATGCATCCAAGTGCCAAATGGCTGTTTTTTTCTCAGACAGACCTATCTTCCCAGTCAGGCTGTGCATCCCATGACACCCGATGGAAGTACACCATGGGGGATGAACCTGGCACATCAGCCAGCCTGGAAGTCTGCAGTTCCTCATGAGAAAAACAGCTTGGCCAGAGACCTCAGACATCAAGAGAAAATGGGAGCCTGAAAGTCCTGAAGCCCCCATTGCCAAGTGGTACCACAGTGGCATTGATTTTTCTGAAAAGTGAGTTTTTCCTTGACAGGGGCACCCATTTTCCAAAGTCTCCAAGAAGAGGCAGAACACACAGGAGTGGGAGTCCACTGACTTGTGAGATGGGACACAGCATAAGGTAACACAACCAGGAGACATTTAAATTTATTCTTTCTTCCACCCTGTGCTGTGTAAAGAGCCTGCCCTGGGAACCAAGAATGATAGCATGGAAAAGAACAAATGCAACATCTCAGCGAGAAGATATCCAAACAGTATCCCTCTTCCCAACACCCCCCTCCACATACATCATGGTGCTTTCTAGAAGCTGTTGAGCCTACAACTGGATGTGTTCAGCTTAACTAAATGCCAGCGGTGTTGAAGTACACTAAGAAAGTCTGCAATGTCTGTGCTGCCAGAGGAGCTTCAGAGTAGGGGGAACAAGGTGATGAGAAGTCCCTTGAAGGAACCTTACCCCATCAGGGAAATCTAGCCACTGCTGGCCTTTCCCCTTACCCTAGCAGGCAGTGAAAAAGGGCAGTTAGAGCTGGCATAAGACCATGTATCCTCCTGTGGTCACTTACAGGGTCCTTGTCTTCATGTGGATGAAATCCCTCTGGAGTCACTCAAGAGTTACCTGAACAAATTAAATGGGGACTGGCCCCTTGAGCATTCCAGTGGCAGAAAGGCAAAGACCGTCAGAAACTTGTTCTCTGAAGTATGTGTAGAGGAACTTATGCTTTTTTCTCCCCCCCCCCCCCCCTTCCCCCGTATGCTCCCAAAACATAACCACTTCATATTTATACAGGGCTGTGATTTAAAACGGGACTGAATTAGAAGCAGACATTATCTTTGCGATTTGTTTTTTGGAACAAAATCTATTACCCATCAATTGGGAGCTCCATCTTCATCTCAAAGGAATTTCTTCCAGTAAAGTAACAAAGACCTTCTCTCCGTAAGTGTTGAAGCTGCAAGAGGCTTTCAAATTGCATAATGAGAGTATTACGTAACTGCTTCATTAATATCATCACATGCCCCCTTGAGGCAGTGGAAGGAGGGAGGGAACAACTGACAGCAAACACTGCTGGCAGTGGTAGCGAGGTGGTTGTGGAGTGGGACGAGTTTGCCTGTTTAGTATATAGCTGCAAGCTGCTTAATGTTGGGTGGGTTTCTTTTCTTAGGTGGGGAAGCACCTGTACTATATATCACCTATGGGGAAGCACAGTACCCAGGGATGTTGGTGCCAGCCAGCCCCCCTCAGCGCCGGCACAACCTCACCTCCCAGGTCTCGCAGCGTCCCCAGCACGCATCCGTTGTCACCCGAAGCCCCCTGCAGCCAGGTTTCTTGGCCAGGAAAGTGAACTCGCGCACAGCACAGCCAATGAAGGTCCGCAGGTCGATGGCAGAGGTCTGGAGCACGCCACCACAGCCAGCCAGCAGCAGGAGAAGCACAGCGCCCAGGATCTGGTGGTGGAGCTTCATGCTGAGGCAGAAGGGAGAGAATCAGAGGGGTGGAAGAGCCAGCACAGTTCAAGTACAAATGTACAGGCTCAGCTCAAGCTGGGGCTGCCCTTCCTCCCCTCAGACATGCTATTGCCCATCCTCATTCTGCCCAAGAGAGGATGGACAGATGTAAGAACAAGGGGCCACCTACCACTTCACCCAAAAGTGGAAAGTCTTAGTGAAAATGTCTGTAAGAGAATACATCAGCTTGCAGACTTTCCCTGCAGAGCAGTGGGTTTTGCCTGGAAGTGAAAAAGCCACCACCCGGTGCCCACAGAAATCTCTATATTGCAAGTTCACTTTGCAGATAACCTTTCCTACCATCCCACCTGGGTTGCCCTGAGCTTGCACTAGGCAGGTAGGCGTTTGGCTTCTCTCTCAGTGCACACACACATTGTTGGCTGAAGTCCCTGACAGTAGTGGCCCTGGCAGGTCAGTCTGGAAGGGCTCTGTCCGTCTGTCAGGCACACCTATGGGAGGTGACAGGTTCCCTGCTTTGCTGCACAGGGGGAAGGCAGCACAGCTGCAGCATCATGCATTCATTAAGGTTCAGTATGCATGTAGCACTAGCATTTTGACTCAGGCACTTAATTCTGGATTTATCCCACTCACCTTTTAGCCTAAGTTAGGAGCCAAACATCCCTGAACTTGTGCTATAATCTTAGCACCTCCCAAAAGTGTTACTGGAGTTGCCATTACCAATACCCTGAGCACTGGACTGGTGCTGGTCCACTCCCAGGACTGCAGTCAGAGAGCCTGGGAGTCCTTCCTGTACACACTTTCCTACCAGCCAGCTCAGACCCAAGCAAGGCTGCTAAACTGGTGAATGGAACTCTTTAGACAAGGGAGCACAGGGACAAGGGACCAAGGCTTAAACTCCTCACACTCTCTGAGCCCAGTATCAGCCAAGTCCCTCTGATACCTGCTGCCTTTCTGTCTCAGTGCAGAATGTAACCAGTCCCTTTGGAAAACTTCCTCTGTCAGAAAACAAAAAGAGCTGGAAAGTATCTCTAAGCCACAAGATCCATTTTGTGCTTCACATAATTGCACTGCATTTAAAAATGTCCACCTAGAATCCCAGACTTGACATTTAATTTTGAGAAAGTCAGCTACTGCATGAGGCACACAGACTTGTGTGCATTGGCCTGTATCCTCAGATGGACAGACTTAAGTTGAATGAGTTTGTCTTGCCTTTCACCTGACTGATGTTTGAGTCCCCAGACTTCTGTTAAACCAAATCCTTTAAATTTGCCAAATATAGTTTTAGATTAGCACATGAATTTTGCTTCAATATATGCTGCCATGCATACACTATAGTCTTGTACGTGATTAAAAGACAGTCTGCTTATACTTAAGCTTCAACAGGGCAAAAAAAGGTGAATGTTCCTTATTTTTAAAAGCAGACATCTGCAACCAGAAAAGGCAAACTTCAGAACAAATTGAATATTTATTCTTTGCCACTTTAGCAAAACCTGCTTCTTTATTCACGAGCCAGAGCCATGACATGGAGCAAACACAGAAGCACACTCACCTAACTTGCTGGAGTCAGATCTCCTTTTGCAGCTTCAAATTGCAGATGGTGTTTCAGGAAGTCAGAGTGAGCAGCAGGAGACCTACACAACAATCTTAATCAGTTTTGTGCTCAGTAGATCTCCCCAGTGGTTGCTACTGGGTTGCTTAATTGCTTAAATATATAGAAAGCGTCCTGTCAATCAAGGCAAGACAGAGGCAGATTCTGACTTGAACTACCCAAAGCATCAAAACCATTGACTGTAAAGTGAGCCTTTCCTTTCCAACAGCAATTAGCTTAAAGGGTATTGTTTTGCAACATCAGCGTTGAAACAAATGGAATATCTTTGTGAGTGAAATAATGAGCAAGCACTGGGGCAAAATGGATCTTCTTTTCCATACTGGAATTGCAACACAATTTATGAATAGATTGGGGGTTGGCTCTGAAATCATCATTACTCCCCTAATTAACAAGCCCTGAGCAGACACCCTGAAGGAAGACTTTTCAAATGTTTTGTGAACAAATACTTGATTTTTTTGTCAACTGCATAAGATCTTTTTTTATTTGATTGCTCTGTACAAGCAAAAGCAAGGGATGGGGGAAGGAGGTGTGAATTCGCAAGAAAAGCAAATGTTCTGCTGAGGGCCCAGGCAGCTGTCACACAGATAAGCACCACTGTGCAAACAAAATCTGGAAATTGTGCCCATTGCCTTCACTCTGCAAGCACAATTTTCAGCTATTCACAGGACAGAGTGAAGTCGAGGAATCTTGGTGCTATGAAAAACTTGCTCATCAGTGATTTAAAAGACAAATGGGTGAGAGAAGTACAGCCATAAGCTGACTCAGTGACCTTGACAAAGTCACCTTCCTTCCCTGTCAACAGCTCATGGCTGGACAGTGACTTCCCAGTGCTCACTGCTCCAATACCAAGGCACACCCAGAAAAGGCAGGGCAAGCATCAGTGTAATTATAGACCCACTTGGGTGATGCTCTTAGAGGCAGGCAAGTGAGTTTGTTAACTTACTTACCTTACAAGCTTCAAATATATGCTCCTGGTAGGTTGTATTCAGGCCTTCTGTAGTATGAGCTATGGAAACCAAAAAACAGACATTGAGGAAATGTGGTATTAAAGTATTCAGGAAGAAACAAGATACATTGCACAGGTGTTCTCCCTACTTCAGGGTGAATAACCTGTGGCTTGAGGTCCTTGTCTCATTTCCAAGGTCAAAAGCCTATATCTGGTGCCACAGCAGGTCTCATACTCATGCTAACACCCCCGGTAACCCGCAAAGCACTTGCTATACTTTACTATTCAGCTTACAGCAGCCACTGCTCAGCTCTTTTTCTGTCTACTATGTGGCCTGCTGTTTCCCTGGTCAGTAAATTACACTAGTTACATACACAAAAGCCTGGTTATTCACCTCCAAAATTTGCCTTTCGTGTCTTTTTTAGGAAATAGTAATTGGAAGAAGTGAAGGAGGGAAGCAATTCTCTACAGCCAAGCAAGCCTCACAATAACGTCTCAGGACATTTCGCATAACAGACAGCCGCTGTCCCCTCTTTAGACATGACATTGCCGCAGACCTTCACCTCAGCATATGCTGAGGTGTACACCAACACAAACGGATCAGACTGTCATCCTAACTTTTCTTCTTCTTTCAACTTTTCTCTCTCCAACTCTTAGCCAACTACTTCTGATGAAGCAGCACAGTAGGTCCCGACCAGAACTGAGGCTGCATCAGCTGTACAAAGACTCTGCCCTAGAGCTGCAGTGAGAAGACTAAGCCTTGCGCATCAAGATAGGGAGGCACCCAAGTGCAGGGCATTCTCCAGCAAGGACTCTCCAGTCACTGACATGAGTCCCTCTATCCAGCCTCAGCCTCCAGGCTTTCACAATCACCTCCTGAAACACAGAAAAGCAGTAAGCATTAAGTTCTATTGCCATCATCACATGGAAACCAACTACTTCAGAAAATTAATTCACTTAACAGAACACCAAACAACAACAACAAAAAAGAAAATTACAAGAGGAAGGGAAGAACAAAGAAAAAAGGAGCAGAATTTTTACTAAATACTTGAGAACCGTCCCGAAGTTAGGAGGAAGGGATGGTTAAGCTCTTTCCCAGTATTCTCACTCATTATTACTCACAGTTTTGCTAGCAGCAAATGACTTTATCTTCAAGTGAAGACCTATCAGGTGGGACATTGTGGAAGGGAACAGGAAGAGACTCAAAGCCTAATCAGATTACAGGGACATCAAGAGGAGCAGCAAAAGTCCTGCCACTGATCTAAAAATATCAGCAACTTTCAGAAAAAATACCTAAAACCTTTTGTCTGTAATTTTTGCTGACCAAAACTAAAGCAAGAAAGGAAACCTTTAAAGGCTTTTTAAAAATGTACGGTTTAAAAGTTCCTGACTTGCAGTGAAAATATCGGTAAAAGTGAAAATATTCATCATAAATTCCTTTATTCGACTCTGGAAATGTGCCAGCAAAAATAAGCCCAGTATTAGAGACAAATACAGGAAATAGCTGCCAGATGGCAGATCAACCAGCTTTGAGAGATCCCTTTTCTTCTATGGATTAGAAAACCAGGTGTTGGACTTTCGGTTTGTGTAATTCAGTTTGGATTCACTGACTTCAGCTAACCAAGATTCTCTTCTGTTGTCTCCATTTGTACTGAATAAAGTAAAATGAAAGACAAATTGCAGACTCTCTTTCTTACTTAAGCTTTAGAAAATCCTGTCTCTTCCTGAGACAGACAGCAATTTCTGAAGGTCTTGTGTCATGTCTCATGAAATACGTGAGCGCTGGCTTTTTCCCAGGCAGAGTTTTGTCAACTTATTGTTTGTGAGGTTTTGTGTGCATTTTGTTTGGGTTTTTGCCATTGAAGTTAATTAATAAATCTACCACATACACCTGGCCTTCAGTGTACATCAGAAGTTTAAAAGCTGCATATTTTTTTCCCTGATCTTTGAATTCATTTGGTGAAATGTAAATAAAGCTTGTAAAGATGACGATGTCCATCACTTACCTGCCTGTTCCTTTTATGAGACACAGACAGACAAGAACAGATAGACCATGAAAGCACATCTCATGAGGACTGCATATCCACTCACCCATTCTGGCTTTGTGGCTTTTCCCCTGAATTCTGGACGGGCAGAACACAGACATCAAATGTGATGTTCAAGGTGTCAGGGTTATGAGAACAGGTAACTTATGGCCTTATCTGCTCCTCAAGTAAATCTCATAGGCTTTGCACTAGAGCTGCCATAGCAGTCTGCTGCAGCCCTCCACCATGTGTAACTTCAGTGGTTATAAAGTACCTGTGGGTTTAATCCAGCCAACTCCCAGCAAATCCTGAGAGGGCTTTGGGCTTCTTGGCAAATCCTGAGAGCAAACTTTGGACTCCCAGTGACCAGTTTCTCTTGGCAGGACAGCACCATTCCCAGGTACATTCCTGGGAAGTTTGGCCAGCAGGGAGGACGCTTTGCTCCTGAACTAGCCTCTTACTGACCTGCCATTGCGGAAGTCCCAGTACACAGCCTGTGCACTCCAAAAGGCTCTCTGAAAAACCACCTCTCTCTTTCAAAGACCTTCTGGGCCCTCAGCCTACAACACGGGGTGACTCCATAGCTGCAAGAGACCTTGGGTATGCACAGATTCTTCATTGCCTTCTGAATACGGCTTGTTTCTGTCTTTCCCTGTCTCCTCTCCCATGCACAAAAAACAGAGCAATACCAGGTGCTGCTCACTTCCAGCGCTACATGCAATTCCCAAATTAAAATCACCCAAACAGCTTAACTAACGTGAACACCCAAACTCTCAGCCGTGCAGGGAATTTTTGATTCCATCTTTATCCTTCAATGAGAAGCCTTTTCAATGAAGAGGTTTCTACTTTAAACATGCCCTAATATGTTTTTCCTATGATTAACCATCTACAAGGATAATTTATAGTTCTATAAGTCTTGAAATATTCAAGGTGCTATGAGCAACCTGTCTGTATCCTGATTAATTCATAACTCAGAAAGAGAGAGGCACGAATGATGGGGTGGAAAGGTGAGAGATCATACACAAGTGAAGCACTATTGACAGAGATCGTGTTAGTTTAGGTTAAAAAGGAAACAAGAGCACCATTTTAAAATAGGTTAAAAGAAAACCACCATGGTTTACAATGGAAAATTATTGCTTTTCACGTTAGGTGCCAAACTTCTGGTTTCAGATTGAAAACATAGATCTGGGGGGTATTTTCAACCTACCATTACTGTGTTTGCCCCAGATTTCTAGGTCATTCTAGCAGAAGTGAGATCTCTCACAAAATTTTATGGAGGAGTGAATAAAATGCATTTCTTGCAGACATCAATGACACTGCTGACTTTGAGAAAGAACTGAAATACAGTTTGTAGTGGCATTACAAATGTTTTTTGAGATGTCTTGCAAGCATGGAGAGGACCTTGGATAACTGAGGCAATATTACCATGCACACAGATGTCAGAGAAGGAAGACTGTAGAAGCGGTCAAGGAGGTACAGTAAAGAATGGGCAGTTAATGCACTGCAAGTTTTAAGTGGATTAGTCATGAGAAAGGAGCTGAGATGTGCTATGAGGAGTCAGACCAAAGGAAATGATGCTGTGTAGCTGCACACAGTAACTGCTGCAGCGAACCACACAGGCAGCTGGCAGGCCAAGAAGAAACTGGCATTCAGGCAAGCAAAGACAGTGACTGGACAGGAGATATTTAATGCACTGCACACACAAAGGTCAGGAAGGGTTGGCTGTAGGTTCAAGAGTGAAAGAGGAGAAATGAATGAGGAAATGAGGTGGCATGGGTTTGCTGGCCAAGTCCACAGGAGTAGGCATCCAAGAGAGGTTAGGATTCATGTTGAACAGGGTGAGTTATCAACTATCAGGTAGGAGGAGATGAAGCGATACAATACTAGATGTAAGTAGATGAATTCAGTAAAAAAAACGGCACCAGAATCACTTTTTCCTATATACAAGCTAATATTAGACTTTGTCTCAATGGGTGATTTACTCTTTGCTGGTAGTTCTGACAGAAATAAACCTTTATGTCCTGAAAACAGCATTACAAACAAGTAAGTTAAGATTCCTTAATCCATCCCCGCAGCTGCTGGGTATTGTGTTGGAGTGTGACTTTGTCAGTTGCTAAATTTTTGAAGAATGCGAAGAATTGGTTTGCAAAGGGACAGACAAAATAGGTTTAACCTTGAGAGGGCATGACTGATCTGTGAATTAAACTCGAAGTGAGTAAAGCTCATAGAAATAGTCTGACAGAAATACTGCCAACTGTAAGCACAATGCAGCAATCAGGAAATGTATTCTCAGACGGTAATGAGATAAACATGAACTCTCCCTACTAACAATGAGACGCCAGTCCTGGCTGAATGTTTCAGGCACACAAAGCCACTTCTGCTTTAAAAGACTCATTTTGCTTCCTAAGCTTAACACAAACTGGCACTGTCTGAACGAGCATTAGGGTAAGAAGAATGAAGTTAGGAAAGAGGATTTGTCGAGGCTGCTGCGGATGTAAACCACTCCACACTTAGTACTTAGGGTAATGACCCATCTTAGGGAAGAGATAATTACTTCTTGCTGCTTTTGGGGGTACCTGAGTTACAAGTGGCAGAATGGCCCGAAGAACAGACCTGCAAAATCTAGCCCAGGAGATCCGAATTGCTGTGAAATAGCACTGCCCTGTCTGCAACAATATCATAGCCACTTTGGCACAGACACCACCTTACTAGCACTGCTGCTGCAAGGAAACTGTCAAACATGATTCATCTCCTTTCCATCCAGACCTGGAAAATGAAGTCCAAGGGTGAGGCTTAACAGTAAGAAAAAAATGCTAATCCACAGTTTGCTTGAGGCACATCTAGCCGTTTGAGACAACACTATTCTGCTGAAAAAGGCCTGCAGCTGTGATAGATTCAACCCAGAAGGGAAATACTGAAAGGCCTACAGCCACTAGAAGAGCTGGAGCTTCTTAAAAATTAGTAGTGAGCATCTCTAACATACAGGTATTGCACCCAAAAAAAAAGGTAATTCCAATAAACATAAATCTATAGAAAAACTAAAGGTTCAGTTCAGAGTCTTGATCTTAACCTGATTTTATGCAATATGGACAAACAGTCTGTATAACAGTTGGAATACATTTACTAAAATTCCTGGTTTACATGTTTATATATGTGGTACCTCAGAAAAATTAATTTCTCAAACCTTACATTCTGAGCAAAATGTTTTGAAAGAAAAACTCAGAAGGAAAAATGTAAAGGCAAGTAGAAGTTAAGACTCTCTGTGATAAAGAGAAGGACAGCTTTGAAGAAAATGCATCCTGACCCAATGGTGCAAGGATAGCCATAACAGAAAATAAAAGAAGTGATAAGGTAAACCAGTTTGTCTCATACCTGTCCCAGTCTAAGCAGTGCAAATAGTGAGTCAGGAGTCGTACTCTACAGTGTCAGTAAGTTGTGTGTTGCAATGATTAAGAACTGCTTAACACACCTGACAGCCAGGAAGAATCCACCTGCAATAGGAACATTCTTGGGGAGTTCCCTGAAAACTTAAGAGTTGTTATATATTCAGTGATATCTGGGAAAAAAAAAATTATACATCTAAAATGGGTGCGGAGAAGAATAAAAACACCATTGCAAGCCCAGGCTATGGAATTCCTTAGTCACGGTCCTTAGGAAAGTAAGGACACTGCTTTCTTAAGGCTACCATATCTTTGCTCTGGAAGGGTGTGTTTGACAAGCATAGCTCCTAGTAATAATGGTTAAGCATCACTAATTAAGAAAAAAGTGGATTGCTTTCTGTCAATACCAAATATGTTCCACAATCAGAACCTGAGAAAAGCAGTTGATTAAAAAGTGTCAATTTAAGACAAAAAAAAAACAACAGGGATCAAAACCAGGGCCTGAAAACAACAGCCACCACATAAACTTACAACTGACCATGGTTGACTAACATGCCTGAAATAATGTAAACATGGGTTTAATTAACATAAAAATCAGCCTAAACACAGAGAAAACTTACCAGATAAAGCAGACTTTTACTTGACATTAACATCTTGGTAACTCCCTGGTTCCTCCCAAGTTTTGAGCCCTTCTGACACCTACAAGGCAAGGCAATACGTGGTTGAGTGTGAAAATATATGGCACCCTCTAAATGACACCTGACAAGATTAGTATTCCTCTCTGCTTAACACTTCACCCTGTCTCAGAAGAAAGTTGATCTGGAAAACTGCCTGATCAACACCTGCAGAACCAGTACCATAGGGAAGTTACCCATATGGGCAAAGCAACTATTATTATAAATAATCATTGATACCATAGAATCATAGAATAGCTAGGGTTGGAAAGGACCTTAAGATCATCGAGTTCCAACCCCCCTGCCATGGGCAGGGACATTTCACACTAAACCATGTCACCCAAGGCTCTGTCCAACCTGGCCTGGAACACTGCCAGGGATGGAGCATTCACAACTTCCCTGGGCAACCCATTCCAGTGCCTCACCACCCTTACAGTAAAGAACTTCCTCCTTATATCCAATCTAAACTTCCCCTTCTTAAGTTTGAACCCGTTACCCCTTGTCCTACCACTACAGTCCCTAATGAAGAGTCCCTCCCCAGCATCCCTATAGGCCCCTTTCAGATACTGGAAGGCTGCTATGAGGTCTCCACGCAGCCTTCTCTTCTCCAGGCTGAACAGCCCCAACTTCCTCAGCCTGTCTTCATACAGGAGGTGCTCCAGTCCCCTGATCATCCTCGTGGCCCTCCTCTGGACTTGTTCCAACAGTTCCATGTCCTTTTTATGTTGAGGACACCAGAACTGCACACAATACTCCAGGTGAGGTCTCACAAGAGCAGAGTAGAGGGGCAGGATGACCTCCTTCGACCTGCTGGTCACGCTCCTTTTGATGCAGCCCAGGATACGGTTGGCTTTCTGGGCTGCAAGCACACACTGAAGCCGGCTCATGTTCACACACTGCAGCCGGCTCATGTTCATCTGTTTTGTCATCAACCAACACAGCCCCCAAGTCCATCAGCGACAAAGATCAAGACAGGTCCCAACACTGATCCCTCACCATTGATGTCTCTCCATTGACAACAACTCTTTGCGTGCGGCCATCCAGCCAGTTCTTTATCCACCGAGTGGTCCATCCATCAAATTGATGTTGCTCCAGTTTAGAGAGAAGGATGTCGTGTGGGACAGTGTCGAACGCTTTACACAAGTCCAGGTAGATGACATCAACTGCTCTACCCCTGTCCATCAGTTCTGTAGCCCCATCATAGAAGGCCACCAAATTGGTCAGGCAGGATTTCCCCTTAGTGAAGCCATGCTGGCTGTCACCAAGCACCTTGTTGTTTTTCATGTGCCTTAGCATGCCTTCCAGGAGAATCTGCTCCAAGATTTTGCCAGGCACAGAGGGGAGACTGACTGGTCTCACCAGTGTCATTGATACAGAAATTTTATATGATCACTGAGACATGACATGTGTGCTTCTGTGGATATGTGTATCAAAACTGACACATGGGTTCCCTGATGTCTATTAGAGGTTGCCAACAGTACAACAGTACAACAGTACAGCAGCTTTTGCTCAAGGGCAGTAACATGACAGGTATCCATGATACTCATAATGCCTGAAAAATAGTAAGCACTACTCTTCTGTCAAATTTGCTATAAACAGCCAGGGACCTTGGCAGAAATAGGAAGAATTAAGGTGAATAAACTGATAGACTGATATGCAATACACATTTTTGTTTTTGTTCTTTGGAAAGACTGGACAGAAATGCTGTAAGAGACAAAACGTGAGATGTTTACCTGAGATGACAACATTGTGTTTCACCTTATATTTTTAAAGGCCTGGAATGCAAGCTTTAAACATCGTAGCACTTCACTCTTGCACTTTTTGCCTTTATCAAACCTATGCTAAAGAACTGATTGTGGACATTGCACACTACTGGTAACATGTTTCTCAGTTTTCACAGACCCTTTTGAAAGTGTGTATACCTTTACATCAACCTTTACAATGTTTTTTTCCCTGTTAAACTGTTCATTTGTGGTGACCATGCTGATTACATTCAGCCCAATGCAATTCAAGAATTCAAATCCAATGGAGTTCGCTAAACATTGATGTGGATGAGAACTGGGCTCTCTAATTGTACACCAGGTTATTGCTTGGAGATCTGCTGAGTTCATTGCAATGTGAAAAAGATTCACCAAGAAATGTAGGTGCTATGTGAGCTATATGTGACTGACATTAACCAATTTAACTGAAAGCATTTCCATGTTCCATAGCTTTCCCTTAATGGTCTTTTGAAAGGACATTTTAGGCTTTTATGACAGACTAGTGGGCAATTACACACCTCCATTAATCATCTCCTCTGGGCTCAGAATGTGAAGATGAAGCTTCTTAATCAAAACTACAGAAGTTCAAAAGTACATTACCATAATTCATTAATTTCCCTATTGTTCATGTCCAGTGCACTAGATAAAAGCCACCTCATTCTGACATGTATCACCAGCAGTGCTAATGCTCCGTTTCCAGCAGTATCTTGGTGATGAGTGAAGTTTACAGATCAGACAAAGCTGGAAATGAAGTCTCTGGAAAAAAAGCTACCGTCTCTTCCTATGAATCCTGTTAGAACAAACCCATAGAACTATTGAACTAATCAAAACCCAGCCAGGAAAACAAATATAATGATAGTCCCAAATCCCAGAGAGGCACTAGGCCAAACCAAACCTCAGCACAGCACAGAGCCAGACAGAAACAGGCAAGAAGTTTCAGCAGCAGACAGAGCTAAATCTTCCAGCCTGGTCTCTTTTTTAGCCTCTGGACAAATGTGGATCTCAGTCAACACTCTGAGTCCTCAGACTCTTTCCAATTTAAGTGCATCATCCTGTTGCCACTGATTTTAACAAGCACCTCATGGGTGCACTCATTCCATGTCACAGGTCCAGTAGAGCTTCAGAGACACAAGGCCATAAAGAAAAGCAGGTCTCTGAGAAACAACCCCTACAACCATTCAGAGACAGCTTAGGTGAGCAGAGGTTTGCCAGCTTGCTGTTGTCTATCTTGAGTCACCAACTCGGCAGCCACTGAAGAATTACCAGGGGAGGGAAACAAGAACAGCTGGAGATGTCAAAGCTCCGTCTTTCACTTATGAGCATCACTGCCAGGGCCATATCACAGATTAACTGAAAGAGCACCATGGTGCTCTTTTCAGTTTTATGGTGTTATTGCTACACACCTCTGCTTTTCTTCAAGCATGCTTTATATGCAGCTGTCTTTGTAAGTTATGTCTACTTTAATTAGGTTAGACAGATAAATCCTGATAAAAACAAAATGCTTTTGCCATTTAAAAACCAGACATTTTGCCGCTTTCAAAACAGACAGTACTATATTAAGATCTGACAGTCTAACAAGAAAAGTTTCATATTTGACAGCACTTCATACTGTATTTGATTCTGACAATGTCTGCTATATCCTCATATGCTCAAAGGTCAAATAGGTAAATCATGGCCCAATATAATAATTTCTTGCTTTGCTGGCGGCTGGCATGTCGCAAACAGTCATTGAAATCCAGCTGTTTAAACCACTGATCATCTATTTAAGTTGAAACCTAGTAGTGAAATGACTAAAAGGTATGTTTTTCAGTGTAGGATGCCAAACTGTACCCTAGGGATTCCCACTCAGGACTATGAACCCCTTCGATATGTAAAGAATACAACATACAGATGTTGCTTTGTAAGGAAAATGCATTACAAATTACTCACAGATTAAGCTGGAAAGATAATAAAATATTGGGTTGGACCCTAAACATAACGCTAGAAAATTAAAGTTAAGGCTTGCCTTTTTAATTAACACCAGTGATGACTAGATGAAGTGAGCAAATGCCCTGCAGGCTCCAAGTTGTATGGAACTGAATGTCTGAACTCATGGCCCTTCAGCATCACTGAAAAGCACCACAAGCTATAGTTAAATTTACAAGAGTTAGCAATAGCCAAACCTCCACTGACATTGAAAGAGAAAAACTATGTTGGTCTATACTCCTTTTGGAAAACCCTCCCCAGATTGACCCCAGGGTGATGAAAAGTCATAGGTACTAATACAAACCTGAAGGCTGTAGTCCTAAATTATCTAGTTATCAACTTTACTGCTTTTGGGTGCTATTCTCTACACATCCTGGAGAACCATGGTGGAGCTAGCAGTGTCTCTAAAGACACTGGCGACAGTGACAGCTTCTCTAACATCACAGTTTCAGTCTTTTTCAACTGAGAAATCACCTTTTCTCTTTTTTTTTTTTTTAATCCAAGGAGCCACCATGTTGACAGATTGATTAAGATTTGCTAACTCATTCTTTTCCCCCATTTTAGTTGTTTTATTGCATACGCAGGACTGCACCCATGCAAAGGTTTCCCAAATCTCTTTCTAATACATAAGGAAGAGGCAGTGACTCTATACAGAGCAACAAAGATTATGCCCACCCAGTCTCTCTGCTTGACCCCAGGGCAATGCTGGAATGAGGAGGATTCTCCATATCACAGGAATGCAGGAACTTCAAACCATGACCCTGATACTCCTCACTCTACTCACCACCTGCCAGAGCTTTGTCGGTATGTGGAGGAGCTGTTTTACCTGGGCACAACTCCCAAACCTGCGCTCGCTGCCGCCATGTCTGGGGAGCTGCATCAGTCATGGCAGGTGCACAGCTTGGAGAGGCCATGGCTTTCTGACTGGTGGCTACCACTGACCCCTGGTTGAAGTGGCAGGGCTCCAGTGCCCTTCCTGCAGACCCTGCTGCGCAAACTGCCGTACCATGCCCCATTTGCCTGCCCTGTCAGCAGCGCTCCTGGTCACTGGTGCTCCCTAGAGGCTCCTTTTGCATGTGAGGGGGGAGCTTGGCTGCCATTGCTCCTGGTCAAAGAGCTACAGGCTGCTGGCAGGTCTCTCTGCTCCGCTGAGGTTCTGGCTCAGGAAACCCTGCTGTGCACAGTGCTGGAGCTCCACTGCTCCAGGGCAATAGGAGCAAAGCATTTTCCTGGATGTAGATATATTTGACATGTTCAAAAATTACTTGTTTCCCTAATTTCTTAAGCATGTGCTCATCCCTGCAGGGAGATAAATGTTTTTGCCTTTTTTTTTTTGTTTGTTTGCACTTCATTGTAGCACCCTGTATTATAAAACTTCACTTTTTTCTGAGATGTGTTTGGGTTATAAACCCCACATTTTTCCTCAGCATCCCTTCTTCTCTGCATGCATGGGTCAGAGCAGTGCACTTCATGCAAGCTACCTTCTTCCGTGGTTTACAAAACATCAGTCCACTTCCATTACAGGGTGCCAAAACAGTACATACCTCGCTTCTCAGCATCATACTGATGTTTACTGCAGTCTGTACTAAACACCTCTCCTGTATGCTTTTGTTATTCTCCAGACAAAGAAAGTGAAGTTGCACTGATTAATTTCCACTTTTCCTTAGATTAGAGTCTAGGTAAAGAGGTGGGTTTTTTCCTCAGGATGGCATGTTTTAGTTAAGTAATAATAATGGATAGTCTCAGAGGAGAAAAGGCAGTATCTGAAATGATGTCATGAAATGACAACTATACCAGGAAAGGGTAGTTCCTTGCCCTTGAAAGCAAAAAATAAAATCCTTTCAATTTCCCCAGTAGCAGAATAGCATCTTTTGGATGATGCTGGTCTGTTTCTAACCAAATTCGTTTGTACACAGACTAGACAGCCTTAGAAAAACTGTCTCTACTTAACATGAAGGGGTTGGGTTTTACTGCATGTGCCTTAGAGTTTAATTGTATGCTCACATTCTGGTCACAAATATTGCAGCACGAATTTATTCAGTTTTTCTCTGGAGCTGATGGATGCATCATTGTAAGATAGACAGGAAGCAAACAGGGATCACACATTCTTTCTGAAGCTTGTATCTATAAAAGCTTTCTAGAGGTCAGCCAGCTAATACACACACAATAGTAGATGATATGAATAGGATAAGTTTACTGCAGGAAGAGGAAATGAGTTCACATCACTCCTGTTAGTACTGACCGGTTTCCCATACAGACACAGCAGATTTGTCCCATCTCCTCACAGATCCCTATTTTACTTTTGGTGACAGCAACAGGACTTCCATCATTGACTGCAGCAGGAAGAGAATTAAATCAATGCAGTTTAGTGAAAAGCTGTACTATCTCATCATGTTTCTTAGAAGAAGGAAGATTTCCATCATTCAAGGAAGTATAAGTGCACTCAAGGTAAAAAAATAATAAAATACTCTCTTTTTTTTAAACTTAGCTGTGGTAGAAATCCATGGAGTTTATTTCTGAGATGAAAACAGAATCCCCTTCTACAGAGGGACAAGCTCTGTTCCAGACTAACACACATCTTTTTTCTACATATCCTCTGCTTTAAGCACCTGATTGATTTTGGGTCATTACTGACTTGCTATGTCCAGATCTTTCACACCCTCACATAGCAGAGGAGAGGACGTCTTTCTTCTAAAAGAGACAGGTGAGAGGCACAACCCGACCTGACCAGGGATCCCACAGAATAGTGGGTAAAGAGGGTATGAGCTCTGGAGGGCAGGAGGAGTTTGCTCAAACAAAACAACTGGAGCCTACATGATCTCCACATCAGAGGCATGTCATTTGGAGCTGCAGTGGAGTTGGCAATAAGGAACAAGAGTTGCCTCTTGAGAAAGAAGGAAGAGTTTAGGACAGGATGAAAGATGGTCTCTGGTAAGAGGAAGTAAAGGAAAACCGAATAACAAAGGGCACGTGCCAGGTTGGGGCAAGGAGGAGTGAGGAGGTGCCTAATCACTGAGATGCTTAAGGAAGAGTGAGTGGAATGGAAAACCTAAGGACTGGGGAGCCCAGGGGGACTGGGTGAGGGCTACCTCATGGCCCTCTCTCCCCAGGACATACCTGCTCTCATATCTCTGCAGAGCAGGTATGTCCTTCCTGCATCACTCACACTCCCATCCCACTGGCATGGGAATGCAAGAAGCCTTTCTCGTCACCTGCCCAGTTCTCTTTTTGCAGGCAAAAAAAATAACCACCCAATGCTGCAAAGAGACATTTCCAGACAGTAAGATGTTACTCGGAAGACGTATTAGCATGAACAAACTGATGAGGATAACGGATGGGAATGACAGAATTCAAACACAGGGAAAACAGTTCAAGCCTACAGTAAAGGAAAATAGATTTCAAAGCTGTGTTTTGGGGACTCCAACCACTGCCAAGTCAGGCAGAACAGATGAAAACCAGTCAATATGGAAGTAAATTCACACAATTTTAACTGACTCCTAGTATTTCCATAGCAAGCTTGAAATCACTGTCCCTAAGCCTTACCTGTATTTTGCACATCCTGGCTATTGAAAGATTGTTGTAAGGGAAATACTTCCCTTTCATCTGATTTTTCTGTTTCTGTTCTGTTCAATAAAGCACAGGGATATAATACTTATCATAATTCTGCCTTGCAGCTATCCAGCCATAATGAATGAAGGCTGGTCAGTCAGCCATCCCACAAAACTAAGCTTATGCAGAAACCACAGTTTAAGCATTGGAAATTGAGTTGTTATTTATTACTGCAGGATCTGTACTTCTTGCTTCATTCTCCCTGCTGCAATAATGACACAGCCAAATCAGGGTGTACTACATCAGTGACTAATCAAAGCCAACTCAAAAAAAACAAAAACCAAAAAAAAAACCCAACAACCAACCAAAGATTATGACATTAAATGGCTTATTTATAGGTTCTGTTACTCTAGACAATGAATCCAAGCATTTACATTTAATTATTAGATGTCAAATCCCAATAATAGATAGGATATTGTTCCATTAAGTTAGATACCGCATACATTTCATTGCCAACAATTTGAAACAATTTGGTAATTTAGAAGAGAAAGCAGTTTAATGATGGTGGATTCAGCAGGGACATAAATTAGGCTTAATTAATAGGGGAGAAAAAAAAGGGGGTGTGGTGTGTCTTAACAATCTAATTTAGTTGGTCTCTTTTTCCTCGGCACTGAATTCATAAACCAAAGGATAGACTCTATACATACCTGATACCTGATGCAAGATAGCATGCTATGACTGCTAAGGCCCCTTCTTGATTTGGTCAAGTTTGAAGCACTTGATATAAACCAGGCGGCTGCTGTTGGAACAGCATTGCTTATAATTCAAGCAAGAAGCCTAATGTCCCTTTATGGTAAGGTTTCCTAAGGAAATAAATTCAGTGTTATTACGCCACCACATGCACCCGACTGCTGGCAGTTCTCCTCTCCTCTCTGCAGTTCTGTCCCAGTTAAGTTCAGCCATGTGTCAGAGGAGCCAGTGCCTCAGGCTCCTGCAACATGTACCTACAAAGCTGTACAACTGCTTGATCTTCATTACTAAAGTGCATTTGGACTGCATAGAAAGTTACCAACACATGCTCACTGCAACAAAATCAGACAAAAATTCACAGAAAACAGAAGTCAAAAAAGTTGAAAGTTGATGGACAGGAAAGTTGATGCCTCAGGACAAGCAGCCACCTCTGCTCTCCCAAATTCTGCCAAAAACCTACAAACCAGCAACAATACTCTTAGCCTGTCTAAGCTGTATTAGCAGAATCAAAAAGGCTTACATGGCCTGTGAGGATCTGGTCTTTGCAGATACCAACCAGAGATACCCCTAAATTAAGACATTACATCTCTAGGAGCTTTGGGGGATGACTGCACATCGATTTCCACACAGAGGGCAGCTTGAGGGATGAGCGCTGAAGGTTCTGCTTACATGGACCAGGAGCAATGAAGGGGGACTTATATGGACCTTCTCTGGAAGCATAGCTCTTGAAAGCAGCTCCTTTTTCCTCTCTGGTTTACAGTGTTGCACATAACCAAACTTACCATCAGCAGAATTAGCTCTACTGCAAGAGAAAACAAAAATAGGTCAGGTGGGGGAAGATCCCTGTCTGATCTTACAATAGGGTGTCAAATCAAAGCCCTTGGCTCCTATATCTTTAGCTGTTCTGCTGCATTTATTGCAGAGGCATTTCTAAATATTGGAGCAAATTTATAGATTTCAACATTTTCAAAGTACTTTACCAACAAACTGAATAATCAAACAGATAGCAATGGGATTTGAAGTAGGGGAGGGGCCTTTTAATGATTCATGTTGGAAGATTTAGGGGGTTTAATAGATTGAAGGTCACTATGGAAATAAAACTGAAAAGAAGCTTCTACACAGTTTCTGCTAAAGCAGAGTTACATCGTGAAGTCCGGTGAGAACACAGCTCCACAGGACCTCTCAATAAATCTCTGCTCTTTAGCTAACTGCATGGAAAAGCATTTGCTTGGATAAGGCTAAAACACCCCACTGGTCCACTATCACCAATCCTGCCCCCTCATGACAATTTTGGAATTAAACCAAATGAAACAGGAGATTTTGCTGAAATTGCAGCACCTTGGTGCAGGAGGCCAGCATCTGTCAGCAGCATGCGGAGAAGAGGGGCAGCAGCGTGAAGCACCACGGTACAGTAGCAAATATTCTTCCCATTGTATTCCTCAGTGTAATTTTTGTCTGGCCAGAACTGATGTTTGAAATGTGGTGCATAATCACCAACCATGACAATTACTGCCTGATGAGTGTCACGGACAGCAAATTGTAATAACATCCCTGTGCATTTGTGAAATAATCTGTGGACTAATAAGCTAAATACCACTCTTTGAATTCCACATTTCCTTGCTCCAGAAATCAAGAGTGCGTTTTGTCAAGTTTCAGTTTACTTTGAGATCTGTCAACTGGCCTGCTGCCTCCCAGCTGCCTGAAACAGAAAGCTATATAATGCAGACACCCATTATGGTCGGAGATAGTTAAGTACACAGTGATTTTCCACTTACGCACATTATCTACATAGTTGAAGTAGCATCTAGAAAAGCATAGGAGTTACCACATAGCCTTAGTGATGACAGATGAGCATAAGCTGTGGTCCTACTCAGTACATTTTGCAGAATTAATACTAAAGGATACCCAAAAATTGAGCTGTACTGTTTAACCAATTTCCTTACACAGCTAAGCCATGTCCGCTTCACCAGAAGGTGAAGATTCAAAATTGATCTGAGCCTGCTCAATTCGAAAAAGATTTACAGGTAACCCCTGCCTTTTGTTGCTGGAAGTCTCCACACATCCCTCTACAAACACACGGTCTTTTCTTCCGTGCTCTCAGGGCAGTTACACTTGAGCTTCAATCTGCTTTGGCTGCCAGGTTGGCATATCGCGTATCCTCAGTGTGCTGCTCCACGAGCAAGATGCTCTACAAATACTGCCGCTTGGGTTGCTGCTTTCTCTGTCAGTGAAGTGCAAGGCTCTGTACACAAGAAAAAGCTTGTCCCAGGTGGTGACAAACTAAGAATTTCAAAAACAAGATTCAGAAGCTGTACAAAAGATCCCTTATCCCTTTCTCATTCTCTTTTTGGAAAACCTTCCCGAATTCAGGGGTAACACAAGACAAATTCCCAGACGTTTTCAAGTGTGTATCAAAGGTATAAGACTGTCCAGCAACACAAAAATACACATTTCTTTAAATGCATCACAAGCTGTCCATCCTTCTTGAGCAATCCCAAGCTTCCCATACCTTCAGTGATTTGGGGGGTGGGGGGGGGGGTGGGGGGGTAGGGATAAATACTGAAGAGACAAAACGAAAGGGGGGAGAGAGTAACACAAACAGAATAATAGTATGACAATTTTTCATCTGATGCAGACTTCCAGAAAAGCCTGCAGTCACTACTCACAGTCAATACACTTTAAGATATTTACTAACAAATTCAGGATTGGCTTCGGCATTTAATCTTTAAAACCACAGACAACTCCAAACTCATAATGCAAGACCTTGTATCAGTTTCTAGTTTAATACCCAAGCTATTGCTTTACTGTACACTGAAGCAATAATTGAGCACAGATTTGGCAACAGCCTTTACCTGCAAACAAAACTACTTTTGTAAGTCATAGACTTGTGATCTGGGGTCCAAACAATGCAAGATAAAACTAGGCACTCTGCTATTATATGAGAAACCAAAACATTCCTGAGAAGATGACAATGAAAAACTAGCAAAGCAATTATCATTACCAAAAGTAGAAAAGTAACTTTTTAATTCCCATCTTTTAAAGGTTGTTTTCTAACTTTCAAGTACTGAATACAAATTCTACCCTGAAGGCCTATTTACTGCATGCTCTCAGTTTAACTTCTTTGGAAAATACTTGCCTTGCAATAAGAGAGAAGTGAGGTTGTTAAGTGATCTGAATATTGTCTTACAAATATTTGAAGTGATTTGTGACAATGAGCTCTTCTAACAAGGCACATAAGATGTGCAACTGCTGAAAATCTAATTTGGAAAAACTCAAAATGGAAAGAATTTTTAAGAATTAGGCTACTGGAATAATCCACATAGGAAACCGATATTTAAAAATAAGAGGTAAATGTTAAATACATCTTGTCCCCAGTTTTATTGCAGCATCCATATCTGCCGCAATTCTAGTAAAACAATTTTTAAACCAGCATTGACCCTTACCAGGCCCTATCTGGTTCTTCCAGAGGGTGTTTTCCACATACATGACCACCTTAAGCCTCTCTCTTTGCTTTCAAACTGCAAGACAGAGTAGTTCCAGGACTTAAAACAGCAGGATGATACTATAAAAGAACAAGTTCCTTCACCAGCTGTGAAGTGTAAGGCTCAAAGGTTTTATAAAGAACATTGTGTGGCTCTAAATCCTCTCTTCTGTATCCACTGTCCTTTACCTTCCTCAAAGGCGTGGTTGTGTGCAGTATGAGGATGCTCATCATCATGAAAGACCTTAAAAAAAAAAAAACCAACTTTGTGAAATGAGTATTTGCTATGGTAAATCTGGCAGAAACTTAAATTGCCACCTCATTGTTTGATTTTTTTCCTCGGTCCTTAGAGTCAATACAGAATGGGTATCTGATCACTGGAAGGTCACTGTTGAAAAGATACAGGAAGTTTAGATGGGAGGAAGTGGAAAAAAAAGCCAAGCACCTGGAAAACACTTCATTGCTTCTTTTATTTAGATGCACCCACAGTACAGAGCCTCTTCAGCATGTGCAGAAGAGGAAGATCACACATTTATAGCTGGGAGCACCACTGAGTTTGAGTTTCTTTGATACCATTTTTGAGAAAGTAAACTATTTCCAAAGAATTACATTTGAATCCAAGAACTTAAGACCTGCTTGTACTTTATCCATCAGTGGAGATTATTTTTCTTTTATTATTACTTCAATGTAAAGTAGAAGACATTTTCAAAGTCTGGTTGAACCAGTCTACGTATTTTCATATGCACCTTCTAATTTATATGAAAAAGGCTTCGTTCCCCCCCCCAGTTAAATGCATCTAAATTTAAAACCAGTAATCAACCAGAGCATTCCTTTGGGGAAAAATGAACTTTTGCTGCCCTCTCCTGCTTAAACAATGAAATGCTAAAATATTAAGATCTATTAATCTAATGCTAACCTTCAACAAAAAGCATGACAGGTCATCTGCTATACTAGAATCAAAAATAGGACAACAAGAAGAAATGTATTGGTACTATTTATATTTGAAAATTCCTCATCATTACATGAGGTTACGAATACAACATATTTACAGTAAGTGATCCAAGTAACAAAACCTTGTATTCAGAGAGGTCATGATAAAAAGTGTTTGCTTCTGTGGATAGGAAGCAACAGTTGGATAAAAGTTTTCAATGAGAATTAGCTCCATTCTGTTTCAAAATACTGTTTCATAGACTTCAAAACAAAAAAAATGGGCTATGCAAAATCTGCTCACATTAGCAACTAGCAAAACTAATCCATGGCTCAATCCAGAGCTGCTAAGGGAAGAGGGTGAGCCAAAATAAAAAAGCCACATCTAAATAAACACATTCTTCAGTCCTGAGCATTGTCACCTTTGTCTTGTTTTAGGGGAACTGCTTCGGGATGGTATTGTAACAGTTAAGAGAATAGGCCATCTTTGTTTTCCAAGACAGAAATAAAAGCAAATTATTTCAGTTTTACTTGAAGGAGAGAAGAAACTTGTCTTTCTCCCTCCTCAAAAACAAAGTTTTTAGAACTCCTAATGTATTCTCCTTTCCACAAAGTGAGAGAGCCTGAGGCTGTACTTAATGCACTTACAATATAAGTACAGCTGCTATATTTCTTACTCAAGCAATTCTTGGCTCTAACACCCTAAATTTTTCCATAAATAGGAGGAAATAAAAAAAAATTAAATCCTTTTATTTATGCTAACAAAACCAAGATTAAATTTACTGTAAGCCTTCTAGTGAATACTTCAACAGCATTAGAATACTTTTATTTAAAGCATTCCAACCTTTTGAAGAGACACAAAAAACACTCAAAAGCAAGGAAAGAAAAAAAATAAGGGAGACTTGCAACATAAAGGTTGGACTCGGTGATCTTAAAGGTCTTTTCCAACCTAAACTATTCGATGAATCTATGAAGAAAGCAATGTGTGCTCAATTTAAAGTATAAACTTTACTTTTACAGTTGGTATATCCCCATGACCTGATGCAATGCCCTAGCATTGAAAATGCAGCTCTTTCCTTTTACCAGAGAGCATTCAATCCTTTCTCCTGAAATCAATATGGTACAGGACACGAGTGATCACCCAACAACCACCGTATGAGCAGTTAATAAAAACATTTACACAAATAAAGGTAGCTTCTGGAACTCAAGAAGCAAATGAAAGCATAATTAAATAGACACACTGATCACACTTGGGCCCATACACTGCCACCTTCTTTGCCTACAACTCCAACTGATGGGAGCATTGCAGAGTGGCAGGAAATTGCATTTGGATTGTGGCAAAGAGTGGACCCTGGGGATGAGGTCGTATCATTGTGGCAAGTGCTTCTTTCATGTACATCATACAGTGCAACCTAGCGCCGTATCAGCCTTTTAAACTCAAGTGACTAATATCACATCATCTCATTCACTTTAAAGAAACGTCCCTTCTTGGAAGTGACAAATCATCTATGAACTTTAGGTACTTCCCACCATCCCCACATCAGAGGTAACATTAGAGGTAACAAAATATTGCAACCCATCAGGTTCTCATCAGTTTCGCATGATCAATACCGGAATGTCAGGTCAAAATCAAAAATAGTTATGAACAAACAACACTCACCTAAACTCTAAGTACAGGACAAGGTGCTTTTTCTAATTTCACATTGTTGTGTTCTACTCCACCAGCTGGAAAACATTAATCTTTTTTCCTCCATTCTATCTCAGTTTTTCACAACTGAACATTAGTCTTTGAGCATGAGTTTGGGTCCACCCCTCTTGTAAAGCATGATCATTTCACACAAAAATCACACTGTCTAGTATTTTTTTGGTAACAGAAATAAAAGACTGTCAAAATCAATGGGCTAAGGGACACGATTTGTTATAAATTTATTTAATCTTCAGTATTTCAGCTTGCACCTTTGCTTCAGCACTTTAAAATAAAATGTTTCAACTATGACAGTAACTGCCTAATTTACATTGCGTCCCAGTCAATGTTCTTAAAAGAAGCTTGTACTAATCCCACTAAACCATGTTGTGTTTGGTGTTGCATATGACTAGTTCCACTTTTTTTTTTCCAGAATTAACAGTGTCAAGTTTTTACAAAATTGTTGAGTTTACAACACCTGTGTGCGCGGACCCGGGAATACAAACCGTGACCTGATAATCCTGAAACAGTCAGTAGTCTAGGAGGGAATTCTTTTTTACCTCTTTTCCATGCCTGAAAACAAGAAAACTTCAAATCCTACTGTATATTTAAATGGTAGGAAGAAAAATATACAAGCTTGTATTTATACTGTATTTCTATCAATGGCAACAGGTCATAAATTCATGTTTGCAACTATCACAAAGACTCAAGAACACCAATTCAGTTTTATACTGTAAATACTGCTGGATTGATGGTTTAGGATTATCAACTCACTGTTATCATATGTCTGTAACAGTTCAAAAGCATCCTGGAGAAAAATCCTGAAACACATACCTTTCGGTATATAATAATGCAACTGCATTAGCTAAATATATACTGTACATAAATCTTATCAGCATTTTACCTACCAAAGATGTAAGATTCCACTTTCAGATACAAAGCAGATAGCCAATAATGTATACTTATAATACAGCCCTCTCCTTTGTTTTCGTATTTTTTCTTTAGTTTTAAACAATTTGGTCACAATGCACCTTTGATATAAAAGCATTTTAAACTTTATTATTAATACTCAGAACATTAGGATTTCCAGAATTTTTTTCAGTAGCATTTGTAGAACCAGTTTTGGTAACAAATACAGTAGTTAGGAATGAGCATCCAGATGAGAATGCATAAGTATATTACCCAGAATCCTTTCCAGCTAAGACCATAGGGCTGGTACTGTGATGAATAATAGTACTAGAACCACAAAAACACTATAGTATGTTTCTTAGAGGCTACATCCTCTTTTGCTGGAACACTTTATAAATACATATTAAAAAGTAAGGCAACAACTCCAAACAGTCCAAACTGCTATCTCAACTCAATTTCCAATTAGATTCATGACCACTGGAAACTAATTTCATGCTCACACTGTTTAGCATTTGTCTTCATTCTTTCAAAATGGTCCAATAAAAACATACTGTAATAATTTAGCAATTAGTATTTCTAAAACAACTCTGGTACGTGTGTCCAATGCCACATCACTAATACTGGTTAGGTACTGAAGTCCAGGGTGTTACCACTGCCTGTTTTTAAAGGATTGTGGACACTACTTTGGATTTGCAATAAATTGGTGCTCAAATCCAAAGCTCCCTTTCCTACTATGTTTATCACCTACTTGTTTTTTTTAACTCCTAATGTTCAAATTAAGGAAGCACCAGAGACAGGCTGGTACTAAAAAAATGCTCACACCAGTAAACAAAACTTTTATTCAGGACCTATGTTTTTCATGGCCCTGATCTGAATGGACATTCAACTTATGAAGATGTGCAAAAGGAAAAAAAAAGTCAAATTACAGTAAAGTTATCCAGAGAAGGAGGATGTTACACAAACTCATAAGGAAATGACAGTCTTTTTTCTCTTTTACTATAAATACATTTAACAGTTTAGCAGAAAGACAAGCTAAATTTTAAGATTGTTCACATTTGAAAGTTGTATTATACTCTCTGCTAACGATAAATAAGGAACAGGTCCTGACAATGGAATTTGACATCGCAATTTTCATCAACATATCTTTGAAGACTGGTTTTAAAGAAGGGTTAAAACAATGACTATGTTTGTAAAGTTCTGAGAAGTCCATCTGCTGTCCAAACTTTGGATTAAAGTCCTTATTTTTTCCTTTACTTAGAGACAGGTATATACAGTGCTGTTGTAATAATGAAACAAATGTGAAATCTACTGTAAAGTTGCACAATACAGAAAACTGTTGCTCCATCTTCTACTACATAAATGTGTGACTCCACAGGTTAATAATGCTGTTTTGTTGGGTTTTTTTGTTAAGTTGGAATTATTCCATCACGTCTAAGACCTCTCTTTAATTCCAAATCCTCCAGTTTTTTCCACAGTTCTTCACGTTCTTTCTCCTTCTTCTTCTCACTGACAGATGAAATAAAACAAAAAGTTAGCACAAGAGAATACTGTAGAATGTTTATGTTAAAATATCTACAGCTGACATGAATTAGCAGCACTGATTTTGTTAAACATAACTGCAATTTTCCTAACGTATTTAAGTTTCTAAAAAATTTTGTTACCTACGTATCACTGAACAAAGCAGCACAAACAGAATATAAACCATAAGCTGACTGAAGTGACAGCATGCACTGACACTAATTTGTAATGCAGAAGAAAAAAAATGGGCTTTTACTATGGAACATTTTAAAATATTGGATATATTATGGAACAAAGATATCATAATTACAAAAACTAATGTTTCGGGACTGGCTTGCATTTAATTATTTTCAAGATACTTCTAAGAAAGGTATTTTTTAATCTTATAAATAGCCACTTTCTGGAACAAGCATTCCCTTATTCTTTTGGAATCACTGTTCTAACTTACATTGACTGGTGGCTTTCATATCACTTAGGTAGCAGCCAAGGAAAAGTTCAAGCTACAAGATGTGCCTTTCAGTGATTTATTCCTTTTCCTTACAAATTCCTACAAGATCTATGTAGCATTTGCTTTAACAACAGACTTTAACAACTAACCTAACATTTACTTTACCTGCATTATTTACTTTCTGAACTTCTGTCTCTGACATATCTTACTCTGAATAAACCTCCTTGATATTGCAAGGTACAAAATCCTTTCCATTTCTACTACATCACCTTGTAGGTTCAGATGAAATGGAAATCTTAACAATTACAGACACATTCTCTGCCAGTCACATTAAAGAATTCTTGAAAAATATTTCAGTGGATTAGAAAATTCCTACTCATCTTGATTCAGTCAAAATGCCAATATCTGGCTCATTTATCTGAAATTTTTATTTCCCAAGTGTATTTTAAACATATAAAAATACAATCCACTTTCAGATAAATCCCTGAAGAATGTTAAAGGGAAAAAGAAAAACAAACAAAAAACCAAGCCCATTGTCACTAAAAGTATTTCAAATTAAATATAAGAATAAATGAAATAGCCTGACATTCTCAGGCTACTTACCAATATTTACCTTTTAAGCACTATGAAATACATGCCTGCTTACCTAAAAGACTGTTAGAAGATGATCACCTTATTCAACTTACCTATTTGACCTATGAAAGTCATTAATATCTAACATATTTCTCCTCAATATTTAAGTCGTATCAAGTTACCTTTTGAAATGCAGTTCTATTAAGATGCTGAACATTTTCTGTAAACATTAAGGCTTTACATGTTTTAAAATGCTAAGTAGTAAATAAAAATGATGAAATGGTTAGCATCAGCCTTGACAGGAGCTACAACATCAGTAGGTTCAAGGGAAATTCTTTGTGCAGTTCAGACAGTAAGCCTCATGCATTATCCAGACATGGGACATACTAATACAGTGTCTGGTCCTGTTAAGAGCAGAGTTCCTCACCTTAAGGGGCAAAGTGCAATCTCAAATTGATGTTAAGTCACTGAGCTCCCTCAGTAAAAGGGTAGATTAGATGACTGGTCCTAAGATTCTCTGCCTTTTCTACTAGAAAAGCATTCAGCATTGTCTCAACTGCACTAACGGATTGAGCCTTATTTATCCACACCTATCTGGAATTGATCTGGCATCTTAAATATATATCTACATCTCTAAAACTAAAATACTGTATTAATGAACTAACCTGTTAAGTGTAGACTTTTGTGTGTGTGTATAAAACTTTGTATTTTACAAAAATGAAGCAGAACAGAAGGACAGTGTGATTCCAGGCCTACAATTCAAAAAACATGGCCTCCAAGACTTTAGAGACAATGCTAACTAACAAGCTCAAATGACATACAGTACCCTTTGCTTTGCTTGGGAGAGCCCTGAGCCATAGAAAAGGTATGACGTAAATAAAACTGCAAACTGTTCAGAGTTCCTCAAGTTTCCTCATTTTTTTCACCTGACACTTTGGGTAAGCTTTAATTGCTCTTTAATTGGAAAATGACGATTAAGAAAAATGGGAGAAAAGACAAAAAACATTTTACTAGGGTGGAAGTGACATATATATGATTGGTGTATCTAATGGATCCTGCATGTTAGAAGACTCCAATATAGAGAGACCCAGAAATAAGAAATGAAAGGGTTAAGAGATGCTTTTTTGCTTTAAGACCGTATCTAGCCTATGGACAGTAGTTTGGCAAATCAAATCTTAGGATGTGCCCCCTCATGTTTCCAAACCTCAGTGTAACTTTTTTAAAAGTCTTTAAACAAAGTGTTAGCTTTAAACCCTTGTTCTTCTTTTGCTATTGAAGATCTTGATACTCTCAAGCCTTTTGGAATGTGGAGTCAAAAGGAACTCCAGGAGGAATGCAATTCCCAAGCAATGCAATGGATACTGTATTTCATAAGGGGTAAAGAACAACCTGTATATGATATTATCTTGCATCTTTCAAGCAGAAGGCTGAAGAGCATGCAAAGGGAAAAATGAAGCATTGTGTCTATTATGTGTGAGATTATGCAATTGCTCCTGAGTGTGAGGGAAAACCTAAAGAGCAGCCCGTGTGCACAGCTGACAAAAAAAGCTTTAAAAAGTTACCGCTGACGATCTGACTTGTAAGTGGCTGTCAGCTCATCAAACATGGTGCTGTTCATTTCCATAAATGCCTTCAACACATTGTAGACTAAAGCCACAATAGCTCTGTGAAACATTAAAACAGAAAAAAGAAAGGAGTCTATTAATTTCAGATGAAATCAAATACGAAATAAGTGTCTTCTCTTACCAGCATTGCCGCAAACAATTCTGCTCTTGCGAGTGTGATAATATAAATTCTTTGATTTCAGTGAAACTACTTCTGATTAACATATTTAAAGGTGAGAATCAGCTTTCATGTCTCTACTAACTTCTTCAATGGAGCAACCCAATACTCTAGGGTAAAAGGTAACAACAGAAAGCTATTACGTATAACTACAGACTCTTTCCCTTGTGCTGTGGAACAATTCTGAATTCATCTCCAGGGATTCAAATCATCAATGCTGTCAGAAAGAATAGAATTTAAACATGAAATGGGAATGATTCATATTTCCTTATGATTTCTCTATGAGGCTGAATATTCAGTGCATCTATGCAAAATAAAGCTGTGTTTCAAGCGTGATTTCCTTGTACTCATACATTTCATATTCATTTTGATATTGATACTGCAAAAAACTCTTAAAAAAACCCAAAACCACAGATCCTTGCAGTACCTGTGTAAAACTATGTGTTTATACATAAATACACATATACATTTTTTCATAGATATATAAAAAAAATGCATGTATCATATCTATATATCTGTCTCTAGATAACCTCGCCTACTTTGCATATTGCTGTTACTGACCCTACCCAAGACCCAGTACACTGCTGCTTATTTGAATTCAAGTTGCTTAATTGCATAAAACATAACAGGTATGATATGTTCACACAAGAAGAAATGATGTGTAATCATAATTTCATAAAGGCTTCAAAGGCATTCTGTCCCACAAAGGTTCCAAAAAGAGAGATACATTTTAGGCTTTTATATCATTTGACTGGATAACTAACCTAAAATATACTAGAATTACTAAATTAAGATGGATCTGCCAATCATCTGATTATCTAGAGGTCAAAACTTCTTTCTGGCAGAATTGGAAATAAAGAAACAACGAAGCAACTGAAAAAGGTGAACGGAAAGAGAAAAATCTAAAAACCTTTTGAAGAATTTCGAATAGATTATCAATCAAGAGATCCTAGTTCTGATCCACTACTATTCAGACATGGGGCTGCTTAAGAAACAGCTTAGAAGATGCTGAATTAGCCAGGAGACAGTGAATCACCATTACAGGTGATGGGAACCTTTGGAAAAAACCTATAAGGCAGGCAGATTCTGTGCCATTTCCTTTGCACCCTGTATATCATTCACTTCTTCCCATAAACTTTCATTTTTGTTGCGTACATTTAAAAATGATGTTACAAATATAAAAATTCTTTAAACACCTTCTTTATTTTACATTTATCTTAACCTGACTTGTGTGTCAAAGGTATGACACTTGTGTGTCAAAATTCCTGCAGGTATGAAAAACTCTGCAAACTGGGATAAGTGCAATATTCTCATTACCAGAAGCATCCCAGTGCTCAGTATAAAGAGTTGGGCAGGAGCACAGGCAGGTTGGAGAACGGTGATACAGTAATGCCATGAGAAGTGTCCTTTTGTGACCAGCATTATTTAAAGCTTTCCAGTAGCATTAGATTCATCATTCAGTCTCACAAATTTGAGAGTTTGGAGGGGTCCAGAACAAAAAGACTAATGTTTGAGAAGAGGAAATATTTTACAAATCCTTTACAGTAAGGTCTTACAGCAACTGGGACTTGAACATAGCATAGCTCATTAAAAATACTGGGTTTATTAAATGGTAGCCATCTTGACTTCAAAAAACTTCTCAACTATAGAATACATGGCATCTCAGTATAATAGTATTTTTCATTAAAATACTTTTTACTAGGTTGTTCAGTTTAAAAATAAAAATGCCAAATTAAGAGGATATCAATACAGATCAACTGCTCTATTATTGTGTGTAACAGAGACCAGCTGTGTTTAAATCAATTCAGAAAAAAACAACCCAGCCCAATGACTATATGCTTCATAAGACGTTTATAAAAATGCCAGTACCAGAGGTCTACCACAGGTGTCAGTATCATCCACGATACAGCCACAAAGCTTTGTTAATGCCAAGCAACATTCTTCTAGACAAGCTACAATCAGGCTTAAGATGTTAACCAGTTTATACAAAACTGTGTAGGAGAAATGCTTGATGAGCAACACTTTTTCTTCAATAACAACCTAACATCTAATTTCTCTTTTTTCCAACTTGTGGCAAAGTCTATTTTTATCTCACAAGGTACTGATTTTTGTACACATACCAGATAATTAAAATCATTTTGAGATAAACTCAAGTAAAGACTAATTTATCCTGGCATTAACAGAGTTGCACCTGTTTATGCCAGCTTTGAATCTCGATCCCTCCTGTTCTGATGTTCTCCAGCAGACAATCCCCAAGTTTATCAGAGGCATATCAAATGGTAAGATAAAGTATAATGGCAAAAAACTTACGGATTCCAGTGCTCTTTAGAAATCCTATAAAGGCTGGAAAACATGATGGGAAGTATAACATTTGAATTCTCCTCTATCAAACTCATGATGTATTCATTATTCCAATAATATAGCGCTCTTTCGGCCACCTTTGCGTCAAAGGAATAAATATTAACAGGAATTCAGATAGCTGTAATTTTGCAATTTTCTCAAGGAAAAATAAATCACAAAAATTTTGTGAAGATGTTTTAACAGGAATCATTAACTTTGGAATTAAAACTCTACTTTAATCAGTAGCATAACATGCATTAATGGAATTAAGTTTTTATCCTCTAATTCAAATCACCCAGCATCCACTCTCTGTTTCCCCTGAGCATGGTATGTTGCTACTCACTGAGGACCAGGTGCAGATAGTACATTAATGCTGCAGCTGTGGAGGGGAAGGGAGAGCAGACAGACTTCCCATCACCCCTTTCCCTCAATCCTGTGACTGCAGTCAGAAGGAAGAGAACTGTGCTGGGATACCAGGGGAAGGAGAAGAGAAAGGTCCAGCAGCTGAGCTCCATGAGGGAGGAGGGATCTTAAATGTGAGTAAGGTGCCAATGATAATAATCACGTTGGGGAGGAGCTGGGGGGGGGGGGGTAAGGGCTGTCTTAGGAGGGAAAACACTGATCTAAAGTATGCTAAATACAAATGTAGTCCAAGAAAGAGATGAAAACAGACATATCTGCCTCTGAGACAGGATAAGTCACCTAGCTTAATATGAAGGCACTACAGGTCATACATCCTACCTCCTTCACATATGATTCAATTTAAATCCTATTCATTCCCCTCCTTTCTGCTATGCAACGTGAACAGGCTATGGGTAATACCATCTCTAACCAGACATCTCCTTACAGAAGGAGGTAAATAGGAAAACAAGAATGGTGCACAATACTGCGTTAAAAAAGGAGCAAATACATCCTACATGGTCTATCAAACCCAAGGCCATATGGTGAGTACACATCACCTACAGTCAGAAGGGCTCAAAGCCTGCCTGGATACAACTAAAGGCCTTACATGGCTCAGAATAGCAAGTTCTGTGCTGTAACCCCAGATGTATCTAACAAGTTATTCATGGAGCTCAGAACTAAACTTCCACTGCAACATAACCTTTTCCATAGAGATCCAGAAGACAAGTATTTAAAACAATGTAACATGAAATTATATATACATTTGGAGGGGTGTTATGTTTGATACTGAGACAATACATTCCTATACAAACAATAACCTCTACAACTGACCTGAAAATGAGGGCTAGAGACACACTTGGCAATTTGTTTAAACAAGGGTTCCTGGATTTTGACAAATTGTGATGGTTCGATTACATCCAAGATTTCCTCCAGCTCTCCAAGGAACATGACCTAAAGACAAGGAAGAAAGAATTGAATATAAAACATCTGAATCATCTTGATCAGCAAAATGCTGATAACTCTCAAATTCTACTTCAGGGAGAAATGGAGGCCACACTAGCTTAGAAAGACCCTCTCTCAAAAAACATGATCAGTTCTACCTTTAACAACTTCTAGATTCAGTCTCATAAAAGAATGAGGACCAGTGTGTGCAAACACTGTATTTAAAGTAGTCCTTTCCAACAAAATTCAGAATTGCACCAGTATATCCATGCTGAAAACCCAGCCTAATACAGTCAAAGAATTTGGTCAAGGCTTTAACTTCGTGAAGCAAGGATAGTATCTTAATTTCACCTCAGTTTCAGAAGCAGTGTTCAAAATAACGGTTTCATTGTGGCACAGCATCTCATTAGGGAATCTCAGATTTGCATCAAGGATTTGAAACAAAAATATAAAGATCTAACTGCACCTTTTACATGTTTACTAGGTAAATGCTAGACAATAAAATATCTTTAATCCTCCCTGGAAAAATACTACCCTCATATATAAACAATTCCAAATCTAACAGAATTTACCAGTCTATCCTCAACTTTATGTTCTTCTTCTGAAACAAAAAGAAATTCTCTGCAGAAGAACCAGTGAATAGTCAAACATGGTTATCAAACTTTTCACAGTTAAAACTGGCAAAAAAACCACCCATAATTCAAGTAGGGAAAATCAGCTACAAGAATTAATACCAGGATCCACCACAGCATGTGCTATCTACCTGGAAATATCTAAAGATTGCCTGCCTATTATATTGTAGAACAAAATAATAGTTGTGTTTTGTTAATACAAATAATACACACCCTTAACCCTTTTGTTAAGGGTGGTGAGGCACTGGAATGGGTTGCCCAAGGAAGTTGTGAATGCTCCATCCCTGGCGGTGTTCAAGTCCAGGTTGGACAGAGCCTTGGGTGACATGGTTTAGTGTGAGGTGTCCCTGCCCATGGCAGGGGGGGGCTGGAACTAGATGATCTTAAGGTTCTTTACAACCCTAACTATTCTATGATTATGTAATACTATAATATCACTTACCTCTTTCTGACTGCAGGTTTTAGGCCAGAATTTCATTAAACCTCTAATGACCTAAATTAAAGGGAAAAAAGTTAGATTTTTTTTCTTTTCCTTTCCTCTCAACAGGGTTAGCCATTTATGATACAAAAAAAAAAAAAGTATGAAAGAAATATTTACTGGTTCTGTGAGTGAAGGGTCTTTTTCCAGAAACTGTACTATGCAATACGCCAGCTGTGAAGCAGTAAAGATTTAAGAAAATGAAGTTAGAACATTTCTATAAAGAAAGCACAACAAAACCGTTATTTTTAAAAGAGGGACTCAAGACAAGATGCTACAATAGCTTTCTCCAACTGCATCCAATTTTAAACTGAGATGCATGGTTTGCACTGTGCAAATCCACCCAAAGAGCAGTTCAAAAGAAACAACAGAACACATTACAAAAAAAAATAAATAAAGGTGACAACGTAGCATATAGAACAATCAGAGCAACTTAGAATTCTAAATACAGTCATACAACCAATGTTTAAAAGCTTCTGTTACTCTCTGAAATTGTGTCTTTTTACACATTTTATACATCAGCAAAATCATGAAAACTCTTGGCAAGATGAGCTGAGACAGCTAAAAACTGGAATAACTATTTAGAAAGTACAGCTTTATCAGCACTACCTGAAAATTGGAGAAAAAGGCAACAGGTATCACTTATCAGAGGAAAAATTACATCATGAAAGCTAGATGTATAAAAAGATACATGAGAGCATAAATACAGTATTGAGAAATATGTGAGCGAGAATGTTAAAGATTATGCAAAAATGTGGGTATTGGTATTCAGAAAGTTGCCAGGGTGAAGAAGAGCCTTGACAGCACAAGACTAAGGAAACCCAAATATCCTCTTGGGAGAGGAATGGAAAACGCAAACTTGTGAGAATGAGAAAGTATCAAAGAGAAATCTAAAGAGTTTACTAAACAAAATCCCCAAAATAGAACCAATTTCTGTTATACTTTTAATTATCTAATCAGAAGGAAGACATTTATAATACAAAGGACATTAAAGGAAAAGAAAAAAAAAATCACATTTTTTTCTACATTTCAAAACTTTCCCCCATCTTCCATTTAACATGCAATTAAATTTCCAATGCAACCTTAAAAAAAAGTATCTTCCTGTATCACCCCACTGAGCAGAAAATATTTGTATTAATTTCTACCTGTGCATGGAAGAGTGATAAACTCCTGACAGTATGTAAAGGGATCAGCACCTTCACCAGAAACTGTTTATGCTCTGCCTTAAGAGGTAAAGCAAACCCATTGATAATACTGGAAATTAGAATAGAAATACTTGTTAGTGTTATCATCACAGAAAACATTCTTGAAGTCTGAACAAGCACTTCCTAGATTAAAATAATTTAACAGTCAGCACCTGTTTACAAATAGCAGGCTCATCCCATTTGTAAACAGGTGCTGACTTTCATCCTGCTTTATATTAGCAGTGCAGTACATATCTAGGTAGCAATTCAGCTCTGACTTAGGAATAATCATATAAACAACTGCACAAACCTGTTGCCAAACAGATAAGACCTTGTCTATGTGGTCTGTAAATTCATATAAGCAAGATGTTCTGGAGCAATTAACTTAGAAAAGTAGATTTCCTTAAAATATTAGCACTGTTAGTGTGCTCAAGATAACGTAATTATTTCTACAGCATGTAAGGATGAAGTGCACAAAATTTAACACACACATACAGAAAGTCAATCCTACACTTTTGGCTCTAACTTGCATCCAGTTATATATTCTTGGCAAAGACATGACAGAGATTTGCACATGGGCATAAATATGAGCATGTGCGCACATCTGTTTTCAGAATCAGGGCTTATAGTTACACTTTTTCCAAATCTGACGCTATTCTGATGTGTCCAGAAGGGAAGTTCGAGATAGGTAACAAATAAACACTCATTTACCTTCCTAAAATTTCCAACAGTTCAGCTACGCCATTGAAGTGTTCAGTTTCATAAACAAATCTGAAAAAAAAAAAGTTAAATATAAGTAATATATTGGTTTCCTAAAGTGTTCATAAGCAAAATGTACCTTCTTCCACAACTCACCGTAGAAAAATATTATTAATCTGTTTTCGGATAAATGCTCTAAGACCCAGAAACTTGCCATAAATTCTGTGCAAGACTGTTTTCAGGTAGTCTCGTTCCCGAGGGTCTTCGCTGTCAAACAGCTCCAACAGCTGTGTTTAAAGGAAAAAGAGAACTGAAGCAGTAGACATTTGACAAGTATGACACGCAGACTTCTATATAAAAGAAAAATTACATATTCATGCATGTAAAAATGCAGTATCAGTTACCCAAGGTGTAGAAATACAGTATTAAAAAAATCTGTAGCTGTAACCCCACTACATCACCACAAAACTCAGTTTATTAATTTCCACTTCTGGCATAACAAAACTTTGGCAACCTCAAACAACGATAAACTTTTGATTAACTGGCTCCAAAATGCTGCCTTCATTCTCCTCCTCCAAATAAATAAATTCTTAGACGTTGCCATATCTACAAAATAGGACAGTTTACCCCTTACCATTCCCCATTCCCTCAGGCTGCAGAAATAAAAGATCCTCATTTGGTCTTATTTGTTCCCAAAACATTGTGTCAAGGTCACATTTTTCTAATTGCTTGCAATTTATATTGCGAATTCTTAAGCCTTCCTAGTGATTGCATGGCCTTCACACTCTGGAAAGGCTCAACAGTGAAGCCTATGCCAGCACTGGATCTGTGGTTACATAATCTCCACCAATCAACTGAAATCAAAGCACCAGGTGGAATTAATCCTCCATGTTGAACACAATGGTAACTTCAATACCCAGTTTAAACAAACAAACCTCAGAAAACCTACAAAAACAGAAAACCTACATTTACTAAGTAACTTATAAGTACCATTTTAAAACAGCAGAATGATTATGTGGTACTCGGTGAAAAGAGAATGCCATCCCATGTCTTTCACTGTACAAAATATATCCTGAAACACTGACACCTAAAGTTGTGTCTAAGAACTAAGGCATGACATGAGCAGCAGGAATATCACCTGCAGATCTTTCTTCTATTCCCCTTGAATCCCCTACCACAGAAGTATGAGCTTCCCCTTATCCCGTCTTCACCTTTTCTGACACCACAGCATTGGCTATTCTGGCAGACAACTGGAATGAGTTAGAAAGTAAACTTTTATTTAAAACACAAAACCAACCAAAACACAAAAACCAACCACCACCCCTCTAGTGCACAGATAAAAGGTAAGTTTAAGGTAGTTATCATGAGCAACCACTTGTTTGCATGAAAAAGAAATTAACTGTCAACCAGTACCTGTCTTGCAAGAGAAATTAAGAGTTTGTCAAAGAGTTCTGACAAATGCATAAGATGCTGTCAGAAAATTACTACAGGAGTGGTAGAAAACAATGTTATCTTGGATTCACAAATGGATACTGACATGTATAAGTACATATGGCAGTGTATGTATACTACCTGACCTCTGTTAAACTCCTACAAAACTTTGAGAAGATAAAATGAAAAGACAGAAAAATATGATTAAAATACGTTGTCTGGCATTTTGCTTTCTAATATCCAGATTTAGGACTGACGTATATATCCTTTCACACTATTCTGGATTTTTCTGTAGCTTGTAATAAGATCCCACTATCTCTTCCTTGCAGTAAGAATCTGTGCTGGGAATTTCATGTGGAAACAATGAGGTATATCAACTGCCCTCCAGAGGTTATGAACATATTGCTTTGGTCAATTAGCTCTACAGTTAAATAAATAAACAGTCACCTCATCCTTCCGCAAATAGTAAATTTCACCCAAATGCAACAAACAGCTGGAAACACTTATGTTTTTAATTTTCTTATTGGACTGCTTTTAGGAGCAAAGTATTTATATTTCCAGTTCTCTCACACAGATCCTCTATGGAAACATTGCTGAATTAAGACTTGGTCTCTCGTTTAAAGAAGGACAATTATTTTGATATGCCAAATTTGTTACCAGGTTTCAACAATAAAGACTTATTTTTATGGATAAGGTGCAAGACTTTTGTAATTTACGTGACTGTTCTGACACTAAGCATACGTAGAGAAGGGAAATAAATTTTCCAAAATAGCAACCTACATAACACAGACACTTGTGGATATATTAGAATAGTATGTCTCTTAGCAACCACTGCCAACCATTTCAGACTGTATATACACAGGCTTTGGAAATGAACAGTTACATTGTTAAACACAGCATTTTATCAAAACATACAGCTGAAATCCAGAAACACATCCATATTCAAAAAAACAAAAGCAAAAAACAAGTAAATAAGAAAAAGCCTAAAAGACACCCATTAAAGTGTCATTTTTTTATAAAGGCATTCTTATCGCTAAGAAATACTTCAATAAAGATCCTCACATTTAAAAAAAAATAATTTAGAGAGAAAGCTGATTTCAGACTGTCAACACTTGTGTTGTCATGAAACAAACATGCTTAATGTCCTTAAGTCTCAAATTGGCTTCCTATGTAAATGGTCTATAGTCACAGATTCAAAGGAATTGCTCTAAACACACAACAAATACAATAAGAAGTGGAATAAGAAGTGGAAGGACAAGCTGGTACTTACACGCTGAAGACAAACACACACACAGAGATGTATTTCCTTACATGTATCTACACAGCTCAACATTAACTTCTCACAGAAAAAAGGTGAATTTTAAATCAACACACTGTGCACAACAATACGTAAAAATGCGACACTTAACCATATGGCCAGAACTTAGGGCTTCTTAGAATTCTTTTGAACTCTAAACTGTAATATCATACATTTTCAGATACGATGGTTTTAAAATGTTGTATTTCCCTCTTTCAGTAGGTATCATTCTTTCACTTAGTAGATTTAATAAACACTATCAGGATTTAAAATAAGAAAGTAAAATCCTTGTTTAGACCCATTCTACCATTCCAAACTCTTAACATGTTTGAACACCTTGAAAGGGCATGAGTGGAATGCCACCAGTCATGACCAAGTCCAGCAGCACATAACAGAAGCATCCAGGAATTATTTTCTCTAGATTTCTAAGTGGAACACAAATATTTCTTCTAATGCAATCCTACTAAAGAAAATAAAATCAGTCTGGAAAAACCTGTAGACTGATTATCTCCCCATGCATATTCTTACATCTCCACCAGGTAACTGTATGATCAGACTGGTGTAGCCCCTTGTTCAAGTCAGCATTTAGATGAACAAAAACGGAACTCCACCACAGAGGCTTTATCTGGATGAAAAACATTGTACTTAGAAAATGGATAAAACATAAACATCATGTTGCTTCTATAGGGTGAAGAAGGTCTGTAATATTAAGAAGGAAACTTAAGTCCCTCATTTGAATCTTTGAATTTAGGGACAGAAGTTGTTCTATGGTTTTAGTTATCCATAAAAATAATACACATGGACAGGAAAAGCACTACTTTTATTGCCGGACCACTACAGGGGAAAATAAAAGCTGTAGGCCAGAGTGTCTGGTCTTCACAAATGCCAAGTGTCTCCTGACAGTTTTAGTTTGGCTTCGATTCAAGTTTCAGCCCACAAGGAAATTTCTTTTTCTGACTAAGTAGGAATCTTTCTAAATTTCCCTGATTTCAAAAGCAAGCTATAGACAGCATTAAAATTCTTTCTGACTTTGCAGTTATACAAAAATTCATGATGGGAACAGAGAACACAAGACAGGCCTATTCCCAAAAGCTGAAGACAAAAGTCTTATCTGTGGAATTTCCTGGCTTATCCCAAGAAACACCTTCCATCAGCCACCTGTGTTCTGGTGTCTGGACAAAAATTCCTCCCCATAGAGGAGCAAATACTGTAGTTTCAAGTGAAATAACAATGCATACACGAAGCCTAGCTTGTACAAAAGGAGGAAGAAGGTTAAATCTGAAACACAAAAACCCTGGCTACCAGCTGACCGAGTAACAGCACCCAACTCTTCCATTTAGCCATAACAATGGTGAGCAAACTACAAAAATAAAGGTACACATTCTTTGCCAATGTTGTTTATTATTGATGCTACTTCTTCCATGCTTTTAATAGAGCTTGAACTTCATATAGCCTTTTGATTTACTTCCTCCCCAACCACTACAGCATCACTGTTTTCAGAACTGCACTGGGAATAGGTTTCCTGATGAACTTCTGTCCCTGTTGCTAACTCTCCAGCAGAGACAGAAGGGAGAAATACTCTCCCTTTCCAACAGAAATATTTTAACAATATTAAGACACCTTAAAACAGGCATTTAAGTAGTCTTTCTAGATAGCAGCATTTTTGGACTACCTGACAGCAAACCTTTCATTTTTCAACAATTACTACTTCAGCTCCCTCTCATAACCGGTAAGTCAAATATTTTGATTAAGGTATCAAAACTGGATACAAACCATCCATTTTATATATCTATAGCAACAAGACTGACATATAAAGACACACACACACACTTCCCCTACCTCCATAGACTGAAAACTCTCACTGTATATGCTTGTTTAGCCTTTTTCTGTTCCAAATAAAATTACATTTTCAAATTCTAAACAAAATATTTTTAAAGACTTTTTTTTCAAAAGCAGAATGAAGCCTTAAATTTAGAATAAACGCCAGCTTACCTGCAATACAAATTTCTGATCTATGTATTTTTTGGCAATGCTGGGCTGAAATTCTTGGCTTTCCAAAAATCGTATGAAAAACTCATATACAAGCTGCAAAAGAAAAAAAAAAAAGGTCCACAGTTTAGTTTTTGAGTTTATTGCTCTTTCTATTTTAAAGTCTTTCTCTAAATTTTTTTGCTAGAAGATAAAATGCTTATTTTTCCACAGAGCAAAAGGTTGAAAAAAATGAAAAAGGTTTTTCTCCTTTATCAAACTGCTATCTTAGAGTTACAATTAATTATACAAGCTTTTAAAGTTAGTTTTGCTTATTTAAGTCCAGTCAAAGACACTTCATCACCAAGAACAGGCACTGCCATTTTGTAATGCTTATTATCAACTTGTAAAGCTTCCAAGAGTAATTGGAAAGCACATTTAAACTGCCCTCTGAATGCCTGAAGTCACATCAAATACAGACATTACAATTCTGAAAGGGCTGGGGAAACAGTTGGAAATATTTAAATTAAATTAGAAACTGCTTAGAGTAGCTTTTACTACAACTTGAAACAAAGAAGAAGAATACAAACCAGAATTTATTCAGAAGTTCCTAACTTACTGTAAAGATTAGCCTCAGGCTGGAGAAAACCTGCTTACTTTCAAGCAATTCCATTTCTGCCTCAACTATTCAGCGGGACAGTAACAGACTTTCAGTATAGTGGAGAAAAAGAAGAGTATGAAAAACAGGCAAAAAGGAAGGGAAGTGAAACAGAGACTGCTGTGGCCTTTTTGTTGAACCTTTTCAAGAGGAACAGCTATTTAAAACTTCTTTTCTGACTTAAGAGTATGAATATTGATACTGAAAGGAGAAAGGAAGCTAAAAATTACATCTTAAAATAATTTTTAACTTTTCTACGCTAACACCAATATGCTGAAATACTGTTGCTGCTTTACATCAGTGTTCTCTGACTTCTAAGAGGATAGGAAATCAAAAAGGGGGAGAGAGGTTTAGAAATAGGATATGGAAAAAGTGACAGCTTACATAACTAATATTAAATCATCAGGAGATCGATTCCATCAACTCCTGACAAATACTTTGGTGCATTTCTTTCTTCCTGACAAGGGTAAATCACCCACCAGCTAAGAAATGCCATAATTTCCATGTAAATAATGACTTTTAAAATTACAGCACTGCTGTCAATGAACATAAGATAGCAGATACACATGCCCGTGCTGTTTCCTGGAAGGCAGAGCTGTTCAGAGCTGCCTTGAAGCTTTTAAGAGTCTTTTTTTTTTTTTTTTTTAAATATGAGAGATAAAACCTACATTTCAACAAATTCTAAATTCGTAGCACAAAAGAGTGAAACAAACTGCTCACAGGCAAGGACTGTGCATGCAACTGTCCAGTAAAATCCTCATTTCAAGCTGAGATCAGCTGTGCTCCTTTGCTCACAGAAACTCCCAGATTCCACAAACTGTTACCTCTCAGGCAAACTTCTTCTAAATTTACTAGTGATGTAAGCTGTTGTCCTGACTAACACAGCCAGAATCCGCATCTGTATTTTCTATATAGGATTCTACTGCATTAGCATCAGTGATTCTTTCTCCAAAATTAGTTTATGGTCTTTGCTCAAAATACCTTGTGTTGGCACGTGAGGTACAGAGGAAGGGATGATACACAACAGTGAGCATGCATCCTGCTACAAACACCAGAAGGCAAATCTCGATGAGGGAAGAGGAAGGAAGACTTAGATAGGCATGTAGATTCTCATTCATATTTCTGATCACCTACCAACACCAGTGGACTTTTGTATGAAAATTAACTACCCTCTGTAAAGCAAAACTGAGAGCAGTATCATCCTCACAATGCCCTCGCTGAAATTGCTGAAAGGCACTTGTGCAATGGAACAGTTTGGAAAGCAGAATAGTCTTTAAATCAGTGAAGGAAAACATGAATATGAGTGGCACCATCAATACAACTGTGAAAGAAAGCTTCAAATTTTGCAAATTTCATAAAAGTACTCTCCCGTCTTTGTAGGTACTATACTATGGCCATGAACAATATTAGTAAATGTGTCTTACAGACCAGTTCAGATTCACAGGGTAAAAAGCAGCTGAGAAAATTAGATACATTAAGCAGTGATGAACATTTCTGAGATAAATTATCAAAAACCTGTAAATGTGGCCATGATGCCTCCAAGGTGGGCTCATCTTCTTCTGGATCAAATTCATTGCTGTCACTAGGTGGGAGAGTTCTGAATATATTGCAAGATACCTGGAAAGTGAAAAGAAAGAATTATGAGATCTGTTTTTCAAATAGGTACTAGATCTCAGGACTCTGTATGTCTGTACCTACTCTCTCCTCCATCACGTAAGCAGTGTTTCTTTTGGCTGCTGTCTAATAAAGTTCTTTAGCAAAAGCACAGGTCTAAGGAACTTGACACTTTACAAACCTCCCATGAGCCTTGCCCTTCTCCACAGTGTTTTCGTTTCTTCTTTCCACTACTATGCTGGCATTACCATCTGCCACCATTTCTGTCCACCATGTTCCAGATGTGCCTACCGAATTGTAATTCCCAATCCTGTCAGGCACCGGTGAGTTGAGAGCCACAACTGTTTAGGAGTTGCAGGAAACGCCATCAACACATATAAGTGTTTTCATACAAACTTATTTCCTGTTACGCAGGGAAAACATTGATGATATCCGATTAAGGTCTCATTTATCAGCACTTGTTAAGAATTGTGAGTGCTATTTACACATTGTATGCCTGGACACCTCATGCCAAGCACAGAAATCGGTCCTAAATAAAAGCAACAAATAGTATTTGCTCAACACTTAGCCTGCAATTTATTTCATGGTCCTTTCACTTTGCCTAATCTTATTTAGAGGAATTTTGATGAGATTGCTTGGCTTTCTGAGGTTCATGCTACCAGCAAAGGCTGAACCAGAGTGCTTTCCTGGGTTAATTATAGTGCTGAATGGAGTGTACAGCTTATTATGCAGCAAATCTGATAAACTGCAAACATGGTGTACAGCCTTTTCTGCACTTTGAAGGTGATGTTGTGCCTTCTTTGCACTCTGCTACTGCATTTGACCCACCTCTAAGCTGTTAATCAAACAGCTGGGAAAAGCAGCATGCTATCTCCTAATCCTGTCTATATATGACCCGTTCATTGCAGTTCAGACAAACTAAGCTATTTAAGAAACAAAGCTAGTATATTCTGCAACATCCTTATTTATTTTTCCAGCTTTTACTCCTGTAAACATTTACAAGTTAGTCTGTAAAGCGTATTTTCAATATATCGATAATTCAGTAAGAAAGAACACTTTAAAGTCAAGAGTTTAAATACAATTCAAACACTGTAAAAAATTGACTGAAATAGAAAAAGTAAAGCTTTGCAAGAAAATATTTTCAAGAAAATCAGAACAGATTCAGGTACTGCATAAACAGAGAGATAAAACAATGCAAAACTGTAGGAAAGCACATGTGGTGCATACCAGCGAGGAATATTCACTGAGCACACGGCAAAGATAAAAGAAAAGGAAGGCAAACAAGTGAGCAGAGGAAAAAGATAAAGAAAACACAACCAAAACCAAACCCAACACAAACATAAAGGGGTCACATGGGGTCTCTGCTTGGACTTCTCCCTTCTTGCCACAAGAGGGTGCCTTTCACTACAGTTACAGTAAAACACTTTCAGACGCCTCCACTGTGTACATATATCTCATGTTTTCAAGTCACGTGGCTTTCAACCTTAACAGATAGAGCTCTTATTATAGTCTGTGCTGATACTGAACTCTGCTTGCCCTGTGGGCGTACCTGCCAAGTGACTACTAGTATTTATTAGGAGACACTCTTTTCCTCCCTTCTCCATCCTCTTCCCCTGACTCATTTACTTCTCTCAAGAGCCCCTCATGAAAAGACTTGCATGAGGAGAGGTCAAATAACTATTCCAGGAATACACATTCCTGAGCTCCTCCTTCTACTATCCCTGATTAAAAAAAAAAAAAAAAAGAAAAAAGACAAAAAAAAAAAAAGACACAAAAAAACAGGGAGAGGAGGAAAGTTCTCAGAATTGGCATGACAGTTGTTCCTGTGTTAAGAGCACACGGCAAAATAGGGTAGATGGCCCAAAGGATTATTCCCAAGTAAAAAAGTTAAAATGTACTTATTGGGGCCTTGGTTCTGAACATCTGGGATTCTGCAATACTTACTGAAGCATTTTTGGTTAATGCTTCACATTCAAAAATCTCAGCCTTCCCAGGATTTGGACCAAAATAGGAAACTAGCAAAACCAAAGGCATTCCAGAGCTATTTTCTTTCTTTTTCCCCTGCTTTAAACTACTTGAAACAAGAAAGAAATTTTCATGCAAATTTAACCATACATAAATTATTGAAACTTGTACCAACAGATCAGAGAAAATGTAAGTATTCATCAGCTGTTGTGTTTAGAAACTCAAACAGATATTGAATTACGGCACAAGCAAATCCTGCAAGGAAAAGTGCCTACTTTCAGAATTAAAAGCTAAACTAAGACAAATTCCTCTAAGATTTAAATTAAGTCAAACCAAGCCTCAAGCAGTTAGTGCCAGGGCCTTAACAGCATGACAAAAGTATGAGGGGTTCAGCAACAATTAGTTAAGTGCCAGCACTGACATCTGAGTCTTGAGCTTGTAACAAAACCAGTATTTCTGGAGAGCACCTATTAAAAAGAGGCCAGTCTCAAGGCAACTCTAAAGCAGTATTTTTGCATAAGAAAATTAACATACAAGAGTAAATGAACAAAGTAGAATATGGTCCTAGTATACAGTTTGCTCTCTTTCATTTTCCTTTTTGCATTAGGAGAAAAGATAAGCTATATGAAACCAAAATGCAGATATTCTCTGAAGAAGAACAGACAGAACAGGTTATCTTTAAGCGATTTCCCCAGGTTATCATAATTTTAAAAGATAATGTGTGTCATTACCGTTACATTAATCACCACAACACAGCACGATAGCTCATTTACATACAGTGTCAATTTTATAGCATGCTTATCTGAATCAGTAGCCTCTGGGTGGCTGATGTTATAAGCCTCTAAGGGAGAAGTGAAGGCAACAAGTTCTTCCATGCATGAACTGCCCAGCTGTACATTAGAGACTTTGACAGCCACCACACAAAGATGGGAATACGCTACATCAAATCCAAAAGAATAATTTTTTCTCAGATGGGCATAAGGTAGCTATTTAATATTTATCCCTGGACCCACTCAGCATGCCAAAATTCCTTCAGCTGGATAGCTAAATCGTTTCTCTTCTGACCTCTGTTGCACCATCAAGCCAAAGGACATGACTGCCAGCCGGCATATAGAGTCCCAGATGATTTGTCTCCCATAGCCAACACAAATGACTATTGATCATACTGACTTCCGTCTTCCACTAGTTAGGAACACCTCCAAGCCTGGATGCTATTTTTGTAAAGCAAACCACAACTGTAATGTTGTAGAAAGTTGCATGATGACAGATCTCCTCTTATATTCTCCATTACTGTCCCTTTTAGAAGCAAACGTCAAACTGGGCGTAGAAAAGTACATCACTGCTCCCCTGGTATGCAGAATTTAAACACCCAAGTGCCAGAAACCAGTTTAACAGATCAGTAATATCTACCAACTGGCACTGAATCTAAAATTTCCATGATCAAGTTGGAAATGCCAAAATGACAGATTTTTAAATTCAAGATGCCAGAAGCCTCTATGCCCCATGTCAGTGTGGCAGTCAGGCACAACTCTGACCAGAAGAAAAATGAAAACGAGTTCTTCCCTGTGAGGATGGTAAGCCGCTGGAACAGGTTCCCCAGAGAAGGTGTGGGTGCCCCATCTCCAAAAGTGTTCAAAGCCAGGTTGGACGGGGCTTTGAGCAACCTGGCCTAGAGGAAGGTGTCCCTGCTCAGACAAGGGGGCTGGAATAAGATGAGATTGAAGGTTCCTTCCAACCCAAACCATTCTATAAAAACCTTTCCAGGCTATTACAAGTCAGTGTCAATTCATTAAAAACAAACAAGATAGGGAAGGCTGCTCTGATACTCCCACACAGAATGAGCTGCAAATTCTGTATAGATCGGATGACTAGTACCTGGCAATGCAGAACTATGAATATACAGTTAAAGTAATGAGCTTCAGGAAAGCTTTGATTTTATCACCAGATTTATATTTTTAATAGCTTTTAGGAAAGAAAATACTAAAAAGCTTAAGTCTGACGGTAGGAATAAATGTTTTGAGAAGTCCATTCTCTGTCCCTCACCAGAGTGCTATGAAAATGACAATGCTGTAACAGAAACACTTCACAAATTTAATTTCAGCTCAGCACTCCTACTCTGTGCTGTTCAAAACAAAGATTTTCATCAGTAATAGTTTTCCTGAATGGAACCTGAAAACAAACATGCACGCAGGGAAGCTTAGTATATTAGCTATAAAAAAAACAGGATAAGTGAATAGCCAACTAGTTCATAGGAAATGCCTCTTCTTCTATTATCAATAGGTGGAATCATCTAAATAAACCCTGTGTGCATATGAAATTGAAACCGGATATCTCTGTACATGCAATGTTTTAACTACTATGCATATTAACAACATACAGTAACAGTAACATGTAACTAAGTCGTAACATGAAGCCATGTTAACTGGGAGACAACAATGGCCCATGGAACAGACACTAAACTTGTCCTTCTTAAATGTATTTCTGTGTGATTTTTTAATATTGTTTATGGATTTACATATTTTAGAGCCTGAAATGACTACTGCAGTCATCCAGCTATGTCTCTATATAATCCATTGAATTGTTCCCAGAAGCTTGACTAAAGTACATCTTACAAAAAGTAACACCTACTTTTATCTTAAAAGATTATAAATGATTCCACCACTCTCCTAGTTTTACTACTAATCTAACGACAGCCTGCTTCACATTTCGAGGTTGAATTTGCCCGATTCCCTGATGGTTCTCGTTAAATCACCAGATCTATTTCACATCTGCATATATATTTACATATGCAGTATATATCTATTTATACGTAGGTACTTTTATATAGACATGACAATTCTTGAACTCTGTGCTGCTAAATGAAGACCTAGAGCTTCTGAACCCAGGCAGTTGTTAGTTTCTTTGCTTGTTTATAATCCTGTGATTACTCTTGCTTCCTTCCTTTGAGCTCCCATCTGTGCACAGCAAGGATACTGGGGTAGGTATAAAACACCAGACCCTCTCCATCTTTTTTTCCTGCATGTTGCCATTTTTATCAACATTCATTTCTTTGAACAGGGCACTGTACCAGAAACTCACATTAAGATACTCATGATAATAAACCACAATGCCCAGGTCCTTTTCTGCACCACTGCTTGCCCGAATGCAGTCTTTCAAGGCTTAGTATTATGAACCTTCTTTTTGCCCAGCAGCATTACTTCTGACTTGGCTGCACTAAATTTACTACAATGGACTGCAAACACAGTCAACAATCCAGATCGCAGGGTGGGGGGAAAAGAGTCCTGCTCATCTTTTCTTGATCTTTAAGTCTTCCAAAGATCTAATCAATAACCTGTAGGAATTTAGCTGTAGATCAGGGTTCTCCTAAACTTGTCAGCTTACCATCACCTACTTCCATAGTGGTAGCAGCTTCCATCCCTACAGATGAGCAAGCAGCAAAATTGAGATCCTTAGAATTCTGTTGGCTGACAAGTGCAACAGGAGCAAGTTTGTAGAACAAAATTTCTGGTGCTCAGCTGCAATGTCTACAACATGAACGTTTGGAGAGGAGTTTTTCTAGTGATCCCTTGCACTGAAGCCCATTAGCAAGTTGGCAAGCATTAGGTACACTCCTTTAGCAGACATTTTGTCCAAAATTAACTGAATTTTCAAACCCTAACATTCCCCTGTCACAAACATGCAAGTGGAGTGAGAACAAATGGGAGATCCACTTCAAGAGCACACTCAGGATCTGAGTTAGTAGCACCAGCACAGACCCATCCCCAGGCAGCATCCCTGGAAACTGCTCTGAAATCCCACTGCGTCACCTAAACCTGCACCATAACAGGATACCCTACTAGTAACAATCCTGTTCCTCACTACCTACATGTAACTACAGTTCCGAGATGATCCAGGGAACACTTATTTATGTAATGTGTCCCCAACTAATTCTATACAATGCAGTCGTAAAAATTCACAGCAGAAACCCAAGCATCTTGGAAAAATTAAAGCACGGTACCAGCAGAAGGAGCCCCTCACCTCTAGAGCAGGCATCAGATGAAGTGAAAGCCTGCCAATATCTGAACTTGAACTCTAGACAGCATTACAAAACTCACACTGTCTCAGACTCCAAACTGAAGAACAAAACAAACCAAACCCCAAGAAAACAATCCCCCAGAAGATTCATACTGTCCTTGTCTACAGACACAATGCTTGAAAGGTGTTTTAGAAGATGACACAGCCAAAATGGGGGTAGAGATGTGCACTCCTTAAAAAAACAAAAAAACCCCAGCTGCAGTCAGCACACGTATTTCTTGGAAAAAGAAACAAGAAACTGTTTTTCCAGTTTATTTCTTTGTTTTAGACCTAGTGACTGTACTATTATGCAGATAAGGTCTGACGAATGAAAGGCCTATGTAACCAGCAGGAGGAATAATGGATACGGGTAAATGTAATTACATACTGTCGGGAAAAATTATTAGGGACAACTACCACAAGAGGAGCTGCCTCCAACTGATTTTTTGAGAGGCGCACAGAACATCAGAGCCTCTTCTTTTAATAAGCATTGTGGGTTTTGTACAAACCAGGTGCATAAAGAATGTGAATAACAAAATGCATCTAACAGAGGGATTTGCAAATAATGCATAAAAGAAGCTAAAGTTAGATTCTTCTCCTGCTTCTACAGAATTGATAGCCCTCACATTAAAGATACAAGAACAGAAATTAAAATATGATGTGATGCTTATCTTTTTTTTTTTTTTCTAATTTCCATAGCATGCTTGCTCCATCACGCTGCATCTAGATGACAATTTTTAATCCAAGTCCATTTTGGGGGTCAAAGGATATTGCATCTTCCTTTCAGCATTTCAGATGGTTTCAGAACAATCCATTCAGCTTCTACTGATTAGAGTTTAAAATTAATTCGTAACAATTTACAGAATTCCTAATGGTACATAAAATTCATATTAGAAAAGAAACATTATTTGTTAATCCTTGTAAGACTGTATGATCTCATTTACTGCCCTTAAACTTGAAATTACATTCAGCATTATATTTTTAACTCTAATACAAGAACCAACAGGAACATGCACATGGGTTTTGCTAAATCAAAACAGTAAGACTGAGTATAGGTACATTTGCACAAAAAACTTAATCCAAGAACATTTTAACATTGAAAACCCTATACAAGATGACCAGTTAGCAAGCAGGGTGTCATACTTAGTCAGAAGCTATAGCTAAAGCTGTAGAAAATTTAAAGATTCGGAATTCCCATGAAGTCAAACAGCTAGAACACTTCCAAAAAATACGTTCTTAAGCCATGGCTTTTTTACATGTTAACAAGATAGTGTTTAACAGGTCTGTCACAAAAACTCCTGATCAGATTCTGCTCTCACTTCTGTTGAGACAAACCTGCAGTAGAAGGGATTCAATCCTGCTATATTTATGTCAATAGAAAGAAGAAAAATAAATAAATAAAAATGCAAATTTGGTATTTATTTGGGTATTCATTTAACCAAGTTCCTTTCACTGTGTAACTCAACACAGCTTCTAAGGCACAAGACATCTAATATGATGTTTCACTTTGGCTATGGAGATTAGAGTCTTATTTAACTTGATTTGTCATTACAAAAAAAAATAAAAACAACAACAGGAAGTCAAAGGCATTTCTGCACTTAAAAGAGAGGAGAACAAAGTAACAATATTCCATTCTAAAACATGTATCTCAAAAATGTTTCATTAGCCATCTCTTATGGGCTGACAACCATCCATGGCTGCTGCATAAACAGCATGGTAAATGTCAGGGGTCAGGTTTACAATTTTTGAAGCAGCAACAGAAGAGCTGAAATGCTGCTCACCAACAAACAGCTTCATCCAGACTTCTCAGTTTAACAGCTTGTCATTTTTTTCCATCCGATTTTTAAATTGAAAGGCATCAGCTTTCTTAATCTATGTCTTAATACCCAGGAAACGAAAAGCTCTACTTCATACACCCTTTAGGATACCACAGATAATAACAAACATTTAATTCATTCAACTACTATTGCTTAATCTACCAGCAATATCAGCATCATTAGTTTAAGCCTCCACATTTTGCTCAGACAGGATCACATTTTAGATTAAGCATCCAATTATGGGCTCATAAAGCCACATTACTGGCATTTCCTTCTTAGCAGAGTGTGGTTTAATTGGCAAGGGCCTTTTTTCCTATGACTAGCCTAATTCTAAAGAATGTCATATGCCCTTCCGAACAACACATCAAACTGCAGGGGAAGCGCTCTGAGCAATACCCTCCTGAATAAATCTGTCCAGCTTACAGCCATTAACACAAATCCCAACTGCTCTTCCCATCAACTGATATTGATGACAGTGACAAGGACACTGCAAGCTTGCTTTGGTGGCCATTAGTAAATTCAATTTCATTCTTTAAAAAAAAAACAACACAATAACATGCCAAACACTTGTGTATATATCAAGCTAAAGACAATGGTTTAAAGAAGCACAGGTTGACAAATAGCCAAATGACCTCACATTTAGCTATATTCAGCATCATATTATATGCTCAAGAGAACAAGATGCAAATATGTGATATTACAATTAGGGATTAAGGTTTTAATGCCATGAATTTAGGATAATTGGCAGTAAAAATATTGAGGAGCTGTTATGCTGGTTACAACAAATGACTTTTTCAAACCCTTATAACATAACACCACCACATTTTATAAGCAATTAAAAATCTCAGAGTTTCTGAAGAACTTTACAGGCAATCTCTCTCTATTTTAGCATCTATAAAGCCAAACTCCTTTTGGGTCATGAACAGAGAGTACTAATATACAAATACGTTATAAAAGTTTAAAGCAAAAAAGGCTCTCCCACAGATAACTATATTTTTTGACATTCTAGATTATTAAGATAGGAAATCACTTTTTAGCCATTAATGCTTCTTTATAAATACTATTAACTTTTAAAATATCAGCTTCAGACCTTTTCTTATGCACCTTTTCTTATGCTCTTACATGACAAAAAACCTCACAAAATAGCTTCTTTCTTTTTTCCCTGTTTACAGTACTTCACCTCCAAAAGGTGAAGCCCAAAGTGCCAAGCAGGAAATATTAATTCCTGGATCCAAAAACACTAAACATAAGGGAGTATACCTTCCAAGGGGACAAAGAACACTTCTGCTCCATTTTGATCAGTTTTAAGATACTGTTTTTTCAATCACAACACTCCTGTGACAATTGTGGCAGGCAGTCCATGGGGACACTCATTTGCTCAGGACATACATACTGCTGGTTTCTTTACTATCATGACAGATCTGAGATTGCCAATGTGACAGCTCCTTTGTGTACACAGTTGGAGACTTAGATGAAAATCCACAAAAACAGATAAAGGCAGCAGTTGCACTCATGAAGTCAACTATGTGCAGTTGAGTCTCTCTTAAGTATACGATTGCAAGCACAGTTCCTCTTGAAACAAGAATACGCACTTCCTGAAAAAACAAGTTACACCAAACATCATGCTTCAGAACAAAGTGACTAATGCTGTCCCTTCACCAGGCAATATGCACTGAAAACTTCTTTCATACAATATTGTAAGTCCTACTTTTCCCTCTAGGGCCTGTTTAACTGAAGACAATGTGATGAGGAAGTCTTGCTTTTATAAGCAAAGACCAGGAGTTAAAAAAAAAAAATCATTTTTTTACCTGTAAAATACAAAATACGTGCAGCCCACAAAAGCCCTGATGATGTGGTTCACTAGAAACACTTCATTAGCATTCACTGGGATGACAGATAGAAATCATTCATGTGTTTGCCATGGATTCACTCTAACAAATTCAATTCCAGAGCACAGCATCCTGCCCACATGGGATACAACCACCAAAGGGTTTTTCCAAGAGCACATGCAGCAAGAATGCTGCTGGCTGCAACAGGCACAATTAGGGGACTCCAACTTTCCAATAGCTTCATCAGCACACAGGTGTCTGTTGCAGGCTGAAGTTTCTTGCGAAATTTAAATATTAGGACTTTCTCAGGAAATTCTTTAGGGAAATAAGCATGTCCACTTCCAAAACTATTTAGGTATCTTTTTATCAGTTAAAACTAAAAAACCAAAACAACCCACGTTTTGGCAGTCAAGTGTCACAGAGTAGCCACATAGACTTGAGAGTATTAGCAGTCTTCCCCTGCTTAGGTACCCTGGCACTAAAAAGAAAACATAGCTTGAGCTCAGCATTGGAGCACAAACGCAAGGCAGAAGCAAGAAATATGAAGGGCATGATGCAATGAAAGGATCAGGGGAATACTGGAGAAAAGACAGAACAGTATTCCATCAAAAATGAGCTAAACTGAAACTGAACTCTTGAAGCTCCATTAGCAAGTACCTGTAAAATCCACTAGAAAAATTCAAATGGTATCTTTACTTCCAATGACTCCCTCCTTATTGTAGTTACAGACTATTTGAAGAAAATTATTTAGAACTATGCTCTTCAAACTATTTAGGCAATGCATCACTTCCTTAAGATAAAAGCTGTTTTATGAATGAACATAAATGACTGCAAAGACAGTGGGACATACAGCAGAGAGGTGCTGTGTCTCTTCCAAAGTTCAAGTTCAGACTGCTTCATAGGTTATGATTTACGATTCAAACTGGAATATATGAGCAGTTACATATCAAATTTTTCCTTCTTGGGACCCAACAGACAACACTAACTTGCAGCATCTTTATTCTACAAATATTGCTGCAGTAAACAACTATAACTGAAGTCAACGTGAGAATACAATCTCGATAACAGAAATGCTAAAATAAATACCAAATTATCCCAGGAGGTGAGTCTGGAGGCATCTGCTACACACAGAAAAAATACCTGATTTTATTGAAGTTACCTGTGCACCAGTGTCCTGTCTATACAAAGGGTATTATATACTTTGCTTATCATATGGGATACAAGTAAGATTAAGCTAATGTTTGCAAACCCTTTAGATACTACAGTGCAGCACCAGTGGAAGAACTGAGCAAAGCAGCAGTAATTCTGTATTCAGACTGGTATTTGAATGATGCATTAGACCACATGCTGAATAAAACAGCACAACAGACTGAAAGCAGTTTGTTCAGAAGATTGGTCCAGTACAGAAGGGAGAAAGGGAGGGTGAAAGAGAAGTGGAAGAATCTGGTCAGATAATTACAGGCTTTCTGACAATGCACACACACAAAGCAGCCATATCAAGATTTTTCTATACACCCTTAACTCTGTTCTATTTTTCTTCATTATTAGCTGCTTGATAGTTCTGTCACTATTTACAGCTATTTGTAAATATTTCAGACAAACAACACAGCATGTGTCCATGTGTGTCAGAAAAGAAGTTAAGGAGTAAAATCTATTCATGTTTACATGCTTACAGCACACAGCCAGTGGATTCCATGATCACATACTACCATTAGGAAACCAACATCACCAGATTTATATGTAACTAACTGCCTTCACATTTAGATAAGGGTTACAGAACCCTTATAACCTGTTATGAAAGCAGTGACTGATTTTGCAAATCACAATGAGCATTTTTTCACCATATAGCTAGCATCTGTTACTGCTTCCATTTTTACATTAAAAACACTATTTTACAATCTATATATACAAGGTATGGCTTTATTACCACATAACCCTGCTCACTCTAATGGCAGCTATGATGAATCCACATAATACAACCAGGAAATTTCCATATTGACGCTATACAACACTTTTAGCATTTATTCTTTAAAAATCATTACCTGTGTATACTTTAGGTTATCTCCACCTAAAGTACACTCTCAAGACCTTGGATAAATTTCAAAGAAAGACATTACATTATTTATACTGGAGTGGCAGAGAGGGTGGATAGATGGTGTGGAACTCTGATTTTACAGTCCTTCCCCAACAAGAAACAATCCAGGTTTCCTTTCATGCATTTGTGACACTGTAATAACCATCATCTACTTGACTTTAATTAAGAATATATAAAAATTAATATTTTTCTCTTTGGAGAATTATCCCCAAGTGATGTCTACGAGAAAAAACAAACCAAAGGCCTCATTTAATCCACCTACTCCAGCGTTCAATTTCGCCCACAATGCGTAACTGGAATTGCAAGTGGATTTAAAGAGACCATGAGAAAGAAGGAACTCACCATTCTAACTACTTCAGGGTAAGTCTGCTCTGTCAAACAGCCTCTGCTTATTGTAATGTAGTCCACCAGTTCATTAAGAGTGGAGCGCTTGTATTCTTTCATTTTAAGGTCTGAAAGCGTGTCCATGAAGTCAAAAATGACACAGCACTGTTGAAGTTTCTTTAGGAACAGTTCAGGCTGCTCTGAAGATGGAACGTCTATGAAACAAGAAAGGAAATATTTGTGAGTCTGACATCTTATTATACAAAACAGGATTTCTTTCTGAAGATCAATTTCAAAGGAAAGCAGCATTCATATAATTTTTGTAAAACAGAGCTCAGATTAACAAACAAACCCCTTATAGAAACTGTATTACTACTGTGCATTTCAGATCTCTAACAACATGCTGTAGAAGTAATTTAATCATCACCTGCTATTAAGAAAATAAAGTTCACCAATAAAGTGCAGGCTGAAGCAGCAAATGCGCACACAACGGCATTCAAGATGTAATTCTGTGATATACCACTGTTTTCACTGAAGGCTGACATTCACCATCAATAACATACACTCTGAAGAAGGATGAAAGAACTGTCAAACAGATCAAGCTTGATTAATTTATATTTCTAAACACCCTATATGAATATACATAAATATGCATATGAATACACAGCAAGACTATAATTCTGCAAACAAGTTTTCAGATTCAATCATTACCCCAATGTTGACACTTTCCATAGCAAAATCAATTTTACTGAACCATAGTGAGGACTATTTGCTGTACTATGAAGACATAACATACATCAATAGGAACATTTTCACAGAAAATGATGATACGTGCTTGACCAGGGAAGTATGAGAACATACTACTTTTGCTCTGTTTTCTTAATTCTTAGCAAATAAAAGACTTAATAAAATAGGAAAAGGAATGTAAACTTCCTCATGGTTTGTTAGTTTACCAAGTTCATCAAAAGAGCACACAGAAAGCTTAGTTTATCCAACATTCATGTACACCAGAGGCTAACAGCAGCAGAAAGTTGCAGAAATTAAATATGAATTTCTACTCTGAAAGTATGCCCTCAAACTAGAGGACACTTCACTTCCTTTGGTCAACTTTCTAAAGGCAAAAATGGTCTGTCAGCACCAGAATCCAGCAAATTACCTTCCAAGCCACAACACATAAATTAAAACTTTTGCTGATTTCAACTAGAAAATTTTAATAGTAAAGAATTGATGTTCATTTCCTAAAACTTGTACATACTTAAAAAAAGCCAGTCTAAGGCAGAACTTCTTATGGCTGACACGAGAGTATGTTGAGTTAAGGAATACTTGTCAAACACTGGAAACTGTTAGTAATTGTAGAGTAGTTTTAAGGACAAAGTACCATGAATCTGTTTTAATTAAAACATACAAAACAGTTATTAATTTGAAGTTCAAAAAGCCTATGAAATATTACAAGGTCACAGTACATAGTTCCTAAGAAGTACTGATAGAGATGCAAGGACCCCAAGGCACTTCACATCAACTCTCTGCATTGCTTAAACACTGAGAAGAATAAATACGGACTGCAGTATAAATAACTTTCTGACCTGACATGATGAAGTACAACAGTTTATTCAACCTTTTTCTGCTTATAGTACTGCAGTAGTGACAGGATTCAATAGGTTGTGCAAACTGCATCCCAGAAAACACAACCACGATCCGGGTAAAGTTTAACTGATGGTATCAGGCAGTACACACCAATCTCTTATTCATTAGGCTTGGGTAAACTCTGCAACAGCTGTGTCCAAGGGAGATTAAGGGAGAGGAGGGAAGCTTTATAGTTATGACACCACACTTCATATCATCAGAATTGTTCGCCCCATGTTCCCAAAGGAACGGTGGAACATCTGTGGCACAGAAGATGCAAGTGGACCTACAGACTCCCAACAGCAGCAGCTATGCAAGAAAAGAATCTTCCTCAAACACCTCTGGAAAAATGAAGGTCCCAAAACCAGGTCACCCTAAAGCTATTCCTCTGGCCAGCTCTCTTACACAGGTTCCTCTTGCCTCACAGCAGGCAGTGGGGAAACCTAAAATAAGCCGGAGTCAGAGAAACTCATTAGCCTTCACCCATTACAAAAACCGACCACTTCTGTGAGCAGCCCCTTTCTCAGGTTACAGCCTCACAGGAGATAAAGGGCCTGGGGAAGCAAAGTACTTGTTTTCTTGACTACTCGCCTTCAAATAATACAAGAAAGTAGAGCAGACTTCAGAATTCACTGTTATTAGCATGCAGGCAACAGTTAATCAATTAACAATTTCTTTCCGAAGCTGGACTGTAAATACCAGCTGAAAAGAGAAGAACAACAAGGGAAAACAGAGAGAGAGATAAAACTGCAATTAGTTACTTTTCAAGAGTATTGTTTTTAATTGTAGCTTCCACTCTTTCGTATACGATCTATAATCCACCACAGAACTTGACAACATGTAAATGGTATCAATAAAATCTATGATGTTACATGAACATCGTTTTAGTTGCATTGTTCTACATGGCTTTCACACATTCACTTTGACCAACAAGACTATCATGGTCAAAATGAAAAACAGACTGAAATCAAACAGGACTCCATTAAGACACAGTTCAGCACAAGTTACAACCAAACTCATATGACTCAAGGCAACACTCATTTTAAGGTAGGGTTGGTGTTAAATAAAAATTTAAAAATGACTAAAGCATTAAAATAACTAATAAAAGTTTGTTTTCATTTTTCCTCAAGTTAAGTGTCTGGATGTGTGGGAACACAATGAAAAATATAATTAAGTTCTTCTCAAGAAAAACCACTCTAAAGCAGTAGATGAAATTCATTGCTGCCTTACTACATTGAGCCATGTGAACTACAGTGGTAAACCAAAAAAATAAACTCAATCATAAAACCCCACAAATAACCAACAAAAAGAAAAAACTACTAAAGCCCCCTGAAATAAACCTCGCAAATCAATTATTCTGGTTAGATCCGCTTTTCTTTATTAAGCAAGCTGCCATTTACAGTAAAAAACAAAACTTCAAGAAATGTCATGCAATATTTCTCGTTGCTCCTCGGGATTCAGAGTGCCACCACATGCCTTCGTTTTTCTACTTGGAAACAGCAAAAGTATATGAGTGTAAATTTTAAGGGGTCCTAATGTGCACAGCACAAGAAAAGGGCATCGGAAATCAGTAAAAGCAGCATTCCATGTTCCCAGTCTTCCCACAGAGACCATACTATTAGTTGGCTTGGGTTTGGGGTGGTTTTGTGTTTTCTTGCTTATTTGTTTGTTGGGGGGGGGAGGGGGAAGAGGGTTTGGGTTTTTTTTTTGTGTGTGTGTTTCACTGTTGTACAGACCTTACCGAAAGGTCACTAAGAGTGGACTTTCCCAGCCATCCTCTTGCTATTTGGAGCAGGAAGCAAACTGGTGCTTGGGGTACAGACCTATTGAGCTCCATAGCAGAGCTGAGCTCCTTAATGCAATGACTTGAAAAGAAATGTGCAGCTCCTTACAGATGTTCACAGTTTGCAGATGAAAAACAGCAAATAATTTCTTCTCAGCAGAAGCATACTCAGAACTTTCAATGAATTCTGCATCACTTTACTCTTGCACTAAGGTGCAGCCAAACATTTAGGGCCCAAAATTTGACAACCTGCAATATTACATTGTATCTACTTTTAGTTGAAAGAACTGAAAACTCAGCAACTGCTCTGATAAATCTGTGTAAATACCAGTAATACTTTAATAATCTAAAAAGTTAAACGGAAATGACACAATTAACTGGTGTGTGTGATTTATGTCAAATGCACAGGAGAGTATATATTTATTAAAATAAAGATTTAAAGAAAGATAAACTTCCATCTGGATGACTGTGAGAACCCTCCTCATTTTCAGAAGGTCTTTGCTACAAGTTAATTTTCAGGCTTGTCAGTTTTCTTTTTGGCCACTGAAACCTATACAGAGCTTTTGAAATACACTGCGTATTCAAAGATTCAAAGGAAACTGGTTTAGTGAAAGCAAGTACTAATACATTGGAACAATGATAATCAAGAGAGCATCAGAGCCTTTAACAAAAGAAACTCTTTCACAAAGTTATCAGGAAAATTGTCTGAAAGTAGTGTAATCGGGTTTTTTAGACATGGACGAACAATTGTTACTACAAGGGCTGAAATACTAATTCTAAAATGGCCAAAGCAATTCAGTTTTTCTCTTAATAGTCTCTCCCAAAATAATCCTAATCCAAGCAGCCCATCCCTTCTCATCAACCATCTCTGCAGTCTCTGCCTTCTGTATCTTTCATCAAATACAGAGTAAAAATCTGACACCATACTACTTCTGCAAATCTCCTACATGCATAAAAAATATTCATGTTTAGACTACATTCATATTTAATTGATGTTATGTACAAGTAAATAATTTTGGATCATAAAAAACTAAAACTATGCATTAGACCAGCAAAACTGCATATAGAGGACTAAGCTATGGTTCTCCTCTCAGTGGTTAAAAGCAAGAATGGAGAGAAACTAAACAGCTGGATCAGTTCCCTGATCCGTTTCAGCCTGTAGTTCTCCAATGAAAGGTATAATGCTAGGAAGTGAAGATGGTGGAAGGGATTGAGCTGCTTAAAACCAGCATGGCAACTATAAGGAAAAGTCCCAGGACTGCACATGCAAGAGATAATAGGGCTTTGAATTAGAAGAAAACAGGACAAATAATGCAGATCACATATAAAATATTAAGCAAAACTAGGATATGCTCACAAATGCTACCCTGCACCCACATAGGTACTATCAAACATTTATTAATAATTAAAACAAAAATGCCCTCAGAATTAACTATTGCTTCCAGTATGTAAGTTACTGTTATTAATCAGCTTGAAGGTGACATTTGCATACGGAACTAGCATCACCTTCTTGTCTGACAGTAAAAGCAAGCTCCACATTAAGCATGAAAAATAAGAACACACACACAAAACCCAAAGTATGTCCAGAATGTGGGACAGTGAGATTAATACTAACTTTTTTACTCACATTAATTTTAAGAACTTACTTACAGTTTCCCAGCATCTAAGAACTCTATATTCAATTGCCTCTGCCCACTGGGATTCTTTCATGTATTCTTTCCCTATCAACTTAATGCAAAATAATTCCCCAACTTTTCTTCAGTTTCCGTATCTTCCAGTTATTAAATAAACCTAGGACCATCATCTTTCTAGTTCACTAAAATTTCCTTGTGACAAAAAAGCCCTAAAAAAAAAAAAACCCAACTGCTCCCACTTTGCTGCCACTTGCCAAGTCACCAATTTAAACACAACCAACTACTGAAGCAAGAACCTACCTGAACAAAGCAGGCAGCTGTGCATAAATCTGTCCCCCACAGGTCACTATGAAGATTCTACTTGGTAAGAATCTAACTTTCTAGTTTTTATTCAAATAAAACTTGCAAATTTGAATTTGAAAGCCTTTTTTGCCTGCTTTGAGAAGTTGTCTTCAAGAGGAGGTCTAGCGACACCCAACTCAAAGCTTTCACTAATTCAAGGTCCTGTCATACATATACCTGAGTACATAACAAGCCACATTTCTATAAGCCACTTTTTACAGTAGAATATTGGTCTTAAGATGTCAAGAAGTACAAATGTTTGCCCTCTCTTTCTTACACATACTTCTTGAGAAAAGTAATCACTATCCTGATTACATTCATTTAATTTTCCTGACTGGCTGTCGATACTATGAATGCTTTGTGAAGTCAGCAATCACTCATTTATAATAGGTGTTTTTTTCAAAGCTGTTTTCTCAAACCATTCTCTCTACTTAATAATTATACAGGCAGGGCAGTAGTTAAGCACTGTGTTCAAAATACATAGTCTAACCACTACCACCTTCATTCACTCAGCAATAAATATAGTGGGACAAACTCAAGCTGATTTTTATGAGTGAACATGCACAAAACGATAAGCACAACATGAACATACTGTTTCCAGCACGTTCAAAATGCACTATTAGAAGTGCAACACAGGACATACTCCACCAGTTTTCCAGATAAACAGTGTCTCTCCAGATAACCAATCACAAAATTGAGAATTAGTTCCCTGACCATAAATTTCTTCTGATCAAACCGAATAAAGGTCTCACCAAGTGGCAGTCTCCTGGGTAGTTTCACAAGGATCCTAGATATTACAAATCCCTCTACTGCTTGCAAATGCTCCCCAGTCATTTCACAGAGGTTTTCAACAAACTTCATTTACGAGGATGAGTAGTCTGAAAGCAGAGATCCAGCATTTCATCTGAGTGCCTTGAGCAGCACTAAAAGCAACAGGGGATACTCCTTATTAGACATATACACTGCCAAATTTTATAGCATAGATCTACTTTTAAATATATTAATCAAAATTCTGCCTTTAATCATGTATGTAGAATCTGACAAGCTTCAGCACCTTAACAGAATGCATGGATGAAGGGCTGCTGCCTCCATCACAAGACCAAAAGTTAAAACCAAATAGACAATTAAAAAAATTTCAATAAAGCGCATTTTTAGACCAGATACTTCTAAATTTTGTTAAGCTTCAATTATACTTTTTTCCTACTTCCACAGCAGCCAAAGTGCAGGCAACACTTTAAGGCTCCTCACTTTCACCTCTATGGCTCAATCCAGAGCCACAGCAGCAAAGCTTTCAGTGAAAAAAGACTCCTTTAGGCTAGGCTTTATCATTCTGCGACCAACACTTGTTCATCCCACTACTGACTACACCAGTGGTGTGTGTGCTGTGAATATCTTTCAACCTGGAAGTGAACAAAGATCACAAGCTTGATTGTCAAAGCTACTGATGAGCCATAGTAAAGTACTATTACATCCATACTTGTTGCAAAAAGACTGTATTATTGCAAATTAGCACCAGTGACGTGTCATTCACAAGTGAGTAGAGCGCTTCCAGGGTGAGCGCTAGGTTTTAAAGGTTTGGGTCCTCTTACTCATCACTAACTCAACATGATGAATCCATTATGAAGCAGAGCTATATCAAACACTTTGGATAATAAGCAATCAAGTAAATATACTTGAATTCATGAGCAGCTACTGGAAGACATGATTATCAGGGTATCTGGGTACACCAACTGTTGCTCTGGGTCCCACAAAAATACAAGAGTTTTGGTAGTATACAGTGTCTGTCACACTAGTACTAATAATAACCACTTAGTAGTAATCGTGTCTTCTCATAGTCAAGCAGCAATGCCTTCTTCCACAGGTAAGCAATGCCTTCTTCCACAGGTAAGCTGACAACACTTCTCAACCCATCCTCACAACTTCTTCAATGAATGGGAGGAGTTTAGGTTAATGGAGTAACCCAAGACAAAATTTACCTATTCTACCTACAAGTACGTTCAAGCCAAAATCATGCAGGTCAAAGAAAATAACAGAGAAGGTATGGAAAAGGACTGAGATTAAGCCAATTTTGGAGAAAAACTGATGGGGCAAAAGCAAGTAGATGAGTGGACCAAAAGAGGTGGAAGAACAGCAAAGCACCTATGAGTATTATGACAAGGGGATAGAATGGGAAGCCAAAGAAGGCAGAGCAACAACATAACAAAGTTTTAAAAGATGAAGAGGGAAAAAGAATGAGGTAGAGCATGAGCAGAAAGCCTGTAAAAAACAGAGAGGAAAAAATTGTTCAGAGAACAGGTAACACAAAGAAAGTAGTAGAATATTTTTAAAGGAAAAAAACATGAACTCAAAGTGTTTAAGCAAACAAGAATGAATGAGTTAGGGGCTAGATTTGATTAAACATCTACATACCTGGAGGTTCTGACACTCTTGTGACATCTGCAATATATCCCATTACATTATTTATGGTAAGTGTGCCTAGACATCAAATGAACACTTATTTCGTAGCCCCAAGCTGATCGCAGGTCTTGTAGGTTGCCTTCTCTCTGCTCCCTCTCTCCCAAATTTTTATTATTATTTCAAAAACAATTATTAGCAATTTCTGCTTTTAAGGGAAGCAGAAAGGCAGGCAAAAATACACAGAAATGTCATTTCAATTTCCAAAAATGAATACGTGGCATAAAATCCCAAGATAAGACAAAAATACTTTGCCAAAACACCAAGAGCTATTGTGGCCAATTTTCCTGGACTGACTCAAGGATTTTTATACTGGCTCAGAAAGTTTATGGTAGATAAGTAGGTTATTACTGAATTGCACTTTTTAAGAACAAGCTAACCTTTACTCGGAAGAGCTGAAGTCACTAGGTTTGCTGAACAGTCACTAGAGAGAGCTGCTGCCCATGTGTCCTGCCACTTGAGAATACTGACCTGCTATACAACTTCCACCTAAACTTATGCCGAATCTTCTACCATTAGATATGAAAGACATAATTGTTATTTTTCAAAACCTTCTCCAAGGGGGAGGGGAAAAAAGAAAACGAGATTAACTTCAAATATTCTTAAAACAAACAAAACAAATCAAATAAACATAAAACCACACCAAAAAAAAAACAAAACCAAAACCACTCAAATGATAAACCTCCTGTTTGTCTTCTTCTTTCCACATTTGTATAAACATAAACATATCTATACTTATAGGATTTGTGGTTGTTTTGGTTTTTGTTTGTTGGTTAGCGTTTTCTTGGGATTTTTTTGGCACTGACCTGTTAATTTCATATGCTGTGGTTTTTTACCATGCCTAGTTATGCTGGGAGACAACACTTAAACGCAGCTCACCAGCTCCCAGAGCTGTTATAACATCCTTAGTCTAAGAATCAAAATATCCACAAACTTAAAAGATCTCCGAGTTCTAACAAAATGCTCCATTACAAACAAAAAATTGATTCTACATGAAAAATCTTTGTAGTTAGGTTTTCTGAGACTCCACAATTAGTATTACTCCTTATACCTTTGCTCAATTCTAGCTGGTAATGCCTTCAGTGCTGAATCCTCAACTGGTTCCTTTCAGCTGTTGAAGGAGCAGCTGTACATGAGAACTGAATTCAGGTTTTCCTGTAGACATTGTAATAGCAAAAGCTATATAGGTAGCGCAAATGTAAATCTAAACCAAGCTGAACTTACCCAGTTGCTCAGCTCCTCTACCCTAAAGGAGAAGACCAGAGACAGGAACCCAATGTAAACAGAGCCATCTCAGTTTTCAAAGTGATTTCTCAAATTACAGCATAGAGCAGAGCTACACAATAGCAGCTCAGTGCTCTGCTGGGTCACCCTACCACTATCTTCCTTTCCTTTAAGATCACCAACAGTGCTTCAGGCTGGTTTTCAGTGTATTTTTAACTGCCTTGCTAGTCTCTAGGACCCTGCCATCTTCCATCTGTTCCTAAATTCTTAGTAGAGCACTGGAATTCCAAATGTCAACAGACACAAGCCAGCCTCGGCCCATTACTTCAACTTTGTTATGCTGTGCTTATATCACTTTTATCTTAGTCTGTTTCTGTTAATTTTAGGGAGAATGATGGATTACACTGCAGCTTCAACTTTCCCTGGCTACATCATGTGGGTTTTGGGGGTTTGGGGTTTTGGATTTCTTTTTTTAATGTAAATTAATGGCAAATATCACAAAATTACAAGACCAGCAATTTATAACAAACACCTCATTATTTCCCTCTACCATGGCCTTGTGAGAGCCCAGCTGGAGTACTGCGTTCCACTCTGGGGCCCTCAACAAAAGAGGATGTGGACGTGCTGCAGCAAGTCCAGAAAAGGCCACAAAGATGATCAGAGAGCTGGTGCACCACTCCTATGGAGGCAGGCTGAGAGAGCTGGGGTTGCTCAGCCTGGAGAAGAGAAGGCTCCGGGGAGACCTTACAGCAGCTTCCAGTACCTAAAGGAGGGCTACAAGAAAGCTGGAAAGGGGCTTCTAATGAGAGCACGTAGTGATAGGACAAGGGGAAATGGCTTTAAACTGACAGAGGGGAGATTTAGATTAGATCTTAGGCAGCACTTCTTCCCTGTGAGGGTGATGAGGCACTGGCACAGGCTGCCCAGAGAAACTGTGCCTGCCCCATCCCTGACAGTATTCAAGGCCAGGTTGGACAGGGCTTTGAACAGCCTGGTCTAGTGGAAGGTGTCCCTGCCCATGGAACTAGATGATCTTTAAGGTTCCTTCCAACCCAAACCAGTCTATGATTCCAGGTTCCTTGGATGGCAAGAAATCTAAAACCCAGAATAAGGTTTACAAATTCCAGGCTACTAAGAAACACGTTTGCAATAAAACCCTCATCATGGCCTGCTGAACAGGCAGACAGAAGAATCCGAAGAGGACTGTCTTCCTTTTCATAAGATTCTTATCAGATTCCTTTTTTTTTTTCCAGCATGACATGGGAAGCTTTTGCACTATAACAATCATTACATGTAAAAACACAAAGGTGTCACAGAAGTCTTATAGTTACTTTCCATTCTACCTGGGGTCACAAGGCAGTTCAGGATTTGCACTGGAATTTCTTGGTGCATTAAGCACATAACAAAATAATGATTAATTATGTATGCGTACATAGAATCATAGAATAGTTAGGGTTGGAAAGGACCTTAAGATCATCTAGTTCCAACCTCCCTGCCATGGGCAGGGACACCTTATGCTAAATCATATCACTCAAGGCCTCGTCCAAACAGGTCTTGAACACTACCAGGGATGGAGCATTCACAACCTCCCCGGGCAACCCATTCCAGTGCCTCACCACCCTTACAGGAAAGAATTTCCTCTGTATATCCAAACTAAACTTCCCCTGTTTAAGTTTGAACCCGTTACCCCTTGTCCTATCACTACAGTCTCTAATGAAGGTTCCCTCCCCAGCATCCCTATAGGCCCCCTTTCAGATACTGGAAGGCTGCTATGAGGTCTCCACACAGCCTTCTCTTCTCCAGGCTGAACAGCCGCAACTTCCTCAGCCTGTCTTCATACGGGAGGCGCTCCAGTCTCCTGATCATCCTCGTGGCCCTTCTCTGGACTTGTTCCAACAGTTCCATGTCCTTTTTATGTTGAGGACACCAGAACTGCACACAATACTCCAGGTGAGGTCTCACAAGAGAAGAGTAGGGGGGCAGGATCACCTCCTTCGACCTGCTGGTCACACTCCTTTTGATGCAGCCCAGGATACGGTTGGCTTTCTGGGCTGTAAGCACACACTGATGCCAGCTCCTGTTCATTTCCTCATCGACCAACACCCCCAAGTCCTTCTCTGCAGGGCTGCTCTGAATCTCTTCTCTGCCCAACCTGTAGCTGTGCCTGGCATTGCTCCGACCCTTGCACTTGGCATGGTTAAACTTCATCAGGTTGGCATCAGTCCACCTCACAAGCGTGTCAGGGTCGCTCTGGATGGCATTTCTTCCCTTCAGGGTATCAACTGAGCCGCATATCTTGGTGTCATCGGCAAACTTCCTGAGAGTGCACTCAATCCCACTGTCCATGTCAGCGACAAAGATGTTGAACAAGACCGGTCCCAACACCGATCCCTGAGGGACACCACTCGTTACTGGTCTCCAGCCGGACATTGAGCCATTGACCACAACTCTTTGTGTGCGGCCATCCAGCCAGTTCTTTATCCACCGAGTGGTCCATCCATCAAATTGATGTTGCTCCAATTTAGAGACAAGGATGTCGTGTGGGACTTTACACAAGTCCAGGTGGATGACATCAACTGCTCTACCCCTGTCCATCAGTTCTGTAGCCCCATCATAGAAGGCCACCAAATTGGTCAGGCAGGATTTCCCTTTAGTGAAGCCATGCTGGCTGTCACCAAACACCTTGTTGTCTTTCATGTGCCTTAGCATGCCTTCCAGGAGAATCTGCTCCAAGATTTTGCCAGGCACAGAGGTGAGACTGACTGGTCTGTAATTCCCTGGGTCATCCATTTTCCCCTTCTTGAAAATGGGGGTTATATTTCCCTTTTTCCAGTCATCGGGAACTTCACCTGACTGCCATGATTTCTGAAATATGATGGCCAGCAGCTTAGGAACTTCATTTGCCAGCTCCTTCAGGACCCGCGGATGGATCTCATCAGGTCCCATGGACTCGCGCACATTCAGATTTTTAAGATGGTCTCGAACCAGTTCCTCTCCTACAGTGGGTGCAAGGTCTTCATTCTCACAGTCCCTGAATCTGCCTTCCAAGACTTGTGTGGTTTGGTCAGAGCCTTTGCCAGTGAAGACCGAGGCAAAGAAGTCATTCAGAACCTCAGCCTTCTCCAAATCCTGGGTAGCCAGCTCTTCCGAGAGCTTCCTGAGGGGGCCTACATTCTCCCTAGTCTGTTTTTTATTTGCTATCTATCTGTAGAATCCCTTCCCGTTATCTTTAATACCTCTAGCTAAGTTTAATTCTAACTGGGCCTTAGCTTTCCTAACCTGGTCCCTAGCTTCCCAGGCAACATCCCTGTAGTCTTCCCATGCCGCCTGTCCTTGCTTCCACTTACTATAAGCCTCTTTTTTCATTTGAATTTTCCTCAGTAGCTCCTTATCCATCCAAGCAGGTCTCCTGGCCCTCCTGCTGCACTTCCTTCTGGTTGGGATGCAACACTCCTGAGCTTGTAGCAGGTGATCCTTGAATATTAACCAACAGTCTTGGGCCCCACTGCCCTCTAGGGCTGTATCCCATGGAACCTTCCGAAGCAGGTTCCTGAAGAGGCCAGAGTCTGCTCTTTTGAAGCCCAGGGCAGTGAGCTTGCTGCATGCTCTTCTCACTGTCCTGAGGATCTCGAATTCGACCATCTCATGATTGCTGCATCCAAGGCTGCCCTGGAGAGTCACATTTCCAACGAGCCCTTCCCTGTTGGTGAGCACAAGGTCAAGCATGGCACCTCTCCTTGTCAGCTCCTCTATTACTTGCAGAAGGAAGTTGTCTTCCACACAATCGAGGAACCTCCTGGATTGCTTGTGCCGGGCCATACCGTCCTTCCAACAGATGTCAGGGTGGTTGAAGTCCCCCATGAGAACAAGGGCCTGCAAGCGTGAGGCTTTTCCTATCTGTCTATAGAGTGCTTCATCCGCAGGTTCTCCTTGATCAGGTGGTCTGTAACAGATCCCCACAGTAATGTGTCCCATAGCTATATTCCCTTTAACCCTGACCCACAAACTCTCTGTGGACTGCTCACCTGTCCCCAGACAGAGTTCCATACTCTCCAGCCTATCCCTAACATAAAGGGCAACTCCCCCTCCCCGCCTGCCAGGCGTGTCCTTTCTAAACAGCCTGTAACCTTCCATTCCAACACTCCAGTCATAGGAGCCATCCCACTATGTTTCTGTGATGCCTATTATATCATACTCCCATACACGTGCACACATCTCTAATTCCTCGTTTGTTCCCCAACCAAGGCTTCCTGGGAGACAACACTAAGACCCAGTTCATCATTTCCTAGAGCTGTGTAACAAAATCCTTAGACTAAGAATCAAAATCTCCACAAACTTAAAAGATCTCTGAATTTTAACATCACGCTGTATTACAAACAAATAACTTATTCTACATGAAAAATCTTTGTAGTTGGGTTTTCTGAGACTCCAAAAACTACACCTTGCTCTGAAACTGCCATCTTTCCAAATCACAGAACAGTTAGGGTTGGAAAGGACCTTAAGATCATCTAGTTCCAACCCCCAAATAAAACTATGCAGCATTCATTTTGCTCAAACTACAGAGTTGCTCTATGAAATTAATGCAAAAACAGACTCTTCAAAAAAAAAAAAAAAACACAAAAAAACCAACCAAACAAACAACCCTGAACCAAGAACACAGGAAACCCAAAACATAACTCTCATCCAAAAGGGGTCAGAACCAGTGCCAGCATTGCTACTCTGCTTGGTACTGACCCACTAATTTATCACAGAAGTCACAGGAGTACTTGATTCCCCAGTGGAAGAAGTAATTAAGTGAAAGCTATTCTACAAACACAACCCCCTAAGAGCTCAGGCTTATATTTAAAAATATTTACATTTATTAACTTAAATAATATACATACATATAAAATACAGATTTCTCTAACCATATTTATACATTGAGAAGAGTTTAATTGAACCCTGAAAACACAACTTCCATTCCCTTCTCATTTGGTAGTATAAATTTAGTCAAGAACATATTCTACTCTATGCTAATTTACCACAATAGTCTCCAAGCATTTTCCAGTAATGCAGTATGCAATCCCACTGCCTGTCATTAGTTTGCTCTCTCATTCTTTCCATTGAAGGAGCAATGTTTGTAATGTATTAAGAATTTTATGATTTTAAGGAACTGCACACATGTAAGATGCTATGTTTGTGAAAGAAAAAGACAGGATTTAATAAACATACCCAAAGTTATGACGGAAGATGTGGAAAGAAGATGGGAATTCAATCTAAAGTCCCAAAATGGACCCCCCTGAAAGCTCGACTTCTTACACACATTTCCTCTTCACTGCAGAAACTCAGGCACAACAGAAGGCCAAAATTATTTGGTTTGGCTTTCATTATTCATTCAGTCTTCTAAATACTAGTTTCAGCCCACTAAGATCCTCTGAGATCAGAATCAACACCTCAAGCTGGATTTAAATGTATGCCAAAGACAAGCTGGGGTTGCAGGGCATGATGAATCTGCAGCGACATGTCCCTCAGGAATACGAGTCACAGCACTCGCTGCTCATCTGCATTTCCTGAGCACAAGAACCTAACCCCCACTACATCCTGGCTGAGCCACGAGAAAACACAGGAAAACCTGAAGGTATATCTTGGTCACACTGGAATAACATCTCTTTGACAACTTGAAACTAGAAAGCATTACTCAAAGGATGCTGTATGAGGACTTTGCACCCACAAGCAAACCACACGGTTTCTTTGTCAAAAAAGGAGGTTACCACATCATTCCCTCCTTCAAGATATGTTCCTTGCATAAGGCCTTCCAGTGCTTTGGCTTGCTCAGCTGCCCTGTGATATGGTCATTTGTAAGGCTCAGACTATGTTATTCAATGCCTTATGACAATAACTCAAATTAGTCAAGCTCTTTGTTAAGGGAACACCCTTCTCATGGCCAAGCCCAGTAGATCTGTCTAAACGACAGAAAATAAATAATCTATTTTCTTTTGCTTTTGTAGTTACTGTAGATTGTCTCAGATTCCCCAATGCACAGAAATATATCCCCGTTCTAGACCACATCTACAGCAGCTTCTTGATCTGGATCAGTTCACCAACAGAAAGGAAAAAAATGCCTTTATATAACTCTCCCCTATACCTTGTCAAGTTAAATCTGTGTTATGCTGGATATTTTATGTTACTTGTAGTATCTTTACATATGTCTACATAAAAATACCAGCTGTTCCTTTAAAAATCAGGATCCCCTCTATCACAGAAGGGTTCAGCTCAGTTTAAAGGAATGTAAATGAGAGACTCACTTACTAGTAATTATCATTCACCTTTAGAGTCCACTGTTATGTTATACCTAAACCGGGTATTATTGCTAAAACTTAGAAACTTGACTGACAGAGTATTTAGGCCACTTTTCTACCTTTTAAACAGCAACTTTACTTTTGCTGCAGGAATCCTAAACAGGGTAGACATTTTATCTCCCCAACACAAGGTTCTAGAGGGCAAAGACCTCCTTTCTGAATATCTGCAATTGTCTAAAGAACCACCCTTATCATAGCCTTGCATTACCATAACGTGCATGGATGATTTTCTTTACTCTGACCTCGTCCAAAATCACTGAATTTTAAAAATGCAGTTTTCGTTTGGGAGAATATATTTACCTGCATGCATACACATCAGTCATAGGGGTTTTGTGCCTCAGAAATGCCACCTGCTACTGGACAGACAGATCTATCACTGGGCCTTGGCAACTGAAGTGAATTTCTCTAGAGATTACTTAGCTCCTCTGAAATATGACTATAGGTCTACAACATTGTATCACCTTCAAAATACATATTTGACCCATTACAAATAAAGAGTTTTGTATTATGTTCTTAAGATTCATAAACAAGTTTGAGAAAACTGAAAAATACAGAGACTACAAGTTTATGTCACACAACTAATATAACCACAGGTATTGCTCTGCTGTGCTTATCAAAGTCACTTGCAAAACATTTTTAGTTTAGACTGTTACAAATATCAACCAGACATAACATTTTAGGCATTAAATACAATTAAAACGTATCTTCCCTGGTTACCAAATAACACTGCTACCCTATCTCTTCCAAGCTACTCATCAGTAAAGGTGCTTCTCTTTTGAAGATGATAAGCTGATTACCAACAGCTTATTTATCCTCAGCTGTGCTGTGGTCACAGACTTCATTTTCAGTTGGCATCCTTGCCAAACTGAAGTCAATGGGAGTGTTACGTTGGTTCTTTAGAACTGCAATTACACCTTTGCTCTAATTGGCAGAAAGCTCATTGCTTACTAATCAAAAAAAGAACAGCAATCTCAGCATTTTGCATTCCATGAAAAATTAACGGAGAAAAACTCAGTAGGAAAAGTGTGTATTTTGCAGATTTATACATACACAAGTAGAATCTGAAAGCTCCTCTTCATAAGTGAGATGATCCAAATACATTATTGGTGAATTAGCATAACTTTTAAAAGGCATTTTTACAGAGTCTCTGCAGGTACAGATCACTGATCAGGAAAGCATGTACAGGACAGCAAACATGCTTTTTACCTGATCATATGAATACACAAGCTCCTACACTCTCTAGCTTGCTCATACTTTTTAGGAATTGCCAATCTCACGATTAGGCTACTAGCAATAGTTCAGATCTTGCACATATCCTTTGTGCATTTAAATCTAGGACTTCAGGTGCAGCCTTCTTGACTTTTTTTTCTCCTCCCCCCACATGATATACCAAATTCACTAATACAAGTAAAGCATGCCATTTAAAATAAAAATAAGTAATTACTGCCACTGAACTGAAGTTTATCAAGAGAAAGCAAACAGCATTTGACATTCTCTTTACATTCAGGCTATATCAGCAGGCACATGCACAGATGGCCTTTCCCCAATCCAATGTCTAATGCACAGTCAAATTAGGCGAGTAAGGAACAAGAGTTTTAAACTACACTAATCCTGTGGCTTCAGTATCCTACAGAAATAACAGACAAGGAACATCAAAACTCTCATCACAGGATGAAGTTATAACTGAAAAGACTAGAAAGCAAGATACAATCCCATGCCATCAAGTTCTCTGCCCTGTACCTGGAATATTAATTGTTTGGTCTAGGAGACTCCAGCAATAGTCAACTAATTGCCTTCAAGCTAACCTGCTGAAGCAGCACTTCTGTGTGCCTTACTCCTTTCTCTGACTGAGACATTGAAGTATCAATCCCTAACATAAGACCTACCAATTGAGAGAGCTGTACACCCACTTCTCTGGTTCCTGTATTTTCAGAGGATATTACAGCTTGTTTCATTTTAATATCAATACTAATATTATTTGTTTTGTCAGAAGGGAGTGAGGAAGAATCCAGCTTAGGCATTCCATCAGCAGCAGAGGCCCTTCAGTTTTAGGGTCCAATTCGGTATTGCTTCCTGACATTTCTCTGGGCTAATCCTACCTTTGCCTGTGTGTGGAGTTTCTCACAATCATGTCTGTAATACTCCTTTCTGAAGCTTGCCTCTTTGTCTTGCTTCTCTCAGTCTGCAGCTGAAGACCTTCTCCAAAACAGCCCCTAGCTTCTCCAAATGCCATCTATTTTTACCTAGGCGCTGCCGTCTCACTCCGGATGCTGCTAATTGGCCCCTTAGTCACAACTGGAGAAGTAACCTAGTTGAGTAACTCTTTCTGAGCTGCTGCACTGAGGAATCTGTATGTCTCATACTTGCATTAACTCAATTGAGGAAGCTTCCAGTGAATTTGTTCCCATTCAAGATAAAGCCCAAAGTGTAACACAAATTAACCAGAATTTAGCCTCCAAGATTCTATTTCAAGTTCACTCACACACTTTTAAGTAATGACCTCACACTTTTAAGTAATGACCTTCCTGCACAAGAGTTTAGGCATTTAAAGTTCTAAATCCTGTAAGGAAGCAATACATAACACATGAGATTAACTGTAGTACTAGAGATCAACTGTACTTGACCTATTCACCAGTCTTCCCCACACACACACACATATTACCTGTAAACTTGCAGGTATCTTCTCAAAAGAACTGACATAAAAAACATGTATAGTTAGATCTTTAATGAGTGAAACGAGTGATGACAATGCACACACATAAGCAGCCTATTCTGAAACAGTTTTTTTTTTCCACACAGACTTCTTACATACTCAACAGAAAACAGCTGGCTTCACAGCTACAAAATGATGTTTCAGACAACTCAGCAAGCCCTGCTTGCTTCTTAATCACTTCGCTAATGAAAAGTTAAGTTGGAGCATCTTGGAATTTCCTCCTAACTATTCTGTTTCTGTGTAGTTATCAACCAAATTGGTACAAACAGGAAAAATGGATCATGAGACAGACTAGTTAGGCAGTTCTTGCTAGGAAAACACTGGGAAAAAGTAAATAACTAAATTATCTAAATTCATTCTAAATTACTTTACAGTGATGGTAACACTTTATTATTTGACTAGAATGGCAAATTTAAATGCTAAGTATTTAAAAGCCATTACCTCAGAAATATAGAACGTAAGTGAGAAAATTACCATTTATTAAGAGAACTTGGCTCATTTTCACTAATGAAGACTGCAGTCGTTTAATACTAATATAATGAATCCCTTTTAGAAATTTCGAGGTTACCACAGACAAACACAACATGCGCTTTTGACAACATGAATGCAACTATAAGATGTCATGAACATCATCTGTAAAAACTAAGAGCAGAGCTTTTCCATACATTGGTAATCCTGGATTCAGTTAAATACTGGCAGGATTAATACTATTTCCTAGGACAAAAAAGGATCCTGTTCCACCCCATGAAGACAGCATACACTGCCAAGAGAACAGGGAAGGGCCTTCAGCTGCGAATCATTAAAAAACAGCCATTTTAAAAAAATGGGATGTTTTGGAGAACACAGCATCCGGTAAAACGGTGGAGTACTTTTTCCATGTGGACCCAAGAGAACTTGAAATCATTTATTCTGCAAATGAGAAACTGAATGCTCCTATGATGATCTGTTTTGCTGAGAAAGGACCTTCTTTTCACTTGAAAAGAAGGCAAAAAGGATCTGCTTTAAGTGTGAATCTGCTAAAAAGAATGAACATATATAGCAGACTGCAAAATCCTTGCCCTGCAAACCACCACCATTAGCCCTGTGCATCCCTACCTCCCACTCCCTCATTAGTTTGGTTTGGGTTTGGTTATTTTTGTTTTTAAAGAAACAGGTCTGTATGGCTGTGTATAACTTTGGTCCAGAATGAAGACTCCAGTAATACAGAAGTAATACAGCAAGAACTCCAGTAAATTATATTACAGAAAAGGCATGCACATCTATTTGGGTTCAAACATATGGTGCCCCAAAACCAATGAGAAATACTCACTTCTCACGACAGCACCGTGACAGACATTCTGTTCCTGGAAGAAGCGAGGAGTGAGCAGAGAGCAAGCTCCCATAGGACAAACAGAGACCATCACAGGAGTACCAGGCAATCTGGGCCCTCGAACCCAGCTCAAGAGCATCCCTCTCACTGTTCAACTCCTAGACTTCATGCTTGTTGATCCAAAATGTTGGAAAAATGTAGGAGTTTCTAGCTGTGGACACAACTGTAATGGGACAGGACATGGTTAGTCCCAGTTACGTTCTTGGATTATCCATGGGGTGTTCAGGCACAGCCAAAATAGTTTCTACACAGACCAAGGCCTGATGGTGACTGATCATTTTACAGGAGGCTATTCTCCAATGTTCAAAGCAGATGTGGCAGGCAGGTGCTATGGTGATCTGTGACCAGCCTAGAAACTTAAGGGATCTCTGAGGGTACTCAGCTTCAATCAATCCCAATGTCCTGCGCTGACCTCAGTACAGGAAAGGAAACCACTGACTCTCCATGGCACTCTTTCCGGAGGGGGCTCACAGGTCCCTGCTCCCCACGGGGCTTTTCTACCATTTCAGTGCCATCTCCTGCACTCACCCAGGCCTACCAGAGATGGCTGAGCTCTCCTGAGTTGTTTGTCCCCACTCACATTAGGTGCAAAGAACAGCCCAGTTTGTCCTCTTTCGCTGCACACAGCCTTACCTGGACACACAGGTTTTCTTGGCCTAATGCAAGGGTTTGATCAGGATACAGCAAGGCAAAGGAAATTAAAAAAGGCTTGCTTGTGCAATGAAGAGGAAAATGGCAGGTTCTTCTGCTTTGAGCACTACTCTTCCCAACTATGAGATAATCCTTGCTTGAGGCATCAGCACCACCTTAGGGCACTCATGGTGCAAGTATCCATCCCTGGCCCTCCCTGCAATAGCTCAGATCACCTGAAAAAAAAATAAATTACTCAAAAACTCAACCAGCTTGTAGACAGATGCAAATTTATTGGTATTTTTGATAAAAGTACTTGTAAAAAAAAAAAACTGTATTATTGTACAGTAATGTACTTCACCTGTTCAGGAATAAAATTTTATTATCATTTTTCTACATCCTCAACTATCTCCAAGTAACAGCATACTAAGTAACTCTTGAATTTTCTTCTTATTTTTCCAATGTTACAAAAATGCACAGAGTTTCAAAAAGTTGTGGAAAAAGTGGTTTAGATATTAGAGCAAGCTCAGATACCTCAGCAGTTTGCCTGCAGTAGCACTTCCCTCCTCTCTCACACAGAACACATTCACTCAAGCAGAGCTCTCTGTTCCTCAGTACTCAGCCCAGTTCTGGTACCAGTAAGCTCTAATTCCCCTCCACTGCCCTGCACCTGTCCCTCCAACTCCTCCTATACAACAGGTCTGTCTAGTTCCTCTCAACTTCCTCTGTGACTGAGCAACAACTCCCCTTTGCTTTCCCTTCCCTGATCATCCTACCTTTTCTTGTCACTATTTAGCAAGCTGCTACCTACTTCTGGGTATGTCTAAGCTAACAAACTTTGGCCATTTTATGTTTCTGGGCTTCCTGCACATTTGAAAAATAAATTTAAAAAAAAATGAAGTTTTCTCCCTTGGTATAAGGAATGAACTCATTCAAATCTGTAGGAAGAATAATTTTACAACTACTTGAAAATGTTTAGGTAAAAACCAAACAACAAAACCAAAAACTAATGACTGAAGAAATACCTGAACTATAATTGAAACTCTTAACGTTTTCTGAATGTCCAAGGAGTAGAATACACAATGTGTACAAAATTCTTGTTGGATCGCTCTTTTGAAAGTAGAGCTTTTTTATTATACTGTTCTATGATTCTATGGCTAATAAGCAATGCTGATGTCCTTTCTTAAACCAAACAGAAACAAAGAATTTTTTTCCTATGGAAATATTTGAGAGCACATTACTGGTATGAAAACATCTGGATTTATAACTTTCACATAAAAACTTGGAAAATTGGAAATCCAACTTGTTTTTACAATTTTACCTTTATTCTGTACAGAATACTCTACCTCCAACTGGAGGAGAATCAAGTCATGTTCAATGACAACTTCAAAACTTGTCTTCACCACAGCAAAAAAAAAAAAAAGTGCAAAAAATAAAATACACTGCAATCTCTTTTTTGAATTAAAATACAAGTACAGTCCCTCTTAATGTTCTTCAACACAGCAATCAGACTTTGCCTTGTTGATGTTACCACATAGCACACTAGCTAGGGTAACACACATTAACACACATCTCCCTCTACATGACTACCTGTCAAATAGTTAACCTGATTCAGCAGTCCTTAATCAGGAAAAGTGCAAATGTAACCAAATTACACTTGGTTCTGAATAACACAGAAATTGGCCTTAATTCTGAAATGCAGGGAAAACTGTTAAAATGTGGAGACTGATGATCCTACGCATCCCCAGCTCTTAGGGCTCTCAAGGCTAGAAGATTCTGAATATAGGATCAGGTTATAAGTTGATCTAATTTTGACTCACTGTCTCATAAAGCTCTGCAAATACAAGCCAAATAAAACCATCATTTAAAAAAATAAGGATCAGCTTTCCTCCGAGTCCACAGCTTTGCTACAGCTTTGCTACAGCATGCGCAGACAGTATTTTTAAGTGATACCCGTCACTGAAAGTTTACAGCTGCTAAAGTTTACAGCTGCTAAAGACAGCCATCTCAAGCTGTAAAGCAAATAAAGCATCCTATTCAAATCTTAGCACCTGAAACATGAGTAATTAGAAAAAGCAAATAACAAAAACAACAACAAAGCCCTACCAAAAACTCACAATACCTTATGCTTTGATTACGCTTGAAAAATTGACAGGTAGTCACTCAAAATAATATCTTAGGAAATCCATCTTTTAAGCATATAAAAAACTATAATAATAATAAAAAAAATTCTTATTTTTCAGACACCTTTAAGAACCTTACCTTCATTACATCCACAAGATGAGCATTGCTTCTTTCCATCAATGGAGCACTCTAAAGAGCATACCTCCTTCTAACCTGACTGCTGGCTGAAGGTATGTTTAAAAGTCCAACACTAGCCTATAGACTAATTCACTTGCCTAACAAGTGAATTATATTCATAACTGGATGGTGATTAACATTAAACAAACCAACACTCACACAAACAGCACAGCAAATCATTCTTTTCAAACTACCAATCCTTGAGGTCAAAACATCCATGCTTTTAAGTCAAATTACAATCAACTTCCTCCCCACCCATTCTATTATTTGTTATTCATGCATTGACAAGAGCATGGAAACCACTTCACAAAAAAATCATAAGTAGCTTGGAAGAACTTACACTACTTAGAAATGAAACACCCTTTAAAAAACAAGAGAGGGAAAGGGCTTGAGTTTAAAAAAAAAAAAAAGCCACGAAACAAACCCCAACCAAACTTATTTTCCCCTTTCACTTCCTCAAATACTTCCCATTATCCTCTCATCATTTTACCCATTACTTTGCCCCCCAATTACACTCACATTCAAATATCGAGCCAAGCAATTGCTTTCAACTCCAAAATTTAAAATAAAGTTATCCAAAGATAACAACACTTTGAATCACAGATGATTCACAAAGGTTTGGTGCTGGCCTCTGAGAAAAATGTTTGGTTTAGAATCTAAAATTGCAGTTATCAATTGAAAAAAAAAAAAGAAAAAAGAAAAGAAAAGAGAAAAGAAAAGAAAAGAAAAGAAAAGAAAAGAAAAGAAAAGAAAAGAAAAGAAAAGAAAAGAAAAGAAAAGAAAAGAAAAGAAAAGAAAAGAAAAGAAAAGAAAAGAAAAGAAAAAACAAATCTGGTTTTCTGTTTTATTTGCATTCAGATTCATGCTACACCCCCTCTTTATCTTTCTAATCTATGTTAATGTCCAGGAAACTGCTAGCTTATAAATCAAGTATTTTCTAATCAAATGTTAGTAACCTCCTTCAAATACTACTTTTGACAGCAGCAACAGCAAACAAAAGACAACATTACTACAGATTTGTAAGAGATTAAGTTTTTCATGGCGAAAACTCCAAATAGTAGTGCTGACACACGGCCCTGAACCCGAGAGCGCTCTCGGTTTCTCCTTACCCACCCTGGATCTCTAGAGCAGCCGTGACGTAGGAGTGACGGCCATCGTCCAGCGCTGAAGGCAGCTCCCCGGCTGTTTACTGCCTCTAACTTCATTCCAGTTCTCGTGGGTAAACACACGCTGGGCAGTCCTTTCATTATCTGCATAATCCCAGCCTCTTTGATTACTGGACTGTAATACCAGTGCCCAAGTGAGCTTTCATTGCTGAATTATGGCCACACATAACATGAAGAGAGGAGTGCCAAACAAGATGATTAAGTAGCAAACTATGACAAGGCATGAATTACATTATTCCTATCTATCATTAGCCACAGAAACGAGGGGTTTGTGTAGCCAATAGTAACTATGTGTAAAGAAAGCTCCTCCACTTTGACACGGTTTCAAAATAAAAGCAACCATTTATTTTGAGTAATTTTCTTCTTTGGTTGCTTTGACACTGAACTGGATTTCAACAGCCTACAAATTACTTCCTTTTTCAGACTCTACTTTGAAACGTCAGAGGAAAGTCTTTTAAAAAGGGAGGCTCAGATTACAGCCCTTTATTTTCAGACAACAAGAGCATAATCATTTTTCGAAAACTACACTGAACAGCTTTCATTTCAGCAACTCACTGCCTCTATATAAGTATATATCAAATCTCCACAAGTTCTGGATTCACCAGCATATCATGTTTCATTTCACCAAATTCCTAAAAAGAATAAATCAAAAAGTGAGTTTTAAGGAGTCTGTAACAGCCATGAAACCTTAGGTTTTTTGTTTTGGTTTGGTTTAAATCACATCATCTGAGGTTTCACTCATTTCTGCAAAGGCGGAGGTTCCCTTCTACCTTCAATGGTCTGCTTTACTGGTTTTAACACATATGTTTGGAAATGGAGAAGGACAAAAGTTAATGTAAGGACGCACAACTCATCACACTAAATTACTGCATGTTACACCACGAAACTGGTGGAACAAACACACCAGAAGTCCACAGAGATGAACTTTTTAGTGCTGTAAAATATCATTTCACAGCACTGGGAGAAGCTGTTCAATGTTCTCTAAGATTTAGAACCAAAGAAGGGAATACCAAGCAAACATACAAAGCATTTGCTACCAGACAGTTTACAGTTGACAGTGAAGATCACAAATGCAGGTGGCATCAGCATTCTCCCCAGCAGTAAAGGACAAAGAGAGAAAAGGCATGCAAAGACAGTTGTACTCGGGACAGGCAGAGGGAAGTGAGAAAATAGAAAAGCTTACATAGAATCACAGTTTAAAATTATTTTAAATCTACAGCCCTAATTTAACCTGGTGAGGTTTGCTAGAATGTGCTAATAAGAAGGACCAGATCCTGGAAGCAACAAAACCAACTATGGATTTCAGTTAAAAAAAGGTGTTGTTTTTTTTTTTTTCAAAAAAACCCACAGCACATTACCCTCAGGAAGAAAAAGTAATGCAACAATGAATTATTATAGTGAATTAAAAACCAAGATAATTCATTTAAAAGTTTTATTACTTTAAACAAATAAAAAATCTGATTGAGAAGGAAGGAACCTCATGCTTCAGATGAGTCAATGAAGCAACAGTGCTCCAGTCTGGCTCAGACCTGAATTTCACTAGGCTGTATCATCACCTTCAGCTGTGACTTTAAAAATGTCAATGACAGTCTATAATTTTTGAAAAGAAAACCAAAAATAATTAAATCAGATTTGTTTCTATTAAAATAAGATGAGAGCAATCTTTCAGTTACTCAGCTGTAATGAAAGCAAAGAATCATAAAGAGTTTGTATAATGTCATATTTAATTTTTATCTCGTTTTGCTCAAATCAGACATTTTTAAAGACTATCATTTTTACGCTGTACTACTCACAAGATATTAATTTAAAAGAACATGGAGAAATAAAAAGATTCAGATTGAAAGCATCCATTAATTTTTCAATGCCCAATTTGAGACATCCTGATTTCTCTGAATGTTTACTTAGCACTATGTAGTATTTAGGACTAGTTCCCACCAAGTTCACTTGTATTTTGAGTCATCATCCACTCTGTAAATCACGACCCAGCGTCTCAGACTGAGCAGCAAAAAGAGCAAGCACTTCTGAACAACAAGCAGAGTATAACTGAAGATATAAAAAGCAGAGGAATCAACACATTCTAATTCTTCCGAGGAAATATCCAACTACTCTTAACACATGAAAGCCTCACTTTTCTTCCCAAATCACTCACTGCCTTACCTACAAACTTTCAAGGCTTCTGAAATGGGTAAAGCTGGGGCTGTTACAACTGCGTATGTAGGAAACTGCAAGCCAGAAGGGGCTACCAGAGCATATAGCCCAAGCTAAATGAAACAGCCCCCAAGATTCCCTAATGAAGCAATCCTCTGTGAATTCAGTCTAACAACCGGTGTTCAACTACAATATAACTTTCAGAAAAGTCGTGACTCTTGATTTGGAAGCACAAAACCAGAAATCACTTTGAAGAGTTCCTGCCAGCACATATTTCTCCTCATTATTAAAAATGCATGCCTAATTTCTGGCTTTAGCTGACAGCATTAGTTCTTCTTGTGTTTGACCACTATTTTCTCCACGTAAGACACTATGACTATATCAGACCTCAAGCTTTTCAATAAACTATTCAAACAGATTATATTTTTTTAACTGTACTGCATAAAGCATTTTCTCTGAATCTTCGATCATTTAATGGGTCTGTGTCACTTGCTATATCTTCTTCAATTAGTTCAAGTCCCAAACTCCACGATGCATCCTAGTACTGATCTTACTAGGGCCACACACAGGAGTAACACTAATGCCTCTGTCACACCTAAGAGGAAACAAATAATTTGCTCTGCAAGGATGACACATGTACACTCTGGTTAATAACAGATGCTAAATTGCCTGATGATTCTTAATTATGATAACCCTATCTCTTTCTGTTACTCACAAAATTATCTTACTCCATCAAAGAACTATGCCAAATTTGGGCTGGTATTCATGCACAAAGCAAAAGGCTGACCCAGGGCAAAAAACTATCCCCAACAAACCGCAAGGGACCACTAGAGAAATTCTAAAGCAACCATTTCACACAGGCAGAAGGGCACTCTTTCAGAAATAAGTTTCTAGAAATTCTACAAGACTTACTGAAACTTTATGAAACTGTATACTGAAACTTTAGCCATGTTAGTGCATAGTGTAGTAACAAGAGAAATAGTAAATAAATCACACAGAACATATTTATGATACTAGTAGAGACAGATCAACACAGACTCTGTGAGAAAGTTCCTGCTATTTCGTTGCCTCATTTTAAAAGAGAATTGTATTTTTTTTCTTTCAGGTAGTTTTGCAGAAATCTCCCAGGTTTTAGTTCAACTTGTCTACAATGAAATGATCATTTTTGGCATCATCAGGACATCGAAAACTGCATTTTCAATTTAGATTCAGACAAGAGATTCTTGTTCATTTGGATATTATTTTGTGGTTCAATGTGAAGACATGCTGAAAAGGTAATTTATCTTTTTTCTTCCATTTCTATACAGCACCTGCCTGAAGATTTGGGCACACAAAATTAAACCGATTTCAAAAGGTACAAAACATTAATCATCTCTTTTGACTTTTTTCCAGGTTCACTGGATCTGGAAACGCTTATAACCACACATGTACATATCTCTGCTTCTGAAGCATAAGTATCTCCATTGATGTTACCTATTTAATGACCCAGCACAGAGATCCTGTAATCAACTCTCCCCATGGAACAGGTCATAAAGGGAACTGCACTTAGAAACGAATTATAAATTCATACTTCCTGTTAGAATCAAGTCCCCTGGTCCTGAGCAATGGCTTCCTAGGCTTTTTCTCTCTGCTTAGTCACACAGCACAACAGCTTCACACAACCTCTTTATCTCCCTTCTTCGCCCACCAAATGAAAAACCAAAAAATGCTGGGGTAGCTTATTTCATGAGTCCCTCACAGCATCTCACAGGTCACAGATGGTATGGCTAAGGACACTTTGCCTTGGCAAGAAACAAGGGCAGCTCCCAGGACCATGCAAACCTGCAGAGGAGGCCAGTGCAAGGGATGAGGAAGGAGCAGATGAAGAAAGCTTTCCCTCTTGGCCTGTACACCCAGCTCCACATGCAGCCAGTAGAAATTCAGGCCTAGTCCCACTACCTCACTTCTGGCCTCCTTATGGTGCTCTCACAGGCTGGAGTGCAAAATAAACCCTTTGAAGTAAAATTTCACATTGTTATAGCTTAGAAAAACATTAATAGCAGCAGCTGCTCTGAGCTTTGTGAAAACTTCAGAAGACAACACTCCACAGCTTTCAGCCTTACATAATCAGAAATGTTATTACTCCTCTTGAAAAGGAAAGTCACATAAACTGATATAATCCACAAAAAAAAAAGACACGTAAGAAGAGAAGGAAGAGCTTGCAGATGGATTTTTTTACCCTCACATCAACACCAGCAAAATATTTGTAGCTGAACTCTGCTTTTTTGTTCTTTTTCAACATGAACAGAAATTACATCCAGACATTAAGTACATTTTTAAACCAAAACTCCTCTGTCATATTTTTCCAGCAATTCTTCCAGCCATTAAATGGGTTTTAGGCAAACCTACTAAACAGCTGCTTAATATTTTCAAGTAGGTTTGGTCCAGGTAGCATCTGCCAACCTCTTAGCTACATTTAGTATCCTCCCACAGTTGAAGCCTAACAGACTTCTCTGTTGAGACTTAAATCAGCAGCCTCTTTGTCTCCATGCAACTGCTCTTTTACTGAAAATGGTATGGCATCACAGAAAGCACAATATGAATTTAAGCAGTGAAGCTGATAGAAAACTTGTCTAAATGAAAAGAAAAAAAAAAAAGGGGCAAATTCCCACTTACTTCCTCACTGGAGCAACCAAAACACAGGCCAGCCCTCCCTGCAGCCATATGGATGTTCGCGCAATGGCATTTGCAGGTACAAAATAAACATTTCAGTGTTCACATTCACTTGCTGCCCTGTTAGCCAGTTCCTATCCCTTCCACGGGATGGATTAGATGACATCATGTAAGGGCAAGTAACAGACTATGACCGTTGCTGCTTTACATGGTATCTTTTTTTTCTGTATAAAGTAAATCTCTACTCAACTAAATAAGGTCCCCTGCAATTTACATCTCCTCACAGGATTCTCAGAAGTTTTACAAATATAGAATGCTGAAATTCCACACTATCTTTTTCCTTCTGTTTAGTATTATAAGAATGTGGGAGTTTCAGTGTCATGCGTGTTCCTAACCATTTGTAAGAACAACAAACATTAAGAGAGATATGCCAGATTTATTTAACATTGCTGATCTTCATCATCTTCTAAATATGAAACCATGAATACTCGTGCTTAACACCAACTACGTAAAAAAAATAGAAAATAGAAGTACTGGTGGTGTTTGAACCCAGGCCTGCTATGTAGTGTGGCTTCACTACAACGGAAGTTTACCATTTCACATGATCACTATCCCCACCCCTCCCCAAACTCAAAGACCGTGTAAAATCAGATTATTTGTCACTAGGTGAAATGAGAAATCAGTCATTCCCTGACAAATGGTACCTGATACTTTAGTATCAGATAAACACAGAAACCTGACCTTTAATAACTTGTTGCGTTTAATAATCTTCAACTGCTGTCTTACCAAAAACTACAAAAGCAACAGCAACAATTGGAAAAAAGATTTACCTGCCTTTGCATCTAATACTACAATACTTATAAAATAAAATATCTGAAGTTTACAACCAAAAAACCAGTAGTTTTAATAAAGCTTGTTTAGGGTTAATTAAAAAAAAAAAATCTTCTTAAATTTTGATAGCTGCTTGTTGATGACTGGTCTTCCCTATTCTCCTACTTGAAAAATGTGCAGTCTATCAAGTCCTTCAAAATAGACGTCCCCAGCAGCATCAATAATTTTGCTCAAGAGTCACATTTTGCGTATTAATACTTTAATACTTGCCTATTAATACTAATAATATTTAGGCTACAGTCAATCTTTTTCCAAAATTTTTCTCCTCCCGTATTCAAATGAAGCAATCGCAACAGAAGCTCTTGGTGCAATCCTTAACAAAACCAGCATATCAGATTGTCAAAAAGACTACTAACCAACACCAGGACACACTCGTTCTTCCAATAATAGACTTCTAAACATGCATGTGCATGTGTGCACACACTGCCCTCCTTGAACCCACGGCTATATTAGTTTCAGGTTAATGCATCCACTCAATCTCAAGTGGCGAGTGTTAAGGAACATGCACTCTGGTTTCCACCTGAGTCATGCATACAAAGGTAAAAAAAAGTAAACATTTTCAATTTCAATTCAACTTCACACAATAATCATAAAGAATCAAAAGAAAAATAAATCATTTCCCTTAACACTGTAAAACTTTCAGATAAGCCAGGTGATAAATTCTACCTTTGATTTTATCCTGTTTCCAGATACGAAATACTGTAAAGCTTCTTTATTATTTGTTCATTTAATAGGAATGAAAATATGCGTAGTATTTCATTTTCTTCACTAGTCATTTCTTCTACCAGTTATTTGGCAAGATCTATAAATGCTGACCTCAGAAATGGATTTAAACTTCCTAAATTTTATGCCCTTAGATTCTGTCTCTCACACTATATTCTTCCCTATTCCAAAGACATAGTTCTGTAGGAGATAAAGTGGATTAAAGACATATTGAGGATTATAGATTATGTAGTTAGAACAAACACAGTCAAGTATTTCAAATAGCTGACCCTACAGAAAGGAATCACATTCTGTTCTCAAGATGATATACAAAAATAGAAAGCATATTCCACTAGAAAAATATTTACTTAATAATTTATCATTTAAGAACTACTACTGTACAAATTAAAGTACAAAGCCAGCATGTTGAAATCAATGCGAAGATATAATACAGCTTCAATTTTGATTGTAATTGGGTTTACAAAGTTTACTCTATTCCAGCATGAATCACACTTCTGTTTTCCCCTACAGTCCTACATCTAAAACTTATTCCAATTTTTGGGGGTAGGAGAGGCTGAGAAACACTGTACTGCCAAAAAGTCTAGAAATAAAAGGATAAAAATCTCTAAGTATCCAGCTGGAAAGAAATGCCAGTGAGATATAAGATTCAATTTAGTCCAGACATTAATAACTTCCTTAATGATCTATATGATTAAAATAGCATATAGATAACATCTTCTGAGGATATTAAATAAGGAACTTTGAGCAGCAGTAAAGTCAGAAACAATACAAAGGAACCTAAGCAAATTCCTTACATAGTCTGAAAATAAAGTGAAATTCAGTATGAAAAACCACCATACTGATTTATCTGGGAAAAAATAATCCCAAATACAGATATTCAGTATGGACAAGAAACCTGGGAAACAACAATGCAGAAAAACTGCATTAACCACAAATGCAGCATGAGCTCAAAAAAAGACGGGATAGTCTAGCTGGCCACCAAATATAGGAATAGGGGAGAAGGCTGAATTACTTTCCTTTTGCCTATTTGACTCCTCTCCTGAAAATAAGTACACGTGGGTGGGCAATCTATTCAACTATCGTTGCTGCAGCTCTGGACACAAGATAGGTCCTGTTGTTCAAGACAATTAAAACAACATGGGCAAAAATATTATTAAGTACTGAATACTCCCTCTAAAGAGACTAACTGTAATGAAAAATAGTCTGTGCTTTATTATTGAATATTATGTGGTGGTGTAGAACTGTTCTGTCATATTGGAAATATCAGGGGTTTTCATCCAGAAGTATCCAAACAACAAATAAACATGAAAATACATTCATTTCCAAACTATGTGCTTTTTATTGACCATGAAGGCTTGGCACATTTCACCACAAGTGAAATAACTTTGAAAATGTTGGCTCTCAAATGACTTTTTGCTGTAGTGCAGTATCTGTTCATGCTAGGATGCAAAACAAGGGGAGATCAACAATGAACTCCTAGCAAATGAGGTCACCTCAGAATCTATTCTGAAGGGCATGTCAGTCCGCATCTCTGAAAAATCCTGGATTGGGAGAGTTTCTGCAACAGGAATGACTGTTTCTTACCAAGCAGGAGAAAAAAGAAACTTGCCGAGGACACACTTCAAAACCTGCTTTTAGCCACCTCTGTTTCTAGATATTATGCCATTCCTTCATCAGAATACCCTAAAAACTTAGGAAAAATACTGTTACATTGCTAATATAAATTTGAACCTCTCCAATCCCCTTACATTCTAGCTAAGAAGGCCAATGGCATCCTGGGATGTATTAGAAGGGCGGTGGTTAGTAGGTCGAGAGAGGTCCTCCTTCCCCTCTACTCTGCCCTGGTGAGACCCCATCTGGAATATTGTGTCCAGTTCTGGGCCCCTCAGTTCAAGAAGGACAGGGAGCTGCTGGAGAGAGTCCAGCGCAGGGCAACCAAGATGATTAAGGGAGTGGAGCATCTCCCTTATGAGGAAAGACTGAGGGAGCTGGGTCTCTGTAGTTTAGAGAAGAGGAGACTGAGGGGTGACCTTATTAGTGTCTATAAATATATAAAGGGGGAATGTCACGAGGATGGAGCCAGGCTCTACTCAGTGGCAAACAATGATAGGACAAGGGGTAATGGGTGCAAACTGGAACACAAGAGGTTCCACTTAAACTTGAGAAGGAACTTCTTCTCAGTGAGGGTGACGGAACACTGGAACAGGCTGCCCAGGGAGGTTGTGGAGTCTCCTTCCCTGGAGACATTCAAAGCCCGCCTGGACACATTCCTGTGTAACGTTATCTAGGTGTTCCTGCTCTGGCAGGGGGATTGGACTAGATGATCTTTTGAGGTCCCTTCCAATCTCCAGCATACTGTGATACTGTGATACTGTGATACATTCTGTCAGAACCAGATTATAAGTATATACAGAAATTCTAAGTATTATTTGGGTTTCATAAGGGTTAGTTTTAATTTTGTAGAAGGGCTGCTTTGGGGTAGGGATGTCCGTCGTTGTCCCCCCCAGGTGTGTTAGTTGGAAGAATCTGTCCCACTTGAGATCCAGAGCTACCTTAACCAAACCTTAAACTTAGCCCTTCTTGCCCATGAAGCATGGTGCTCCAAATGCCGTTTGTTGAACTTGACTGTGTGCATTATGGACGTGGTAGTTTAGGAACAACAGGACACTGAAGGAACAGGAAGGGGAACAGACTTGTCCTGTGGAATTCAACACATTTTTCCTGCCTTTGGAACTCCCTACTATTAGGAGGAGACAAAATACTGAGATACTCTAATGAGATTACTGACTCTGCAGTTGTCTTTTTGTTAAAAGACTGAAACCTTTTGATTTACACCTCACAGCTCTGCTCCTGTACCTTTGCATCCAACATACCATGAGACAACTGCACTGCTTAAGTTCTGACTTTAGCCACTTAAATCCATCAAAAGACAGACAATTCTGGAGCTACTCTTCTCAGGAGGACCAATAACCACTTCTCTCCATCATCATTTCTAGTACTAAAAATAGAATCTAAAACTATAGTGGTGTTTATTCTTGAGTAAAATACCTGTTAAGGTCTAGGTTCAGCCAAAAGCAGATACAGATTTCTGCTAGAACCTCTATGAGAGGTAAATCACAGCAGTGGTTATTTATTTTCTCGCCCTCTTTGCTTTGCCTTTTAACCCTTTCTGCACCTTTAGAACATGAACAGAAATCCCAACCACTGCAGTTTCTTAGCACTGGTGGAGAGGAAGGTTCTGTTTCCTCTAATAATAAGGTGGGGGGGGGGGGGGGGGGGGGGGAAGGGAAGGCTAAAAAATAAAAACCCAACAAAACCAACAGAAACACCAAGAGAGTGCATGCAGGAGAAAGCACAGATAAAATTATGGCACAAATAACAGAAAGGGAAGACTGTCTTGCAGTATGGTCTGATTACTGAAACAGAGGAATCATGGAGCTGGCGTGTTTTTCACAGGGTGGATCTCCATCCTGACAGGTCTAGTCTTGTCTCCAGAGGTGCAACCACTATTAACACACTGATGGAGCTTGGGAAGAATAGACTATGTTGCTTTTCTTTAGAAATATAGCTAATTTTATCATTTTGAGATTTTGAATAACCTCTGCTATCCACCCCACCTGGAGCTTGTTTTCACATGTATCAGTGAGTTTTATCACCCTCTTGTGGAAAAATAAGGGAATTGTACCCATCAGAGGTTATAGGAAGAAGAAGTGGGAGTAAGGAAAGCAGTGATAAACAAGCAAAGGAAGAAGAAAGGAGAAGTATGGGTTGGGTGGGATAAAGGGAAAGTGAAGGAGAACCATATGACTAGTTACACAGTACCACCTCAACTTCTGCAAAAAGCTATCCCAAAAATGCTATTTGAAAACACCAAAGATAACATGCTGCCAAATTTATTCCCTTAGTAACAGACAATATTCAACAAATAAGTTATGTTCTCTACAGTGATTCAAGTACTGTCTCAGCTGTAATCACCACCTTTTGCACCTTTGTTTCCACATAGATAGGAAAACAGATTCTCTGTAAACAGCTTTGAACAGTTAACCTTGTGAAAAGTCGGAAAACACATACTAGATAGACTTTATAATTTATAGAGACTGCATCTAACATCTATGCCCTGCTGCTGGAACGTGAAAGGGGAGAGCATGTGAGATAAACTGCCCAAGAAAACTAATGGAAGTTTAGGCATTCACATTACATCCTACTGGGCAACATAAAAGAAAAATAATAATATTTAATTCCTCTAAAATCTGGAATCATCCTTTTGTCAGTTTCTGACTATTCCTAGTATCAATTTGTAATATGAGAAACTTAAGTTGCAGCAGTTTTCCTTTACAACCTAATCCATATATAATTAACAATATATTCAAAATCTTGAGAGCAACAAACAAATTTACTGCCACCTGCATTTTAAAACTTAAAAACTTTAAAACTTAATCCAAGTTTCGTATAAGCACACATGAAAAAGAAGCCAAGAAAGTCACAATAATATTAAATTTGTGACACTGCGAAGAGGTACAAAAATCCCAACCCACAAAAGGCCAGTTCAGATCAGGTAAATATCAGAAGCATGGTGAAAAACTTAGAGGACCCACAGAACGTATTGTTAGAACTCCCTGAAAATCTTTCAGGAATCCCACAGAAAACTACAGCCTACATACAACGCAAACCACTGTTACACTGCCAGGGATAGAGCATTTACCACTACTTTTAGCAACCTGTTCCAGAGCCTCACCACCCTCACAGTAGAGAACTTCTTTCTTACATTCAACCTGGACTTCCCCTGTTTTAGTTTAAACCCATTACCCCATGTCCTATCACTACAGTCCCTGATGAAGAGTCCTTCTCCAGCATCCTTACAGGCCCCCTTTAGATGTTGGAAGGCTTCTGTGAGGTCTCCACGCAGCTTCTCTTCTCCAGGCTGAACAGCCCCAGCTTCCTGAGCCTGTCTTCATATGGGAGGTGCTCCAGTTAAAGTGTTTTAAAATAAAATTATTCCATTACATTGTTTTCAAGCAATACAACTTACTGTAAGACTTATTATCAGACATACTGTGACAACTGATTCCCCTATAGCTTGACTTCAAGACTTTGTTCAAACAGCCGATTTTTTCGATCAAGTGCAACAACTAAGGGCACAAAAGTCTTTTACACCAGCTCTTTGGACAGTCGCCTTATCTTTGGAAAATGCTTGATAAGTATTCTCAGACTGTAACTGCAGCAATTTTGGGTATTTTTTATTTTTAAGCAGATAACCACACACACAGAAGCCATCAACCCTGTATAAAAGTTCACCACTATTTCAGTTCTGCTTAATTAACTGTTTGAGAAGACACTGGAGCAACCACATCACTAAAATTAGGAGAAGGTGAAATGTTTTTTAACAATCTGTTTATACTGTGGCCCCACAAACACTTGTCTCAGCACAAATGAAAGGCAGTGCACTGTGGTATATGCTTGGGAACTTCTCAAAGAAGTTTCACCATCAGAAAAAGCCCTCATGTAACTGTATCTGCAATGATGACTGACACAACCAGTGAGGTTTCAAACTTGTATAAGCTCTGCCATATCCTTCTGAAAGAAGACTGTAGTATTTCTCTAAGAGATTTTCTTTAACTTCTAATGTTCATCCACTGCTGATATTTGTGAATTAGACAGTTACCAAGATTACATGGTGCCATCACTAATCCATTAAATGTCCAACCCTACCAAAACTCTTTTGAACTCTGAGTCCCCTCATCTGTTACTTTTTAAGGATTTTTGCCTGACTGAGCCGAAGAAACAGTAATAACTGAATGAAAAAACTGTAGGTGAAAGGGAATTACCCTGCATGTAAAAATAGTTTTCTGTCCTCCCACTCCCCAGAAAGCATAAATGAAAGTGCTCTTTTCTCAGGGAGGCAGTAGCTTACAACAGATGAATGTGAAGGGACTGCTTCCTAACTATAGTGCTTTATCAATTAACAGAATTAGTATCTCACTAAAAGTATTGAGTTTTAAAAACAGAACAGAAAATTAAATAAGCTCACACTCTAAACTTTATATAGATATATATCTGCATATAAACAAGTTATATATATTTACTATTATACACATTTGATGTAAAACCACAAATTTTATATACACAAAATTCCAGAGATATTAAAAAATATACCTTTTACAACAGTAAAGTTCCATATCAAAATCAATTATAAAGGTAGTATACATCATTGTTGAAGTATAATGCTAAATAGAAATAATTGCATGGCTAAACCAGAAGATTTATTTCTCAAAGGAAAGGAAAATAAAGGAGGTACTTACTACAGAAATAGGAGGTCCTATTACAGACCCATAAGGTTACACTTGAACACAGAGAAGAAAAATGTAATATTACTAAAGAAATAAATAATACTGGGAAACATATTAGAGAGACCCATTGTACAAGTACAGACTGAAAACTAAAGTTTCTAATGATGGTAAAGTCTAAGTGCTCCTGCAGAAAATTACCAAGATTTTAGACTCAATGTTGTGAAGAGTACAGAAATACATTTTACAGAGTGATTACAAGTTACTTCACTGTTTAAACAACTTAAAAATAACTTAAAAAAAAAAAAAAAGAAAGAAAATAGAAAAGGAAGATGCAGGAATGATGATCATTCCTTAACATTTCCAATTCCCAGCAGGTAGACTTAGAAATTCTGGAAGTAAAACAATTATACTGAAGGCTTCAGATTAAAAAGCAAAGCAAACCGAAACAAGCCCACCTTCCCCAGCTTCTCACCTTTCTTCCCCCCCCCCCCCATTAAAAAAAAACCAAAAAAAACCCACCACCACCACTATGGCTATAGGAAAATCACCAGACCTAAAGAGACTTAGAAATAAATAAAGACAACTGAATGGAAATATTAGAAGATCAAGGCTAAGCTGACAGTTTCTCAGCAACCACAGTTTCACTAATACACTGTTAAGGCAAGGAAGTATTCTTTTATTATGATCTAAAGTTTAAGTCAGCATTTCTACACATTCTCTACAAATGTGGCTACACAAAACTACATTTCAATTGTAGGAGACAACAAGCAGAAAAAAATTCAAAAAGACATAATGTTATTAGTAATGGCCCTTTCTAAACACCATCAAATAAATACCTTTTAGAAACAATCAGAAATCTTTAAGATTATTGCAAAGAATTTTCCTACAACCCCCAGATGTTGAAAAAAAGTATATATTAAAAAATCAACTATCAAGACCACAAGAGGAAAGTGAAGAAATTAATTACATATGACAAGAACCTCATATATCAATACCTCATACAAGAAAGCTGGAGAGAGACTTTTTGTAAGAGCATGTAGTAACAGGACAAGAGGGAATGGCTTTAAACTGACAGGGGAGATCTAGGATAGATATTAGGAAGAAATTCTTCCCTGTGAGGGTGGTGAGATACTGGAACAGGTTGGCCAGAGAAGCTGTGGCTGCCCCATCCCTGAAATGTTCAAGGCCAAATTGGATGAGGCATTGAGCAATTTGGTCTAGTGCAAGGTGTCCCTACCTGTGGCAGGGGGGTTAGTTAGAACTAGATGATCCTTAAGGTTGCTTCCATCCCAAACCATTCTATGATTCTGCGAAGTCCTTCTCCCATTTGGGATTGTAGCCCTATTCCTATAATATAATGATCAAAAGCAAACAAGTGAAAAAGATACTTTCCCTTTTTGACTATGCAATGCTCTTTTGTTGCCACTACAGCAACTCCTTAATGCCATAGAAACTATCTGATAAATGTATTAGAAGCTCAATAAATTTCATAATATTGAGGTAGCAAAGGAATTGGTATTGTTGACTGAGAAGTTCTGTTCCAAGTGCCTATTTTAAGGAAGAAAAGTTTTCTAAAAATAACAATCATACTTTGAGCTGTTTTCAACAAAAATACATAATAGTTTCAGAAAACCTGAAAGTAACTTACACTAATCATATCAGATCACTGGAAAACGTGGGAGGATGATAGGAAAACGTAGGCACACCTTGAAATTACAAAAATGGGATACATGGATTTAAAATTTAACAGTCTTACTTTTGGATGGTTTGCTTTACCCAACTTATATATTTTTAATGAGGGCAAGGGGGATGGGAACAATACTGTGAATTGTATGCTAATGTTTTGTCCAATTTCTCAAGATGCTAAAAGTACACATAAGGTGTATGATCTTTTTAGACATCTATATGTATATCTTCATCATCTGGGTACTCCCATGCCATTACAGATACTGGCAGAAACACAAATTAACTCCCCCTTATACAGGCAAAAATGAAACTGCTCTGTTTTCACGTGTCCAGTACTACAGTATACTTTTTTCCTACCAACTGCTTTCTAACATTGCACTCCTACTGATCTACCTCTAGAGACCAAGTAAAAAGGGTACAAAGAAAATAATACATCTGTGCAGTGCACACACAGTACTATCTTTCTCTACAGAGCAAGCATGATTTGATGCATGCCACAGACTTGGTTAACAAATTTGGGCTGGGTTTGACTCAGGCTCAGAGGTGGAAATACTCAATCCTGGAAAAGGGCCTTTCACCAGGACTGCTGTTCAACATCCAGATACCTAAGGCACCTGCCAGCCTTGATGATACCAACAGCCCCTTTAAAAATAAAGCAAAAATCAAAAGCCATAATGCAGTGCAACATACAGTTGCAGGCAAGAGCCTGCAAACATTTAAAAATGCATGTGAGATTGAAACATTTGTAAGAGTACACATAGTGAAAATACAGGCCAATTGTATCACAACTCTCATGCACTTCTCATCCCATTCCTCTACACTTGAAACAAAGGAGGAAGGCTGGGTTTAAAATGTTCTATTGGATATTAGTCATATTTAAAAAGATAACTCCAAATTGAAGTCACAACACAATAAACAAAAATAATTAATTTTTCTGAAAAGTTAAGACCTTACTGTAGGCAAACAGCACTGCTTTTTGGCTTCTGGCTTTTTAAAGCCTAAACCCAACCCAGCAGAGCCTTAGAAGACACATTATTTTCTAAATACATCAAATGTTTGTTTACAAAAAGATACAGTACACACTTTAAAGCAAACAAACACCACAGTAACAACTTCATTTCTCTATACTTTTTTCTTACAATAAGCAATACGGAAAATTCCAGTTCTTCTTATTACATTTTCTAAGTAGCAGCTTATCCCTCAGACTTGTACACAGCATCAAAATGCAGCATCTTTTCTATTTTTCCCTCATGAAATATTTTTTTTACCAAATGAACAACAACAACACTGACTTATCTGTTTTTGCAATACAGGCATGTATGTTCACAGAAGGCAACAGACTGCATTAAAACACTACCAAAACAAGCCATTTCACTATATATGACTCTGCCCCTAGGGAAAGGAATGAGAGCAGATAGGATGTGACAGATGTGTAGTCACGTCACTTAATACACTACTGGAAGGTGCTCAAATCATTATGGTGACAGGCATAGTATAAAAACTTGCAAAGAATGGACTAAGCATTTATCTAGCTTTCTGCATACATGGTTCTTGTAATCAAAGAAGATACTGAAGTCCATAAAGGTGCCGTATGAGAGAAGGCAGCCTGGGAATGCCAATATGCAAAATAGCTACTAAAAAAAAAAAAAGGAAAAAAAAAAAGAGGGGACATAGCATGTCTGTTTCTGTCAGCAAAGTTCCTGCATCATGAATATGGGATGGGAATTCTAAGGTTGAATTCAAAGTCTGTCCTCTAAAAATTTCCTTTACAAGAGTATTTCTTAAGAGGTTTAATTAAACTTGAAATTCACCCAAACCAAGAAATTTAAATAAGCACCTATAGATCTCCAAACTGATTTCATTTTTCTGAAAAAGCTGTTTTGTTGAAATCTCTGCTCTACTTTGGTTTGAAAGACACAAACAATAAGGATAAAACCAGAAATCATATGGTTACTGGACTTAAGTAATAGGACTAGTCACTTGTTTGAAGGTAAGTGCAAACCTAAGAGATTAAAAAAATTAGGATTTTGGGGCAACTGGCCAAGAAAAGTATGAAAAATGCAGGAGAAAATTGTTATCTCACTTCCTTCAGGTTTAATAATCCTGACTGTTACAAATCTAATGTAGGTCAAGAATATTTCCAAACAGTAGCATGATTTTTAACTGCAAGTATCCCTTCAGCAGAGACCAATACCACTGCAGTTTCAGATAGACTGTTAGGCCCAAATCATGCAAATTAATCTGCATAGGTAGACCCCTGCGCCTCTGAGAATATGCATTAAGTCAAAGAGGGAAAACTAACTCACAGGATAAGATTCTTAATTTGAAGCTGGACCGCTATAACTCATTATGACGCTAATCATAAATGCCTCATCACCGATCTCTGCTCCCCATCTGTTTGCTTTATCTTATTATGGTTTTATATCTCAATCCATGGGACTAACTACAGTTGTCAAATTAAGCACCTGTATATGCCTCCGTTTCTGCAAGACCAGGTCTTCAGACAACGGCAGTAACATTTTTCTTATGCTTGTGCATATGCCTGGTTTATTCCCTGAATGGGGCTATACAACAGAAAAAAATTATTGTAACATCAGTTTCTTCATTTATACAAATCTCAGTGTTTTCCAGTAATTCACCCACTTAAACCAAAGGATAAACTCCATTCACCTTCTGAAGTGTAACAACTAGTATTTTCAAAGGAAATTACCTGCATACCAAAAGTGACCTGAAGAATATAAAACTGAGCTTTAAAATTAATTGAAAAGATGCATTTGCTTCTTTATCATACCATCACAAAACAAGAAAATGTCAGAAAATAATATTGCAGACTAAGTCAAAGCTACTGGCACCAACTGACCCTACACTGAGAAATGCTGAACAGGGGGAGCACTCCAGTACAGCACCACTCTGTCCCTCCTATTCTACTCTCTCTGCTTCCAAGTTGGTCACTGTCAGCATAATGCAGTAGGGCTTTCTTTTGACCCAGTATGGCCATTTGTGCATTCTTACAGGTATCTCACAGAAAGAAGTCCCTGATACTTTAATGACAACTCCACTAGAACTAATCCTAGAATCCTACTTTTTACTAAATTAAAAGCCACACATTTTTACTAAATTAAAGACACACCAGCCCCCCTTGGGGGGGGGGGGGGGGGGGGGGGGGCTGGTATGGTTTTGTGGGAGGGTTTTTGCAACTTCTCTCTTCTTATAAAAAAGTGGGGTTAAGAATGAAACCAAAGTGCAATTACATATTTATTACGTATTTCAATACTCTGATTAACAAATCTATCAAACAGGTAGAGGAGAGAAAGTGGGAGTTACGCTGGCTCACTAAAAAAAATGGGACAAACATAATATTAAACCTATTAATCTTCCTATTTTCCAGAATTATGAGCACCAACCATGCTTATTTTCACCATTTATAGCAGAAGATAAGAATATCAATGAAAGAGATCCACAAATCTAAATAAACAATTTGAGAATTCAGTGTAAAAGCAGTGCTTCTGAAAGGCAATTCCCGCTTCTTCAACAGACAGACATAATTCTAATAGGTGCTTTTGGCCCCTGGATTTGTACTGAAATTCAGTGACAACTGGAATTTAGGGGAAGCATTCAATATATTACAGAGATATTGGCATCCTTTCAAGAGTAGTAAGCTGGATCATAATTTTCTTTCCCAAATTAGAGGTTAAATCTGCCAGCAGAAACTCAACCAGAGCTGGGATACACAGGCTCTCAAAACAGTAGTGTCTTGCCTAAGACCTGATTGGCAGCATCTTCCCCCTTGAGAGGCTGCAGCTCATGGGACCTTTCGATTTCAAAACTCAGCAGAAATTAAGAGCTTGGAGCTACCAGTTCACAAGAGGTATGAGAGGGGGTCCCATCTCCTCACTAATACCTTGCTGTAGGGCATTCAAAATATGCCTGTGGGCTGAATTTGGCCCCACTGTCTCAGGCTGCAAGCCCACAAATCATGGAAAGATTCCAAAAAAAAGTTTCCCTCTGCTCACAAGTCAATTTACCCTTACCAAAATTATTCTTCATCTACATCAACTGTTGAGGATTCACTAACTAAAATACTCATGCATAGCCTGAGTACCTTGAAAATTCAAGTCATGGTACAGGTCAACATCAGCATTTAAAACTTTCAAAAGTATTGCAAACAATTACCACACCCTCAAATCACTGATAAAATATTTTGCAGATCTTAAATGCATACATTTCTAGCATGAAACATTTCTCATTGGTGACAAAATCTCCTTGTGATTTCAGGCAATAGAATACTTTGATTTTGGAAGTTGAATGTAGAGTAAAATTGCTATTGTTTTATTTATTAAAACTCATTCTTGATCTTACCTTTTAGCAGAGGCAGGGGAGTTAACTCGATAGGCTTGCCCTGAGACCTAAACTGGGAGGAGCTTTGTGACCTCTTCTGTCTGGCTTTTCTGACGGACTTCCGAGAAAATCCGTCTACTTTATCCACTGATGGAGGAGTAGTTGGTGCTGAGGACATATCCCTACTGAAGGAAAACAAATGTTACCAACATATTCCAAGTGGGTAAAGATTAACTTAAATTTTCAAAAACTCATCTTTCAACACCACTCCCCTATCGACAAGTCACCCAGACAGACTGAGAGCTAACCACCAATGTACGTACAAATTGCATGGAATAAACTTAATGCAACAATGTAATAATTCTCACTTTTTTCATCTGTGTCTCCCATTTTTCAAAAATCCTGTCACAGAAAAATTCAGACCTAGTACTGACATCATTAAGTCAATAGAACTTCATAAACCTGTAGAATTGACATAGGATTGTAGCCTTAACCACATATTCTTTGGGTAAAGTAATTTCAACTCATTCTGCAAAGGACCACACATGCAAGAGAATGGGTACACAAAAAGGGCAACTGTTTTTTTTGCCATTACAGTCATCAACATGCATAGGACAAAAAAAAAAAGTATGACAGAAGAAATGTTCAGTTTATTTTTTGCCACACCTGAATACAAGTTATTATTTAAATTTAAGAAAGTATAGCAAAAAGTACTGCTATGCTTCACAATTTCACTAACACCGACAAATTCTATATATTACCTCTTTATTCTCCACTTTAGAAATACTCAGTTATTTTCTTGTAAGCCTCTTTATACACAGTTATTCCACCTTCTGGCATTTCTGTAAGAACTGCAGTGTGGTAACCATAACTTTCTAAGGGCATAAACCAAACAAGGTTTGCAGGAGAGGCAAAGAGCCAAAAAAAGGTTTCTGCAAGCAAAAGTTTGTTTGTTTCCCAGCTCTGTTAGCCAGTCTAAGAAATAAGTGTTGCTTCTTTCTAAAAAACTTGCCTTAGTAGTACTCCTGTATCTGATTCCCTACTACTATGAAATAATGAAAGGAAACATTTAAACAGTGAATTAATCATCCAGCTATTGTATTTACCAGTCTTGTCCTGCTGCTAAAAAGGCCCATCACATCTTTGTGAAACACATGAGTAATACTTAAGGGAAATGAGACAGGAGGAATTTAGGCCTACATATTCCACGCAGCTCTGTGTACAGTTAACTTCACCAGCATGTGCACCTCTGCTGAAATCAACAGAGCTATATGCATTAATAACATGATCATTAAAAACAGCAGCTCTGTTGATTTCAGTAGGGCTACCCACTTGTGCAAAGTTAAGCATCGGCATAAGCATTTGCAGGATCAGGGTCTTAGAACATGTCCTTGGAAAGCATTACTCATCCTCAATGTCTGTTGACTTCAATTACCAAAGTGACTCGTATGCTAAAAGAAGTTGATTCCACAATATAGAGAACACTTTAGAGTGCTGGCTTTATTAAAATATTTGGTTACTCATATGCTTCATAAATTATTAAATCCATTGAAACACATTTGGGTTTGTCTTTTGTAAGAAAAGCTTTAGAAAGTATTATTTATTGCAACAGTGTAAACAAGTTCCAAAAGATAAGAACTATTTAATACAAAATTACATATATGTGCACTAAATCTATCAAAAATGGAAGTATAAACTCCATAGCTTCTTCCAGGAAGTATGTGCAGCACCCAGAAGCTGAACTGTGCAGCTGGCATTACAATAATGAAAAAGCCTTGTTCCATCTTTTTGATTTGTAGATATGCTGTCTAAATATACTATCAGCAACATCAACTCGTACCTTAAACTGGTCTTGTTTATCATTCGGGGAAAAAAAATGCCACCATCATCACCAGGGCATTCAGGCCCCAGCCAAGATTAATAAATTGAAAAGATAAACTGAAATAGAATGGTCTTTAGCAACCCACTTCTAAGATTTCAACAGTCCACCAAAAAACATGCAAACACAAAGTTACCTGTTACATAAACCAAATTTTGGAAATATCAGCAAAAATACATTCTTAAAACCTGAATTGCTTGGCCCTATTTCATCTCATAAAAAAAGATTTACCTCCTCATCACGTGCATCAGTAAAGTGGAACCATTTCTGCAGAAATGTTTCCATGCTCTCTCAAAATTAAATTACAAAAAATAAATAATAATAATAATGGGCAGGGGCTAAAGTAGATCACTTAAACTGCAGGATCATTGTGTCAGCAAGAAGCTTTACTGACACTTCTCTGCTGTAAATTTAGTAACAGTTTCCCTAACCTGCTTTATAAATTATTAAAATCTAATTCTAATTCAACAAGAATACATCCAGCCTAACAACCTTACAGTAAACACTGATCTCTTTTTTTATCTCTCCAAATGAACATTCGCTTCCCTGAATACACTATCACAGTGAAATACACTGTTTCAAAGAACGGCGGGGGGGTGGTGGTGGAGATTATTTATTGTGTGCGAATGGGAAAGCTGCAAACACAGCCACTGCTTCTTGGTTCTTTCAGCAGGGGATCTTAATTTATTCCCCAAGTATTTTGGTAAAGAGGAAGCCACGCACATCAGATCTGCTGGTCCCCGGGGTACGGGGGGGTGCAATGCACAGACAGGCGAGTGAACGTGAAAATACCGACGGATATCACCACCAGGGAAGGAGCCGGAGGCTCGCTCCCCGCCCGGGAAGCAGAGGTGTAATTAGCTGCCTCCCGCCTGCTGCTATCGGCTGTCAATTCCAGAACGGAGCCGCGAAGCACCGCAGCTGGAACATGTCCTCCCCGCAGCCCCCCGCGCCTCCCTCATCGTCGCTCGGCCTCCCCCTCCACGGCCCGCCCGCGCCTCCTGCCCGCACCGCCGCCGCCTCACCTCTCCCCCGCGGGCCGGCGCAGAGGGACGGACGGATGGAGTTACCTTGACTCTCCTGGTAGAGAAGCCGGAGACGGGAGGGAGGCGGTGGCTTGAGCCGGGCTTGGTGAAGTGCGGCCGATGCCTGGCGGCGGCGGCCCAACTGTACTACGCGCCGGGCTCGGTCCCTGCCGCGGCGGCGGCGCAGGAGCCTGTAGGCCTCGGCGGCGTTGGCGGCCTCCCCAGCGCAGGGCGGCGTTGGCGGCGGGTTCAGGAGCGGGCGACTGCTCGGGCTCCGCTCAGTCCCATGCACTCGGCGCGGCCCGCTGCCTGCGATGCCTGCTGCCTCTTTCACATTCCCGGCGGAGCCCTGCGGAGGGGCCCTGAGGAGGCTGGGGGGGGGGGGGGGGGGCGCGAGGGGAGCCGAATGCGGGCCGAGCCGAGGGGGAGCGTCGGGCGCGGCGAGGGCGGCCGGGGGGGGGGGGGGGGGCAGGCCGGGCTGGCGGCGCGGCGGTGCTGTGAGGGGAGGGAAGGCCTCTTCCGCCGGCGGCTGGCTCAGGTAAGAGGGGGGATCCCGGTGGGCTTCGGGGTCGCGCTCCGGCTCACTCCTATTGTCACTCTCAGCGGGCTCCGGCCATGGCACTCACTCACATACACTCACTCACTCACTCACAACCGAGCGTGCTGCCACCGCCCCCCCCCCGGCCAACGACCCGCCCCCCGCGCCCGCCCACTGGATCCTGCCGTCGGGACGCGCCGCCTCATTGGCGCCCGCCGCCGCCGCCGGGACAGCCGGGAAAGGGGATCGTTGCTGGAGGAGGCGGTGCCGACTGGGGCGGCGGCGGTGCCCGTGCCTGGTAGTTTGTTATCGCCAGCTCTCTTCTCGTCTCTCTGCGGGCCCGGGGGCGAGGTGGATGAGGGGCGGTTACTGCCGCCAGAGCGAGGCCCGTCGGCTGAGGTAAAAAACCCGGCAATGCTGAGGTAAAACCTTGCTAATGTTGAGGTAAAAGCTCCTGTCCCGCCGCACCAGGCCTCTGACGGAGGCGCGGAGCCCTCTTGCCGGGGAGGTCAGCGGGCAGGAGGCGTCTCCTTCCGGGCTGCTGCCGGGCCCTGGCGCTGGCTCCGCCGCCGGAGGGACTGAGCCGCCTCAGGTACGGCCCGCAGCGCCCTCGGCTTGCCCCGCTGCAGCGGCTCGTTTCTCAGTGGCAGGGCTCTGCAGCCCTGCACCTCCTGGTTTTGTGTTTCTTTAGCCACTGTGTGATTGCTTTCCGAGTCATTTTGTGCCTTTTTTTTTAAGTGTATTTATATGTATAGCTCAAGGAGCGTTTGTAGATAGTATTGTTAAATATCATAGATCTTGTTTAAACTTATTTCCCTGTTAGCTTGGTGTTTGGTGGTTGTGTCTTGTTGCTTTTTTTTTTCTTTTTCAAATAAAACTAGTGGTGTTCGTATGGCTGTTATGTTTAGAAATATTATCCACGATTTCCCCTGTGTTTCTGGAAGAAAAAAATACCCAACTATTCATACGAGCAGCAGTCCTGTGTTGATGTGACCAAAAGCCTCTGAGGTACAGTCATTCTCCTTAGGAAGTGGCTTTAAGGGCTGTTTGAGAGCTGGTTGCTTTGATGGGTCAATCACATTCCTCCTGTGCAGTGCAGGTAATGAGTACCTGAACCCTCTAAACATTACTGATCCTACAAAGGACGCCTAGTTTTTGTTCCACTCAGCTTCTTGATTCAGCTTACTCTCTAGGTATGTGAGTACCGATGTTGGGCTAATAGAGGAGGTGGGGCTCTGGCAGACTTGATTTAGAGTTATTTAAGCTGTTGTGAAGCCATTTTCATAATTGCTCATTTTCAGCCAGGTCAGTTCCCTGGTCCAGCTCACACTGAGGAACCTGGAACACTAGTTAAAATAAAAGCTCCCTGCTACTGAAGTACAGCTGTAATGGACATGAACAATATGCTTCTTGCATATCATAAGACATACATCTCCCCCTATTTTTTTTTAACTGTAGACTAATCAATTCCACATTGTTTCAGTCCTTGTGTGTCACAGTTGTAAACTTCTTAAGATGCATATTTCTTATTCCCGTGTTGTTTCAAAATCATTCACATCTATTTCGAACTGCAGCACCCAAGAGTGGAAACTACTACAATTAAGGACTCGACAGCTCCAGCATCTGCTGTCATACCTGTTGCAGACTACATTCCTGTTTACACATGCCAATACAAATGCTTTTGAGTCAGTATGATCTATTCATGGTTTTGCTGTCCTGTTTTACCCTCGCATCCATTTCTGCTGACCTACCGTGCCAGTTATTTCTCCCTCAAGTAGACAGAAATGCTACTTGAGATTTACTGCAACAGACCTAACACTATCCTTTCATTTTTTCTTGCTGGAAATGGACAATCAAGCAGTCAAGATATCTGTTAAAATAAAATTCCACATGATTTTACATCAGAAAACTGTAGAATTTGTCATCCTTTGTAATCAGTTGCATTTCTCAGAAGAATTGTATTTAAAATCCAAAACTTAACTAAGATTGAATGGTTCTACAGTTACAGAATGGTTCTATAAGTCAAAGTTAGAAGAGATATATGTCCATATTTGTAAATTCACTTAAACCAACTTAAACCAAACCACCTAAACAATCTTAAGTGCAAGCAGGGGTTGATAACCATGATTGGTAAGTGTTCAAGGCCAGGCTGGATGAGGCTTTGAGCAACCTGGTCTAGTGGAAGGTGTACCTGCCTGTGGTGGCAGGATTGGAACCAAATGAGCTTTAAGGCCCCTTCTAAACCAAACCATTCCATGACTTCATGATTCTCTGAACAAAGAATGTAGGTCAGCGGATTTTGTACTAATATAAGGTAGCATTTGGCAAAAAACAGTGTAACCTCTGGTTGCTCCTGTCAATGAGGGACAGAACTTGCAGATACTTAATTTTGTTAGTTGTGTTCGTCAGTGACATATTTTAATTCTCAGAGTTATTCACTGCCCTGTGCACTGCTTCTGATCGGGACTGAATAGTGCAATGAGCAGCTTGTAAAGTACTGATGGTATACTCTGCAAATTGTAAGGTTTTGTAGGTGAAGTTGAGCATGTCATTTTACATGGTCATACTTTGGTCTTCACTGTATGAAATGAAATCTGTCTTTTTAAACACTAAGAATCGAAACCTGAAGCATGTGTTGTGGGTGTTTATTAAAATAACTGCCACAGAAGGGATAAAAATGAAGCCTGTCCAGGTCCGCTAGCCTGTGTACACAGAGCTTTTCACTTCTTATGATGTCTTTCTATAACAGCTATGGAATTAGTTCTTCAGTATAGCTGAATGAACTGGTAATGCATTCAGCTAGTTTATTTCTTAAATGAAAAACACATCATGTAGTATGTTTTGTCCATTTTGATTGTGTAAACTATTTGTATGATATATTCTGTATCAGGTAATCTTTGTATGGTAACAATTCAAGAAAAATACAGGCTTTGTAAGTGAATAAACAGCAATTTTGCCTTTTTTTGTCACTTGGTCAGCAGAGTTTACAGAGTTGTCTTCTCTTTTCTTTCCAGTTTGCATTCTGTTTTTCCACTTTGGTCTTTGAAGTCTCCATCTGTGAGGAGATTTAAGACCACAACATAAGATATGAATTTAAAACTGCTAATATTTCAAAGGGGCACTGTTGTGTGGCCTTCTGCTAGTCTCTGTTTAGTCTGTATTTTGTAAAAATTGCTACTTTAAAAATGATGACATGAATCCCAAGCAAAGATGGAGAAGAAAGAAGTAACACAGGTGTTTTACATAGGTGTGTTATCTGTTTATATATGCATTTGTATAAATACATATAATATCAATTTGCAAGTATAAAAAATAACTATCATCAGATAAAGTTCACATGACCAACATCTCACATGCAAGTGTGTAGGCATGCATATGTATATGTATGTGTTCAATACCTACAGCCCTTCTTGAAGACCTACAAGTAATAAGAAGTTATTTTGATCACTGGTTCTCTACTGTTATCAAAGGCATAAGACAAGCCTATCTTTTTTTTTTGAAGTTATACTGCCTTACTGTCCTATAAAAGGGATTTTAAAATTCAGCTTAGAAAGACATTTCCAAGGCCAGCTCCTCAGCAGTTAGGCACTGTGCTTTTTAGCACCCAGTCAGAATATCAGTCAAGGGTCCTCCAAAACAGAGTTTTTTGTACTGGTGACTCAGATTTGTGCTGCTTCATGGTTTTTTTTGTGTGACTGAAGTTCCACTATAGACCATCTGTTATGGCCACCCAGGCAGGAATACAGAGCTCATATCCACATTGGCATTCCGCTCTTTACGTAGCAGCTTATCAAACAGGATTGCTACATAGATAGCACTGTGGAAGTCCTGCTCCATTGAGCGATAAACATAAGTGGATCTAGCTGGAGCTTGTAAATGTTTCACATAGCACATCTGATGCATAGTTGTCTACAGTAAAGGTCATGTAATGCCCCGTAAAGGATCTCCTGTGTGTCAAAAGGAGCATTATCAGGGCTGCTGTGGGATTAGTTCAGATATTCCCTGTTCCAATGCCAGTAAGCAAGAAAAGACTTGATCTCCCCAGAGAACTAATTATTCAGACCAGCAAGAAAAAGACCAGAAAGTGTTATGGAGGGAGCAGCAGTGCTGTTTGAAGAGGCAAATCAGCATGCGAGCAAGGCTTTTCTGATACACTTTTTAACAGAAATGAACACAGTGAAATAGTGCATCAAAGTAACTGTCTTGCTCCATCAGTTTGATTGAAACAGCGCAATCTGAGATTTTTTGTTTCCTTTTGAATCAACTTCATGTGTAACAAAAAAGCATTCTATTTAGTCTGTTTACCCTCCAGTTAACTTCTGATTGATACATTTACATTCTGGGGAGGAATGGTTATGCCCAACTTTTGGGCAACATTTGTAATTGCTGTACCAGGTATTTGTAATAACAAGCACATCTTTATTACTTTTTGCCTCTCCCCCTTGTATCAGCTGTGCAATAATACTTGTCAGTGTCCTGTTAGATACTAGAAGTGTTCTGTAGCTCAGCTCAGAATTGTAGGGAATGCTTAAAAACAGAGGGAATCTTACAGCACTTAAATAAGTTTAAAATGTAAGTTGTAATGGGTTTTCCAAAGTTTGCGGTACAAAGCTGGGCAGAGGAAGGGCTGTACAGGTGCTGAGAGCACTTTCACAGAGCTTTTGAACAACTTGTTATGGAGCAAACCTGCTTGGAAAGAAGTGGCTGGGTATTAGTTACAGGTCGAAACACAAATCTTCCTGGGAGTCTGCTGCACACACAGGTGTGCCCTCACATGGAGCAAAACCAAGTAGTCCCTGGTATATATCCACTTTCGGTGGCTGGCTGTTCCCTGCCTGTCAGATACAACAGTAGAGATGTTGCTCTAGGGAAGCACTGGAAAGGAATCTACATACTGCTGAAATAGGAAGGACAGGAAAAGAAAGGTTATAAGAGCACTTTCTAAAATCCTTCCAGATCCACAGTCAAGGTTAAACAAATAGGATAATTTTACCACTGAGAAAGTTATGTGAATAAGGAGGCTTGTAATTCCTTCATGATGCTGTACAGGAAGTACAGATACCCTATAAATTACCTGCAGTAAAGGACTTTACATGAGACAGGAACTGGAGTTGAAATCCAAGTGCTATGAATCCTAGAAAAAGGTAGAAATTGATTAGATTTAGACAGAAAATAGCAAAGAACCACCTGAACAATCTCCTGACCAAGCAGACCACACAAAAATAGATTATTGGAACAGGAACAAAAACGGTGTTTAAAAACTTAGTTGAAGAGATGAGAATGTCCCACTTTAAAGGAGCACATTGTTAGAACTGATTTTTAGGAAACAGAAGGAATGGCATTAAAGCCTCTCCAGTACTTGATGACAAAAAGAGATGAGAATGCTAAGGGTAGGAAAGGAATAATGAATAAAACAGGAAACATAGTCTACCATTGTACAAACCTATCATGCATCCTTTCTTATATCTTTAACTCTGTGTAATTTGGTGTAGACTGTATTTAGAAAAGAGAATATAGAGAAAGCTGAGAAATAAAATGACTCGGTACAATTCCTGCATGAGGAGAGGCTTAATACACTGCAGATATTGAGCTCAGAATTAAAAAGCTCCAGGATCAATTTGATAGAGGTCTGTCAAGACCTTCAGTGGAATGGAGATGGGTGAATGAGTGACTTATTTTTCAAAATCCCTTTGCGTTTCTTTTTTTTCTGGTGTCTGGCAAGGTGGAATATTACAACTTTTCATGTCCTCTTACAGAAGCAAAAGGTATGAACAGGTTAAAATGAAACAAAATTTTAAAAACCCAGGAGTACCAAGGAGGTTAAATGTCCTTGTACTTTAAGAGGCTACCATAATTGCAATATACATGACATATATACCACATTAATAAGTTTAGAAGCTTATTTGCCACTAAACAAACATGCACCACTATTAACTTGAAAAATGTGTTCAAGAGAGAAGTCTAGACACCAGATTTAGGGTATGAAAACTTGGTAAACATAGAAGAATTTGAGCCAATATGAAATCTATGATATGCTGTGATAAGATTTGGTATATTATTATTAACTGGCTTCTTTGACATGTTATCCAGTCCCCACACTTCGAGAATTTTCAACGTTATCTGGTGTCAGGTATGTCCAGGAAGAGTTTATCGAAAGAATCAATAGTCAAGACTTGAACGAGAGAAGGATCAAAAATAGAGTTGAGATTTTCCTCTTTAAGAAGATGCAAGGAGGAGTTAAAACCATGATTTGCTAAGGCACCAAGTAGTACCAGCTGGCACCTCTGGAAAATTAATCTTAAGCTATATTTAGTATGTTAAAAGAAATTATGGCTCCCACTTGAGCCATTTCAGCTGATGCAGATAAAAAATTATCAGATCTCATGGAGTGTTCACTCATCTTGAGTAAATAAATATTTTAACAGAATTGTGCACTTCTGAGTCATATTTGGTTCCAATATGTGTCTTTCTACACAGAACTCCTGCCTCTGAGCAGATTCATCTCTTAACTGTGATTCTGTAAGTGTGCATCCCTACTTTGTGTGTTAAAGTCCATGAAAAATACACTAGATAATGAAATTCTAATATTGACAGCTTTTAGGGCACAAATGGCTAATGAAGAGTCCTTCAAACAAGCTCTTCCTCACAAGTTTGTTTTAGAAGAATTTAGAATAATTAAATTCAGCTACTGGGTTTTAATGATAGGCTGTTGAGATGTGTTTTTTTTAGTCCTATAATCTTTGTAGAGCTTAGTTCTTAAAATTTTATCACCATCTTGTAGCCTGAGTGTGAGATATTCCTGGGCAGCACTGTTCAATGCCTGCTTTAGTACAATTTTTAAATGTGTTTTTTTTTCTTTTTCACTCATTTATGCCTAGGTCAAATTCATATTATGATCTTATGTTCCTTTCTTGAAAACTCACTGGAGCTTCATGTAGGATCTTAAAATACTATGTAAGCTGCATCCTGGAAAATATCAAAATAGATTTTCTCCATCTTCTACATAAAACATCCTCTCTGAATTACCAAACTTTCTTCCAAAGTACACTGGTTTTGACCCAGAATTGAATTCCTTGACATTCAAACTGTTCTGATTGTATCAAATGTAATTCCACACCCACTGAAACCCAGCTCAAGCCTTTACCCTATGTCATCCCACCATTTTCAGGGGGATTTTATAGGAAGTTACCATTCTAATACACAACAGTGAATATGCTTTAGACTTTTTTAATAATTCCTGGTGGCATTGCAGTTAACAAACTGTTTTAATATATATATGTAAGCAATTTAAGTTGCCTCCTGTTCCCCACTTTTGCTTTTAACAAATTGACAGAATTATAACAAATATGCATGTCAAAGCTTTCATATGGTACCATTGCCTATCATCCCATTCAAATTCTTTCTTCAAGAAAATTACCATCTAGCATTGGTTCTGCTGGTGATTATCTACATGATGTTTCAACCAGAAAGCCATGCATGCAGAATCCTTTGTTTTATTTTAGTTGCAAAAGTATTTGCCCTCTGAAATGTTACCTGCTGATTCAACCCATTAGTCAGAAATACAAGTAAGATAGTCTGCTTTCAACTGAGATTTACAAAAATACTCATTACCTCTTGGGGAAAAAAAAAGGTAAAAAACATTTGCAGAAAAAAGTAGGGCATCTGCTGCTGCTACATGTTTAATTTTATTTGATTTACTATACTTAACTTTTTTCTTTGTTGGCAAAAACAACCTTAGCTGTTGCTAATGCTGTTTGCCAGCATCTCTGTCTGCATCTTTGGTTACTTCTTGGATTCATTCTCTTAGCATTTGCAGAATTCCGCTTGCGTCCTCTGAACTCTCATGGGAATTTTTCTTCTTTGGTGGTTAACATTCACAGCAGCATCAAGTTATTCACATTGTGGGTGACAATTTCCTGTAGTCAAAGACATGTGAACCCAGTTCCCTCTCAAGTGTCTTGGTGATCACTGTCAATCATGAGGGAATGCCTTTGTCTCATCTTCAGAGGTCTTGGATTCTTGCTGTACACACCCACAATTCAGTTTTGTCAGTAATGCCAAATCCCCTTCTGGAGAGTTTATCTAAATTAATCTCAGCTCATAATTTTACCATGTAGATTTATTTTGAAACCGGACTTTTCCTTATCTTACCTTTTATAGATTATTTCTTTAGGGAGTGGTTTCTGTAGAGCACCTTGGAAAGTAGCCAGTTTAGTCTCTGAGTTAGTGCTGTGTTTGTTTGTTCTGAATTTCTGTCTGGCCTGTTTTCTGCTGACCTTTACTGAAGTGATCATGTATATGTGTGCGTGCATGTATATTTGTTACGTTTTCTATCTTGCTCAAGTTCTGTTTTACTACATAAAACAAGCTTTTCTCCTGAGTTTAACATCCCAGTTGTTTTATTAGTATGGTAACAAGTCTGCTCATACAAGGCACATCACTGCACATCTGAATAAAAGTAAACATCCTGTGTTTCTCAGCCTGCTATAAACCCCAGCAGATGGCTGCTACTTTTACAAACTGTGCTGAATAGCATGGCTCACATTTCCCGTGCAACGGACTTATTTCTGGCATCCAACCCAGTATACTTCTTGCAGGTGGGAACACTGATCTAACCACAAAGCAGTTTAGCCCAAATCAGTCCTACATGACAACTCTTCACAGCTCAGACCTTGCTTTCTGGAATGGATGTACAATGGGCTGCACCTTATATTGCTGATCCATCCAAAGTTGCAAGAGGACTGATAGCTTCTACGTGTAGGTAGGTCAGCGATCATCAAGCCTAAAGGTCCTTTGTATAATATTTCTGTTTGTTAGAATCTTTGTGTGTTTACTTATTTTCCCAAGAATAAGTATTTTTTGGAGATAGATGGTATTTCTAAGAATGACTGGATTTCATCTTAATCCTCAGAGCCAGTCCCTGGTCAGGAGACCGTCTGAATCTGCAGGAGGTGGTGTATGTTTTCTCTACCTCAGCTAACATTCAGGAGACAGGTGCCACAGGTGTATGTCTTGGCCTGGTTGTCCTGCAGCAGCAGCACACTGATGTTGTCTGTGCTTAGCTCCATCTCTGGAATCAAGGGCATTTCAATGCCAGCATTGAATTGGCAGCAATGTCAGCTTCAGGCTTGACCCTTTGTTGTGTGTGTTTGTTCAGGGAACCATTCCCATCACAATTTCTTTTCCTAAAAAGAAGCAATAAGGGAGCTACTTTGGCTGCAAGTCCAGGCAAGTAGTCCCTGTTAAGTCTTAAAAACAATGTTGAGGATATTTTGTCATGAGGGAAAGGTAGTTTGGGAGTGGACCTCATCTTTTCTTGTTTAAAATGTTTCTCCACTGCATAACAGGCTTGGTCTCAGCTGCTTGCACCCACTTCCCATTGCATGTTGGAGTATTCAACATCAAAGGAAAAATGTTTTGAAAGACCACCTTCTAGAACTTGTGTACTAACCTTCTTGCATGGATGATCTTCAGTGAGCTACATGTCTGTTCTATTGCATTCAGAAGCCCTAAAAATGATGCCATTTGTTTACCAAAAAGGCTGAGTGCAAGTTAGCATAGCATTAGCTATCCTTGGGTACCTTCATCGGCCAGAACCCCTGTGATTTATGAAAACAAATATATGATGGGTGTATAACATGGGATATTTTCCTCTGTCATATGAGTATAGAAAGCTCCCAGTAGCTTTTGAATTCCTATTTTAATTAAGGATCCAGTAGACTGGTCACTCCCATCGAGTCTTTATTACTTCCTAAATCAAAGTTATTTACATTTGACAGTTGTTTTTTTTATGTTTTCTGTTTGGTTTTTTTTTTCAACAAACTATTGTTAACCCAAATTTCATTCTATTTTAAGGTATTCTGGACCATGTGCATTTCACTCTTTCAGCCATCTTGTCCTTCAATTCACTATTTGGTCATTTCAGAGTGACCCGGGAGGTGAGAGCTGTGAAACCAGAGATTTTACAGGTCTCTTGCCAGTGTTCGTGTCACAATGGTATCTCTTGTGTACCTCCCCATAATGGGAACTTCCTCTTGGAGCAGTTTTTCTGTGGTTAAACAGAATATACTGTTGGTCAAAATCTCTAACTAGTTTGAGTAAGTAATGAGACTTTATTCAGCCTGTCTTCCAACAGCTCTTCTGATTCCTTGAGGAGAGACTCCCTGGGTGGTTATGTATGTCCATTTTCCCACTAATGGGACTAAGTGTCATTGACTGGTGTATGCAGCCAGAGTTTCTTGAGATTACGGCTTTTTTACAAAAGGTTGTGCTCAGAAAAATCAATATTACACTAAAAAAATAACCTATCAACATTTTCCATTGTATAGAGAGGAGTTTCCGTTTGCTTTATCTTATGTGTCCTGGCCATATAAAGATAAGCGCTGAAATCAGGTGGACTGCCTGCATTCACTGAACTCTGCCATAATTTAGTATATCCTGCTAATTGCGATTCCAGTTCTCAGTTTGGTTCTTTAACCCAAAAGATCTTAGAACTGCTTGTACTGCCCCCCTTGCAAGTGTGTTTATTGAACCACAGAGTTGTATCTACTTCTTGCCCTTTTTTTTGCAGCTTTTTACAACAGCCATGCCTCTCCAGCTTTTGCACGGAGGTTTTCAAATTCAACCAAAGCATCTGTGAACCATTTTGCCTACTACAGTAAGACACATTTCTCCATGTGGACTTCCCTCCCCATCTGGGAAGCTGGGCAGTAGTATAAACCTGTGTACTACCAAACCAGACTAACTTTTCCACCTGTACAAAAAAATACAGTTCTTGTGCTTGAATAAAAACAATATAAATTATATCAGTGATCAAATGAGGCATCAGAATAAGTTACTCCTTACCGAGAAAGTTGGATTCAAGTGTGAGCCAAGTCAGTTTCTACTGATGTTTGCTATATTAAGAAGCAATGGGGCATGTGCACAGCCTTGCAAATTTTAAGTGGGAGAGAAGCTTCATATGAAAGCACTAACTGTAATCACAGCCTAAAACACATGCTGCCAGAAGCCTTTAGTAACCACACTCAGCTTCTCGCCTTCTTGCTCCGTACTCACATGTAGATCCTGCATTATATGTCTATCCTACATCTAGCTTGTGGTTTTCCCCCATTAATTTGTAACTGTTGTGCATGTCTCCCTCACCACTGGCCAAAATCTATTCTACCCAGTCAGAGGCTACATCCCTGCTAGAAAGGATGAAAGCAAGGTTGCTAATCAAGCCTTTGAAGAGGGCAGCAACTTGTGAGACTATTAAAGAAGGTTACAGTAGGTTCAAACTGCTAGGAGTGAAATACAAATAACTTATGAGTGTAAATAAGACACTTTCAAATGTGTTTAATATTGCATGCCTGTCTGGAAATCTGGCTCATGATTCTTCTTTCTATTTCTAACTCAAGAGGGTCACTAGTGCCTGAAAACACTGATATGCCAAGGAAGCCAATTCCTCATGGGAGCGTGACTCTGTTCCACACAGACATTTTCCCTTCTGTCACTTGGCATAATTCAGTATGTGACTTGCAAACTCAAAATATAAACAAGAGGGAGGAACCAGGGCCAACAGTGTTGCAAGCAGAATTCTCAGACCTTCCCAGTGACTGAGAAATACCTCTCCTCTAGAAATACCACCCATTTCTCTGTTCTTTTTAGCTTAACCGGAACTATTTCTTTGCAGCTCTTAACCGGAACTATTTCTTTGCAGCTCTTTCCTTACAAGGAAGCTGGGGCAAAAATACCATAGTCAAACTTATATGATTAGACTGTAAAACCACACCACTCGCTGCCTCACTGTGCAATACACAATTTAGCAGGTAAATTTCTCCTATCTTGTAGTTCTCTTCCTGTGAATGGTTTATTTCTTTTTCTTTCTCAAGATCATTTTCTCCCGTAATTTTGTTGTTCTTTAACAGCTTTTAAATATAGTTATGAAATATGAAAGCACATATTTAAATATATATTTGTTCCTGCTGCTCACATCTGTTACAAATGCAAGTTAAAAACCTTCAGTGTGTTTGCACATCATTCTAAGGAGAAAAGAACTGTTCCCTGTACCATGCTTCACTGGCTTCCAGTCATTCCCATTTCCCAGGATGCACAAAATTACTGCAATTTTGCAGGTTTTTCCTTAAGATTGGTAAACGATACACCTGAGCAAAACAAATGGGAAGTACTCCAGGAGCACAGACGTATCTTCTGAACACCAAATCTGAGGTGTCACATATCCTTCAGTTCCTTATCCAACCCCAGTGAGTGCTGACCCTCTCCCGGTGTGGCAGCGAGCAGCCCGAGGCAGCAATGTGAAGATATTACTGGAATAGTTGCTTAAACAATGGTGTATCTTCTTCGTTCTCCAGCTGGAGCACCTGGTTCTGCTCTGGAAGGTGAATCCTAAGCAATTTCCTGCTTAGGGTCACACTGTGCTACCTGTGGAGATTCTTTACTAACAGTTCTGGCACCTTCCTCAGCAATTGCCTTGGTTATTGTGCCACTACCTCTTTATACAATTTGCTCTTTTGGTACTCACCAAATCCTTCCAACATCTGTTCAGCACTGGTAATGCTTTAATGACCTGGTGCTATCAGGGCAACCAAGTGAATGGGGAAGTGGTTGCAAAAGCTACTTGCTGCTTTGGCTCCTTCCTTTGTGCAGAGGAGCTCTTGTCTGTAGTTCTATTATGAAAAATACTCAAAATCTAAAAGAGACTAAGCACGTGCAACTTCATTCACTCATGGAGCTGCACCTGCACCACGGAGCATATCCATGCACTCCTGAAACAGTCCAGTGTTACTGACAACTCAAGTGTCGCTTTAGAGCTGGATTTAGCAAGGTCAGGCTAGCACAGGTGTTTTAAGGGAGACAGTTTCATCTTTTAAGTGTTTGAATCTGAATTTCAAACAATCTTTCGAATTAAGGAAGATGAGAATTTATGGGAGGGTAGAGGGCCTGAGACCTTTAAGAGAATTATTAAACTGAGTTATCAAGACTGACAGTTTCTTAACCGGGGGGGGGGGGGGGGGGGGGGAGAGAAAACACAAGTTGCTGGAATGGTTAATTTTGGCCCCTGCCTTTACAACATACCTTATTTCTAATTCACATGATGTCCGATTTCATCTCCCAGGCAGTCATCTTGTCATACATTGATTATTGTAATAAACATTGCTATTACCAAATGTTATTCCTACATGCAGTAATGAACTAAAGAGCAGAGTCTGCAGAGCTCACAGGCTGTTCAAGTAGACATAAGCAGCCTCTGTACAGCCTTGTGTCTTCTCTCCCATGGTTTTCTTCAGTGCGTGGGGGAGGTGGAGGACTACAAGGGTCTCGCAGAGGAGAAGCCATGGGGCTGGCCTGGTATATTCTAGGGGATCATATTAGAACCTCAGGTCTCAAACCAGCTCATTTCCCCAGTACCGGGCAGACATCCTGTCTTAAATGGCCTGCACTCACGTGCACTTCAGAGAGACTGTAAGCTGCCTATCATCTTAATGTTACACGGAACATAATTCTACAAAGGTTGATTTCTATAATGTACACATATAAACCACAACGTGCTGCAGGGGAGGGGGAGTTGTGGGTTGTTTTCTTTACATTATGACCTCTGTGAGGAAAGTTTAGGACTCCCATTCTGAGTAGTCATCCCACCAAACCTGAATTCAGCAGTGCACACAGAGGTGTGGCAGAGTTAGAGACTTACATTCTTGGCTGTTAGTTAATTTTACCATTAATTCTAATGTATTCACAGAAGCCTCTGTTCCACAAGAAATTTTACACATGGCTGAAGCTGAGTTTTATACATTCAAGGCTGTAAGTTTCTGTGGCACACAAGCTGTATTATAAATTATACTTGAGTTAAAGCACCATAAACAACAGTTTAGGGAAATGACAGTTATTTGTAGAGTTCATTTGGTTGTGTATATTTCTATATTGCTAATACAGGCTGTGTTCCTATCTGCACATTTCAAGCCAACTTGCAGGGATGTCATGATGTTACTCTTTGTAATGTCCAATGGCAGAGCCTGGCTCAACCATGAGTGGTTCTGGTTGAGCGCAAGCAGCAGAAACCTGTTCAGAGAGAGTCTGAATGATGGTAGAGAGAAAAGTCAACGCTGTGATCTTAAAGAGCCCCGAGATAAAGTTGAATGAAGGCTTTTTACCATGGATGATGCTAAAGCAATCTTTTTGGTTTTTATTTGTGTGCTTGTGTTCTTTAAAGAGCCATCAGGGAGAGCAGTAACAATGAGTCTGACACATGGATATGAAGGAGATGGTATGAACCGAGAGACTGTAGGGCACAGAGGTTGCCACCTTCTGACCCACTGACTGATTTGCCTGCTGTATTCCTGTGTGGATTTTATAAATAGCTCTTAATACCACACACGCTTGAGCTAACAGCTTGAGGTGTGTGCAGGAGCCAAGGCTGTGCTTGGTTGCCACTGTACATTATGTAAGAAGAGATGATAGAACAGGTTTGTTTCATTTCACTTATTTGATAAATCCATGGAGCTCTCCTGTGGGTTTGTTTGGTTACTAACAGTTTAGTAGTGTTATATTTAGCACCTTGAAAGCACTGATAATCCCTTTAAAATCATCATTCTTGGAAGCCAGAGCAGGTCATAAATGGCTGTGACTATTCATAGCCTCCATCATGGGAAGGTTGAAGATGGTTTTTAGTTCTGTGTTGTGCCTGGCTGTGACGGAGTTGATTTTCCCTGTAGCAGCCCCGACAGTGCTATGCTTTGTAATGCTACCTAGAAAAGTGCTGGTAACACACCAGTGTTTTGGCTGCTGCTGAAGAGTGCTCCACAGCAGCAAGGCTGCCCCTCCAGCACTCCCCCCATACCAGTAGGCTGAGGGTGAGCAAGATCTGGGATGAGACACAGCCAGGACAGCTGAACCCAATGGGCCAAAGGAACATTCCATACTGTATGGAATGCTCAGCAATAAAAGCTAAAAGAAAGGAGGAGGAAGGAGAGCATTTGTTATTATGACGTTTGTCTTCTGGAGCAACTGAAGCCTGGCTTCCCAGGAAGTGGCTGGACACCACCTGCTGATGGGAAGTAGAGAATAAATCTGTTGTTTTCCTTTGCTTCTGCACATGGCTTTTGCTTTATTAACCTGCCTTTATCTTGACCAGCAAGTTATTTTCCATCTTACTTTCTCCCCTCCCTGTCTAGCTGAGGAGGGGAATGATAGAGTGGCTTGGTGGGAACCTGGTGTCCAGCCAGGGTCAACCCACCACCAGTAGACATTTAGGTTTTCCCAAAGCCATGGAAAATACTTGGGAAACATAAGAGGCAAACCCTAAAACCTATAAACCTAAACCCTAAAACAAATATCAATTGGGAAGCAAAATCACATATTGCCCTTGTCTCTTTGTATATTTACATGGGAGAATACCTCACACAACTGCAGACCTCGCATTTGCAGATGCTCGCAGGTGAAGCAAAGGGCAGCCGTTGTCCTTTCAGAAAGATGTCCAAATGCCCTGGTGTAATGCTGCCTCTGAATGCTTTGTAACATTTATATTTGCTTCTTGTAATGCTGCTTTGTAATAAAATTGTACCCTAGGTGTTTGGGATGTACCAGTGGGCTTCAGCCAGCTTCATCAGTGCCAGTATTGCCCAAAGCCCTTTGCTGAGGCAACTGGTAGGAGACTCGTCTGTAAGAGCAGGGGGTGGTGGTGGTACTCTACCACTTGTACCATCAGCCTCTGACTGTGCATATTGAAATGGATTCCCTTAGTCCTGGGCTGTATGAAATAATGAGATTTTTCCAGAAATAAAATGGGGTTGGTCAAACTGGCAACGCTGAGTGAGACACAAATTCCTTTGGTTTAAAAAAACCCTCAACACTAGCTTCCTGTGAAAAGTTTGCTCTCATTTTGAAGGCATTTCTGGGGTTCTGTAAGTGGTCAGAGCAATCCCAGGCACAGCTACAGGCTGGGCAGAGAAAAGATTCAGAGCAGCCCTGCGGAGAAGGACTTGGGGGTGTTGGTTGATGAGAAAATGAACATGAGCCGGCTGCAGTGTGTTCTCGCAGCCCAGAAAGCCAACCGTATCCTGGGCTGCATCAAAAAGTGCATTAGCAGCAGGTCAAAGGAGGTGATCCTGCCCCTTTGCTCTCATGAGACCTCAGCTGGAGTATTGTGTGCAGTTCTGGTGTCCTCAACATAAAAAGGACATGGAACTGTTGGAACAAGTCCAGAGAAGGGCCACGAGGATGATCAGGGGACTGGAGCACCTCCTGTATGAAGACAGGCTGAGAAAGTTGGGGCTGTTCAGCCTGGAGAAGAGAAGGCTGCATGGAGACCTCATAGCAGCCTTCCAGTATCTGAAGGGGGCCTATAGGGATGCTGGGGATGGACTCTTCATTAGGGACTGTAGTGGTAGGACAAGGGGTAATGGGTTAAAACTTAAGAAGGGGAAGTTTAGATTGGATATAAGAAGGAAATTCTTTCCTGTGAGGGTGGTGAGGCACTGGAATGGGTTGCCCAGGGAGGTTGTGAATGCTCCATCCCTGGCAGTGTTCAAGGCCAGGTTGGACAGAGCCTTGGGTGACATGGTTTAGTGTGAGGTGTCCCTGCCCATGGCAGGGGGGTTGGAACTAGATGATCTTAAGGTCCTTTCCAACCCTAACTATTCTATGATTCTATGATTTTTTGCCACCTCCTGAAACTGTAGCAGTCCTGCAGGCACTACCGTGTCTGCTGAGCTGCTCTGAGTTTGAATCAGGCAGATCCCCCTTCAGGGTTCCTAACCCTACATCACTAAACTGTGCAAAATGGCAACTTGTGGCGTTTGCAGCGTGGCCCCAGGAGGCTGCAGCTGGGCAATGGGAGGGAAAGCAGGACAGAGCTCTGTGGTGCTTCACTGGGACGGTCTATACTCTGGTAACGTGACATGCGCATATGGGTGCAGAGTATAAGGAGGTCTGAGGGCAGAGCCTTGCTTGGGAGAAGAGTTGAGCTAAGCATAAACTTCAGCCCTGTTTCCCCCATACCCAGGCCCAGCTACCTGTCGGACTGGCACAAGCAGTTGCTTGCCTGTGCTTGCCTTCCACCAGCACTCATCAGCAAGGAAAACAAAGTTAGTTGAACAGAGCTGCCAGGAATCCTACCTCTGCGTTTGTTAAATGGATCTGTTAAAATGTAAACAGAGATCACATTGCAGGGCATCATCATAAAACACCACGGGTGACAGCTGATTCCCAAACAGCATTGCTTCCTCCCATGGTCCTGTTGACTTTGACACTGGTGGCTGCTACACAGCTGCTCATCTTGCCCATCTTGTTCACAGTTATCTCAGTTTTTCCTCCTCTCCCCAGATGGCTGCTCCCTGGGTCCTTTGAAGGCTCCTCACTATCCATGCAGCATGGTACTGCAGTCACACCCCACAGAGGCAGCGCTACAGCTCAGGCACATTTTGGAGACATGCAATCTGGGGCTTTCTGCTTTAGGGAGATAGGAGTCTGGGACCCTAGTGTCGCCTTGCCATCCCTACAGGAACCCTTGAACTTGCAATTTAGCCTTGACAGAGCACATGACAGGCCACACAGGTTACACCCGTCCTACTCCTGCCTCGCTGATACACATCTAATAGGAGTTTCTATCACCTCTTCGTCTGACTTTCAAATGAGTGTTCTGCTTTCTCCCCTGCTTCCGCCCCTCATACTGCCCAGGGGCTCCCAGGAATCAAACCACAACGTTGTTCTTTTTCAAGAACTCTTTAAAGCCATTGCTCTCCCTGCCACCCAGGCCCACAAAAGCTTGACAGATTTGTGGAGGGCTAGGTAAGGGTCAGGGTTTTCTGGTTTCACACCTGACTTGGCTATTGCTGCCCTCTTCACCCTTCCTCTTCTGCCCATGTGTGATACATTCTGTCTGGTGCATCAACTGCATGCTCCTTGTCTCCCTGTCCTTTGGGGGTTCTAGACCTCAACAGAAGCTTCAGAGCTTTAAATTATCAGAACAAATTACCTCTAATGGTAACATTATAAACTCCAGGAGAGGCCAAAGCAGCAGCCTTGTAGTGCAGGGGAGTGGGAGCGGAGCAGCAGTTCTCGGCTCCAATCCAGTTCTGGTACAGATTTCTTACTGTGCAGATGGGGAGCTTTTTGCCTCACTTTCCCTGTTTGCAAGTGAAAAATACAACATCTGCTCTGTTTGACACACTGAAGTGGTGAGCACTCTGGCAGGACAGTTCACTGTTCACCCATAGAGCACCACTTACAGCAGGCACAGAGCAGTTTATCTGTATGGGGAAACCTGGGCTCTGCCAGTGCCTCCAGCCACGACAAGCCGATGGAGCAGGTAGGAACACAGATTAGGAGTAAGTTAGTTCCCTTAGCTTAGGGAAGCTAAAGAGAGATGCTATTTTGTACCGTTCTCTAAAATTGATGTATAGTAACGGTTTTCAAGACCATTCTGCTCATGAAATATGTAATAATGAAACCATCTTAATGGAACAGAATGCCTGTTGTATATCTAAAAAAGCTGCACTTTTAGAAACCCAGTTTCCACTTAGGTTCTTCAGTTTAGAAGTTTTAATTTCACTCCTTGAGAATAACTGTGTAACATATGTCTGAAGATGAGCTGGTTTATTTTAGTTGTACTGGAGATAATGGGGGGGGGGGGGGGGGGAGAGAGCTTAAATCCTGTCTAAAATCTTAGGAAAATAGTCTTTGAATGACAGAGCACCATTTTCTACCAGAAGATTCGCAATAGTTTATTATTCCAAGTATATATTTAGACCGTTCCACTTACACAGTTGCTTTCCTATCAACCATCTTAAAAACTTTCCAATAGCTGATCACATTCCCAGGCGTTTCCAAACTCCTCTGTGTGATCTGTTACATGAAGTCCCCCTCAGAAAGGCATTTCAGCAGGCATGCGTACACACAGGATCCCTTTGCACTCCTCTTTCAATATGCTGCATAAAGCCACGTGGTCCAGAACGTCAGCAAGCAAGTCCAATGCCTTTAGAGCACTTACTTGGGAACATTCTTGCTGTTTGGGGATTAAAAACATCTATTTTAAACCAGTATGTTTCCTGTTTCTTTGGTGCTGTCCCAGTGCTTGTGCTGGTAAGCCAGACAGTTGGAAATCATCCTGGTAACTGTCAAATTCACCTTCGCCTAAAGAGCAGAAATATTCTGAGGCCAAGAAGAGCAAGGCAGGGAACACATACAGGAGGTCCTTAGAGTTACTGAAGAACTTTAGTAACCCTTTCTCTTTTGTAGTAAGATGACCCCGGATTGCACAGTGAGTTAAACCAACTTTTAAAATACTAGGAAAAAGGATGGAGACATGACACAAACACAGAAGTAACCGCTCTTCATATCTTCTGCTGTAGGCCAGCTACACACGTACACTTTATTCTCCTATACGCTGGGCTCTGATGCAGCAGAATGCTCTGTTTTGCATCGGCAGGAACTGTCTAGAGCTAACGGTGTGCAGCCTTCCTTCTCTGAGGTTTTGTAGGAGGGTTCATGAACATGGGACGCGTGGAAACCTGCGATGGACAAGAAAAACCTGCGCAGTAGCTTAACTCGCCCAGCAGGATGGAAAAAACGTTACGAAGTTGAGGGGTTTTGTATTCTGCAAACAAAAGGAAGTTCATTTCCTCTGCTAGCTCAGGACGGCGTTATGTGCAAAAACACGCCTGGAGCTTCAAAATACCTTTGCTTATTTCTGCATCTACTAAATTTATTTATAGAGCCATCTGGAAAACACTGGCTTTTCATTTACAAGATACTGTGGAGCTTTTTGGAATTGTTTCATAAACCAAACTCTCTAGAAATACCCACACCTACAGAAATTGTCAACTATAATCAAGTCTCAGGCCTTTCCTTGGTGATTTTAAGGAGTATTGACAGGACAGTTAAAACTGCCATATTAATGTATAAATAGGTAACTTTCCATGTGCTAACTTTACCACATTAATAAATCTAGCTATCAGCAAATGTGTCTAATATATCACACATCCCTGAAAGAAACCACAAACACTTCAGTTATGTCTCGTTCGAATACAGGCTTGGGGTATTTTAAGAGTCTAGAAAATAAAAGCAGTCAAATTCTTAACTGAAATACAATAAACAGGCAGGCTTAGCACATCTGGAAGAGAAGCAAGGTGAAAATACAAGTGTCCTGGATGGCAGGTGAATGCATAAAGGGAAGAGAAGCTCGGACATGCTGCACATGCCACTGAGCTAGCTCCTAACAACCGGGAGTTACCGTTCACTCACTGTCTGGGCATCCTGGCAATAAACCACAACAGAAATGTTAAAATAATAACACTAATAAAAATAAATAAGCATTTGGGCTTATTTTAACCAAGATGTTCTAACAAAATGCCACCACTCATTCCTTGGCATGTGGTGGGATGCCTGTGTTCTCCTATTACATTCCTTAATTGCCTTCATACTTTCTACTGTTTGCAACAGTTATGACTCAATAAATTCAACCCAACTATAAGAATTAACTCCAACAAGCATTTAATTTTCTTGTCACTCTAATACCATATGCATATAGAAGACTACCCAAAACGTGTTGCTACCGTGTTAATGGTTTGCTGTCTAGAGGTGCTTCTTCTGACCCATACATAGAATCACAGAATGGTTTGGGTTGGTAAGGAACTTAAAGCTCATCCAGTTCCAACTCCCTGGCATGGACAGGGACACCTTCCAGTAGGCCATGCTGCTCAAAGCCCCATCCAACCCTGGCCTTGAATGCTGCCAGGGATGGGGCAGCTACAGCTTCTCTGGGCAACCTGTGCCAGTGCCTCACCACCCTCACAGGGAAGAGCTTCTTCCTTAGAGCTAATCTAAATCTACCCCCTTTAAAGCCGTTCCCCCTTGTCCTGTCACTACAGGCCCTTGTCCAAAGCCCCTCTCCAGCTTTCTTGTAGGTCGCCTTTAGGCGCTAGAAGCTGCTCTAAGGTCTCCCCAAAATCTTCTGTTTTCCAAGCTGAACAACCCCAATTCTCTCAGTCTGTCTCCATAGGAGAGGTGCTCCAGCCGCCTGAGCATCTTTGTGTCCTTCTCTGGACTCACTACAACAGCTCTATGTCCTTCCTAACAAAACAAGGTTGTTTTATAAAATGCTCGTTTATTTCTGAGAAACATGTGGTTGTCCAGTACTGGCCTCATCTAGACTTTGATTTGTGGGGTGTGAAGCACAAACAGCACTCTGGTTGATCCAAGGCACTGTTGTCCTCGTGGGTGTTGTCTCTGCTGTCTTGGCATAATAACAAACAGGATTGTTCCCTGCTTCGTTTTGTCAAAAAGATCTAATGTTGAAACATAAAACTGCTCAGCGTCTAAGTGCTCATTTGGTAGCATAATTGTTATATTTACATGTTCAGGTATGTTTTTAAAGAGTAGCATAGGAAATGCAAGTCTGTTTTTATGTGTTCCCAAAATCCATAGCTACACAAACTTGAAAAAATACTGTAGCAGGGCAGGAGACATCTCTCTGTTTCTACAGCCCTCATTTCTGGCTCCTAAATTGAGCCAGTTCACCAAGGCCGTTGTTATAGTGAAGTCTTGAGGCTCCCTTCTTCAAGTGATCCCCAAATCACTGTCAGAAAATGTTGCGCTATGCATTCTGCAGATGTCTGAGTAAAAGAATTTAAAGCAACACTTAAGAGCTCCCTGTATAAGAGTTGCCCTCCTCAAAACGTGTCAGCCTCAGTTTCTCTCAAGACACAGCTATCAGCTCACCTAGCAGCTAGTATCCTCCGCAGCATTCTGGTGAGCACTGCAGGCTTTGCTGTGCTGAGAGGTACCCGAGAGACACCAATTGTTACCAGCTCCAAACACAGGCAATGCCTTTCAGGGGCATTTGTAGCTGGGCACTTGCTAACAGAGCATCAGCAGAACCACAGTTCCCAGCCCAGGGTCCACACTTCCTCCTTTCTTCTGATTTGATAAACCGAAACAAAAGCACATAAGAAAGAAACCATTCTTTCCAAGATGAGAGACACGAGACTCTGAATGCAGACTTTACATGCATCAGCCCAGGATTTGGGGCAGGAATCATTACAGTTGAAGGTAATGTTACAAGCACTTTATTGGTTTCCCTGTCTGCCTTCATTCCTTATACACCCCCAGTGCTGGAGTCAAAGAAGTCAATTCTAAGCATTGTTCTCCAGCACCCTCCAGAAGTCCCAGTAGAAGTTAAACGTCCCTTCCAGCTTGTTTATATGCTCTGTGTGTATTCAGTGATCTTTAATCTGGATCTGAAGTGGTGAGCACTGCTGTACACTGTACTCCCAGGTACTCAACTCCATCAGGAATTAAGAATACCTGTATTGAAACCATCCAGAAAAGTGAATTGTGGGTCTGCATTTGTGCTTCAGCTTCAGTATAACACACTTGCTAGTACTAGTAATAGCAAATACCTGACCTGGGATGCAATAGGCCCTTGGTGATCTACTGCTTAGTTTGAGTTCCATGGACCTTGGTTTTGTCCACTGTTATTAGACTTCCCCTAATGATCATTTACAATAAAGCAATGAGAACTCTCATGAACTCTTCCAGCATTCCTCACTGCCAGTTCGGAGTTCCTGTGGCAAAAGGCTGCTCAAGTACTACCTTCATGGGATTTTAGCAGCATCAAATCTTCATTCAGAGCACAAGACTTGAAGTTTACACTGAATTGAAAATGTAACACATTCCCATGAAAGTTCTGGTGCCAAGACTGCAGCAGGAGTGCACAGAGAGTATTTTCAGTCACTCCATTTGCAAAAAAAGTAGGTAACTTCCAAAATACAAATTTCAAAGTATCTAAAGGCATGAGGACATATGACTGGAAGAAATGCATGTGTTTAAATCTTGAGTAGGACAGAACATGCTAATGGCAAGCTGAGGTGATGCAGGCAGCAGCAGTAACTGAAGATGACCCCACTCGGCCCCCATCAGCCAACATATCTGTGCTGCTTATGAACTGGTGTCGAAAAAGGAAACAGAAAATGAGAAGTACCAAAGATCCTCACAACTGATTGCCAAGTTATCTGCAAATAATTCTGGTAAGGAACCAAGGAATGCAGCACTGCATTGTCACCTGACAGCTCTCAGTTCACAGCCTGAATTGCTGCCTTCAGCTGTCATCTCCACACTCACTTTTGCCTCCCTTTTTTCCAAGGAATTTGAAATCCCCAAATCCATTGGCTCCTGCAGAACCAAGCAGCAGCAGTACTGGCTTGAACAGCGGCTTTCCTCATTGCCAGCACAAGTTAGAGACACCCAGCCCCTGTGAGCAAGGGCCAACCTCCCTTCTCTCTTCCCTCTTTCTGCTTCCCACCCCCCACCTGGTGCAATATGAAGTGCAGAGCCGAGCAGCCTACACACAAGACAGGAGAGCCCATGGGGAAAGGGATGGGACCTGTTACCCCCAGAAAAGCAGACACCAGGACACAACTCATGATAACCCCCCAAAAAAGGCTAAGCAGCCAAATAATGGAACAGTATTTTGAAGGGATGGAGAGAATTAACTCCAAAATAGCCACGGCAGATGTAGACAAGCTTTATGAGGTGGGCCAGAAGTGTCAGCTCTTTCAGGAGTGCAAAAGCTTTGCCATTAAGTGACCTGGCAATTACCTGCATCCATACCAACACCAACATTTGGGCCAGGCTCCCTCGGGACAGGCGTGAGCCCCAGCACCAAAGACAAGATGTGGCTACAGGAGCGTGCAGGTGCCCAGCCTTGAACACCACAAAAGAACCACTCCTGAGTCAGCACTTCACAGGACAAAATCTATTGCTTTATACAAGAGTATGGCCTACAGAGTTGCACAAGATCACTAGCCGAGAGAAAGCCACCTTTCAAAAACATAACATAAAGCTTACACTTTATGTCTTTAAAATCTATTGCTGCATCAGCATCTTTGCTAATAAGGATTTCAATGTAGATATGCAGTTACGTCCATTTGAATACATGGCACACACGCTGTACACTATCTGTTCACGAAATTGTTTCTGGCTGGTTACTGGCTAACTAAATTCCACCTAGAAATGAATCCACATCTTTAGTTTGTCAAATAATTTCCACCGCAGTTCCAGAGTGTGGGTAAAATCCTACACTCTACTGAAAGAATTGCTGAAATCACTCGCTGCCTATGGGACGTCATCCTGATACGTCTTTTACTTGAACACACGAAACTGTAAACCCGTACTTCAAGAAAAGGCAGCCAGCTCGTGTTCAACGTGGTGTTCACCCTCACAACATGGTAAGGGTGCAAGTATTGGATTTTACTTACAGAGAAGAGAAAAAGAAACAGAGGAAATTGAGGAACGTGCCAAATGCAAGGAAGTTTATTCTCATGTGTTCACAGCAGGATAATCTCCTGCTGCTCAGAAATACTCCGTGACAGGTTTACTATAATCTCTGAATGAAGATGGACGTTTTTGTGCACTTAGGTAGCCTATCTGGATTTTCACTTTTCATTTACTGGAAAAAAATCTGATCCTGCTTCCGGAATGAAAGCTTCCCCTGGGGTTAAACATTCACACGGAGATGATTCCTGAACGCCAGCTGCTGCATAGAGCTTCAATTACATAAGTTTTATAAAGGTCAAATCTGGACTTCTGTAAGGCCTTTGACACAGTCCCCACGGCATTCTTCTCTCTAAACTGGAGAGGTGTGGATTTAATCAGCGGACTGCTCAGTAGACAAGGAATTGGATGGCCAGTCACATCCAGAGAGTAGTGGGTAACAGCTCCATGTCCAGATGGAGCTCAGTGATGAGTGGTGTCCCTCAGGTGTCTGTACTGAGACCAATATTGTTTAGTATCTTCACCAGCGACACGGACAATGGGATCGAGTGCTCCCTCAGCCAGTTTGCAGATGACACCAAGATGCATGGTGTGGCTGACACGCCTGAGGGACAGGATACCATCCAGAGGGAGCTGGACAGGCTCCAGAGGTAGGCCTATGCAAACCTCAGGAGGTTACACAAGGCCAAGGGCAAAGCCCTGCACTTGGGTTGGGACTACCCTGGTACCAACACAGGCTGGAGATGAAGGGATTGAGAGCAAACCTGTGGACAAGGACTTGGGGTGCTGGTGGATGAAAAGCTGGACAGGACCCAGAAGTGTGCGCTCACAGTCCAGAAAGCCAAACATGACCAGCAGGGCGAGAGAAGTGATTCTCCCCCTCTGCTCCTCTGAAACCCCACCTGGAGTACTGCATCCAGCTCTGCAGCCTCTGACACATGGACACAAACCTGTGGGAGCAAGTCCAGAGGAAGGCCACGAAGATGATCAGAGATCGCAGTCCCTATGGAGACAGGCTAAGAGTTGGGCTTGTTCAGCCTGGAGAAGAGAAGGCTCCAGGGAGACCTTATTGCAGTGTTTCAATACTTGAAGGTGGCTTATAAGAAAGATGGGGACAAACTGTTTTGCAGGGCCAGTAGCAACAGGACAAGGCACAATGGTTTTAAACTAAACGAGGGTACACTCAGACTAGGTATGAGGGAGAGCTTTTTTATGATGAGGGTGGTGAAACACTGGCACAGGCTGCCCAGAGAGGTGGCAGATGCGCCATCCCTGGAAACATTCAACGCCAGGTTGGACAGGGCTGTGAGCAACCTGCTCTAGCCGAAGATGTTCCTGCTCATTGCAGTGGGGGATGGATTAAATGGCATTTAAAGGTCACTTCCAACCCAAACCATTCTGTGATTCTCTGTTTCTTAACAATGCTGAAGTCAATTTACAGACATGAAAACTAATCCAAGAGATTAAACACAGACAAGTCAACCTGCCTAATTTCAAGTCTGTTATTTATGATTATATATGTATTGTGCCTGTGCTCTGTGGTCTATGAAACAGCCTTTGCAGTTTACAAAAGCAAGCAATGCTATTTACTAGTTAACATGTAGTTTCCATCTCTATAGATGTTAACCTGAAATTAAGTCAACACAAAAGAAATCAAGCATTTTCAGAGGCAACACAAGCCTGAGATTCCTGACAGCTGCCGTGCTTTTGCAGAATTTTAAGACATATACATACATTTTTTCCCTTCCACTACTGCTGAAGTTATGCATATAAATGGGAGAAATAAACTTAGGGAAAAGCATAGCTTTAACTGTGATGATATCGATTTGTTATGACAGATTGATCTAATTCAGAAACAAGCTAGCAGATACAGGTTGCATACTTCAAGCACTCCAGTACCAGCACTCCCATCTCTGCTGCTTTAAATTGGAGAGAGCTGGCAGAGCAGACCTTCACCTGCTCAGCAGACACCTCGGAGCAGGCAGAGGCAACCAGGAGCTCCTGCACTGGGCATTCCTCTATGTAGCAAACAAAACCTTTCAAATCAAGCATTAGACAAAGCCAATGACCCTACTCCACTGTGTGCATCAAGATACCAGAAAGAGAGTGGCAGAACACCTGAAAAGCAAGTTACTTGCTGTACTTGCCATGAAGTAAGTCTCAATCATCCTTTAGTTCCCCACTCCCCAGCTACTGGTACTGAACCCCATCAGGCCCATGAGGGCTTCCGGTCCACTCACAGAATTCCACAGAAATGGGCAATATCGAGTGATCTAGGAGAATAAATCTCAAAAGGGCACATGATCCAGGTGCATCACAGTCCTGACACTGCCCAAATGGTCTCAAATTGCACAGAGCAATTTGAAAAGCACCAGACAAGGATGTTGGGTGGAACTTGAATTTAACAGCAGGCATTAAAGGTTGAGAAATGTGATTTTTAAAGTGAAGCTGCATTTTTAAATAACCAGCAGTAACAAAAACAAGGGAACCATCTCAATTATCACCAATGCACAGACCCAAAACAACCATGGATGCATAATTGTGGCTCAAAGATATGAACAGTTTGGGAAATGTATTATGTGGAAACTTGATACTTGTGGTTGAATAGGATTTGTTTTCAGAGATGATGAGGACATCTTCAGTGCAGTTGCTAGCATCTACTAGAGTTATCCTCTGTGCCTTGGGAACCTTCTGAACTCCAGACTAATCTTCAAAACCTGACATTCAAGCTTGTTGTCAAAAGAATTACTTCTCCAGTCTCAGATGAAAAACTAAACCCAGCCCCTCTTTTGCCAACTATGCCATACCATAGCAATACTGAAACACTCTTGTGCTGTCTTCAGTTGTAGTCCACACGTTAATTATGGCATAGTTACCAACCACCATGCGACCTCCAACGATCCTCAGAAGGAAGAAGGTAATTGCATGTGCAGAGCCACACGCAGAGATTGTAGTCCGCTAGGGAAGAAGAATAAGCATAAAGACTCACCCATTTCGGAAGTACAGGGCAATTTTTGCATTACATAATAGGTATCTGATGGAACACTAAAACAGGGCTGTGCTGGGGAGATGTCTAAGCACAAAACCTCTCTGCAGAGAGAAACAGTTCTTAAAGGACACACACTAACCTCTAAAAGTTTTGTTACAGTCTCCTCATGTTGGCTGGCACTCTGTCCAGCCTCACAAGGCATCATTCATTTTTGGGTTTTAACATCCCCTCTTAGCATGTGGTACTGGCTTATTTTAAATGCAGGATTTGGGACTTGAAGCACAACCGCTGTAATTATACCTATCTATTTCTTTAACCAATGGAAGATTGCTGCAATCTTCCAGGTGTACCTCCCTGAGATGTACTTACCAGGAGAGAATGAAGCTCCTTACAAGGTTGTTGGGTATCTTCATGGAGGAACTATGCCCTAAATAATGCCAGTTTCACAGTTCTCATACACTTAAAAATGAGATGGTTGGAATCCTGTGTTCCTCTTTGGTTGAATACATTCATATCTTTGCTATGAAACATAGGGCTGTATCCACTGCTTCTTTATGAGCCTGTTATAAACCACTGACATGACGGTGCAAAACAGTGCTTACTTTCTGTTTTACCAAGAAGTAATTCCTTCAGACGTAAAGATGTGACATAAAATCTTTTATTATATTGAGCAATTTCATTAAAGTTTCTGTAAAGAAAGCAAAATACTGCATGAAATACAAAAGCATTTAAAACATGCCAGGGAATTTTAGTGGGAAGGTAACAAATTATGCAAGCCACAGGCCTGTACTACACATTAAAATTGTTGGCTGAGACATGAAACAACCACAGAAACATTTTTATATAATATAAGAAATATTTTTCAAGAATTCCAGGCAAACATGTACTCCTTTCTGATTAATATTCGCTACTTTAAAAAAATGCAAATACACAAAACAAACAAAACCCATAAAAAGGCATAAGTCATTTCTAATGACTGAAATACATCATTCCCGGGTAGAACTCAAGCACCACAGTTCCTTCCACAGAACACCTCCAAATAAAGCACAGCCGAGAATTGCCTGAGAGATTAAACACCGGGAAAGCTCTACACAGCAGAGATCCCCGCTTTCAGGATGCTACCTTTTCCTGCTTTTGAGGGAGCTCTTGTGAACTCTCACTCTTTTCTGCATGGAAGATGCAATCTTCATAGACGCCTTCTTTGTGAGGGCCCTTTCAGCAGCGCCGGGTTTCCATAGCAGCAGCTGCGCATCCTCTCCGCCCGTCAGCAGAGACTCATCTGTCAGGTTCCAGCAGAAAGAGCGAACAGGAGCAGAGTGTCCTCTGCAAAGGGTACCCACCAGGCTCAGGCCATCGGTGCTGCAGCTCATGAGGTGAATGTTTCCTCTGGATGTTCCCCCAATAAGGAAGAGTTTGTCTGCCTTTTCGTGGTACAAACCACCTAACAGGTAATGTAAGCTGTCATTTTCAGGATGGACTGCCTCTCTGACATCCACAACATGCAATAGTGTTATTGGGTCTTCAGTATCTAGCTGAGCCATGTCCCACCAACAAAATCCCTCATCATGTGTCACGCAGTAGACCTGTTTATAATCTTTCCCAGACCAGCCAATAAAACTTACTGATGAATCTGAATTGCAAGTTGATATCAAAGCATCATCTTCATTATCCTTGTTAATGTCAAACACATTAACCAACCCATCGGTTGACCCAGAAACTACCAAATTGGGTTTGATAGGATGAAAGCAAATTTTAGTGATATCATCATTGTGACTTTCAGAGTAGACTCCCAAGGGTTCTTTACTTGTGCTGGCGCAGTTCGCAACGCCTCTTGCATCCCAAAACACCAGAAATGTGTCCTTTTCGACTTTTTCTGTTCCAGCACAAAGTATGGTATCACTGCAGTTGACATCAAAACTGATGAGAACATTGGAAGGATAGCCATGGAATACCTGCACAGCTTTCTGAGTTGATAAACGAATATCCCAACACTTCACTGTACCATCACTGCATGCTGAAAACACTGTGCTGTCACATGTGTGTGCAAATCGGACTCCATTAAGTATCCCAGGATGGTTACTGTACTCCCGCAGGAAGCTTAATGTTTCCCTGTTATAGACCCTAATTGACTTATTGGAACATGAAACTGCCACAAAGCGACTGCTTTCGGATTGAGCTGGTTTGGAAACGTCTATATCTAGCAAGTAAGCAGGCTCCTCAAGTAGCATAGAACGTTTTGCTATGCTTAGACTAGCAAGCTGCTCCTCAATCTTCTCCACTGCTGTCATCTCAAATGCTGTTCCTAATGTTGTCAAAAACCTGTGATAAATACAAACCAAGGTGAGTTTTAATTATAGCATTCTTAAATAACACTAGCTTTAAAAATGTGTAAAAAAGCATCCTGCACAGAAATGATGTGTGCAGTTAAAACTTAATTATCCTGATGTCCTAGACACTACCACTTCATTTACAGAAACACAGAACTGGAAAGGGCTCCTCAAGTTAAGGAGTTCAGCCTCTTATGACTTGTAAGCACTACATCATAAGCCCCCCGTGAAAGATCCAATAGTCTGTCTGCAAATCCTGTGAAAGCCACTTCACTAAATTCACTTTTTTTTCATAAAGCAATGTTCCCCACAACTGGAAAGAAAATGAAGTCATCACTACGACCTGAGGAGGTGTCCTAAGAAGCTGCTAGAGGCACAGCCTACAAATAGCTGCTTCAATACAACTGCAGGAGACTTCTTGTGAGAACTTTTCTGCTGAGGGATGTGCAAAGGGTAGGCAGACAACGAGACCAAAATTACATACAACTACTCCCTGAAATGGCCAGATGAGATAAATTTTACAAGTATTTAGGTGCCCAATGACGCACATGAACCCCTGTCAGCATACCACAGACCACCTAAACAGGCCACATGACATCAGTGGAATTCACTGGAGTTAAGCACCTTTGCCTTTTTCATCAATTCTCCTAAGGCCCTAAATGGTTTTTGAGCCTCCTACAAAACCACAAAATGCTGGCTCTTTGTGCAACTGATAAAAATCTCCCCTTCAGAGGCAATTCTCCTCTAGCACAATTGAACCCTCCTAGACAACCCCCCCCCAAAAAAAGAGAGAGTTCTCTCCTGTAACACAAAGGCAAATTCAATTCTTCGACTGCAGTAAAGGCTTTCAGCAATTCAGAGTAAAAAAAAAAAAAAAACACTGAACAATTTAAATTTGAAAGAGATATTTGCATTCATAAACAATACATGGTTTTAGTGAGTTCACAAGCTACAACCATTTTGAAAAGGAAGCTGCAGTGGAGTACCTTAAGTAAGCACAATCATCCACCTGAATGACTCCTGTTAAAATTAAAGGCTCAATTAGATGACTTTCTTGTGTTAAACCCCCTCCCCCTGAACACTGAGGGTACCACAGCATGTTTTAGGGGGTCAACACCCCCATGACTTCCCACTGGTACAGACTGCTATGACAAAACTGCATTCTGCTGTTTGGTTGATTTTTTTCTTTGAGGTGCTGCTTGTACTTTCAGGGTTTTGCTTTCCCTCCTCCCATTTGGTACACATTCACAACAGCGTGTGACAAACGAGCAAATTCTTAAAAACAGCTTAAGTAGGCACACTCAATTCCCAAGTCACAAATAATCTCACTAAGCTATTTTCTTCAGTAACATCCTGACAACGAGGTCCTCAGGTTAATCTTTAAATCAAGGCAACCTTTCAGAGCACATCTACAAGTAATTTTTGCCATAAAACGCAGACATCCTGTGGAAACTCCTTTCCCCTCTGAAGAGAAGTTCAGCATGTTTTCTGGCATTAGCCTGCACAGAACCCTACCCACAGAGCTTGCTCCTTACTTGCTTTTCTGGGTATGTCCTCAAATGGAACAAGCTTTTACTAGAACTATTACATAAAGCAAACTGTTCTGAAAGACCTTGTGCCACACTGCTTAAGCACAAAACTACTGAACTCCCATGCAAAATAGTAATTTAAATTTAAGAAATAAAATATTTTAATATTATCTATAAGAACAACCTCTACTTAATCCAATTTACTGAAGAATTGCAACGGAAGCTTCAATTTAAATAGTATCTCAAAAGCATGTGCTTGAAGGTGGAGAAAGAAGTCTTCATAAACCAGCTATCCCGTAGTGATACAGTTACTAAAAAAAAAAATGGGTTCTCTCTGCAAACTTTTTGTGAGAAAAATGTACTTTTCCAGACTGACCTGAATTTCAAGCTCTAATATTCAGACTTTTTATACTCAAAAGGCCAAGTAAACTCAAACAGACGTGTTCCTGACAAATGTCATCCATTTGGAAAGCAAGCTGCACTTGTTTAAATATTACTGACTTTGATAGAGAATATTATTCAATAAGCTGTTTCTGCAACACTCATGTCGGAGCTTTTACTGCTGGGGAGAGGAAGGGAGGGAACTCTGCAAGTACCCAGAAGTTGTAAAAAGCCAGAGCCTGCAAAAGCATGTTCATTCAGATTTAATAATATTTTCTGGGAAATAAAATTAGCCCTGGATAGCTCTTATGCTTTTACCCCTGAATGACATCAGTACAGCTATTCTGAAATACCAGAAAATGCTGTTCATGTTTCCAGACAGATGTTCAATTTATACCATTAGGAAGCTGGAGGGTACAGTTTTCAATTCAATACAATTTTCAATGCTCAAAACTCAGTAAAATGTCTGCCCTAGTAAGAAAGTCTTCAGATTCCTATGAAATTGTGATTGAAGGTTATATAAACAATTCATGCTCAAACTTCAGGGTGTAGCTGCCAGCCCTTCCTTTTCAGGAGGGGAAGTCACTGTTGTATTTTGATGGGAAAATTTAAATGGCAGGAATAGGATCTGTGTTAAACTTATGAGACAAATAGGAAACAATGGTCTTCCAAACACAATAGAAGATAACTAAGCATTGGACTGCAGCCACTTACAAAGCACATAGTGCTCTGCACCACAGAAGTGAAGCACTTTTAGTTGAGCACTCTTTAACTTCAACAACTGTTTTGTTTCTGCCACAAAGAACCCTTTGAAACCTGACATATTTTGGATATAGCACAACAGCCCATTGCAATGATCAATAATGAAAACTTCATGTTAACGTGATAAACTGGCTGACATAAAGACTCTGGAGGGCACAGACAGCTTGCTCTTGAACTGTTCCAGTCTCAGAAGAGATCACACAGAGCACTGGCCAAAAACCTTTTCTTTCCCCAAGTTACCTCCTTTGCTGAGAGTGTGAGGCAGTTGATGAAATTCAGGTACTTTGCTTATTCCAGCTCACAGCAGCCTGAGGTCTTAATCTAGTCTCAACACAGACAAAACCCAGGTGATAAGGTGCCAAGAACACACTACCACTGGGATTACACATATACCTGGCTGAAGGTATTTGGCTATCGCCAGTCACTTGTGTTTGAAACAGGAGTGCGGTCCCATCCTCAGAGATCACCATTCCTTGTATGTAACAGCTGCATCTCATCTGCATTCACATCTGCACCCCATGAGCAAGGCAAAGCCACCTTTTACAAATTAACCCAGAAGCTTCTGTGTTACTGTATCTAGTCCTCCGGGGCTACATTCACCTGACCTTTTCTATGAACTAACTTTATGCAAGCCCTGCACATCTCCTTGATAGCACAACAACCAGGAACAACAAGCTTCTTGAAGGACACTCAAAACTCATTACACTTCAGTGTGAATACAGTAGTCTAAAATAACCTAAAATATTTTGACCCCCAAGGGTCCTTTTAAAAAGAAAGAAGCTTGATTTTTCAGAATAGAAGGCATGATGTGGAAGAGATGCCAAAGAGGCGGGACAGGATTTTCAGATGCTTTGTTACACATTTCTCAGTAGTTGAGCGTGGAAACAACCACACAGCAAGACTAGAAGCAGGGGTGACAAAAGCTGCCCTATTCAATGACAGACAAATGAGAGGTAAACGCTCACCTGCACAAACTCAAGACTCAATGTTGTCCCAGCATATAGCACTGTGCTCTTTGTGCAGTGTTCTAAATGCTGCAATCTCAACTCAAGCCAACAGACTCATGAGTCCTCTTCAATCCAGAGGTTTAAAAAAAAAAAAAAATGAGCAATTTGTAAGTTATTTTCCTTCTCGTGTTACTGGTGTACACAATATGCTGCCAGATTGCATGGCTCTCATTTCCAAAAGGGAATGTCAGCTGAACAACATACAGAAACACAAAATTACCTCTCTGAAAAATACCATTGAAAATGTGGAAGAAATGGAACTTTCTCAAAGATTTAATCAGTAACATGAGAGTAACTCATGAGTAGGAGGGTAGAAACACTAATACAAATGAAAACAACCTGTAGTTTTGGCAATCTTCTCTGCAGAGGTCAAATACCAAAAATAGCAAGGGATTTGAACAGCAGTAGATGAAATCTTGCACTGTTCTTTCCTACTATAAACAATACAAACAGGCCCTCCCTTCATTTTCACTATTATTAAAAGTTCAAGAACAAACCTGGAGCTCTGGGCAGTGGAAAGCCGTTCATGCGTACAACATTACATGTGGTTTGCGTTTTAAAACAAACATGCAAAGTGCGAGGTTGGCTGAGGAGAACGCATTAGTACACTGCACTTCACTAATGCAAAAACGCCCATAGAGACCTCTCCTCACTGGCACCACTTCCCAACAGAAGATGGATCAGCCAAATGATCTAAGCACTGAGGAGAAGCACAGAACACTCATTAGGCATGCAGAATTTCTGCAGGATACAAACTCCTATAGCTGATTTTGTCTTTTACCAAGACAGAGAGATATGGTGTTTTTCCAGTATTCCCACAAAGCCATTTTAAGGCAAAAAGAATAGCATTTAGTCTATCAAACAGGAATAGAATAAGATGTGTGAGAGGCTACACTGAGGTGCACTGACAAGATGTAAACTGCCAACAGAATTATTTCATCCCTTCAAATCATGACATCTAGTTTCCAAGTGTAATGCACAACTCCACCTGATTTTACATTTGCAGAAGAGAGAAAAATATTTATCAAGAAAGGATGAAAAAGACAAAAACACTGCCACAAAGTGTATGGGAAAAGCAGAAAAAACAGGTCCATCAAACTGTCTGCCTTCCATGAAATCAATTCCTACCCTCCCGCCAGTATGGACCTTGGGGATACAATCCTGTTCAGCAATGGAGAGAAGTGCTGTAAGGAGAGACAGAGAACCCAGTAAATGGCTCTAAATAACAGTATTGGTTAGAGGGAAAAAAATAAGTCAGAGCTAGGAGAGAGCAAAGTTGGAAATTCACAGGTGCGCAGTGCTTTGGGGGTCAACAATTTAAAAATCAAAAAGAAACTACTTCTGTGTGCTCATTTTTGGGGCATATGCAGGAGTTCATGTCAATACAGAAACAAAACCTCTTTTTTTAATATTATACCAGACATCCATGGAGAGAGAACACAAAAGCAACTTTTGGATTTGACTAAGTGCAGTTTTAAATGCATAAATCATAAAAGCCATACATTAAATATTTTAATCAAAAGAAAATTTTAAACATTGGGTTTTGGTGTAATACTTTGCATTTCAAGTAGAAAGACCTTTCTACTTTCTACTCCACACTCTGGAGGTAGGCAAGATTCAGAAAATTTAGTCATGACTTCAGGTCCAAGTTGCCACAAATTAATGTTCAAGCTTGAGTAACCAAAAGCCCACCGGTATAAATTCATGAACCAAAGAGATGGTAAAGAGCTGCAAAGGACCCAGACAACAAGCCACCCTAAACAAACCAATGTGCAATTTAAAAACTCAAGCCAGAAAACACCATATAAAACTATAAAAATGCTCAAGTTACTAATTTTGCCTTCAAATTTAAGCCAAAATTATTAAAATCTGATGCCCAGATAGCTAAACTACCTTCTCTTGAGCAGTTTAGGAGACCCCAACATGAAACATGGTTTCTGAATACCCTAAGAAGCATTATTTCATCATTATTTCAAACACTTTTGAGAATTTTCATTTTTTTATCTTCTCTTTTCATCCATTTCCATTCTAATGACACAGACCTACTAACAGAGGAGCAGCAAAGTCAGTTCTGTCACGCTGATGACATGAGCAGATGGAGCCAACCGAGATCTGTCTTGCGAGGAGGCGGCTTCCTAGTAGTGCCCTCACCAGGCAGAGGATGTTACTGCATCCAGGTGTTGAGGTGGTCATCCAATAAAGGAGACTGCAAAGTAGAAAGGGGATAAGAGCTGCTCTATTTTACTCTCATGGCAAATCTCAGATCAAGCTGACAGAAGCTGCAGCAGAAGCAATCCTATTTTATAAAGGCAGATCTGAAAGAGTCCCAGGCAAAGGTTCAATTACAGAAAGAGATACTGTAATCAGGACATTTTTTTCTACATTCTATATATTATCATTTATTTTTGTAAAGGATACTGTATTTAAAAACCCTCTGCAAAAGCTCATCTATGTCTAGATTGCACACTCACAGCCTCTGAACAGGTAAACAACAAACTGCATCCTCAGATAGATTCTAGAAAACAGACAGGAGCTGCCAGGAAAACTGGCCTAGCACTGGGCCTTGGCTTTTGCACTGGAGCAAGTCTCCGAGATAGGGGTCAAATATGAGGTTTGTGCCTACTGCTCCCCCTTCTCCGCTCTCCTCCCAGACACAGACAGCACCTAACCTTTAATCCAGCCCAGCACATTAAACAACATATGGGGTGAAGCACCCAGATCACCCTCTAAAAGAAGGGTAAGCATCTTCTAGAGAAGGCATGGCCAGTTCTATGACACAGCTTCTTTCTTCAGCAGCCACCTCCTGTGAAGGGACCCAGGATATTGGCTAACACCCCCACAAGGACCGGAAGGTGCATGATGTGCACACCAAACCACTCTGGAAGACTTCACTGTCCAAGTGCTGTGCAAACATCAATGCTCCCAACTCCAGTAGATGCTAGGTAACTCACAGCTTCAGGACACAGCAGCACCTCTGTTGCCCTGGTGTGTGCCTGTAATGTAACCATGGCTATTCAGCCAACCCGCTGCAAAACATGAAGAGAATCCAAGTCTCAGCTTCTTCATTTGTCCTTATCTCATCAGACCACAGCAACCACAGAAAAGTCACTTCCCTTCTCTTGTGAGCACCTCCCACCATAGACACCATATTGACATTACTTTTTTGTAACCACAAACACAGGAGACAAGATAGAGAACTAATCAGTTTCCTAATTATGTACAGGCAGCAACAGCTGAAAAGCAGATGTACAGGGTACAATGTTATACTACATGTAGTAATAAGTTTGTCTCCATTCGCATTTCCAGAACATAGCAGCTAACAGAAGGTTCAGACCTTTCTCTCAACTGTTCCTCATAAGCCTCCACACTAACAGCATTTTCTGTTGTTAAAAGGTCAAACAGCTTGTTGTTTGACTTGGCACTAGAGCTATGCATCAACATGGCCACCTCACAGATAAAGAAAAGAGAAATAAAGCTATTAATCCGAGTCCATTTGAACAAGAGCCTGGCCTACGAACACTTATTAGTCCTTATTCTGGCAGAACAGCTTACTCAGTAATTCCCAGCAAGGTGCAGTGTTCCATTCAGTCACCGAAACAAAGACAATATATGCCTAACTGGTAATACTTGTGTACACAAACACTAGTAAGTACAGTCAGTCGCAAACTTCTGAAAGTAAAAGCCTTGCTCTGAACATCTACACTACAAGATAAAATGCAGAAGTCTGGGTAGCACTGCAATGCGCTTGCAAACTCCACAATCAAAAAGTGCTTTGATGCCCTTTCAAGTTTGGGATTACAAAAAAAAGAATCCAAGAGCAATGAGTTTCAGAGCCATTTTAAGATGAACAAAACCACCACTGGCAACCCCAGTGATCCACCCTACAGAGAAAGGTGAAAGGAAAAAACTACTTATGCAGCTGCATGAATAATATAGTGACTCTGTAATAACACCATTTATTTCCTCCAGTGTAGACACTGCTTCTTGGTACCAACACACTCATATTAAACTAACTGGAAATAACTAAGAAGATTCTTCCCAAATGTCAGTAAGTTTTGTTGAAATTCTTCTGAAGAATTTGTTTCTACACCACAGGAAGCCTGGGAAATTTCAGCCTAAATTTAGCAGCAACCATAATAAAAGGATATAAAGAAACCCAGCTACAGCAGGAAAAATAGCTCCTACTACCACACACAGGTGCCAAAATACCTATAATGAGATAAAATGTTTTGTTTACCAGAATACTTTAGAAATTCTTTCACAACAGTAATTTAGCTTAAGTACATTTTGTTACCAGAGCTCATTCTTCAAAACATGAGACTATTATGTTTTCAAGACTCTTAAAACCCAAGCTTAAATCAGCTGCTGCAGTTCTCATCTTCACTAGGGATGGTGCTGGTGATCTAATAAGAAGATATTCTTATACATGTGCAGCACCCGGATTTTTCAAGCACAGTATTTGTGTGCTTGGCAACTGCTTTAAGCAGTAATGCTGTAGTAGTGTTAACATTCTCTGCAGTTCCAGATGTATTGCACAGGTACAAACACCTGCCAAGCCTAAGCAGAGGAAACAGATTCTCCTCAATTTCCTCATTTGCTTCCCCAGGAACATGCAGATCACTAACGTATCTTTGCCAGTCACATCCTACAATATCCTGTTGTACCCTGTTTGATTTTTTGATTTCAGCAGTTGCTGCCTGTACATAACTGGGAGACTGATTAGTTCTATATCTTCTCCTATGCTTGTGGTTACACATATATGTATATACATGTATTTAGCCAATCCAGAACATCACCACATCAGGGTAATTTGCCAGACCCTCTCCAGTATCAAAGCAACAGGAGAAGCTGGAGAATCTTGTGTGCCTATGACAGTTAACAGACTATCAATTTCCAAAACATGCTCTTAGTGCATAGCCTGACAGCTGGAGGCTCTGCTGAATCCTTATGATGTCCTAAGCTCAATTTCCAATACTTTGGAGGCAACAAAAGGGAAGTGTCATCTAAGTGAAAACAGCAGCTTGGGAGAGGCTGAAATAAAGGGGTTTAGAGCTATGTTGACTCTATGCTGCTCAAAAGAATGTACTTTTCAGTCTCCACAAAAGGTGCCAAGGCATCATGTGTGGGCACAGTGTACCCATGCAAGGCACTGTCTTCAGCTCTTTGTTTTCAGGAGCCTTTAGGCAGTGTTTACATTTGAGCCATACACAGATGCTGGTATAGCTTCACTAATGCCACGCACAGATTTAAAAGAAATAAAATCATTTTTCCCTTTCTGTAACATCCAAGTGCACAGTGATTTTCCACCACACTGCACGGGAAGTTCATGTTCAACTGGTTTTTCCCAATGAGAACTAGGACACAGTTGTAAGAAATAGAATCACAAAAGGGAAGGACAAAAGAGCAAGCGTGTAGATATTGATACTCTACCACTACTGTATGCAGCAACAAAGCCAACCCCTGCTGGCAAAGGACAACAAAAACTATATGCTTTCATTAGTACCCACAAACCCCTAAGACACGGGTAGAGAATTTATTTATCTGAGACCCACAAAGACTTTTCCAATCTCTTCAGCAGATGGCATTGCCCAAAACAAGACAAGGGTCAAAAACAAAGTCATAGCAGGTTGCCAGCAGGGCTCTTTGCTGAAGCCAACCTCTTGACAAGTGAGCCATAATCAAGTGCAGAGGAGGATGGGTCAGATGGTCCAGGTAATGGACTGTTTATTTTACAAGAAGTAGCTGTGATTCTTTGCCTTGTATAGCTTGGCAAAGACAGAGACTGAGAAGGGATACGATTGCTATCTTCAAAACTTCAAAGGCATAAATCCTAAGGAGGGAGGGGAGCCACTCAAGAACAATACTGGCACAACAGTTTAAGAGTATAAACTGACCATAAATAAAATTTAGAGCAGAAATTATAAAGTTTATCTTTCAAAGCAGTTTCCAATTACAACAGTGGGGGAAAAAAACCCTTTACTATCTTCATCTACTTTTATAACCTTGACAACCTGGCACCCACAACTGCCCTTGCACAGCAAAGAACACAAATAGGAAGGCAGACTGAAAAACAAGTAACTGTGAGATAAGCTGGCTCATCATTTCTTCCTGAAAGATACCACATCACCAGACAGACAATAGCAAGACACAACATTCCCACTGCATAGTTTCAGAAGCAGCATAAGACAGAAGGGGTTATGCACATGCACAAAGAGGATGCAGCTTCCAGATTATGGTGGCTTCCCCTCTCCATGCCCCTGAAATTGTCGGGATAAAAGCTGAAGGATTTGCATGGTGCTCCTCCAAACAGCTACAGCTTTTTACAAAAGCTGTTGTGTGGAAAATACAATGCCTGAGTCTCAAGCTTGACTATTTATCATAGAATATCAGGTTAGAAGGGACCTCAAGGATCATCTGGTCCAACATTTCAAGTCACTCCTGCAGTGCCTGCACTTCTCCGAGCAACACAAACGTGCCATCAGCGTGGCAGAGGACACATGCACCGTCAGTCCCGCGGAGAGCAGGTGGTGACATGGTTGCCTGACGGACAGCAGCTGTCATTGCGCACCTAGCCCACTAGATGGCACTAACGACCACAGCTCCCGAGGAGCTCGCTCACTCCTCCAGGAGCTGCAGCCTAAGATCTAGACCCCACAATTCAAAGAGAGAGCACTTACTCTTTTTATTTCATCTATATATTCATCCGCTAATTTTCATCTGTTCTTATAAGCTAATTGTCTCCTTAACAGAGTGGCATTCAAGGAAGGAAAAACTTCATTTACAGTGCAAGGCACAGGAAATCAGAGTGAAGTACTGTAAAGAATGTTGTTAAAGGTACCAGCATTTTTTATTTCCTTTGAAAAGCCTCAGTTCCTCAAATCTGACTATTCATCACAGATCATAGCCTTTACTTAGAACTGTCTAGCACCAAAACCCGGAAAATAAAATAAAAAAATCAAACCCAAATTTAACTACATTGCAACTTTTTCTTGTGATCTGTCAGAGAGACAAAAAAAAAGTTACACACACTTCTTTAAAGTCTCATTTTTGTGAATTCAATTCAGAGCTTTTGATCTTTTAGACTTCATGAGGATGCAAGGTGTTACTCTCACATTTCCATGCAATGCACACAGAAGCACACAGCAACAACTGACCGGTGTGTTGGTATTTGCTCTTGAATTATTCAGGAAGCATAAAGTCCAAAAATGATCATCACCAAATTTTCTGAGAGAAGTGGCAAAAGGGGAGATGATACCAAACCAAATCCAACAACTAAAAAACCCTTCCTGTCTCACTCTGTTACACGTCATGTCTGGCTGCTATGAACATCCCTTAACCAGTAACATCCAATACACATTCATGGTAGTAGCTACCCAAGACATTAAACCACTAGAAGTAATTTTTCCTTACATGTTTTTCCCCATTTCAAAACCAGGCCATGTATCTCCTTAAATACATTGACAGATATTGAGTGAACTAAAATCAACTTCATTTACCTCAAGAAAAATCCTTCACGAACCATACACAAAACCCAAGTAAGTCAAGTTTGCTAGTAAGAGCTGTATGTTTCTAAACAAGAATCCTTGCTTTTGCAGCCATCTGCTTGTTCCTTCTGATTCCACAAAGGAAAAATAGTAATTCCAGCTCTTACAGTCATTCCCATGGCAACAAACATTGAGAAATGCTTATTACAAAAAGATTATTGAGGAGTGACCAATAGCTGAAGCTTCCTAGTCCAGGTCCTGCCAGCAAACAGCTCCATCTAGCAAGCAATTTGCCAATTTTAGTTAAATGCCAGGTTATCCTGTCACCAACGTAACTGCTTACCAATTGTACAGCACTTTTACATCTTTTTTAACAAGAAGCTGAGCAATGTTTTTGCCTTGAAATAATAAGCACAGGGAGAAAAAGAAAGATCACAGGAGTCATGGCTGGCTGCAGAGAGAGTTATAAGTGAAAAGTTGCTCATCAACTAAAAAAAGAAAAGAAAAAAGAGGAAGATTCTGATGAAGAAAAAAAAACTTGCAAGAAAGATGACTAACAACAAACAAACAAAAAAGTTATTTTACTTTAAAGCTATTTTTTTTAAATTAATTAGTTTAATCCAGCATAGGAACTATGAGTACTTTAATACACCGGCTTTTTCACAGATAAGATTCAGTTGCTATATTAAACAAAGGATTTCCAGAACCCTTTAGGTTTGATTTTTCATTCAACTTTCATTTAGGTTATGAAACTACAGAATTAGAGAAAGATAGCAAGTGCCCTTATAAAGCCACAGTGAGGTCTTAGATAAAACAAGTCTCAAAGAGTAAAACAACAGCGACTAAGAGGTTTTAAAATACATAAATTCCTCTCTGTTGCAACTTTCAGTCTGAAAGTAAACATTAAGGTCACCTCAAAATATTTTCAGCAATACAATTAAGGCAATTAAAAAACAATAACAACAACCTAAGTAACAATCTGTAAGGGGAGATAAATTTATGTAAAGTCTATAAAGGGTATAAGCAACAGTACAGATGGTTTATCTTGCAAAGGAGCTCAGACTAGATAATGCAATAGTCCTCCTGGACCTTACATAACAAACAGAATAAAAAAATATCAGACTGAACAGTTTTTAAGAAAATATTAATGTGAACTCATTCCAGTGCACAGCTGCACTTCCTGCCGCTACTTACAAAATAATCTGGATTGTTGAAAACACTCAAGTATCCTGTAAGGCTTAGACACAGGACAGAAAACATATTCTGTGCTGAGACCTTCAGAACAGCCTAAGGAAATTATTCACTATTTGTCCTGCAACTTGAGCATGATTTTTTCAGTGTCTTAGACTGGCTTTACTCTCTTCTTCAGTGAACTGTCCATCCCCATCTCCTGCTTTGTTCTCAAATATTTAGGTGAAACTTGCATCAAAGTATCAGCAAAGGCAAAAATACATCATAGAAACAACTCATCCAAACTACCAAAATTTAATCTGAAGGCAACATTTCTATGACTTAATCTGAAGGCAGTTTGGGTTGGAAGGAACCTTAAAGTTCACTGCCTGCCATGGGCAGGGACATCTTCCACTAGACCAGGTTGCTCCAAGCCCCGTCCAGCCTGGCCTTGAACACTTGAACTTTTTTCCAGTATCTCATCTAAATCTACGCTTTTTCAAGTCAAAGCCATTTCCCCTTGTCCTATTCCTACATGCCCCTCTCCAGATTTCTTGTAGGCCCCTGGAAAAGAGCATGGATGTCTGTTCTCAGGAAACTAATATAACACACTCTGGTCAGTCATGACAACCACCAAGTTCCTCCATGAGGATGCAACTAACTAATCAGCCCTAAATTAAATGCTGCTTTACAGACTGCACTGAGCACATCCCAGCTCTACATGCTGACTGCACCAGCCCAACAAACTAAAAACATGCGTCTGCCAGATCTGAACCAGCACAGCTCCACTTGGTTTGTAAGTGCAAAGTGCTGCAGTAGAACTGTTGCTCCCCAGGGCTTCAACAGCTGCAAGCTGGAGTGACAGAACAGTCTGAGGGCAGCTTGGAGGAGAAGAAAGGGGAAGGAAAAGGTGCCAGGAGGAAATAAGAGAGGAAAATGCACCAGCAAGAATTTATTTAAGTCTTCTGTTAAAGGAAAAGAGATGGTATGAGAACATGAGAATGTTAAGAGCTAAGGGAGAACTGGACAGTGGGTCAGGCTAATGTCTGAAGAGGGCAAAGGCATGTTTTAAGAGAACCTTCCTAAATCCACACAGCTATAGACAACTCACTCTTTTCCTGCCTATGTCCTCCATTGTCCATCTTGCTCCTAAATTGCTTGCAAAGTCACAAAGCACGCTCATCTCCAAAACCTGGCCTTGCCAAATCTCAACACTTTTTTCATGTCTGGTGTGAAACCCACTATCAGACTTATCACCACACAGGAGAAGCGAACCCACATAACAAACTTTTCACTCACCAATTAAAGCCAAGTCCTGAAGTCCACACGGGTGACTTTACATCAACATGGCTCATCTATATGGTAGTGCTGATTTCTTTCTGCTTTGTTTTGATTTTTTTCCCCCAGAGGAGTTCAGAAATCACATTATTTGTACAGTTACAGTAAAAGCATGTCAAAGGTGTAGAACCCAGCAGGGAAGTGCTGCCAGTACGTAACAACGTGTTTTTACAGGAGACCTCCTACAGTCAGGTACAGAGCAGACCCTAGGGCTGCCCAGCAAAGGACCCTTGTCCTCAAGACTGATACAATGAAAGAAAGGACAATTTTAAAAATTCATACTTAGGCCATTTAAAAATCTACCTGAACATCATCAATCAGCCCATGTACAGCAGAACTGGCAAAACAGTAAGATAAATGTTTCCGAGAAGTCTGAAGACACACAAGAAACAGTCAGGCCCCACATCACTCCCTATGTATGCAGAGACTGCAGAGGAGTCCTAGGCCCACCTTAGGGCTGTTCCTTGACCCAATAAACATACCTGGAGGAAGATGCAGACAGCTACAAGAGTCTTAAATGCTAAACAAGCAGAAAAGAACACATAAACTTTAAATAAGCATTATGTAAAATTAGCACCTAGAAAGCAATCCTTGGGATACACACAAACAAAAACCTTTTCAGTTAACTCTAGCTGTTCTGCACATACACTTTACAGAATCTGATCATATCTCTCAAATAGAAACCCATTTAAAATATTAGGAAATAAAAGGCATTAATGTAGCTTAGTTCTGAGAACAAACTTTTCACAGACCCAGAAAGCAGCATACTAACAAAAGACCTTGTGTCTCTGCATTCTTCCAAATATGCAACATGTTTCTATGGAAAATGGATTTGCAATTATTGTAGAACTGTAACCAATGTGAGTCAGTAACATAACACAGCACTGACAATTCCATTCCCTCTATCTTGTAGGAAAAAGTTAATTCTCCAGCATAGCATACTTTGAAATACCTACTGCTTATATCATTTAAGAATATATGTACTACAGCTTTAGCAGGAGTTCCCCTAGGTTTTGGCTCAAAAACATGAAAAAGTTTCTTTTCACTTTTTCCCAGCAGAGTAAAACAACAAAACAAAAAACCCAAATCAAACCTTTTACTTCTCATTCTGACCTTTTCCAGATTTTCTGGTTTTATTTTAAAACTATTTTTGTTTTAAAACTATTTTTGCTTAAACTAGTTAAAAAACATTCTTGTTAAAACTATTTTTGTTTAAAAACAACAATATTTCTGTTAAAACTAGTTTTGTTTAAGGCTATTTTTGGTTTAAAACTACTACTATTGTTAAAAAAGATCCCATCTTCACAACACCTACACTGGTACTTACCAGCATAACTGCTTACTAAACACACGTTATCCGCCAGTACAGGTTCTAACTCTAACCCTGGCAGCCCGTAAGTGGCCAGTCACAACTCTCATCAGATGTGCCTATCCAAATTACCAATACACTGACCCAATCCTCATGGCAGGCTCAATCCTCGATTCTCTCCCAGACACAGCATCAAAGCTAGGAAGGGTGATGAGGCCAGTGCCAGCCCTCCACCTGTTCTGCCCCCTGTCCAGCGTGCTTTGAGAGCACTGTTACTGTTTTTAAGCCTCCAGGCATCACTGAGTAAGAGGATAAACTCACACCGTAAGTTGAGTGCTTTTATTCAAGCTTTATCAGCAACACAGACAGCATCACAATCAGGCAAGCACGAGACGCCACACTTCAGCCTAATGGAAAGAGAAAAAACTCCGGTGAGGTACTGAAACTCCAGGAACCCCTTTTCCTCTCCCCACCGCACACGGCACGACGGACGCCAAGAGATGCCCATCCCTGTGCACAGGGACACCCCTGGGCGCTTGCTCTCCCACCCCAAACCACCCTCCACGGGAAACCCTTACCCTCCCCTGCCCAAACCGTACCAAACCCACAGGAACGAACGTCCCCCACACTCAACAAAGGCTCCCGCCAGAGACGATCCTCCTAGGAAACGCACTCGCCTCGCCCTCCCGACAGCAAACACTGCGCTGCCCCGGCAGCCCTTTCCCCTCCCTCGCCCCAGGAGCCCCCCACCGCGGCCCTACCCCTCCACACTCCGACCCTCAGAAGCTCCGCTCCGCACAGCCGGCTGCCGCGGGCGCCCCGCCACGCCCCCCGCCACCCCATTGGCTGCTCCCGTCGCTTCGCCGGCAGCCATCTTCCCTCTGCGGCGGAGGGAGAGGAAGCGGATTGCGCAGGGGGCGGAAGGGGCGGTGCAACCTCGCCATGTCCAGCACTGCATTGGCTGCTGGCCGTGGCGGGGGACGGTGCCATTGTGGGCGCGTCCAAGGCAGGAAGGCGTGTGATGGCTGCGCTAGTGGCGTGCGGAGCTGCCCTTCTGCAGCATGGCAGGGGTGTTTCCTGGGAGGAGCGCTAACAGAAAGGGGGGCAGGAGAGCTGCGCAAGGTTGCTGTTCTTGTCATTGCCCGGGGCCCTTCTTTTTATCAGGTTCAAAATAGTATTTTCCGCCCTTTTTTTTTACTTACAGTTTAAGAGGCTAGCACATGCAGGTTATTAGAAAAAGGACAGCATACTTCACGCTCGATTCTTCTTTTTATTTAATGCTGCTCAAAGTGTTGGGACTCAAAATCTCTCATTCTACTTTTAATTTCCTGTGAAGCACTCAAGTTTGGCTCCAGCTGCAGAGTACTGCATTAGTCCATGATCTTGGATGTTAATGAATATGACAAATCTGTACCTTTATTTTTGTACCAGTTAAAATAAGATTTGTAGTCTTTTCTGATGAGTGCTGTAAGTTGTTGTAATAATACCAGTATCATAAATACACTATCTCAAGATACATGTTTAAACAATACTTTCATTAGCTCAGTTTCCACTGCCATTTTTGAAATTAAAATCTAAACATTTGAGCTGACTATTTTTCTAACAAGATAAAAGCTTTATCTAAACCCAGTAATGTGGTCAAATCACATGGATAATAATGACAGAACATTATAAAAAAAAATACCTCAGTTTAATGTCCTCCTTACCTGTGACATGTCATGAAAAACAGAATGTTCATCAAAAGATACTTCAAAGTACTGACAGTTTCAGTTGCCTGCCACTAGTAACATGCAAATTTGTAATTAAAAGTCCTGCTCCAGCGTAACTACTGTTATTTTTATTACTGTAGCTATTTATGTACCTCTGGCACAATAATCTTTCTGTGGATAGAGAATACTATTTGTCATCACTGCAACACCATGAGATCATCAGCTTGGCTTGTATTTTACAGATGGCTTGATGATTCACCTTGATTTCCGCTCAAAGTCTGCTTCTAAATAGTTTGGACAGAGACTAGAACACCTATTTAATTATGAAGTCACAGCAGCTGCTTAGCCAAGCAGCTTACCAACTGCCATGAAGAGGAGCTCTTTCCCATTTATTTTTGCTTCCTAACAGTTACTTTGGGGACCATTTTGCTTCTGCATGGTACACTGAAGATAGGAACATCTCTAAACACATGACAGGAAAGACCTGAATTACATACATATTAATTTCACAGTAAATACCTTCTGCCATTGTAGTGAAGCCAGGTCCTGCTGAAGTCTGTCACCCAGGATTAATCGCTGCTGACATTAGCGAGAACTGTTCTGAAAATGTGAAAACAGGATCTGTATGATTTCACTGAAGACAGTATTTAGTTTAGTACAATATACAATATACTTTATAATAATGTCAATATTATAATGAGAAATATTTTTAGTTAATTTTTAATCTTGAGTTTCCTGGGATGGTTTGTATTGCCACAAATGCAACAAATACCTTCTGTTCATTGTTCACAAAATAAAAACAGCTGCAAGATCAACTGGAACAACACAGCTCTACTGCCACAGATTTGGTATTCAGTACTCCCAGATGGATCCAGCTATAGTAACAGAAAGTACAATTTCTTGATAGCACACCAATGCTGCCAAGTCACTGCATCTATGAGGTAGAAGTGCCGTTCACGAAAGTAGTTCCATGACAGTTGTTACAAAGATTGCTTGTAACTCTCTAAAGTCATTTACAGACATTCAAAACAAGACATCTTGAGAAAGGAATCTTTATGATCCCTACTCTAAAAAAAACAGATCTGAGTTTCAGTGTCACGTCTCCAGGACTAAGGTCAGGTGCTCAAACAGCAAGTTCTCTAGAGTGAGAATTTTTTTGCTGTGTGTTTGCACAATGCCAGAACTGTGTTGTGTGACACAGCTGTCCCTGAGTTCCTGAAAGAAACTTGAGCACTGCCAGGGATGGGGCAGCACAGCTTCTCTGGGTGACCTGTGCCAGTGCCTCACCACCCTCACAATAAAGTTCCTAATGTCTAATCTAAATCTCCCCTGTGTCAGTTTAAAGCCATTCCTCCTTTTCCTGTCACTACATGCTCTTGTAAAGTGTCCCTCTCCAGATTTCTTATTGGCCCCTCTAGGTACTGGAAAGGTGCTCTAAGATCTCCCGAGAGCCTTCTCCAGGCTGAACAACACCAACTTTCTCATCCTGTATCCATAGGAGAGGTGCTTCAGCCCGCTGAGCATCTTCATGGCCAACTCTGGACTCACTCCAACAGTTCCATGTCACAGATCATACCAAGGATTACTGAACTTAGTTCAATCAGAAGATTTCTGTAGCTGGAGAAAGAAGGGTTTATTTTGAGCATCTTTAAAAGTTACAGCTCACTGGATTGTTTAACTTTTCAGTTATCTGTTGAGGGAGACAGGGAGTTGGCAAACTTTTCTCAATCACTTTTTGCAGTTCTACTTGATACAATCTCAAAATGGGGCAAATTTATTATGATTTATGATTACCAAGTTCCTGGATTTACTGAAGGTATTTTAATGCTTAATTGCCACTTAGTGCTGAATAAGCACTTAATAAACAAAAATCAAAGGTTGATTAAATTCTATACTCTAATTACATCATACAATAAAAGGATGTTTTGATTGCAAAGTCAAGTTGTTGGGATAAGGACACCAGTTTTTAGATGTCAGCTCAGTTACAGCTTATGACTCAAGAGATTCTGAGTTAACAATGTACCCTGCAATAGAAGAGCTGTGTCCGTCATCCCTTTTCTGCAGGAATTCTTAATAATGCTGCTTTGGTAATGATGCTCACAATTTCTCATGACCTCCAGCACAGGATGCCAGTTTAAGATTTTATATTGAATCCTGCTGAAAGCAGAAGATTGGGCTATTCACTGTGGGCTCCTCCTCAGCCTTCCCAGCTGTTCCCTGTAACTGTCCCTAAAAGGCTGATTTGATGTTCCAAGCATAGTTCAGGTAGGGAAAAAAGACTGCAGACAAGTGTTTCTGTTTTCCTGGTCACCCTCTCTTTTTGAACACCCATGCTATGGGCACACATGTTGAGATTTGGGGTTTTTTTGGCAATTTTGTTAGTGGCAGGAATTCCTGATTCCTCACTGAAGCAGAAAGATCTGGATGCTACAGCAGGAACCTTCCATCTGAGCAGTAGCAGAGGGCACGCAGAGCACACAGCCCATCTAAAGGCACTCAGTTCTTTCTGTATTTGTAAAGGCCTAACAGAATAGCCTCGCTTGAGCTATTCCTCTTCTTCCTGGCTTTTACCAAGAACCTCAGTATTAAGCCAGCACACTCATGTGCAAGGATCCTGAATTACAAAACTGCTCAAATCTGCTACCTGTTGACTTTTTGGGGACAGTTTCTTAAAAGCCTGGATTTGTCAGATCCCACACACTGTATGCTTTTTTTGTTGGTGTGTACCATCTTTGCTTCACTGTCTGGTCTTCTAACTGCAGTTGAAATCCGTTGACAAAGAGATCAATTACAAAGGACTGGCCCCCCAAAAATCCTGAACAAGTTCAGGAGCAGTAGTTCAGGCAGCAGTAGGCCCTCAGAGCAGGTACACGTTTCAGAACTGCTGTATCATAGACAGTGTTTGCGTAACTACTGAAGTGGCTCCTATGTATTTCCTGTATGAAATAGACATTTATTTGCATTGACAAGAAAGAAATTTCAGCAACCAGATGTTTAAAAAAGATGCCTGGACATGCCTCTAAGGGAAAAGAGCCAAATCTGACCAGAAGAATTTTTTTATTTTGCTTTCAATTATGTATTAATGAGGTTAGTCAGCCTGAAGTGTAGACACAATACCAGCGCTGTCACAAGGCCAACGCATCAGGAATGAGTAGAACTGCTGCTGCAGGGCAAGCACAGTGCAGTGCTAATTAGCAATGGTATGAAAGCAGTCTGAATATTGAACTGGTTGACTTCATGCTTTTACCACTGTTTTAAAGATGTTGGTGACATTTACTCCCTCAAACCTTATTAAAAGTTATCAGGGACAGCATTATGTCCTTAAACATCAGCCCAGAGAAAATATTCCAACTCTAAAAGCAGCAAGTGTAAATTTGAGTAATAGCTTTACTTAATTTATAGTTCCATCCATCTATATAAATACTTAATTTATAGTTTCCAGCAACTGATCCACAGCAATGACCATGAAGCAATGAATAGCCATTACAGCTTGAATAATGCTGCAGACAGTAAATGACCAAAAATGATCATAGAGTACATGCTCTTGCTGAATTTTCAGTTTAAAAATCTTTGCAAGTTAATAAAAATCTAGGTCATAGTGTTCTGAAATTCATTCTGTACGAGGCAAACATGATTGCATCCCTTTGCTTAACAGCATGAGATCAGCAATTGAAAAGCAACTCTTCTTAACAGGCATTTTTTGGGCAATCTTCCCAAGGCAGTTGTGGACTTGATTAGCCACCAGAACTGAATTATCCACAGCAGGAATTATACCCAAATATGGCTGTTGGCACACCAGGAGAGATGGTCAAACGTGATGGATTAAATAATTCAAAGGAAATTTTTGTCTTTAACTGATATGGAAGCAGAATATTATGCTTATGCTTACTAAGCTATCATGTCAAATTAGCGTTATACACTTAAGAGGACTATAACTTTCAGAAAATGAACTTGATTGTTTTGGGGTTTTTTAGTTGTTCATTTTTATGTTTTGGATCTTTTTTAAGATTCTGAAAAGATTAACTGCTGAATCCATCTAGAAAATCAAATATGAGACTACTTGTAATCAAACTCCATTAGAATTAGTACAGGCAATGAACTGTTCTCTGGCTACCATAGCAGATGACGACAACCCTAAGCCAAAATTGCTCCCCACTCTCAACTTCAGGGACAAAAAAAAATAATATTTTTTTTAAAGTTATTAAAAGATGGAATTGTTCCTAACTCCAAGGATGTTCTGAAAAGCGGAAAGGATTTATAGCTCCTGCCTTATTCACAACACTATTTATTCCTCAGCTCACTACTTTCCAACATCTCTGCAATTCCTTATGTCCTCCACTTACCTATTCCCACAACCCTTTTCTCCTCCATATCCAGTATCTTGCCTCTGCTACACACAGGTGCCTTCCCCCTCTTTCTTTCTTCCATGATCTAGTGACAAACTTTCTTGCTGTTTCTCACCCTCAACAATCTTACTCTGCACATTTTAGACCAGACACTGTGTAATGCAGAAAGGAGATACCTGACCATGCAGAAGATGCATACCTGAAGGATATCAGAGTTTGGCACATGAAAGCTCTCTGTTGTGAGGTGAAAGAACCTTGTGCTGTGGCTTGTCACCAAGCATGAAGTATGGCTGTAGAGCTTGGAAAGATGCTGTTCTTTGGAGCTACCTGACAAGAAAAAGCTGAAAAGTAAACGAGAAGTAAGTGTCAGCGAAGGTGAGGAAAATAGCATGTAGCACATGGGAAGGCTGCACATAGGAAAGCACCAGATGGCTGGGAGGCAAGTGGCCACTTGTACAGAATCAGAAAATCATTGCTTTCCCACCCAGGAAAGGCCGATCAGCATCTAGTTGAAGGTAATTTTGCCTACTGCTCACTGGCTGTTTTCTATCACTAACTTGGAGTGTTTTCTAGAGTAGAACAAATGCTTTAGTTCTGCTGAACTAACAAGTTTTAGAATAGTATCCACAGAAATAAGATCCTCTTGTTGAGTGGTCTAAACTTCTCTGAATTTCATTATGAAGCATCTGTTTAAGCAGCAGCTTTTCACTGATTTTTATGGCAGTGTAAAGGAATCTTGCTACTTTACTCCTGAGATTAAGAAAACTAGTTTGGCTCCCCTACAAATGGCTGCAATGCCTTTAGAGGGGAAAAAAACCAAACAAACAAACAACAAACCCCACAGATTATTAGCAGATTTAGAATCACTTCCCACACCTAAAAGATTTATTATATAGTAAAAACACGAAAATACTTCTCTTCAGGATGTAAGCTATGTTCACTAGATGCGGGGACAGAAGAATGTATTTGTCCCAGAAGGGGAGGGAGGGTTGGAACATTAGAGGCAAGTAAAAAACAAGCATACCAGCCATACTTAGAAAGGAATGCTATAAACTGTACCAAACCCACCTCATCTGTAAACCAAGTATTTGCCATGCTATCTGGAAAAAGTTATTGTATGTGGTCAGAATAATTCACTTGTATAAAACCAGAGCATTCAGTTAAGTCAATAATAAATGGTGTAATAAATACTTTACAATTAAAAGGACAGTAAGAAAACCCTTCAAACAAGTAAACCAAGTGTCTCTGCATCCAGTTGTTCTTCAGACCAAGTTCAAAGCACAGAGAAAGCTCTGAAACAAAATGTGAAATGGAGGGACAGTTCCCAGTGGAATGCAGTTCTAAGCTTTTGGGTTAGAACTTGCTTTTACTTTTGCAAAGTAATTAGCAAGTAAAAAATAAAATTAAATTAGACAATCTACATGTAAATCGTGGCTAAACTGATGTCAGGGTAATATTAGAGATGATTTGTACCTATAAAGGTTTATGTAGTTATCTTGTATCTCATCCACTCTTTTCATTGTAAAGTCTCATGGAAGGAGCAACAAATATACAACTGAGGAAGATCCAAATCTTAGGTCTATGGAGATTTAATTACCAATTCAGAAATATTTGGTCAGGATTGGCTTATCAGAAGAGCTCCAATTACACCTTTCTGGTTTCAATTCAGTAGCATAAACTAAACTGTCATGAGTCTATCAATTAAGCTCCATCAGCTGTTGAAGCAAAGAATGAATACTTCAAATCCTTTCAAAAATATTTCATTTAGTACTAATAATTAGACTAAGCACAAATGAGTCACTTCATGAAGCAAGGGACCAGAGATTTACTTTAGTAACAACTTAAATCATTACAGTAAACCTTTGTTTCCTCAGCAGAGACCATAAATAGATAAAACATCAGTGGAATGATGCATTAAAATCTTGCCATCAAGGAGGTGCGATTTAGTTATATTTATTGAGGTTCTTTTGAGTTTATCCTTCAGGGGGGTTGAGTGTTGGGTTTTTTTGTTGTCATTGGGGCTTTTGGGGGCATGTTTTTGTGTTGGGTTTGGTTTTTTTAATTTATTCCCCCCCCCCCCCCATTTGTCTCAGCATCTTCAGAAGTAGCTTGAAACTTACAGAACAAACTCTTAACCAACAGATCATGCACTGCTGTTGTGCTTGGATTTAACATCCTAGTCATCTACATTTTTGACAGCTGTAACAGGACAGAAAGGCCTTGGTAGGACAACAAAACAAAAGTCAGAGCAATCTCTTCAAGTGGTAGGACATTTGGTTAGCATAAAAGTGTTTACCTTATGTAACAAGTAGAATCTCCTGAACTATCTCCACATAAATCCTTCAGGCTATCAAAAGGAGGAATGCTTTACAGTGCCCCATTGATGGATCTGAAATGGCCTAACAGCTTCTTTCCAAGGGGCAGTTACCACCTCTTATAGAGTGTTCTGCAACACTGTTCCGAAACATAACTGCTGAAACTTCCGCACTGGGCACTGTACACAGCAGGAAGAGAGGAAGTGAGAGTTGTGCCGACCAGTATTTTTTTTGCTGCACTTCTCCAAGTAACTTAAGGCTATTTAAAGGTAATGCAAATACACAAATGAACTAATACTTTCTCATGCCCGTATATTAAACAGCAGTTAAAGCATCTTGGGACCATGGTAAAACAAAATTCACAGTATTTGAAATTAATAGTATTCTGCAATTAAGTCTGTTTTACTAAGGAAGCAAAGCTCATGCAAATATACTGCCTACATAAATTCCATGGAAATCTGTAGATATTTAATAGTCTGAGGAATAAAAATACCCACAGTTGGCCAGTTTTCAGAGCAGATTCAGGAGGCAGGTAGAAATCACTAGAAGGTGATCAGTAGGATACAAATTCATCTGGTTGTTTTCTATAAGGACTCTGATTTCAGTCAAGGACTGAGCTGCCTCATTAAACTGACTGCGCAGTGTTAAGTCAAAGCAGCTGTCAGACTGGAAATCAAAACTGAACAGTTCCAGAATTTGGGAAATGATTCCTTTTTCCCCAAACAGGCACTTTCATAGAAAGCAAGTTTCTTGTCAGTTAGACTGAAAGCTTCCTTCCGTATTCATTTATCAGTGTGCAGCAATTGACAAAAGCTGTAGACAGAACTTAAATCTTTGTTTACAGTGTGATCAATAGCTTGTTTTATTGTTTATATGAAGCTAAATAGTCCAGATTTTAAAGCAGTGGAAAAAGAAAAACCTCATTTCAGAATTTCCTTGTTCTTTTTCCTAAACTTATGCATCTTAAGCCCACACCTTAAAAGATGATATTGCTCTAACAGTTACTGATAGATGAGTTTTCTTGTGATCCGTGTTTTACGCTTGTGGTATGTGTCCAACCACATGCCCCTTAGCACTGGAAGGAATAAAGACAACAAAACACAAGTGAATCCAACAATACTTTATTATCCACTCATTGCAGATGAAGTTAAGACACTTCAGTTACCAGTCAATATGAGTTTAAACATTAGTTGACAACTGCAGAAGTGTACAATGAGTACAAAATCATTAAGGATAATATAACAAAAAGTTCCAATGTATTAATTTTTAAAACATCAGTTCTACACTATTATACAGCAACCATTATATGATACTCTACTAACTCAGGGCTTGCATTTGAAAGGTTTTTGTTTGTTTGTTTGTTTTGCTTTGTTTTTTTAAGTAGTTCTCCAAGAGCTTGAGATACTGGGGGTTACAGCTGCATTCTTTCCTGAAATACTACTAACACAAAACCTTGCCTTGCACAGACAAAGCTGGTTTATATTTCATGAACACTTGCTTTATCAGGGAATGCAGTAAGAAGAAAAAATCTGTACATAAAAAATTAAACTCCAATATGCAAATTTTATATATATTATATTACAGATTTCATATAAATCAAGTATAGGCCAAATTTTGGCATTGTTTTTAAGTGCATTAATACAAAATCCTCCTCGGACTTTGCTCTTACTTTTCAGTTTACTGGCTCATGAACTGATCATTCTCAGTTACAATACTTCAGACATCTAGAACTGATCATTCTCAGTTACAATACTTTAGACATCTAGAACTGATCATTCTCAGTTACAATACTTTAGACATCTAGAACTGATCATTCTCAGTTACAATACTTTAGACATCTAGAACTGCCTTAAGATCTAATTTCCATTTCAGGAATATCACGCCTGTCTTTCTTTACACTTCCTAACAGCAATTAAGTTGTGGGAAGACTGTAGTGACTAATTTAGTCAAAGTTTAGTGACTAATAAAAATTTCCAACTTGACAGGACTTTTTACTTACTTGTCAATAACTTGAAGATAATAGTCTCCTTTGTACTCCTCCATTCCTCCTTGATTCTCCAGGAACTGTTATTATTATATGCCGCAAACACATATTGCTTTGAAGGGACTCTTACCAACATACATATTATTTCTGGTGCAGAACAGAGTGCAGAGAAATGTTTCTAATGCATAGTTATATTTGCTTAAACTTCAACATGTGGTATTCGCTTTTTAGAGAACACCTACAGAGCTGTATCTTCTCTGCCATACAGTATCACATTCTGTTTCAATTAAGCTTTGTTTGCCTTTGTTTCATGAGTGACCCAACTAATCTATCAATTTGACAAATACAGTATTTACAGTAAACTTTAAAATAGGCTTATGTATTTTTGCTGAAACAGAAAGGCCACTTAAGCTTTTCCACTAGAATAAAGTTCTGGCATGAAGTTATTCAATAATACTTCCTCCTACAAAAAAAAAGGTCAAAATTTCCTCAAAGACATTTGTAGAATATAGAAATTAATTGTATAACCTAGAAACAGCCTATATTAGATCAAAAAACCACCCAAGAATCAATTACAGTAAATTGAGTCACAGTACCGCAAGAAATCAATTCTCTCATTCTTTTACATACTGACATTATTCTGGGATCTCAGCATTCAGTGCAATCATGGTACAGAGTACTGCAAACATACAGCCAAATCCATCAACAGAAACAGCTTCCAAGTTAAGCCCTTTAAAAGTCTTGTAAAAACTGGGCTAAGTGTGAGTTTAAAAACAGCAATCTCAGACCTCAAAAGCAAGACTATTACATTTACACCTTAGAAAGCAAGTCACTTCACACACACTGATGCCTGCACGTTAGTGCATAGACATGACCTTCAGAACAGGAATTTAACAGCAATGCCTCTTCATATTATTGAGTTATTAAGTATCTGATGTATTTACTGTGTGCGAAAAGAAAAATCTCGATTTTGTATTGAGAAAGTAAATACTGAAGTAGAAACAACTTTTAGCACAACAGATGTATTTACTTACAGCATGCAAGGTTTGTTTTTGTGTATTGGAGCAGCTAACAGCCACTAACAGCCCTTAAGTTTTTACAAGTTCAAAATTACAATCTTCACATAAGTAGCAATTGCTTACAAAAAGTTCAGGACAATCCCTGGGAAATAAGCAAGAAATGGAGTAATAAATACTGAAAGCAGTATTAGCAAGATAGTAGTAAAGGAAAGCACAATAGCTTTTAAAATCCAGACAATTTAACACTGTTCTGGTAATAAAAAAAAATAAAAAAGCCACATAACCACATTTAGAGATGCCATTTTAAAAGAAATGCATCTTTCTGATTTTTTGTCTGGGTTTTTTTTGTTTATTTACTATTCTCTCCCACAGGAGACAATGTGTACATAAGCTTAAAAAACAAATCTCTAAGTAAGTAAACAAAATACAACACCCTTTGGTTCACCAATTTAACTTAAAATAGCTTATCCACCTCCTCTGCCCCCCAGTTTGCAAGGTAAGTGGTAAGGCAAATGTGATAAAATACTGAACAGCTTCATAGGTGAGCTTCATAGGAGAAAGATGCTTCAACCCCAGTGCATGGTATGGGAAGCAGAAGTAATAGTTTTTTTATAAACATGATTTTTTTCCCGAAATAATAGCTTCTCAGAGTTGCCCAAGATGCAACGCATATGTTAGTTCTGACTGAGGGCCAGGTCAAGAAAAATCCTATTCCTGTGTTTAACACAGCCTGAGAATAACTCGAGTCTCTTCAGCCTCTTGGAAAACAGAATTTCATGCCAAATTGCACTCTACATGATTGTTTGTTTCAGGTGTTATTTCATATAGTAATCAAAGACAAATTTAACTCGTGGCTTTTTGTAATAAATGTGCATTTGTATCTGCTTCTATACAGTAGCAGTATTTATCTCCTTGGGACGATACAACCTGGAACTAGCAGTGACATATGAATGTTTCTGCACCACTTCATGAAAGGTTTAATGTGTACTGTCCTTCTGAAGAGTCATTTAACTACCTTTTAAAGTTATGTTAAATTTATTTATAAATAATTTGGTACCAGCTGATGCTTATACAAGAACCAGTTTTCATGTTCAACTCTAGGAATTGCTTTGTGTAAAGGAAGTGCTCCAGTTATACCTGCTGTTTCATTATGCCCAATTTGAAGGATCTTAGATTCTTATTAGACATAAATATATTAAAATACAAGTATTTCATATTTAAAGTGGATTTTTACATTTTTGCATTTTTTATTCTTTATAACAGTATTCATATTGCATGATATTTTGTGCTCAACTACCCTCATGACTGTAACTCCTTATAAACATGAAAATAGAATAGTAATATTTTTTTCATGTAAACTTCAGTAGAGTTGTTGCAGTCTTAGAAACAGGGTTGTGAAGGTGCATTGTGAAGTTGCTGTATAAACATTGATATACATTTTCTGTGGACTAGACTATGTGGTACATGGAACATGACATTTTGAAGTTACCCAATGTAATGTATAAAAATATAAAATATATCTTTATGAGTAACAGTAGTATAAGCTACAGTGCAATTTTACTTCGCCCATTGAAAGCCCTACCTGCATATGATTTTTTTTCTCCCATTCTAGTTCTTTCACAGCGGATTTTATTTTCCATTCATAGAAGAGAGCAAGCACGGCTAGGAAAGACAGCTTTAAGAATACCCTTATGCTGTAAATCTGAAGTTCGTAGAAGTCAAAAATGTACCGTAAAAGATCAGTCTTGCTTACTTGTCTCTTCTGTGCTACAATTTATACATTTTTTCGCTATAAAATGTAAAGCTAGGATATTCAAGAAGAATATGCCTTAAACTTCAGAGAAAGTTATCCTATTGTTTTCACCAGTCCTCAAACTAGTTTAATCTGATTTGAACTACATCGCTTGCTCAGGGCTTTAAGTGTAAGGCATTTTGTGTACATTCCCCCCAGCTGTTTATTTAATGACTGTCTTAGTGTGCAAAGCCAAACAAGTGGAAATCCCTCCCTCAAAACCTTGGAAACCGATTTACCTTTTACTGGACATTCAGCATTAAACTGCAAAAGAGGGACAGAGAGAAAAATCAAATCCAGAAACACGCACTGAAATAAGCTAATCATTTTCTACTAAGGAAGGTCTTCTCAACTGTAGAAGTTGTTTAATACACTATCAGTTCTGAATACATCAGTTTGAGTACATTCATAGTGGTACATTCTTAGTGAACTGAAGAAATGCATCAGAAAAGTTAGTTTTTTACATCACCTAGTGCTGGCGTACCATAACTTTGCTGCTCTGAAGAAAGAGATTAACTTTGTTAATTTACATATTAACAGTTTGGAGTTACGAGCTCCAATACGAAAAATCTTTCCAATTCCAAATATTATTTACAAAAAAATTTAAGCTTTGTATTCTGTCACTAGACTTTTCAACCAAATTATGATTTTCCTGGGGGGGGGAAAAAGTTCAATACAAAACTAAGTAATTCACATCTGGCCAGACAATGAGACTGTTCCTGACATGGGAAGAACAGATTAAGCAACACGTGAACATAGACAAAATGAAATACAAGAGGCACATGAAATTCCAGTTGAAGGGTCATATTCTACTCATCACTGGGAAAAGGATCATGAAAAGCTGAAAAGTGCATAATAATTCAGTAAAACTTAGATATGCACAAACTGTTTGTACATTGACAATATTGTCTTGGCTGCTCACAATCTACCTATCAGAATGATTAAAAATTTAATTTGATCTTTATATTGTCTTATAGCTATTTAAATGAAGTAAAAGTGATTATTACCTTTAAATATGTTAATGAATAAAAATACGTGTATTTTTTGAGAATAAGGATTATATTTCCTAAGAAAGTATCTAAAACCAATGTTTTTTCTAAATTAGTTTGGAATAATAAGTGAAGCCCATTTCTTTGCAGAATGGCATGTTTTTATTGTTTATATGTTTAGATAATTAATTTTGAATATATGTCCACTATATAAACAATCTCCAGAAAAATATATCCTCTTCCAGTAACTTACAATACACATTAAAAATACTTACAAAAGGGATTATTGTCCATTTACAACATCTTGAGCTTAAGAACATGATTCTTGCGTTATTTCATTTATGCATTTACAACATCTTGAGCTTAAGGATGTGATTCTTACGTTATTTCATTTACGCAATTTTGATTAGGCTAAACTGAATACTTTCCAGTTAACTTGAACCATGCCAGCAACATGATGGACAATCTAACATTTAAAAATATCTGCCTAATTATGTAGTATTTTAAATAAAATTTGGCATTTTTACATCACAGTAATATGGCATTTCTTAATTTAGTAACAGAAAGGCACAGTTATTAAACCATAAAATACAGTACCTGGATCATATACACTTTAGTGGTATCTACCAATACAGTCCAGATATTTTACTCTGTAGAGCGGGGTAAAGAAAAAGGCTTCTGTTTACTTTAGAAAATTCAAACTCATTACAAGTTTGGTCCATTAGAAATGCCTATTAGCTGAAACATCTTGAAGCAAGGCTTCAGGAAAGAATAGAGGAAAACAAAATTAGCAGTCTATGGTCCAACAATTTGAGTAAGTTATTATGAAATGGCAAACAGGTCATGAATGAAGCTTTCTGATCAGCTGACATACCTGTTAAACTGTCAATGTACACAGGTACAGACATTCCAGATACATTAATTGCATCACACACACAGACTTTGTTACAGCAATAAGTCTAGACACAGCATTTATAGAGTTCAGCACTTCTTGTGGATTGATATTTGACTTTTGGCCCCATACCATACCCAAAGATGTGCAAAGTTCTTTAAATGCTTTGCCTTCTATGTATTGCTGTTAAAGTGAAGACCCTGCCAAAGTGAAGCTCACTAGCCTTGCCTTAGCAGACTGTGCACCTCTTTGAAAAACAACTAGCTCTGTTCTATTGAAAGTGATAAAACTGCATCAAGAAAGACCAATGAAGTGGAAGAGGCAAGGAACAATGAACATGAGGGAGAACCCAACCGTTCCATACGTAATATAACGATAGGGAAGCTCAACTTCCATGCGTTGTCTTGCTTTCCGTACATCATCATGTGGTATGCAAAATATTTTACATGCCAGTGGAATAGTGGCTTTTTTCATTGCTACTTTTGTTAACAGCAGAACTATTACTCCGATTAACAATCGCAATATGGCTTTTCCAAACACAGTCACAGTGAGAGAGGAAAGTGATAAAGGTAAAGTCTTGGGAGGAGGATCTGGATTTAGACCCATCATGTAGTTAATGTGAGAGCCGCAGGCTACTCCAGCACCACAGCCCAGTATCTGAGCTGTGTCGCCTCGAGATGTGCTCCAGGTGTCTAGAGTGAAAGAGAAGATGCCCAGGGCTAAATGGAGACTGATGATAATTAAGGGTGCATATTTGTAAGTTAAGTTGAAGTTATCAATCAGGTCCACAACTGGATGGAAGACAACCAAGATAAGAATAGCATACAGAAAGCCAGCAATAACATCCTGTTGAAGAGAGACAAAAATATAGTTTCAGTGTAATAACTTTCAAAAAATAATTTAAGTTACTTTAGCAAGAAGAGAAATCTCATTGATCTGTTAAAAGCAACTTGTGAATTCCTATCTTCTTCCATTTACTGTCCACAATTACATTTTTTTTTTATGTTAAGGGTAAGGAATTGCATTTGACCACCTATTAATAGGACACCTGCATCATAATCAGATCATGAATGGAACTACGATCAAATGATCCATTATCAGAGTTGTAGATCTGCAGATTTTCTAGCAAAGCCTGCAGTGAGAGGACAACAGGTACTTGTTTTAAACTAAAAGAGGGTACATCTAGACTACATGCAAGGTAGAAATTTTTCACAATGAGGGTGGTAAAACACTGGAACCAGCTTCCTAGTGAGGTGACAGATGTCCCATCCCTGGAAACATGCAAGGTCAGGTTGGACAGGGCTCTGAACAACCTCATCTAGGTTGCTCAACATGTTGAAGATGTTCCTGTTCATTGCAGGGATGTAGGATTAGATAGCCTTTAAAGGTCCCTGCCATTCCAGACCATTCTGTGATTCTTCTATGACTGTATTTGCTGGCTACAGTGGTCCTTATCCAGGCACTCAGCACAGCACTAGCTAGTCCAGTTAGGTCAGTTCTGCCAGCTGAGTCTGCTGTAACAGCTCAACACTGGATCTGAGTGCCAAGAGTGCCAAGACACAGGCACACTGGCAGCAACAGCTGGTAAGGCAGTGAAGGACCACTGCAGCTAGTCATTACAGTGGCTTAGACTTTCCACTCCAGCTTCAGAATTAACACTGCAAGAATAGAGAATTGTTTGCCACTATTAAAGGAGAGGAAGAAGTAACTTCTGTGGCTTCATACTTGATTTTCAGTTTTATTATTGCTTTTAAAATGTCTTTTCTTAATTAAAAGGTTCCTCAAATTCTTTTTTTAATTTAACACTAAATTTCAGTTACTGATGATTGATCACTCAGTTCCACAGAATTATCTGCAGCTTTTGTCACCTTTACTTTTTAAGGAGGAATTTTTTGAGAGCTTTTGGAAATCCAAGCTGTAGAAACAAGATCACCTTAATTCACATTTAACAACTTTTCCACATGAGCCAGGGGTAGCATATGCATCAGCCATATTTGTATTGCTCCATCTTCAATGAATCACTCACTTCCACTAATAGAATGCTTGATAAAAGCTCTAACAGAATTGACCGAGAGGAAAATCAGACTTTCTCATTTCAAAAGCAATCACAACAGCTTTCTCCCATATTTACCACCTTGAACCCTTCCTCCTTCCTTCCCCCAACTTAGGCACCATGGTTGATTTTATTACAGGTAACACATGGTTAATTGTATTCATTCAAACATTACTGAGGAATCAGATATGAAACTGCTGAATAACCTACTCTACATGATGAATCACTATTTGTTGCATGACTTATAGACTATCTATCAGCTGACACTGTAATCTAAAATATCAGTTCATCCCACCGTCCCCCACATGTTCTGACTTGTGAAGCCTCCTAATCACTAATGCAAATATGTCAGTTTTTCCAAGCTGCCTTATTTTCATATGCTCCTTCTACACTGTGTTCATCAACCAGCTACTCACTACCAGGCTTGCTGTTTTCTGTTAACTTTTCTCCTTCTACCAAGTGATCCTCAAAAACCACTTTAACCATTCCTATTAATCGTCTTAAATTCTGATTACCATTTTATAGTGATCTTATTTTCCCATTTTTACATTGCTTGTATTTGTGTTTCAGTTTTATTCTTTTTAATCCTTTTTAATAAGCAATTCCCTTTTTCAAAGATGACAACTTTGTTATTTTGTTTTAGAAGTTTGTTAAGGGAAACTCTAGCATTTGGCATGGCACTCTGAAATGCACATGCTTTGAGTAGGTGATGTGGAACCTGAGTGGACATTTACAGCCACTCTCTCATCCCGCAAAATTATTTCTACTCTGCAGAGGAAACCTTAAGTCTATGATTTAGTGGGTGTCAATTTCAAAACTTAGCTGAAACATCATCTAAGTTTCAACTGTGGATTGAGCTTATGAAAGAAAAGTATAAATTAACAGAAGTTTGACATCTAGTTTTAGGTATTGTACTCATGTACTGCTGGAGAAGTGCAAGTATTCTGTTCCTGTATGGTAGGCCATCCTGTAAAATGATCTACATACAATTACTGCACTGTAAAAGCTTAAGTGTGATGGAAGTTTATGAAATTAGAACAACATTAAAATAGAAGTTTAGTAGGATTATTTTCTTACCAAAATTGAATGCATTCCCATGTAAATTCGACTACAGCAAACCAACAAACACCAGCAGAATGCAAGGATCAGTCCAAACATAAGGGGATACTGGTAGGGAAAAACAAGTGGAGAGACTGTATTAGAGTTTTGAAAAAAATAATCTAAAAGAAATCACTCTAAGAATTCTGTAATAATTAATTATATAATTAATTCCTATTAATGCAACTTATGCTTACCCTTTTCCTTGCCCTAGCCTACCCAAGCCTATTAGACTACCTCAAGGAAATCTACTTTTCATAACAGCAAAACATTATTAATGTTTTTCAACTTTTCCTTGTCCTCTTCCTTTGCATTCAAGATACGAAGTTCAGCGCTTTGATCATATCTTCTCAGACAAAGCAGTAAGAAGTTAACAGTTTTCAGTAGCAGTTAGTCTTGCCTTCTTAACAGATCCTAAATTGGCAATATGGGCAGAGACAAGCCTTGTGTTATAAACTGCAGAAAAGTTTCGCACTGTAGATTAACAATTATCCAGGCATAATCTAGTAGCTTCACCCTTCTTCTGAAAAGGAAGAACTCATAACAATTTACAAATAAAGTCAATTCCTTTCTGTAGTCCCTGACTCAATATCTGAGCATCCATGTGAAACTCCTGGAATAGTAATCATTTTTGCTCTCCACAAACCCATATAAGTTTCCTATTGCAATCCATATTTATTGAACATAATCAAGGAATTATTTCAAATTATTTCCATCTTCTGATAGATTTTTAAATTAATAAGTACTGTTTACCAGAAACAAACAAAACACTTCATTTTAATCAGCATGTATCAGCATGTGCAGAAACCTAGCATTTTAACTTTCTTAGGTTTTGGATAAAAGCATTCCAATTCACATCTTGCAACACATTATGAAATACTTTCCCTAACTACCACATTGCAAAACATTGTACAAGACAGGATATGGCTTCCTCCTTTCAGTATTAATTATTCTATAAAAGAAGCAGTCACAAGACAAAATAGCATGCTTCCAACACTGCTTCACTTCCTACATGATAAGCATTTTCAATACAAACAGGCAGTGTAGATGTACTCAAATCCTGGAACACAAACTAAGAACTGCAGGCAGTTCTCTTGCCTTCTGCCTTGCTCCTTTCATGGGTAACCTGAAGGGTAGAATATCTAACAAATAAGAGAAAGTATCTTTAATCTTATTGGAGAAAGGTGTATATCCTCTCTGAAGGCCACTTGACAGACTGATAAGCTTCTAAATCAGTTTTTCAGTCAAAGGTTTGGGAGAAGATTATAAGTCTTCCACATTATTCCAACATTCTTTGAATTCTTAGCTCCAGGAGCACATTAGCATGACAAACCCAAAGAATTTCTCAAACTAATGGAAAATTGGGAAGCTTATGCTTCACATACAAAACAAATTTCACATTAAAATCAATTCTAAATGCCTAGCTCACAGTTGTGTTACATCTAGTTTAAACTCTAATTCCTGTAGCAACATGTGTCTTTTTTTATACGACATGCACCTACAAATTGTAACCTAAACAAAATTACGTATTTAATGATTCATTTCTAACTGAAATGAAGAAGGAACAAATTCAGTTTCCTGCCTTTCAGAATTATGCTAATAACGGGCAATACACCACTAACTAGGTCACACTCAAGACATGACTGCAGAGTCATCAGATGCCAGCATTGTTTTAGTAGCCACAAAAGCAGTCCTTGTTCCCTGCACTGCCCCACCAGAATACATTACGCCGTTATGCCTCCTCCATCACTTCCATTGATCTCAGGGTACAAGTAGTGCTGCCTGCACCTGGAAGACACTTCAGCCACACAACCTCCTGCTCCACTCCCCCCTCACCCCTGAGGACGACCGAAGCAGAAATGCTGTATGTATATAGAGGGGTAAGTATATCCTATACTCTCTGAAGTAGAGAGGAGCTTCTAGCACATCCTTACCTGCTCCACAACATGAAAGCCTGGGAAGACAGACTTCTTGTTTCCCAGAGAGAAACTAGCAAGGGAAGATTAGTAACTCCAGAAGCAATGCAGACCTCTTGACTAGAAAAATTAATACCATCACAATTACTTGGTGGTAGAATGAACTTACATGTGTTCATATGGAAGTTTCAAACATTTTTGCACATCACTTGATACCACCATATGCCCATTCTTGTTTCCTGGCACACATCTTTAGTCCTTTCAGGCCCTAATCAAGAATAAGATTTTTCTTTAATAAAGATTTTTCCTGTGTTTCTGAAACACCTGACAGAAACAGAAGCTGGAGCTTTAGCAAGAAGACCCATGAAGTGTCAGGCTCAGCAGGCTGTAGCAGCTAATGATACCATGGTGGGGGAGAAGTTACAGCAGCTAAAAAAGCAAGACTCTAAAAAGTATGAAGGAAAAAGTGTATGTGAGAAGTCTTATTTTAAGAGTCCTGGGCAGGTCATTGTGAACAGCAGGGAGAGTCAGATAAATTCTGAAAAGTAAAAGAAATGTTTGCTCTCAGTCAGGAGCTCTCAAGGGAGGAGTGTTTGAGGAAGATGGGAATTGTCAGAAGCTCCAACTTTCAAGAAAAGTTCAAAAAGAGTATTTGACTTTTTCATATCTCACTCTAATTCTGGTTTTAATAATATTGAGAATACCCATTAAAATACCTGAAACCACTGGCTAGTTTAGTTCTTCTGTAGCAAAGCATCTGTATCTAAGAGCTCAAACACTTCCTTATTGAATCATAAATAAAATCCAATTATACATTTCACCCCAATTCATATCATCTTAAAGTGAAAGATATTTTAACTTAAACCCAGACAAATTATTTGTACTGAAATAGCTTTAGCATGATTTGTGCACAAATGTATCCACAGTATTAGGGACATGCTGATTTATGGTATTTTTAATGCATGGTAATAATAATCACAGAAGTCCTAAACCCAGTTTATTTCCACCAAGAGAGTTTACTCACTACAGTGTGCTGAGCTGGGTTGTCCACAATGAAAAAGCAGAAGAACCAAACAATTATTCTAATTTCCTCTGGAATACTCCACAATACAACAGTTAAGTGTATTTTTGTGCTTAGTTCCCACACAAACCATTCTTTTCTATGCTCTCCCACTATATAACCAGCACTCTTAGACAACTGTCAGTTTATGTCTGAAGCTTACTTACCGACCAGTAAAATAACTATCAGTTTAAAGACATCTTTTCATATGAAGTATGGAAATAAAATTTCACCTAAAGAAGGTTTTAACCTTCATCTGTCCTGGTTTCTCCCCATGTTACATCCATACTTCCCTGCATTACTGATCAGAATTTCTTCCCACAACCCCAGCACTCCACTGCAGAGCATCATAAAGCTGTACATACACTTTGGGCCTTCACAGTTCACTGGCCTCCTTAGATAACACTAGAAATCAAGCAGAACCATCCACTACTTCAATACAAATAAAGCTCACAAATACCCTGCCTCCTCCTTGGACTGCTTTCACTCATACCATTTAAAAGCAGCCATTGGTTTCAAGAATTCCTAGGACACCAAACTGGCAGCACCTGCTTAAAAATATACCCTCAGGTGATAAGGCAACCGCATGTTTTATCCTCACACATACAGATAAGTGTACAAGGTGACTAAAGGAGAATATTAACACTCCCACACATCTTTTAGCTTAGCAAAAAAACAGCTCAGCAGCATGCCAACTGACATCACCTTGATGCCATAAATTTACTTTCAAATCACTGCCTGAAAATAAAGCAATGTCAAGGTACTAGCAAACATTTTCTACATGTTGTTTCATCTATAAATGATTAACTGCATGTATTTTGCATATATACGTTGGGTGTACCATGGTTGTATATCTGTAACCTCCCACTGCCCAGGCATAAGAAATCCGCTTAAATATCAAATACCTTCTATTAGTACAGTGCCTTAAACAACCCTTTTTAGACATAAAGGTCTCAAACCCTGTCTCCGTGCCCTCAAGAGCATCGCATGTATATCCTCAAAAATTCATTATACTTACTATCTCCATACCTATCATGCCACCCCAACAATTTTTAGTATGGGGAATATTTATTGAACTGTATACTGCTTTCTTTTTTGCCAAATTAAGGAAAAATCCCAACTTGTGATCTGAAAATACTAATCTTATGCAAAAATAAAGATACCTGCATAGTACACTTAATGTGAACTTCAGAATCACATGTTGGCTCAAAACCAATATTTACCTGTCACTAATTCTCCTTGAGAAAAGTACCCACATTCCATATTAAATCAAATCGCTGATATCTGGCTAGCACAGGCATTTTTCTGAAGGCCAGAATACAACTTTGATAATATGCATAAGCATGTAGTACAACTACAAGATTAGAATATGAAGTAAAAGCAGGTGGAATTGCAGCAAGGCAGAGATCAGGAACAGACACAAATTCAACACAGATATTAAAAAGATACTTTTGCCGATATTTTGGCTTTAAAGTGTTTGAAGGCATCATACCCATTAAGAAGTGTCCAAGTGTTGACATGTGTGACTAAGGGACAGATCACCAAGCATCTTAATAAAAAAACAAAACAAAAACAAAAAAAAAATCCCCCCCAAACCCAACAAAATGGTTTATTGATTTCTTAAATTCACATATTAAGTTAAAGAAAAAGCTAGAAATAAAGCTGATTGAGTCAACTACTCATCTGCTCTCAGACCTCAGTTTTGTTCACATATCCAGAATCTTGTTAATCAAAGAAACTGCATTAAATTGGTCCTATTTGGAAGTGAAACTATTTCCAATAAGCCTTTCAGAATTGTATGCTCTATATTTTCAATAGAAAATTCCCATTTTATTTGATTACATCCTCCAAAACATGCTTGCAAGCTTCTGACTGGATCTCATCGAAAATGTTTCCCTCAGCTGCCTATCCTCCTCCCTCCCCGTCTTCTTCTGACTTTTTGCCAAGAGTCTTAATAACATAACCATTGTTTGAAAATGCTCATAAGGAAGCAATCTGTCCTAAAAGCTTTGACCTAGGTCAGAAAATTCTTTCTTTCATAACGGAACATTCTGAAAATAAACTCTAGATGCCCATTTCTTTATTTTTTAAAGCACATTCTACACCGGGGAAGTTTCCAGCATCCACAAAGGGATCCAAACTATTTTCTAATGTTTTCCATATTCTACAATATTACTCAATGATCTTTTAAAATCATATGATAACTCAGAAGTCTACCTTCAGTTTGAGACAATTATTTCGTGCCAGAGTTCACTGAACGAATCTAAGCATCATACTTTGAAGAAGATATTTGGGCTATGTATTTGCATTAGTCATACAAAAAGCAGAGCATATAAATGATTGTGTGGACAGAGCAGAAAAGAAAGGAGGAGAGGATAATTAAAGAGGAAAGACCACTTATCTTTTTAGGAAAGATACAGACAAATCCCTGTTTTTTCAAAAGAGGCCAAGTGATAAATAACACTGATTAACCTACATTTATCAATTATTTCCTTCTTTCTTCCACTGACAAACATCAAAAAGCATGAAAGTTTGAGAATGCTACATGCCATTGCAAGAAACTCTTCTTTAAATTCCAAGACAAAGCTTTGAACACCAGCTCTGCTGGGAGTTAAAAGGTTTACTTTTCTGCTATACATCTTCTGAAAAGAAATCAAGGAGTGACAATAGGAATTGGAGCCTGTTACTTCTCTTACTTGTATCCTTAAACATAAAAAAATCCCTCTCTGAACACACCCAGCAAGAATCACCTCCAGCTTGCTCTGCTTATGCCACCAACACCTAAAAATTATTTTCCTGCAAACTGAAGTTTGCTCAGGTTTAATTAGCACATCCTATTTGAAAGTGTGAGGAATGCTTTGTGTGTGTGTACAATCCATTAAGAAGGAAGAACTTGCATGAGAAAGATTACTTTTGAGTCCTCTCCTCTTCAAAAACTGCATTTAAGTTTACAGCATTTTTTTTACATATTCCCCCCCCCCCCCCCCCCCCGGATCATTTACATTAATTAAAGATCTGCTTATGAAAATCTGAAAAATATATTTAATGCCCGTCAACAGAGTTTACTAGGGCAGAATGCTGCATACTTCTGGCAAAGATCCCCATGAGATTTGTATGAACTGGCTATGCTCTTTTTAAACATTTAGGAGCACCCACATCAAACAGGCCACACAACTTTTCCCAGCTTCCTTTACAAATGAACTACAGACATTAATACAGCCCACGAAATAAGACCTTACAACTCAAACGTACAAGACAAGGCAAGTGCTGACCCTCCAGATTGCCATCTTTCTGTCTCAGGAGCTCTTCAGTGCATAGGCAATTCTAGGATATCAGATTACCCCTTCAGCAATGCTTTTCATGTCAGAAGAGTTTTTGTTTGCTTATTTTAAGAAACACATGTAAGAAAACCAATTAGACAAGCACGTATCTCTTTGCCTGAGTTTCTTCACCACATTTTAGTATTTCAACCAAAATCCATTTGGGCTTCTCTGAGGTGAAGCATCTCTTCCCCAGAAGAATCTGTACTTGCTCTTACACACAGAATTTGTACAGAAGGGATGGCTTCCTATCTGTAGCTTCCAATTTTATCATCACATCAGCCTTAAATGATTATGCAAGCCTTTCAGCAAGAAGAGACACTCAAAGCTAGGATTTGCCCACTTCCAGTAAAATTCTCACTATAGCACTGTCATTATACTATTCATCCAACCCCAACAACCAATTTTTCCTCATTCCCAGTGGGGATCTGAAATAAGCATTCTGAATGGAAGAGCAGGAGGACAATCCTATAGGTAATATTTCATAATAGTCAATCTCAGAATCACAGAACTATGCAAATCCCTCTGAAATCCCAAAACAGATCCTCTCAAACCCACCTCCTCTGATTAGATTCATCAGCTTTGGTTGATAGAAGTAATGATGCAGACAAAAGATTTCTGGAAAGGTGCTGGATGCAGTACCATATGACAGTCTTACACAGTTAGAATTAAGGATAGAGTCAACAAACCACTAAGTAAATAAAAACTGAAAAATACTTTTAGGTGTGTCAGTCATAGAATCATAGAACAGTAAGGGCTGGAAAGGACCTTAAGTTCCAACTCCTCTGCCACGGGCAGGGACACCTTCCACTAAACCATGCCACCCAAGGCTCTGTCCAACCTGGCCTTGAACACCGCCAGCGATGGAGCATTCACAAACTTCCTTGGGCAACTCATTCCAGTGCCTCACCACCCTTACAGTAAAGAACTTCTTCCTTATATCCAATCTAAAATTCCCCTGTTTAAGTTTGAACCCGTTACCCTTGTCTTGTCACTACAGTCCCTAATGAAGAGTGTCTCCCCAACATCCCTATAGGCCCCCTTCAGATACTGGAAGGCTGCTATGAGGTCTCCACGCAGCCTTCCCTACTCCAGGCTGAACAGCCCCAGCTTCCTCAGCCTGTCTTCATATGGGAGGTGCTCCAGCCCCCTGATCATCCTCGTGGCCCTCCTCTGGACTTGTTCCAACAGTTCCATGTCCTTTTTATGTTGAGGACACCAGAACTGTACACAATACTCCAAGTGAGATCTCATGAGAGCAGAGTAGAGGGGCAGGATCACCTCCTTCGACCTGCTGGTCACTCTCCTTTTGACGCGGCCCAGGATACGGTTGGCTTTCTGGGCTGCAGGCGCACGCTGAAGCCGGCTCGTGTTCATTTTCTCATCCACCAACACCCCCAAGTCCTTCTCCACAGGGCTGCTCTGAATCCCTTCTCCACCCAACCTGTAGCTGTGCCTGAGATTGCTCCGAAACAGGTGTAGGACCTTGCACTTGTCATGGTTAAACTTCATAAGGTTGGCATCTGCCCACCTCACAAGTGTGTCAAGGTCCCTCTGGATGGCATTCCTTCTCTCCAGGGTATCAACCGAACCACACAGCTTGGTGTCATCGGCAAACTTGCTGAGGGCGCACTCAATCCCACTGTCCATGTCAGCGACAAAGATGTTGAACAAGACCTGTCCCAACACCGATTCCTGAGGGACACCACTTGTTACTGGTCTCCAGCCGGACATTGACCCATTGACCACAACTCTTTGTGTGCAGCCATCCAGCCAGTTCTTTATCTACCAAGTGGTCCATCTATCAAACTGATGTCTCTCCAATTTAGAGACAAAGTCAGCCATTAGCCATTTAGAGACAGTCAAGCCATTACAGAACAGATGCACTTGACTGCAGAAGAAGTCACTCATAATAGGATTTGCAGACAAGCACACAGGGAGGACAATGCTGTCATATTTAAACTTCTTCAGAAGAGAAGTCCATTCAAACAGTGTTGGTTAATACAGAGAGCAGCTACTGCTCAGTCAGAGTTCTGGGTTCCTGATGAATATCAACTTAAAGTTTGCTAACAGTGAGAATCGGCAGTTTCTGACTCAGCTTATTAATGCAGAGCTCAGGAGGGAGTGTTAAACCATCACTTCGTAACCTGAACAACTATTGCTAGAGCCAGGCTGCATCCTGGAGGTACTCTGGAAGAAAAGCATATTTTCTGTGTCTCTTTTGTTATTGTTGTTGTTTTTTCCCCTCCTCAAAATAAAACAGTAGGGTTACGACACATTCGGGTACCATCAACTCAAGCAACACTTCTAGTAAAATATGTAGTTCTATCTATTTGAAATCAGCTATTCAAAGCAATCAAATACAATATAAAAAGACACTTTTTTTCCAGTAATCTCAGCCTGAGGCTTTTGGAAATTTTGTAGGTAATAAGCAACTGACACTATCTCTTCCTCCCCATTGAGAACATGATATAAGCCAGCCTGGCTCAAGCTGTCAGTATTTCAAGGAAAGCAGGTTTTCCCCAGTGTGATGAATTTATATTTCTTCCCCACGTTGCATTGAGATCTACAACCTCACTGTCTTTTAAGAGTTTGCCCTTCTTTTTTAGGGTATAAAAGCTTCAATGACAGAAAGAAAAATATTAACATCTATAACACTCCTAAATTCTCATGAGCCGTTGTCATGCATGTTAAATTTCAAGATTACTGAAGTGTCTTTGAAACAAGTGGTTTTCCTGCTGAGCTTTAACAATAATAAATACAGATTATGCAAGCAGAATCAAAAGTTTCAGGCAAGCTCTTATAATACAATGAAAACCTGAAAATTTATATTCCAGAATGGACAGAACAGTCCATTGAAGATTGTCTTAACACATGTCTATCTGGAAGTCATTTGGACACAGGGAATATGCAATGCAAAGTATCTAATTGTAAAAATTTGCCACAACCATCTTTAAAATATCTTAATACTGAAAGTACTTTACTTGAACAATGACATTTATAAGCAAGTATTTTAGTTTTTCTCTGTATAGTCAAAAACTTTTTGAATACTACATGAAAGGAAAACAGTTGTAATAGGATTACTGTTAGGCATTGAAAACTTGGAAAGCACAAACTCAGTTCAACAGGTTAAAAGTAAACCTAGTGGAGTCAAAAAGTGTTGGTTTTAAATAGATAATTTGGGCCATACATAGAAAAGTAAGAACAGATATGCTCTGTTCTATTGTTCAAAGGAAAGACTCATAGATTGTCTTTGATAGAAACACAGTAGTACACAGGAAGTCATAGCTCAATGAAAGCAAACTCCAAATAAGCAATACAGGAAAGTGATTTCCTTCACACTAGAGTTAACCTCTTTTAGAACAAGGGTGACTTTATTTGGTTTAGTGTAAATTTCGAAGTGACAAACTCAATTAAAGTTACCTGTATTCCAGAATAAAAGTCTCTGCACAAAACTTATAGCTGTATCTGGTCAAAATCATGCTCAGTCTTGCTCCGCCATGACTTTTCTGAACAAGCAGTCCTAAAATGTGGACCCATCATGATCATGATCAGTGTAATGCTTGCTTTTATGGAATATATAGAAAGACTGAACCCAAACATTTGCCGACAAGTTTAAATCTAATCATCTGTATGTACTAATATGTCTAATTTAATAAAAAAACAGTTATTAAAAGCTTCTTTATCATTTATAGTTTCCCAAGAAGTTCTGAGGTCAGTCAGTAACCCCACCTATTTCCAGAAAAGCAAGACGAGAAGTTGTCACATAGATTCTGCTCCCTTTCAGTGCAAGTAAAATATGAAGAACAGAAGCAGCATTAGATGAAAGCTTAACTCTCTTTAGGGGTAAAACAAAAGATACTCAACATGCCATAGGTTAACTTTTGATGAATATTTGGAAATAAATTTAAAATACTAATCCTGTTTTTTTCTTAAATGAATATTTTGAAAAAGTAGAAGTCGGTTTCAGAGAGCTATGTTATTCATAGCCATTTCATAAGAAGAAGGAATTAAAATTAAGACTCAAACATTTTGCTTCCTCATTTCTTAAGCATGGTTCTAAATAAATAACAACAAGACTCAATGTTGATGATTTCTTAATATGCATTCATTATAAATATGTTTAGTCAATTAGCACAGTATTTCACAGACCACAGTTGCAGGGCTGGCAAGCTGAAGATCTAACATGGCTCACTGGCAAAAATACCATTTCACACATTGCCAGTTTGCTGGTACTGGAAGAGCAATCAAACCAAGTTCTTCTTTGCACACATGACAACAGTCCATGTAAAGCCAATCGACTGATACTACTTAATGAAGTTTCGCACATGCAGAGAAACAGAAATCCAGTTCATTCTTCCAACTGGCATCAGCCCTACGTCTCTAACAAGTAATAAGCAAGCATTCCCATTTTAGTCATTTAAAAAACCAAAACAGATACCCAACAACCTGAAGCGCAAGTATCTCACCGTCAGAACTGCAAATACGTATTTCAAACACCCACAAAACATGGCATTATATCTGATGCCTGTTCAACTCTAGCAAAGTGATACTTCGTATTTTCCTAGCAAAGAATATAAACCCCTAATAGGTTTCTTTGGGGAATGCTGTATCACCCTGCAGTGCTAACTTTGGTTAAAGAGAAGCAAAATACAATCTGTAACTTTCAACTACCTTTTTCCTTTCAGGTACCCATTCCCTAGCTGAGATAAAACCACCAAGTGTCACACTGTAACAGCACAGAACTGCTAATTGTTAACAGTAACTGGAAAGACAAGAGTTCAGCCCCCGAAGAAAGTTCAAAGAGAGTTCTCTCTACCAAGATGACAAACATCTGACTTAAAATAGGCAGGTGTTATAGTAAGAGTCTGTAAACATTAACAACTTAACAGTAGCCTTATTACATAACTTCTTAAACATCACACACAGCACCCTCAAAACCCTACACTGAATATTTGTTGCCTGGGAAAGCCTTCCCCCTCATTGGGGCAGTGATTTAGAGAGCAGAGTATATGTTGTGCTTTCTTTGGAGTTCTTACTGTTGCCCATACTGCAAACAACAAGCGCTGAAGCAAATGCCTCAGATGATCAACGGTCTTATTTCATCTATTAACCCAAAGTGCAACAGGCAGATCTTAAAATTCTGCTGAATGAAGGTGCTGAAAGGATCAGAGGTTATCCGTTCCTGCTATTTATTAGTACATTATTAGTAGTAAAAACACCTGAAGATATATGGACTCCTCAGAACAGAAATAGTCATTTCCACTTCATGGGTAATGAGACTAAAAGCATTTTAAAGAAAAGTCTAAAGCTACAGTCTAACTATACAAAGTGATGTAAAAGTAAAGAAGAATCAGCAAAAAAGCCTGTCTCTTCACCAAGTTTTCAGTCAGCAAACCCAAACGCCTTTAGAAACATCAGATGCTTATAAAACTTTGTACAAAGCACTTACCCTACAAGAAGTTTTAAAAAAAAAGAAAACTCACAAGAACAAAATGCAGATTGTTAACGCAGACTTTTAATGAACACTGAGCTAATCGTTCAGAAAGTCAGCAGAACTTCGACTCCGAAGACAGAATTATTAGAATAGGTCTTGTTACCTGTGCAATCGCGTGGATCACAGAAATAGCAAAAAAAAAAAAGGGGGGGGGGAAGGGGGGAACAAAGAAAAAAAAGGCACAAATTTCACACTTTCCCAACCTCACTCAGCCACCTCCCCTCCAAAAAGAAAACAGGTCTGCCACATTGCCACATCCCCATACCCCGGGGCTGGGAAACACTGGTTGAAGGGCAAGAAGGTGCGCATTACCTGCCAGCGGCCGTAGCTGAGCAGCAGGAGCGCCAGGGGGATGGCGGTGCCCGACATCGCGTGAGTAGAGGGCATGCTGTACTCCGAGTTGTAGAACACTTCCAGCTTCACCACAGGCGGGGAGGCAGGCCGCGGCCAGCGGATGACATCCTTGGTGCACTGCCCCAGGTACATCACCCATACCCAGATGATGATAAGCCTCCGGCCCAGCCAGGCGTCCAAGTTCCAAATGCAGAAGGGGAAGAAGAGGATGTAGAAGAGCTCGTTGCCGAGCTCCGTGCCCAGGCTGAAGAGATAGTAGAGGAAGCGACTACGGGTGGAGAACTCCTGGCTGCCGTCCTCCTCCGTGAGGGAGTTGCGCCGCGGCCTCCTCCACCGCTGCGGGGGACCCGCCCCAGCGGGCACAGTCCCGTTCCCGGCGGGATGCTCCTGCCCTCCCGCCCGCCCCGCGGCCGGCGGGCTGCCGTTAGCCACCGGCCCCCGGGCTCCGGCTCGCTGCTCCGCATCGGCCCAGCCCGTAGGCCCCTCCACCCCGCAGAGCCGCTGGAAGGCGGCCACTTTCTGTGGGTCTTGCAGGTGGGCGGCCAGCCGGGACAGGCGCCGGCAGAGAGCCATGACTGGAGGACGAGGCCGCCCGCGAGGGGCGGGCCGAAGGCGGCTAGGTTCTGCCCGGGCAGGCGGACGGGAAGCTGAGGGGGCTTCGCTTGCGGGGCGGCGGAAAGGACGGGGGATCCCGTGCGTGCGGCGGGGAAGAGAACGGTTCCCTCAGGAGAAACCCGCTCGAGGGCGAGGCGTCGCGGAGCGCGGACACCGCCCGGCCCGAGCCGCCACCACCGCCCTCGCCTCAGCCCGGCTCCCCGCGCCGCTCTGGTGCCGGCTCGCTCACTCCCTCTCGTCTCCCTCGCGCGCGCGCGACGGCCCGACACCGCCCCTCGCCGACACCACCCCGCCGCGCATGCGTACAGCAGCCGCTCGCGGGTACGGGGACCCCCGCAGGAAACCTCATCGCGGTGCGGATTGGCTGCTGCTCTCTCCCGATCCCGCCCCTCTGCTGAGGGGGATCCAGTCAGAGCTCGGCTTTGCGCGAGGCAGCGGGCGGCGTGCCTCGGCCTCGAGCGTGAAGAGCCGAAGCGGGTGCGGCGGCGGTTGTTCTCCGCTGGCTGTAGGCTGGCCTGCGGTCCTCAGCGAGCCGGTTGCCCTTCCTTCGCGCTTACGGTGAGCCACTGCTGCCCTCGCCTCAGCCACCGTCTGGCATCAACACTGAGGCTCACGTCTGGCTGCCTCTGCCCTCCTCTTCCTCCTTCTCCCACTGCCCGCGTCGACCCAGAAGGAGGAATCTGGTGGTATAAACATGAGCGGGAGAGCTGGTTTCAGACAGAGACTGTGAGTGGTCTTGGCCCTGGCAGACAGGCCGTTTAGCTGTGGGGGTGGTGAGTTACCCACAGGGATGCAGAGCTGACAGGCACTTCGGGGGGTTCTGCAGGGCATTACGGGAGGAGGTTCCACGCCTCCCTGTCTGGGCGTGCATGGCTCAAAGTTCAGCAGGACCAGAACATTTGCAGTCAGGTACTTTGGAAGTCCACCGTTGCTGGGGTTTCCATCCTAGAAATGCCATGAGAAATGCAAGCTTCAGTCACCAGTGCTCTCTGATGCTGCCGTTTTAAAGAGTGAGCAATATGACCCAAATGACTGGTTAGCTTAATAGCTATCCTAACCAAAATAGAACATCTGATATAGAACTTAAATAATTAAAAGTTGAAATTAAAGAATATAACATAAGCCTACACAGTATTTTCGTAAAAACAGATGTTAACACTGTTTTGAAGAGGTACTTGACTCAGACTTAGTGCTTCATGGTAGTGTTACTAGCATTGGGTGCATGCAGTGCCAATAAACCATGTAAATGAAATTTGCTGCCAGATCTCAAGAAGAGGAAGAGCTTAGTTGAAAGAAACGGTGTCTGAAGACTTTCCAGGAGTAGGTTCTATGTTGTACTATATTTTAGCAATGATCTGGAAGCAGGTCTAAACCTGCTGCTGCAAGAATTGAACTGCAGGATTAATGGAGTCATAAATAATGGTGAAGGTGGGCCACTGATCAGAATGGTCGGTACAAGCAGCCCATTCAAATGTCACTATTTTAATCCAGCAAACTATAAAGTTGTCTCTTCAGAAACTGTGGAGGCTGTAACTGGAGAATAAAAGACTGTAGCCTGGGAAGGTAATGACTTTGAGAAGGATTTAGGGGTCAGAATAAGCAAGCAATCAGGTAAGGGCTGTCTTGTATGCGGCTATGTCAGAAAAGGATTAATCAACGTATAAACAAAGGAATAAAAAAAATCTTTATTTTACCTCTCATGTTTGGCCTCAAAAATGTCATCCACGGGATAGTGCATACAGTTCCAGTTTTCAGATTTTAAGAAGCATGCTGGAAAATAAGAAAGGCTGAAGCAAAATGTTCTGATGGTTAGAGAAAATGCATTACACTGGGAGGTTTTAAGCACTCAGGCTGTTAAAATTTATCTCAAAGTGGACTGGGAGGTGACTTAATTGTAGTGTATAGGAATATTCCTGGGGGAAAATCCAGGATATTAAAGGGCTCTTTAATCTATTGAAGAAAGGCATAATAAGAAGTAATGGCCAGAGGCAAAAGCCAGACAAACTCAAATAGGAAATAAACCACACATTTTTACACCAGAACTCATTCCCAAGAGAAGCTGCATGTTTTCTGTCGTTTTATGTCTTCTCTTAAAGATAAGATGTATTTCTGAAAATTATTTTTAGCTGAGCAGAAATTATATTTTATCTGTTGGATGAATACAGTTTGAAATCTGATGGTCCATGGTATACATAGTGTCAGGTTAATCTAATGGGACCATCATGGTTTAAATTTTAAATGCCAGAAGCAGACATTTTCTTAATAACCATGAGCATTAAAATAAATTTTTATTTTGCCTTAAAATATTTATGTGCTGTAAAAAAGCAGATCTAAATTAAGCTTTTGGCAGCAGAATATACTTACTAAGGCAGTATCTAAAGGTTTTGACCTTTTGCTTCCTAAATTTACACTTTGGGGATTATTTGGAAAAAATTATCTGCTTTTTAATTTAAATTTCTGAAGGAATGGGTCCTTAGAAGTAATTCATTTGGTGCATTCTGATTCTCTTGGTCTTGAGGCAATTTTACATAATTGATGTTCACATTATAAAATATTTCTTGGAGAAATATTACCCAGAGTGTTCAGATAGCAATGCACCAAATGAATCCTGATAAATTTCCTATATTCTACAATATGTATATTTGTATGTTGCATATGTTTGCATCCTACATCCTTAACCTCCCTTGAGGCATTATAATAAACAATTATCAATGGAGGAGCAGCTGTTACTGGAAGAGGGATGAATGAAATGTAAGATTTCAGACCATCAGCTTGGCAGAGAAACATGAAAAAAACACCCTGGAAATGGTACATGATCAATTTTTCTATCTCAAGAACGTAAGATATGTTGTCATTTCTCTGCCTTCTCTGAGAAATGAGCAGCACTAATCCTGTGAGGAACATGTGTTTCCTAATGTACGTGCTTCCCTGGCTCTTGAGCAGAAAATGCAAAGACAGGAGCTGAAAAACAAGCTGCTGCCTTCTTTTGTGCCATTTTCCCAGAGTCAAGCCACAAACAATCTCCCCTTAAACACAGAACCACTGAAATCTGTTAATTAACTTGATGATGAATTCTGGAACGAGATCTGAATAACTGTACAGGGGAAAAAAATGCAGTGATTACAAATGATGAAGTGAGATGTCTTTCTGGTATGTACTTGGGAACTTGAAAAGCAGAAAGTTTTTTTGAGTGTGGTTGAAACTTGTTTAGTTTGACTTTGAACTGTTAGTGTGAAAATTATGCAACCTATACTACTGAAGGAGCTTTTAAATCACCTTTGCACATTTAAGCTAAGAAGCGATTGCAGTGGGCACTCCAAGAACAGTCTGGAGTGCACCCGATAATGGAACTTTTCCAGAAAATGTGTTTCTTTGTCCTGTCTGCAATAGCTGGCCCCAAAGATGTTCTGAATACATTTCAGGTTACTGCACAAGTGCTGCCATCTGAGCATGACATCCATAACGCATGCATTTTCAGGGTTGCCTGGCAAACCAGCCTAATCACAGCCACATTCCCACAGGCTGTAAGAATTTGACATGACAGCTGTGGGAATCAATGGCAAATGAGGTGTACAGAACACATCAAGCTTGCAGCTGCTGCTGTGACCATCCTGCCCAAGTGAGAAGAGCAGAACCAGGAGTTGATCTTTGAAGCAGAACATCTTGCTTGGCATCTATTTGGATGACCACTGTTTACTGAGTGTATTTAAGGTACTGGTTTTGCCTTGCAAAGCTTTAAACAATTGGAGACCAGTTTGAGTCATCAGCAGTCAGTTGTTTTCCTCTCCTAATATAACTGAAGGAGCAGGTGGCAGGACATTCTCTAGGATTGTGGGACTTGTTTTCTGTCATCATCTGCAGTAGCTTGAATCAGGTCATCTTTTTGTGCAAAAGACATCTGTTTGATACCATTTTGTGAAGGAGAAATGAAATTATTTTCCAGAGTGATGAAGGATGGAAGGAGTATCAGTAGAGGTCTGAATGGCTAGTTTCCTGTTGAAATAATTATTCTAATGCTGCTAGGATTTTGTTATATTATTAATGATGTTAAAGTGCCTAGAGTCAGAGGAAGGCTTCATTTTAGATTGTTTTGAATGTAAATGAATGTAAATCCAGTGAGAGCAGAATTATTTTAAGTTCTATTGGAAAAGCTATCATTAGTAAACATGTAAATAATGAACCAATGTATCACTTCTCTTAGAAAGGTCTAACAAATATGTTAAGTCTCCATGGGTAAAAAAAGTTAAAGACTTTGGAAAGAATGAGGCTTGGTTCTTGTCTCTTTGGTATTCTGATTGCTATACTAAAAACTTTACCGACTGCAATAAAAGTAAGTTCAATGACTTGCTGCAATCCCCTGATTTCAGTTTTGCCTGGTTATATATTTATTTCTGCAGGATGATGTCAAAGTTCCATATGTAAGTGGTTTATTTTTTGTTTTTATAAAACTTTGTATTATTTACTTCTGAAAATTTGCTAAACTGTTCACACACTATTAAATTGCTGTAGCATTTGGATATGATAGGGAAAGGTCACTGGATACCTCGGAAATCTGATCCGGTGGCAGATCAGACAAAGTGAACATGAAAGCCCAAACAATATTAACTTAGCAATAGCACTGTAAGCAACAAAAGCAAAAAATACAGGCTTTGTTTAAATGGTGGATGTTTGGCTTCAGAGTTACAAGCCTGGATTTCCAGGGAATGGAATCAGGTGGCTTTGCTGTGTTGCTATTTTAGCATGGAGTTGCACAGCAGCACATATTCTCATGTCACAAGACACTTCTTATACTGTCGCCTCATTCAGATGAGGGCTGAGTATGCCCATCATTACTGAATCTGCCCAGCTGCTTGGGTTAGGTTTTCTTTTTTTCTCTATGTGTTTATATTGGCACATAATCTTGGAAAGGCACAGAATTTTAGTGACTAGGTAATTGTATGCAAATGCAAGGTGTACAATGTTGTTATTTGTTATAGCAAACAATAAGTAAAAAGTTAAAAATAAGTAATAAAAGAGACTGCAGCCGTAGGGTCTCCTCTGTAAAGTCATTCTAGGAATGCAATTGTTGCAATCTTATCATTCTTCTCTGAACTTAAATCCATGTGTTTAACCATGTCCTATGCCATTTTAGACATAGATAGGGTGACATTACTTAAGGAGTGTTTCTATTGTGTTAAAAAGGAGATTATTCTGATTTTGACATTATCTTAAATTATTACATGTCCTCAATTATAGCATGAGAGTATTTTACAGTCATTAATTGGCACCTCTTCAGAACAACTCTATAAAGGAGTGGAATGTGTAATTGTCACCCCTGTCACTTTTCACCTAGGAATGAGATACAGATTTGGTAACAGTTTTACTATACTTCCATTTATTCCATTTTCCAGGTTCCTGTAATCTTAATTTTTAAATTTTGTAATCTACTGTCTGTATGGTGAGAAAATTGAGGGTTTTTTTTCCCCATGATGTCTCAAAGTGACTAACGAATCCTAAAGCAATTACAAACCCTTTGTCTTTTTGCCTCCTCATGCCAGGATTTGGAATTGAAAGCAACTGAATTTTGGAAGGTGGAGGGAGAGGTTGGTTGCTTTGTGGGTGGGTACGGTTTGTTTGCTCTGTCTACCAGGAATTAAACTGTATAATTGCTTGCTTTTGCTTGGAATAGCTGACTGTACCTTCATTCCCATGCTCTGCTTGATTATTCACACCACTTGTCTATGGAAGAGACATGTTATTAACTGGATACATGCACCTCTTTGGGTACCATCCCTGTATTATCTTATAGCTATATTTTATTACTAGCAAGACAGCAGAGGAAGGGTAGAATTAAAAAAAAAAAAAAATTTGTGCATAACTCTTTATCAACCTAAAGACCAGAATTAGAGGGTTCCTTCTTCCCCACATCATCTGAACTTTGTGCTTATACAATACTTGCAGCCTTTTTATCACTGTAATTTCTGCAGATCCCTTAAAAGATATTTGTCCTTTAAGAAATGAGTAAGTTCTTTCATGCTGACTTGCATTAACTGCAATTACTGCATATTGGATCAAATTTTGTGTGCAAGAGTAGGAGTTGCATCAGTGTCTGCAAGCCAGCTGTGCTGCCAGGGCAAACAACTGCTGAGAACTCTCACCAGCAGGAAGCTTCTTGTTGGAACATGCCAAGAGCAGTAGGGATCCCAGCTCCCAGTTCCCCAGAGGCAGAACCTGCTTGCTGATGGGCCAGTTTAAAGAGCATATCCCCAGTCCAAGGATGAGAACAAGCCTCTCCACAGGGCACTGAAGAGTTGGGGTGGGGGCAGGACTCCCATCAGAGACAAGTGATCACATCCTAGGAGTTACAGCTTCATGAAGAAAAAGAAAAAGCAGCTTTTCAAGAGGCTAAACCTGTTCTGATTACTTGAACTTCTCAAAGGGGTGCACCCCACACTAGACCAAAGGGAAGGAAATAATGGGAATCAACCTGATTAGCGGATACAGAGAGTTTACCACGTGGCATCCTGGAACATGAGAGGCAGAGAAAGGAAACATGTTCAGATCCTACCATCAGGCTCAAAAGATCATGGGCAGGAAACTAGGCAAGGCATGTACATACCAAATGAATCATTAGGGAAGCCAGATTCGATATGATGAGAAAATCAGGACACAAAGTATAAGATATACAGCAGATGGGAATTTGCCTTAACATGCCAGATGCATGTTTTAATCAGTTCTGGACTTTTTTTCCTTGAAAAACCCCAAATTGCCAAGTCTATGAAATCAAGCCAGTTCATGTTCAAGTTATTCATCATTAGAGGAGGAAGAGTGAAAGCTTCCTTAGGCTTCTTTCTGACATTTGTTCGTTTTCCATTCAAAGGTGGAAAAGAAGCCACAGTTTGGGGAATATGTTCATAATTTACACTAATTAGGAATTCTCTTGGGTTTCAGCAGCACCATTTGCAGCGATAGCTGTTATTATACATGAGGTCATCCGTATTTGAAGATTTGATCTGCAGCCAATAAAAAAGATGTGTGAGCATGTTTAGCACTGCAGTATTGTAACCCCTAACATTCAGACTACAATCTAGAGTCCCTTACACTCTTCCTGCAATTCAATGGAAAAGGCAGATGCCTTGACAGACAGAACAGGAAGTCTACAGGCTGACGAGAGAGCTGTTTGGAGTTAGCTGATAACAAACCAAATGTGAGGATGGCTCTGAAACTCAATCGCACACCTCAGGCATGACTAAAAGTGAGATACCTTGAATTATGTGTGATACAGGATCTCATGGTAGTCAGTTACAAGTACTTTTATTAATAATTGGGTAAATCTCACTTTTTTACAGGATAGGATGCCCACTTTTGATGTAAATGCCAAGTGGTCAGAGCTTTGTCCTGAGAAAGGACCTTTCTAAGCTCCTTTAACGATATGATAGCCAATATTAATTCATTTTCACTATGGTTTTGTTTGTTGCAGGTGTATTGAGAACATTCACAACACCACCAAGAGCCTCCTTCATTCAATCTGCTGAAAATGCCAATGAGCCACCTCCCTCAGTCTTCCATCTTTGGGATATTAAGTGCTCCCAGTCCTGGGAAGGTTCTTCAGAAAAGGCCAGGTGTGCTCAACACACATGATGATACTCAGAATAACTTGCTTGCCTTACTGCTGCACCCTTTTCAGGGTAATGCAACCGATGCATCCCAGGGCAATTCAGAACCTGTATGGCAAGTATTTTGAATGTAACCAGTCGTTCTACAGGCTCTTGCTTTCAGGGTAGCATGAACATTGCTGCTTTTCTTAATTACACAGAAAGTGCTCAGAGTTATGTGTCTGTGATATTCCCTCAAATGTAAATTAACCCTTAAAGTATCAACATGAAGTAGTAATTAAAATTTTAGGGTGGTGAGTTAAAATACATAGGGGTTATATGACTTGCCCTCAGTCATCCAGGTCCTTAAATAAGTGCATTTTCATGATGAATAAGTTCTACAGTACTTACTTTGGGCACCAGAAATGGATTCATTTGGCCAAGTTAAAGAAAACTACCTATAAAAATCGCCCACTGTGGCAACTGTCTGACCCTACAGGTATGTAAAAGTTCCTACTACCTACTCATTTGTCCTGGCAGTTCTCCAGGTCACTAAACTGGAATGCCCATGGCTGCACAGGCAGCAGTGACAGGTGGGGCCAGGCTCTTGTCTGAATCCTGCCCTGGTCAAGGACAGCAAAGACATACCTATGTTCCAGCTGAATCCCTGGAGGAGCTTACTATGTTATGGACACTCGGAGCCTTGTAGAGCTAACTTCAGCCTTGTTCACAGAGAAGCCACAGGGTTCTGTGGAAAGGATGAAGAAAGAAGCACTAGAGCTTATCCTTCCCATAATAGCTTAATAAATGTAGTCATCTAGGGAGTGGGAAATCTTAATTCAGTTTCACCTTGGCCTGATAGGATGCAACCCACTCATGACTCAGAAGGCTGCTGTAGCCGCCAGGTTATGACATAATCCAGGAGGGCATTGCGTCTTTCATCCCTCCTCCTGAATTTACACTGTTGGCTGTAAAACACAGGGGACTAGAAAGAGATCCAGCAAGGCTTTGCATAACTTACAGTTTGGTGATTGGGATGTAGGATATCTACATTTGATGGAGCTTAACTGCTTTGGCTCAAAAGGGAGCAGAGGCACTTGATTAGGCGATCTGAATTGCCAGGTGTTGGAAGTTGCAATACTTGTATTGGAGGTCGCCTGAGTCCTGCTCTTGGAGTTTAGTGAGGTTAGCCATGTGACAGAAGTTAAGCAGATGTAGATTTGGAGTCAGGATATGTAAATGGTAGAAGTTGGCCAAGAACACAAGACTGCTGATTCACAGAGCTGTGGTGCAAGCATGCTTAAAGCATAACTTTAAGTTGCAGGAGTTCTGTTTTAGTTTGCCCGTACATCTTGTGATATATCCTTGTGATCTGCTGTGTCTGCTGAAAAGCAAGCAATAAAATACAATACATAGTAAGAGAAGCTTTTTTTAAATAAGTTATTAATATTTGGAGGCAGTGGAAGACTGCAGATTTTTTTTGACCACTGTATTTTAGAGAAAAAAAAATATGTTCGTAACTAAACAGGACTGGAGCAACTTGCAGTGTAGATTTATCAGTGAAGAGCGAAGAGCCTGAGTGTTCTAAAGATTGTTTAGTTTTGCACCTTTATTGTGTTAGAAACTACATACTGCTGATGAAGGGGCTTTTAAAACCAGCTGGGTCAGAGAACAAAGGAAGACAGAACACTATTCATGAAGGAGCTGGAGTTGTCACACTCAAAATTTTGCAGTTTTTCTGGCTAATCAGATGTTTCTTCTCCTGATTTCTTGTAGGCTATATATGCTCACTTTCTCTAATGTGGTTTTGCCTCATGACTGTCCTGCTCTCCACCTCTGTATATCTAGATAGAGACATATACGTATGCATGTACACCTTTTTTATATGCCTCTTTGTTTGGCCAATACTTAACCCATGTGTAGAGTCAGGAAGACCCTCAAAACCCTCTTTGTTTTTGTGTCATAGTGTGTAGGGCAGAGCTTTTGCAACCGCAAACTGTGCAGCCGTTTCTGTCCTACTCTTTAATCCTACCAGCACTGGTGGACTGCTCACACTTCTGGTCATATTATAATACCAGGGTCATATTGCTGCATCTTAATGTGGTTTTCTCAGTGGCAGCTGAAGGAGGGCACTGACAGGGTCCTGACAATGACAGTAACAAGGGCAAAATTGGATTTGTTCTGGAAAAAAAAAAAATAGTCCAGACAGAATCACTCCTTTAGCAGAGTCATTTGTTTGGAGGATATGGTTTATAAGTCCTACCTAGGACAGAACTCTTCCTCATTTTTCCTAGTGAACTTCGATTTCATTAAGAAACTGGAGACACAAAGTGACCCACTTGCTTGAGGACATATGTCTTTGGATGAGTATAATTATCCAATATCATTTATACAACCAAATCATAAACAAAGTATAACTAAAATGGCAAAGCTTCATAGATAGAACTGCAGGTTTCTGTGTATGTAAATAGAGCTTCTGTCCTAGAGAAATTTCCAGCCTCTGAGTTCGCAAGATCTGGCGTTCATGCTAGCAGTGGCTTGCTCAGTGTTGTGTCCAAAGAGTAATGGAGAGAACAAGACAAACGCAGTATAGCAATTACTAACAGCCCTGTTTCAGGTGCAGATTTAATAGGAACACCTTCTTAGGTCAACAAAATCACCACCCTCCAACCACAACTATAATGGGATCAGGACTTCTGGCACCTAGATGGTGCAAGAGGCTGTCCATCTAAATCTGTTGCATATCATGTTCAGGGGAATCCTGGCCAACAGGACTTTGCTAAAGTGACAGACCCTATTGTTTAGCTAAATGACAACTGCCTGCAAGATTTTTAATGAAGATGATGTAGTTTCTTCCTGCAACGTAACAAGCTGGTTTGATTTTTAAAACAAGTGCTTGGAAAAGCCACGTCAGGCTCTTAATACGAGCTTGGTCTCTGTTGAGGTGCAGTCTTGCAGCACGCCAACAAACTGAGCAGAGGAGCCGTAGTGATGGCAGCTGCAAAGCTACAAGGAGGTATGGCCATGTTCAAGCCAGGAAGGCAAGTCAAGGAAGCAAAGACAGGATATGACAAAAGGACAGGCATAGAACGGCCTGGAAGAGACTTCTCACAGCTCTTTTCCCTGCGATCTTGTCCCTTCAAGGGACAGAGGTTACAGAGCTGACCCTGAAGATGGTCATCAAACCCCTCGGAGTGCCTGAAGAGGTTGCAGTGTGTTGATTTACAAAGGATCCTGACAGTGTGAAAACTAAAACGCAGTTGCATTTGTTGGGGCATGCAACATACTTGCAAGAAAACCTGAAGCCAGCATAAAACAGAAATGTGAAGCTCAGATCAGATTTCTGTATAAACCTAGCTAAGTTTTATGATCTGTATCACTGAGCCATGTGTTCAACAAATCTGGCTTGATTTATGTATTTGGCTTAAATGGTTTAAAACCTGAAGTTTAAAACGTTTGTATAAATAGGCATTTACAGCCTTCTGGTTTCAGCTGCCTTTTTGCCACAATTACTAATAGAACTACTCTTTTCATGCAGAGCTGGGGGAAGCCTGTATGCATGAACCTGGGTGGCATTAAAAAAAAAAAAAAAAAAAAGAAAAACTTAGAAAATGCCACCTTTTAAGGGTTATTTCTTATTTCTTACAAGGCAGTCTTTGTAGGCTTTCAGCATGAAGTGAGCTCTGAATTAAAGCAGCCACACCAGGCTCCCAAATGTGTACTTACAAAAAATACCTCTTTGTAATACCTCACCATCTGGAGAGGGTCTTTTTACAAGGGCATGTAGTGACAGGACAAGGGGGAATGGCTTTAAGCTGACAGAGGGGAAATTTAGATTTGATATTAGGAAGAAGTTCTTTATTGTGAGGGTAGTGAGGCACTGGCACAGGTTGCCCAGAGAAGCTGTGGTTGCCACATCCCTGGCAGTGTTCAAGGCCAGATTAGATGGGGCTTTAGGCAACCTGCTCTAGTACAAGGTATCCCTGCCCATGGCAGGGTGCTGGAACTGAATGAGCTTTCAGGTCCCTTCCAACTCAAACCATTCTATTATACTATGAGAAGTTTAATTTCCAGCGAAGATACCGACCGGTGCTGTGATTCTGCAAGGATTTATCCTTATGCATCATGCTCACACATCTCTTTGGAGTCATGTGGGTTGCACTCAGTGCTGAAAATTGGACATACCTGAATCTTGGCAAGGTCGTAAAATCTTTTGAATGAGTTTTAAGAAACCTGTGCGACTACTGCAAACAGAATTAAGATGTAACTTCCTTTCTTGGTGTTGAAATAGTTGCTTAATGGGCCTCCAGGGCTCTCAATGGCAAATAAAGTCAAAGGGAAGCAAGTATCTTCAACACCTCTGCAAGCCATTATCTTGTTAGCAGGCATAAACTGTAGCAAGCCCTTTTTCCAATCTGTGCTTCTGTACCAGTAAGAAGGAAATAAGGACACTCTTTTCCTTTGCAGATCATCTGATGAAAAGTGCCAGAAAAGCTGCTATCAATGAATACCTGCATTTGTGAATAATTTTCACATAGCCTTTCAGATGCAGGAACCGCGGTATCCATGTAGAAAAATACTATTACATTGAATCCACTGTTTTTAAATTATCGTTACAAATTAAAATATGAGGTATAAGCATAGTCCTTGATAAAAAAAAATCTGTTCTTTTCAAAAGGTGTTTTTACACTCTTCTCCATATGGTTTAGCTATACTCAAAAGAAAATTATTGAGAATATAGGATTATAATAACATTTGTTTGTTGTGCTGGAAAATCGATTTCAAAGTCCTTTACATGTCCTTCTAACTATACCAAAGCAGTAAAAAACATCACACCACAGCACCCATGTTCCCCATGTTTAGCATAAAACTGTTTCACAAAGGCATAAAAATATAGAATAGAATAAAATAATTCTGAAGATAGATGATAAGAGAGGAGAAGCTTTCCAGAGGCATATCTAATAGAAATACTGACCTACATAAAGCATATGAAGTATTCCCATGACCAAGAGCCACAGACTCTGTAGTGGGTATCTCCAAGGGCAGGGGAGAAGGTTTAGGGCCCTTGTGGGCAGGAGGTGGCCTTGGCCTCAGTGGCTGGCAAGGCTGGGAGAGGTGTCCAGCTGTCTCCCACAGCAGCCCCAGGCTGTTACTTTGCTGTTCCCATCTGGGTGATGTCTCTGCCAGGGTTTGTACTAAGTGACAGGTATCACACAGAAACCCCTTTGTGCCCCCAGGCCTGCAGCAGGTCAGGAAGCAGCCCTGGCACAGAAACCAGGCTCGCATTGCTCCTGTGCCACAGCTGTCTGCTCCAGCTTGTGGGCACAGTGACATAAGAAGAGTTGGTAGGAATTCATGGAAGGACGCGTTTGAAAAGCGTGCAGGACTGGGATCGGAGTTTGCTTCCACAAGGACTGTTGGGCATGTAAATAAAGCTCCATGCGGTGGAGAAGGGACAAGAGAGTGTTTCACCTGAAAAAAAGTTTTGTATAAAGAGCAGAGCTGGCAGAAGAGTACAAAGTTTGATTTAAAAAAACATCACAGGGCAAAATTTACGGATGTTGGCATGAGGAGGGGAGGCTGCAAAATGCTTACCCAGGGAGAGGGACATGGAACTGTTTTTTAATTACTCTGTCTGGGAAAAGATTATATAGAGATTAAGGGAAGCACATGTTTGCAGAGATAATACACCTTGAGGGACAGCCAAGAGATCAGAGGTTGTCCTGAGCTTTCCCAGTTGTCCAGTGCCTTTTAGTCACATACTGCGGCACTCACTGGTAGTGAAATACTGCCAGCACTGACTGGCAGGGTTATGTTTCATGCTGTGCAGGTGCTTTAAGCTATGCTGGGCCAAAGCAAAAGCATGGATTATGATGAAAGGACTTGAGCATGACAAATCAGAACTTTTTTTTTGTTACGATTACTGTAACTTAAAGATCAGTCTGGACATGCACACCTACATGGTGTACTGCAGGTAGGTCAGGGTATGTCAGTGTGGCACACACTGGGATACTGCAGGTGGGTTTTACCTGTGCTCCATGCTCACCAAAAGCTGTGTGCCTGCATTCATGTGGTGCTGAGCCCCAGTAGAAAAGCCCCTAGGAGCCGATTACATTGATTTTGAATCAGCACCAGCCTAATGTGGTAACATGGCTTTTAAGTTCGCTGCTTGGACAGAGCTCACTTGAGTCTGAGTGGGTTATACCATGGGCTGTTACACTATGTAAAGGCTGCGTGGAAGGTGCTTGTATAATGAAAACAAATGTATTCCCAATTGCTTTATTTATTGAGCTATATTACTGCCATTTTACTAAGTGCCAGTTTCCTGTAATAAATTTCATTATTATCCTCTACTTCCCTCAGAAATCTGCTGTTAGTCCAGGGCCTCTGGGAAAGCTGTGTATTGAAAACCAGTTGGTGTAAAAAGCTGTCTGCTACAATCAGGGCAGAGACTTGGATCAAAACAGTGCACATCAGCACGTGGCAACCCAGAGCAAGTAGTGCTGCATCAACACAGAGCAGCTCCCAGTGCATTTTTCTCAGCCTCTTGCCAGCCTGGGTCCATCTTTGCTGATTATCTGCAGGTGGGAACCAGCTGTTAGAGGTAATCAAGTTCAAATGCAGCTCTGCTGTTTTCTAAAGCAGGAACTTTCTCCAGCTTTTTCATCAGCAACTGGCTTTCATCTTTGAAATCTTATCTGATGTGTGTAAAATTAGTTTCAGGATTAGTCCCCCTAAAATTTGTGTGTTTATCTCATGTGTTACTGTGTTCTGCCTGAAAGAGCTGTTGGTGCAGCTTTTCATACCACTGAAGGGTACTTGGCAGGAGAGAGGTTTGTGGTTTCTCTCTAGCCGTGTTTGTAATGGAAAATAAGAGTTAACTATATGAAAGGAAAAAATGTCTGAAATGAATGAAAAAGGCAAATCCTGAGCTCACCTGCCAAACTTAATATCTCTGAGGTCTGTGTCTACTCAACCCAGCTATATTTTGCTTCCAATAAAACACTTGTTACTGAACATGGCCAAACTTAAAGAAAAACTAGGGGGGTGGTTGGTCTTTTTTAACACAGCTGTGGATTTATTACCCTCATCCTTCCCCCCACACTCTTCTGCACTCTAGTCAATGAGCCCCTCAGGGCTTTTCTCTTTTTAGACATTGAGTGCTCCTTGAAAAAGATACTATCAATAGCCAGATATTTGCAGTGTTTAGGTGTGAGTAAAGATCTGTAGTTAAAAGGTTTAAGTGAAGTTAAAAACCAGAGTTAAATATCTGAAAAGGCAAACCCTGAGACCATGGTGAGTGAGACAATGCATTTCATTAAATAGTACACATCCTGTTTCTGGGTTATTAATTGGTTTATTCTGATAAATTACAAAAGTGTCTATCACAAAATCAGACACACTAGTAGTTTGCAAAGTTTCATACCTATACAGAAACATATCTGAGCAAATACGCTACTCAAAATCTAGAAGTAAGCTAGCTAGCTGTAACTAACTAGAAACTAACATTAGAAGGATAAAGATATTTCACTGTAAAAGTATGGGGAATTTAAGAGTTCAGCTGCTGAAGGATTAGCTTTCTTGTCTCTTCTCCACCAGTTTAATTGCTGCACTTAAGAGCAGATTCATTGTACTTGTAGTGACCTCGAAGAAAGAAAGAAAAAGTACCGGCTGGAAAAGCCACCTAGTGGTATAGAGAAATGCTTCCAAGCAGAAGCAGGAAGCTCTGAGTTCCGAAGAAAGATTTGTTCTCATACTGGACCAGTGTGCTGTGGCATACTATGAAGGCTGTTTGTTATTACTCATGGGAGCCTAGAATGTGTATTACACACAAACAGGAAATCCACAGACATATTAAATACTTTTTCCAAAGGACAGTACTACAAAACTTTATGTTGGATCATTGCCTGTTCTATATATGCAATGTAAACTACAAAATCTCATTTAGAGCTATTTCAGAGAATTAAACAAGGATGAATGAGTTCGCCCCATTTTGCTTTTCACCTGTCCAAATAAATGGAGGAGTTACTACTGTCCGCAGCCCAGAAAGAGAAGAAAGCCTATAAAGCATCTGCATTATTTACTTTAATCTTCATTATGTCATTGCTTTAAAGCACAACTTAATGTGTTTGTAGAGCTAAGGAATAGCTTTGGTTAGCTGCAGCTTTTTTCTGGATTCCCATGGTTGCTTTTTTTGAGGGTAATTTCTGCATCTGTTGGAAAGAACTGGGAAAGACACACAATTCGGGAAAGCAGAAAATCAAGCAAAAGGCTGTAGGTGAGGCAGATTCAAGACAGCACATGATCAACACGTGAAAGTCTGCCTCTTAAGAAAGGCTGAGAGCAGTTGGCAAATGATTACAACAGCTCCATTCCTTCAGGACCCTTCATCTCAGCTCAGGCAGTGAAGAATGAAGGCATACCTCCTCTCAGCACATCAATGATTAAACCAGAGCCTTTGTAAAAAGTAATAGAATGGGTGGCATGTTCTTATCTATGTAGTCAAAATGCAAAGTTACGACTCGTATGCTGGAGGCTTGGTTTTTATAATGTCAAGATCTTTGCAGCTTTGTGCTCATTCCATAGTGCTTTCTCAGTTGTAGATTCATCTGTGAATGCACAGATCAGGGAGTTTTGCAAACATGGAGGGATTAGCTCATACACGTATGCAGCTATGCATATTGCTTAACCAGACCTTATAGGGTTCTTCAGCCTGTGCTGGTTGTGAGTGGGGATGGAGGGAGGGAGAAAGGGACACCATGCCAAACTACAGCTGGGTTATTGACCTGCTAGGAATTGTGGGACTGTGCAATCAAACAGACCTTACTGCAGACTGCCTGTGACATGTGCATCTAGCTCTGAGGATTAAGCAGCCCGAGTCACTGCCTACCTCTAATGTAAGGAGCCATGGTGTGGGAAAGGAGGGATGGCAAAGCCCTATAAAAAACTAATATGAAAGAGGGGTCTATGAAGATGGAGCTTCTTTAGGTAAATGGATTTTATCTTCAGAATTGGAAGCTTAACAAGTCAAGTTAGGCAATTAATTATCCCTAAATGTTTAATTACATAAATGCATAAAGTACACACACACCAGGCCTGAGGTTTACTACATGTTGTAAGTGCATAAATGTGCCAATCTGCGCATCAAATAAATCACAGCATTTATGAAAGTGCACCAATAGAACTGCATCTGCTGAGCTAAAGGACCAGTGAAGACATGCAGGAAAGTACTGGCATTGCCCCAGCTGACATCTCGCCTAGCTGGTAGCTAGGGATATCAGGCTGCAGGAGCAGGGAGCAAGGACAGCTAACCTTACAACTGGCTTGTGCACAGTGGGACCTGCTTCAAGTCATGGGGTGTTGCTCTGAAGACATTAATTTCTTCTTTCTGTGGCACTTGGCTACTGTAAGCCTTTGAGGCACCCTTAAGGCAGGTATGGCGTGGGCAGAGAGAAACCTAAACCAGGGGCATAGAAATCTGTGGCAGAAACCTGAGAAAGAAGTTCTGGAAATATGTCCAATTTGTAGGGTTGTGAGGAGCAGCATTCCCAGCTTGTGTGCACAGACATTACACATAGCATGGAGTAAATTAGTCATCTTTCCAGGTGAAGGTAGAGAAACCTGTGTGAGTGTGAGAAAGCACACGTAATCCTCCCAGGACACTCAAATTTGGTTCTTCCTGCTTATTAAAGGTAATGAGAATAGGAGGGTAATTTGGAGGATGGGTGTGGGGGGGGTGTGTCAGAGTGCCTGAAAGTGCTAGCAATTACAGATGGACTCAAAGCTCCCATACGTCCCCTGCTTTTCTCTGGTTCTTTCTGTTTGCTAAAGATTTCCAGAAGTGCGGCAGCCAGAATCTCAGTGGACAATCTCCATGACTACTTCCTGCATGTCAAGACATCCTGCATGACTGTAGAACCTGCATGCTGTGCTGCACGTGTGTACAGCCTGTCCTCTGTTCTTCAGAAAACCTCAGCCGCTGGGGCACGTTCAGTCCAGCTGCTTGATATATGTCCCAAATGGATTTAGGAGCATCACCCATGTGGGAATCACCATCATAAAAAATCTCACATGATGCTAGTATCCTTGAGTAAGACTGGTTACAGCCAGAGACGCCTCATCTGGCACCTTTCCAAGCTTTAATAAAGACTTTTAAAAGACACTGGGAAGTCACTGTGGTTTGCACTCTGGTCACTGTGGTGATGGTAAAGAGAAATGTGGAAATTTCACGAGCAGATACTCTGATGAAATTTCTGCAATAGCTTTTCCCAGTATGCCCAGATTCCCAAATCTCCTCCTGCATTGTATCACCAAAAAAGGTGATCAGTAGAAATTTAGCAGCCTTCTATTTACTTCAACAGGGGAAAAAAAACCCCAAACCTGTTACAGTAAGCTGTTACCATCTCACTGTTTGTTTTTCAGTGAAGTTTCTTTGCTGCCCTTCCACAGAGCAAGTTCTCATCCACAAATCCCTTCACTGACAAGGAGCACTCAGCTTTCAAACACTGTTGTGATTATCTGGTTGTCAACCTGCATAACACAGACCAGCTCATTTCACATGGTACTTCTGCACTGCATCCCTCATTTTTGTGGGGAGTTTTAAAAGATCACAAATGAGCCTGTTGAAATCAGTTGGGCTTAATACTGGCGTAAAGTTCTTCTTGGCAAGGACAGCAAGAATACAGGCACATAACCTATAAGAAGTTACTGATCCATAATAAACTACTGTTTGAGTAAGGATAGATTAAAGGGGGCTGCATCGTGGGGGTTGTGTATCTGCCTTTTTCTGTACAGCTCTGAATACACAACTGGGAAATAAACCCTCCTGCTTTCATTGCTTTCCTGCTTGTGCACTGGTTTGTGCTTTATGGGCACACAGTGGGGACAAAAATCATTAAATCAGTAAAAAAGAAACGCTGCTGCCTGAGTCACCTTGAGTGGAGAGTAGAGGAGATTTCCCGAGTCTTGGCAACGAGTTCGGTTGTCTGTGTCAGTAACTCCTGTTGTGTGAAGGAAAGGGGAACCCCAAGTTTGCACACTGAATGATAACATTAATTGAGAAGAGGATCAGGACTTGAAGGTTTTTGATCCGTAACATTCAAAGTTGCCTGCAAGCTGCTGGGAGCTGTAAAACATAAGTGGGTATGCATAACACAGCAGCAGCTTTACCACCCTCCATACTCAGGCAGAGTGCAGTGCTGCTGTGCGTGTTATCTGTTGTTGTGCATATGCCCCTAAGGTGGGCGCTGGTGTGCCTGGTCCCAGTGTTCAAAAAGAGAAAGTAAATACGTATATATGGTGGGTCTGAAATACTGACACTGTTCTGGCCAAAGAAGCAATGCTGGGAGTTGGTTTTCAGTCTCTAGACCTGGCATTGGAGGTGGTAAGATAATAGTACAAGGCAGTCAAATGCAGATGTGATTGCATGTTTGATATCACAGAATCACAGAATGGTTTGGGTTGGCAGGGACCTTAAAGCTCATCCAGTTCCAGCCCCCTGCCATGGGCAGGGACACCTTCCACTAGACCAGGTTGCTCCAAGCCCTGTCCAGCCTGGCCATGGATGAGGCAGCCACAGCTTCTCTGGGCAACCTGTGCCAAGGCCTCACCACCCTTCATAGTGAAGAACTTATTTCCAATAATAATGTAAATCTACCCTGTTTCAGTCTGTACAGTCCACTTTGCTCTGAGCAGACACACCTCAGTGCTGGCAGGGATTACTTTTTGTCTTTCTCCAGCAGCTGCACATTTGCTTCAGCCAAGTTTCAAGTTAGGGTCCTAATAAAGCCTTCGCAAAACACCAAACTGCAAACACAAACAAAAGAGAGAAAAAAAGATACCAATATGTAATGTGTAAAATCCTGTTGTATGACTGCAAGAACATAGGACACTGGGAACTGCTTGTGAAGACCACTTGCTTTAAAAGAAGCTATCCCAAGTGGAAATCACTTCAGAAAAGTGCTCCTGCTTTCCAGTGTTTCTGTGTGCACCCATGGTGTGTGGATGAGTCATCAACATCCCTCCATATCCAAGTCCTGCCATTCTTGCTGAGTCAGGCAGGGAGCCTTGCAGGGGGTGAAAGGGACATTGTGAGACACAAGACCCTTTATTCAGGGAGAAGCTTTATTGCCTATTCAATACACTCCCAGAGCAGAGAACATGAGAACATTCACCTTGAGATTTAGGTTGAACGCTACAGTAATCCTGAACAATCCCAGAGTTCTCTATTAGTGTTAGGTTTTAAGGAACAAGCCTAAACTGAGGAATGCTTTAGTTCTCTGTGTAACTGAGCTCATTGTTTAAGGTCTTGATTAATTTTTCTCTTTGTCAAAAACTCATGCTGTTTGCAAAGTCTGTGGGACTGGGCAGCCCAGCCAATACTGCTTCACTGCCCCTCTCCCTGGGGAAGTCCTTGGAAGCTGCTTCTGACCCCATGTTGTCCTGTAGGGCAAACTGGATCTTGCAGGAAGTTTAACCGACACAATCTGAAGACTATGCCCTGACATGCAACAGCTTTTTCCAAACAGGATATTTATGGGTAGACCTCATGCATTTTGAGTTGAAGAAGCAAAATAAACCTTAAATGCAGATCTCTCTCCTGGTTTTTCAGCTTCTCCTTACTGGCTTTGGTGGTAGAAAGTTTTTTTGGTAGCCTGCCATAGGCTCTCCCTCTTTAGTCTCACATTTATTTCTACACCATGGGAGGCTTATCATTCCCTTTAATATCTTTCTTATCAGTACTATAGAATGGGCTATAGCCTTTTCAGGTTTCTAGGGAAACAATTCCTCGTTTAACTTCCGATCCAACGTGTTGGCAAACCGTCCTTTAAAATCACAGAGAAGCAAGAGCTACAGGCACAACAATTCTCATTTCACGGTATCTCATGTCAGATATAACTGGGAAGGAGCAATACATAGCATGTGTCTCTATTTGGTGTTTACATAAACATGCAACATTAATCTCTCTAGTACAAAATAGGCAAAATATAGAGTTAAGATCGACAGTGAGATCCCTTCCTTCTGCTGCTTTAACCCTGCAGTTTTAAGTCTCGAACAAGAGGATTTGATTCCATGGTGCTTGAAATCAAATAAAAACCAACAGGGCTGGTCTTAGCGCTGGGTATCAGCTCCCCCCAGAAACTCGAGGTCATGTAACGTTTACATATAACTGGGACAGACTTTCAGTTTTTGTTCGTTGTTGATGCCTTTCCACCCACTCGCAACAGTGGTGCTAAGTCCCCCTTGGAAAAATCCCTTCCAAACGCTCATTACTTGCTGCCTGCAGCATTAACTGCGATTTTCCCGTTAGCGTAAATAATGCGCTTCCCCGCTAGATGTCATTGTTGCTTCTGCAAATCACATGGGGTTTGATTAAAAGCATTTAATAAAGGTCCCTCATTTAGACAGGCCTTCACCACACTGAGGAGAGAGTCCCCTACCTGCTGGCACTGGGACGAAACGCTTTCTGTAAGAGTTCTGTACCAAAATGCTTTTGACTCCCCTGTCAAGATTTGTCATGTCAATATGTGTCACCAGGAGCCCACCTACTACCCCTGTGCCTGGTGCCATGCTCCAAAAGCCCACTAAGATCATTGGAGTTGTCTAATTTTCTTTGCTTTGTTGGAAATAAGGCTGTTTGTAATTAAATATGACCCACAGCACCCCAGTTTCACACAGCCATAAAGTCCCTGTGGATTTCAGTGCCTGTATCCTGACAAGTTGCTCTGGTTTGAGGGTCCAGCAGCCAGCGCTGGCACGGGTCAGGGTCCTGGCTTCAGCAAGAGCCTGCTCTGCAGGAGCAGAAGAGTGTTTGTCATTTTAAATGTGTTCAGTTACCTGGTTAAGGATAGCTCAAGAAATTGACAACTGAAAAAGCAGGATTTTCTCCCTTTTACATAAGAAGACAGCTGAGAAAGAGAACTAGCACTTCTGGAACCTTGAGATCGAGAAAAAAAATCTACATCCAGTTACAAAGAAAGCTTGTTTATTTAATAAATCAGTTTTAATCTTTTATAAAGTATGAGTTCTGTGTCTTGTATATATCCAGTACAGGTAGGATATCTTTATAGTAAAAATACATCTTTAAGCACTTGTTTACTCATTTTTAATTGCAACCTGACCTCCATCCAGTCTGACCCAAGTGAAAAATAATATTGTTAACAAAAAGCATCATTTGATATTTCTAATAGTTTTATTAAAAAGGTAATTAGGAATCTGAATAAATCCATATGGCATACATGCTCACTTGAATAAGTAAAACCGACAGGTACCCTCCTGGTTAGTCATATCTAATTAATTCTAGCAGTTGTTGAAATCAATATTTCTTTAAAAATTGAAATAATCCTGGAGACTCAATGTAAAAAGAAAATAAAAATACCAGATAGGTTTTTAAAATTAAGATTTCCTGATTGCTGAACTCTGTCATTGTTAAAGTTCATCTTTTCAGTCCATCCCTGGAATATACTGTTAATTGTCTCTTCTAAATACAATGCACAGGAGGCAGTTACCCTTTTGCAGCTACATCTCTGGATTCTGCTTTTTCATTGAAAAAATTTCGAAGTCATCATGAAAATGAAGGATTAGTAGCATTGAAAATGAAAGTTTGATGGCATGAACCAAACATGAGCTATGAGCAACTTCTGTTTGTATTTCAGCTCTGGCCTTTTACCCCATTCCCATTTCACTTCTGGACTTGCCTGAAGTGAATAAGGAGAACTGAGCCAAATTATACAGTGAACTTTGTTACTAAAACAGCATGGGATAATACTTTGGACTTGAGAGAGATTTACATTTTGGTTTAGACCATGGTGGCAATGGAATAACAGCATCTCTGTGTCACACAGGGCTTTCTTTGGGCCTATCTGGCACTAGCAGATGAGTTGTTTCATTGCTCCAGCAAGTACATGCTCTCCCACATCCAGCCTACCTTTGTTTGCAGTACCAAGAGTTCAGTTTTGTCCTAAAAGATGTGTTCTGTTACAGAAATACAGTCCGTTCACGCACACCTACCTGCAGCTTGTTTGTATTGCTGGAATGACCTTGACCTGCCTTTTTGTTCCACGCTGGTGAAATATCTGGAGCCCTGCGCTGCACCTTGCTACACAAGTGAGTGCTGCCACATGGCAGGACAGTTCATCGCACATCTGTGTGTGAGCATCAGTGTCTGCCTGCTGGCTGGCACTGCAGGTCTTGCTGTAGACCAACTCTGCTTCAAGGTCATATTGGAGGGGTGGCTTTAGGGTACAGCTCAGTGCATCAAATGCTGTCAAATCCAGTTCCCCTGATCCCTCGCGGTGGTGCTTACTGGCACAGTGAGTCACAGTGTGCAACCAGCCCAGACAGAAGCTATTTTTAATTTCTGCAATGAACTGTTGGTTGCTTCAGCTCCCTAAAGGGCGAGATTGCTGTGTGGTCAGTGCCAGCGCTGCAGTCCTGCCCAGCCACACGTGTCATGGGGAGGGGAACAGGGACCCAGCCATCCACACTGAGGCCTATGGGCAGGTAAATGGGTTCAGCCACATCAAAAAAACCCATGCTTAAGATTACTACCTTTGCACTGCAGCTGTGATGACATGACCATGGGATGAACTTGTTCAGTATGCTCTTCTGATTGATCAGAAGCATCCCAAAAAGTACCTCCATGAAAGAGCAGAATAGAATATTTCAGCTGGAAAAGACCTACAGCCATCACCTAGTCCAACTGCCTGACCACTTCAGGGCTGACCGCAAGTTAAAACATGTAATTACAGGCATTGTCCAAATGCATCTTAAATACTGATGGTCTTGGGGCATTAACTACCTCTCTAGGAAGCCTGTTCAGTGTTTGATCACCCTGTCAATAAGGAAAGGCTTCCTGCTAGTCTTCTGTTGGATCTCCTAGTTGAACTGACTCACCTTGGCGGCCTCTCATCACTAAATCTGGTGTAGGATGGAAGAAGAGGTCACAGCTAGGGTGGCTCAGGATGTGATCACCCTACTGTAACTGCCCTGCTTAGGTCAGCTGAAACAAAATGCTGGGTCATGCTCACCTACGTGGACAGAGCTGCCAGAACCTGCAGCCTGCGCCCTGCCTGCCCCCCCCTTCTCTGATCAGCCATGGACCCTTGCAGTGACTCCAACCAGCCAACTGAAAACCAACTACATGCCTTTTTTCCTGACAATTCTGCAGCTGCATTGGCTCATTTAAGCTGGGATTTATGGCTCCCACATGCACCAGTCCTGGTGCAGAGATGTGAACAGCATCCAGCTAGAGGTGGTAGGGAAGGACAGAAATGCCTCTTGGAGCAGCAGTAAGGTTTTCTGTCAGCTGCCCTCCACCCAAGCTCTGGCCCTGCCAGGAGTTTATCATTCTTCACACTCAGGTTTCCCCCCTCCTTGACCTGCTCCTTCTCATCTCTGTGAGCTTCTGCTCTGCTGGGGACTCCTCTGCTCCTGTCTTCCTCTGGATGCTCACTGGGACCATCTTGCTCCATGTCCACCAAACCCTGAGAAGCCTTAAGCTTCAGTTCAACTAATTTAGGCTAGAACAGGTCCAACCTCCACCTGCCTCCATTAGGAACAAGCTCCTGCATGGGTACCCATAATGAGTCTATTGGCTCTGACACCTCCAGGGATGTGCACAGGCTCCTTTTACCCCTTTTTCTGCTACTGGCAGTGATATGCCCCTTTGCCACAGGAGAGTCTTGGATTTTATGCACTGCAAATCCTAATAATAACAACCCCCAGAAGAACTGCAAGCATCACAAAATTTCTGACCTGCAAGGTGTGCTCCTTTGACTTTGCTTTTTCCAGTGCAAGCAGTATATGACACATGATAATGTACTGCCCTGGCCTATATATCAGTGGATATTATCTAGAAATTAAAATTTGGAAAGAGCATTTATTTTGTTTCTGCAGAATAAGGGCCAGGGATTCACTGTACAGCAGATGCCCAGCAGCCCAAAGCTGGAGGGGGCAGCTGAGCACTCTGCTGCACACCAAGACCCAGTCTTGGTAGCTTGTATCCAAGTATGTGATCTGGGACTTTCTGCAGGACAAGTCCACGTCACGAGCAATTTAGGAGCAATAATGAGTGGAGTAACCCTGATTGGCAAAGGAGACAAGGGGTTATCACTGCCCTTCAAGGATGAGGGAGCCCAAAGCTGGCTGCAGGAGGTGCGATTGTCGGTCTCTGAGAGCTGGGCTTGCCTAGGGGCTGGCAGCCACTGTGGTGGGTGAGCTCACCCTGACAAGTTGGCTGTGGGGAGCAGCATCCCCAGGGTGGGAGAGGTGTGGGGAGAATGGGGGCTGTGGGGTCCCACCCCGGGGCCCTGCAGGGCCTGGGATGTGATGACAGCAGTGCTGCACTGATCCCAGTAATTTAACCCCACCTTTGTTCTGCTACCAGCTCTTTTTGTGGTCATTTTCCTTTCCTTTGTTTGAGGTGCATGGTGACTGCTGACAGCCCACAGCTCCATGGCTGGGCTAAGTGCAAAACAGTGTTTTTTCCCCTGCCAATTGCAAGCAAGGTGTTCTGCAGTCAGCCCTGGGCAGAGAAGTGCAAGCAAACCTGTGACCAGTACTAACAAGTGGCTGGTGGCTGCCCACATGTGAGGGGCTGGTGGTACATACACTGCTGCAGAGCAGAAGGTCCCCCAGCACCCGGCACTGGTGCCTTCATAGCCAAAAATAGCTGGGCCTGTTGCAGAAGAGGAATACTGCCAGGGAGCGGGGGCCACAATTCAAGGGACAGTCTGTCACACAGAAAACACAACAGCATCTTATTTAGCATGCATTTCCCTTGGTTTCGGGAAAACTATTTACAAATAAATACCAGATCTTTTGCTCAGCATAAGAGGAGTTGGCTAAAATCCTGCTGTGCAGCTGCACAAGTGTTTGGTAGCTCAGGATCCTCACACTGTTTTTAAGGGAGAAGACGTGTCACCTAATGCTGCTTTTAAAATAGACCAGTGTATAAATGAAAGAGCACTTTAAGGACTCTGGGTGTTGCAGGACAGCAAACAATATGGGAGCTGTCCCCACACAAATTATAGCAGATGACAGTTTACCAAATATACCTGAAGTGCCAAAACAAACAGCAGTAAACACCAAAACGAGGTCACTGAAGCCTGTCTTCCATGCGCCACAACTTTTCTTTCTGATCTGCAACGTATTTTCTATTACAGAGTGTATGCAAGTGTCTGCTGGGGAGATGGATTCCCCCCTTGGAAAACACTATCAGCTGTGCCTTCTAGGGACAGTGCAATATCTCATTATAGTCCCTACCTATCCCTGTGACCAAAAAAGTCACAGTCACCCACAAAATCTTACACTGAAGACAACAATATTAAACAGGCGAGGACTGAGACTTTCGAGCTAGAGACCATTATAAATTGGAAAATAATAAAGGCAATGAAAAGTTAATTGTATCTCTTGCCCTGAAGTACATTTCAGATCCTGTCTGCTTTCCAGGCTTGTGCATAAATATGCATAATTCTGCATCTTTAATTGAAATATGTATTCAGCTTAGCTGTCTTTCTGATGACAGCTCAGTGGAGTTACACTGTTAATAATCGTAACAGTTATTCAGTGGTATTGCAGTCCCGCTATGAGAGCTGAGCCATGCTCTAAGAATATAGAAACCTCGAATCAAAATATATTCCCAGGCCAAGAGCTGAAATCCAATCATAAATTACATAGTAAAAAACCCTTTTCTTTCCTTTGTAGGAAAATATCAGCCTAAGGGAGTCAGGAACCCACATCAAACTGAAACTCTTAGAAACCATAAATCTAATTCCCTCGGTCCTTCTTGCAAAGCCCGGCCAACTGCGTCAGCACTAAAATAATCATTTTAGTGGGATTCTTACATAGGCCCCTGCACAGGTCTCATCCCAAGTAAAAGCAGTACAGATCAGGGCAGTATCCAGGCAGGCTCATGTTCGCCTGAGCCTTGCAGACAAAATCCTGAACTCAAATGCATGGAAGATTGCTGTTGCTAATCTTATTTCACAGGAAAAAAACCATGTACTTCAACCAGCATCTGGCAAGATACAGGCTGTTAACTTCTGACCTAGAAGAAATGTTGTATGCATACACTTCATTGGCTGGTGAAGTTTCTGGAATTACCTTTTTCCTTTACAATTTTGAAGATGCAGCCTGAATTCCCCTTTCTGTGCTATCAATCACTGCCCAGTGGCAACAGAGCTGTAGACATTTCATAGGCCACAAAACCAGAATGGGCTTAATCCTCTTCTCACACTAGATTTACATTTGTGTTACTGTTAGTAAAGTTTGCAGCAACGATGTTGACAGAGCTGAGGGCTGGCTGGGGTCCAAGGGCACTAATTTTTAAAGGTGGTGATCGGGATTAGTAAATCCTGCTTCCAAAAGAAACCTTAGCCCCACTTCCTACCCTCAAGAGCTTTTTTGTTCTCAATTTAATCATCATTAAGAATGGGCTGTAGCCACCCAAGACATGTATGTGTTGCAGTGGAAGCAGAGGCAAATCAAACCCCTGCTGCCTGAGAGCTGCTGGAGGGTGCCCTACTCTGATGATGGAGGTGTGAGAAGGGTGCCCTGCATAGTGTGAGCGGGAGGCACATGCTGATGTTGTTTCTGTAGTCCTCAGCCCAGGTGTCCTAGAACTATCAAGACCTGCAACTACGGAGAAAGAGGCTTTTCCTGGAGGTGGCATAGGTCCTACCCTCAAGAGCTTTTTTGTTCTCAATTTAATCATCATTAAGAATGGGCTGTAGCCACCCAAGACATGTATGTGTTGCAGTGGAAGCAGAGGCAAATCAAACCCCTGCTGCCTGAGAGCTGCTCTCAGGTGATATTTTTTATTAGAATGGCTAATGTAAGTGAAAAAAAGTGGTTAAACTTCTGGGTTTAAGATAAGAGGATTCTGAGCCCAAAACCTTTGTGAGTTTAGCGATGAGATCTTGCTAAGGTCTAAAGGTCCATAAGACCATGACCCAGTCTTATCAGGAGCCTAACAGACTCATAGAACAGTCTGCTAAGCCCACAAAGCCCATCAGGAATGCAAGGCTTCAAGTGGGATCCAAAAAGGCACTTTAGCAGCTGATGCAAGAGTTGGACAGGTTGGAGGTTCCTCAAGTAGAAACAAGTGATCCAAGAGATTCCACTTAGCTGGTTTTGAGGGCTGGGAGAGCTCAGCTTTGAATTTTGATTTTCAGGGTGGAACCTGAAGTTACATCTCTTTGTGTAACAAACTTACTTTGCACCTAACTAAGAAACTGGGGCACTTTGGAAGGTGGGAAAACGTAGACTGGAAACCTTTATTCATGTACAGTGCCAGCATTATAAATGCAGCAGAATGAGCCCTGCCCAGTTCAGATTGCAGATGCCTGTCTTCAGGAGACACTTCGCATGAGCGGAGGCCGATGCCTCTGCTCTGAAAGATTTTGGGGTTCACATCAAACTGTCAGTTCAACATTAAGATAGCTACCCCCTTGAAACACCCCAGTTATGCAATGCTGTACAGGAAGATGTAAGTGTAGGCTCATGGATGCTGCTGTAAGGTTCAGTCACTAATTTGTCAGTGTAGAAGTCTTCAGGGGAGAAAGGGAACTGAAGAAAAGGTTAGGATATTTACTTTGAGAAGTGTAGATTTACTAATTATGAACCTATTCCAGGAGATTTACTACAGATTTGCTGTGACTTCAGTGTTATTAACCTGTTTTTCAATTTTGGAGCTCTGCTGCTGTCCTTAAATTAGCCCATGACCTAACAAAAGCATTTAAGCATGTACACCTTTAGTCAGCTATGTGTTTCCACTGACTTCAGCAGGAATGATCAGGTGTTAAAGGCAGCATCCATGCCTAAGTGGTCTGTCTGCTGGATTGCCATCTTACGCGCTGGAGACAGTGTCATACGTAATGTTTAGATTAAATGGGAGGAGAAGAGGGAGCATTTCTAACATGACTACAGTCAGATTTCCTTCTATGTTTTGCAGAGGAAAATAGTATGCAAATGCTGCACATGCCTACATAGATTCAACCTTTCTTTCCTCTTTTGTGATGTCTCCAGTTCTGACAAACAAGTTGCCTGTGACTGCTGAAGAGAAATTCTCCCTGAGGTTTTGGGCCATGGGGAGAGGCAGACCCCTGTTTGCCTGCTTCTGGCTACACTTTCCCACTCTAACACTCTTCTTCCAGTTGCACAGTGGAGATGAGGTGATTTGTGCTTGGGAACTGAGCCAAAATAACTCAGGTGGGGAGTGCGCTGCTTTTTTAAAGAAGCCTCCCGGTCTGTTTCATGACACAATGGCACAAAGAGCTGCACCAGCACAGTGAAGGAGCATAACCCAACCACTCCATCGAAGTGCTGCTACCAAAAATGATGTCTGCAAAACCACAGCCTTGTTGCCTTATTTTCTTATTTCCTTATTTCCTGTGCCAGGAGCATGGAAAGTGGAAGAGTCCAATCGTGAGTTCCTACTCTCACCCCTCCCTCTCTTTCCCAATCCTTCTCTCTCCTGTGAGGGATGGGGTGAGTAGAAAACAGCTGAGCATGGAGGCTGATGTTTCTGGCATAGCACAGATGCCTTGTTCTTTTGCTGTATCATCCTGTTCCCAGCTCCAGCTTGTGCTGTGCATTCCTGTCCTTGTGCTGAACCCTGCTGCCCCCCAGTCATGCTGACATACTTCTTTGTATGTCCACACTGCAATCAAATCCTGGGAGCAATCCAGCTGAAAACAAGTATTCTTCTTCCAGGCTAATTTTTCTTCTGGCTTCCAGCTCCCCTGTGCCAGCATGGCACAGGGCGATGCACACAGGGAAAGAGGAGGGTCACTAGGCCAAAGGTTTGTAGCAGACTACAGAGCAAACATGACTTGAAGTATCCAAACAAACTCGGTTTACACAGCCATCACTACCTTTCACAGTTAACACTATCCAGTGGACTTGGGGCATTTGATCTCCCTCCAATGCTGGAATCTAATAGTGCAAATTCTGCATTACAAAAGGAATATCCTACCACAAAGCTCATGCCGTTCACCCACGTGGGGTCTGCAAGTGTGAGCTACTTGGATGCCTTGTACGAGAGATACCCAGCTTCGAGTTTGCTGCCAAAGGTGCTGTGGGAAGGCTGGGGCAAGACACACTGCTTAACTGACCATACACGTGTTGAGGAGTCACATGTGAATTGTGAGGGTCTCTCATCCTCACCAGAGTTATCTTCACCATTGTTGGTCATAGCTTGCACTGCTGCTCTGCAAGTCTTTCCCCCAGCGCGCCATGCATCCATGCAGGCATCTTGTTCTGGACACCCGTGGGCAGTAGGCGAGAGCCCTGCTCACACAACTTTCATCTGTTCACCTTCCACAAAGGCTGACCCCATGGCAGTCACTTGCTAGCTTTGCTGACAGCACCCATATACCTTTCAAGGCATTAGTCTGAGCTCAGGGCTTTAGCAGCTCCTAGCTGGAAGGCTGTGTGTAAAAAGAGATGAAAGTGAATTTTCAGAGTGCCAGGCTGTACTAAGTAATCAAGAGCCAAGAAATATGTATGTAAAGTAGGCATATGTGACTTAATTCTACTTTTGTGTCATGCACCTATTTTAAATAGTATTACTATGTAATTGCTTGCATTATGCCTGTCCAATAATACCATTTAGTGTTAGTAATACTTAGTGTTGTATCTTCAAAGTGGTTTACAAGGTAGTTATGAAATGCATAATTTAAGTGAAAACAAGCACCTTGGGGTGGGACCTGTGCTGGTGTTTGACAAAGCCTGGCAGGTGCCTGCAGTGCTGTGTAGCTCTGTGATACATAGCAGGGTTAAACTGGTGAGAGGAGCATGGAGTGACAGTGCAGGTGGTGTTCTTCAAGGCAGAAAAGGTCAAGACTCCATGAGACTTCTGCTGAATTTGATGGCAGGTGGAAGAGATTCAGATGATCAAGAGGGGTTTGAAATAATTCTTCAAGTAATAGAGCTTGAGTTTGAAACTGCATCTTCTTCTTTCCTTTCTTAAACAGACTGAAATCTGGCAGTCAAAAGTACTGTATCAGTCAGAAACGCTTGTTTTGCTTCAAGGACATGTTAAAGCAGCCCTAACACAGAAGTTAGGAGACTACAGCACAGCTTGAATGCAGTCCTTTGCCTTCAACCATGTCCATGGAGTATTGAAAACAACTGTGTCAGTATACAAACACTAATTAATCCTCAATAAAACAGGTAAACAAAGTACACAGAGAGCACTCACAGGTCAATTTGCTGCAAGGACAGCATGAATTGCTGCAGGTGTTTTCCAACTCAGGGCAATCCTGACCAGCTTTGACAGATGTGTCCTTGTTCTTGGGCTCCAGCTGAAATAACACTCAAAAAGGTGCAGGGGTCACTTTTGCCTGGAGAAGAAAAATTTCCTTACATAAAATCTGGGCTCCAAATCTGGCAGAGTTTCTTCAGACACATCTGTGGGTAAAAGCTTGAGCAAGTAAGTGTATTTGGCTTTGTAGCCTTCAAATGCAGGACCTCAGTTCCACTTTTTTAAGTCAATGTTTTATCAGCACAGGTGGAGAAGAAATATGATGTATTAGCACTGGCAGGAAGCAGCTTTTGGTAAGTTCCAGTTTTCTTTGGATAGCCAGTAAACCTCTGGGTAGGTAAAGCAAACCTCAATCTCAGTATTTGTGTCCTCTCACTTTGTTACAGCCAAAAGTTACCCAGTATCAAATGGAGCCAATCTAATAAATTCCTTCTTTCTCCAAAACCCTTTCTCTGAAGTTCTGAAGAGCCCCTGATTTGCTCCATGTTCACATACCATCTAGAGTTCTAGATGGGCAAGTCCAGGTGTCCCTAAAACTGAGGGAGGTCTGAATCTTGGAAGAGGAGGGAAAGTGCTCATGCCTGGGATCCGTGTGTAAGCTGGAGGGAGCTGGGCTTGAAGAGAGCTATGGTCGCTGTGTAGGAACCAGAGAGGTCTCCGATTTGTACCCACTTATATTCCATACCTTCTAAATCTGATTCAGGGGTGCTGCAGATTTGCGAAGTATTTTATTTCTTTGTATCACCAGGGACCCCAAATCTTCCCAGCCCATAAACCGATTCTTAACACACTCTGTGGCCCTGCCTGGCTGTTCCCAGGGGGTGGGAGCAGCAGCACTGTCCCGATTAGCGCTGGGAGGGAACACACCTGGAACTCCCAGCATGAAACCCAAGCCTGAGGACATGCGTGCCTGGGGAACCGGGGGTCCTCCTCTTCCTCTCGCTGGGGCACCCCACAGAACACGCACGGCAGCCGGTTACTGGGGGGCTCTAGCAGGGAACTGCCGCCGCAGGGTAGGGAGCAAAGCTGCGGCAGCTCCCGCCTGCCTCAGACCTGGGTGCGGGGATCGGAGCCCGCCCCGCTAATCCCCATCCGGCAGGACGGGCCCTCCCGCGGCAGCGGCGGGAGGCGGAGCGCGGCCGGCCCGGGCTGGACTGGACTGGGCTGGGCTGGGCTGCGGGGGCCGCAGCAGCGCCGTCTTCCCGCCCGCGGGCGGGGAGCGCGCTCGCTCGCTCGCTGGCAGTGGTCGGGGCGGGGAGCGGCCGGTCCCTCCTCCTCCTCCTCCTCCTCCTCCCAACCGCCCGCTCGCCCTCGCCCCCCGCGCCCGCCGCCGATGCCGGGACTGCGCCCGCGGTGAGTCTGCCCGCCCGCGGGAAGTTGCTGCGCGGCCCGGCCGCGTCTCTGTCCGGGGAGCGGCTGCTCTGCCCGCCCCAGCCTCAGCCCCGGCCCCGGCCCCACCGGTGCCGCCTCCCGCCTGGCCCCGCTCCCCTCTGCTGCTCCGCCGCGCCGGTACCTGCCGCTCTTTGTTCCCCGCCGCCTCCTTTGTTCCCTCGGTGCCGGCGTCACCTTCGGCACCGCCCGTGCCCTGCGGGACCCCGCTCCCAGAGCAGCTCCGTGTTGTCCCCCCGGCCCGGCTGCCCCCCCAGCCCTTTTGCCGGGGACAGGGGGTAACGGAACGAGGCAGCGGCGGCAATTCTCTTGGCGGAGGGGGGGCAGAGCGGCGGGGCTCTGCCGGCGGCGGGAGCGGGTCCTGTGGGAGCTCCCGCCTCCGCCGCGCCCTGCCTCCCCGGAGCGGTGTCCGGCTCTGCGGGACAGTTTCCCCCGCTGAAAGCCAGAGTGGGCTCGTTGTGGGTGACGGGGAGCGCGCAGGTAAACGGGGCTGTCCTGCACCTCCCGTCCTGGGCAGGTGCCATGGATCGTCGCTTATAAAGTCGCTGTCTCTTGGGTTATGCCTGTGAAAACTGGTGGGGGATACTTTTCGGGCAAAGTTTTCGGTAAAAGGAGTAACTGCTTTCCTGCGAAAGCCACAGGAGGTACAAGCGCAGGGAGGCTTTTCTTCAGCCGCTGTATTTATGAGCCCGAAGTCGCTGCTGCTGCTTCTGCCCTGGATAGAACATGTCCTGCTGAGGGTTCACGCTCGCTGTTCTCACTGCATGTGGGCTTCTTGCTCTTCCCCGCCTTGTGAGCCGGCCTCCCTCCTGCCTTCCCTCCCTTCCCTCTCACAAGGGCTCCTGGCAGCCTCCCGTTTCCTCTCAGAGCAGTTATTACGGATCTGTGTTACTGCAGCTCAGGGCGCTACTGCATGTAGGGCTCTCGGTCTGTAACTTGGTGCTCACTTTGTGTCAGGTGCTGCGTGTGTAAGGATTTAAGAGCAGGCTCGCTGTCCTCCTTTCACCTCCATGACTAAAGCCAGGCTCAGTGCTCTGCCTGTCCCCTCAAAACAGGGTGGTTGTTGTTCTCTGTTTTGCCCGAGAGCTGCTGGAGGAGTTGGGAGGTAGAGCAGGTTCATGCTAAAGTTACTCAAAATGTACAGAGAAAAAACTTGGAGCAAGTTTGTTTGAGTTTCTCCCAGCCTTTGTCAGATCAGCCACCGTGTTCCACTCACACCTCCACTTCCCTCTTTCAGGGTGCCTCATGTCCTTCTCTCCCTCTCTTTCCATCATTTCCATGTTTTCCTCCCTGTCAGCTTTCAGGATGATCTCCCATCACAGGGCAGACAGACCAAGAAGTGAGTGCCATGTGCAGGATCTTAGCTCATCATGGTGACTATTGGCCAAGCTGACAAAACTGTATCTTGGTGGGCACATTTGTTTACACCTCTGTTCAAAACGCAGTTTCTGCAGGGGTCGCATATGCGGCCTCTGGTGCCTGGTGAGGTGAGTTGTGGCCTTCAGCTACTACTGGGGTGGCTTTACAGCTCTGAGAAGGAGCACGGTGGCGGCTGGTAGTGCTGCCCACAATAGCAGTATCCACCACCCCACAGGCGCACAGGCAGGCACCTCACAGTGAAATCAGGGTGGCCTAAATAATTGATTTCTGATGCAGAACAAGGCATGGCATAGCAGGAGAGGACGGGGTAGTGTGGAGCAAGTGTGAGGCAGCAGGGGAGCAGAAGCCTTGGCATCTGCAAGCAATGGCAGCAAGGATCTGCTGAAGCTGAGAAGGATGAGCAGTGACACCTGGGAGCTTGGAGGGGTGGTGAAACATCAGCAGTGACCCGAATCAACGTTTTGCCCTGTACTGCTGTGTACTATGGTGAAGTTTGGGCCCCCCTTGTGCAGGGTGCTGTACAAACATGTATTCAGAAGAGTATACATGGTGTTTGTTCTTCCCTTCATAACACAAGGTAATGAACGATAATTGCCTTTTTACCCTAATTATCAATAAAAACGTATAGTAAAGTTCCTTTATTTAAACAGTTCTTTACAGATGAGTTCAGGAAACTGTATTTTAAGTGCTGTTGGTGTCATACCGTGCTAAAAATTGAGCATGATGATTTAAGAGGGGCAAAGGAACTTATTTTTCTCCAGTTAAATCTGAACAAAGCTCATTAAAGTAAATGAGAACTTTGTTGGTGTCAGTATCCCTCAGCAAGTCCTGCAGTGTGCTAGCTACTTTTTATTTTTTCCATCAGGCACAGATTTTGAGCATAGACACAATGGAGTAATTCAAGAAGCAGCATGCATTACTGGCTAATGATCTAATAGGCTGAAAATGCTTTATCTCCCTAGCTGTTAATTTGAAGTTTTATGGTATAAGGGAAAGTAACAAAAGAAAAAGATGTTACAGTTTGTTCCTCTACAGTTTTAACTGTGGGGTTTAGCTTATTTCTTCTGATAGGTTTTTGGGCAAAGTTGCTCCATATATCAGGAGAAAACTGCTTTGTTTGGGGGAAAAATGGACCACAGTTTAGCCATTTTACTGAGCTCTTTATACACACTTCAAAACCCCTTTACCAGTAATTAATTCTCTAAATGATGAGTTCAGCCCTGCTTGGTTTTCTTGCCATCTGAATATAGAAATGAACTAAAGCAAAAAGCCCAAGGGAGGCATGAAGAAGCACAGCTTGGAAGATCAGGTATAAAGAGCTTCATTCATGTTGGTTTATCTGTAGTACAGGGATATGCCCTTACTGCATGAATCATCTCCTGACATCTGTTTGCAGCGCTGTTTTCTTAGCAACTATGGCTCTGTTTTAGATCTGGACTCTCACTGGCTGGGTTTGTATGGAGAGATGCGAAGAGACATCCAAACTCCTCCTCGCGAAGCTGTGCCTTTCAGCCCGTTTACCCAATTCATTTTCTTCCCTGGGGCACAATAAATACCGGTTTTAAAAGTCTACCAGCTGAAATGCTGTTTCTGTGTATGCGCAGAGATGATTATCTGTTGCTTACCACAACTGAAGTGTTTCCCCAACAAGATCTGGCAGCGTGGGAGAGCACCCGTCAGGTTGCAATGGTCTGTCCGTGTTGTTTCTCATGTCGAAGGAATGAGCCCTGTGTGCCACCACACTTGCTCTAGCTTTCCTGCAGTTTGTTTTGAACTGTCATGAGACTCTTAGATGTGGGAGAGGACGTGGTCTTGGAGGAATGCTGGAAATGTAGACAGTGGTGGCAAGGACCCACTCCTAGCAACGTGCCTGTTTGAACAAGTAGTTGGATTAGGTGGTGGGATTATACGTGTGGAGTGCTGTATGAGTAATGCTTCAGGGCTGGATCCATAAGATGTGATTAAAGGCAAGGTGACATTCCATACACCTCTCACCTAATCTTTCTTTGCCTGAATTTCATCCCTGGCTGGTGCAGGTTGAAGACTCCTGTAACTGAAACACAGGTGTCCATATAGCCACTGGGAGATGAGGTTGATTTGATTTTTCCCAGCTGTGCTTTGTGGAGGGGATCAAGGCTTCAATTGGGTTTAGGAGAATTTTTTACTTCAGCTGATGTGGATGAATTGGTCTGGAGTGTAAATATATGTTTGGGAGTAAAAATGGTATGTCCATGCTAAGGGCCAGGCTGTGTTCACCCTGCTTCTTCCTCTGCCAACATGCAGCTTCCCCAGGAGGAGCAGGAGATTATACCTGCAGTAGCACCTACAACTGCTGGACTAAGAATCAAAAATACAGTGTATGTTACCCCACAGGACATGGGTTTGACTGTCTTAATCTTTCCTGGGCTGACTTCCATCCTGTGGAGCATGAAGGGTGTCATCAGCAAGTGGTCACTGTGAAAGATGAATGTATTTCAGCTTGGGAGGGGACAGACCCCTGATATCTCGAGATTCTGTCTGCAAGGACATTGCAGAGTGGAAATGGGAAGGCTAACAGTGTCTCTGAATACTGGCCAGCTTCCTGTGACCTTCATGGATCACACACAAATCCCAGTGTTTGTGGGGAAATGAAGAAGACAGGCACTACCTGAATCACAGTGTTTGTAGCAGGAGATGAAGCAAGCAGCTTCTATGGAGATGTGAAAGGGCCAGGATGGGTACAGAAGAGGGGGTGGGGAAAACACTTCTGTTTAGCTCAGCTGCACACACAGGAAGGGAGCAGAAATCTGTGCTGGGGAAAGGGCTTGTGCAGAACAGGCTCTTATCTCCCCACAGGAGGGGAAATGGGGCAGAGCTTTGACTATGGACTTAACTTTGGTCTCTGGTCTCTTGTAGGGATGCATGTTTGCTTTCTGACCTTCCTGCAGCCTGCTGATAAGTCCCTACACAATATAGTGGTACGGATTGGCTCAAGAGGCTTTTAAGGAATTTCTGACCCTGGTACGAGAAGTACTGTTTGTGGCCAGGGATGGCGAAGAAGAGAAAAGAATGCTATTGGAGCTTTTTAATGGAGCTTTAAGACTCAGGCTGTAAGTTCTATCAAAGGAAATGACAATTAGGATGGAAAACAAAGCACTTGTAATTCCTTTCATGTAAGGGTAGGGAGGAGACAGAAATATGGGTTTTACAGGAAAAAGTTTTGCTTTCTCAATCTTTTGGCCTGTTGGTTGCCAGGAGAAAGACAAGAAGTTGGTGAATGATGGAGTGAAAAGGTGTGGCAGGGAGGAGAATGAATATGCTGCTGAGCATGTGCCTTGTCAGTCTGTGGCAAGCAGCGTGCGTAGAGCTGGCCCTGAAAAGGTAGAGATATTTCATTAATGGGTTCAGTACAGTTTGCATTAATGACACCTGTGTTTCATGTTGGGTTGGCTTGTGTTGACAATAACCACCAAAACTATACAGGGAGAGAAATGAAACTGCTCCACAAGCAGCATGTCCTGCTTCTTAGAGGCTCTTGTGTAGTGGGCAACATGGAGCTTTGCTTGCAGGAGTAGTTGGTAAAAGTTTCAAGTTCAATGACTAAATGAAGCTTTTCTAGGAAAGCTGAACCCTCTCCGTGGAGGTGGTTTCATGGTGTGTGTGTTACAAGATGTTTATGAGGGAGGAAAGCACAGAGCACTTGCACAGTGTATCCCTGGTGGAATCGACCTTTCTCACTTAAGTGTAAACTGAAGGGGGTGCTTGTTTGCTTACTTCCTTTCCCCCAACTTAAAAGGGTGAAATTAATCTTGCCCAACTACAACATAATTATCTGCATGAGAGACAGTTCTCCGGACTACTTTCATAGTCACTAGAGAGGAGCAGTTTTGGGCCATGATTCATCCCTTGTGAGTTGGGTATCTAAAAATCATTGGATGCACTGCCTTAAAAGTGCCTGTTTCTCTCCATTGTTTCTGCAGAGTTCAAACAATGAATGCACATGGAGGCATCTCTTGTGTAGCTGTTTAGTGTCAGGAGAGCTGAATCTCGGCCAAAGTGTCTCATATCCAAGCAGAGATTCTAGGAGGGCTCCCAGTGTCCTCATTTCTATGAGACTCTGAATCTCCCTGTAGGGTGTAGGTTGCACAGCGTAAGGTGGTGTGCCTGGAGTGCAGACTGCGATGTCCAGTTCAAAGCCATCCTCCTCCTCCCCTGGTTGGTCATTGGATTCGGAAAAGCTTCAGGCTGGACCCACAGCACCAGACAATCTTCTGCTATAAATAAGAGGCTGAAGGGGATTTGTGGAGTGGCTTTTTCAAGGTCGCACATCAGGTTAGTGGCAGAGATGGAAGCAATGAGGACGACCGCAGGCTCTCGGAGGTCTGTTCTTTCCCCTGCCCGTGCTCCTCGCAGCTGCCTTGCAATCTGCTGCTCTCCTGCGGGTGAGACTGGCTGCCTGGCTCCTGGAGATGGACAGAACCCAGTAGGTGCTCCTTTCCTTTCTGTGAAAACTTTCTGCAAAATTACATAGCTTGTTACTCATCCTCCTTTCCCTTCCAAAAATCCATAGTTCAGGAACATATATACAAGCCTATGTATATAGCCTATATATAGGCTTGTAGTAGCTTAAGACAACATGTGTGATTGTTCAGTGGTGTTCAGATGATAGGAGGAGACTCTTTAAACAGACATATCTAAACCTTGCAATACATATCTAAATGCAAACTTGGGGAGTTCTGGAGCTGCAGAGGGAGCTGTGACCTGCTCTGCTCTGGACTGCTACTGGCACTTCTGTGTTATTTAGCGGCCTGGAAAAAAAAATCACTAGGTTTTCTGGAAAAAGTCTAACTTATCTGTGCAGGTAAACCAAATAGAGTAAGGATGAAATTCCTCCTGTGGGGAGAACTGGTTTACAGCAGAAAGACTTCTTTTGCTAAATGAGCTGTCTAGGGGGAGAATTCGTTGAAGGAATTTGCTTGAACAGCAGAGATACGGAGTACAGGCAAGTACTCAGTGTTAAAACGCATCCTGCGCATTTCTGATTTCAGACAAATACCAGGGCTTTCTCCTATCTTTTCTGATATATGAGAAAGAACATGGTAACTGTGAAACAGAAAGAATGTGTTGCCTGAGCCAGGATTTGATTCCTTAAGCTCTGCTTAGGAGGTCCATGGGTGAACTCCAAGAGGTGAAACAAATTGCAATTTGATACCAGGGATAACAGCTGGGGAGAGGAGGGAAAGAGCAAACTATGAAATAAGAACTGGGAGAAAAGCCAGTCTCCAAAAATAAACATTGAAGATCAGTTCCAGGTATTTCCTGGTATTGTCATCCTGCTTCATCAACCACTTGGACTGTAACAAGTGGTTACAGTCTGTTTGCGGACTGGCAGGTTTAGGGTTGTTTTGGTTTGGGGGTTTGGATTTTTTTAGAGAAAAAAAGGTGTCTGGTAGATTGTTTGCAGTGTTGTTTCTTATGTGGAACTGGGTGGGATGCTGGTGATGAAATACCCCCGGGATGGGGAAAGCAGAGCTTGTAAGAGGGAAGCAAGTCAGCTTTGTTTTGGAGGAGTGAAAAGACTGAATCTGAATTTTCTTCCCAGTCACATGCCCAGGGCACTTCACCAGTTCCTAAGGGGGAGGAAGCAGATACCTGTGTAATGCAGGTGTGAGCAAACATTGTTTCTGCAGAGCAGTTGTGCCTTACTAATGCTGTAGGTAGACTTGGAATAATAATTTCTGTTTACAGATAATGTTTGCAAGCTTCACCTTTGAGAAGCCTGGAGGTGACTCTGAACATGTTTCTTCTTCCAAAGATTCTCTGAAAAGCCAGTCCAGGAGTTTACTGTACTGAAAGCCAGTGCATGATTGTAAGGAAATTGAAGCATATCCTGTTCCAGGGACTTGCACTGGTGGTCACACCACAGCTCCTTGCTGCCCTTTTTGTACTGGATGATGACTCAGAGAGGTGTGTCCCTCCAAACGGTACAGAGCCATGCTTTGGTGGGCTGGAGTTGGCTTGGGCAGCCAGCTGTGGCTCACAGCTTACTCACCTGCTTGGCTGTGGCCTTGCTTCACTGCCTGGCCCAGGAGGGAATGGTACAGCAGCTCTGTTTACGCAACGCACATTCTCTGTTGCTTGACTGAACCTGTGTAAAAGTAACTTCTGTGTTAGTAATGTTGCTGCCTTTCAGCGAGGGAGATGCACGGGGCTCATGGGCCTTCGTCCTCTTTTGTCTATGTTTTAAGAAATCTTGATTCTCAAAGAAAGCAGCCTGAACAGCTCTGCGATTCAGACACTGTTGAGGAGACTGTCATCCTGCATATGCGGAAGGTGAATGTGTGAAATAAGTAAGGCATCCTTTAGTCTGGGCTATTTCTGCTATGGAGTCCTTGGCTTTGCAATTGCCACTGGTTTGGGGTTTTTTTTTTAGTACTGTTATTTTGCATAGTTTATTTAGTACTGTTATTTTGCATAGTTTATTCTAGCAGGTTATTGAGTAGCACCAAGTTCTTTCTCTTGGGTTGTCTGTGTGCAGTCTGACTGTTTGATCCTCTCTGACAACAGTACTGGTAAGAATAACAGTGTTTGGCCTGCTTTTCACTGCGCACAAGAAGTTATTCTACAAGTTTGAAAGTATGCTATAAATCAGAGATTTAGATTTGTATGGTCAGCTAATTCTTGGAAAACAGAGAAACACATTGTATTCTTCTTAAGCAACAAACACAAGTGCTTTACCTGGCCAAGTGGTGCAGAAGCTCTGCTGAGTTGCCTGAGTGAAGCACTGGCTTTCTCCTGGTGCAGAGGGTCTTGTGTGGTCAGTGTGGGAGACACCATCATCAAAGGGCTCTCTTCGTGTGTGCAGAACCAGCACAGGCATGTGCTGCACTTGCTCCTTTGCCTACAAACCTTGAATTGCATGGGACAGAAGGTATAAAACCAACCAAACAAGACCCTGGCTAGCACTTTGGAGGGTATTTTCAGCTGGAAGAATTATATGGACATGGAAAACATTTTGGAGAGGCAGCCCCTCCGTGTCAGAGTGGAGGTGTGCTAGGGGAGGAGTGATAGTTTGCATTGCTGTAGCCTCTGTTGGACATGCTTGAGAGAGAAGTTGATGAATTCACGGCTGCCAGTCTAGGACCTATTATTTAAATTGGAATTTGTCCTTCAAATTTGGCAAGCTTCATTTGCAGTTTGCTTGACAAATCTCTCTCTTGTGTTCTGACTGTGTAAAACAGCAAGCACTGCTGGAGAGAGCTACTTGCAGTAGATTCCTTTTCTCTGCTGTATTTAGTGATCAAAACAAGTTTGTGATCTTTACAGGAATACTGCCAAAGCAGATAGGTTTAGCATGAGACATGCCTTTTCTCTTTTGGTTCCCAAATACACATTGCATTTCACTTTCCTTCCCTTTCCCGGCAGCCTCAATGGCTCTGTGCGCAGAGGTCTGTTGTGCAAATACTGCACTGCTGCTTCCAGTGATTTTGCTCAGTAAGGACAAGTCCCTGCTTCAGTGAAAACACCTGCATTTAGATTGCCACTATCCTTACCTTTCCCTTTGCTTAATTTCCTGGAAGAACAAATTACTGCTCTTCAGGAAGATCTTTGGGAACAAGAACAGCCTCACAATTTAATTGAGTAACTCCAGGCTTTTTATTCCTTAGGCGAGCTTCACTCAACAGAATAATCTGTTTGTTAACCATCTACTGTTCCCTTTATTTGGGGGGAAAAGAGAATTAGGAAGGCAGTGGAAAGGAAACATTTCAGTTCCTTCAAAGGAAGAATATTCCTGGGAGCCTGATTCTCATTAATATCATGTCATTAATATAAAGCAGGTATAGTTATTACATACTGCTACTTTAAATACCTTTTTACACCATGTGAAGTGGCTCCAGTGTTAATGGGAAGCTGGCTGTGAATCTCTATTAAAACACGAACCAAAGAATCTCAGTTGCCATCCAGGGGAAAGAAAGAAACACTTGTAAATAGAAGAAAGAACTTCCGGCAATACTTCTTGCTTGCTTAAAGCCAGCAGTGTTGTCCAGTTTGCTCTCATCAGGCAGTCCCCAGCATGAAGGTTAAACTTGCTCTGATTGCAGGCAATACCCTCCCCCTTCCCTTCTTTATTGTAAAAACTGACCCTGAGCCAGGAAGCGCTGAGGATGGGGAGCAATGAGCTGTGGGACCCACTTCACTTTTGTGATGGGAACTGCACGTCTGAAGGTCAGAGGTCTGTTTGCGCCCTGCAGTGCTAGGGCTGCTGTAGCCACGCTGCACCCTTTCCCCTTTCTGAAAGGAAGCCAGGCAGAGTGTGGCTACTCAGCGCTGTGCCTGGCCACTAGCCTTGTCTCAGCTCATGTAGCCAAGGCAGTGGGGACACAGAGAGGCGTCTTCGTGTGAAAATGCAGAAGGGCTTGTAGGAGTGAAACGACAGCAATTGTCATCCTGTTGCCTGCTTTCCTTGTTACCCAAGTGGGTAGGAAGAGGTTATGTTTATGCAGTGGATGCGTTTCCCAGGTACAGTGCAGCTCTTGAGCCAGCTTGTGTTTCTCATGTTGTTTTTACGATAACCGTTCCCCACAGCCCCGTTATCTGTGGGAAGCAACCTTGGGGCTGCGGTGTGGCTGGTGTTCTGGGTGGCAGGGAGGCGTGTGAATCACCCTGCTTTGGAAAAGCTTTTCCTTTCTGGCCTTGCTGCAACACGCCGTATAAACAACACAGCTTTTGCACAGCATTGGAGGCTTCTGGGCATTGCACAGGTAGATTTTGGCTGGGATGTGCTTACGGGCTGCGTGTTTTGGAGACTGCTTGACTTCAATGGAGCCATTGAGTCACCATAATATTTTTTGCTTCCTGCATAGCAGTGTACCCAGGGGTGATGGAGAGGCATGGCACCAGCTTCCTGAGCTTCCAGGCTTATCACTCCCCTTTTTACATTAAGGATTATGATTTTGAATTCAATGTGGGAAAACTTGGGAACCAGTTGAAAACTGAATGTTTTCTCCAACTTTTGTAAGTATGCTTTAGCGCTGTATTTCCCCGTGGGAATAGATAAATGTGAGATAGGCTTGTATTTTGGGGCAAGCAAATACATCATGCACCGCCACAAGTCAGCTTTTGTGGTTGTGTGAACAAGGCTTAGCTCTATTGATGAAAGCATTTATGTGTGTGTTTGTTAACAACAGCATGTAGTTAGTGCAGTTCTCAAATTGTGTAATTGTACCAGGATGACATATATATCATCACCCCACCAAAAAAAAAAAAAGTCAAGAAAGATACTTTTCTGATCACATTTTTAAATTGATTAATGCAACAAGAAGATCTGTTATGCTTCTATAATAGAAAGTATTACTGATGTGTAAGTCAAAGACAAACCAGCAACATTTGCTGGCCTTAAAAAGTGTTGTGGCTTTTGTATACTCATATGCTTATCCTGGCATGTTTTCAAAAGCTATAAATAGATCACTGGGAAGTCCCTGGACAACAAAAATGTACTGCTGGTTGTCATAAATAAACTAATAAGAGATGTCTTGATCTTGCAGCTATTATTCTTCGGCAGAGTCCTTACTTGTGCATATAGTTTCAGTGTGTCAGTTCATACAAGGCAAGACTCTTTCTGTGGCAGTCGAGTGTAGCTTTGTGTCCATCTCTGGTTCCCTGCAGATCTAATGCTCTCTGGGCTTAGTTCATTCTGAGCAGAGTTGTTCAGCCTTTTCCAGGCTTTTCCCTTTTCAATTCCTTCATCTCCAGCTACTGATAGCTGAGGAAGACCCAAGGCTGGACTTGTTTCACTGTTATCCCAGGCAGTGCAGACCCTTTCTAATGCCATGTGCTCTAATACCACTTACTAAAAGACTGGCTGATACCCATCTGACTGCTGTTGGGTATTATGTATGATCAGAAGGCTATAGCCTCTTTTCTCTATCACCTTCAAAGTGATGGAAACCTAATGAAGCCCTTTTCTTCCTCCAGGAAAGTGCAGAGAATGTGCCATTGTTGCTTACTGGCTGATGAAAAATACTTTTTTTCCTGTCAGAGAGAAGTTGTTGGCTCCTCAAGTCAGGAAGTTGGGGTAGATCTGTCAGTATGTTTGCTGTGCGATCCCACCCCTGCTGTTGACATGCGTACAGTCTGAGATCACCCTCAAAAGCAATATTGACAAGCATTTTGAATGTGTAAGGAATGAACTTCAGTCTGGAGTAGCACCTTAAGAAAACAGAGCATTTTAGTACAAAGATCTTGGAAAATGCATGTTTTCCTTCCTCCCCACCCCAGCACAGGGTAAAAAGATGTTCAAACCCTTGTAAATGAATTGTTGAGGAGAAAGCATAACCATCAAAATTAAGTGCTGTGTGAAATTCTCTGACTTGAGAGGTGTGAGACATTGGAAGTCAGGGGAAAAGAAAATATTATAAAAAGTCAAAACCCCAAAACAACATTATATAAGGGATATGATTTAGATTCCAACAAGTTGCCTTTAGGGAGGCTGTGACAGACTTAGGGAAAAACAGTTTGCCAAAAGAAGGCATCTCAGCAGCACTTTGCAGGGTTCAAGACTTGCACTTCTGAACGTTACTGCTTCTTTCTGAATGTAAAACAAACTGTGATCTTTATTAATAACCAGAAAGTAAAAGGGTCTTCAGTCACTTTGCATGGTGGAGCTACTTCCTTTGGACTAGTTCACCAAAGATAAAAATCTGCCCTTTCTGTTCATGAGTTTGGCTTGACTGAATACATGAGTAATAATCTGTTGCTAGGAACAGACTTCAGTTTACATGTAGAGGCCTCTATGGAGGGAAAGTCTTTCGAGTCCCTGAGTGGGTCATAAATAATCAGTGGCACTTCAAAGGAGGCATAGTAAAAGCAAGCGGTTGGAGATGCCATGTGAAGATGTCTGTAATTCCTATTGCAACACCAGCGGAAAGCAACATAATTGGGAAAATATGGGGCATGTGTCTACAAAGGCAAAACCAACGAAGCAAGGATTTACTATCAGTGGGTGATAATACTCAGCTACCTCTAGCTGGGCTTGTTTACAAGGTATCTGCTGCTTTCAGCTTTAAGGAGTGTATATCTGGGCTAATTTCATGCCACATGATTTTCTAAGATTGGCTCCCAGGGAGGAGTCTGAGGGTGCGTTTGTGCAGCAGGCTGCAGCACAGTGTAAGGGTACACAGCGGTTAGCAGTAAACTCGGAAGCTGAAGACTCTCTTACCTCGGACAGCCTTGAAATCACACCAAGTAGTTTACCTTGCTTACTAGTTAGATTGCACAGCTGTTTTGTAGAAGTAACCTTAAATAATTAATGAAATGCACATTTTATATTTTTACTATAGTTACATAGTTTTTTTCATACAATGAAATCTTACCATGCTAAATACTTGGAACAGCGGAAAGGCAAGGTTTGCAAACCACCCCGATCCAAACTGTAACATTAAGGCTATGCAATCATTGCCAATGAATCCTCCAAATCCATCTGAAACTTTTTTCCTCCTTTCTTATGGGACAAGAATGTCCTTACAAAGACCCTGCTTAGGAAGAGCATCTCTTAGGTCTCACTGGGACTTAGGCTTCACCAGAGACATGGTTGTCAGTGTTGTTTGTTCTTATGATAATAGAACATAAAGCTTTGGTATATTATCCAGTTAGTTCCTTGAGATTTGCAGTCTGCTGCTTGCTCTTAGGTTTCTCTCTGTCAACGTGCTTGTGTCTGTATGATAATTCTCAGGAGGTTTTTTTCACTCTGCTGGCTAATTTCATCTGAACTTGGGAAAGAAGGAGAGATTCCAAGAGAGTGAAGTTGAAATTACATTGTATGACTGTGTTAATCTAATTCCTATCTGTATTTTCAGCTGGAGAGGTAAGGGAGAAATATTCTCTCAATACCCGCTAGAGATTTGAGTTTTATGATTGCCCTTAACAAAGGAAAAGATTTTGTTGATGGTTGAACCATTTGAGCTGCAGGTTCAGCCCAGGTGGTCAAGAAGTTACACATTTGGAAAACACCATGGAAAACTTTTCTCTTGAGGAGGACATACATATTGCACCTTTCTTGTGTGACTTCTCCCATGCTGAAGTAAGGATGAGCTTGGACAACAATTCTGGTGCAGTTCATATAAGTTAATCAACAGGAAACAAATCCATTGGAAAGAAGGTCCCAGTGTTCCTGGAACTTTCTCTTTGGCTCTGTGATACTTCAGAGGTTATCCCAGGGTGTAAGCAGTTAATGCTTCCCTCATTAATGCTAGATTCTCCAGAAAGAGGGAAGGACATCATTCTCTTTACTTTTTGTTTTATTCCTGCTGAAAAGGCATGGTGTCATTCAAAAACATTTGATTTACTTTCAGCCCTTTGGGTATATATTTCCTAGTTGTCCAGCATTTCAGAGAAATGAAGGATTGGTTTAGCTGTGTAGTTTTTTAGTTGTTGTGGAACAAAATAATTGACTTAGATACGAAGCAGAAAAGTTGATTGTTCCTACTGTTTATGAAGAGCATTGCTAAGCAATCTTATGGATAGCTTGACTGTTTTAGACTCTTCAGAGATTGCTATGATATAGTTACACTTCATATGCATTATTTGCATGAAATTCAGGGGCAGGGAGGGCAAAGGGACTATCATATTGTTCCTCTATAATCCCTTCTCAGACAATCTGTACCTTGTACTATTTGAAGAATACTAATCCTTATGATATGTCCTCCAAGAGTGTGTGTCTCCCTTTCAAACCAGCTGTGGAGTCTTCTGCTGAGACAGGGCAGGAACCAGAGGCAGGACAAAGTATTGGGGTTATGCTGTGTTGGATAGTGAATGAAGGGTTTCAGGGACATGAAAGCTTATCATAAACTTACCTTGTATTAGCTGTGCGTTTTTATAACCTGCACTGTGGATTTTTTGGGTGGATTTCTACATGCAATTAAAAAGTAATTTAAAATCCCACATTCTGTTGGGAAGGAGGCCATAGTTTGACCTTAGGAGCATATGCTTGCCTTTTTTTTTCTTTATTTTTTTTTCCAGTTGTACATGTTCTATGATCATGTTCCATAATTTAACTTAATTAGTTACTAAATTAAGTAACTTAATAAAAGTTAATGCATTAAAGCTTAACATACTTTCTGCTTTAAAATCCTGAAAGTTTTATTAACCTCAGCTACTTTCATGGTTGGAGACCTGAGCTGAGATTGGGGTCCCATCACATGAAGTGCAGTATGGGCACATAAAAGCAGCCAGTATGTACTGTGTGGTTGTATAGCTACCGTAGGATGGGGACAGAGGAGGAACAGCCACAAAAAGGTTAAAAATGCATTCTGTTTGTTTATGAAACTTCCAACAGTGCTGTTCATGCCTCTTGCATATTTTCCTGTTATTATTGAGGAATTTTAATGCCAAATCCTGCTCCCTTTCTCTGGACTGTGCTGCCAATGACTTCAGCATTGGAAAGGTTAGGTGAAGATGACTTGTCACCATCTCAAATTTGAATGTGTTGAAGTTGAACAGATGTGTTTTCACTGGGGATTTTGTGCTGCTTTTGTGCTTTAAAAGAAAATCCTTGATTAGTGATTAGTTTCAAATAAAATAAAAAATAAAGAGAATAAACATGTGTTAAAAGGAGCGTATGTTGTCACTGGTGTTGAGTGCATGCCCCAGAACCACAGGAACATAGATATATACATAGTTTTCAGAATGTCCTGCTTGCAGGCTATGCTGATGCGGCCATGGTGGGTGCCTGTGTGTTTGCTTCTAGTCCTGTCCTCCTGCTTTACATGATACCTAATTTGAGTTATAACCTAAGGTTCAAATTCAGGCAAGCTCATTGATGTTACCCATGGATTCACTGTTGTCCGGGATGTACTATTGCGTAATTATTTCTGAAGGCCTACTGGAAAATTCAAGGTGGAGCAAATGAAACTCCCTGTGTCCCGAGAGCAAAAAGCAACAAATCTGATGTGGTTTGGATTTTGCTTACATACTTCCCATTTGGGTCTTGCTGCTAACTTAATAGCCTTCAAGGTGGCAATCACAAAATCAAATTAAAGGCATACAGTGTTACCAAAAAAGGTTTTAAGGCCATCTGTCGTTTTGCATATTTAGATTTTGGTTTTGTATTGCCTGCTCTTGAGATAAAGGGAAGGAGTTTCCCAGGAAAGATTGCACTGCCTTGGGCATAGGCAGTGCTGCTGGCAGAACTGGATTCTTGTTCAGCCCTTGCCCTTGCTCACTTCCTGCAAGATGTTAGCCATGGCACTTAAACCTCAGTTTTTATCAGTGGTATCTGTGTGGTTTTATCTGGTTGTCTGACTTGTGAATTTTACTTCTGTCTTGAGAACAGAGGACTTCTGAAAGTTCTCCAGGGTTGGAAGTCCAAGAGTCCCTTTATTGAAGGCAATCACTTTGTTGTCTGTTTCTGAAAAATGCCAATCTTAAAGTCATGTAAAGTTTTTGTGCTGCTTGCCAGTATGGGAAGGCTTTGTTAGAACCCAATATTTATCATAGAATACCATGTCGGAAGGGACCTCAAGGATCATCTGGTCCAGCCTTTCTTAGCAAAAGCACAATCTACCAGGATGTCCCAGCACCCTGTCCAGCTGAATCTTAAAAGTGTCCAATATTGGGGAATCCACCACTTCCCTGGGGAGATGATTCCAATGGCTGATTGTTCTCATTGTGAAAACTTTTCCTCTTGTGTTCAGTCAGAATCTTCCTGGGAGTAACCTGTGCCCATTACCCCTTGTCTTTTCTATGTGACTCCTTGTAAAAAGGGAGTCTCAATCTTCTTTGTTGCCACCCTTTAAATACTGGAACATGGTGATAAGGTCTCCCCTGAGCCTTCTTTTCTCAAGGCTACACAAGCCCATCTCTCCCAGCCTTTCCTCACATGGCTTCCCAGTCCTATCATCCTCATGGCCCTTCTCTGAACCCTCTCCAGCCTGTCCGCTTTTTTTTTGTATAGTGAGGACCAAAACTGAACCCAGTATTCTAGGTGTGGCCTGACAAATGCGGAGTGGGGCAATGACTTCTTTATCTCTGCTGGTGATGTCCTTGTTGATGCAACCCAGCATCTTGTTGGTTTTCTTGATTTCCATTCTAACCTCAAGACATGGCTGATTTGTATCATCTTGTGCCTGCCAAAGATTGAATTAGTCCTTTTCCTCCTCTTTTTGCCAGGCCCCAGCTAGAATTCCCCTTTCTTGAATCTTGTGTGTTGAGTTTCAGTTTTAAGTTGTCAGTGACTTGTAGAAATGCTGCATACTCACCACAGTAGCTGAATCAGTGCTTCAGTAAAATGAACGAATGTCCATTTTTCTGGAAGATTAGAGTCAAATTAGCCACTGTTTTTTCCCTTTATTTTTTCTGTGCCTTTGGTAGTTGTTGGTAAAACAATGTTCTGTGGCAGGGCATTTGGACTACATGATCTTTAAAGATCCTTTCCAACCCAAACTGTTCTGTGGTTCTAAATGTGGGCAATAACCCCTGATCTCACATAGATGCTGTAAACATGAATTGATTGATGTTTGTGAAGTGTTCAGATGCTGGGGTGATAAGTGCCATAGAAAATTGTGTGAGGGACTTAATAATCCTGTCATCAGAGGAGCTCTTGAATAAAGCACAAGGACACACATGGTTCAGAGTGAGGAAAACAAAATATTGAATAGCTCCTCATTAAATGCATGTTTGTCCTTTCTGTGCAGTGGGGGAGACAGGGAGTGAGGAAAATATAGCATACGGTGGAGTAAACAAAGGCTACCTCATGATTCATATGAACAAGGGAATGAAGGTAGAATTTCTTTGGCATTCTTTAATGTTGTGTTTCTTTACTCATCTATTCATGCCCTTTATTTTGTTGTGTTCTTGGTGGATTAATTATTAACATAAACTGTGTAAATCCTGATACTTCTGATGAAAAGGTTAGAGTTAGTTAGGTTGCAAAGTTTGTTTAAGGTTAGCCCTTATTTAATTTTCAGCTTTATTTCTTTTGAATTTGTTTAAATTTATAATTCTTGATTAAAATGTGTCTGTATTTAAGTATATGGGTTTTACTACAGTGGCAGATTGAGCATTATACATATTGCAGTACCAGAAACGGTGTTAGTATTTGAAGAAAGATATTGTTCACTAAATCTGCATTAGAGATGGGGAGGTATCCATGGATTGGAAAATGGAGGAGGTGGAAAAAGAAACTCCTTCATGGGAGTTGAGGAGTAACAAAGGTACCAGACAGAGACAGCGGTTGTGATTATTCTTATATGATAATCGCTGCTTTTTCATTTCACCTTAATCTGTGTAGATTCTGCCTAAATTGTTCACATTTTGCAGTAATTATCTGGACAGGAAGAAAGGCTTGAAAAGTACAAAGATCTTAAAAAATGAGGTTTGGCAGCAACAAATCTTCAAGAAGGCACCCGGCTTTCTCAAAGAAAGCAACAGTGTTGTAATTTCCCTAGTCCCAGTGCTTTTGTTTTCATGGCAAGACACACTGGGGCCCGTGGTTGTGGAGTACTGCTGGCCACTGTTAGAGAAGTCAAGGGGCCAAAGCTTGGATTCACACAGTAGGAGCAGTTGCTGTATTCTGTATAAGCTAAGGAAACAGCCTACCAAGGGAAGAAAACCCAAAGCAAAATGCATGTCTTAGCACTATACACTTGAACATCATCAGTTTTTATGTAGAACTTTACTGATTTATTTTTTTTTTCTTTTTTCCTATGATTTTAGTTTGGAAATTGATTAAAGATTCTCCATAGAATTCAGTATGGCATCAAAACAGTCATCTCCCTCAACAGAGGAGCAGGCTTCCTCTGAAATAGATGATCTCTATTTGTCACTGCAAGGTAAGTTACTGTACCTTTTTAATGTAGATTTTTGGCAAAAATCTGTGACTGTGTGTAAGTTGAAGAGAATTCTGAGAAACCTGTAAAAAGTAGCATATGATCATTGTAGTTAGGCTGTGCTTCTTTGCAGATGTTTCTGTGTTTCATGAGACACCCTTCGGCAGCAAAATAAGAAATAACAGCTCTTGTCCTTTCTTGGGATATTTTCAGATGTGGTGCCTTTTGTGGTACAGATGTGGTCATCTTTCTTAAGTTTTGTTACTTAGAATACATGTTACTGTAAACTATTTTCAAAGGAACTGCCAGCATGAAAACAGTTATGTCATTTTGTTAGTTTCCTTGCTTTCAATTTGCTGGCAATTAGTTGGTTGCATTAATGAGACTGTTAATTACAGTACAGTTTTATTTGTTTTTCTGTTCTTACTGCTATATCCCCAAGTGTAGAAGGATAGCTTGTGGCCAAAACATGTAGAAAAGTTTTGTGGCTTGTAAACAAATTTCTTGCAGGTCAGAGTCTTTCATCCTTACTTGCAGTGAGTTACAACTCGTAAAGGAAGCACTCACTGACTGATTTTTAATTCTTCCAATTTAATGGCAGCTACCTGGACTAGTTAGGTGATAATGAGCGCGTCAGAGCTGGCCTCTTGGATAGGCTTTATGGGTTTTCCCTAGTCACATGCTGAGTTTCCTGGGAAGGCTGGTTTTCCTCTGGATGTATACGTGAAAACATTAATGGAGGCTATCTAGGAGGCTAGTCCAGGCAGCAGGACCAACGCTGCTGGTAAGCCTGTCTTTGATGTGTTTAGAGCCTGATTATTCTAGGAAGGATGGAGTAAGTCGTGTTTCCACAGAGCTATTTCCTTTTAGCTCACTTGCAATGAAATTACTGTGGTGCTTAGTTGAGAAAAAATGTGTTTCAAACAGATGGTGCAAAAGAATATTGCACCAAGTGACTTTTACGATCCATATTTGCACCCGTGTTGTTGAAGCAGTGTGTTTTGATGAGTGAATGTTAACAGTGGTCTACAGCCAAATGTCTTTAATGGTGAATTTTCTTCCATTTTGCTTCAGTATTACATTTCAGGAGAGCAAGCAAAACCTCATAGCAGACAGGAGCTAGTCTGCCTGTTGCACCAAGCACAGATTGTCAGACACACATTTGTTGTGCCAAACTCAGCTTTTGGTAGAAAGACTGAGTTGGCTGTTGTCATGAAATGGGTTTGGAAAGCCCTTTCTAGCTTTAAAGGAGAGAGTGCTGAATTAGTTACATGTGATGGTAGAATAAGGTTTTATTTTGAAGTAATATTAATGCTGTTTTCTGAAAAGTCATATTGGTGTTTATGTGTCCAATAACAGTAGTTTAGTCAGGGGATTTTACTTGGTGGAGAAGCCCTGATTGTTAAAATTGAAATGACTAAATTATATTTCTCTGCTGTAATAATTTGATCTCCTAGATGATGCTGAAATGAACACACTGCAAATCAGGGGTCAAGTTGTATGTACCTGACTGTTGTAAAACATTTGGAGACATCACTTAGAAGTGACATAAGCAATTTTTGTAATGATTAAAGATGCAACAAATGGTACAGATGCATTCTATGTGTGGAGCTGTGACGCTGCAGCATTCACCCTTGGTCAAACAAAACGCAGCATTGTTTTTGGCTACCTGAACTAAGGAGGCATGTCACCTCCTTTGGAAAGAGAAGGGCTTTGTGGCAGTGCTTTGAGAACGGCTGGAGATTGACTACTCTGCTGATGAGCAGGAGTGTGGGATTACAGTAAGGAGAATGTGGAAATATTTTTTGCTTTTGGGATGTAAATCTATACCTGTGGGAGGATCCAACCCCACTTTCCCTCCCATGCACAAATCCTTCCCCTTTCTTCCCTAGGACAGCAAACAGACACTATGTGTTATGCTTCCCCCCAAGTCTGTGCAGAACTCTGTTTTCCCTTTCCTTTCTACCTTGCTGAACTAAGTCAGATACAGAAAAGTGTGTTTCAGGTCTCGGAGTTTGGAGCATGTGCTTCCTCTTTCACTGTTTAACTGCAGGGGTCCTAATTTTTGGCTCTGCTTATTAATCCCCGTACATATGACTGTTTATTACTGTAACCCAAAGGATGATCATGTAATAATGTGGCTGCTGAAACTGTTTTAAAAGTCTTTAATAATATAAATAAATCATGCTATTTTCATGCAGTTATGTCTAATCCTTTATGAGTAATTTCTTTTCAAGTGAGATTGAAAATATGGCGATATATATGCATAGGTTTGTTGTGCAGCCTGTAGTAGTTTGCATTTATCTCCAATTAAAGAGACCTATTTAATTCATCCTGAGGTCAGGTAGGCTACGAATTCTTACCCATCTTTTTTGTTGGTTCATTTCTAGCTGTATGCCTCATCTGTTGCAGCCAGGATGTTATTACAACTTTCTTTAACCAGGATAATAGAATCATAGAACAGTTTGTGTTGGAAGGGACCTTAAAGATCTAATTCCAACCCCCCTGCCATAGGCAGGGGCACCTTCACTAGACCAGGTTGCTCAAAGCCTCACCCACCTGGCCTTGAGCACTGCCAGGGATGGGGCAGCCACAGCTTCTCTGGGCAACCTGTGCCAGTGCCTCAACACCTACATTAGACATTTTCCTAATGTCTAATCTAAATCTCCCCTCTTTCATCTTAAAGCCATTACCCATTTTTCTTTAACTACATGCTCTTGTAAAAAGTCCCTCTCCAGCTTTCTTGTAGGCCCCTTTAGGTACTGGAAGCTGCTCTGAGTTCTCCCCAAGAGTCTTCTCCAGGGTGAGCAACCCCAACTCTCTCAGCCTGTCTTTGCAGGAGAGGGGTTCCAGCCCTCTGATCATGTTTATTATGGTTTTTCAAGGTAACTTTTCAAATAGAAGAGTCCTATAGCAGCCACATAGAAATGTATGCCCTGTCTATGCTGCTTACTGTCCGGGTGAGGAGCTGGTCTGCAGTTTGGGTAACTGCATAGCTTCGTGGCATGTGACAGGGCTGATGGCACTGGAGAGGCAGCTGACACATGATGCTGCCTAAAAAAGAGTAAGTCATGGGTATTTTTGTCCATTTCACATGCCTAATGAATAAATAGATTGTATAGTTGTATAAATGTGTTCCCTACTAGATAAATGTCAATTTGTTAAATGCATTATCAAGTGCATAACTGGTTAAAAACTGGCATTAAAATGCCTAGGGAGTGGATGGCTTCAGAGGCAGCTATATAGAGCACCAAATGCCATTTATAGTCAATCCTCTGCTTCATTTGTGGCTTTTCTTTAAAATGTTAGAAAAGCCACTTAAGCCCTTATCTTTAAAAGTTTGTTGATTTCTAAATGATATGACTTAATACCTTGAATTTAACCTGCAACCTCTCTATGCCCTCAAGTACTGCAGTACTAGTTCATGGGCTGTTGTGGCAGTAAAGACAGTGGTGATTCCAGGCAGAGCTGCTCCAGGATCCCAGCAATGAGAAGAGCAAAAGGGTTTAAGAAAGCCAGAGGCCAAAACTCACTGTGAACAGATTTCCTGAGTTAGCAGCACCTGTGGTAAATTGGTAATTTGCTTTCAAAAGGAAAAGGAGGTTGAAAGGAATAGTACAGAAAGGAAAGTTCCCACTTGCTGCCCAGACATGGCAGCAGTTAATTTGTTAATATTTATACAGTATTTGGTTTTGCAAAGACCCATTCCTGTGGAAGTATTTTCATCACCTTCCTGTGGATAAACTTTTCAATCTTGATTTAAAACATACTGTGGGGTTTTGTTTTGGTTTTAATTGCTTAACACCATGTTGCTGAACATAAATGCTGGAAGTAACTGTTTTCCCTGCTTTCCTGTCTGCAGAGAATCAAACTGTTACTGGGTGGAAGGGAAAGGATTATATAAAGGGTTCAGGGGTGAATTGCTCACTCTCTCTCTCCCTGGGCTGGCAAGTACTTAACAGTTCTGATAGTTCCTGTCACTCACACTCTGTGGTTTAGCTCAGATCAGCAGTACTCTCTTGAAGGAGTTCTCCCAGTTATCCATTCTGACCATGCTTTGGTTCATTTCGTTGAGCCATCAGGGAGTGTGGAAATTGTTATTTGGGATGAAACTGAAATAAATGCTCCAAGGATGGAGCACTCCAAGGCCCTCTGTGGGCATTCAGGTTAGATAGAGCTAGTCTAACACAGCCTTTCTGCCCTGCGCATGTGGTGGGTGCTCTACTTCCTGAACACCAGCTCTTTTGAATTGCTGATCTGTTCCTGTTGAGCTCCGCTGCTTGCTACTGTAGATGTAGCCTGAGCTGACCTGAATGGTGAAAGGAAGATAACAAAAATATTATACAAAAGAGATAATGCCTTCTGACAGAACAGAGATGGGAAGATGGCAGACAGACTTGTGCTCATTAATTTCAAATAATGATTTAATTTTTAAAAATTTATTTTAAAGAAAAAAGCCTCACAGTTTTAAATGGTTCACTGGTAGTGATGCACCAGTCCTCGCGACAGAAGAAAACCTATTTGCTGTTTGGTGATGTTGCTTGATGAGTGTGGATAGACAGGCTACATCTGTTCTGCATAGTCTGATTCCCCCAGCTCCCTCCCAAGGGAGGAGATGGTGCTTTCCCTGGAGCTGCTGTCTCCCACCACAGGAAGGAAGGCACGGCAGACAACAGAGGAGAGGAGGTTAATATTAAGTCTGGCTTTTCTGTATTGCCGTTAAAGGAAGTCTGAGAGTAAAAACGTGACTGGCAGTGCTGCTGCCCCCCTCTTCCTCCTGGGAGAGCTCAGCACTGCCATGGTTCCCCCTGAGTCTCCATACTGCAGCCCTTAATGATTAGTGTGGTTTGTAGCACTTGCTGATAGCTCATTACTGGGTAAAACAGTCATTGTCCAGCAGTGTGTGTTGATTTTTGGCTAGCCTGTGTAACACACTGCTTCTATGTGTTATTCCTCTCTAAAGAGTTGTTCTGGCGATTACTTTTAAAACACAGGGTGAAATGTGATAGATTTTGGGTGGTTTAAGATTAGGGACTTCTTACTTTGTTTTCTACTTCCACTTTTTGACTTGGTGACTTTTGGCCCAAAGTGAATGAAATTATCAGGGTTTTTTTTTTTTTCTAATTCTGGGTCAATGACATTTTTAAAAGTAGGGCAAGAGAAAACCAAGGTCGCTCAGTGCCCTATAAAAAGGCCTAACAAAGAATCTATTCATCCTCATAAAAATAAAAATCTGTATTAATTGACCACGTGGTAGAGATAAGAATTTGAGAGCTTGATTAAATCATTAGCACCTCTGAACAGTAGAGTCAAGATGGAAGCTGGGAGGGAAAACAAAGCCTGAAAATTGCTATAAGACTGTCTGCCACGGTGACAGAAGCACATCTGTACCAAGCTTTGGGTTGTGTGGTCTGGGTGGAAGCAGTGAGTGCTGCACTACAGTCTGGGGAAATATTGGCAAGCATGGAATTTTGTTATTAATTCAGGAAGAGATTTTATTACTGTTATTAATTTGGGTAGGAAAATAAGCCACACTGCAGCTGAGGTGGCAGCTGCTTGGAAGGCAGCTTCATGGGTTGCACTAGGCAGCGGCTGTAGCTTAGGGAAGGTTTAAGGTGTGCTTAGGTGTGTGCAGTGAAATAACCGGCTTGTACTTTCACCAGGCGAGACATTTGCCTGAGAGCTGCCAATGTGAATCAACACTTGCAGTGTCTGGCCCATATTGCATAATATAGCACTTTAGTAGGGAGAGATTTGACCACAACAAGACTAAACATCCTCATCCTAACCCTCTTTCTGTGACCAACCCAGGAGGAAGTTCTCTAAATCAGTAAAAGTAGAGTGTGGTTGGCAAGAGCTACAGCTGGCAGAATCACTGGCGTCAGGCAAAGCAGTCAATATTTGTTTTCCATTCCTTTCGAGTGCCAGCAATACCAGCCTTGCCTGCCTGATAAAATTGAGCGCAGCTACTCAATAATCACTCATTAGGTAATTGGAATGGCTCCCGCATGCGTATTCAACCAAAGGGTGTGGATGAGCCCTGTGCTAACATGAAGCCAGTATCTCCATGCTATTTATGTCCTCCTTGTGAGCATTGAAACGCTGATCGGTCTGTGTGGCATGTTGTGCTTATTTTCTGTTTTCCAAACAAAACAGAATTTTGAGGTTGCATTTTTGTTCATGGCCTCAGGTCTGCCCTTATCTTACAGTACATCACAATCTCTCTAACACCTAAAAACAAGCACAAAACAATCCAACAAGTGGGGGAAATAGGCTGTTTCAACTCTGACATGATCATAGTGGTGGAGACTAGAGGAGGACTGTTGAAAGATGTGTTAACTGCAGAATGCAAAACAGCCCTCAACACATGTAAGGAGGTCTGTGTGTTGGATGGTGGGTTTGGGAGCAGGAGTCTGTGTTATCCTTGCACAGCTTGCTTTGCTTCACGAGCTGATGAAGCTCTGTGCAGCAGGCCCTTCAGGCAATCCTGGATGATGAAAAGCCACCCAGAGCTGGGGTTTGTGGCTGCCAGATTCCCAGAGTGATAAACTGTGGGCCATTTTACTCTGAGTGGCATTTTCATATTCAGAGCAGTCAGGATTTTGTTTTTTTTTCCCCAAGGGCTTGCTATTTTTGGTATCTTTCATCATGCCCAGCCTACAAAAACATACATATCTATTACTGAGTAGCGTTGCACTTGCCTTATGATGTCAAACTTGCCTTCACGTTAACCTTTTGTGCAAGAGAGTGCTTTCAGAGACAGAAGAGATGATCTCTCCCACCCCATCTCCCAGCTTTGTTTCTTCTTGCAAACTGATGGCCTTGTCAGTCTCCAGCTGTGCTGCCCCTGCAGTGGGAGGATTTACCTCAGCTGGGAGGTGGGCAGTGAGTACTGCCGCAGCTGCCTTGCCCACCATCTTTCTCCAGGCCTGGCACACTGCCTGACCACCTGCTGGAGGTCAGGGAGCTGCGCTGGGGCCATGGTGCACAACACGCATCATCCTCCTCTATCCTGCTGGCAGGGCTGGCATCACAAGGCCCATCTGCCTCCTTGTATGCAGGAGCTCGGATCCTCTGTGTCTGAGCCCCATCCTCCACTCCAGGCTACCTCATGCAGCCCCTCCTGCTGCCTGGCACAGCAGGGATAGGAGCTTGCTCTTGCTTGCTGCTTTTTACCTCTCCTGTCTCTCACAGTTTGCTTCTCTGCTGCCTGCAGTGAGAGACAGGAGCATTGCAGGCCAATCCCTGGGGAAGCTGCCTGTAGCCATGCACGGAGGCGTGTAACCTCAGGGCCAACACTTCCCTGCTGTTACCTCAGGCCTGTTTACAGACGTTTAGCAGGAATGTGTGGTTTTGGTGGTGGTGGTGTGTCTTGGGAATGGGATGGTTTTTTGGGGAGGAGCAAGGGCTGTGTCCCATAGACTGTGACCATGGACAGGAATGGAGAGCTGGTCTCGTCCACTTCTGCTGCTCGCACTCTGCTTCACCTTTGGGGGAATCAGACTTTTCTTCATCTCTGCTCCCCACAAACCATGGAGAAAGGCTTTTTCCTCTCTTTAACTCTACATTGGTGCAAGAAGCAGTTTAAATATTCTGATCTTTGAAACATGGGCTTAACCAACTTCCTATCTCCCTTCACAACAGCTGGTAATGTATCACTGCGTACTGGCCTGGAGGACCTGGGTGAAGAGCTGGATCTCCGCATGATCAAGTCACGCTTTGAGTCCCATTTCACTGGGTTTTTTACTGGGGCATGAGATCCAGCATTTCCTCCTTCTTCCCTCTTATTCTAAGACCCCGTGTGCCCCTTTCTGGCCAGATTAATGGTCTGTATACCCTAGGGAAGGCCCAGCACTGGAAAGGATATAGAGGGTATATTCACAGATGACAGCCTAATAACTCTCCCCAGCCTTTCAGTTAGGCAAGACATCCCATTCCTTGGCTTCACCCACAGGTCTGCATTTATCACCTGACGCCAGCCTCCCTCCATTGGTCTCTTCACCCAACCACATTAATGGCTTTTCCCAGATTTCAGGATGGATCTTGTACTGATGATATCCTTGAGCCTTACAAGAAACACATAGGAATGGATGGAGTTATTCTACATGTATTGCTCTGTAGAATTATGTGTTTATAACACTGTTTGCCTTTATTGAACTTTTGAGAAAATCTTCATTAGTTGCTCTTTGCTGTATTCAGTAGAAGTACGCTTGCTGGTTGTAGAGGTCCTTGCAGTGCAAGCAAGAAAATACCAGCTCTAAAATAAGAGTTGAAATAAAGCGGTATTAAATATCTCTTAATATCTGACCTTAGGTGTGAGATGGATGCCATGTATCTTTTTGAGAAAGAGAAATAAAACCAGATAATTTTTTCATTAACCGTTGATTTCTTCTTCCCCATGCCCCACCCCCCAGTGCAGCGAGAGTTTACACAGAAGAAAACCTTCACTAGCTGGATAAATTCAATACTGGCAAAGGTAAGAAGGGGATTCTTTAAGAAAGACATGCTTTTTGCCTTTTTTGCTTCAGATGTGCTGCTTGGAGATTAAAAATTTTGAAAATAAACATTAAAGATTATTAGGTACTGCCTGGAAAAACAGCCTATGGAAAGCATTTGTTTTATAGGTGCAACAGCATTGTTCTGGTGATTGTCCAAGGACATTCGTAAGGTGTTTTGTAAGAAGAGAATAGTATCTTTCTTGCTGATGTGGTGAAATAAAAAAACTTGTGCTAGATTGTGGCACATGTTTCGGGGTTTTATGGGGGTCTGTATTTGTGCTTGGGATTGTCCTGACCCAAACGCAGGATCTTGCATCTTTCCCTTTGTCAGAGTTTTGGGGTCTTTTGCCACATGCCTCCTTGGAAAGTACAAATGATGCCTAAATAACCCTTATAAAATACAGAGGTAAGGCAAAAGGGAATACGAGACAAATGTAATAATGGGTTATAGAAGCAGGATATGGCTGGTTAGATGTAGGATTTATATTTCACTGTACTGAAAAATTAAAGGATGCTAAGAATTTTTTTTAACAGCAGAGTAACCTGTGATGTTCTGTAGCATGTTGAAGTCAAAATGACAAAAGATGGTGTGACAAGCATTGAAATTTATTTTGCAGCATACACCTCCTTATGTTATCTCAGACCTCTATACAGACATACAGCAAGGACATTTGCTTTTGGATCTGTTGGAAGTGCTTTCAGGTCAACATCTGGTAAGACAGAGTAGTAAAAATAATACCTCAATCCTTCATCAAATCCAGCAAAGATTTCTGGGTATGCTTAATTGTAATCATATGATTGATCCCTCTGGAGTCATAGAGCTTTCTGCAAGTAACTTATGCCACTGACACTGAAACACACTGGAATAAGTTGATCCAAAGTAATTTGTGAATCTTTGTAGGACCTCCCTTATCAAAATATAAAATAAAATGAGTTTTTACAACTGAGGGTGTAACCTGTTCTTTCTGCTTTACAGCCACGGGAAAAAGGATTTAATATCTTCCAGTGCAGAAGTAACATAGAAAATGCTTTGACATTTTTAAAGAGCAGATCAGTGAGTATTAACTTCCAAATTCACAACTAAAGACAGTTTAGCTGGTGGAGCATTTTCTTTGTTAACAATGATCCTTTTTTTTCCTGTAGCTCAAGCTCATAAATATTCATGTTGCTGACATTATTGAAGGAAAACCTTCCATTGTGCTTGGCCTAATTTGGACAATTATATTTCATTTTCATGTAAGTATTTCAGTGATGTAAGAGAATTTTAGTAGAGGGGAGAAACACAAAAATGTGTTGACTAAACGTGGTTGAAAAATGAGTTAGTACAAAGGAGAAGATTATATTCTGAGATCTGGAAGTAATGGCTCAGGGAGGAGATGCACCAGTACATCTTCCGTGTGTTTCTTAGCTGCTTCACTAATGCAATGATTGCAGCCTAATTGATGAATGCTATCTAGCTGCAAATGTTAAGAAGAAAAGATACTGAGTTTTTTTTAAAGTAGCCAATTAAAAAGTAGGCCAAACTTTGCCTGTGTAAGGCCTGTGATGATATGTAGGCTGAATACAGCCTGCATTCAAACCCTTCCTTGCAGGAACTTTGTTGGGGGGTTTGCAAGAAACAGAGACTAGAGAGACCAGATAATACAAATATAGATGTCTGATTTTATGTAGGGTGATGAATTTCACATTGTGGTCACTTCCACATTCAGGTCAAAGATGTAGCAGCTGGAGGCAGAATGCTTACATGCAGAATTGTTTTGGCAGGCACTTACAAGTGGCAGTGCCTGAAATAACATGGAGGCTGTCACAGTGATGTGTCTTATACAAGATACTGAGCTTGTATCTTGCATGGCATGAGTTTATGGTGATCTTTGAAAGCACATGGTGTTGCTTTAATCATGTTGTAGGACTCTAGAGGATGATGGAGCCAAACTGTCTTCTAGCAAGAACACAGCAGTGAATTAACATGGACATGCTGGGGGTGAACTGGTGACTGGGGCTCAGGAGAACACTAAGAAGCAAAGTTATTTTAACATTATTGTAGCCTACATTTTTCTTGGTAAAGGTACTTTGGTGTTGAAGATTGTTGTACTGTACGTAGACTGTGCATTATCTTTTTACCAAAACCAAGCTTCTCTAACCAAATGCAGATCTCTGAGGTCTGTTGAGATCTTTCCTGCATTCCAAGTGAGCAGGCAAACTCTGGGCACACCTAATACATGACACTGTTGACAACACAAAACACAGCTGCCAGAGGCTGCTTTCACTGCTAGGAGGAGTAGAAAAGTGCATTGAGTTGAGAGGTCCATTACTGGTACCCATATGGAAGTCTTTGGATGAATATTTCCTGCCAAAAAATCACCTGAAGATGGTAATACCGCGTGAAATGATTTAGATTGAACAGATAAAAAAACTGATCTGATCTTTGGGGGCAGAGTACTAATGGTACAGCTGTGATTGAGTTCTTTCCAATTGTCTGTGATTTTTCTGCCATTGTTGTCGTTGTAATTTTTCACTGAAGCCTGATTAACTCTCTCATCCTCTCTGACAGATTGAAGAACTTGCCAGGACACTTGCTTGTGCTTGCAGTCAGCCTTCACTTGGTTGTTCAAGTGCTGTTGACTCCTCTCCAAAGGCAAGCCGATCAGCTAAGAAAAGTGCTAAAATTAAGGAACGGTGGAAGATGTCTGCTACAAAGGCTCTTTTGCTGTGGGCAAAAGAACAGTGTTCACTGTAAGTTTCATCCAAGACTTACAAATAATATATTACAAGTTGTATTTACTGTTTTCCTCTAAATGTGGTGATATTTCCCCAGTTTTTAAACATATTAGTGACAGCTTAGCAGAAAATCCTTTAAATTTTTAGATGTTGTTACCAGTACTTTTAGCATCAATCAGGCCTTAAATGTTTTGACATGAGCCCTTTAAATATAATAATGTGAAGCTAATCCTACTAATAAGATACCACAATGTAAATTGAGTTGTTTGGGTTTTCTCTTTTAGGAGCTTCTGTGTAGTAAGTTCAGTAGAATGTTTACTAGCCTTAATCCTCATGGTTGGCACTGGTTCACAAAGTCTCAATTCTTTTTATTCTTTTCTGATGGAAAATGTAGGCTCTCTGCATTTCCTACGTCTCTTGTTTCTCTGTCAAAACACAGCATTGCTTGTTTCTCAGCAATATTGCTGTCTGTCCTGTAGCATCCTTTCTGAACTGTGATTGTGTTGAATGATTTTATTATCAGTGCATACTGTAGCTTTTGGTAAAGGAACAAATCTTGTAAGTCCTGGCCCATTGTTCTGTAACTAAATTTGGTCACCCAAAACCCCACTTCTTTTCCATTCGATAACATACTCATAATATGGAGGCTGTTTCTGGAAAGTTGTCCCAGAATTCACTGTGGTTTGCAGAGCTGGACACCTCAGAACACTGTCCAGGCACCACTTAATAGAAGATGTTTTAAAGACACTAAGCTAAATAAGGGAAAAAATATTTTTCTTGCAGAGGTAGATCAGTTTTAAGGTCTGTATTTTCTAAAATGCCAGAGATGATTCTGGTACTCAATGCGTTTACAGACAAATACCTACACGTTCTTCAGTGCTTTGCTAGTTGTTTTTCCATCCCATAGAATACATTGATACTGAGCTCCAATGTGATGTTCAGAAAGGATGTTGGATCAACATGAGTTCATCTTCAGAATGCTACATAAGATAAAAAGATTGAGTTATTTTGCAAAAAAGTATAAAATATGTAATTGTAGCAATTGATAATACTGGCTCTATTGTTGTCTGATGAAGCATCTGCAGAAGTTCTCAATCACTCCTTGGTTCGTACTCCATTTTCTTGAATGTATGTTCTATTTCTAAATTTGTACTTAGCACATCCGAGGAAACAGACTATAACATTTTGTTTCTAATCATTTTGGGGATAGGCACGGCTCTATCAATGTGACCGATTTCAGGTCAAGCTGGAGAAGTGGTCTCCCTTTTTTAGCCATTATCCAGACCTTACGACCAGGTCTAGTTGATTTGGAGAAGGCAAAAGCTAGAAGCAATAAAGAAAACCTGAAAGAGGCTTTCAGAATTGCAGAACTGGAGCTGAATATTCCACGGCTTCTTGAACCTGAAGGTAAACAATTTGCCTTTTTTTAATCATTGTAATCAAGAGTGAGATTAATATAATCCTGTATGTGTGGACTTGTAATGCAGGAAAAGACTGCTTAAGTTTGAAATGGAACATTGTTCTTTACTGTAGTGTTCAAACCTGAGATTCTTTATATTATAACACCAACTGCACTTAGGATTTGTAGGATTTTTGAATTGGTAGTAAATGCAGGAACAATATGCATAAGAAAGGGTATGAAACTTTCCTGTTCATGGGAGAAACTTTTTCAATTTTTGATCATGCTATATTAAAATATTCCCAAGGAAAAAAATGTTCACTACACATTAATTTCTGTCAGTGGTATGTTAACTGAGATGCTGCAAAATAAACATGTTTATGGTAATGTGTTTTAGTACCTGCAGCATAGCTGTAATTACGTGATCAAGCCTAGAAGGCTGCATGATTATGTAAATGGTGTATTGGCTCTTGTAGATGTTGACGTTATGAATCCAGATGAAAAATCCATCATGACTTATGTGGCTCAGTTTTTGCAATACTCCAGGAATTCGCCTGAGTCTGAAGAAGACATGCAGGTATGTCATATGGTTTATCACTGAGGGGCTTTTAAATGAACATGTATCATGGATGTCAAGAATATCAGTACTGTCTTTGTCCAGTTTCTAACCTAACTTAATAACAGATAGTAGATCTTCTGACACAGCTATTGTCAGGGCTGAATTGGCTTGAATCTTCTGATGCTCTTTTGTGGTAGGCAGGACTCAATGTAATAGATATTTGATGATATATGTGGAAATGCTGTGCAGGTTGTCTTGTTTTTTTCATTTAGCTATTGCAAAGGACATTTTCAAGCCTCGTTGTCTTCATGTGTGCTCTGAAGTCTAGTCTGTCTACCTCTAGGGTAGAGGCAGACAGATTTGCAAATGTGCAAAACAACCAGCTTTAAATTTAATAGCTCACATGTAAAGTGGACAGAAATTGTCTCTCATAGATTACACTGGTTGAAAAAAACAAGTTTTCTGTTCCCTATATTCTCCTGTAAGAGCTTATGTATCAATTAGTTATTCACATATCTCCATACTGATAACCTCCTTTCGGCAGGACTGCAGTCAGTCTCTTTTCAGATGCCTTTATGTATCAAGGTGCCAGGTTTAAAACTTTGGCCTTGCTCTATAATAGTGGCTGACCTAAAATTCATTAGAGTCCAAGGAATTACTGTTTTTTTTAAAATAGCTTTGAACAGGGTTTATCATATGCTCAATATGTGCTGTTTTATGGCACAATGTAAATTAAAAACAAGGCTTTCAAAATGGGAAAATGAAATTTTCTGTTCTTATTACCAGGAAATAGTAAGACAGGCCAAGAGCTGGCTGGCTGCACAGGAGAAGAAGTTAGCGAAGTTGCTGATCGATACAGAGAATGAGACATATTATCAGAAGTACAAAGTAAGTTGCGTTTCATATTTAACTGCTTCTGTGAAAAGAATATATGTTTCTGGGAACATTTTTAATATTTTTCATCTTCATTGCCTAAACAGAAGCATTAAATAACCTTTTAAACAAGAGCTGGAAATCTGGCAATGAATTTGATAAGTGTCCTCATCTGATTAAGGGCACTTATCAAAGGGAAGGGTAGGATAAAATCCTTATTGTTAGGGAAAAGATGTGCTGCTTGGTTTCTGAACAGAGAAAGGGTTTTTTTGAGTTTTTTTTGAGTGATTAAATTAGTGTCTTAATTGACATAGTTGAAGACTTGGACAAAACTCAACACATAGGTCCTTTACAGGGTCACCTTCACCATTTCTGTGATAATAATAACAGTAGGTGTTACCCAATTAATGTTGGGTAGTAGCTGAAATGTTTGCTGTAGATTGTATTGAAGTAAAATTTCCTTTAGTTTATATTGTAGCCAGAGTTTGTAATAAAATGGCCCATGGGGGACAGTGAGGGGAGGAATTTTCCCCTTTGCTTGGTGGGAGGGGAGAACCATGACTTGACTGCACTGACATTATATTAAATACAGATTTTGCTAGTGAATGGCACCTATAATTTCAGACACAAATACTGTCTGGAGACAGCTTTGCCTCTTCCATCTTGCCTTCCTGTGCATCATGCCCTTTGAAGTTAATGGAAGTCATACTAACTTGTTCAAAGGCAGTGCTTGGCTTCATGAGCTTGTATCTGAAGTCTTCTTCCATGAATTAATCTTTCTTTTTATCCCTAGGAAATGATGTCATTTACGGAAGCATTTAACCAAGGAAAAAAACCCTTTCTGCCTGTGTTGTCATCAAAAAGAAGTGAAGCTGAGCTGAGTGAAGGCCAGCAGCAGATAATAGAAGAGTGGGATAAACTGATCTCTCAGGTTAGAGGCATTTTTAGCTCACCTTGTTACCAGCATGAGCATGTTTAATGAAGAAGCCTAAGTCTACCCCAGAAACTTGCACAGGGAGAAGTGGGGAGGTGATGCTTTATTTGGATTGGTAAAAGAGGTATTGACCCTGAACCTGAAGTCCAGACAAATTGAGTGGTGTACAGTGGCTGAGAGGAGGCAGAAGATGACTTTGTATTACCCTTCTGAATCTTGAGCCTCAGCACTCTGAAACCTCTGCAAAAAATGGCCTGCACCTGATCATCTTTAAGCACTCTTCTGATCAAAGTTTTTGGCCAATCTATGCTTTAATTCTTTTGGGACATAATTATGGCTCAGATAATGATGCAGCTGGTAGAAGTGTGTTAATATATTCTTACCCGTGGCATGGATAGTGATATAGTGAAATCTGATTGGTCAGTGCTTTGCAGTGAGTTTGACTCTGTCATCTCCATCTGCCATGAGTGGGGATGTAGTGGTCCTTGCTGGTAATGCTCTTTAAGGAATGATGTTCCCCTGTCATGCCCATGATGAAGGCTGTCCAGAGCATCCCTGTTTTGCCTCTGTTCTGCAACTAGTTTACTGTAAATTTACCTGTTGCTGGGCCTTGAGATGGTCACCAGCCAAGGATATCAACTGCCAAATTTTCTGTAGTATTTACAGAGAATGCAGGCTGAAGAGCAAACCTGGGTCTCAGGTAAACATAGCTGATTAGCAGCTGACTTCATTGGAAGCTCCCTTTTCTCAGTGGTGACAGGTGTTTGTTTTGTTTTGTTTTGTTGTGGTTTTTTTTTTCCCCTGGGATGTTTTGAGCATCAGTTTATGGAGTTTATATCACTATGTTAGGGATGGGAAAGACAATAATAGTGAGAAATTTAATCATTTGGTTTTCTTTTTAAGATTAATGAATGGAAAGTGAAGCTAGACCAGATGTTGCCCTCCCCTCTGGATAGCATTGAGGCTTGGCTTCAGGAAGTAGAACATCTGGAGGCAGAAGATTTGCCTGATTTACAGGACCCATTTAAAGCAATGTTTGTCTTCAGAGAAATCATTGTAATATTTAAGGTATGCTGATCACAACGGAACATTCTGCCACAGTCTGACCTAGCAAAGTACTTGTTATGGAATTGCTGTTTGACATTTAGGTAGTGGTGTGGATATGTTTATCTTCTGAAGAGTAAAAGCTCTTATGAGCATACTTTTGAACAATGATGAATGTTGTGAAGTCACTTCATGAGTCTATAAGGAAGGTTTTTGACTTCACTGGGGTGAAATTAAATTTGAATGCTATCTGAACGAGTAAACTAAGGTATTCTTTTTATGTGGTTCCTGCAACTCGTTTGTTTGTTAGGTAGTAACATAGGGTAATTCCATCCTTATCTTTATGCTTAGTGCATACCTGTTCAGAAAAGCACTTGGGCTCAGGGTTACATTCCAGTGAGTTCACAAAGTTTGTGTGTTGAAAGTTAAGTATTTGCTGAATCACTCTGTAATTCCATTCAAAGCAATAGGAGGTATTTTGATAACCACGCAGGTGATTTATTCTGATCTTTTAATCATTACACTGATAATAGTTTAAATGTCCTTTTGAGTCTGAAAAATCAGAAAAGAGTATATGTGTTGATGCCTGGTTGATCGTCATAGTTTTTTGTTTTTTTTTTTAAATGAATGGGGAGAAGCTGGATGTTTTCGTGGCATGTCCTTAAAGAGAATTCGAAAGAATGGGAAATAGAGGTTCTTGAGTGGCTTGGTAACGTCACTTCTTTTTACTATTGCTAGTCAGTTCCTTATATGAGAGATGTTTTTTAACTGGTAACAGGTTTGCCAGACTTTAGCCATTTTATCTATGATTTATATTGTTCAGCCTCAGTAGTTCTGGCATTTCTAAGAATGAGATAGGGATATCATTGTTTTAGGGGTTCTTCTTTCCCATTGAACGTGTATATAAAATCATTAAGTTCCTTAAGAAGGAACCCAAGACACTTAATTCCTGTCAAGCCCACTTTTGCTAATGGGAAGGCATTCTGCTGAGAATTCTCCACCCCAACCCCCACCTTTCCTCTAGTCAGGCCTTCCAGTATGTCTCATGTAGGGATCTTGTTGCCAAGGTGGTGCCTTATAATGGAAACTTTACTTTCTCTTAAGATCCATCAGATTACCTGCCAATGTTCATAACTGTCTGACTGTAATAGTATTAAGGTTACAAAATCAAGGATTTAAAATATGTGCACTACTTTTGGGGTTGAGGGCTGCCCCAGGATGTAGCCATTTCCATTAACATGTTTTGGCAGGTTGTATTACATAGAAATGAACTTTAAACATACTTCTTTTTATGCCACTTACGAATATGTGTATATTCTGTGCAATGCATTTTATGTTTGATTTTTACATGGCAAATTTGGTGCTCAGACACGTGCCTGTAAAATATTTCCCAATCATGTGAAACTGGCAATCAGAAGATTACTGTGATATGCCATCAGCATGGTTTTAGATGGAAATTTATTGAGCAATCAGATAAAGTATTAAGCAATAGGAGTGACATAATAGGTTTGTTTGGGCATCCACAGCTTCTCTGCGCAACCTGTTCCAGTATCTCAGCACCCTCATAGTAAGGAATTTCTTCCTTTAATCTAAATCTATCCTCTGTCAGCTTAAAGCCACCCCCCTTTGTCCTATCACAGCCTGCCCTTATGAAAGTGCAGAAAAAACTGATAGGATGGGTAGTGTTGGTTAACGTTTCTTAACTAGATGCATAGTGCTAAGAGAAATCAGGCAGTACTGCACTAAATATGCACTTTATGAGGTGATGAGAGAAATACTTGCATTGTACTTTTATGAGTAAAGACACTGAAATATTGTCTTGTGCTGGCTAGTTCTTAATAGCTCTCACTCTAATGGCAGGTGACTTGCTGATTCCCGGATGTAAGACTCTAGAATTAACATGAAAGGCTTACCATGTCTTTTTCTCCCCAGGGCTTGATGGATTATTTTGATTCTCATTTGGATGCCCTTCAGTCATTTAAGAATGAAGATGAGAAGAATACCCCACTAGTCCTGCCTGAAAAGTTAGAGGAAATGAAAAGAAGGTTGTGATCTTCATATTCCTGCTACTTTGACTGTGTTGTATTCTAGCTCTGCTATTGACTTGCTCTGCTATTCTGAAAAAAGCATATAATTTATCCATGCCTTGCAGGAAAACAGCATTTTCCACCTAAGCATGGATTAACTGTTAAGTGGAGCAGGCACTTACTTACTTATTCACTTATCGGTCCAGTGAATGTGTAATTATGTGTACAGAATGGGGCTCATCAACAGGACCTTTTTAAATGCCTTTTTCTAGTGTGGATAGGAAACATCCATTAGGGGTAGGAAACATGAATATTTTGTATGTGAAAATTTCTCAGGGGGATTTTGAAATTTCTAACTTCCACCTTTTAAAATCACTGAGATCTACAGGTTGTGCAACCCCATATATCTGTTGGAGGATATTTTAAAAAATGACCAGTGAATCTATGTCCGTAACCAGAGACACTTTGACATACAGATGGCAGATGCTCCTTTTCTGGGTATTTAAGGTTTTTCATAAATTGAGCAGTCAATATTGACTCAAAATTGTTGCTACTTAAAAAAAATGAACTGTCATTATCTTAAAATTTTACTCTTGTCATATCAAAATAATGTTTACATATATGTAATTTGGGGTTTTTAAGCTAAAAACCTTATCCATTAATGCTTTCTATATCCAATGATTTTGAATCAACTTTTAGAATGTTTCACTGTTTGCAGATTCAGCAATATTCGTTTCACAAACTTCAGCGCCTTTCTTGAATACCACTATGGACTGTGCTCAGCTATAGCCAATGAGGTGATGTTAAAGCTAAATATCTGGGACATGAAATATGGTGCAAAAGACTCTGTGGAATCACTGCTGGAAAGTTGGAATGTAAGTTTAAAATATATATATCACACCCTGACAATAATTCTTCTTCCCACCTCTCTTTGAGTCAAGTTTGTGTCTGTCTTCATTGGAAGACAGTACAGTAGTTGATAGAAGAATGGCAAACTTGTGAAATCTGGAATTTATGTAAAGAAGGACAGGTAGACTTCTATAGAAGTTTTCTTCCCCCCCCCCCCAGCATCTTCCCATTTTACTCTGAATGAGAGTTCTTTCTTTAGTTTGGAGAAATAGAGCAAGCTGTGACTGTAATTTTCTCTCTGTCCTTTTTTATTCTTTATTGTGAAAATTTCTTTCTTTCTAGATGATAGAACCAGCAGTAGCAGCCCTTCCCTAGCTTAAATCAGCACACACCTCTCTGGGGTAGTTCTGTAGTTCCTATCTTCAAAGCCAACTATGATTCACAATGCTGGTTAATGCTGCATTTTGCTGTTGCCTTTTCCTTTTCCCAGCTTCTTTACCTCCTTATGCTTCGTAGTGAATATGAATTGCCTTGGTTCATTTTGTGCTTAGCTCAGCTTCTGGGGTCAAATTATTAAAATGGTGCCACATGTAGACTTATAGGAGGCACTGGATTACCCTACCCCAAATATTGACTAAGCATACTGCATAAAGAACAGAGGCAGAGATGTGAAAATGCTATGCCATCAATTTTGTTCCACTTCTAGTTAATGGGACTCCTTGTGAATTCCATTTTAAGAGTTTCTCAGAGGCTTTTCAGAGTGGCACATCACTATTTAAATTAGTGGGAATTATACCAGCATTAGAACTGTGGAAAGAGACAGCAAGAGGTTGTATAAATATCGGTTTTCCTGAGCAGTATTAACCTTCCCTCTGGTGAGATGGGAGTACAGACTTAAATCTGTGCTGAGTTTCTTGATTCAGTTGGTTTAATAAATACTTAATTATGTTATTTCTACAGTTCTGGTTCATGGTTCATGTTATTTCTACAGTTGTGGTCTTTCTCAAGCTGGTAGAATATAGAGCTTTCCCAAGGAGTTTAAGGCTTCTTGCTGGCTCTTCTTCTGGTCTCATGATGTGCAGTCCTGGCTGAGTGGTGACGTGGTGGCCCAGGTTTGTCATGGTCACAGCAGAGGTTGTTCTGTAGCCTGCTGGATAGGGCATTTGTAGAAATGAGGAGCTCTAGCGTGAGATGCTACTCAGAGTGGGGCTGAGGATCAACCCTCCTTCCCTGGGTTGAATGTTCAAAGCAGAAGTCCCCTCCTCTGCTCCCATTTCTTCCTCTTTCACTCTTTCCATCCCCAGTTTGGACCTTGCTTGATCTGTGGTAGGAACTAGACATGTCAATATTTCTGTGCATGCAGGGAAACCTACTTTTCATCACTTTTCTGATGTAGGTGACTAAATTCTGCCTGACTTATTCTAGATACCATTTATAAGTATTGCCCTAGGGCTGTAACTTTTTGAAATAAGCAACCCTGATTCATGCAAACCTATGACTCAGACAATGGCATTGAGGAATTAATATTCTCATTTAAGTTACTCTCTGAATGTGCAGAAAAAAACCTAGGTCTTTTTAAGACTACAGGGTGCAAATGAGTTGCTGAATGGGCTTTGCTCAATTCACTTTTAATGGCAGGTTTTGGACTCATATTAAAAAAGAAATGTATCCCAATCTGCATTTCCTACTTAGTTTTTTGTGGGTTAGTGTTACCCATGAGAATTACTTTTCCCTTTGGGCAGAATTTCATTGAAGAAGAGAGAGTTGAAACACAGCTAGAAACTGCTACTCACATCTGTGAAGATTTGAAAAATAAAAACATAACTGGTCCTGACTTAGGTAAGTGTGCACATAAACTGATATGAAGACCTCTTATTTTGAACTGATGTGCTGTCACCCGTTTTACTTCCCTCTTATATTTTGTGTAAAATACTGCTTCAATGTAATTAACCTCTCTGTTTCCAAACATATAACGCTATTCCCTATTTGATGTCCTAGCTGGAAATCCTCAAGAAATTAGCAAACTCTTTAAGTCAGTGGAGTCAAAGATTTCTGTGTGCAGAGACTATATTTCCAATGTAAATACCACCCTACAGAAAGTCCTATCTTCCTGGAGTAATTATACAGAAAACATCCATTTGCTAAAGACGTGGCTGGAAGAAAAACGGAATGAGAATCCGAATGAGGTAATGTAATGACAGAGATACTTTGAAGCCTCCTGGATGGAAAGCATTATATAGGACAGTGGTGGTTGTTGTTGCTTTTCTGTTCTTCGTTTTGGAAATAAACTTCTGACAGGGTTCTGCTTAAAATTATTTCAATGCCTCTGTCTAGATCCCTGCTGAGATCCTGGCAAAGTGGAATTTGGTTCATGGTTCCTTAAATGAAGCTGGTAACTATCTCATTGAAGTCAGCAAAGACCAAGTTGGATCGAATATTGCCAAAGAGCTGAAGAAGTTGAACAGGAGATGGGCTAAATTCATCAAGAGAACGCAGTTTGTAAGTTTATTAGTTTCATATGACTCTTTTGCCATGCAGCCTTCAAAGTCCTGTTTTCTGGACTTAACAGCTTGCTAATCAGAGATGAATAAATCTTTCAGTCAACTCACTATTGCCTATTTTAAAATGGGAACAGAGAATACACAAGGGCATTCCATTCTTAAGTCTTTGTGACTCAGTTAAATGCTCTTCATAACACATTGGAAAATGTTCAAATTTTTAAATAGAATATTTTAAACCACTTATAAAAGGAAATCTTTTTGCAGAATAAAGCTCTTTATTCAATTTTAGAGATGGAAGTAATCAATTTGTTAAGAGCTTGTGAGCCTCTGCTAAATTTTATAATTTCTGCCTCAGCTAGTAGAAAGAAGTTATTGCAGCATAGATGTTTCTAGGGTTGTGCCATGTTACACCAGCTCACTTGGCAGGTTTTTAGGCTGCTATAAATTCCTATACAACATGCTTAATGTTACACATATTAAATTTCCTAGAATGCTTTCACAAGAATGACATTTTCATTCTGCCTGGGAATATTGGAGCTCTTAATTTTCTAAGCTGAGCCTTTCACTGACCTTTATTAAAGGTACTGCTGTGACATTAAACAGTGGCAAAAGATTGCAATATCTTTGTAGATGAGCTTAGTGAGAATGCAAGAAGATCAAAGGAAACATATTCCCTAGGGTGGGGATATCCAGGGTTTCCTAGAAAAACCCTTAGTAGGAGGTGCTATTAGGAAATACATTCATAAAGCAGAGATAAAAAGGACTCTTGCACTCTTACAAGGCCTTAAGGACTTCAGGAGTTATTTTTCTGTCATTGCTTTGGACATTGTGGCTATAATATAGGTAATACTTACCTTTTTGTACGAAAAGGCAAGGGCAAATGCTTGAGCTTGCCCTGTGACTGCTGTACCATTAAATTGTTAGCATGCTCCTTGGTCTTGGTTTGACCAGCACCAGGTGGGGGATGCTGCAGCCAAGGAGTTGTTCTCCATGATAGCGTGGCTGTGGCTGCTTGCTTGTAAGGGAGGGAAACAGGTTGTGCTATTCCACTTGAACAGGTTATGCTATTCCACTTGCCCTCTGGGTTGAAAAACTGAACCTCACATGCCTTATGCATTTACTTGTCCTTTGATCCCTGTTGGGGGCAACAGCTGGGAAGTAACCTAAGAGATGACTGTGTGTTACAGGAAGGTAGTGGAGAGACGCGTGAACTGATGACAGGAATGAACATCTTGCCCTGCTCTTTGTTTATAGCTTGGTGAAGAGAGCACAGATACTGCTGGAAAGACTAGAGAACTTCCAGGGAGCTTGGAGAAAATAGAAGAGCTCCTTGGCAGGGTGGACAGCTGGACAGCAGAGACTGGGCGCCTGCTTAGTGAGATCAGTCATGAGGGGCCTGTGGAGTCTGAGATGGAGGAACATTTGCAGGTAAAAATGGAAATATACTGCTTAAAATACCTGTTCGTCAGATTCTCATCTTTCAGCATGGAATTCATGGCTGGGGTAAAATGAGCCATCATTGGTGAAGTAGAAATGAATGTGGATTTTGTGCTGTAACACTGGTAAAAAATCAAAGCAATGCTAGTGCTTTGTTATTTTTCAGGATCACTCCCAGATGAGCTATAAATGAATCTTCCAGCATCAGTGTGTCCAGGTGACAGGCAGGCGCCAATGAAATGCCATTGGCGCTTATGATTGGCAGCTTGCTCTAGAGTGATACTAATTACTCCCTGCCCAGCACAACATTTGCAGCAGTCTAAAACTTTGCAGGGTGCCAAGATGAGAATTTCCCCTTGTCATACAGTCCTTTCTAGCACCTACCTTCCAGTGCAGGGAGGGTGTTTGAGGCAACTTTGGCTGTATTGAAGGCTTTCCTGTAAAAAACTGGAATACTTGAAGTGTTTTCAGGAGCATGCTGGGTAATTTGTGTATCTCGGCATATAGACAGTTGCTCTACACATTCGCAGTGAGCAGTGATGAATTTCTTCCGCTAGTCTCCATTGTTTTCCATGTTTGTCTGCCAGGGATCACTACCCACCCCCTACCCCCTGCAGATGGCGGGTGGCAGTATGTACATATAACTTGTTAGCTTCAGTACAATGTCAGATTTGTTTTCTTCACCTGCCAGTGAAGGTGAGACTGAAGAAAGATGCCAACCTTAGCACTAGAGAAGGTGGAGCACTGTCTTATGTTGCCTTTTGCTATTCCTGCAGCAGGGCCAGTATAATCTAACAGTAGAAAGATGACCACCAGAAGGGAGGTTTCACTGGAGCTATTCTGACTAAGAGCTAAAATTAAGCAGAAATCTTCTTTAGTACATTAAATCCACTTACAGTAACTGTGAATCAGAATTACTGTTAGTTTACTTTTGGTTTGCCCCTTTTTGCACTATGTTTAGTTGACAGAATTATGAGTGTGAGCCTACAAAAAGAATCTATTCATATTTTTGTAATTATGGGCATATGCTTATAAAATAAGCCTCATTTTGCAGTATAACAGTAGTTTGTTAAATAACAATGAAGTAACTAAATACAGCCTCCAAAAACGTGACTGTTACTGTATCTCTGTGTCTATGAGCAGAAGAGATCATGTCACTTATTACCTGCGGTACAATAGGTTGAAATCTAGAATAAAGCACCGATTACCAATAGAAGAATGCTAACTGACAACTTCAAACAGGAAAACGTGTTGAATATTCATAGATCAAAACAGCTCTCAGAATGACATTTCATGATAAATATTCAAATACTGCACACGACTTTTGCATGCAAAATATTCAGCTGCTTCCTGCTTTTTGGTAGTGAATGCCACAAGAAAATCAGAGCCTTAATAGGTGCTTACTTTTGGATGACTTCATGATCAGACAATGCATATCCAAATGTGTGGTTTGTACATTCATTTGGAAAGCTATGTGGATGGGAGCGCATATTTAAAAAATACTTGTAATTGGCTCTGAGGCAAAGACATGAGAGAGATCACATTGACAGACTGTTTCAGCAAACGGAATCCCCTGTGGATGGCAGCAAAAATCTTTCTCTACACAGAGATTTTGCAGTACAATCCACTCACCACAATTGGAATATAAGATTTTAATTTGACCAAATATTGATCATCCATGATCAAGACTGGCTTTTTCATTCAGTTCCTTTAAACAAAAAGACATAAATGCCATAGAGGCTTCTAATATTTTTCATTCAACCAGAGCTTGGCTGCAAGGGGAACTTCATGCCGAGAACAAGTTGTGGCAGCAGAAGAGAGATTGCAATCCCTGACGCAAAATGTTTCAAGTCAGTTGTCCCAACAGCATTCTTATGCTGGGCTGCAGGCACAAATTAAAGAAGCCAAAGACAAAATAGAGGTACAACTTTTTTTATAATTTCTTTTTTATTGTACTTTATACACGCAGACATCTCTTCTCTAAATTTAGCATTATGTGATTATGAAGACTCCTTGTCAGTCATGTAAAATAGAAAAGGCTGTTGGAATTGGTCTCCCAGGCTCTTGCTGGGGCAAAACCAAGAACATTGCAAAGATCAGTATCTCAACCAGAAAAACTTGAGTGATGTTATGAAGCAATAACTTTATGTAATTACTGACACTCGGGCACGTTCTGAAAAGTCTCTTTCTTCCAAGGCTGTTATGGGTGACATGAATAACTTCTTGTTTAAATCTGAGAAGAGACCCGCAGAGAAGGAGGCTTTGCTCAATTTTGAAGAATCCCAGAAAGAACTAGAGGCCTTCATTTCCAAGGCTGTGCAACTTGTCAGTCAAGAGTTCAGTCCTGAAGAATCTATTTCAAGATATGAGGTGGGTTTGTTTTCCTAGATAGCTGAATCTGAGTATTTCTTAGTGCTGTTTAGTCTCTAAAAGTCTAAGGTACCGCAGGGAGACAAATACTGGCTTTTTTTTAATAGTTATTAATGCTTTTCCCAGTTTTTTGATTTTAACACTGTTATCATATATTATCTTGGCAGACAGCTTGGAGAGGGACTTTACGCAAGAGCATGTATTCGTAAGACAAGGTGTAATGGCTTTAAGTTGAAAGTGGATATAGATATAGGTACAGATATAAGGAAGAAATTATTTACTGTGAGGGTGTTGAGACATTGGAACAGGTTGCCCAGAGAAACTTGGGCTGCCTCATACCTGGCAGTATTCAAGGCCAGGTTGGACAGGACTTTGGGCAACCTGGACTAGGGAAAGATGTCCCTGCCCATGGCAGGGTGGTTGGAACAAGATGATCTTAAGGTCCCTTCCAGCCCAAAACACAATAATTCTGTGATTCTGTAGAAATGTCAGTCTGTACAGCAGTTAGTTCAGGACCCTGTCTTAAATTACTCCATCACCCCATCAGAACTCCTTATCTTCTGAACTACAGCCATTTGTATTGCTTTATTAATAATGACGATTCCCACCAAGAATACTATGCCTGAATTCCTGGACTGGTTTTTAAAGTGTTATTATAAATATTGAATCTCTTCTTTATCCCAGTGTCAAACTAGTAAAAGAAAGTGTCCAATCTCAAAATCTGGATCTCTTAAAGGGGGTCCTTAGTGAGATACCAAAATGGAAGTGCCCAAATTTGTGTTGCCTCGTCTTGCACAGTGAGGCCTCGGCAATCATGTGCTGGGAGCAGTGCCAAGCTTCGCTCCAGACTGTCTCTAGGACCCCATTGCACTGATGCAGGCCTGTCACCCTCTCTCTGACAGGCAGAGTACATGACCTTATATATTCCCTAGAAATGAGGCAGAGTTCAGGGACCTTAATCTTTTTTTGGTACCAAATTTGCCTGCAAGAGAAGAGCTACAAGAAAACCATGTACTTTTCTCCAAAAAGCATACACTCATACTGCCTGCAGAATGGTCTTGTACCCACTCATGCAAGGTATGCATGTTTTATGGATGTTTTTTGTGTACTACTCATGTAATTTTCTTAGGTAAATAAGCTACATTCAGTTCTGGGTTTTTTTTTTTTCATTATGATGCTTTTCTTGCAGGAATTTTATAATTCCCTGGACAATAAAGGTCTTGACAAATTCTTGAAAACAGCTGAACAACTGAAAAATATTTCATCAGATTGTGAAAAGGTGTCAGTGGAAGAAAAGAGTAAAGATGTTCGTAAAAGATGGGAGGTGAGGTAATATAGGAAGAAGGATCCACTGTTTGTTCTCATTAGGCCTGACACCTTTGAAAAACAATTTTTTTGGTCACAATGTGTTCTGTGATTATTTACTTAGTAATAGTGTCTCACCGCCTCACAGAGACAATATGTTTGATTTTTGCAGGCAGTTCATCATGAAATTACATCCTGCCTCCAGCTCATAGTAGAAAGGGAAAAAAAGAAATTTAATGCAACTTTAAAAAAAATCAATAAGCAATTAGGCAAAGAGAAGAAACTCCTAAGTATGGATAAAACCAAAGGGCTCATCAAGGAACATGAGGTACCTGACACACTTTCTGCTCACCTACCTCTTTGTGAATACTTTGTCTGTCCTTGCTCCTTTTTAGGTACATTATTGCCACATGTATTTGTGGAACATGGCCCTTGTTCTGCCTGCTCCATAAATACATAACCAGGAGGCCACCTAAATTATTCCTTTGCCTATTTTGACTGCAGATGTTTGCCTCCTTGCAGACTTTCAGAATTGTTGCGTGGATGGTATCTTTTTTCCATTTCTTTTTTTGTGACAGCCTTGAAATATTAAAACAGATCTACTTGTGCAGAGTATAAAGATAAGAATGATTACCTGTTCTGCCAGTCCCTTGATTTGTTACAGTTGCACAGATGGTGTTAGATGCCTTCAAGTGAGAGTATCTTCTCACAGTGCAATAGCTGCCCTTTACCTCTGTGTTTGTGATACATATGTGTGTATATATATATATATATATATAAGCCACAGAGTTAGACATCAGAAGTTCATGTTTCTTTTGCCAGTGTGAGTTACAGTGAATCTTACATATTGCATAAGCAATGGGTTTCACACTTCATTGCTTCTAGTATTTTACTTCATCTTGCTCTTTGAGATGCATTGATCTGGCCAGTTTACTACTTACAAGGGTAAGAAATTGCTCTGTGATGAAATTCTGGTCTTTAAGGATTTCAGTGGAGTTCTAGTCTTTGCTTCTCATGGATTCCTAATCAGCAAATATTAGGTATGCAAGAGTAAAGAGAAATAGGTGTTTTCAGGTGCATTCTTCTGCTCATATTTTTCTTAGATGTTTAGTATATCTTGATTTTGCCATGGGAAGTATTAATATTGATGGGAAATATTTAAAATAGGTTTTCCAATTCTGCTTCTGTTGTCAATGAGACATGTCAGTGTGAAGAGGATTTGGGACTTCTCATTATGTTATTACAATTTTCCCTACTTTAATTTCAAAATCAAGCAAGAGTCAGTATAGTCTTGTGAAAGAAGCTGGGGAGCATGTTGCCAGAAATCCTGATGTCGTTCCTGCCTCTATTTGAAAAAGAACTGAGGGAAAATAAATGTTTCTTTCCTGGTTTGACAGCTTACGCTTTAAGTGCACTCATCCGAGAAGACAATGAAAATAGAAAAAACTGTATGAGAATAATAGCATATCTGTGTGACTTAACATTAAGGTTATTCTTTGCTTTTCTTTGTTTAGGCCTTTTTTTCACATGAAGGCAGCCTGAGGGAACTTAGCAAGTCATTAGAAGACCTTAAAATACTGGGAAGACTATTAGAAGAAACTGTCCCAGGGGTACGGACACTGACTGCAGACTGTGAACAAAAGCTAGAAAAGATTCAACAAATTGTGGCAGATACTCACACTGCTCTGCTGTCTCGAGCTGGAAAAGGACAGTCATCTAAGAAAGGGTGGGTGACTCGGTGCCTGATGTGCTGTAGCTTCATTGAAGTCAGATATATGGATAGATTTTATGATACTGTAAATGTACTGCCAGGTATATTACTGTGGACAACTGTACATTTAAACATTTACTGTTAAGCTTCATAAACTAGCAAGTACAATATTTGAGTACCTTTCATCACAGATACACTGTTTTTTTAATCATTAGCCAGGATTTCTTTTTCCCCTTGCATTTCATGTTTTGATCTTCAGCTGAAATTTCTTTTAAACCATAGGAGCTCCATTTCTGCTTCTGAGAATGGAGAAAAGCCCGGTTCTTCTCAACAAATAGATATTGTTTCAGTACAGGAGGTAAGAAGTCTGTACTTACTGTAGAAAACAGTGCTCTGTCTAGGGGAGATCATTGCCAAAAGGAAAACTGATTATTTCTCTTACTATTTTTATTGTGGAAGGACCTCAGGCCTCTGGTCAGATGTCAAAAACCCATTGTGCTTGGGAATGTGGACTGAGTAAATACTAAAAAGTAACATGCAAGGAACAGAACTGGGCATCTGAGGAGATGTCTCCAACTTTGCATTTTATTTTTCTAAAGGGTAGTTTTCAGCTGCAAGAATCGTGTGTGAAGCTGTGTTCAAGTGCAAATCCTCCATAGTGTCCCAGTAATCTGATCAATTTTCAGAGGACAGATTTAAAGTAGTGAGGAGTTGGAGGTATTTGCCTTAGAAAAATACAGGGAGAAACAGAACACATGTATTTTCTTAGAAATAACTTCAAGGAGAGAATATGCTGCACTTCGCCATTTGTATGCCACAGAAGATGTCTCATTTAGGGTAAACATTAATGCAAGTAAGGCTGAAGACAGCTCATCAGACAGCCTTCTGAATGGTGATTTATAGGAAGGGACCCGCTGCATTTACATGAAGTTTGAAGATATGTAGGAATTGGCTATTGAGAAGGAACATCTCTTGTAAGGCTGCTAATACTGTCCCTAATACAATGTTGAAATCTGTTCTGGGTAATCAAAAGTATGAATTGTATAACATCAGTTGGCTTCAAATTGAGTAGTAGAAAGCATGCTGGAATACAGGCAGGAGATACGCAAAAGCATTTGATATAAGCAGCCTGACAAAAGCTGCAGAAGACAGTTGTGGTTTGCCCATGTATGTCCATGGAACTGCAGCAAAAACTTTCACAGGGGATTGTGCATGCCAAGGACCCACTATCTGTGGAAGGAATGAATGACCTGGCTGCAAGTGTTCAAAAATTTGCTCTTTTGGTTCATGATAGAGTTTAAAAACAATTTGTATTCATGAATGGTATCTCCCATCTCCTGTGGAACACTTGAGCAATTGGTCTTCTATGTTTGTTGGTCTTCACTATTGACACATGATGCAGAGGTCACTGTCACCTTTTTATTTTTACGTAGCCCTCAAGACCTGTTGCAGATACAGTTTTGGAACCAGATGTGAAACATCATAATGGAGAAAGCTGTGTAAAGAAATTTGAGGAGGACAGTGATTTATCCGTATCAGCTTTATTAGAGAGGTATTTTTTAAAGGATAAAATGCATGTATATTAAAAGATGATACTATGCTAGACATTCATAAATCAACAGAATGTAATAAACATAGGGTACACTTTTGCTATTCAGAACTCTGTTGAATACTTTACTGACTGTTGCTCTGTAATTGATAAGAAAGCACTACAGTAGCTACACGCTTCAACCATTAGGATTTTCTAGCAAGAACACTTAAAGTTATAAAACTTCTTCCGCTCTTTTCTTGGGCCAGAAAAATTTGTACCTGCCTTACTAATAACTTAAAATATTGCAAAATTTTAAAGAACTGTAATTTTTGCATTCATAAAACTTAATGTAGAGTGTGCAGGCAGGCATTCATACTTGAAAATTAGCCAGATGAGCAATTTATCAGCTGTTTTATATGCTTCTCATCTATGCCCATTCATTTCGGATTTAGGTAAAAATATGCATTTGCAATAGACCGTGCTTATTTTATATGGTAATCTATTGGTCAGCAAGTCCCATACCCTGCTATGTTCCATTAAATTACAAGTAATAGTGTTTCTGCAAGTGACTGCTTCTTTCTTTAGCTATAATACACAGATAGGGAACATGGAGGAACTTCTACACATCAGCAGAGATAAAGTAGCATCTGGCTTTACTGATGAAATAAGAGGCACTTCATGCCTTCAGAATAAGCTGATGGAACTACAGGTAAGTATTTGTCTTTCACAAATATACTTGGTGCCTAAATTGTTATTTTCTCACCTTTCCCTTATGTGTATTGAGGAAAAAGGGGCATCCTTACAACCAGGTTTATTAGAAGTAGAGGGGAAATCAAAGGTTTAGCATTCGGGAGAACTGCATTCCTACTTAGCACTAGAGTTTTATGAGTGCTGCTGGAAGAAGAAATTAGTGTGTCTCAGTTTGTGATCTGCAGGCCGAAGTAGGTCTAATGCAAAAAATAACTACAGAAAGCAGCTTTTTTTTCAGCAGGAGTGGTAAGTGATGGACCATTGTCAGGGCTGGAGGAGTCATCACTGAACCATCAAATGGCAGTGGTTTATGTGCAGAATGGAACTGTTCCAGAGCTTATAACTTGATTATGTTTGTGAGAACCTTAAGGGGATGATAAAAGGCCCATAATTGATGTTGAGAAATTTATTACTGCAATTTTTCAAATCTTTGTTTGAAAAGAATACAAAGTTCATCTAGCATCTCAGAACTTCGTTCAGTTCTACGTTTGTTTTTTGTTCTTTCAAGAAGAGCTAAGTTGAGGTATCTTCCATTCAGTCTTGTAGTAAAAATGGTTGAGCCATATTTATTGAACCTTCTCTAAAATGTAGACAAGGTATATGTCTGACCTGGGAATTTTCACCATAAAAAGTTGTGAGGGATTTGCATGTAGCTAAAAATAATTAATGAAGAAGAAAGCAATAGATAACTCTTACTTTTGGGTGATAATTTCACTTTTTCTGTAGACTCTTGTGACTGTAATTTTATGAACTGCCCAATCCATTGAGAAATACATTATGATATTAATGCAGGTAGTGCTGCATATCTTTCAGGTGATAGAGTGTGAAATGGGTTCTGGTTGGACACAATTGGAAAACATCTCATCTACCTTAGAAAATCTTGTGGTTGAAGCACAGCAGGCTGCTATCTCTGAGAGAAGAGGCAAACTGAAAGGAGAATGGAAAGAGCTTCAAGATATTATAAGTACCAGGTATAGAATAACATTTCATAATATTAGCTAAGGAACAGTTCATTGTAACTAATTTGTGTATTTTTAAGGGAATAGTGTGTGGTACAGAAAATACCTGCACATTTTTAACCTTTAAAAAAAGTAATTAATATGAGTAAGCTTTTCTTAATTATCCTTGCTTCATACACACACTGCAGACAGGATGAATCTCTCCAGTAAGCACAGCGCCAGATCTTCGTAACATGACTGTGCAGTATTCCCGTTTGCTGTTAGTTCCTTCAACCTTTTGGCTAAATTCACTGGGATTCACACTGCTTTTCTTATAAATCAATAGAAAAACTCCTTTGACCTCAGGAGGACTAGGATCAGATCTGTTAGTCAATTACATTATCTTTGTGGCTTTTTGTGCTGTAAAATATTGTGTGTCTTTTCTTGCTTGTTTTCACAGTTCATGTTTTGTTACCTTTCTTGTAGAACAAACTCATTAAGGACTGCATTGGAAATTGTTTTGCCAATAGAAAATGAATCCATTCTTCTATATGAATTAGATCAGCGGCTGAAAAAGAAGGACATCCAGCAGTTTAATCTGATGAATAGTGATCTTGCTTATAGGGAACTAAAGGTAAGGGAAAATGCAGAGACCACACCTTAGCCAGAATATTTTTTAATACATCTAGTAACTGGGGAACTTCATGGGATTTTCATTCGGGAGTTTGGACCACTTCCCAGATCTTCTAAAGACAGTAACAACATTTTACTTCCTTTGCTTTAAATGTCATTGTTCCTGTAGAGCCAGACAGAGACCCTCGGTAGGTTCTACTATAAAAACCATGGTCGTGAACATTTCATCTTAGCTTACTTTCCTTTGATCCAGATTTTGTCTTCCCTCCTGGCTTTTGTATCACTTATTTGAGTTATTTACATAATGTGGTGTTAATCTGTGAGCCAAGCTAATCTACCTGTGTCATATCTGCTGAGGTGTCTGAGCAAACCTCAGGATGCTTTTGGAAGCTTCATGTATGCAGTAACTTGTTCACCTGCTATCAATATCTTATGCTTAGGCTCTGCTCTGTCTATTAGACAGGGTGAATATTCATAGAATCATAGAATGGTTAGGGTTGGAAAGGACCTTAAGATCATCTAGTGCCAATGCCCCTGCCATGGGCAGGGACGCCTCACTCTAGACCGTGCTGCCCAAGGCTCTGTCCAACTTGGCCTTGAGCACCTCCAGGGATGGAGCATTCACAACTTCGTTAGGCAACCTGTGCCATTGCCTCACCTCCCTCGCAGTAAAAAACTTCTTCCTTATATCTAATCTAAACTTCCCCTGTTTAAGTTTAAACCTATTATCCCTTGTCCTATTGCTACAGTCCCTGATGAAGAATCCTCTCTGGCATCCCTAAAGGCCCTGTCAGATACTGGAAGGCTGCTATGAGGTCTTCACACAGCTGTCTTTTCCACGCTGAACAGCCCCTGTCTTTTTTTTCAGTCCTCACTTTCATAGACTTATCAAACCGAACTCCTTTAGTCTTTTTCTGCATAGGAGACTGTTTTTCCAGCTGTCTCTTCCCAGTTTCTCAGCCTTACTTCATATGTGAGGTGCTCCAGCTGTCCAGAACTGCAAGTTTGCATTTGTCTGTCCTTGGCTCTCAAGCAAAGCATGGTTTAGGTGTCTCAAGCTGTAGGGCAGCGAGTATGTGCACTCTCTGTCTGAGGTAACTCTTTTTGGCTGGAAGGACCCAGATTTCTTTCCCAGGTCTTAGCACTTTTGGAGTTTCGTAACACTGACACACTGCTGTTTGCCTGAGGGCTGTAACCAGGTAGAACGCAGACTTCACTAAGAGATTTTTAAATGCATGTAAGTCTCCTCAAAAAGTATAGCACAAAGAAATTAAAAGTCAGCAGAGTAACATCTATGTGCCTGCCTGTGCTCTGAGTGATCTCCCACTGCAAGAGCCTGCTGGTTTCAGTCCCAGGACTTTCATCATCTTTCTCTCCTTTTTGACTGATTGCTGGAAAGAGGCTTGGGGTTTCTGTCATACTGACCAAATTCCCTGTGGGTAGCGATTTAGCTGTTTCTTCCTTCATTCCACTGGAGTGTAGATTAGGGAAAAAGGGGTTTTCTTTCTTCACTGCCCTTAATAAAATTAATATAAATAAATACAATAATAACCACCCTAATAACGTAAGTTTAGTGCTTATTTTATTGCTAGTATAATTTATTTTTCAGTCATAAGTTCAGCTTTAATGCAGGATACAGGTTTTCCTTCACTTGCTAACACTGTTGGTCATTCTCTCAATTTTAGGAACTGCAGAGATCCATATTAAATCAGATTGAAGTGTGCAAACAATTGGAACACCTTGATAGTTCAGCAAGAGATGAATTTAATCCAATAGATCTGCAAGCTGCAAGTAAAATTATGATTTACTATCAAAATCAGTTTGAAGAAATGAGCCATAAAATGCAGATCCGTGAGACAGTCCTTAAAGATCTGGAAATTTTCATGGCCTCATTGAGGAAGATTCAGTGTTCCATAAAATGCCTCACAGATCTCCCAGGTGAGCCTGAAATGCATGGAAAAGCATTGAGAGAGGCTGCACAAGAAGTTTCTCGTATGGCAGAAGAGGCCAAATGTTTGGATGAACGCTTGAAAACAGTTGATATCTCTTTGGAAGATTCTGAATGTGGGAGAAAGACTTGCTGTGAAAACCTTGTTGTGACTTTATCTGAAGAGCTAAATGTGACTTATGATCCCTCAAGGGAGCAGATGCTTACAGACGAAAAAGACTTATACAAGACTTTTTCTGCAAAAAACAGTGAACTCCTTAAAAGCATTCAGGATCTACGTGACAGAATTAATAAAATAGGCTTGAAGGATCCAACAGTTCCAGCTATTCAACAAAGGTGAATTTGTTTTTAAAGCTCTTTCACTTTCATAATTTCAGTGAACTCAGAGAGCCTGTGGCACTTTCACTGAAATCTGAATGTGTGGTGAAGCATCTGTGGAGCTTTGGAAGAAACAGTAAACTTAACATTTTATTTCTTTTGCTACAGCCTAAATAAGGAAGCCTTCTCCGTGTTTTCTTTCAAACTCCTATTTATGTGTTTGTTTGAAGCAGTGTTAATGAAGAAAAAATAGGAGGAGGTTGATTATGATCTTAATTTTGAGTGAGAAAACTGTCAAACAGGGAAATGGGTCTTCTTGCTGAGCACTAATGCACGTGGTCTGAAACTTCACCTTCTGTTACTTTACCACAACCTGAGAAAGCAATAACATGATCTGTGTGTCTCAGATTATGTTATTGGCTGTCAGAGGAGCTTTGTGCAGCCTTGCAAAGGATGAATAAACAACTTAGTACTGTTTATAGGAAGGAAAAAAGTGAGGGGAGAGGGGATGATAAGATGTGACCATTTTTAAGTTATGAAATCCCACACTATGGTATAGCTTCCTTTCTTAGACCATATTTTAAGATAGCCAGAATGTGCTTACATTTTAATACAAAAGAATTCACTACGTTCATACAGACCCTATTGGTCTCCAGGATTTCTGATTACTTTGTCGAAGGGCTTAGGTCAGCATAACTCATCTGAAGGACCGTGTCAAATTACTTCAAAAACTGAAGATAAATTTAGACTTTCTGTGATGTCATTCAATATAGTATGTGCAGCTCGAGATGAATTTCTTAGGAAATTTCTATAATTACACTGGGGAAAAATCAGAGACTTACTTTAATATAAAGCTGTATTTCATTTTTTTCCTAATGAAGGGTAAAATCATTAACAGAATTGGAAGAAGAATTGGATTGTGCTGCTGTTGAAATGAAACCTATGCAAGAAATTGCTAATAAGCTCCTACAGATCAAAGAGGAAAAAGCAGAGGAAGCAAATGAACTGTGCAGAGTTACAGAGAGATTATGGGAGGATACAAAATTCTTGCTTGCTGAATGGTAAGGAGAAAGGCTACATCTTAAAGTAGAATTGTACAAGTAAGAAGTTTGCTTGTAAAACGAAACAGCAAAAAAGCCTTAGACCATACTTTAAAGTAAATGAAATACTGGTACAGTAGCAAATGTTACTGTTAAGATGCTATAACTGTCATAAAGCAAAGAATTGTACATGGAAGTTTGCATCCAGTGCTCCTGAATGTTACATATTTTAAAGACATCACAGTCTCATCATTTAGCAGGTATGTAGTGGTATGTTGGACTTAGTTGGTACCCAAAATAAAAACCTGGCTGCTGCAGGGAATGATGTGCTTTCTGTATTTGCTGTGAATTTCATGCCAGCACATTCAAAAAGAAAAGTCAAACGAAAGAAGAGAGCTGGAAAAACAGTCTCTTATTCAGGAAAAGACTAAAGGAGCTTGGTTTGATAAGTCTGTGAGAGTGAGGACTGGGAAAGGCTATGATTGATCACCCAGGGCATCTGTCCTTCTCTTACAGTTTTTAAAGGTGCCTGGAATCTTTGTATGGACTGGCACAGTTCTGCTAATCCTCATGGTTTGCACAGGTGTCAGTAGGAATAATCTGTTTCCATATCCCACTGAAGGCTGGGCTGAGGTGGCATTTCCCACTGCCCAGCACCCAAGCTGCATGTTGTATTCCAGTTTACTGGTGACTGAGCATGCCTTTCATGTGGAGAGTATCATACAGACAGAACTGCTCAATTCAGATCACAATTAAATGTAAATCAGAAGCATCCAATGGTGAAGGGAATTTTTGATTGCAAAACCTGTCCAAATACCACACCAGGTATCCCATAGTATCGTGGGGTTTATGACTGGTACAATTTATCTTCCTTTTCTCTCTTCCAGATATAGTAATATAAAATCCCCACATGTTTGAATATAGAAGAAGGAAACTGACAAGAGGTTGAGGCTGCTGTTTTATGCTTGGGCCTTAAATAATGCATCTCTTTTATTTTTAATAGCCAGGAGCAGTGTGCAAGGGCTCTGGAGCTCCTGAAGCAATATCAAAGCTGCAAAACTAGTCTGACCAGCATCATCCAGAAACAGGAGATTGTGCTTTCCCAGCAAACTTCTTACATGGGGAAGGAGAATTTGAACAGACTAATAACAAAGGTGAGTTACAAGAACTTACTGAAAAGGAAACAAAAGCCTTTCCTGGGAGCATTTATATGTAAGTTTGCCCTTGTACACTCAGCCTTCAAGGAGTATGTTAAGACCTTGCTTCCACTTCAGCTTCCAAAATAGATTTAGAGCCCATACCCTGGTTTTGTTTTAAGTTGATGTCTAGTTCTGCATAGTGAGTCTATGTCTTGCTTCATAGATTCGGAAGGATTAAAAACCCACCAACCAACCAGCCAAACCCAAAACAAACACAAAACTCAACAAGGGAAAACTACGATCTAGTGTGAAAATAAGACAAAATCCTGTTCTACCAAAACTACATGTTGGAATCAGCCATTTTCACCCATACCCTTTAGAATATTTATTTTCTACCAAGTTAAACAGCTTATAGTGGGCAGTTTGTAACTATACAAAATTAGTGAATTAATTTGTTGCTAAGAAGATGCTTTAAAATGATGTACCACCAAAGCTAAAATAATAGGTAATGCAGCTCCTTGTGGCTGCTTTTTTCTCTGCCATCACTGTAGCTTATAACCAAGAATTTAGACCTGTATTATGTCCTTGCTCATGTTGCTGGGTCCCAGGCCGGGCTGTGGGGTTTGTCTGCACTGTCCAGTGCTGTGCAGAAATCTTCAAGCAAGCTGGATCAGGAACAGTAGCAGTAAGGTTATGTCAGCATGGCACATCTGCTCAGAGACTGTGTCATGACAGATCTATCCTGCTTCCCAGGCTGGAGCTTGTGTACCTCACTATATGTCATTGCCACCAGGGACAGCGTGGAGCTTGGCTGGCGTGCTGCTACCTTAGGATGTGGATTAGGAGGCCAAAATGGTTTTGAGTGATTTTACAGTGTTTCCTTGAGCTGCTTACATTTGCAGCATGATTCTCTGCCATCACACTGACTTTGCTGACCAAAATTTGTTGTGGTTAGAAGTCATAACAACATAGTTCAGTATTTCTCCTCTCACTTGTCTTATGTCACAAACCTACTTGGAAGACAGACCTTCTGTATAATAGCCTTGGCCTCTGTCATTAGCATTTGCTGCATGCTGTCTGTGATAGCAGTTCAAACATTTGCAGTAGCTTTTACATTAGCTGAGGAGACTGAATGAGCAGGTATTGCTGGACACCCCCTCAATTTAGTTTACCACCTTTTCAGGCAAAAATTGGATAGCTAGCTACATTCTTAGCTAAGTGAATACAATCATTGGACATAATTGTCCTTGGCTAATGGGATTACTGAACAGCAGCATGTCCATTGTGACCATTTTACGGTACAGGTTTCATGTTTCCTGGATGGGTTATATAGTGGGCTGTTCAGATCTGATTTTTAGGCTTTCTCATGAAGCATCACCCATATGAACACTTGCTCTCAGGCAGTGCCTGGGATGGTTAAATTCAAGAAGGAATGTAAGGTTTCTTCCTCCAGGCTTTGGTACGGTGTCTCTGTGTGCCACGTTGTTTAGGTGAGACAGAATGAGACTCTGGCATCTCGTATCACTCAGGCATATCACATCATTTCACCAGTGAGACTTCTGGCATGCCATATCACTCAGGCTCCTGCTGCAGGGGATATTGCCTGCATACCCTGGTCCCTGCTTGTATGAAGACCCCTCTCTCTGGTTGCAGCTCTTCATCCTCGCCCTCAGTTTTGCAATTGCCACTCTCAGAACTGTGGTCTGCAATAGCTGTGGCACAGTACAGGCATGTCCTTGAGGCCTGGTAATTTTTTTATTTATAATTATATAAATAGTAGCAGAGAAGCTCCTCTACTTTGTTCTGATCTGTGAGTGCTGCTCCGCTTATCACAGTGGCTGTAACAGGCTTGTCTCCGTGACTTGAGAGCTTTTAATATCAAGTTGTCTAACACTAGAGGTCAGTGTTTCTTTTCCATCGAGCTTCCATGTTGTTTGTAAACACTGACGTTACAATTAAGCACAAAGAAGCAGTCTAGTGTTTAAATAGAAAGTAGGAAAAAGGGACATACCAGTTTCTGGCAATGGCATATTTGACAGTGCTATATTTAAGTAGGATTTAAGCTTTTTTAAAAAAGCAGTTAAAAACCTACGGATCAGAATGCCAGGTTATATTTTTTTATTAGTTGTAATAGTATCTCAGACAATTTTTATATTGTGCATTGTGTATTTCTGTAATTGAGGTTCTGTGTATAGATGTACAGTCCCCTTGGATCTTTCAATTGCAAATTTTAAAGCAAACCATAGTTTTGGCTCTCTTAGTCAGAAATACATTATCCACAGTTCCCACTCAGCTGCTTTGTAACCAATAACAGAATAATACAGTTTTCTAACAAAGAAATGTTCCTATCAGCATGACAGGGATATAACAATGCAGGATACATTCTTAGTCTCGTCATATATGAAATTCCTGATATAAAAAATAGGTTATTTTTTGTAAAGCTGTTGTTTCTCTAAACTGAAAAGAGCAGTGCATCATTTAAAAATATTTTGCTGAATAAACAGTCATAAGTAAGCATATTCATAAGTATCCATTTGACATTTTTCACAGATTGAAGAGGCAAAAGAGGAATTTAATGATCATGCTGAAGATGTAGACAAAATAAATCAGATCTGCAAAAATCTTCAATTCCAGCTCAATAAAATGAGAAGCTTTGAGGAGTCTCCGTTTGAGAATGAGGCTAACGTTATTGTGGACAGATGGCTGGATGTATGTAAAAAGTAAATTATCAGGGTGGTCTTATCTCTTATGCATTATAGTAATTGATTCTGACATGTGTGTAATATTTGCAATAAATTAAGTGCAGAGATTCTTAAGAGATAAATCCAAGTGTTTACCAGAGCAGAGCTTGTCGAGCGGCTATTGGCATAACGTTTCTCATCCCTCAGGTAGTTTATATCATGGGTACTCCTTGGCGGTAAATAAATCTGGAAAAGGCAGAAAGGCAATATTTGAGCTTTCTGCATGAATCTGTAAGCTTCCATAACAACTTCTGTGGATTTAGACTTTGGAGACTATCTGGAGAATTACAGTGCTGGTGCTTTTGGTGAGAAATGTTTGCCACTGTCGATCTAAGCAGTGCATCAATACTGAGATTAGATAGTATTTACTGAGAGTAGATAAACATTCATGAGCAAGGCTCCTTCCTAAACCTGCCCTAAAACTGGCAAGCTGCTGTTGTGATTGGTATGTTTGGTGACATGTGTGGCAGGGATTTAAATATCTTCTCCATGACCAGTTCACTGTGAAGGCATGAGATTTATTTTTTTTCCCTTGCTGCACTTGTTTTTGTGGGTGGTTTCATTTTGCTCTGATTTTATTATGCTGATTTTGCTTTTAGAATATAACTCTCATTTTGAAATCCGTGTGTGTTTTCTGTAAATAAATCTCATGGTAGATCAGTGAAAAGACTGAAAACTACTGTGATAATTTGGGAAGAGCTCAGGCTTTGTGGGACAAACTTCTTAGTTTATCTGGCACAATCGACGCTTGGGCACATGCAGAACTTAAGAATGCAGAAGGCCATTGTCTGACTGAAGAGAACCTTACACAGTTGAAGGTAAGTTGAATGGAAATTTTTTATTCTTAACTGGAGTGATATGGACTTTGGACTGTAAACATGCACATCACAGAAATATCAGCACTGCAAAAGCGAGGAAGTTGTAACATTTGCAATTGTATATGCATAGTTTCACTCAAGATACTGTACAATATATTGGGGTGCAAGTCTTGGAAACTAATAAATGGAGTATATGTATACTAAATTGTTGGAAATTAATGCAACATGGCAAATGCTGCTTTAGACTACAGAAACCCTCTCATTCCTTTGTGCTGTACAAACAGCAAAGAAGGCTTGGGAAGCTTGTAGTCTAGAGTACAATGGTGCACGTTTCCTTGTGCCTAGAGAAGAAAGAGATTGTGTATAGGGTAGTTACTAGTTTTCTAGTTAGAAATTGCCTATCAGTGAAGATGCTGGAGCCTCAGAAATGACTGGACAATGCACAGTTCAGGAAGAGGTTGCAGAGGTGGCTTATTTGTTCCTGCAATCTTCATTCCGGTGTGCTCTCCAGCAAACATAGTGTGGCCTTAGTAGTGGCTGGCTGCTAAAGGTCTCCAGAGGCTGCATCAGCAGAGCCTGAGCTGCCCATGCCCCTGTTGCACAGACTGTATCTTTAACTCTTGGTATCATGGTGCAGTTGGATGTAAAAACACACACACAAGCTCTGTGCCATCCTCACGTACAGGGGTAAATATTTAGATTTCTGGCTTTAGATCCATAACTGACCAGCTATGCCACTTTGTTGGTATATACTAGCTATATGCCAGTATCTACTAAACAAAAATATTTCCTGCTTGCATAGGGTTGAGACATAAATATATCTCATATATGCTTGTCTGAAAATATGCATGATTTTTTTTCTCAGTGTTTACACACTACAAATGCTCTGGTTTTAATTACACTTATTTGCAGCATTTCTGCTACCCTTAGCACAGAGCACAGCTCATTTGTTTTAATTTGCAGAGCAGTAAAAAGCCAAGGTCTTCTTTTTATATAGATTTTCTCAATGAGCCAGTAATATAAACACTGTGCAGAGGTTGATATTTTGTCACATTGTTACTGCCTTTACCATTGTATGGTTGGAATTTACCTGGGGTGGTTCAGGTCCCTGATGGCTCCAGTAAAAATGCACCAGCTGGCAACTGCATTTTAAGAGCCATTTTGTTACCTGGAAACTGCTCAAGCCCAGCATGATGTGACCATGCCCCTGGCACGCCTCTGTTGGTGCTTAGGAAGGGCTGTGCTGGAAGTGGCTGCAATAAGGTTCCTCTGCTGCTCCTTGCGAGAGGATGGCTCTCAGAGGGGAGAAAAGGGCAAGGGAGAGAGAAACCATGTTTCCTATGAGCTACTATAAAAGCAGAATAGAGGAGAGAAAACTGAACTCTATGTGTTGCTATTTTTTTTTAAATACTTCAGAGCACCTCAGGTTCATGTATCCATTTACTATTATTTCTTTTGTTGTTGATCCTGAAGCATCTCTACATTAATGTTAATTACAAAAAAAACAAAACAACCCAGGGTCCTTTTTGACCACTCAACAGAACACTGGTGCTCCTGCTTTCAAGAAGCCTGCCACCAAAGAAAAGAGTAATGAATTATTTGCCTGTATACTTAAAAATAATTTCAGTATAAATAATGTGAGAGAAGTCCTGCTTTCCACTGTAGCAAGTCTGCAAACACAAATGGGAACTCTTTTAAGGGCTGCAGCACATGAGCTGGTTTTGATGATTGCTTGTATAGAGACTGTAGAAAGAGTACTTTGTCCTGAGGGAGTTTGGAGTACCAGTTTGGGAATATGAGACAATGTGACTATCCTGTTTCATAAGTTGAACCTGGTATTTTACTTCCACATTACTGGCTTGTTCCAAAGTCCATTCAAAGGTAGAGGTCTTTTCATATACAAAGGATCTACATTAAAAAAGTGCTTAGAGCATGACTTGTATTTTATCGAGTCCCTACCAAAGTGTATCATCAGGATGCCAGTTCTAGGCTGAAACGTCTAAGAATATCCCTTTTTATTAGTAGCAGCAAAAAATAAATACAAAATTAAAGATTATTTTCTTGCAAATATATTTTGCTTAATATAGAATAAGTTATTCTACAATAAAAATAATATATAATAATAATATAGAATATTATAGAATAAATATTCATAATAATATAGTTATATATTATAATAATTATATAAATGTAATCATACAATAAAATAATAACTATTGTTAACTTTATGGTAGATTTGCATTAACAACTGCTTTGCCTGCAAAACAGTGTTTCTGACTCTGACACAAAAAGAAGTCTGAATTATTAAAATGAAAATCAGGATATGGATTAGCTGTGGAAGCTCTATATGCCGCATTGCAGAATCACAATATGAGCCATGTAATTTTCTAAGAGAAAGATGGAAGTTTAATCTGGGGGAAACACAGTTACCAATGTGTTTTTCCACCTTTAGGCATGCTTACAAGCCCAAGAGGAGAAACTGCAGAAATTTGATAACACAGTGGCTGAGATAGAAGAACTTCTAAATAGTAATGAACCTCCCCTGGAGCTACAGGTATGAAGACACTTTTACAGCTAATACACCAGTACTTATTACTAAGGCCGTGCTTCTATTATCATCTTTGCCACAAGCATGTCTTGGTTTGACTTAAATCAAGCCAAAGAGAATTGGAAGCATTTTGTTGGCTATTAGCAGCGACTTTTCATTTGTTGCCTTCCTACAGCTGTTAGAACCAAACCTGTCATTTCAAACACAAAGGCCTCTTTCAGTCCTGTGCCTTTTAGGAACTTAGACATGACCCAGCTGTTGTGCAGACCTGCTGAAAGAGGCCAATATGAGTGATATCTGGCTTTTAGCTGTTGGCCAGTAACAGTGGGCCTCATCATCCCTTTGGTGATTCCAGTAACTCAGCATGCTGACTGTTTTAAACTGTACCTTTATCTGGATATGGCATAAGGTAGCTTGGTAGCATGTAGCTATTTGCATAGAGTGGTGTTTTCCTGTCATGTTTTCCTTTGGGATATTATAAGGAAATCTACATCTTTTTGTGTTAACTTCACACAGCAAAGAATAAATTTATTCTCCACTGCTTGAGACCACGTTAGCCTACGTTTATCCTGTACCAGTTCCCTAAACACGTGATTCCAGTGTCCGTCAGATGCACCTTGAGCTTGACCTGGTTTGCCTATTTGTGTTTATCCTCAGCAAGCAGTGAACTCAGAGGAGATTCACTGGGTAAAGTGATCTAAGGAGCTTAGGAAAGGACTCGGCAACCTTGTACCATGCACACTGCTCCTTGAGAGCACCAGATGCCCTTGAGTTGCTGTCTCTTGCAAATCTGCACAAGCCTTAAGGACAAGGTTAAGGACCTATTGTTCCTTGTGACTGGTCTGAGCCAGAGCTCCCCGCCTTTCTGCTCTCCTTGCCTGTTGTTTGGATCAGCATGGGGAATTTCCCCTAGTGGGATCACTGCAGGGAGGTGTGTTACAGGGAGAGCTGGCACCCTCTTTTTCATGGTAGCCAAAGTGCAGGTAAGGCCGTCATCCACCTGAGGGTAGACTGACAAATAAATTTGTTAGTAAAGCAGCACCAGTAAATGACATCACAAATAAAGATGAAATCAGCCATGCTAGGAAGAACAGGGCTTAAATACTATTATTTTTCAATTTGTGGAGTGGGAGAGAAAGAAACTGAAACAAGCTGTGATTGAAATATCTGGATTTCAGGTAATTTTATTGCTTTTTAAGTCTGTCATGGAGTTCAGTAATATTCTAGGACATCAATCTGCTATGGTTTCTTAACTATGTTTTATTTTCAATTTTAAGGTCATCAGATCATCTGTTGTGCAAAAAATGGAGCTAATAAAAGAGCTCTTGTCAACGAAGAGGGGGACCAGCGAACTCAGCTTGAATACAGCAGAACTAAAAGGAGACCTTGATTTGGCCAAGACACAGATTGGAATGACTGAATCTCTTTTAAAAGCTTTATCTCCTTCTGACACCTTAGAGATCTTTACTAAGTTAGAGGTAGCGTGCCACAAATTATGCATCTTTTATAATTTTGTTCATTATTTCTCTCCTGGGCAAGACTTCATAAGTGTTTCTCCTATGTATGTTGTAAAGTGCTAGAATAATTCAGGTGAAGAGCCTGGCTTGAATATTTTCTTAAGCTGCCAGAAGCATGAAAGAAGGCCTGTTTTCACTAGATGTTATCAGATGTAGTTAGTTAATCCTTGCTGCTATCGCAAAGAGTTAGTGATGGGCATGACAACAGTGTACTATCGACTGTAGGTTGAAGCAGTAGGGGCGGTACTAGGTTATATCTTTTCTAAGACTGGGTAACACACAGAGGTTTTCTTTGTGCAAGGGAAGCTCCCAGTAGACAATTTGAGCCAACTTTTCATACTCTTTGCAGCAGGGATAGAGGTGAATAAAGCTACTTCTTGATTAGAGCTTGAAGGCTGGCAAGATTTAAGGCTTCTGTTGAGGAGTGGATTATGCACATTCTGAGCATCAGACTGCTAGTGTTTGGGGCAGTGAAATCACAGGCACTGGAAGAAAGATGCTTTTTAAATTCTCTCAGCTCCCTCCAAGTTGTTTTTCAACCCACAGGGACTTGACCTACAGAGTAAGGCATTTAGGGGTAGAATAATACCTGTGGCAGCTAAGGCATTATAGTTTCTAAATATTATATTCTCTGGAACATACTATATTACTGTGAACGTCACAAACCTATTTTGTGTGATGCCAAAATGTGCAAGGGTGACTATATGTGTGATTATGTATGCATACAGATGTATACATACTGCTTAAGGAGAGTTTAGTGCTTGTATTTACCTATTTGATTGCCTTATTAATTCAGTGTACTTTCAGAAATTATTTTGGCACATAGACAGGACTAAATCCTTTTGCAAAACCCCGGTTGGTACGACAGCAGCTCTGTACAGGGAACTTCTGCTTGCACTTCAGCATTTTTTTTGTAACAGTTGTCCTTTTTTTTTTTTTTTATATTCAGGAGATACACCAGAAAATTCTGCAGCAAGAACACTATGTGACATTACTCCAAGAAGAGACAGATTGTCCTGATGTGGATGAATTAAATAAGCAGCTTAAATGTGTCACTGATTTATTTAATAAGAAGAAACATGTGTTTCAAGATCACTTTATTGGTGTTCTGAACCGTAAGCAAACATATTTCACATTTACATTGGTTTATAGGTTTGTATTGACCATCATAATCTCTTAAAGGTTATACAATTAATTTATTCTTGGCTTGGTGTCTGAAACTGCTTCAATAGCTCAAACAGCTTCAGGGTTCTGAACAAGATAAAGATTTGGATAAAAATGGCTTTTGATTCAAAAAAACCACTCAATCTGAATCAAAGTATTTTGTTTCTTATTTTCACATGTAAAAAAATAGGTAGAGGAAATATAAATCATAATTCAGGAAAATATGTCAGAACATTACCTGAAAAAAATACAAAAATCAAAATGTTTTCATTTTTTCCAGTCATTTTTTACTTAAACTTAGTTACGAGAATGAATAACATTATTAGGTAATTTTTAGTTTTATACAGATACAGGGTTGTGCAGGTGTAGAATTAGGCCCAAAGGTAGTCTCATCTTCAGATAGTTTTTGAGTGATATTTATTTGTGTGGAAATGCTAAAAGTTGCCAGTAGGCAAACCTGGGACGGACACTGTCCCTCACAAATGAACAGTTATGTTTATTGCCAATTAAAAAAAAGTATGAGCTACAGCATTTTTTGTCATGAGTCCTCGTGTGCAAAGCAACCTTTGACAGTAGCACTGACAAATGTAATTACATATTGTCTGAAATCTTCATGTTAAATAGGATTTTCTTTTACACAATACAGTTAATGAAGAAAATTGGAATGTATGCTTTTTTCAGGTCAATGCAAGAATTTTAATGACTGGTTCAGCAGCACTCAGCTGTCTTTGAAGGACTGCTTTGACCCGTTGGAAACAAAACCGATAGTGGAAGACAGACTGCAGAGGCTAAAGGTAAAGTATTAAAATGTTCAAATTTCTAAAGTTGACTGTACTCCGTTTTACTTTTTACACAGCAGACTGTTCTTGGGAGCAAATTCATCTACAGTATTTTTGTAATTTGAGACTGAAAGAACATTTCTTGTAACTTAAAGCATTATGTCAGTAAGTAGATTGAAAATAAACTATTTCAAAATGGAGTATCAGTGTTCATGTTCAGACATAGCTGGGCAAGTGAGAGACAGGACAGTAGTTAGTGAAAGTCAATGGACCAAGTACTTCAGTGTGCAAAGATGCAGAAAATCAAATAGGGGAGAGTAAAATGAAATTCTGACTCCCATTTGACTCAAATATGAAAAAATTGCATTCACTTTTCTGTGTCCGGATTTTCACTCTAAGTCAGACAGAATCAACAGAAAAGAGGGAAAGTCACAACATCTGTGAGCAGCAATCACAGTTAAGCAGCAGCAGAAGACATAGTGATGCCAGTGCTAGATTTGAATGCTGCTTGCCTATTTCTTCTCTGTGTATTTGTACTGTAGAGAGGAAAATCGAAGTCATCTGCCTCCCTTTCTCCTTATTTTGCAAACAGCAACTTTTCCATTTACAAGTGGAATCGTCAGCAAACTGTCAATTAACATATATTCTGTTTCAGGGACTGGAAATATTATGGAGATAACAGGAATTGAAAAACTCTTGTAACATAAGTATCTATTATACAACAGAAAATTTGACAGATGCATCTTGTGTTTGTTCTCTTATTCAGCACTTCCTAACATCAGAAGGTAAAGACAGAGATATCCAAGAGGTTAAAACTTTGTTGAATAAAGTGAAGCATTACTTGCCCAAAGCAAGCATTAACCACCTTAACAGCCGTGTAAGAGATCAAGAAGCAGAACTACAAAGATTGATCTCCAGATGTCAGAAACGGGCAAAGGAACTTGGTGCTTCTCTCCAGAAGCTCAGTAGGTAGGGAACTCATGTAGTTTCTGACATTTTAATCACAAAGGATGCAAAATGATTCATTATTTAACAGCCGTAGTGAATGGCAAACAACCCTGCTTTTTTATTAAAGATGGATTTTCATAAAGGATAATGAGTGTTTTGTTGTATGGTTTGTGTGTTTTTTCACTTCATAGCAGACTTGGTGTTATATGGGAGTATGTGCTTATGGATAGTCTCAGTGACATGAACGGAGATACTAAAAATTAAGCTTATGCTTAAAACTGCATGATGAGGCACATTACGTTACTTTTTCAGCAAAACACTGCTATCAGCAGGTTTTAGTCATGTAATGTCTCTTATTTTGACCTATGTTTGTATTTATATTCTCTTTAGCCTTGAAGAAAGCAGTACAGTCTTGGAAGGATGGCTCACTGCTCAGGAAGAAAAACTGAAAGAGATCAAAAACGATGAGACAAAACTTGAAAAGTTGTATAGAACACTGTTAATGCAGAGGTATTGTTTTCTTTGGTCTCTGTTGAAGAACTGTCTTCTAAAGAAGTTGTTGTCACAGCAAATAGATGTTTATTAATTTTTTGTATTTTTCAGAAAACCATTTGACTCCATAGCTCAGCTTGCAAGTTCCTTGAGGGAGGTTGGGCTAACAGAATATCAAACTGTTTCAGAAGCCAGTGGTCTTATTAGTAGATACCAGACACTGATAACACATGTAAGTGAAATGGCAGGGAATACTGAGAGACTTCCTGTGGAAGGACAGAATTTTGAAGAACTTGCCCAGGATGTTTCTTGCTGGATCAAAAAGCTCAAGGAGGCTATTAATAAGCTGAGTTCACAGGAAAGTGAGTTGCCATCAGACGAAAGGATTAATCAAGTAAAGGTATTGGGTAAAAAGTATTCCTTTTCCACTTCATAGTTCATGCTAATATCAGGGGAAAGTTTTATGAGTCACTACCCTGTAAAAGATACTGTCACTGCTGATTGCCTGTGGTTTTGGGACTTATTTGGGGGTGTGTTTGGATGGGTTGATTGATTTGGTTTTGTGTAGTTTATTATGCACATAAGATGAGATTCTCTGTTGTATGTCTGGGTGGAGCAGCACCCGGTGGTTGTGCAGCTTCCCATCATAGCCTGTTCCAGAGGTGAAGAGGGTGGTCAGTATTATAGCTGGGACATCTCTCATGGCTTTGCAGGTGTGCTGAAGTGCCATTGTGCTGGGCTGCTCCACTGCCTGGGTGGTGGGTCTCTCAGGCCTCTTCTGTATCTCCTGTCTCTGAGTAGTTAGGATAAAGATGCTGGGTTTTACATGTGGAAGGGGTGGTATTGTGACAAATCTCTTTCTCTAAGATTTGAAGCATTTTTTTTTTTTTATTTATCAGCACAATACTGTGGGTTGGGTTTGGGGTTTTTTAATGTAGAGAGCAATTAATATATCAGCTTCATTATCCCAGACATTCTAAAACTAGGTGATCTGTCCATTTATGAATCAATTATGTAATATATTGGAAGGAGAATTCTTTTGTCTTGAACAGGAGTGTACAAAAGTGTGAACAAATCGTTGGTAGTACCTTCTATTTTGTACCCAAAAATAGTTGTGGATGTACTGTGTCTGCTTCTTGTTTAATACAGAAAATCACAGCTCTCAAAGATGCAGGAGAGGCCAAAATACAGCACATGGTAGCTCTAGGAGAAACTTTAATGAGAAATGAAAAAAATAAAAAGCCAGTGGTTCAGCAGACTATTTCTGAGCTCCGGCACAAGTGGGAAAGCACCTGTCAGCTAGCCACAGAATACAGAAGGTAATGTGGAATTTGCCAAGAGGTAATTCTGCTATACTGACTTTGTTCTCTTCTTCCTGTACCAGTTCCACTGGATTTGTGTTCTCTGGGGGCAGAACGAGATAGCTACAGAAATCACTGTCTTTCTGCAGTGTTGGATTGAAAGGTCAAGTGGGGGATGTAGCCAGGATGTGTTAGGGATGTGGCAGGACAGCTGATGGGGTCTGCCCAGCTTGCCTCAGATTTGCTTTTGATACTGAAGTAGCTCAGCCACTCCTGTAAGGAAATGAAAAAAAACAAAACCAACCCAAACAAATGCACCCAATGCTCCTTGTTTCATTAGGCTGTGCAGTGAGGGTACACTGATTTAGCCACTGTGGTGGCCCTTCCATGCTCTGTGCCCCAGGCATTGGGGTGGGATCCACCTTTCCACAAATTTGTACTGTTTCAGAAGAGAGTTTGGGATAAATCCAGGAGGTTGGGATTTTTTAATTGTTTTTAAAGCCTATTTTAGTCTGGCTTTCTGAGAGGCTTTCTTGGCTCTAGCAGCTGGTAAAGGCACTTTGGTGTTGCTGGCACTGTGGCAACTGTGTCTGAGAGCCAGATTGATCCTTTAAAACATATCAGATGATTTCAGGTGTGTTGCATGAACATAAACTTGCACATACAGACACTTTCAAGATATTTGTTTGCCATAACCTCCTTGAACCAGCTTTAAGTAAAAGCACTGGAAACTTTGCTGTATGCTTCTTTAAAATCGTCCAGGGAATGAATTACTAAAACAAGTATTTTTTGAGAATATTCAGTTGCCTTCCCTTATTACTGAGCACTTGGTGCAAGCAATACGAGTGGCATTCAGAAAGGTAGAGCATTGGCTGTATTGGATCCAATACAGCAAAATGCAGAGCACCCTCTTCACAATGTGTTGGAGGGAGGAGATGGGGTGCTGAGTACATCTGAAGAGTTGTTCAGGACTTTGCAGGATCAGATCTATGAGTAACAGGTGTGACATAGTAATGGCAGCAGTGCAAAGCTGGAATAGGGAACTTGAAGCAAAGAGTACTTAACACATGTGAGGCTAACACTTTATTTCTCGTTTTCCAAAAAATACGAATCATAAGGGGCAAAAAATGAAACACTTACGCTTTGCTTTTGTCCTCACTTATCCTCATGTACTTTACAGAATTATAACCAGACTTTATTTATTTGGATTTGATTGTGTGGGATCATAAAAATTTCAAATGTTGGCATTTAAGTTCCATCTGGAAAATATCTGAGCTTCATCACTAAATGTGAACATAGAAATCTCACTTTTGTCTCACTGATCATAGTTGCATATTTCCTGTGGGCAAATGCAACTTGTTCACCTGCAGCAGGCCAGCATGCATGGTCATAAAGCACACAATCTGCAGTCCAATGTCAAGGTCAGGAAAGTAGGCACTGGATTGTGCTAGCATGACCCATGTTCCATATGCTAGTTTTGTTGTCTATATCTCTAAAACACTCCTGCACCTCCCATCTCAACTAATGCAATGTGTATCATCTACAGAACATTCCCTTTCAGGAGACTGTCATAAGAAGTTGTTAAAGAAAATGAATTCATAGCCATACTGTAGTTTTTAAACAGAACTTCTGCTGTAATGAAAAGTGAAAAAATACGAAGCCTGAGCGTCATGTCTCAGATGCTAGAAACTAAGGCTTTAGAAGACTAAGGTTTAAGCAGGTTAGTCACTTGCCCAGTTCAGTAGCAATAACTTCAATAATTTAAAACCTGAAAAAAAAGTATTCAGCATGCTTAAGTTCAGTCTAATTATTGACTTGTTCAGTTTGACATTTTCTAAGAAATTAATAAAAAATTTTAATAAACACAGTGTTTTTTCTTAGTCCTCAGGAGCAGCTTCAGTTCAACAGGGAGCAATATGAACAAAGCAAAGAAGATCTGAGACTGGCTTTAACCAATCTGGAGAAAAAGCAACAGGAGATAGGTTTTGCCCTTCAACCTGGTTTACAAGAGAAGCAAGCTCAGCTGACAAACTATTCCAGCCTCCTGCAGAAAGCAGAAGATTTGACTTCCCTATTTAATGAATTGAAAAGCCAAGAAGATCACCTACGGGGTCATGCTGGGGATCCTTGCTTCACAGAGTTGGAATGGTTGGAATTAAAGCAACAACATGAAAATCTCCTTAGCCAGCTACAGGTTGGAACCTCCCTCTCTTTCCTTTCAGGATTATTGGTATGCCTGTTGATTGCAGCTCTCACTGTTTGCCTGTAGTGTCATTCAGATGGCAAGTTTATAGGTAAAACTGGGGGTTGAAATTTCCTCTGTAGAGCAGGGAATTTCCCCTTCCCCCCCCCCCCCCGTAGGAAAAAGAGCACCAGAAGATCATTTTTTTCACCACCTTGTGCTTTGCAGAGGGATAAATTTAAACAAATGAAACCACAGTATGTACGAAGAACATTTTGTACCTGTATAAACAAATTCAGATAGCTGTAATATGAAGCATTTGTTCCTATAATAAGTTGGTTATTTTTTTTTTCTTTTGGAAGGATGAATGGCTTTTTCTGCATCTTGTTTATTATTGGTTCCATCCAGTTTAGCGCAAATTACTTTTGCACCCTGTGTGGCATTCTGCATCTAATCTTTAATCTATTTTGAGTAGCAGACATCACTTTTAGAGGTATATTATTATGGAGTGCAAACTCCTCTGCTTTCTGCTACTAATGAGCATTTTGTTCACCATGGAGGCCATGATGTGCTGGGAAGAGGGACGGGTATTTCTTGTGCACCTATGGTTAGCTATGTATTTTGTAGCAGGCCGGTTTTTTGTGCTGCTGGGGTCCTGGGAAAGCTGTAATAGTCTGTGGGTAAATTACATTTGTTTGACCTAATGGTAGACTAATCCTAGAAATTCCTTGGTTTCTAGACCATAGTGCAGACATTAGAAAGTCATGTTCAAGAGCACCAGCAGTTTCAGGATATGGTATCAGACATGAGCACTGAGCCGAAAACTTCCTCTGAGAAGCTTGCTGATTGTGAAGGTCCAGCAACAGAGCAAACATCAGCGGAGCAAGCCCAGTTGAAATCACAGGTATGCTCCATGTTTCGCATCATGGAGAAAGTGGGTCAATGTCCTAGGGGCTTGTACAGACCATCATTAACAAGAACTGGTAATGTGTCAAACCCCCCAAAAATAAGAAATCTTTCCAAAATATAAAGTATATGTTATATTCATTTTATCAAGATAACTGTAGGCCTAAACACAGTCTTAATGAACTGAGTGGACTTTTATTGTCAGCTGAACTGAAGACAGGATTGTCCTAGCTCAAGCAAGGCTTCTTCAATTTTGTTGTTTTGTTTGGGGTTTTTTGCTGTTGTTGTTTGATTTTTGTGGTTTTTTTTTTTTGTTTTCTCTCTGGGCATAACTAGGAGAGAGATTAAATTTGGTGTTAGTCGGTGTCTTTAAATTAGCCAGAGCAGAAAGCTTAGGAAGATGTTGGTGAACATTTTTAAGAAGTGTCCTTCACACATGAGTAGACATTCGTTTGCACTGTGGCAGGTTGGGTAACAAAGTCTTGTAGCTGTGAGCATAGAGAGCTACTGAAAGCTGAGACAATAGCTCAGATACGGATCACTGCAATTCCCCATTCTCCAGTATTTGCTATACCTCTAACTAGGAAAAAGGAGTAAGAGAAGGTGGGGATTATTTGCTCAGAACTTGGAAAGATCATCATACACTTCGCAGCATACCGTGTGATTATTTTATCTTGTCTTGATGCTTATAGCTTCAGGTGTTCTCTGCTTATTAACATGACTCGCTAAAATTACTAGTTTAGTATTTGACCTTTTGCAGCAAATAGGTCTGCCTGTGCTTTTCAGCACGCTTTGTTGCTCACAACAAATGCTTACGATTTTAATGATTGACTTTAGATCTTAACATTAAATATATTGAGTGAGGATACTTTCCAATAAAATGTTTCTTTGTGTTTAAAGGAACAACAAGGACCTCTTAGTAGAGGCGAAGACATGTTAAAGAAGATTTTGGTTTTAGCAGAAACTGTTAAACAAAACACCTCTTCATCAGGACAGAAGTTTAGTAAGGATGAGATTGAAACACTTCAAAGTGAACACAGAAGTCTGGAAGAGAAACTTGAAAATGTCAAGCAAAAGAAAGAAAATGTTTCAAGTGGAGCCCTTGAGTTTAAAGATGAGTTTGGTACTGAAATACAGATGAAAGTTAAGGCAGATACAGTGTTGAAGAGAGACATACAGATCACTTCTGATACTCCTGTTGCTGCAGAAGAGAGCCTGACTGCGCTGGAGTTAAAGGAGCCTTCGGAAAAGCATGCTGTGAGTATATTTGTTGACAGTTATGACAGTGGAAGACGGGTTAAAAAGTCATCTGTCTCTCAGATGCATCCTTTATTTCATTGAAAATAAACCTGTAAGTACATGTATGTAAAAATCAAAGATGTGGTGAAGAGCTCCCTTAACTTGTTATACGAAGTCTGTAACAAGCCAGTAGTATCTGTTCAAAAGTGTAGTACAGCTTTGTCTTGCACTTAATTAGAGCAGGTATCTTTAATCAGGACACAGAGGGAGAAGGTATATAGATGAGAAAATTTCAGATACACTTCTGCAAAAGAACTCTGAGAGCTTCTTTTAAACCAGTAAGACTTGTTTACAACTGCAGCACAATATTTGTTCTGTTTGTTTTCCTAGAAAACAATTTTTGCCATTCAGAGATTTAATGGTAAAATACAATATTTACAGTCACACAAGTGGGTTTTGTTTGATATCATTTCTCTTAGGGTCAAGATGTAAATGGAAGTATGCCAGAGAAAGAGAAGCAAAATGATCCACTTTTGGAGGAAAACAGTGTATTGTCAGACAGCCCTTTACAGGGTGTCTGTCAAAGCAAGGATAAATTGGGGCAGACTGTTCAGGTGCTTGACCAATATGTTCCAATACATGTCAGTGTATATATATCTGTGTGTGTCTGTCCACTAGAAATGCATATGTAATTCCTTAAAATTTGTAGTCTTACAGAGACTTAATTTACTTATCCGATGAAAGGAATAATAAAGTATCTTCTCCAAATTATCCATTCAGCCTTGCACATGAGAAGTGTGTGAGAGATCAATGTGATGATCTCTGTAAGCCCACAGGGCTTGGATGCGCTTTGTCCATGATGCAAAACCTGTAACATACCTGTAATTTCAACAAGTTTGGTCAACTATGTGGTGACAAATGAGATGTAATGAGAGGTCACTGACCTGGAACTGCTGATCTTTAGGGGACGTAAAGAAAGACATTCACACTGTAAACGACTTCCCATGCACAAAGCTGAGGGAACAATTTAGAGAACTTCCTCACTGACCTGAACATGGAGTGGTAACAGCAGCAGGGAGAGATGACCATCAACATTATGAGAGTAGAAACCATCTGTACTGGCATTTCTGGAGAAGGAGCAAGACCAGTAGTTAAAAGTTGCCAAATGTGTCTAAATAGAAACTTCTATGACAGTATTAAAAATCATGTGAGCACTTATTCCAGTTCAGTTTCTCCTGGAACTCTTCATTGTGATTAAGGTCGTGATATGGCAAAATGAACTGAACAGGTGTTGCTAAAAGACTCTGAGTTTGGGTTACCTCAGCCTTTTCCTTCATTCATTAAGTTAATTGAAGATGGCTTGTGGAGTGTGTCATTCCTTTGTAAACTCAGATTTTGGACTGTGGCTTTTACTAGTTGTAAACATTTTGTATTTTTCAAAGCAGGGGGATGCCGATAAGGAGAGCCCAAGTATGGAAATGCATGGTAGGGTTCAAGATGAAGTTCTGGACAGTGCAGTTCAGGGTGGTGAAGCAGAACTGGAAAGACATCAGAATGGTGTTGGTATTGAAGGTGATGACACAAGAAAGGCGACCCATCCAGCAGAGGTAACTGGACAGGAGATTATGCAACAGTGATTGAGTCTAAGGGTATATGTAGTGGGGATACTTCTAATAAATAGTGAAAACCTCAAGTTACATCAAGCTATTTTTGTCTGATGTGCTGTATACTTAGTATGCATTAACCCTTTGAATCCTTTTCTGTACATTTAAAATCAATATGGAGGGATTTGTTTTCTTCATTAGTGGCTTCCTGAGGATATTGCATTCTGAGGCACCTGTATGTATTGTGAGGTCATCTTACCATTTTCCTTGAATTCTGTTATTGTGCTTGAGTCTCATTTATTTAGATTTCTAATTTACATATTCTGCATTTATGAGGCTGCGTTTCAAATGCTGTGTCCTGTTTTGTGCACCCTGGTACAAGGGGAATTTTGACAGACTAGAGCAGCGTTTAGGAGTTGGAACCATAATAAGTGGGAAGAGGCTAAGTTCATGTTAGACATAGAAAGCCTAAGAGGCATATAAGCAGTGTATTTGTGACAAGATGGAGCACAGTATGCACCCATGAGCTGGCTGAGAATTAGGGTAAATTTATTTATTCTGGCTGTTCTTGGCTACTTTCAGCACATCTAAATTGTAGCCACCAGCTGAGATATCTGTGCAGCATGGACAGGTCCCTGATGCTGTGCTCTCCCCCATGGTCATACTGTAAGGATTTGCCATTCTTTAGTTTGTGTGGTTGGCTGATTTATTTTATCTGTCTCCATATGATAAACAAACTTGGGCAGAACTTACAGTCAGCAAATACCTTAGCATGTACATGCAGCAAATCCCCAGGCTGCCCCTGGGAATATCCTGCCTGGCTGGGTGTCATAACCACAGACTCTCTGTCTACAGTACAAGACTGGAGCCCCAGGAAGAAGCTAAACCTTCCAAAAAATGCATTCAAGACTGTATCCAGGGGTACACAGTCCATGCTTAGAATAATGAAAGATGAACAACGTAGGTCAGAGGAATTATATCTGCACTTTTTCTACAAATTTATAACAAAATTATAGCACTGCTGCTTCTAAATGGTTTCATCTGCCATAACCCTGCCCACAATAGAGATGTAACTGTGGTTTTCCTCATCTACCTATAATTACGGGCTTTGTAACTTTGTCATCTTGAGCACTGTTATTACTGCTGAGCAGGTTTGATTAGGGCTTTTTGAATACTTGTATGTTTGTTTGTTTGGGTTTTTTTTTCATTTCTTACAAAAAAGGAGAAATGTAGTGATGTCAAGAATCAGTCATATAAAGAAGACTTGGAGCAGGTTCAACAAAAGGTGTGCCAGAAGAGTTGTGTCCCAGAATCTTCAGCAGCTGAGAGAGATAGTCTGGAACCTAATCCCTCAGTTTTTGCACATCAGGTAACCCACATTCTGTTATTTCAAGCTAAATTTCTCACTCATTGCCTTTTTTGTTTCCACATGGGCTTCAGCTGAAGTTCTGTTGTAAAAGAAGAGGAATTATTGTCACATCAAAATCGAGACCATTGTGTGTAGTTCTGCTTTGTGTCCGTGGTAGTTACAAACTTTATCCAAAGGGCTAGCTGCACCATATTTTTCAGTGGATGTGTTCAAAAAGAGAAATATTGGTTTTCAGAGCCATCGTAATCAATCTTTATGATATTTAGAGTTTCTATTTAAGTTATTAATCAGTGCAACTTATTTCCATGTTATTATCGTTAGCTGTGATAGTTTTGCCATCACAAGGAGGGCAGATCAGAAAACTGAAATCCAAGGTGATCCAGCATAAGAAAATAAAGGAAATAGAGAAAGGAGAATTAATTCAAGCTGAATGAATAACAATTTACAAATTTGAGAAGGATGTAAAAGTCCTTGAATGCATCCAGAGGAGGGCAACAAAGCTTGTGAAAGGGCTGTAAGATTTGTCCTATTAGGAGCAGCTATGGACTTTGGTGTTGTCTAGTTTGAAGAAAAGGAGGCTGAGGGGTGACCTCATTGCTCTCTACAGCTTCCTGAGGAGGAGAGGTGGAGAAGGGTGGTGCTGATCTCCCTGGTATTCGTGATAGCATGCATGGGAATGGTCCAAAGCTGCACTAGGAGGGGTTTAGACTAGGCATTTGGAAGCATGTCTTTACCAAGAGGGTGGTCAAAAACTGAACAGGCTTCCTAGAGAGGTGGTTGATGCCTGTCAGTTTTTAAGAGTCATTTGGACAATGCCTTTAATAACATGCTTTAACTTTTGGTCAGCCCTGAAGTGCTCAGACAGTTGGACTAGGTGATGGCTGTAGGTACCTTCCAACTGAAAATATTTTATTCTATTCTAGATTGACTAATTTTCAGTTTTAAATGTGATCTTTAAGCATGCCAAACTTGGGGTTTGCAAAGAGAAAGGGATGTAGGTTTTGCTGATTTCCTGAGGAAGGTATTGGATAAGAAAGGATTTTGAGTGAGGGCTATGCCTTAGCCTGAAGCCAGAGTCATGTTTTGTCAGTTTCCCTTGGGCCTACACTGTGAAGAGTCAGCAGTGGAGCCCTGGCTGCTCTGTACCTGAAAGACAGTAGCTGATTAGCAGCACCCGTGCTCTTACCTTCTCATTTTTTCATCCCTCTCCAACCATCTGATGATACTGAAAACATTAAAACTAGTGTCTGGGGAGACTGATACTGTCTGTATGTCTGTGTATATGGGGAGGCAGTGCCACAATATACGTTGAGAACATCGTGGAACAAGCAAAATGTCTGCACAGCAAGCCTGAGGTTTTCCTTAGTGTTAGGACACTTTACTGTGTGTTTTGATGTGTTTATATTTTATTCTGCTAAAGTGGATTTACTCCTCACTCTGTGATAACTTACCTGAGTTTTTCAGCTTACTTAATTCAATGGCACTCCAAAGTTTCCTAAGATGAAATCTTATGTTTGAATTGATACAACTGTTACAGATGTTTACACAGAGAAATGGAAAAGTTCTCTGATGGACTATTTTTTGAGAGCTCCCCTTCAGTTTTGACTGAAAAGAACCAAAAGAGTTCAAATGAATAGAGTTATTATTTTCTGATAATGTCTACAATGTGCTACCTGTTTCGCACAATTGGAAGCAGGTATATTTTGGATAGCTCATGACCCACAGGGAGACAGAGACAGCGATAGCTTACAAGGGATATGGCTGCTGGGATAGCTGGCTGCTTCCTAGTAAAATAATCTAAAGTATCAATATAGGAAATTTGTCAAACAAGAATATGTCATTGTTACTCGTTTATATGTTGGTACTATGAACAAGCTCACACTGTGGTTGCATCTGTATATCTGTATGTATTCACTCACACAAAGTCTATACGTGAAACACATCAGTTTACACCAGGTATAGGGGGAAGGTAAGCACAGAAAAATTTTTAAGCTATTGCCATGTGACAATAAGCCTGTGACATTTCATTTATATTGTTGTCTGCAATAGCTGAAGCTGATATAAAGGATTACATTTTGCATCTGAGCTGAGTTGAGATGAGAGTATCCACCTCGGCAACCTCAGCTCAGCTGATGGGCTGTTAAACCTGGCACACCCCAAGTGACTTGTCCTTCTGTCATTGTGGGAATTGATGTGCCAGGGTCTGGTTCAGGAGCCCCCTATTCCCTTCCTCCCCACCCCAACTGAGACATGGCTCCCTAGCACTCTTGTCTTACCCCTGATGTCAGATAGCATTTGTAGTAGCAGCCGTGGCTTTGTGTCACATGCATGAGTTGCTTTGTGTTTCATGCATGAGTTGCCCTGTGAAGAACAGCTGAAGAAAAGGTCCTGGTAAAGGCTGCATCAGTGTATCAAGGCGTGTGCTGAGCAGAAGGAATGTGGGGGTGAGGGGAGACTAAAGATCTATGAATTTATAAGGAAGAGGGGAAAAAGACAGGATAGACCTGTGAATATATCAGTAGGAGAGGTGGGTGCAGGGAGAATGTTATTTGAAGGTGGGGATATCAGAATTTCAAATTTAAAATGATGGGCAGAAATTACATAGCTAGGTGAGCAGTGCTGTCAAGCTGGGGTGACCACAAAGGTGGGTGGTTGTGGTGTAGGTTCCAACCTCTGGGTCGTGGTTGACCCACAAAGGCTGTGGAGGATGCCGCAGTAGGATTTAGGCATGACTTAAACATGTGAAGCCAAGTGCTGCAATCAGAAAACTTTCTGGTTTAGGACCTTCAGAAATAAGAATCCTGTTTTGTGTTGTAGGACACAGATGCAGAAGTGGTTGTCCAGAAGGAGCTACTTCCTGGGGTGCAAATAAACACTGAATATTTTGAAGAGGAACAAAAGGTCAATGAGCTGAAAAATGAAGTGGCTGAACTGGATATTGTGCTTATAAATGAACAGTTAAAAGAGCTGGAGGTATGGAAAGTGCAAAGCCATTCCTCATTGTTAATGTAGTGATACACTTACAGAATTATGATTCACTTGGGCAAAATGAAATTGTTGCATATCATCCTATCTGAAGTTTGACTGCATGATTAGTCAGTATGTCTACCAGGTAATCTAAAAACACTGTGCCTTAATGCAAGTATGTCTATGTAAATACCATATTTTGTAGTGCTGTTCTAGAGTGCAGTAGTAGATACACCTATGATTGCACATGTGCTTCCATGATGTACACAGGCATGGATGTTCATTTGCATGTGAATGAACAAGTGTATATTTGTAGATATATTGGTATTTAACTGTATTTTGTGTTGAAAGCTGAAAGTGGTTTGAGATCCTCTTTTAATCCCCTCTCTGTGGTGGGCTTGATTGTAGAATTTACAAGCTGAACTGGAAACATGGAAGGCAAAATCTTTGTGTCATAGTCAAGAAGCTTTTCCCAATGCAACAGGATCAAACAGAGCAGGGCTGCAAACCACAGATTCTGCAGTGCCCTGCTGGGACAGGCTGCTTCAAGAACTTGATGCTGTTAAGGCAGTGAAGCAACAACAGTACTGTTTAATTAATGAGTACCAGAAAAATCTTTCTGCTGCACAGTCCTCAATGAAAAATCTGTCAACAGAAAAAGATAACATAAAGCTGTAAGTATAGTTGAGAGTTTCTGATAATAGGTTGCAGAGCAAATATGGTCCTAGACTGAACTTTGTGCCATGCCTGAATAATACTCAGCAAGAACACGATGTTTTATCCATCTCATTAATAATTGGGTACCCAGAGAAGCTTCATAGGTTTGTAAATTTAAGAACCTTAAACAGAAGCATTTTGGGGGGTTCTCTGCTAATCTTTAGCAACATCAACTCTTCTATTTTTTAGGCAAAACAAAGAAATGGTTGCTGTGATCAAAACCTATGTAAAAGCCATATTAAAATAATTTTTAAAAATTATGGTAGATGTGAAATATTAATTTTTCTTTAAGGACTCATCAGTTCTGTTTTTTCCTGAGTGAAATATCTCATTACTCTGAAAATTAATCTTATTTGATGGGAAGAATTCTGTGGCAGGAAGTCAGTCTACGGTATCAATTCAGAGGTAATGATGCACACAAAATATTTAGCACCTTTTATGAATTAGCCTTCAAAACATGGAACTAGCCTATCGTTCACAATAATGTATCACAATAATTTTAAAATCTTTAAAATAAATAATGTTAATTTACAGCACAGAGATTCACAAAAATAAAAATCTAGCTGCTGAATGTATTTTAGGTGGGAATTTCAAAATACTCCTGGAAATAAAAGATGAGTAGATAATCTCTTGAATAAATGGGAATTTTTAAAGTTTTTCTTATAACTAAGCTCTATCTTCATCATAAATAAGAAATTACCATAAAGTAGTAATTCACTTAGAGATGAACAAACACTTTTGCTGATTTTTAAAATTTTATTTATTATAACTTTAAAGGAAGGCTACATTCCTTTAGGAAATCACAAATTAACAAATACTGCAGTTTTAGAGAATATAAATTAGAATATACCTTTCTTGCAGAGTTATCTAGAAATAACTAGTGATGTACAAATAAGCAAGAAATAATGATACTGAAACAGTGGTGAGGAAATTTGTGAGAGAGCATTGAGAGATACATATGATTAAATGAATAAAGTGAGTGAATAATTTTCTAAAAACTAAAATAATTTTTTTTTTTTTAAGTGTGTCTATTCCATGTTTTAGGAGTTGCTTTGTTATTCTTAACCCCTACTCATATTTTTGGCAGGGGCCCTATGAACAACACAGTTCTTCTGGAGAAAATTAAGGCGTGCATAGAGTCCTTAAAAAAAGAAAGAGATGTCTTAAACCAGTTGAAGACTCAGCAAGAAAGTTTATCTCAGCATTTAACATGCATGGATAAAGTGTTAACTGAAAGCCAAATGAGGCAACTGGAACAAAGGTGGCAACACATGGAACAAACAGTGCAAAAGAAGCATGATCAAGTTGTAGCAGAAATCGATGAATTTAACCTGCTTATGGATAAAGCACGTGATATTCAGAGACTGATACAAGAACAGTATGTACAAGCAGAGTTACATTCTTCAGCTGCAGGAAAAGCCAATTACCCTGTACTTTGGACTACAGAGCTACAGGACATTAAACATGGTCTTTCTCTATTAAAAAGAAGGATTGAACTGCAGATGAAAAGAATTTGGAGTGATCAAGAGAAGGTAGCTTTGGAGAACTCTATACATGATTTGCAGAGCAAATTGGAAGCATTATCAGCACAACAAACTCTTCGAGAGGATGTTCAGGTCACTGGTCCTGCTCTCGTGAAAAATGAAATTATGAAGAAGCTGAAAGAAAATATTTCATGGGTCAAAGATTCACTGTCCTCTCTTGATCAAAAAGCAGCACTTTTTCCCAGTGATGTTAAATCACAAATTGGAAGTTGCCAGCTTCTGATCACAAAAGTTCAAAACAGAGAACCTGTGATTCTGTCACTGAATTATGGGCTCCAGCACATCATTCCCAGCTTAAAGCCAGAGGAGAGCTCTGATATGACCTTCCTTGTACAAACATTACAGAATTCATACAAGGCTCTTGTTTTAAAATCAGCTCAAAGATTACAGCACCTAGAGCTCCAGCTGGAGGAGAGGCAAAAACTTATTGCAGAAGTAGAAAAAGTTCACTGTCAGCTTCGCAATGCTGAGATTCTTGCTAGGCCTGACATGAACCAAAGCAGCACGTGGTCAGAGTTAATCAATCAACAAGCCATTTTAAAGGAGATTTTAAAGGATATACAGGAAATAGAAGGGCTGATCTCATCCCACTGTACAGAAAGCCAGGTCACAGCTGGGGAACTGAGCCTGTCTGAACAACTATTTTTGATTGATCAGTTAAGAAGTCTGAAGAACAGAGCAAGGAAGACACAGAGGCAAATTCAGAGTAAACTTCATGAAGTAGAAAGAAAGATAGTTGTCTACAAAGAGTTTGCTGAGGGAGTAATTTTACTGCAGAGAGATCTTAATGATCTGCATTCTGGTGAAATTAACCTGGAAGAAGATGAATTATTAAGTGCCCAGGTGGAAGTGAAGGATAAATGCAAGGCACTTCAAGAAAAAGTAATAGTGTTTCAATCCAATTTGTCACAAATCATGAAGTACAAAGAAATCTTTGAATGTGTAGGCCTAAAATGGGACTCACTGCAGCTGGATGAATTGCAAACTAATTTTTTAAAAATTAAAAATAAAATTAAAGGGAAGATAATACATTTTGATAATGTTGTTAGGGAATATGATAAGATTCAAGCACTGCTAAATGAAATCCAGACTGTGATATCTACTGTAAGAAAAGAAGCTAACATTCTAAATGATAGCTGTAGCTCTTCTCCAGCTGAGGATCTTATATCTGCCCTGATTCTGTTTCAGACCGTTCAACAAATATTGTACTTAATCCAGGAGGCAGCAAATCAACTAAACAAAAATGAGGTCTTTGATACACCATTCAAAGAATCTAAGAGGAAAGAAATAAAGAACCTGGAGAAAGATGTTGAGGAATTGAATCAGCTTCTTAAAAACTTGGTCTCTGGTCTCCAGGGTATAAACAAGGAAGGTAGTCAGAATGAATCAGAACATCTATCCCACATCATAAAGTATATTCAATCGGAGCTCCAGCAGCCACTTCTGGTAGATATAAAAACAATGCAGTATGAAAAAATACGATGGGAAGCAATTCAGAATATGATCCAAGCAAAGTTTTCTGCTATTAAATGTGTAATGGAAAAAGAGAGGGCAAAACAAGAAGAAAAATCTATTGCTGCTGGTACAGATGCAAAATTAGAGACACTGCAAGATCATGGAATACAGCTGAAGACAGACATTGCTGCCCGTGTTGTAAGTATATTTAATAAAAGTAAGGTATGGCTTTATGTCTTTTCACAATAATCAGATGATCTGTGGGTGACTAGCATTTATATTTTCAGGACTTGTATCCTTGGCTCATGATCATCTCTGCGTTGGGGGATATGATAGGAATCATGCTAAGAAAATAACGATACAGAAAAATTGTTTTTTTTCAGTTTGGTTATAATCAAGCAGTGGGGATTTGCATAAAAGAAAAGTAAAGGGGAGGAAGGAAAAGGTTGTGTTGAATATTGAGCTGAAGAGAGACTGGGTGCAATTTTTGTGGGACTATTCTTGGGACTGATTTTATGTACCATTTTCAACTGTGACAATGATAAAAAATCCCAGAAGTTCGTTGTTTCTACTGTAAAGAAAAAGCTTATAAGTTGGGAATGATCAAGGAGAGTAAAGCACGGGTCAAACCAATGGGATCAGGGCTCAGGAAGAGTGAGGAAAGGAATGGCAACCAGGATCCAGGGCTTCAATTACAAGTATATAAGTCATTGATAAAGGATTGTTGGAAGGTTGACCTGATTCTTGATGCTTTTGTCAGGTAAAGTCCACTTAAAAAAGAGCAGATGGTGTTAGAGGGATGAGGAGTGTTGAGAGCAGTTAATAAAAGTGAATTTGCTCAAGCTGGTAAACTGTGGACAAATGGGAAATCTAGCTGAGATATAATTAAGCAAGGGGTAGACTTAATGGGTTGAAAAGGACTGCTTAAGCTAAAGAGAAGTGTTAATACAAAGAGAAAGTGTTTGTGATAAATTTATGTTGGAAACCAAAAGAGTGGTAATTTTCCTAGCAGAGAGGTTCTGGAATTGTGTTGTGATCGAGAAAACCTGTGCCTTGACTGCTGCAGAGATTCATGGGGACAAACAAGCAAATTCACTTTTATAATAAATAATAATAAGGTAGTAGCTAATAACAGGGAGCAGAACTCAGTGTCCCTGATGGACTTACGGTCCTGCTGCCAGATTTCCTGGTTTGCTGTGCTACATCTTTGCTGCTTGGGTATTGTGTGTAAAGCACAATGCCAAAAGTTCTCTGCCATGTGGGAATCCAGTAGCTGGCGAAGTCACACGTCACACATTATTCTGTGTATAAATATATACAAGAAGAGGCTTTAGCTTGAAGCAGTTCTGCAAGTCATAGCAGAGATATCCCCTCCATAAACAAATACAGCATCAATGTTTGGGCTTTCCTTGTCTGAACAGATCATAAGATTGTATACTGCCATATCCATAAGGGATCTTGCAGCTCTTGTGTTCTGCCATCCTTCTCTATTGACTTTTCTAGTATTGACCTGTTCCTGTGGTTGAGGGCAGTCAGTCCATACTTACAGCACTGCTCTGTGACTGCCTACAGAGTATAGTCACCTCCTCAGGCCAATTATGGGGAATATTAGTCTCAGCGACAGCCAGGTGTGAAAATCTGAGAAGACTATCTGGTATCCAGAGGAGCACAGTAGCTTTTTTTTGATTGTTCCTGTGTCTTTTTAACATTTTCAGAGTACTCTGGAGGAGGCATGTAAGACTGGTGAGCTTTATACCATGGCTGTTCAGAGGGCTGCCAGGTTGCTTGAGGACTACAAAACTCAAGTCCAGTCTGCCGCACCAGAGCTCAGTAGCTCAGAGGAGGGCTATCAGACCCCACAGTGGGAACCAGAAGTGTTCAACTCTGCAAAGGCTAACATAGAAAACCTGTACTCCAAGCTGAAAAACCTAGTGAAACCAGAAGACAAAACATATCTGGAAAATACTTTAACAGAATTAATCAATAAGAGTTTGGCATTAAAGAATAAGGCTCACAGAAAGGAAGCTGATGAACAGAGGTAGGTTTTAGAGATCTTAATGTTCCTTATTATAAGAAATTCGACTGATAATAAATGCAGTGTTGGTTTTATGGTAATTTAGCAGAAAGAACTTTAAGCATTTCTGTTGTTCCAAGGTGTGATTGGAAGGAAAATTACTAGACAATAATTACATTGCTACTAATTTACAATGCAGTCATTTTTAGCATATTCAAAGAAGTATCTATGGGATATGACTGAGGGTCATAGGGTACCACAATCAGAAGAAAGCATATTTCCATTGTCTCTAATTCAGTGCTGGTGCAGGTTAGAACAATCTTCAGAGGTGCCAAGGGACTCTAATGCATGTCTTGCATAGACTATTCTGATGAATTAAGAAAGTAAAGACCAAACAAGATGCAGGCCATAGTTTCTTTCCTTCAAATATAGGTATGGAAGAGATCTGAAGGTGCATACCTTCAGATGTACCTCCATGTGTATACACTGAAAAAGTTTGTGAGATAGTGTAAAAGGTCCTGCACCTGCATCAGGGCAATCCCAAGCACAGATAAATGCTGGGCAGATAATGGATTAAGAGCAGCCCTGAGAAGAAAGACTTGGGGGGGGGTTGATGGACAGGAAGCTCAGCATAACCTGGCAATGTGCACTTGCAGCCTAGAAAGCCAGCTGTATACTGGGCTATATCAAAAGAAATGTGACCAGAAGGTTGACGAAGGCCATTCTCCCCTCTACTCCTCTCTTACCCCACCTGGAGTACTGTATCCAACATAAGAAGGGCCTGTAATGGCTTTAAACTGAAACAGGGTAGATTTAGATTACATATTGTGAAGAAATTCTTTACTGTGAGGGTTTCTTGACACTGGAACAGGTTGTCCAGAGAAGTTGTGGATGCCCCATCCCTTGCAGTGTTCAAGGCCAGGTTGGGTGAGGCTTTGAGCAATCTGGTCTAGCAGAAGGTGTCTCTGCCCATGGCAGGGGGTTGGAACTAGCTGGTCTTTAAGGTCTCTTCCAACCCAAACCATTCAATCATTCTATGTTTCTAAAATTGTGTGCTGATGATCCAGTGCTTCTGGTTCTGTTGAGCATAACCTTCAAATCTGCTTTTATAATAAAAGAATTGGATGACTTTAAAGGCTTTATTAATAACAAAGAGATGGCAAGATACAGAAATAAAAAAAACAGAATTGTACAGTCCCCACGCATTGTAGGGACAAATAGACTGTGTGGAATATATGAATGTGTGGGAACTAACTTTTGGTAATGCCTGGGGAGGACGGAGACTTAGATCACGGCATACAATTCTTTTGAGTAGCTCCATGTCTGATATATGGATATACATACCTGCTTTTCTTTACCTCTGGGGCACTTAGGCCTCTTGACCTAATAACAATGCTCCAGTGCCCTAAGAACAAATGCTAATTGAAGATAATTTCTAAAATAGTAAGGACTACCAGCTCAGAAGATTTTCTTTTTAATTCTAGTGAGCATTATGGTTGGAGAGAGCAACCGCAACAAATTTGATTGGTCTATTGTTTCCTACAGGTATTTAGAAAAATACGAAAGCTACATAAAAACCAAAGATAAGGTGTGTGATAATCTTAACAGACTGGAAAAGATGCTTAGACAGTCTTTGTCTCAATCACCAATGTCTTATAAAGAAGCTTTGGACCACTTAGAAGAAAGCAAGGTAAAAAAGGCTCTGAAGAACTGAAAAATCTCATGCAAAACTGTTATGCAGTTATGAACACTGTATGAACACTGTTCCATCCTAGTAGAAAGAAGTGAAATTCTTTGACCTGTATTTCTGTATATATAAACCCACATGATACGTTTATATACCTATAAAAAGACTGGATTATAATAGGCCATGTCAAATGAGTACATCTTACTGCTGTAGAAATCACACATTATCAGTGCCTATGGTAGTGCTGCATTTCTGTTCTGATTCCTTGTTGCTTCTTTGCAGCACCTGGACTGATCAGTTTTCTAACATTGCTGTTGTTTTCCCTCAGAAGTGGAAATCTGAGATTTTCCAGTTTCCTGGGAAGTTTTCCCTTGCTGTTTTCCCCATCAAGCCACTGCTATAGCAGCCTCTTGGCTGCCTTCTATTTTACTACTCATTGTATTGCAAGCTTATCATTTTATGTATCTGTAACTCCTGCTCATTTCTCTTCCCTTCCAAATAACAACAAAGAAGTAAGAACAATGTAATTGCCTGGGCCCACTGTTCTGTTTGCTTTGTTTTATTTACCCCATCTTTCTCCATATTCTTAGCAAAGAGAATTCTTGTATTGCAACCATATTTAACCAGCTCAGGGGAGTGACTGCCATTTTATTTGAGGATCCTAATCATGTTACTGAATGCTTCATTAACACTTCTGACTGCATTATTTTGTCGATTTATTGATTTATTTTTCCTATAAGATTTTAGTCTCCAACATTGAGTCTGCTGAAGATGATCTTGTGAAGCTGAGGCAGGTCTCTGGAGAGTTGATGAGATTATGCAGGAGAAGTGACAGGGCCCTGCGCAGGATGGTGACAGCACTGTGGGAAAATTGGCTGGGTTTGCTTGAGGTGGCAAAAGGGCTGGAAATAAACTGTGAAGAACTAAAGCAGGAATGGAAATTCATCAATGAAGAGGTGAGTTGCTCAACAAACCATAAATTTTGGGGAATGTGGTAGGGATGAGGTTGAGGTTAGTGCAGAACATCATTTCTTTCCCACTGATCAGCCACTTATCCCCAGCCTTTCTTGAACTTAGATACAGAAATGATGGGGATATTTATAGCATGAATCCTCTAGACCCAGAGCTACTCTATGGGGGATTATGTGCTTTGTTAGAGCAAACCCAAATGTTTTGGCACAGTAAAGAGAGTCAAGCTCTCTGGCTATGTAATTCCCAGTAGTTAGTCATGTGTATGAGTAAATGAATAATGTAACTTAAGGTGATAGAATAAAAGAGCACTTTATCTCATGCTTTGACATGCTGTTTACTTAGCTGGAACGAGAAACAATAATTCTCGATAAGCTCCAGGAAGAACAGCCAGAAGGTCTTAAAGAGAAAGAAAAGGCCACCAGAGAGGAACTGGTAGAATTACTAGATTTTGTGAACTCATTTGAGGAAAACATTAACCAGCAACAGCTCCTCTTACTCCTACTTCTTCAACGAATAAGAAACATCCTGGATACATCTGAAAATACTGAGGCAGAAGCTGCCCTTCCTGCTTTTTGTGAGATAAAGGCAATGCAAGATCGCTGTAAAAAGTAAGTAGTGTGAAATTTCTCTTGAAGATAGACATAGGACTACTTAGAAGCACAGTGTTTTATTGGGTATGCACTTAAAAAGATAGTGAATTCTCTCCAGGGTCAGACTAATGCTCCATCTAACCCATCTGCTATCTCCTCCATGGGCACTGGAAGATATTAGTTAGGGGTGATATGACCATGTCATGTGTGGGCTGCAATTTATCTTTAAATGTAGCAGGAATCAGAAGGGATAACTATCAATTTTGGAGGTTCCAGGCTCTTGTGAACTTGAATGAGGTTTGTGGGTCTTCCAGTCTTATGAAAATGAGACCTGGTGCTTTTTCAACACTTCAACTTTTGCCTTACTGAGTGCTACTGTTTGAAATTTGCCTCAAATATTTATTTTTTTATTTTATTTTTTTTCAAATCTGTGATTGTACTTGCCCTCTCTGTGCCCATTTTTTAACATGGAAATCTTTGCGGTGTCTTCTGTTCTTCCAGCATCTTGAGACTGAGAAGCTGAGCTGTTTGCAGTTTAAATATGCATGCTTTTGATTCAGTCTACCAGACATACTTTGCTTAGCAATATCTGAAGTCTCATTTTTGGAGAAAAAGAGACAATAAAGGCCAGAATCTCAGAGTTTTGTTACAGAAGATAATTCTAAAATAGAGTATAACAATGTGTTCTTGCTGGAAAACTTTCATAGGTTGTATGAAAAGATCCAGGACCATAAGGATTCTGTACAAGCTGAGATTCAACAGAGGAACAAGTTCGCTGAAGAAATAAGTGCTGTGACACATGCGTTACGGAATGCTCCTGTGTTACTACAAGGTGCTCCTGGAAAGCCAGGACAGTTGGAGGTTGGTGAAGGCTCTGTTATTGTGTGTGGACATTCAGAATATGTTCTCTTTTATGCTGGGCCTTGAACTTGCTCCAAATAAAATTAGTGGCAAAGTATCTACATAGGCATATGCACATTATCATAGAATCATAGAACGGTTAGGGTTGGAAAGGACCTTAAGATCATCTAGTTCCAACCCCCTGCCATGGACAGAGAACCTCACATTAGACCATGTCACCCCAAGGGTATGTCCAACCTGGCCTTGACTTAAAGAGAATGAATCTGACTCAGCAGGCCATGATTGGCCCTGCCATGTCCACAGCCAGATGCATGCCTTTTAGGAGGACTGCTTATATGTCCTGTCCCCCTTCCCCATCTGGTACCTAGTCAGGGCCACTTCAGATGCTCTGGACTTATATCCCTCATCAGGGGTTAACCTGGTAAATGGTTCTTAGGAGTCAAATTGTGATCAAGACAACAGTCTCCACCAACAGCAACCAGCACTCTGCAGCAACCTAGTCTATACGTTTATGTTGTTTAACTATTTTTCTGTTGTTCTTCTTTGAATTATTGACTTTATGAAATTCTGTTATTCATAACAGTTTATTTATTATTTTAATTGTATTTATTTCAAACTAGTTTAACTGTGTTTATATTACTGTCTTAATTATTTAATCTTGTTTAAAAATACTTTTAATTATATTTGAGTTATCTTTTAACAATAGAACTTCATTATTTATTTATTCTAACCTACTAAGGTCCATTACAAATTCGGGTTCTCTGCTGAGTTTTGTATAAAAAACTAGTTGCAGGTTCCCACCATGTATTTTCTTTAGAAGATGAACGCTTGAAGCTGGTAAAGCACTAGGAAAAGTACAGAAGCTGAAGACCATAGTGGCAGATATGAGCATTATTATAGGGGTCAGCATGAGAGAGAAATGTTAACTACATCTGAGAACACATGAGCCAGCATCACTGTGGTAAAACCTTGTCAATTTGTCTGAAAGGGTTGATTTTCTATTGAAAATTATCTAGAATTAGAATTGGATCTACTGTTTTACTGAATTCTTCGTATCCAAGAGGAGATGTTACCACTGCAAGTGCTTGATGCCTGGTCTTTTCCCTTGCACCCAAACTGTGCTACTCTGAGCACCTAAATTCACCCAAAAGTGAGTTTAGACCTTGTCCTGTTCCTTACGTCAATTGGCACAAACAAATGTTAGCAGCAATCCTGTTAAATGATTTCTTTGTAGCAGTAGAAAATTCAGCTGAAAGGATTGAAAATTTTCATAATTTTAACTAATACAAACACCAGTAAGCCAAAATCTGCACTACAGTTTCATCCCTTCTTCTAAAGAAAACCTAGTTTCTATAAAATCTATAACATTACTTGGTGCTCCATTGCATTTTTTTAAATGGAAATGCCTATTTCCTTTCCAGATGACAAATCTAGGTTAGTCGGGTGGTGAAGTTTTAACTCGCCAACATAGATGAGTGTGCAAATGGGAGATAATATCATCTAGTCCCCTAGGAGAAAGATTGGGACAGTTTTCACAAGCATATGCTTTCCAGCTAAATAGTCTGTGAAATGTGAACATTCATTTATATACAGAAACCAGTTTGCAAAGAAATGTTTCGTTTTGAAGACTGATGTATCTGATTCTTTCAAATTCAAGTCAGGGAATCTATAAACCCCTGTAAATACTGGCACAATCTTAACTGGGTCATTTGACAACAGCAGCCTTCTCTATGGTAGAATGAGGCACGTGGCTGTTTCATGGTTTTGAGTTTTCTAGTATCAGACCCAGTTGTCATGGGATGATAGAAAATAAGTCAATCTCAGATTCCTACATAGTTCTTCTGTGCATTGTATTTGTATGAGGGAAATGATTTCCAAGTGAAGACTAGGAGTTAATGGATTACTATTACCCCTGATTGAAAAAGCAAAGGATTTAATTTTAATGTCTTTCATTGTCTTTCATTGGTAGGAACTTTGGATCATTTTCCCGAATAACTTGACTTAAAATTTGAGTTTCTTAAATAGCTGAACAGTGGGAAAAGGAGCCATAAAGCAAACAAACAGAACTTTTCAACTTGAAATTCTAGAAAGCCTTCAAAACAAATGAGTTTCTTCTTTCTTTCTGCAAGAGGACTTAGATCAGATTTTATTTCTAGGCCACAGGTCTAGAAACAGTTGTTCAAGTCTTTTCTCATAAAACCTGCATTCTTTGTGCAGAACTGGAAACTACTGTTTTGAAAGGAGCCTGCTGTGCTGCTCTGCGTAATTGCCTGAAAGCAGACACTTCAGCTTGAAACCTGTTGCTTTTTGAGGCCTTTGTGTTGTTTATAATAATGAAGGAATGAATGTTGGCTATTAAATGTCTTTCAAAGAGAAAATGCACTTTTGGCAAAAGGGAGAGCACAGAGGTTAACATTTAATCATAGGGGCACTTCAAATATTACATTGCTATACCTCTCAATATAATGTAAGTGCGTCAGTTGCTTGACCTGGAGTACTATCAAGTTTAATTAATTCTTACAGATTGAAAAGCATAATTTGGTTAAATGAGTGAGTATTTCTCAAAGTTAATCTGCTTGCAGAGGTAATCAAATGAGACTTGATATAACCCCCCCAACTTTTCCAGACTATAATCATGGTAAGAAATAGCAAACACAATATGTATGTGTGTGTATATATATACATATGTACATATGCATATGCACTCAGTGTAAACTGGGTGAAACTGCTGAATTATTCTTAATTTTGTAGGAGATTCAGAATGTGATTGGTAAAGAAAGTCAAACTCTAAAGGACATCATGGAGAAACTCCGGATCAAATATTCTGAATTGCATACAATAATTCCTGCAGAGATCGAAACGCAGTTGGAGGACTGCAAGAAAGTATTGCAAGACCTAGAAGACAAGGTAACTGTTGATGTATTTTCATGTTTACGTTTTTGTAGTGTGTAAATAAGTATAGTAGTATTTGATGAAAGCTGTAACTGTAAATTTCAACTTGAAACATTGATTATATATATTTGCACTTTTCCTCTCTGTGAAAGTGAATGCATGAGGAAAGATAACTCATGTTAACTGTCTCCTTTACAGAATGACCTTGCAGCAAGCAGTGTGAATATAAGATTTTTCTTTTCCATTAAAAAAGGGCATGGCAGACCCACTACTAATAAAGTCTTGGGTATGATATGGGTGCTGTCTTGTATCCAGTCTGGTTCTTAAACTGAACTAGTAGTTAAGAGTTGATTGGGAAGGTTGTATAGCTTAACTGAGAAGATATTTTCTAAACTGAGTTAAAAGAGGACTTTGAAAACAGATTTTTTTTTTTTTTTTTTTTAATCTAATTTGCACATGTGTTAGGGTATCATGGCATTCTTTATACCACCCCTCGGGACATGGTTGCATTCCTTTAAAAGCAGGCAGGGAATTTAAATAACTAACTGACATTGCATTGACTTTTGGCAGTGTTCTCTATTTAGGGGGGATATAAACAATTAACTGGAAGCAAAATTAAGGGAAAATGGAGTTATACTATAAGTTTGGGGTAAAATTTTAGCCTGGTATAATCATGGTCATTTTTATTTATTTGTGTTACTTTTAAAAAGAAAAAAACCAACCCTTTACTTCTTTTATTTCAGGAATAATAAGTTTAATGCTAATTTTAAAGGGTAAATCTCAGTTAATTTGATGACATCTGAAAGTTCAATAAAACAATTTTGAAGTCCGGTTACTTGTTAGTATCTATGAGATTATTCATTCTTTTTATCTTGTATTAAGTATTTAGAGACTTATTCATTACAGCTTATTAGTTTTCATTTAGTTATCTTTGTAACATCTATTTCAAAAGAAACCAGGCTTTTCAGAGCCAACAACTGGGTAGGAGAGAGGAGAAGAAAGGAAATAATACAGTATTTATGCTTTGGGTTTGTTGGGGTTCTTTTTGTTGTTGTTTGCTGTTTCACTTACTGAGATAAAAGATTATCTCAATGTATACATTACACGTCAGAGTGAAAGAACTGATACTGGAAACTAGATGACATCTTCTTTTCACATTTAGGTAGTGGAAAACAATATAAATTATCTTGGAAATTTTCAAAATGCGTTTAGGAAACAAAATAAATCCCGATGGAACTGGAGGCCAGTTTAGTTACATACTAAGAAATACCAGCATGTGTTAAATTGAATTAACTTCTCATATTTTGATGGCATTCTGCCTCCTTCTAAACCTGCTTAACCTGAAGATGAAAATAAATTGTAATATTGATGCCATGCATTTTATGTGAAAAAATATAATAAATTTATCCCAGATTTATCCCAGTAAGAACTCTAGAAATTAAAATCCTACCCTGCTGATCACGACAGATGCAGCATTTTTTCTGAGGAAGCATATGAAGTCAGTGCTTGGTCTGCTTTCTCATTTCCAGCTGTTGTATCACTCCTACACGGTTCTCTTCTATTTTGGAAACTAGCACTACAAACATCAGTATTTTTTCATGTTTCGTATGCTCTAGGGTAGTTGTAATGGTCAAGTGCTTGGTGATTACAGTCTTGAGTTCCTTCTTCTAAAGAGTCTTAGGCACTAAGTACAGCTTGGACATCATAGCTTTTTTTGTATAAGCATGAGTATTTGAGAGGAGCACTGTAGTTCTTTCTGGTATATATTCATCCTGATAACACAATTTTATCAATGCAATATTTTGCAATCGGTATGATTATTTTGGTCTGATACTACATGCTGGAATCCATAAATAATGAATAATTTTAATAATATTAAGAAATAAAATGGATAAATAATTCATTAACTTACTTATAATCTTAATTCCTCTTCCCAGAAAAAGGATATAATGTATAGGAAGCTTCAGAACAGAATAACTAATAAACTAGACATCTTTGCGTCAGTGCAACATAAAGCTGTTCAATGTGCATATGTCCCAAAAATCCTAGGGCTGCAGCACACACAGAATTTACCATGATTTAACAATTTCCTGGTGCTTGTCTGACCCTAAGAGCTAGCAGGGTTTAGTAAGAAAAGGTGAAACTCTGGGCCAAGAGCAAGAACTTTCTCACTCCCTGCACTTCATCTAGTCCATAGTAACCTGGTGCCTAGTAACTGTCGCTCAGGCAAGTACTCAGCTTCAGCTTACTTGAGAGTTTCTCTTATTACATAAAAAAATTCAGGCCTTCCAGTGTACTGATTTTTCATTCCTGTGGAGTTCTTCAGACTAAAATTAATTTCCACATACTTTTGGGGCTTGGAGCCTTTTGTTTTGTTGCTAAATCTCTAAATGTTTATTTAGAAATTCATAATACATTGATGCACTTCTATATTCCCATATTTGTTACATGGAAGTAATAGCTGTCACCTGAGACATAGAGGTGTCATTCTAGGTTTCTTACAGTATGCATCTAAATGTGACCCTTTCCACAATGCAGCATGATTAGCCTCTGTTACAGATTAGTTTAAAAGGGGCAGCTAAGCACCTAGGGAGCTGCAGTGTCTTATTGTTAGTTTCTTCACGGATTGTATTTCTTGAACAGTTAATTTTGAGTGAGAGGAAATTACTGAACAACACGTAAACATTGAACTTGCTCACATTAATGCTTCTTCCTGCAAATGTAATTCCATTCCTGAGGTTTTAAGTGACTCGTCAAGAGAAACATAAAAAGAATATGAATAATTTTGGTGAGGAGGTGTAGAGAAACATGCAAACCTTTATAATCTTCCTTCTTGTTTTCTCTTTACAGGTGAGCTTTGAAATCTTGCAGAGCTCTCCTCAGAATGTGCTGAAAAGAAAAGCAGAAACTATTAACAATGGCCTTCAAGCTATTGAAAAGATGTTGCAACAGAAGAGTGAAAACATTGCAAAAGCCAAAGAAGTTCAGAAGGTAATCTCGCAAAAAAAAAAAACACCAAACCCCAAAAAACAACAATAATAAAAAAAAACCACCTGTGAATGTTGAAATATTTTTGGTTGTTTCTACAGAGCCTGTTTTAGCAGGAGCATAAAATGGCCCTACATTCATTTTACATCTGTAAAAGGAGAGGTACAAGCAAGCATTTAGCTGATAAATATTTACCAATTCTTTCTCATGGTAAAATATGTGGGTTTTTTCAACTGTGAATCACACCTGTAGATGCAGCATGTTCTGTTCTCATCATATCAGTTCCAAAATCTTTAATTCTTCATGCCCCACATGAAGAACAAATAACTCTGCTGTTATCTTTGAGCCTAACCTCTTATTTCATTTCCCCTCTCTGTCCATGCAGCAAATCTGGGATATGCTGGACCTTTGGCATTACAAACTCAATGAACTGGATGCAGAAGTGCATGATATAGTAGAGCAAAATTCCTGCCATGCACAGGAGTTGATGGATATCTTAGTGTCCCCCCTTCAGCAGTACCAACAGGTCTCACAACTTGCAGAGTGCAGAACTGCCATTTTGAACAAGGTAGATGCAAGTGTAAAAGTATAAGACAAAAAAAACCCCACATCTTAGAAAAACCTTAAATAAAGTCTTTCCATAAAATATCATCCAAAGCTGTCAAATGAGTCAAAAAGCTCAAAAGCCTGCTGTAGGTGCGTCATCTTATTGTAGCTCAGTTTCTGGACTCGCAAACGTCACATTCAGCTGCAATCCCAAAAGACCAGTTACGCACCATGGCTAATGTGGGTTTGCATGGGAAATTTATGCCTCTGGGTGGGTGATAGGAGGGTTCTCTATGACTGTGCTAATGCGCTATCTGTTAAATTAACATTGCAACAATGCCTTCAATAATTTGCTTTGATTAGAGGAAACAGCCTGAAATCATGAAACTGTTTCAGAAAAATTATGATCTTTATTTCATCATACTAATTAAACTGAGCTTCATGAAAACGCATTCTGTTTTCTTTTAGTCTTGTCCATAGATGCATTTATCCTATACAGTGAATAAAAGTGCATTTATCTTCTTTGTAAAATTTTGTCATTTATGCTTCTTTGTAAAATTTCTAGGCTACCAACAAGATGGAAGAATACAATGAACTCCTGAAGAATGTGAAAGTTTGGATAGAAAACACCAACTGCTTGCTAAGAGCAGATGCTCAAAATGACTCTGCAAAAAGTTTATGCAAACATACTGGTGACCTTCAGGTAAGTGTTGATGCAGATACATGGTCTTATTAGAACAGATTGCTCTGCGGAAACACAAATTTGCATTCTTAAGTCTTACTGACATAAATAATTTACCATTTTCAGTAAAGCCTTTAAGTGAAAAAGAGAGAGAGAGAGACACTCATGAAATATAGATTGATACTTTTTGGTGTTGGACATGCCTGTCTTGTGAATGTGCTGAAATACATGATTGTCTTCTGTTGGCTGTATGGCTATAATTGGTTTTGACTGCCTGAATATACATGGTTCTTTTTGTATAGTGTGTATGTAATCCAAAACGGGTAAAGTGGTGTTTAATGTCTGTGTGTTAGATGGAAGCTTCGAAGTAAACTGTGGTTTGGAAGGCTGTTTTCTCTATATTTTGAAGGGCATTCTGACTAGTAATTTCATGAATCAAATGTTTGTCATGTTACAGGGAAGATCAGGGTTAAGCAAGTGCCAAGATGATTTATGGAAATTCCAGATTTTGAAATTTAATTTTTTATACATCCATTCCTTGACTTATGCCAAGGGACAGTTGGTGCTCTGAACATAGGTTTTCATACTAAAGCTAGTAAGAATTCCTTACAAAAACTAGCTGACTGCTCTGGGCTGATATGTTACAGAGCATGTAGCCACGATCAGGAGATCTTGATTTCTAAAATGTGTGAACATTTTTGTGACAAAATTTTATTGTCCCCTGCATTTGTGAATTTTGTGTTCTGAGCTGGGAAACTAGTGGATTTGAAAATGCACACAAAGTTTTTATTAGAGTTGAGGTATGCATTTGGTCCTTTCCTTCATATGCCACAGAGATATGTGGATCACATGCATTTCTTGCAATCCTCGCTTGTTCTTCGTGAAGACATTTACTATAATTAATCCAAAAGCTCATCCAGTTAGCTGCAGATGGGAAGAAGCTTCCCATCATAAACAACTGGCCAGGTACCTTCTGGAGCATCTTATTACATCTGCTCTCTGCAGGCTGGTGTGCAGAAAACTTTTTTCAGGTGTCTGGCTGACATGTCTTGCTCATATACTTGGGGTCAGCCTGACCATTGCAAAGGAGCTGGAGAGGAATCTTCTCCAGGATCTCATACTTTTTTTGTAGTGGGTCCTCTCTCTGAGTTCGTCTTCCTCTTTATACCTTTTGTCATGCTCATGTAGACTTATTTTATCCGATTCCCTTAAAATCGTGCCACATCTCTCATTTTTCTGCCTGCAGAATGCAGCAGTTCAGTTCCCTTATGAGTGAAGTGTTTTGGTCTGAACTAAGCTTTTGGGAATATAAGCAGTGGTCAGTGACATATAGGAAATTAAAACTGATTCATTCTGGTACTAACCTCTGTGAAACTTTCATGTTCACTATTGCTGAATCAAAGTAAGCTCTTATTTTGTCTCCAGATGGCTTTGGAAGACTCAGAGCAAAAGCAAAACCTTCTACACAGTGTTTACTTGGAGCTGGAGGAGCTAACACCAATCTTTGAAACAGACAGTGTAATGCAGCAGCTAAATGAAATAGATGAACAAGTAGCAGCTTTACAGCATGAGATAGCAGAGATTCTTCCACAGATCCAGCATGTGGCTGACGTAAGTGCCTTTTATCAGGTGCTTCATCATATGTTATGAAATACAGATTATATTGCCTTCACAGGTAAAAAGGTGTGCTGTTTTTAGTACGTGTAACAAGTGAGGAAATAAATTGTTTGGAAACAAACCATCTCAGAATGTGTTTGATATCTAATTAAGCTGCAAAGTTCAGGAGTATTAATGAAACTCCTTGTTTAGGAGGAGAAATGCAGGGCTGGTTGACTGACAAATTAAAAGGACTTATCTTGCCAGAGGGTAGGGCTCCTGTTCAGAGGCACCCAAACTCACACCATGGCTAGAAAAGTTGATGAAGTTCAACAGAGACAAATGCAAAGTCTGGCACCTGGAGGGGACATGTCCAAACAGAGGCCAGGGGGCCAACCAGCTGGAAAGCAGCTCTGCCAAAGGATTGTGGTCCCGGTGGACAAGTTGATCATGGTGTAGTAGCATGGCCTTGCAACAAGACCATCAGCATCCTGGGCTGCCTGAGAGATCATATGTGGGTACTGTGCCCAGTTTTAGGTTTCCCAGTGGAAGACATAGACATTCCTGAAGTGAGCCAAGGAAGGCTTTCAAGGTGGTTGGGGGACTGTAACATGGCACATAGGAGGAAAGGCTCGGAAACCTGGGTCAGTTCAGTATGGAAACGAGACAGCTGGGGGTGGGTATTACTGCTGTCTACTACTACATAATAGGATAGAGCCAGACTTTTCTTAGGCTCTGCAGAGTAAAGATGAGCAGTAACAGACCCAAATGATAACAGAGGAAATACCATCTACATATTAAAAAGGAATCTTTTTTTGTTTGTTTTGTTTTGTTTCAGTAAGATTGGCTAAAAACTAGATCAGTGGCCCAAAGTGGTAGGTTCAAGTCCCCATCCTAGGAGATACGTAACTGTCAAAAGGATCATGCCCCAGACAGTGTGCTCTGATGGGCACCAGAGATCTCTCAAGGTCCCTTCCAACCTAATTTATTCTGTGTCTCTGACTCCACGAGAGTTCACAGCAGCTGGACTTTATGTGGATCCATTTTTGATGTGACATAATACTCTTCCAACAGCAAGTTGCAAGCGTGTATTTAGACAGTTTCCTATGCTGGTAACTGTCACCACTGCAGAAATGTCTTGTCACTACTGGTAATTTATAATGTGACTTTTCAAGGATATTTCAATTCTGTATTCAGGGTTTAAAACAGACCAGGTAACCTTAGAAATTTAATTCCTTTAGAAGTTAATTATGATACATAATCTATAATAACTAATCTTTTGTTTGATAGCATCCATTAACATATCCTGCATACACTGCACTAGTTTTTCAGTATTTCTTTTTAAATGTAAGTGAAAGGCAGAAATGCAAGCTGGCTTATACTTGTGCTATCTACAAATACTCTCTCTTTTCCCAAAATCTAGCAATTGGATGCCATCGAATCTCACATTAGAGTGTTTGAGAAGGACATTGTCAAAATGAAGACAAGCCTGTCATCTGAAGATCTGTTAGAATTTTCTCCTAAAGACCAACTTAAACATGGACAGGTCTGTGCAAACTCCTATATGGACTTTTATGCTAACTTATGCATAAATATATAAAGAAAAATATGTTTTCACAAGCTGCTTTTTGACTTTTGCAATTTACCAGCTTCTAGCATATGATTTTGAAATGTTAGTATCACACAAATTCTAACTCTCAGGTCAAAGATTGAAAGTATTTTTATAGTCATGATTTCACCTACGTATTTCTACAGTAGCAAGTAGTGCAATCCAAGAGGAGCACATTGGTAGGGCAAGACAGTTGGTGCAGAGGACCTGATATCTGTGTTGTATGTGTCTTGGGGGCTTACTTTGGACTGATCCTGTAGAATGGACTTCCATTAGTGGCTGGGTGTCTTCTGCTTTAGCTTTATTTGAAAGGAATACAGTTTGCATGGTCCAAGACAACTGCTCAGTGTAAACACCAAGGTGAGACTGTTGGGAGAGCCCTTCAAGAAGCACAGTCGTGGTTTGAGTGAAAACATTTTAAATTAAAGCACTATTGAGAAAATGCCCATAATGAACTCGAATATGTAACTTAAGTACATGTTGTCAGACATACCTGCCGTATTTGAGTGTCTCCATTTTTGAACAGTTTATGGCCTCATTCTCAGAGGCGCTGCATATCACTCTACTTAGCATCAAACAGTAAGTAATCTGAAAGTCTCAAAATCAGGCCCTATTTGTCAAAAAATGGAGGCAAAGTTTAGTAGACATTTCTGGAAAGGCAAGCTGGAATGACTTGCTGTAAAACCGTTTCATCCTGCAGAGACTTCACTCCAAAGACTTCTCGGCCACATGGTTTTCCTTTCTCTGCTTGAGTGAAGCAAAGCAAAGCGTTACAGTATCTTTTCTTCTATACCACATGCATTTCAGTTAGGTAACTGAAATGCAAGAAGCATGGATTCAGTATCAGGGAAGAGATGAGTGTCATCATATCTTTCATAGATTTGTTATCCAGAGAATGATTTTGTAATGGCTACATTACATGGTAAAAATAAACTGATATTTGTTCTGGAAAATAATGTTCACCTACTTCCTCATTTTAAATTGAAACGATATGCTTAGTAAATAGTAATTAATCTGAATGTGATCCTTTGTCACTGTGCAAACTGTATGTATATGCAGAAAAGGCAAAATTGTAAATGTTAGTTATATATTTGTCTTGCTTTAGACAACCTCACTATAGATTTTCAGTTGTTTGTTCCAAGATTAAAATATTCTTCATTCTTAAATGGGAAACTCACTAGAGAGAACTTTTGCACATTATGACAGTAGTATAAATTTTCAGTTTTGATTTTTCCAACTCAGTATCATGTCAACAATCTCTCTGTATCCTAATAGGTTATACTGGGCCATGTTGGTCCCATGATGAAAAGCATTGTACATATACAGTCCTATGAAGATACACTACTGCTACCAGGAGTGAAAATGCAACCTTTCTCAGTCTTTCAGAGAGCAAGGCAGCTTTTGAGAGATTTGAAGAAATTAGAAAAAATTACTAAAGAACAAAATGATCTTCTGGAGGTAACTGATTTTTTTTTTTTTTTTTTTCTTTACTGTCACCTAAACCACCTTTATTTTGTAATAATTTTAATCACTAGACAACACATCATGCCCACTATATAAACTTGGGGGAGTTACTCAGAAGGCCCCAATCACTGCTTGGGTCATGCTGGATATCGGTTGGCAGGTGGTGAGCAATTGTATTCTCTCCCCTTGTCATTTCCCTTATCATTATTATTATTGGTGGTAGCAGTAGTGGTTTTGTGTTATACCTTAGTTTCTAGAATGTTCTTATCTCAACCCATCGGAGTTACATTCTTTCCATTCTCTTCCCCATCCCTCTGGGAGCAGCAGGGGGAAAGGGTGAGAGTGAGCGAGTGGCTCTGTGGGTCTGAGCTACCAGCTGGGCTTAAACAACGACACAGGTATATAGCACATCTTCTATGACTCTATGTAACGGTTTGGGGTCTTTTTGTAATTTGATACAAGGCCCAAGTGTCTTATGATCCTGGTTTGCGCAGCTAATGATTAAGTCCAGTGTTACATGCAGGTGCTCACATCTGCAAAGTTCAAGTACTTAAACTTACCTGAACATGAAATTGAATAGAAATTGATGACAGCAGAAACTGGTTTAGTAAAGATGATCTTCCCAAATCAGTGAGCCAGGAAAGCGACTGTTTTCCACCAGTGTCACTTGGTTTTGAGGCATGCCAGCTCCTGCCCTCAGAAGGTCCAAGAGTGTATCCACATAAGTGAATATGTGAGGGGGGGGTTGGAGATGCTGTTGACAGGTTTGGAAACAGAAACGATGTAACAGCATTGGTGTGACACATGGCTGTAAGAGAAGGCAGTGCTGATGGGTCCGTGAGTGTTAACTCAATGGGCAGTAAGGATTATGAAACAGCAATACTGGCCCCAAACCTGAAGTGGTATCTCTGCAGCACTTCACTGAGTGATGTGGTTGTACCAGCTCAAGAAGGTTTTAATTCAGGGATATTTCCATCATGTTCCACTGCCCAGGGTATATATACTTGGGGACAACCTGGAGTTTGGTTATGCATGTTCCCAAGTGAGCAGAGGTATGAAAATTCTCATATGACCCATCCATTTCTCAGCAGGATTATAGCAGCACTTAGAAAAATAATACAGTATCTTTACTGATTTGGTTTTCCAGCCCTATTACAGTACAGCAGATGCTTTAAAACATCCAACTTCCTACTGGGTATTTCAGAACCCAGACAGAAACCAGTGACAGCTAAAATGTGAATGTCCATCTCTGATTTTCAGTTTGTGAAATGAAGAGCAGCGCACCAAGAGAAAAACTCAAATATGGTACATGACTAATGCTTGGAGTTTGGGGGGAAAAAAAAAAAACAAACAAAAAAAATGACTGTGTGAGATCCATGCGATTCCTGCGGTCTTAGTATTTTTAGTCCATACAGTTTCTTATGTCTGAAAAATGGATGTGGTAAAATGTATCTTTTTCAACGAGTTACCAGATTAAATACTTGAGAATTTTCAAAACACTTTAAAACTGTCAGAAACAGGGTGCTTTCCAATTATAAAGTGTTACCATGAGATTTCTAACTGGTTTATGTGAAGCATTAGGTCAAAGCTTAGATCTTTCTCCTTTTTGAAACAGCTGTAACCTTTTTTGCTCAGCATTTGCCCTTGTCTTGTAAGCACCCAACAATCTGTAGCTGAGCGGTATTTGTGAGAGAGCAGATTGGGAAAACTGCAATTCCTGGCAGCTAGGATATCAAACTGTGCAAAAAAGATTTTCCAGTCCTGTTGAATGGGTTGAAAGAAGGAATACTACAATAGAAGTCTAACACCAGCAAAGACATAACAAAGAATAAAGCTATTAAAGGATGGCATGTTGAGTACTGCATGAAAAGGTAGTAAGTATCCTGATAGAGAGGAAAGCAAATGGGAGGCAAGTTTCCTGTACAAATATATATACGTACTAATTTTTTTCCTGAGGATTAGTTTTGAAACCTCAGTGCTTGGGTGCATTTGCCCATATTTTGCTATTGGTGATGCAACAGGATATTGCAGTAGTAATTTTTGCTTAATTAAGTTGCACCTGAAAAAGTGTAACAGTAACAAAATGTGAAAGCTTTGGGGAAGGATTTTAGGGTAACTTAGATCTGAATTGAATGTTGCCCTCTGTTATTATTATGGCCTGTCAAGTACTTAAAGAACATCATCAGGAGGAGGAGTTGGAAGCCACAGCTGCTTCTACTGGTTTTCTGTGCAAGAGAGTGTCTCTGTTTGCATAAATGCTGGTTTACTGTGTTCATTTTTAGAAAGCTCTTTCATAACAAAAATGTTGCCTGCCTGCCTGCCTGTACACTATAGGCAGGTGGCCCTTTGCCATGGGTAAGTCTTCTAGTATTACCGCAACAGGAAAAGTAAAGAGCAAATGTCAAGCAGGAAATAACTTAAAAGAGAGTCAACGCTTCTAGGAAGATATTCAATCCCACATATATGGCATAATTTATGTTCTATTAAGAGAAGGATAAAACAAGATTTTTTTTTGTGTGTGCCTCAGTGCAAGGCAGAGAACCGATGAGCTCTCTTCAGGCAAGTAGCTGTGGTCACATGTTGGCGCATGACAGGAGACATTGGAGTCTGTATACAAATTATTCATATTCTTTAATCAATGAAGTTTTGAGGTAGTACACATTTTACCTATTACTAAACAGTCCTATTAATGTGGAAGTGAAGGTATGGTAAGAGAATCACCCTTTTAGAGGACTTTTAGTTTCTCATAGAACTGAAGACCTATTCTTTGTTTTCCTCCTCTGATTCTTAATGCTATTGTATTAAGATCATAGGCCACAATTAAATATCTTCTTCTCCAATCTGGCTTTTTTTTCTGTTACCGTTCATAGCAGGAGAGACTCTTTGCTCTGAAAGGCAGAATCTGTGCAGTTTGCAGAGAGATTAGCCTGTCAGGCTCAAAAAAATGCTGCTATCAGCAGCATTTCAAGTAGACTGCATTTTGTTCATTACATTTTGCAGACACCTGAGGAACAGCTCATGGGTCAGAAACAGAGACACCGAATGTGTTTTGCAAGTTAATTCGTTTCAGAAAATATTCTGTTTTGTAGATGTAACAATTTCTTAATTACCTGAGACATTGTAACAGGCAGTCGCTGACAAGCACAAGCAGTGCTGGGGGGGAACTGCCCATTTCTGCACAAACAGTAAAGCATGGGGATTGATGAGATTTTGCTGTCACTCTCAAATAAGTAAATTTGGCTCTTTATAATGTATATGTTTTCCAGTAAGCCATGTAAGCAGCAGAAGCTCACACCAAGTAGAAATACTTATCCTTTTTATAGGAAGTATTCAAATTGTCAGATACTGTGGTTAGCTTATCCTCTGAGCTGCAGTGTCTGCTTGATGTGCAGCACAGTTCATTTGTGGTCAGTGCAGAACTAGCTGGCAGTAAAGACCTGAGCACCAATAAAAGCCAGGTAGGCTTTCTAACTTGATATGACTCCCTGTAATTTCTCCCTTTTTTTCAACCTATTATAAATTGTAGTGAATATGATTTAATATGCTTTTTGCATTTGATAACCAAATTCATAGTTCCACTCTGGAGTAAGCAAAGGCTTCTAAGCAGAGTACTCCACCATACTTCAGCTTATGGATAGAGCAGTTTGTCTTTAGCAAGTGAATAATAAATAGTGAAGATAGGGTTGTGCAAAGTTAGCAGACCAAATACTTTTACATGCAACTACAGATACAAAGCAGGCGTCAGTACTCTTCAGCACAAGTTTCTTCCATTACTGACTAGTTTGTTTCTCTATTACTGAATTCACAATTATTTATGAGGATTATAATTTCACAGGAAGCTGTAAAGAAAACAGAAGAATGTGAGCAAGAAATGGAAAAGTTGAAACAATTCCTAAAGAACCCCTTAGTAGAAATATCACAAGATCAATCACTGGCTCAGAAGACTCATTGTCCAGAGGTGAGTTTTACTGTTTACTCTCTCATGGCTGCTACTTTTCCTGGCTAACATTAATCACAATGATATGGAGCGCTGAGAAATATTGGTGTGCTTCCCCTCCCCACCGTGCATGGTCAAGCAGTCAATTAAATGACATTGTTTGACTATACATACGTAAATTGACATATACCGAGAGATATTACAATTAATATTAGTTGGGTATATTTTCCGTAATTTACTTCCTATTGATTTTGATGTGTTGTTTGTACCTATATCAACTTTTAAGGAAAACTTAGAATGCTGCTTTCATGACAGCTGACAGCTGTTTTGGTGAAACAATATGTAGAATTCATATCTTGCCTGTGCTCAGCATCCAGATAATGTTGCTGAGGTAGCAGCTTGGGATTATGCATAAGCAGAGAACTGAGTCCATTTCTGATCACTGACCATGCAGCAGTACTTTTGGTGGTTCTATTTAGGAATTCTTTAGACTCCTTTTGCTGTCCTCACTGCCACACTGTTTTCATTAACTCATAAACATGTGTTGTTTTTCTCCCTGCAATCAGCTGCTTTCTGTAGTGGATTAATTGATTATTTAATCAGAAGTAAGATGTGTTTTAAGGACAGCACTGCAAAAGTCAGGAAATGACTAATTGAGTGTAATAGCTGTTTATAAAGTGTCTCTGAAATTCAGCTTTTTGCAGTCAGTCCCAATAAAGTTAATATACATACATTGTACTTGCCTAATAACTATAATCACTTGATAGGCTTCTAAATACATAGCTGCTTTGCTTTCAGGTGGTTGGATGTTGCAGGCTTGATGTTACTATGAGGCATGACTCATTTCCCTGTTCCTGTTTTTGTCTTTTAGTGTAGGACTTTCTGTTTAATAGCTCCTGGTTTAGAGGAAAACCTTTTCACAACTGTAGCATTTCATGAATAGATGTGGGCAATGGAATTGCCTATCTTATTGAGGGGCTTCAGATGAAGAAGTAGCATTAATAATGAGTTGGTTTCTGAGGAAGCTTTTGGCTAGTGAAGTTTGCCAAACAGTATCTGGTGAATGTATGCTGCAGTCTTCTCCTGCAATGAATCAAATAGAAATATGCCAAATTGTCAGGATGGCTTTTTCTTCATTCCAATGGCTTTTTCTTGTCTCTACCTTTGGAAGATTTTTATCTTGTGGGTTTGAGTGTACAAAAGGAAAAAAAGACTCTTGCCTGAGCCAAGTTTCCATGTCCTTTGAAAATTTGCTGGGATTTTGCCTCTACATACCCAGTCCTGCAGCCACACTAACATTATTAACAGAAGAAGCTGTAGTTGAGATGGAAGCAGTAGTCTTATGGCTTTCATCTGTCTCAGATTATTACTTGCATAGCATCAAAGCTTGGTCTGATGGACTGAGCCCAGTGTGCAATGAGATATTTATCCATATTACAGTTTTCTGAGCAACTAACAATGCTTCAAAGAGCTTTAGCACTTTCAGTAATGGAGTAGGGCATTTTATTCCTTGCCCTGTCTTACTCTGTGATTTGTTGTGCTTTCTTTGCTCACCTGGAGACTGGGTGATAAGGAAAGGTCCGAGCAGAACACCAGCTGGAGCCAGCTCTAGCTCTTCAGGGAGGAGACAAAGACAGATTTGTTTCCCTCCCTATAATATAAAGATATTATAATCTTTATAAATGCAGTTACTTGGATTATTGTTCAATCCCTGCAGATTGGGGATAATTGCTCCCAATGTCACATTGAAAGACATGGGATATTTTTGGCCCAGTACATGTCACTAAAAGCCAGTGAAGAGTTTGTTTCCTTCTTTTAGGCCAGCTTCAACAAAGAAAACTGAGCTACCCTTATTGTTGTCTTTGACCTCATCAAGGCTATCCTAAGTGGTTTGTGTCAGGTTTCCAGAGAAGGTAGTTCATCACCTGCTCTGACACACAGTAATGTAACCCAGCTGCATTCCCTCTGTCCTGAAGGAAACTCATATCCCCATGGCTATGCAGGACCTAGTTAGAATTAGTTACCCAGCCATTTACTTCCAGGCCACCAACATTTACATTTACATTTACTTCCAGGCCACCAACTTCTGCATTACAGGCAGCAAGTGCTGTTCTGAGTTCAGTCTGTTGCTGCTGTTTTGCATGTATCTAGACATCTTCTGTAGTGACAATGGGGAACTGTCCGAATGCCCTGAAAAAGGAAAAAAGGGAAATAGCCCCAGTTTCAGTAAGATGCATCACTGTTATCATGAGTTACATTACTGTTTGGTTAAGTAATAAAAATGGATGCTTATGGATATTGTTGCTCCTTAGGGAGACATGGAAGCTGTAAAAGAAGAAATCATAAAGCTGTGCCAAAGAAAGGAAGATGTCCTTACCGGAATGAAGAATTCAATGTCTGAGCTTCACCAGCGCTTACAGCAAGAAGTGCCTGAATCAGAAGATGAACCTACAGCCTCTGTATTAGCACAAAGTGACTTGGTTGGAACTGATGTTTCTGGTCAGCGGGTAAGTGGAGCACCACCTTGTGATCATTTACCGGAAAGCTGAGGAGCCAGGTAAATAACCTTTCTTCCTCCAGGAGGAGTGGTATTGAGAGAGGAGCACCCTGCAGCTGTGAGTTAATACTTCTCCTCCCCTTTGTGCTTCTCAATGGTCCCAGAAGGACTGGGTATGATGCATGTATAGGAGAAGGCAGAAGAAGTGTACTTCTGATTATTTTTTTTAGCATGAGCAGATCCAACATGAAGTTTGCATCAAGCAATCAACAGCAAAATCCTCAATGTGTAGTTTTGTGGATAATCAGTTGTTATGGGATTTTCAGTAAATTGTTTTTATGGAGCAGAATGAAATTTGACCTTATTATAGCTGTTATGTTAAAACAGTATAGCACAGAAAAAGTCCCAATTTTCAGAGGTGCTTAGTACCTGCAGTTTTCAATTACTTTAATGTAGCATGGCAGATGTTCAATGCTTCTCTAAAAATTGACCTCAAGTGGTAGCTTTCTTTTGGTTTACAAGCAGAAGAGGCTTTTACTGTGCTTGTCATGAATAACTGGACTGTCTTTTTGTGTGTATTTTTGTAGTTTAAAAAAAGAGGAATGATGTCTCTTCTACCTTCCTTGGATGAAGAATCAGAAGACTCTTCTTTCCACAGCAAGGTGAGTTTGGTACTTATCTTGCATATACAGCCGTGTATGTAAGACACCAGATTTTGGTACAGGACGAATTATGAAAAATATGTTAATCCAGAACACTTTAGAACAAATTAAAGTATCTTTTATTGCTCCAGGATACTAAGAAATTGCACTTAAGCCAGCCTACCAGTATTACAATATCAGTGTTACACAGCACCTCATTCTGTGATTTGTGATCCTTCTTTTGGTGGCATTGCTTAGACAGTAATACCCCCTTTATGGAAGTGTTCATGGCAAAATATGAGCCTAAATGCCAATATTTATATGTGGAATGGGGTTTAGAGAGAATTAGGCAGCCTCTGAAATGTTAAAACTTAATCAAAATTATTTGTGTGTTTGAGCTTAAGAAAAAAGGACATGATCAGACTATTGGAAGGAAGTGAAGGAGAGATTTCTGGGAGAATGGTAGACACTGCTCAGCAGGTTGCTCTGAACCTGTGGAGTCTAAATGCCCATGTAAACCGCAGAGGAACAAAGCTGGGGTAAAGTTACATGATGTAGTTAATAGCTTTTGGGGAAAAAAAAAAAAAAAAATCCATGAAAATTTCTGCACACTTTTTCTGCATCCCAGGGACTAAATGAGGGTTACTTGAATGAAATCAGGAATGTGCAGAAGTGCCGGTGAACTTGTAACCTAGATACCCATTCACAGAGCAGTTCACAGCCTCCCTGGGCCAATAATGACAAGCTACCCTCGTATACATCTCCTGGAAGGGACTATGGCCTCAATCAAGTTTTGAAGAATCTCCATTTCTCTGAAGTCCTTGCTATGGATATTAATTAGAATTTTTGATACACCCTTGCAACAAGAGTCAAAAGGAAATGAGTCCAAGAGGTGATAGGGTGTTGAAGGGGTTGTTTTAGGCTAGGCAAGGATGAAAATACATGGCTTGACAGTGTGAAGAAGTCCCAACAGCCTGCATAGAGGTCGTGTCTTACTACTCTGATCCAACCACTTCAGTTGCAAGGTTTCTCCTCCTTCATTGCTGTGGTTTTGTTTACATACAGGATGTTTTAGGGGACAGGAGAAAGTTTGTTTCTTGGGTTTGGTTTTTTTTTATATATATATAGTGTGAAAAAAATGAGGATATTCTGTGGTCTCTAGAGAAAACTATTAGTGTCATTGAATTGCCATTCATTTTGCAGCAGAGCTACAGAGCAAAGGAAGGAGTGGGATTTGGGAAACGCAATAAGGATAGATAAAGCAGAAATAGACCAGTGTGTTACTGAAGGTTTAGCAGAAACAGACCAATGTGTTACTGAAGGTTTGCAGTAATTTACATTGCTTGAAGGAATATGAGCTTCCTGTTCACAATCTAATGCATAGCTGTTTCTGCTTTCAAAGCGAGGTACAGCCACAGAGAAAGATGAAAAATTCTGGCCTTTGGAAAGGAATGATGAAAGGCACAAGGAAGACAGTGCAGCCTCCTGGTCTTCTGGTACCTTGTCAGATGGCCTCGTTCAGGTAATGCACCTGGGGTTATCTCCATGGGGACTGGGTCTCATCTTTGTAGAAAAGATCTGCACAAGTCCTAGGTATTGCTGAAGTGTGCAAAGCAAGAGAACTGTATAAGTGCAGGACATGATGGCCTTGTTCAGATCTTCCATCTTCCACATCATGCTAAATCTTGCCATTTAAAGTCTCTTCTCTTGTTGCACATTTTGGTTGAACTCACTGACCTTGGGTTTTCCAACCTAAGCGATTCTGTTATTGAATATTAATTTCTTCCAGCTTGTCAAAACCTGCAAAGACAGAAATGAACATTTCGTAGCAGCAATTTGTTTCACTAATTACTAGAAAGGCTATAAAATGTGCATTTTGTTGGGGGATCCTTTGTGGAAGAGGTTCTCTTTGTACATAAGAAGACCAGCATCTGGTCATTTTGGCTGTGGTCTGTTTTGCATAGTGTCTCAATAATGTAATAACTGTAATTGTTTCTGCACAACAAAGCAATAATCATAGAATCATTTAGGTTGGAAAGACTTTTAAGATCATTGACTCCAACTGTAAACTTAACACTACCAAGTCCAGCAATAAACTACTTTCCTAAATGCCATGTCTACACTTACTACACATCACATTACTAATGATACAAATACTTTCAGTGTTGCTTCTCTTTCTACAGGATGTTGATGACATGACGGAATTGCACAGTAAACATGGTGAGGAAACTTCTATGCAAACTTTGCAGAGTACTGAAGACCCTGCTGCACGTGATGGCAGTCATGCTATGGTGAGTTTGGAGGCATGAAGTACGCTGAACAAGGTGATTTTCTCTGCTTGTTGTGCAACCTACCTAGTAGGCAGAGGCCCTGATTCATTATGGTTATGCTACTGGAGTTTGTTGCAGTATTTATGATATGGTAGGATACCTACAACCCTTTGAGGGCCTCTTCAGATTACTGCTTTGGGTGATTTTGATTTGCTCCTTGCAAATGCCATTTACTAGAGAACAAAATGGAGAGTTTTCAGGAAATAAGAAGCTGGCATTCGTACAGGCATTAATGGAGACGTTCAGGTGATGTAAGTGTACATCAACTATGGGATTTTTAAGTGGGAGTTAAAGGAGAAATTAAGGAGATTGAAACTCATATATATTGCTGCTTTGTGGAAGGCGTGCTACAGTCTAAGGGAGGAGTGAGCAGTAGCCCATAGGTTATACACAGTATAATATTTTCTGGCTGTTCAAGAAGTTAATCAGTACCCCCTGGTGAACTGCCCTGAGGGACTAGGCTGCAGGACAGAGCTGGCAGATCTTAATGACACTTTCCATAGAGTACAAGAGATCTCAGTCTCCGGGTGTACGAAATCAGGAAAGGATGACATGAATGTGTCAAGGTCTTGCATGACTTAGTGGCCTTCTGTGGTGGAATGACTACATCAATGGACAAAGGAAGAGCTATGGTTATCATCTGTGTGGAATTCTGTAAGTCCAGATTTCTATAAGGCCTTTGACATGGTCCCCCACAACATCCTTTCTGAATTGGAGAGAGGTGGATTTAATGGACAGACTGGTGGATGAAGAATTGGATGGCTGGTCACATCCAGAGTAGTGGTCAACATCTCCATGTCCAGACAGTGATCATGATGAGTGATGTCCTTCAGAGGTCTGTAGTAGGACCAGTACTGTTTAATATCTTCATCAGTGGCACAGACAGTGGGATTGAGTGCACACTCAGTAGGTTTACAGATGACACCAAGCTGTGTGGTGCACTTGGCATGCCTGAGGGACAGGATACTATCCAGAGGGACCTGGACAAGCTTGAGAAATGGGCCCATGTGAACCTGATAAGGTTCAGCAAAGCCAGGCACAAAGTCCTGAACCTGGGTCAGAGTAATCCCCAGTATCAACACAGGCCGGGGGATGAACAGATTGAGAGTAGCCCTGCAGAGGAGCACTTGGTGGATGAAAAGGTAGACATGAGCTGGCAGCTCACAGCCCAGAAAGCCAGCCATATCCTGAGCTGCATTGGAAGGACCATGGCCAGTATGTCAAGGGGGATGATTCTCTTCCCTGCTACTCTGATATAGCAAGATCCCACTTTTACACTTCAGTGTTTTGCTATACTGTGACAATTCCATGTTATCCAGATCCCTGTAGAGAGTGATATTTTTCTTTCTTTTTTTTTTTAATGATGTTAGTGATTGCTGAATGATACCATGTCCTCCCTCTGGCATGTTGTCCCTTCCATGGAAACGTTTGTGCTTCCAAATTCAGTTATAGCAGCCTAAAACATGATTTAGGATTCAGAAAAACATTTGAATTACTAAATGAGGAAGAAAAGATGGGCTGTAGTGGTAGGTGATTCCCTTCAGGGTAACAGAGGGCCCAGTACTCTGGACAGATCCTACTCTGAAAGAAGTCTGCTGCTTCCCTGGCACCTGAGTTAAGGGCATCGCTAGGAAGTTTGGTTGCCTGGTATGGCCTTGGAATATTATTACCAAAACATGCTCTTCCACATGAGTGATTCTAAAGCCGTGACACGCAGTCAGAAGGTGGTCAGAAGATTCTGTGATTGTGTTGTCATTTGAGCCATGGTAACTGTCCATTGTTGCCTCCATGAAGTGTACACAGACAGCTGTGCACACCATACCAGTGTGTTTCATCAAACTGACTTGACTACATATCTGAATTTCTGTGGAGGGGGGGGACGACCAAGTTTACTGCAATAACCCTGCCTAGCTGGGCATGCTGGCAGTGTAAACTAAATGCTTAGGTGCACGTACGTGTGTGATGAAAGGGTGTCAGCACAGTGTTATACATGTGTACTGTTTTGTTATTTAGATTAATGAACTAGAACAAACAGGGCTAGAACTGAGTTGGAAGTTTCTGGTGGAGGTTGAAGTAAGTTGGTACTTTTTTATTTCTTCAGTCATGTATACCTCAGGAGACATAGTTAGACTGTTCTGGGAATTGTAAGCTCAGATATGCTTTTTGTGTTTAATGGCACTGTCCCATGGTGTCTCAGAGGCAAAGAACGGTAGTGGTTAAGACATTGATAGGTGAAACCATGCACTTTTGCTCCCTGTTTTTCTGCCAAATCTCATCTTAGCATGAAGTTTGTACACTACCAGTGACTGTCTCAGCTGCCTGAATGTATGCTCTAGGGCCATGGTAGTATATAGGTAATTTCATTCTTGGTATAGGTAATATTTATAGATAATATTTATTCTATAGGTAATATTTACAGGTAATATTTATTCTTGTGGTGTTTTGCTTGACTTACTTATCAGGTATCAGTATTTGTATGTATGGGGGTATATATACATCTGTACAGCCTTCCAAGCAACTGCAGATGTCTTAGTACATTCTAGATTTCTCCTTATTACAAAGTGTGCAATATTGCTTTTTAAAGGAATGCAAGTTAGAAAGAATTACATGAGACATACTTAAAAATATATATTATTTTTCTGTGTGACCTAAAGCCCAAATAAAGCACTGGTTGAATTTTGGAACAGAACATGTGCAAGTAGCTTGTAAGCATTGCCTGACAGCTTGCTTTGCAGCTTATAAACTGCGTTGCTTTTACATCTAACTCCTGCAGGAAAACATCTCTCCTCAGGGGAGAGCTGGTTAATGGTGCATCATCCCTCTTCCTCTTGTTCAGGTATACCTGTGCAAATGCAAATTGCTGCCTGGAAACCTGTTACACCAGATCCTGGATCATTTGGCTTGCTGAGTTTCCCTTTCTTTTTCTCTTTCTTTTTTCCTTTTTTCTTTCATTTTTAATTTGGGAACATGGTGGCAGAGTTGTTTTGGAGCTCTGTGATTGCAAAAGTTAAATATTTCCCACTGGTAAGGGAAAGGGAAAGAAAGGATAAAGCAGATAGATAACCACATTTCTTCCATGTGCTTTCCTTCAGAATGACAAGCCGCCTCCTGTCCCTGACATCACCTGGGGCTCTCCAGGGAAAGCTGTAGGTCCCAGCAGGTTGGAACCAGAAAAGATCCTCCAGGTGTGCCATGCCCAAGTTGCTGAGGTAGAGCAGTGGCTAGACAAAACTAAAGTGTCCCTGAAGTCAGACCCCCAGACCCCCAAAATGCAGCATGCGGTGGAAATGCAGCTTGCCTATTACCAGGTAAGACAGAGCAGTTTACTGCTGCTATCCGTACACGTTGCACTTCCCTGAGGGGTGTGTCTGCAGAAAAGCAATGCTCACTGCTTCTGCTCTCCCCACTTAATCGCCTTCATTACACTGTACAGAAAACATGTAACTGCTTGGCTTCAGTTTCAGGTGCAGCTTTCCAAGGGCTTAGTTAAAAAAACTATCTTTAGATTTGGGATCTTTATGCATCTGGGAATTTAGGTAGAATTCTTGAGTATTTTTAAAGCTTTTTTTGTCTTTGGATTATTTTCAGAAACATGGCTTAGTATAGTTTGAATCCTCCATTAAAAGGCAGTTTTTCATTGGTCTCAATTGTGAAAAATGATTTTGTTTTCTGTGGCACTTTCACTTGGTTCAAAAGACTGGTGTAAGAATGCTTCCCAGTTGGTAAAATTTTCTTTATGCAGGGCAGCTGCCAGCATGGGTAGAAAAACAGGGGCTTGTCCCCTGCCTTCTGTGAGCTGTGGTGGTATTTGGACCTACCACCAGGGCATCCTATTGCCAGGCCCAGATGGCAGCAGGATAGGGGTAGGTGGTACTTGTTGGTGAAAACAGGTGGATGCAAGCAGGACTGACATGAGATGCTGGGCTGGGTGGGAGCCTGGCATGCAGCTTTTTCTCTGGCATGCAGATTATAAGAAAGTGGCAGGCATGCCACTTTGAAGTTCCCTGTGGTGCCAGTCTGGTGTACCAGTTTGCTCCAAGCACTGTCTCTATGTGAAGCAACAAATTTCACTTGCTATAAAAGACCCAATACCAAAATGTCCCCATTTAAAATTGCTAGGAGACATTTCCAGCTGTTTTGTTGTTGTTGGGTGGTATGTTTTTTAATAGGAACTGAGTCCATGCCAAGAAATGCCTCTAGGTTTAAGCTGTTATTCAGCTGAGCACTCAGGTGCTGAACTCTGCAGGAATTAGGGTCTTGAATGCACCTAAGTAACTGTCTGTGTCTGGATCCCTTTTGAGGTTTGTGTTGGCACAGGCAGGGCAGTTCAGCTGGTAAAAACAAGGTGGCTTCAGGCAGCTGTAAGTGCTGCTGAACTCCTGTCAGCATGTAATGACTTGCCTCAATGTTAAGACAAGAGCTTGGTAGTAGTGGGAGGTTTTTCTAAGCTAGTAAAGATGTACAGAGAAAAACTCAAATAGCATGAGCAGAAACAGTCTCTAGATATGGATGTATGATGTAAAGCAGTTAATTTACTGCAGTTGATTACTTTGCAGTTGAGCCATAGTACCTTGTCTCCACACTCACCTGAAAAATGTGGGTTTAAAGTAATGCAGTAACTTTGATTCAGAGCAGCTTGAATCAAAAAACAGATCCCAACAGTTTACGATAGCCTGGCTGACATACTGTAATGTTACTATGTTTTGGTAATTCAGCATCATTCCTCCCAAAGGGTGATGTGATCAGTCTGTGCACTGCCTCCTTCCCCACTGAGGTGTGTTGTCTTCTTGGTTGCATCCAGATGGAGTCTTTCATTTCTCCTCTCCTCTTTTATTCTGTATCTGACTTAATAAAAATTCCTGCGGAGGCTATTGTTGAAACACTTTTATGACTAACTGTACAAAATTTATTTATTTAGTTGTTTAGAGAAAATCTGGGGGGTTTGAAGCTCTGTCTTTTTTTGCCTCTGTGTTTCTTTTGGCGGGGGAGAAGTGTTAGCACTGACTTCAGAACATTATCAAGAAAGAAGTGTTGTACTTCTAAGAATGAATAATTGACTGCTGTCCCTTCTAGGCGGTGATAGCAGACATTGAACTAAAGATCCTTAATTTAATGGAAGATTCTGGGGCTAGCGCAGACTATGAACAAGAGGTAGAAGCTCTTTCCCTGAAGCTGAAGGAAGTGAAGTGCAGTTTGGAAGAATTCCAGATGATGCTTCAAGAAAAATGCAACGAAGAACAGGTAAAGCATATGAATGCTATGCAGAGCAAGAGTGAGAGAGTTATGGCACTTTAATGTGCGGTAGTTGCTGAAGAGCAGTTAGAAGTAAGAAAGGGGGAAAAGTCAATCAGAAACATCAGACTTGCTGTTGTTCTGCTATACAGTGCTGTAGAATTATTTATAGTTTGCAGCAAGCAGTGGATTTTTGATGAGTCTCTGAACAACATTTTCCTGCTTTAAGTTCTCAGTGACAAGTCACGATTTTGCAAGCAGTACAGGACAGGGGTTGTTTGGTGTTTTTTTTTGTTTGTTTTTGTTTTTTTAAATGCATTTAAAATGCTATGATATTTGTGACAGCATCACAGCAGAGAGTCCTTTAATCAGTAGTTTTCTCTTTGAAGAATCTGTAAATGGCAATGATAGTGACTGCCAGCTCTCGTGAGCCACAACTGTGCTCTCTTTTCTGAGTTTTCCAGTGAATGAGACAGTAACTCCTGGCTCAGCAGCATTCCCCACTGTTCAGGGAGCTGGAGAAGCTCACCTGATGTGGGTGGTTAAAGCGACTACAGTCTCTCCAGCACTGGGGAAGCACAGTCTTAAGTGGGAGCTTGCATAGCCCAGGAGAGAACTAGTACTTGTAAAGGCTCCTGTTGAAATATGTCTGTCATCACAGACAGGTAGAAAATGCAGTTGTGTGAGCAAATTTATAAGCATAAATTACACATACCTTTAATTTGGTCAAACTGGAAGAATAAAAGGTTAGTATAAATTCATCTGCTAACAGGAAAAGCAAAACAAGCCTTGTAACTGTCAGGGAGAGAAGTGTGAGGACTTCAGCAGCAAGTTAGAGTAGATCAAACGTTCAGTAAATGGAACTGAAAGTTTGCAAGAGTAGCAGCTGTGTTTCATACACTGCTGATTCTGTGTATGGTTAAGTCTGAGCTCCACTTTCACCATTTCCCCAAACTGCACCTGTAGGTTCTGCTGCCTTGTCAAGTCTGGAAGCCTTCCTATAGCATACCTCCCTTTACAGATTCACAAAAGAGGATGGAAAGAGCCCCTTGAGATCTGACACTCAAATGGCTCTAGCATGCCCCAGTTTGCCCTTGCTGAACAGCTGCTCATTTGGAGGGTAATTCCCCTACCATCCAGGAGCCAGGCTATTCCACATCCCCTGTAGCTGGGGGGCACAGGTGCATTTATTACCTGCTGCAGTTTTCATTGTGGGATCAAATCTGTTCAGGGCTGGTTTCAGCCACCCATCACCTCCAGGATTTGTTTGCATGTGTTGGTCAGGATGGAAAAAGGCCTCACCCCTAAAATCCCATGTGCAGAAGGTTTAGTAGCACTGCCACTTGCCTTGTAGGGATTCAGATGGCATCACCCATTCTTCCAATCTCCTATCTTTGAAGCACTGATGTATTATGAAGTCTGAACTTATTCATTGACATTGCTAAAGCCAAAGCTTTGTGAATGTTTTCCTATGGGCTAACTCACGATGACTTTAAAGTTGTTAACACAATAAAAAAATCCTACTATATTCTACGCTCTGTAAACTACTTCTGTTTTGCTAACTGAAAATTTGCTTTTGCCCTTTTCATACTATTAGAAAAGAGTTAGAGAAAATGATCCAGCATGAGCTGCTAAAATTGCTCACTCTTCACTTGACACTCTTTTTTACTAATGGAACTCCACCTCATATTTGAGCAAATCTCCATTTTCTTTCCTTTTTCTCTGTAGAAAGATGGCAGTTGATGGCCTTTAAATTTCTGTATGTGCATAATTTTTTTATGACTGGTGGGTTTTGCTTTTAAAACTGGCCCAGTCAGAAATATATTCTGTAAAATTACACATCTTCAGAATGTAATCTCATGTTTACATATAAACTGCATTTTATTCTGATAGATATATTCTTATTTTATATTTATGTATTTATTATTTATATTTAGATATAAGGAAGAAGTTCTTTCCTGTCAGGGTGGTGAGGCACTGGAATGGGTTGCCCAAGGAAGCTGTGAATGCTCCATCCCTGGCAGTGTTCAAGGCTGGGTTGGACAGAGCCTTGGGTGACATGGTTTAATGTGCGATGTCCCTGCCCATGGCAGGGGGGTTGGAAATAGATGATGTTAGGGTCCTTTCCAACCCTAACTGTTCTATGATTCTATGATTTTCTTTGCTAAATGAATTCACATAAAATGTGATTAGAAAAGCACAGTCAGATTAATACAGTGCACATAATTTTACTGTTCACACTATTTTCTGTCCACAGGATCCAGAAATAAAAGCAGCTGCACAGAAAAGCCTCTTTGACTTCATTGAATTTTGCGTGGAAAAAATGCAGCCACAGGTTGAGGACAGCGTGACTTCAAAATTAGAATCAAGGTACAAAATACCAAAACGAGTTACCAGATTCAGTGATGTGAAACTGAGAGATGGAGGCTGTCAGCACGCCCATCAGGTTTTTCACAGGAAGGGAAAAGCCCAAAGAAATGTATCAAAGTTTGGATTAAAGATCATCCATGCACTTGGTTTCACTTTGGTTTTGAGGCAGGAGCAATAAGAAGTCTTACAAATCTAATTTTCCTTATTCTGTTTCAGTATTTGCTATGCTAATAGTGTTTTCTCAATGCAGCAATGGAGAATCTGATCCAGAAATCAAACTGGCTGATTCCTCTTTAGCTCCAAAGGACCAAACTGGTAATAAATGGCAGTACTTACAACAAGAGCTGTCATCAAAGATGAAATCTCCTCTCTGCCAGCTTGTGGAACCTCAGGTTTGTTTAAGTTCAGTAAAACACTCTTTCTGTGGGCAGTTGGTTGTGGTATAAAGATAGCAATTAGGCTATCTTCCTGCATTGTCATGTCATGTCTCTTCATCAGGTAACTGAAATCTGTGCAGACATTTTCCAGATGAAATTGTTACTGCATACTGTTTTCATGATTGTCTTTTGATTTTACTGCACAGTAATGTTAATAATGTCTCTGAAGTAGTGACTACTAAGCATAGTGTGGGAGCAGATTGGTGAATCCTTGTAGTTAACAGTCAGACAAGATGTTATCTGCTTAATTCATTTAAGAGAACTAAGAGAGTTATTTAACGAGTTCCCAGATGATTTTCATGGATGTGAGTTAAGTCTCAGTTCTTGCAAGTTGAAAAAAAAAATAATTTGTCAAAACAAATCTCTGCCGTAAATTTTGCCATTCACTGTTGTGTTCTTTCTCATGTACCAAAAGTGGAGTTTGAACTGCAACAGGAGCACACTGTGTATATATACATATACACATACATATATGTGTATATATGTATATATATATGTATTCTGAACAGACTGCAGAATTTCACTGTTTGGACAAAGCTGTAATTTCTGTCATTCACAGTTTTGATCACATTAAATTGACTACATTTCCTGTTCTCTAAAATTGCTGTATTACATGGAACACTATCAGTCATGTAGAAGAATGAATGTCAGCTTTTTCAGGCAAGACTTCCACTGCAGTAGGCAGTAGGCCTGTCTTATCACAAACTACAACTTGTAACCCTTAAAGCTGGGAATCAGAGGCTGCTTTTTCAACCAGTGTCCCAACAGAGCATAGACTGCCCAACTGATTTTTGCCAGTAAAAAGGGAACCCAAATGCTTTATATAATGCCTTGAAACTTTAATGTTTTCTGAGAGGTGTGTTGTCTGGTTGCCCAAAGCCCTGTCTTCATTTGAGCTTTACACCTAATTTCAATGTTCTTTTTCCAAATGTTAGATTACAGCAAAGATGAACATGCTACCCCGAGGCATATTTGCTAGTGCAGGCACCCCCACTGTGGAAGAGCTGAAAACTTACACTGTCCAGCTGGGGGACCTAAGCCAAGAAGCGAATGTGGTTCATACACAGGTAAAAATGTCATGTCCTAGCACTGAAAAAAATACAAGGAATTCTAGACACAAGGCACTGTTTGGGCACTGGGAAGTAGCAATAATCATATTATTTCAAATGCCACTCACTGTAGTGTAGCTTTTACATCAGCTGTGGACTATGAAATAGAAATCATCCTAGGATTTTGAGAGGAAACATTTCAAGTTTCAGCTATGATATTTCTGCTGCCTGAATCCAAAGATTTGCTAGTGTGGGTAGAACGCCTCAAAATGTATAAAGCAAGGAGCCTGTGAATGATTTCAGTAAATCTGCAGTATTGGTGCTGACAAGTTGTGTTGTGCCCATTCATGAAATTAGACACTTGTAAGACCACAGCCACTCTCAATACATAAATGGTCATTGTCTCAGCTTTGGCCTTGACAGCTCTGAATATTACATGCATATTACTGTCTCGTCCAAGTATGTTCCTCAGTATTTCATTAATTCCATTTTGTTACTAGCTGACTGAACCTCTAACTTTTCATGAGTGAATAAATCTTAGCCATGACTTGGATGAAAGTACTGAAAACTTCTTACTTGCCTTTACCCAGCATAATGTTGCAGAGGAAGTCTCTTCCTATTTGGACAGAAAATTATTTGAACTGCTTCTGGCAATCAGCCAGTGTTTGAATAACATGGAGGATATGCTAAACACCTCGGTTCTCTCTGCTGAAGAGGCACCTGTGCAGCAGGCTCTTTATGAGGTAACTGTCCTAAAGCATCAAGGGAAAGAGAATCCCCAGTAGATTTCTTCTACAACAGAATATACGTGGCATGATATTTTCTCTCTGTCATTCAGGAATAACACTATCAAACTCGGTGTTGCACAGATTTGAGCCTATTGCTTTTAACGATTATCAACTTGAAACCTGCTTCTTTATATGGTCAAGAGTCCTTGGACAGAGGGACCCATTTCACTCTTGTTATCTTTCTTTCAAACCTTTAGACTCTTTCTGTGGAGCTGCAAAAACTTCACGCTGATCTGAGTGATAAAAAGGATGATCTGAAGTCTGTTATCCGTGCTGGTGGGAGCACAGATGTGTTCTCTGAGTGCTTTAACAACTTGCAGGCACGGCTGGAACAAACTCAAGCTGCCACTGCTTTAAGGAGCAACTCAATGAAAGCTGGGCTGAATCATAATAGCAATTACCAGGTACTCCACTGCCAAATGTATATCTTACTTCACACCATCTGTTAGGCTTGTCAGTGTTAATGCATTTTGGTTACAGATGAGTAACCTGTGATGGGCTTTCCTTTTTCTTTTGGTACTAAAAAAGCTTGTCTTGGCCTCTCAACAAGCAAATTAATTTTGCTGTTTATGCAGTGCTGTTTGCAGTGCTGGGTGCCATAGAGGCCTTGATAACAGGAGAAAGTTTGCATGCAGAAAGGATGGAAGTCACCTGGGATCCCATGCACACTGAGCTACAGGCTAAAGCAAGTTTCTGTGTGTAGGGATCAGACCAAGAAAGATTTTGTGTATTCTTTCTAATGCTTTGTGGGCTCTTCCCCTTTTCTGGGTTCTTTGCCTTTGCTGCCATGTCTGGCACTGGGCAGCTACATACTGGAGGTTGATTTGACCCTTTGTATTTACTGTTCCTTTAGATTTTGTGCCACAGTAGCAGAAGCTATAGTTCTGCAAATTTGCCTTTTTTATTCATCTTCAGAAAAGCAGATAATAAGAAAGTTTTCTATAGATTCTCATGTTGGGCTAAATCTACTAGCTGTTGCTGGGAAATACTCAGATCGGGTATTTAGGCTGAAGTAAGGAAAGAAAATCCTAGTCTTTGAAATACAGTTTGCAATGTCCAGCAAAATTCCAGTGTGCTCATCATCTGCAAGTCAGCCTAGTTCTTTACTGTTGAACATTAAAACAGTTCCTTTGAACAGTGGGATGTTGTCTCCAGACAGTAGCAGGACTAGTCTTGCAATGTTTGCTTATGCAGATCCATGGAGCTCCATCAGTGGCCAGTAATGAGCGCATTTTCAGAAGGAAAGAATTTTTTTCTTTATAAGTTTCACAGATTTTTATGGTCATAGAGGATCACTGTTATGGGAGTAATCTGCTTTTATACATAACACAGACTACAGAATTTCCTTCTCTAAAATACTGCTTTAAATCATGCACATGTTTTATTTTGTTGTGGTGGTTTGGGTTGGGTTTTTTTGTTTAGTATTTTGTTTGGTTTTTAAGAGGAAAAAAGTGCTTTTGCCATAACAGGTAGTCATTTTGTTTGTTATGTAATTTTGTCTGATTGTTACTATATTCCTGCTACGTGATATACCTCTGATGCTTGTTTCTTTTGCAGAATGAAACCAGGCTGCTTTATGATCAGTTAACTGAGAAGAAGGCTGCTTTGCAGCAATGCTTGAATGCAATACATGGACATAATATTTCTGAAGAGCTTCAGGTAATTTTGTTCAACATAAAGGAAAGGAAGAACTCTCAGCATTTGATTTTATTTCCATTTTTTTGCAATCTGTTAAGTTTCGTGTTTTCTAAAGTTTGAGTCTCACTTAGGTTTTAAGAATGGGAAAGAAGAGAGTAACAAAAAAAAAACCTTTCTTGTTGCTACACCTGTTTCTGTAGTCAGAGCTAATTCCAGTCCTTTTAGTAGTTGGGGTGGAGGAACCAGTCTCTCCACAGTCTCTCAGAGCAAATACGCTCCACCTTCTGGCAGGGAAGAACAGAGCTGCGTAAGTTACAGCACTTCACATGTGATGTTTCTTTTTATTTGTGGAAATAGGACTGCAGTATTTATATCTACTCATTCAGCATTTCTGAGCACTTTATCATAGGACATTTGACCAGTTAAGCTATTTTCTTCAACTTTCATAAGGACCAGCAGAGAATTAAAATTCTCTATAGGCTACATATCCTCCGCAGAATGGTCATCTGCTATCTGTCTACTTCTTGGTGAAGTGACACTTTCGTTACAGGCCCATAACCTTGTTTATAGGCAGAATTTTTCTGCCAGGGTGAAAGCTACATTCAGAACTGCTGAATCCCCTAGCAAGGACTGTTGCCTTACATATATTCTGTCAAGTAACCACTCTTGAAAAAGGAATGCCAAAAGTATATAGCTTCCCTTCCTTCAGAAAGAACCTGACTCAATCCACCCCTGACTGGGTTGTTCTACTTCATAAGAAAAAATGGTATTTTCTGAGTACATGATTCCTTTTAGTGGCTGCTCTTGAATTAGTAAACTGAAGTGCATGTTGAAGGTTGGACTGAGACACAAGGCCTGAATTCTCTTCTGGCTGTGCCATGAGAACCCAATAAGCTGTGTCATGAACAATTTTACCTATTTAGTTTATAAGCTCATTGGATATCAGTGTTTCCTTGTAAACTTATGAAGTGCTAGCACAGCCACTGGATCTGCTGTGCTACTAGTGGTAATGGAAAGTTTAATGGAACTAGAGCTCTTCTTAATAGCTTATTTTGTCCTTAATTCAGAAAACTGATGCCTGTGCTTTGGAGCTGCAAGACCTTGAAAAACAAGTAGCAAAACTGAGAGGCCATGGGGAAAGACTTCAGTTACCTATCACCTTAATCCAGGAAGTTTATAAATTAGAGGTAAGAGCACAGTACAGTTTCCACTTACTCAGCAAGGATTAATCTTCCAAACAATATATTTTTAGCATCAAAAGGCTGATGATTATTTTGCATTCTGGGAATGTATGTGCAGGTTTGTAAAATCTGTTTTTGTCCTTCGTAAATCAGTAAACTGTGTTTACATTGTAGGATGTTTTGGACGACATGTGGGGGATCCTGAAAAGAAAGTATGAGGAGCTGAACTCTACTTCCATCAGTAGAAGCCAGTATGAGGAGTTACTGCATGGATTTGCAGAGCTGGTAGCTATTGGACAGGAGAAAATTGCGCAAGATCCAAAGCAGCTAATCAAAAGCAGAGCAGCTCTACAGTCTCACCTGGAAGATCACAAGGTATAAGATGCTTATCACAGCACTGCTCAGATCAACATAGCAGGAGCACTATATTCTTTGACTGATTTCTCTCCAGTGTTATGGAGAAAATAACTAGCTTATAGCATAGGGGAGGGACTGGAGTACATGCAGAAAGCAAAACAGAGTTTTTCCATAGATCAAAATAGGACACAATAAAATATGAAAGAGAGGTTGTTATTACAACTGCAGTTTTGGTGATTAATCAAGATCAGGATTTCAGTTTTGTCAGTTTAATACTACTGTGGCTTACCTCAGAAGATATTGATGTGTGAGGAAAACACATGTACTCCTAATTACTGGTAATAAATCAATAGTGAGGTTCTTGAAGTTGCTGTCTAGCAATTGGGAGGGCTCTTTTGCTTTCAGCATTCTGCACTATCATGATCGAATGGAAGAAACTTACATCATAACAGCTCCTTAGCTCCTTTCCTAAATGGAGGACAGTTTAGATCCTCCCCTTGGCAGCCCTGTGTCCCTGTACTCAGCTGCTACATGCTTGATGGGAGATGGCTGAGAATGCACCTGCATCCTCACTGTCCTGCTGTTTGGCAAGAAGGCCTGGCCAATGCTAGTCACTTGATGATGACTCTGTTATGTCAGTGCTTTGATTTAAGTGGTCCACATAGCTCAAACTTCCTTAAAAATTGTTTCAGGATGCTAAGCACTGCAAATCACTACTCCATAGTGGTAGGAATGGTGTTTGTCTCTCGCAAATTAACCCTTAATTGTCCAAAGCAAAATGTTAGGAATTCATTTACAAAGGAAAGCAAAGAATATATCTGCAGTCCAAATATACATACATTGTTTTACAAAAGCAAAAAAAAAGTGCAAAAGCCATTTTCCCTCCCCTGGTAATCAGGACTTAGCAGGATGTTCACATAACCTGTGCCTGGGTCCTTAAGTAAAATTCTTGGTACTTGGTCATTAGTCCTTAGTAAAGATGATCTTGACTGAAGAGTGTGAAGTTAAACCCTCAAAACTTTTTTGTGGGGATAAATGTTTTGTTCAGACATTTCTCAGGAGCTCAGCTGAACCATAGATAAAGCAAGCTGTTACCTTATACTTATCCCAGAGGATTACTGTGGCTTGCATACTACTTAACCCCTAGAACTGCTAATACCTTTGGTGCTTGGAGTCATCTTGCATCCAGGTGAAACAAATTGAATAATGGCTATCCAGTGATAACTACCTCATGCTAACTTATGAATTTAGATATAGTTAAATTCCCTACCATCATCTTCATACAGTGTATTTCATAGTTCGTATTTCATATGAGCTGAAGGTATAAATGTAAATCTTTTCCTTTAGAAATGTATATCTGAGATTAGCGTATGCAACTCATCACTGGTTCCTGACTAAATGTAAAATGATCAGTAACTACACGTCTAGGGGTGATGCAGAATTTGGGTAGAAAGCTCCTGAGTCCAGCTATGAGAGACCTTGAAACTGGATGGTCTTCTTGATGAGTCTTCTCTGTCTTCTTCATGTTCCTGCTGTGGGTGTGTGGTCTCTCTTAAAGAGCAAGTTTAAACTTGTTTTTTTCAGGACTTTTTCTGCAGCCTCGTTACCCACATGGCTTTCATACAAGCGTTTTCAAAGAAAGTGAGTCCTTCCATCCTACAAAACAAAGAGGAATTTTGGAGAGAGATGGTGAATGAAGTCACATTGCTGGAGCAGAAGGCCTGCCAGTACGGTATACACTTAGAGAGCTTGTTAAAGGTAATGAGTCAAAAGAAACCCAGAGTAGAGGCTGGAGGGAAGAAAAAGAGTTGCATCTAGGGAAACCCTTTCTGCACCAGTGATTTCTTAGTCTAGTAGTTGTCCTTTCATGTCTCCACTGGACAGCAGAGGTCTATTACTTGTTCTCTGTGTGTCTGGCTTTTTTCCTTGAAAACCTCTGAAAGTGGACATTTCAAACCATTACTCCGACATGGGTGGGAATTTATGACTTCTTAGTCATTTTTGAGTGCCTGGACTGACAGAAGAGTCCTTTAAGGCACAAACCTACCAACACCACTTTAAAATAAAACGTAAAATAGATCTTAAAGCACCCTTAGAGAATAAAAAAGTAACCATACCACTTTAAAATAAGAAATGTTAAAAATATTGGCAAATTAAATAATTCATCTGCGCTAAAATCATTCTTCACCTTTTTTTTGTGTTCTGTTTCATTAAAGCGAGAGCTGCTCATGATAGAATAAGCAGTCTAGTGTGGCAAAAATGCAGACAGATATGTGCTATGTTCATGCTACAATGTATTTTTTAGGGATGGATGGAATTTGAGGATGAATACCTAGTTTTGAGTAAGGAGATGGAGGCAGTTACCTCTACGTTGCCTTCTGTGAGTTTGGTTGATGAAACAGAAGAAAGATTGATGGAAAGGATTGCACTTCTGGAGGTATTTATACATCTATCTTTCTGACTTGTTTTCTTCATGTATCTGTAGAATTGGCAAAAAGAATAGTTAGAATATGAGGTGAAGATTGTTTGCAGGGCACTGTTTCCTTTGTGTGCTTGTCTGTGGGTGGATACAAGCTGAAAATTTACATTTAAAAGTAGCAGGGGTTCAGGCTGCTAATTTCAGCCAAGGGCTACAAGTTCATTTAAGTGGGAATAATGACTATAGCTACTTTAGAACTTGGTCTTCAAATACAAATAATTGGGAGAAAATGGTGTGATGGCTACATGGATCCCAAGGACAGCAGGGAGCCTTGGAGTGAAAACAGAGCTACTTCTCTGTAACTCAGGAATGGTTTTCATGCCATGATGTAAAACCTATGGAAGAGGGAAATCAACCTAGTAGCTTCAAATATCTGAACTTCTAGTTACTTCTGAACAGAAGGTCTACAGGTTTATCAGCTACTTTTAAAATCCTGAGAATTCAAAATGAAATGTTCTGATTTCTGTCTTCTGGGGGGAAGGGGAGGAGTCCCAGCACTTGAGCTTCAGAGTTTCAAGGACACAGCAGAATAAAGTTTCCTTATTCTTAATTCTTAGTTCCTGTGAGAGAAATATCCCTATTAACAATATTGTAGAAGCCCTTTATTCCTGGAGGCAAATCATGCAATTCCTACTTTCTGCCTTTTACCTGGAATTGATTTACTTCCTAAGGTGTTTTTTCTTTTTTTCCCTTTTTTCATTTTGACCTTGCAGTGAAGCATAGTAATGTTAAAATGATGCTTTGCTTTTTTTCACCTGTCTAAGCAAACCAGACCACTCCTTTACTTAATGTCTTCACTGTTAATTCTTCATTCCTCCCTGCCACCATTATTCAATAATTACACCAACAGCTTCCTTCAAAAGACTGGTGACATTTTTAAAATAGGATAGAGTCTGAAGGCCCTCTAAGAACAGGAGGGCATAACTTCCTGCTGAGGACAGTAATATGTTTGGACAGTGCAACCAGATGTGGTAGAGAGTGTTTGTTCATTGCCTGAGGTTTAAATTTATCAAAAAAGCCCATCAAATCATAAGACAGTCATTCTACTAATGTATGAAATTATGCCGAGTTCTGTCTTGATCTATTCAGAGGAAACAAAACAAGCTGTGTCCCTCTTGCATGTAATGAAGTACGGGTTCCTTCTGTTTGGAAAACAAAATGCATGATAGAGGAAATGTGAGATTAAGAAGTTAGAACAAATGATATATTTTGCTAGTTGTTTTTTCAGTTTTTAAAATATTATTGTTTTGTAAACCTCTGTATTCTCATAGCAAATCAAAACCAATGTTAATGAAAAGCATGCCAGGCTGTACCAGATGGTGAAAGAAGGGAAGAAATTGCTGACTGCTGTGAGCTGTCCAGAAATAAGCTACCAGATTGGGAAGCTGGAAGAGCAATGGTTATCTTTAACCAAAAAAGTTGGCCATGAACTACACCGACTTCAAACGTTACTCAAACTCTTGGTCAGGTGGGTATAGGAAAGCAGTTAGAGATGTCAGCTAGAAATTATTTTCTGATCTCCTGTTGATTTATTTTCTGAAATATGACAGTGAATTAATAAATATGAGAGCTCCTTTGACCTAAAAATGATGGAAAAAAAAAACAACAAAACCAAAAACACAAAAGCAGTGGTGATCAGAACAGTGGCTCCTGATTAGACAGCTGATCTCTCACTGTGTAGACAAGTCATTTACTTCCTGCTTACTTTGTAAGATCAATGTTTTAATTGCTGCCATTGCAAAGTCAGTGCAATGGTGAGAGTTAGCTGCATCGTGCTGCAATTTTTACGTTGGAAGTGTTAACAGAATCTCTAGTCACGCTACCCTAAGCATTTTGGCCTGCTACAAATGCAAGCTAGGCTTGATTCATATGGAAAGGTGTAATGTGTCAGTCTGTGCATGTACACTATCCACCTTGCAGACATTGAATACTGGCTGATACGCTTTTCTTTTGAAGCTCTTCAAAGGGGAAAGACCCAATGTTTTCACATGCCCCAAGCCAACTGTCAGTGCAGTCCTGGCAGTCGGGTGGAGAAAGTTTGGGGCTCTATATCACAGTCCACCACCTGATGTACCAAGCATACCTTGTCTGTGTGCTCTGAGCTCAGGATGGCTGGACCCATAGTGTGGATGGAGCATACTAGTGTTTGTTGGTATTTACCCCTGCTGTGTATTGTACACTGTATCTGCAGCGTGCACAATCTCTTCTGGTGGTTCTGACCTCCAGCAAAGCTTTCTTCTGCCATGTGAGCTTGTCCTGGCAACTGCTGGGTGAATACAGAAAGAGAATTTCAGGGAGAGCAGACCAGCTGAAAAGAGCTGATGGGAACAGTTTTGTGTACATCCAGCAGACTGTTGTGTTGCACATTGATCCATCCTGTAGCCATTCTGTAGGGTTATGTAGCAGCATAGGTGCCAGATAGCCCACCTCCTAACAGAGAGGACAACTTGGAGGGCGAGAAATGTATCCTAGACTCAGCTTGGAGATGCATGTTTGTGTGCTTTGTTTTCTGCTTGTAGCTACAACAGACACTCAGAGGAACTAATGAAATGGCTGGATTCTGCTCAGCAGAGAATGATTATTTTGAAGGAGGAGTCTCTCAATGTGGCACAATATCCTGTCACCATCAGAAATAACATCAAGAGCTTGTTTGTAAGTAATTTCTCTTGTCAGGTTTAGATAAGACATTGTGTCTTCCAGTGAAAATGACCTTTTCAGTGGTTTTTGTGTTTGCCATGACCCAGAAGCTGCCCGCATAATATAGCATTAATGGCTGTGTGTCCCAAAGCCACCCCATTGCATGTGAGAACCATGAGGATGGGAAACTACCAAAGACCTTCCTTCAGACTGGGAGGCCAGGTAGAGTGCATAAATTGTAATGGAGTCCTCATAATGAACTCAGCTGCAAGGCATCACAGCCCAGGCAGGATCTCTTAAACACCTGCAATGTAATAGTATGATTTCTGTCTTGCTCCTGATGCCAAATACAGCAGTTCAGCCCAGCTGATGGGCCACTTACCAACTGAATCTGGAGTGTGGGTGTAGTGAACGCTAAGGCTGTTCCTCACTAGGGACCAGGTCTGTGAAGATGGTTTGCCAAATGGTGTTCCCAATCCCTGTGGAGCAAAAGGTGGAATTCAGCTTTGTATCAAGGTGGGCAAGAAAAGGCCTTGCCTGCTGCCAGAACATTTTGAATTTAGGTTTTCTGAACTTTACAAACTTGCTAAAATCTGGTTGTTAAGGCAGCTCATCCTTTGACTAAAGAACTTGTTTGTCTTCTTTATTTAAAAAGATATATAAAAATTTACCCTCTGAAATTTCTCCTGTGCATCTCAGACATTATCTAAGGAGATTGATGAAAAATCTTCCCTGAAGTCATCTGTGGTGAGCACTGCCAACCAGCTCTTTCACATGAAGCAAGGTGATACTGCAGCAATTAAGTCATCTTTGGCAAAGATTGAGCAAGAATGGGGAGAACTGATTACACAGCTCCCAGCCATCCAAGAAAAGCTTCACCAGGTGAGAAACTGCTGACATCTCTCAGTTCAAGCTAAGTAATTATTTTAAAATGTTTTTGTGGGATTCAGTTGGCTGCTCCATAAACACCTCCTTCCTAATTAGCTGTCTTCTTGCTGTCAGAATATCCCCAGTATTGTACTGCAGTTTAATTATTGCTGTGTTCTTTCTGGGCTGTTTTGTACATGTCTATCATATTTACAGTTCAATGTGTAAGTCTGTGACAGTTAGAATTTTACCTCGAATTTCTGAATTTTCAACCTTTTCTTACATCATATATCCCTCTGTACAGGGCTCACTTTCAAGTTCATACCTCAGTAATTGCAATTATACTGCCCGAGCCTTTCTAAAAGTATGGGTGTCATCTTCCTTGATTTTTCTAACAAGCGGAGTGTAGAGGATTCATTATATGATCTTCCCCAGCTTCAGATGGAAAAGCGTTCATCAATGGAAGCTGTTGTTGACCTAATGAGCTGGCTGCATGATGAGGAATTTGAGCAGAAATACAAGGAGCCAATAAATGCACAGTGGAGTGCTGTCCAAGTCAGAAACCTCCTTCAGAAGTACAAGGTAAGTGAGAAACTGTAAGTCCAGGCCTTCTGCAAGGTGTTTGGCTGTAGAAAGGATGAAAACAGCCTGCAAGCACAGTGATATCCTTCACCTTGCTGTAAAGAGGGTTCCTTAAACAGTTTGAAAGGTGCCTTAACATCTTCCTTTATAAAAACCTTTTGTGTCCATGGCACACAAAACACTGCCAGCCCTGCAGTACAGCTACTGCCTGCTGTGCTATAATCTCATGCTGTCCCATCTGTCTCGCTTATCTTCTCTGACATTTAGATTATAAAACATGTTCACTAGGAAAGCTTTCCTTCCTTAGGAAGATAGACTCTGTGTTTATGCTGTATTTTAGTCTGTCTTTTCAACAAGGAATACCTTGTAATGGAGCTCCATAACCACAATCCATTTAACTAGAGAGCAGGGGTTTTGAATACTATGTTTCATCAGCTGCAGTTCACAGGCACGTTGGTACTGCACATAAGGCAAGTGCCAACATAAAAATTTCTTTCAGAGTGCATTAGTATAGCATTATATAATATTTTGGTCTATATCAATTCAATTTGGTAGTTAGAACATGTAGATGAGGTGCTGGTTTTAACCCTTTGGATATTTAGGCATCAGTTTGTTGGTGTGTCTTCTGCACTTGTCAGCAATGTGGGGATGCGTGTGCTGGGAAGAAAGCTGGGATCAGGGTCACAAATTCCTACAGGGAAGCAGCTACAGCTTCAGTACCTCTACTGTGGTATTCCCTAGTGGCTTTTCTCCAGGTGCCACTAGATACAGTAAGGAGCCCTTTCCTCCCCTCTTATAAGACCTGAAATAAAAAGGCATTCCCTTATGATATTCTCACTTTGCATGTAGTTTCTCACTCATCTCTGTGGGCAAGTACACTCATACTGGAGGACACTCTCCTCCCAGATATTCTGATACCAGGTATTTTGATAAAGGAGCATAAGCCCTTCTCTGCACTTGTCTGTGAGTCATGGGAGTGTGGGAAGGCCTCGATCTTAGTGTAATCTGGGCCCATGGCAGTGTGATGGTATTGTCCAATGGATAAAGTACTGGGTCTTGTACCCGCAGGTTTATTCACTGTTCCAGCACTAGTTCCTACCTTGAGCTAATCACATAATGGTAGGGATTTTCTGCAAAAGTTCCCAGTGAATGGAAATAGCTACAAGAATGTAAAAGTTGAGAATTATTCCTACAGCCAGGTGTCTTTCAGAAAAATATTTTAGGCCATGGTTCAGAATAAGCCATCAATGTCCCATAACTATACTTGAAGCATCTGTGGAACTGATCAGAATAAAACTGGCAAACTGATTGTTTTATGTTTTTGTTTTTTCTTGTGTCTTCCCTCCCCCCTCCAGGAATATATGATGGAAATGAACGTTAAACAGTGGACAGTAGATTTTGTTAACCAATCACTCTTGCAGATGAGCACTTGTGATGTGGAAAGCAAGAGATATGAAAGGACAGAATTTGCAGAGTATCTTGGAGAAATGAACCTGCAGTGGCACAGAGTGCAGGCATCTCTGAACAGAAAGGTTTGACTGAGTTCTTCCTGCTTTCTTTCTCACAGCTCTCATCTTGCCTCTGCCAGTGCTCTGTATTGTGCAAGCAGCCTTTCTCTCTGAGTCTGAAAACACTTTTGAACACAGTAAAGCTCCCTGTGCTCTCTGCTGTCTATCCATGATGCTGTCCAGCATGGCAGCCTATGGAGTGGCCTTGTAGCACATCAGCTATCAGCTAGTGGGCAGGCATCTAAACATCAGCAAGGTCTGGGAGGGTAAACTCTCCTGTAACTCGCGTGATCAAAAAATAGACAAAACCTGCTCTTCATGACAGTCTGGGGTTTACCCTAGTTAATTCTATTAGGTGGAAAAAATAAGATTCCTCATATGAAGAAAATGCAGTCAGTGACATGTCAACAAAGAAGATCTATGTTGAGAAAACTGTGTAAAAGAGGAATTCAGGGTAGTGTCTGCAAGGAAACCTGTTAGTGAGATCTGTCAATTGGGGAAAATTAGGGAGCTGTGAAATTTGGGGCATTTAAAACTTAATGGGAAAAAATACTGGATGGTTTGTGGAAAGAAGAGGTGCTACACTGCTTGGTACAAACAGTCAAGCCCTGCTCAGCAAACACAGCACCAGAAAAGCAAACAACCCCTCTACATGCCATATGATGCAAATAAGAAATAGGGATATAGTTAAGCTATCACCCATTTTCCTATTGTAGCAGTTGGATTTGCCAAAAAAGTAATTAATAAGAAAGAAGTGTTGGCAGATGTATTCAGATAGGGATATATGTGCTGGAAAAGGCACAGCAGGGATCAGTTCCCAGTCCTGCTCCAGCCCTGCTAGGTCACTGGAAATGGGTTGCTGTCTGTCTGCGTCCTCCTTGTGAAGTAATTAAATATGCTTTCCCAATGGAGTGCTTTAGAGCAGCAGCTATAGACAAATTCTACATGTAGACTAACTGTAGATCATCTTTCTCAGTAGAAAATCTGTTTCAGGCAGTGCCTCGGAATTATTGTAGTGAGGCTACAAAATAATCCGTTCATCCAGAATTAGATGCCACTGCTTGTGTGCCCCAGTGCCTAGAAAAGCTAGTGTGACTCATGTGATATAGGGAAGGTTAGAATCCCAAAATGCAAGCATGAGGCTGCTGGAATGCAGCCTTTTACCAGCACATTCCTTTTCTCATCTCTTTTTCTCTCCTGAATGTACAGGGAGAAAGCTGTGCTTTGGGCAGCTTTGGGAGAAGCTGCCCACCCTGAATCCAGCTACAAAGACTGCTGAACAAACAGAAAATTCCCAAATTTTTCTGGCTCATAAAGCCTTCAAGAAACATGTTCAAGTGGAAAATCTGGTTCCTGCACAATTGAAACTTTCCATTATGAAATTCAAATTGGAAGGGGAAATTATCTTCTCTAACCATTTTCACGAAACTGCATTCTAGGATTTAATAGGTCCTCAAGGCCTAAGATTGAGGTTAGGAGACTTGAGCTCCCTTGCTTTTGGGTTTGAGGAAGAATGAGGTTTTCAGACTTCATATGAATGTGTCCACATAGCCTAGGGTCCCCCACCTTGTCAGGTCTACAGGCTGCCAGCTCTAAAACCCCCACTGCTGTGTTTTCTTCCTAGGGAAAAGGTCAGATCCTAAAAAGCCAGTAAAACTTTTCAACTTTCCCTTTCAAAATGTTTTCTCTTAATAGTACTTTCAATGTAGATACTGTCATCTCAAATTTTGTCATGGAAGGGGGAGCCCGGTTTCTGCTCACCTCTAGGTTTAAGTAAGTTAAAATAGTTCTGTAACTTTCAGATACAAGACCTGGAAGATGTTTTGGAGGATATTACTGAAAATGAGAACAAAGCACAGAATCTACACAATTGGCTGGAAGCTCAGAGTGAGCGACTGAGGTCTTTACAAACTCCAGCAAGTCTGATCTCTGCACAGAACACATTAGATGATTGCAAGGTAAAGCCTTGTATATGTGATGTTATTGTAAAAACATTTAGTGCTTTCTTGAATCCAGACTAAAGAACTGCAAAGATTTTAACAGAAAAAATATTAAGGAAGTTGGTGTTTTCTAGAAGAATGCTACAGTGTAATTCTAATTAAGCATGTTAGATTCAGGTGATAAAGAGCCAGATCCACTTTGTCCTGGGTTCAGCAGTAGCAGTCATTTTTCTCCCTCTTAGCAGCTGGTGCAGTGCTGTGGTTTTGACTTTCAGCCTGGGAACAACACTGATAACACCGATGATTTTAGTTGTTGCTAAGTAATGTTTACTCTGACCAAGGACTTTCTGAGTCTCATGCTCTGGCAGGGAGGAGGGGAAGCCGGGAGGAAGCAGAGACAGGTCACCTGACCCAAGCTAGCCAAAGAGGTATTCCATACCACAGCACGTCATGCCCACTATATAAACTGGGGGCAGTTACCCAGAAGGCCTAGATCACTGCTTGGGTCGGGCTGAGTATCAGTTGGCAGGTGTAGAGCCGTTGTATTCTCTTCCCTTGTTATTTATCTTATTATTATTGGTGGTAGCAGTAGTGATTTGTGTTATACCTTAATTACTGGACTGTTCTTATCTCAACCCGTGGGAGTTACATTCTTTTGATTCTCCTCCCCATCCCTCTGAGAGCGGGGGAGGAAGGGGGGGAGTGAGTGAGTGGCTGTGTGGTTCTGATTTACTGGCTGGGCTTTAACGACAACACACTTTTAATGTGAATTGCTATTTTATGTTTTTTTTCTTCCTATTGAAGATGTGTCTGCTGTTGTTCTGTGGTATTTGGAATGTTGTGCAGCAATACTGTAGATCTTATTCCGCGATGTCTCCAAAGGAAGTTGTTCTCAGTTCAGCACAGCTATGGCAAAAGCTATCCATCCCATTAGTTTGAAGAACTGTGGTGAAAGTGTCGGAAAACTACACAGTCCCATTTGGAAAAATAGCAACTCCCTCTACTCTTGCCACAGAATGTAGTCTGTCTGCACCAGCTTCAGGCATCTGGGTGTCCTTTGGTTTTGTTGTGTTTTACTAGGCATCAGCTCCCTCAAAATTAGTATAGGTGGAGCCAACTAATAATTGGCTCCTATTTCTCTGACAGTCTGCTCTTTTCATTGATTACAGTGTTCCCTCTCTATTTTTTTAACATGGAATGTTTGTTCTTCCATTGCCATGGTTACATCTCTATCTTGTTGGTTCTCTCTTGGGCTGCTTTTATTGCCCAGAGTGCTCTGTTACACACTTGTGTCTCTGAAGTACTCTGAAATATATCGAGGGGCCAGAATGGAAGAAAGGCACAGGGTATCTCTGACTAAAATACTAACCTGCTTCCAGAAACGTATACTGCTAGCATGCAGGTGTCTAAAATGTTTCATTAAAATTCATTTTCTCAATAAAAGTTAGGTCTAAATTTGAAAATGTTTTAGGGACAGTAAGAAGGGGGAAGGGAAATAGTCATGGCTTTAAGTGTAGTGTTACAGGAAAATTTTACAGCCCATTGCATGTATGGATATTTACTCACATTGCGAAGAGCTTACTGCTGAGATTTCCCTGGCATGTTAAGACTAGTTTATAAACTTGTTGATTGTGTTGGGGGAAAGTTATTCTCCCAGGCATTTCCACTGATTTCAGTGAAGTTCCTCGCCTGGGAGGACAAGCTGAAAATAATTGTCTAGAAGTAGTTAGAATGTCAGGGACTCTCATATTGAAAATCAGTTCCTGTCTTACATCTGTCTGGTGGAACAGACGAGACCTGAATTCTACCCTGCCCAAGAAAACGTTCAGCTGCATTAACAGGAAAACTTTGGCATCATGTAGGAGAGGTACAGAGGCCTGCGTGGTGGCTGCGGAATTGTCTCCTGATTATGTCCTTCCCAAGTACGATGTACAGTGCTCATGCTGATACTAAATGGACTGATTCTTGCTCTACTTGCAGGACACTGTCTGAAGCAGTCACTATCATTTCAAATTCCTGTAAAACAGTTGTTCTGTATGAGAGTCGAAATGGTGGTTTTGTTGCATGGCTGAAGAATCACACAACATTTGTTTTAGAGAAGCTTTTAAGCTTTTCACACAGAAGGTTTTTCTATGATCACATCAAAAGATCTTATTTCTCTTCCTTTTTTTTTTTTTAATGTATTTTTTATTTTCTTCTTTAATTTAGGAGCTAGAAGATCAACTTGCAACTAAATCCAGAACTCTTGATGAGCTCAAACAGTGTTTGGGTTTGAATAGTAGTGCAGAACAAGCCCCGGAAGCTCAGCCTGTCACATTAGCTGAGCTGAGTGTAGTGCTGAACAGCCTTACAAACCAGGTAAAAGCTTTGTTTGCATTCAGATTTCCTCCACTACATGTTTTTGCCACCTTCTGACTGATGTGCCAGGCCATCTGATCCACACAGTCCAGTAAACATGGACTGGTTCTCTAGTTCAGTTGTATTATTCATTGCCAAGGTTTGGGTCATTGTCATGCTTGTGGTTGGGGTTTGAGTAGTCGCAGGTACTGGTCACAGGAACTAAAACAGCTGCAGCGCTTGTCACCAAAGATTGAATAGCCACCATACTTGCTGCTGGGGTTTGAGTGGCTGCAGTGCTTGTCAAGGGGATAAAAATAACTGCAATTGATGCTGCTGGAGTTTGAGCAGATACTAGTCATCAGAATTTGAGTAGTTACAGTGCCTGTTGTGGAGATTGAAATGGCTCCAGTGCTTGTCACTGGAGTTTGAGTAGCTCTGTAGTGTGTGTTGCAAGGGCTGAAGCAGCCAAAATCCTTGTCACTGGAATTTGAGCAGCCACAGTGGCTGTCGCTGAAGCTTCAGTTCCTCTTTTTCTCCTTCAAGCCGCAGTGCTTCTCATGCAGGTTGGAATAGCCCACATACAGCTGTTTAAGCCTAAGCAAGATATGAACTGTATTCAACAACATACTGATTCCTAGCGGTAGGGCCAGGCTGGTTTAAGGATCCCAAGATGCTGAAAGAATAGTCAAAATTTTCAAATGCTGCTGTAAATAACCTGGTGAGGGAGATACCCTCCATTGGTTGGCATTCCGAGGAGAAATGGCAAAAGGTATAATTATTAATAGCTCCTGTTAGATGGCTCCCAAAATATAGAGGTGATGAAAATGGTGAGAACACATACCAGATAAGTTTCATGACCAGCGATTCTATCGTATCACAAGCCACTATTACAAAGCACAATAAAACAAGAACCTTAGCTCAGGCACCAAAGCCAGTAAACACCAAAATGGGGAATGCAGGCTGTAATTATGGTGTTACAGAACTCTGAGACCAAGTGCAACAACTACAAGAGCAAATAAATCAACATTGTGAATGGTGGCTATTAATACAATACAATGAATGCTTATAGCAAATTTGTTTTGACACCCCCTGGTCAAATCTGTCATTATCTCAACCCTTCGATCCCCAGGCTGGGTGCAAAAAAGGACTATTGTGGTTTAAACCCAGCCGGTAACTAAGTACCACTCTTCCTTTTTTTTTCTTTTTTCATTTAGAAGCTAGAAAATCAACTCACAACTAAATCCTTAATTCTTCATGAGCTCAGACAGTATTTGGCTTTGGTTAGTAGTGCAGAACAACACCCAGAAGCTCATTCTCTCAGGGTAGTTGAGAGAATGTTGAGCATAGTTGAGCTGTGTGAAATGGACAGACTTGTAAACCAGATAAAAGCTTTGTTTGAGTTTAGTTTTCCTCCAGTGCATATTCTTACCACCAGTCTTACCAGTATTCTTCATAGGATGGCAGGAGCTGGTACAAAAAAGATGCAAAGTATTCCTTATTTTTAACCTTCCTAAGATTTTCTTTTGAAGTCTTTACCATAATGTAAATTAACAGAGAGAAAGTCTGATCTTGAAGTAGTAGTAGTAGATAATCTGCAGTTTAATAAAATAAAAAATAAAAAAAAACAGCACTGCTATTTTTCTGTCAAGTTGGAACCAGAAACCTGTTTTCTCTTACTTGATCTGGTTCTCTTTCATGCCCTGGTCTTTCTCCCCTGTAGTACACTGGTGGAAGGTACTTACTCCTGCCCCATTCTCACTGCAGCTTTTCCATCCTCCAGCTATTCTCTTGTCAACACAACTGGATGGGTTTCGCTATCTTCAAATCCTATGTAGTTTCCAGTTGTTTCAGGGAGAGTCTTGCAGATTGGTTTCCCATGCAAATTGACTCTCCAGCAGTTTGTCTTTGTAGTTATATTCTCTTTATACTTGGAACTGATCTTTTTAATCTAGATTTAATTGATAGGCACAGAAGGTATAATAACAAGTACATTTGTTTAGATGCAAATTTGTGATAATAAACAACCATCTGCTGCAGAGAATGTCTGCATGTGCAGTGAAACACTGCATACTGCTTGCTTCCCATGGATGACTGCTCTCAGCTCAGCCAGGATGTGATTTCAGACATAGGTCTAAGGAGATGCGATACCTTGATTGCATTGTTCATAGGTTGATCTCAAGACTGTGAGTCTGTGGCCCAGGCATTTCATGAGCATAATGTCTTTCCATCTTCCTTGTGTGGCAGTAATTAGCTGCAGCCTACAAAAAAACAAGTAAAGATTCCTCCCACCTATACCATGATTCATATACGAACACAGATGATTAATCCATCAACACATGCATGCCTGGAACTTGGATACTAGGATACAATGATCTATGCAGTATATTTAGGGTGAACTATGGTGTAGAAAAGTTTTCATCTTCCATTATGTGGATTCATAGTAAGAACTGAAATATAGCATCTATTTTTGTCAGGTCCTATGCTTGTTCATTTGCCTGGTTTTCATGCTCTTAAAAGTATCTTGTACTGGTATGACTTAAAATAGATATTGAACTAGATGAATATTGAATCTAACCCAGGATAAGCTTCAGCAGGGCCAAGTGCAAGGTCCTGCACCTGGGTCAGGCAAATCCCAAGTACAAATAAGAGGCTAGGTGGAGAATGGATTGAGAGCAGCTCTGAGGAGAAGGACCTGGGGCTGTTGGTTGACCAGAAGCTCATCAAGATGCAGCAATGTGCACTCATAGCCCAGAAAGCCAACCATATACTGGGCTGCATCAAAAGAAGTGTGACCAGCGGGTCAAGGGAGGTGATTGTCACCATCTACTCTGCCCTCGTGAGACCTCACCTGGAATGCTGCATTCAGCTCTGGGGCCTCCAACAAAAGAGGGTTATGGACCTGTAAGAATTAGTCCAGAGGAGAGCCATGAAGAGGATCAGAGCGCTGGAGCACCTCTCCTGTGGAGACAGGCTGAGACAGTTGGGATTGTGCAGCCTGGAGAAGAAAAGGCTCTGAGGAGACCTTAGAGCAGGCTTCCAGTAATTATAAGGTCCTACAAGAAAGCTGGAGAGATCTTTTTTGCAAGGGCATGTAGTGACAGGACAAGGGAGAATAGCTTTAAACTGAAAGAGGAAAGACTTAGATGAGATATTAGGAAGAAATTCTTTACTGTGAGGGCGGTGAGGCACCTAGCACAGGTTGCGCAGAGAAACTGTGGATTCCCCATCCCTAGCAGTGTTGAAGGCCAGGTTGGATGGGGCTTTGAGCAACCTGGTTTAGTGGAAGGTGTCCCTGCCCATGGCAGAGGGATGGAACTAGATGATCTTAAAGGTTCCTTCCAACCCAAACCATCCTGTGATCATATGCCTTATATACTTACCAGATAGAGAAGGGTAAAAAGAACAAATAATGATGAATTAGGATTGTGATTTTGTGTTTGCCGTGTCTAGGACTATGTGGCAAATGGAAACCATGCTTGCCCCCATATCAACAAGCGCAGCAATTAAAGAGATAAAGAAAGTGGATACCTATAATTTAGTTTTATATGAGAATCCTGAAGTTCCTAGACTGTGATTCAGAGGGGCCTACATTGTTAAAGCACAATGGGATAAGAGAGAGTATCGTAGTAGCGTCTTCTTCCATACAAAGCAATTTCTGTTCAAATTTTCTCTAAAAGGAAACTTGATCTCTGGATCAAACTGTATGCTTCCTAAGAATATTAAGGCTCTCAACTTCTTCCCATGTCAGGTTGATTTTGACAGGAAGAAATAAGCAGTTCATTATGTCAGTATCTTTTACTTTTTGGGTTCTTCTGGAGTTTTGGCTGACAGAATAGTGCTACCTTTGAACCTTGGTTAAATTTCTGTTTCCGTGAAATATGCATGGTTTGAAGCCTGCACAGTTCCTTACCAAGTAGGAAAATACTCCAGTTCTTTGGATTGTCATGGAGTGAGCACTGATCTTAGATTTTACGTCAATTTAAGATGTTTTATATGTCAAGACTACTTAAGAAGGAGTAACAAGAGCGACTCATTTGCAGGTTGCACAGTTAAAGACCTCAATGCAGTCAATACTGGAGCAGTGGAGTGTATATGAGGAAGCTTATGAAGAAGTCAGCCTGATGACGACAAGATATTTGTATTGCATAGACCAGTGTAAACCTTCCGAGGTGTCACTGGAAGCTTTGAAAAAGCAGATCAAAACTCTTCAGGTAAATCTACTGAAGTTGTCTTACTTCCAAAAATAACTTTCTTCCTGTGCCTTTAAACAAACAGACAAAAAAGCCCCAAACACGACTGAAAAAAAGATAGAAAAATTTATATGAGCAAATTCAGTGGAGTTTTATTATTTTTTTTCTTTTACCTCCAGAGATCCTTGGGTGTGAGGTGTCCCTGCCTATGGCAGGGGGGGTGGAACTTGATCATCTTAAGGTCCTTTCCAACCCTAACGATTCTGTGATACTGAGGACTATTTTTAGACTTCTTACTATATTTTGTGCATAAATTCAACTTCATTGAAAGTTAGGTACCAAGGTTCAAGAAATAAGTACAGGTCAGCTGCTAGTCTGTCTCCCTGCAAAGCCTCTATTTTGGATTGCAAAGATCCCTTGATGTTTTTAGTCTTCTGCCCGTGCTGAAAGGCATCCCAGTGTGAAGCATCAGGTCCTCATGCAGCCATGGAGAGGGTTTGTCAAGTCAACTTTATTGCCAGTAGAAATTTTCCTGAAACAGTGGCCTAAAATAAAAACTGTTCTGGTTTCCACTGAATTAATTTAATCAGTTCGAGGCTGTGGGTTTGTTAAATGAGGGGTTTCTGTAAGAGCAAATAAATTACCTCCTGAACAATTTTATATTTTTTAAACTTGAACCATTTCACCTCTTTTTAGGATCAGGTATTGTCACATTTTTCACAAACATTTTGATCCATGCTGCAGACCTGTGGCATTATTGCTACCCTATCCCTACCAGACTCTAAGGGAAACTGTACTTAGGTCGTTCATCTCCACAACTAATTGCTCTAATCCATTTTGCAGTCTCTTCAAGATGAATCTGAGAACAATGAAGAATGTTTGGCCAAGCTCCAGGCTGCTGCCAGTAACCTGAAGAAGAAGTGCTCTCCCTCCTTTGCAGAGATTATTGAACGGAAGTGCACGGAGGCACACACTAGGTAAGCGTGCAGAAAAGACCTCCAGTTATTAGTATTTAAAAAAAAAAAAAAGTTGCTGAAGCAGAACTTGAACATGTCTGATTTGTAAATCCATATTAATACAACTCACCTGTCTAAGGGTACCTGAGTGGTGAATTACTGAGGCTACCTTTTTGTGATGGATCAGAGCACAAAATGGTGCTGTTAGTGGGCTTTCAATCCCATGGGTATGAATGCAAAGAAACTCCCACAGGAATCCTACACCAAATCATACTCTGGAGGAGAATCTGCTAGAGAAGTGCTCTTATCTTTTGATATGTTGGCAGGTGGAACTCAGTAAATGAAGACATCACAGATCAACTGCGGGCAGCACAAGTGACCCTGCAGCTTTTGGAGCCCTTTGATACTTCATGCATGGAGGCGGCAGCCAAGTTACAACAGCACAGAGAGCAGTGCACTCAGCTCTTGGATGCTCACATGCCTGAGGATAACATGATAGAAACCCTGATGAAGAGGATACAGGATTTAAGGGTACATAAATATGTTTTTGCTGCCTGGAACAAACCAGGCTTTATTTTTTTTTTGAGCAAGAATACCTTCTTCCCCCTCCTCACCCAAATCCAGGCAGTGGAAAACTAAAAAATCTGTGGATTTTTTCCAGTAACAAGCACTTTGTATTTCCTTTAAATACTTGGACCAGATCCTGAGACCAAACAAAACAAGAGTTAACATAGGATGGGAAGAGAGAGAAGGGAGCAATTGTCTTCCATCTTTGCCCCTTTCTGCTCTATACAAAGAATCAGACCTGTGGTGGAAAGAATCATTAAACAAAAATTATTTACTTTATGGGGCACTGCTTGAGAGGAGAGAGAATATCTACTAGAACTGGGGAAAAAAGACCAGTTTTCCAGAACACCAGACTATTTTGAGGTCTTCTGCAGTCTTCAGATAGGCTTTATTTTGGTTTGGTACTTTTTCTTTTAGCCTGGTCTGATAAATTCACAGATTTCTAAGCTTATTAGATTATTCTAAGTGCTTCTGACTTCAGGCAAATGAGATCTCATGCTGAGACCACAGGGTATAGTTCACTCTCTCAGGCAGCAAAGCTGTCATTAGGTTCTCACACTGCAATAAAGAAATACAATAATCCTGTTTCAGGACAGAGCAGTGATTAATCATGCTTTATGCACCTCTAGCCACACATTGGAGGGAGTCCAAAGTTACCCCATTGTGCTTGTGGCCAATTAAGAAACTTCACATTATGAGAAAGGAAGAAATATATGAATTCTCTATGTCAGAAACAACTGACAGCAGCAAAGTTTAGACCAAAACATTTTCACTTTCTTCTGATCTGTTAATGGCTGTGACATAAATTTATCAGTATGTCAGCAAAAAGGCATCACATTTTCTGGAATTTTTTGGGAAGAGTTTTGCACGTGCTAAGCAAGGCATAACCATTAGAGTGCCATTAACAGTATAGATCCTGTCCTGGTGTGTGTGAGTAGGATACACAGAATTTATTGTGGTTTTTTTTTAAAGTGGCTATCAGTCAGAAGTCTTTGTTCAGTACTCACAGAAAAGACAATATACAGTGGCAAATTCCAGGGGATTTCATAGCTAAAAGTAAAATGCAGCTGTCCAGGTTAAAAAAAAAAATTGATAGAGTACATTGAACAAGTACAACATGACTTATCTTTGTTCTTGTGCCGTCTTTAGGGTTTAAATTTATAGCATCACTTCTGTAGTAGAGGCAAACAAGTAAAACCAAATCCATAATCCTCTATCACTAAGGGATCCAAAGTACTGATGTGTTTGTAACATGATAGCATTTCTCATCTGCAGCACGGGCCAGTTTATCCATCTGCTGGTGTATATTCATTCTATAGAGAAGAATATTCTGATTTCTCTCCATAATCTCCTCTGTAGTAGTAGCATCCCACTGCCTGAAGTCTCTGGTGTTCACTGAACTTTGAACTGCACCTTTTCTAACACTAGAGTCAAAGGATGCACTTCCAATTATCCTCCCAGTAAAAGACTGAAACTTTCACCATAGCTGAATTCGGCTCCCAAAGGAGATCAACAAAAAGAACTCAGTTACAGAAAAAAAAAGATACTAAATGAAATTGGCACATGACTGATGATCTGATTCATTTGCTGACATTTTTTTTTCTTTCCCCTTCTCTCATCAGAATTTACAGCAGGACCTTCTAAACATAACAGTGTGCCGTGACCAGATTTCTTTGATGGCTGGTAGGATAAAACAGCAGGCTGGAGTAGCTGTACAAGCCTTTCTATTGGAGAAGATGGAACCACTCCAGAGGCCGTTCTATTTGGAAAAGACAGTACAGAGGAAGTTACATGAATTTGAGGTATTTTTTTTGAATATTAAATCAGCTACCATTCATTCCTTATTGAAACGTGCTGCTTTGATGTTCTAAGAGATGTGGAGCATAATTTTTACAAGAAAGAAGAAACTTTCCCAGTGCTCTTCTCCCTGACCCAAAGAAACCAACCTAGGGAATAAAAAAGTTGAATTCCAGCCCTAGTTATTTCCCCTGACAGAGTGCAGGCAAGATACACAGCCTTGGCTGTAGGCACATGGGAACATGCTCTGTGTGTACCTCAAAGGAAACTCATTTTCACAAGTTTCTTCCCTCTGATAAGCTAAGTTTTGGCTTTCCAATTTCACAAAAAATCAAACATCCCAAAGCTACAAAAAGGTATCACAGGTACCCTTATTCCTTCCAGATAGAGATGAATCTCTCAGGATTTAGAGATTTGGTTTCTTGTCCTCTGCTTTGGCTTAGATTTTTGTTTTATCCAGTGCAAAAAGAAAGAGTTCAGTGAGTGAGTTAAAAATACAGGTGAATTCGGATTTAACATCTTTTTGGTTTCCTGACTGTACTGCTTATTGCACCTTTTTGTATACTGTGTATTAAATTTTTGTATACTGTGTATTAAATAATAATTAACATAAATATGCAATATTTACCCTAGTTCAATCTTCTACAACTGGAGGATTTCAACAACCACCTTGAAACACTGGAGAGCAATGTCAATAATTGCATAGATGCCTTTGATAGTCTCTGTCTAGCGGGAGAAACAGACGACTCAGAGTTGCTCATGGTATGTTCAGATTGCCAAGTACAAAAAGATAGTACTCAGGATTTTAGAGCCTATAGGATATCAACTGTTGCCTACTTCAAGAAACTCTTTGTGTCCCAAGCATTATAGTTACCTCATTTCCATCAGAGTAACTATAATCTCATCCAAAACACAAAAAGCAGTGATATAAGTTCATAAAAAGTCTAGATACACATTGCAGGCCAAACACCTGCATGGAGGGGAGGAAAATCACATAGATTTGAGATTGATGGAAGATCCTTTTCCCCAGATTTGGTGTGGAGCTAACCTGTTGCCCTGAATTTAGGGTCATAGAATCAATCACAGAATCATAGACTGGTTTGGGTTGGAAGGAGCCTTAAAGATCATCTAGTTCCATCCCTCTGCCATGGGCAGGGACACCTTCCACTAAACCAGGTTGCTCAAAGCCCCATCCAACCTGGCCTTCAACACTGCTAGGGATGGGGAATCCACAGCTTCTCTGGGCAACCTGTGCCAGTGCCACACCACCCTCACTACTTCCTAGTATCTCATCCAAGTCTTTCCTCTTTCAGTTTAAAGCCGTTCCCCCATGTCATCTCACTACATGCTCTTGCAAAAAAGACCTCTGAGCTTTCTTGTAGGCCCCTATAATTACTGGAAGCCTGCTCTAAGGTCTCCTCAGAGCCTTTTCTTCTCCAGGCTGCACAATCCCGACTGTCTCAGCCTGTCTCCACAGGAGAGGTGCTCCAGCGCTCTGATCGTCTTCATGGCCTCTTCTGGTCTCATTCTTACAGATCCAATTCCTTCTTATGTTGGGGGCCCCAATATATGGGTACCAGCACTTGAGTATCTGTTCAATACTGTTGGAAAAATGGACATTGTGTAAGGGAATTGCGAATTTTTTGTTTCCTATAGCTGAAGTTAGACAGAAACAGCTTGGGGTTTGGCTGAGCACTTTGGATGTATAGCATTTAGATGCTTCCTACAGAAGAGAATAGGCTTCTGTATTTGTTTGAAATGCACCAAAGGCAGTATTTTTTGCAATTAATTTGGCTTTTTTTTTTTTACTTCCAGAATCACACCCTGAAGCTTGCTGCGCTTTCTCCAAGCATAGAGAGTTTGAATGAAGCAAGCATTAGGTTGCCACTCAGTGACTTCATCCTGAAGAAAATGCAGAACCTGATTTGGCAGTGGAGTCAGAAAACATCAGCTGCTCTGGAATACTGCAGGTCCGAAATGCAAACACAAAATCACCACTAACCATTTCTGTGAGAATAATCAAAACCAAATTAAAGCATGGGAAGTCTTACAATGTGTTCTTAACTTTCTCAGGAGCTTTCCAAGCTTGAACTCTTGCCCTTTCAGTAGCTATGTGTATTCCAAATCACTTGGAGCAAAAATCTGGATATTCATAGGTGAAGAAGGTAGCAAAGTGCCAAGCAAAACCCCACCATGTTATTATTACCAAGTCCCATGTTAGACCATATGCAAGCATAGGCAGAAAAACAACCACAACACAATAGTTTCTGATTATTTCTTTTGTTTTACAGCATGGAAACTGAAAATGATGAAAAGTTCTTTCAGAAATGTGAAAACTGGATGAAATTCCTAGGAAAAATGAAAGAGACCTCAAAAACAAATATTCCAGTACGGTTTGAAGAACTGCAAGAGCAACAAAGAGTGTATGAGGTAAAGCTAACTCCAAAAATGGAAGCATCTTGGGGGGAAATAGCTAAAAATGCTACACCTTTTGAAATTAGACTTGGGCAGAGTTTTACAGAGCATGTCGCTCTTGAAATGTGGCCTTGTACTTATTGAGAGGAAAACTTTGAAATGTGAAAATCTTTTTTCAAAATGGATGGCTCCTTTTTTTGCAGCAATTAGACCTTTAGGACTGCATCCTCAAGTGCTGTGTCACGGAAGTCCTAGATTTCTCCAACTGTGAGGTTGCTTGCCTGTCTGCCTGTCCAAGGGCACTGAAGCCTGTGGCAACTAGCTAGGCAGTTTGTTGGCAATCTGGCAGGAACCTTAACAGTTTCTGGAAGAACTGCACTTAAAACAAAATGTTTTCACAGTATATTTCCATTTTGACCAGTTGTCAGATTTTGGTGGAAATCTGTTTTCTCTGGCATTTTCCTAAACACTTGCTAGTTGTTAGTGTTTCACACGCGTATGATACTATCCATTCGGAGGAGAAGGTACGCTGCATGCTAGTGGTAGCATGTGGATGTAATTCTGAGCAAAGTGTCTGTCTACAGACTTTGTCCTATTGGTGGGAGGGTGGGAAAGCAACCAAAATACAGAAAATAAATAAAGTAAAACCAAGTGGTAAATGGTAAACATCATGAACAGTTAGGGTGAGCTTTGTGCTGCTGCAGTGGAGCATAGCTTAACACTACCCAAAGTGCTGTCGCTAATTCCATGGGGTATTAAGTGATGTTAGTGATACTCATTAGGGTCTACAGAAAGTTATTTTCTCTCTTTTACTTAGACTCTCCTGATCAATTCAGTCATTGATTTCTAGAATAAACTTATACTTGTTGTGATAAAGAGTAAATTCACCCTTATAGGTAGCTTTTTTAACACCTTTTCTATGGATTTCTGTCTAGATTGCATTTCTCCTGAATGAGTCCAGTAAACTTTAGGTATCAGATTACTTACGCAGCTCGTGGTGGGTTCTGCTATTGCATATGTGCAAATTCCTCCTGTTATCCAGAAAGTGTGGAATTTTTTAGGATGCATTTGATGCTAGCTCTTGAAAATAATAGAGCTTTCAGCATTTAAAATTAAATAAAAGCTGCCCCTCTAGAGAAGCAGAAGCAGCTTTCACAGCGAAAGTTGTTCAATGAATAGATAAAACTCGTTTTTATGGTATTTTCAGATGCTGCAAACTGAGATTTCCATAAGTCAGCAGACATGTAATTCTATCACAGCAAAAGTTCTACTCTCCTTGGAATCTGAAGAAGCAGCACAAAGGTAATCTATCAGATTTTCTCCCTAAAATCTCGGTAATTTAGTGAATATGCTCTCTTCCTTGGATGTGTTGAATCTTTGTTTTCATGAGGACATAAACCCAAATTCTTGAGTTGGTTCACTCTTTAAATAACTTCATGGCACATTTTGCACAAGTGTGAAGAGATGCAAAGACAAAGAAATGCTGGTGCCCTGGCCAGACTGCATTTTGGATAATAACTGGATGTTCTGTCTAACAAAAATAATTACTCCTGAACAGGAGGCTTCCTGGGCTACTGCTACCCTGGAGTTGTTGAAACTACAGTGGTTGAGAAGCTACTTTCTTACAGAGCATAATGAGAATGCTGCATATAAAGGATCCTTTCTCTCTTTCTAGACTTCTACTTTTTAAAGTGCAGAGGTCTGAGATTATCCACGTTTCCCTTGGCACGCATGATAGGGCATTGAGTCACCAGCACACAATCCAAAACATATAGTAACCAAACCTGTTTTTTTAAAAAAACCTTACTTTTCTCTCAATCAGTGTAGAGTGTGAAGCAGCAAGTAATAACTGTAAGCAGAGGTTCAACTGCCTTAGATGTTTCTGCTGTGAACACATCACCTCTCTGCCAGAGCTTGCTGCTCCCAGAGATGTGGCAGGACATTGTGTGTGCTCCCCTTGACCACTTCAGTATGAAAACCGTAGCTTAGCTTAAAGCTGCGAGGGAAGTAGGACTAAACTAAGCAAAGCTGCTGGATTTTTGTATGGAAGCTAGCTCCACAAACACAGGTGTTTGTGTAAGACCTGTTCTGGGGGCCAGGGCCTCCTGCAGAGGAGCAGAATTGATAGATAGGAGTTGTCTTAATCACTCCAGCTAGACCTGCTGGATCTATATACTGGGCTGCATCAAAAGAAGCGTGACCAGCAGGTCGAAGGAGAGGTTAGCCTTCCCCTCTGCTCTCCTCTCGTGTGACCCCACTTGGATCATTGTGTGCAGTTCTGATGTCCTCAACACAAAAAGGACATGGAGCTGTTGGAGCAAGTCCAGAGGAGGGCCACGAGGATGATCAGGGGACTGGAGCACCTCCCGTATGAAGACAGGCTGAGAAAGTTGGGGCTGTTCAACCTGGAGAAGAGAAGGCTGCGTGGAGACCTCATAGCAGCCTTCCAGTATCTGAAGGGGACCTACAAAGATGCCAGAGATGGACTCTTCATCAGGGTCTGTAGCAATAGGACAAGGGGTAACGGGTTTAAATTTAAACAGGGGAAATTCAGGTTAGATACAAGGAAGAAATTCTTTACTGTGAGGGTGGTGAGGCACTGGCACAGGTTGCCTAAAGAAGTGGTAAATGTTCCATCCCTGGTGGTGTTCAAGGCTGGGTTGGACAGAGCCTTGGACGACATAGTCTAGTGTGAGGTGTCCCTGCCCATGGCAGGGGGATTGGAACTAGATGATCTTAAGGTCCTTTCCAACCCCAACCATTCTATGATTCAGTGATGTAACCATGTTGTAGAAGAAGCCAAAAAATGGCTTGAATGGGTTCAATAACAACACAGAGCCTTTTCACTTTGCAGTCAGGTCCCACTGCTGTAGGATACAGTGATGTTTGAACTGCTGCTTACAGCCTCGTAAAAGCAGAGATCAATTTTGCAGCATAATCACAGGCCTTGTCTTACTTGCATTGACCTTCTTGTTCTTCAGGGAAGTGTTTAGTGCTTATTGTTTCTGTGATTGCTGTACTATGTATGTTGCTGTACCGCAACAGCAGGAATGACTTGCATTATCCATTGTTGTATCATATAAAAAGTTTTTTAGATTTCATAAAAGATGAAATACAGAGAGCAAGGGTGAACTTAGGGCTGCATGGAGCTTTTTGCATAGTTGAGCATCATGACTGGCATACAATGTTGCAAACTGAAATCCGTCACAATTACTGTAAAATGCAGCCTTGAGATCAAAATATGTTAACACTCAGCATTTGTCATTTACAGAACAGAGTTTATTTCCAAGCTCACATTGCTGAAAGAACAGTGGCAGAATATCATCCGGATGGTTCAGCAGAGGAAGATGGATATTGATGGACGCATGAACCAGTGGCAGCTCTTCAAGAGTTCCCTGCAGAGTCTCAGCAGACTTCTTGATGATACAAACAGCTTCCTTATAGCTGTGAAGAGCCAGGACTGCTATAGCCTTTACCAGCTTAGAATTCTAATTTACGATTGCAAGGTACCGTATTTATCTCTTCATAAATCCAAAATATGTGGGTTTTTATCAGACTGAAACAACTTCTGTCCAGTAGGGTGGAAAAAAAAAAATGATTGCATGCTTTATGGGGAAAACCAATTGCTGACACTTTGTCTTAAAGCTGAGCACAGATGAGAAAACAGTGACATTGTGAAAGACTCATTATACCAGGAAACTTCCTGGTCATTTAGTAGCCTTGTATGCTTTAAAAATATTACTGATACGAACATGGAAATGCAAGGTGCTAGGGAAATTAGGCAGAAACCCTGGTAAACAAATACCCTCTAGGTATGTGTGGATCTTATTGACATGGCTGCTGAATGCAGGCCTTGCAGTTCGCCTGAAGGAAGCAGAAATATGCGTGGCAGGATGGGCTATATGGGTCCTGCGTGTGCAGGGACAGGCAGGAGGAGCCAGGAGCACAGAATAAAGCACTTAGAAGGGGGTCTGTCCTTGGAGCCACCACTCCAGGATGCACAGACCTGGGCAGCAGTTCTTCAGAGCATTTGAGTTCTGCATTTTACATGCAGTGAGAAAAAAAAAAAAAACAACAAACAAAAAAAAACAGAACAAAAACCCCAACATTCTCCTTTGTTAATTTTGTATATTTTGGGTTTCAATTTAATTATGCACCTTTTTGTTTTATAGGAAAATAAAAACAAGCAGTGAACTTGATGGTTACTTAAAGCAATCTAAAACCCTTAAAAAATATATTACTGAATGCTACTGACACAGTCTGAGATTTACTGTGTTCCCGCACCCCTAATGTTGATGGGTTAGCACATTACCACCATTCCTTTTGGTGCTTGCCATATTTATTTCATCTGTATTTTTACCTGCTGTGGGAAGATGATTTTCAGTAGATTTTACAAGTTAGCATTCATGCTTTTCCTTCATGAGAAAAGCCATAAAAGTCTTCTCCCTCCTACTCCAAATTGGCCTTCCCTCCTGCTGTTGTTTTGCAGAAAGAAACAATTATCATATCTGCTTGTGTTATAGACCAATTTGTGTTTCAAGCAAAGTATTAATGATGGCTTACTTCACTTGGAACATGTCATGGTTAACAGACTTGTTATCTCTGAAAAAATTGTGCTAGTTGTTGATGCTAGAGGTACTAGCAGAACTTAAACTGGTTTGTTACTCTGAATAACTCATACAACTGAATTTCCATCTTTTTGTAATTGCTGCAGTTTTACTCTATAGATTCAGTCTGTGAAAAGCTACTGTACAATTTTATCAATAAGATCAAAAAGAATCTTGTTTTTTCTGAAATTAAAAAAGCAGATAGGAAATGAGCTATTCATTACTGTTTCATGAATGTGAACAAATAGTGCCTTGAAACTGCCTTTGTATGTCTTCACTTGTTCCCTAGTGAAATGCCAGGTGTGTGCTTCTAAAGCTTGCTAAGAAAAGCTTAGAAACTTTCTTATTCTCTTTTAAAGGCTAAGGCAGTGATTCTTCAGAGGTGGCAAGCCATGTACTCCTTAACTGTTGATGTCGGGGAGAAATTGCACACTGTTTCGGATCCAGAGACCAGCACTCTTCTCCAGGAGCAGCTCATCCAATTACAGAAGAGTTGGGGGAACACCGAGACCCTGCTGCAGGAGAAGATAATGCAGCTCAGCAGTACCATACAGGTACATGATGCCCTCCCCAGGGAGGAGCAGCACCTGCTTCTCTGACGTTGGGTCTCAAGAGCTGCCCTGCCCCATTGTCCTCAGGGCTGAGCTCTCTAGCAACAAGGCAAATGCTGAACTGCTGCTTACAGCAGAGGGGCTCTGAGAGAAGTGCTTGTCATATGCCATTAGGGCTTGCGGCAAACTGATCCCCTGATTCTCCAAAGGAAATGGGTTGCCATTCATTTCTTGCAGCAATGGATGTACGTGCTCTGATTATTCTCATGATCCCTGTGGCCTGGAGAGCTTTCCTGTTTTGGGTTGTGAAGCCTGAGCTAAAATTCAGCTTAGATGGTTTTGATACTCCTGTTGTTGCATCTCTAAAAAGAAGGGTAGCCATTTCCTTAGAGCAGTGAATTTTCTTTCATGGCTAACAACTCACATGGTGTCATCAGTACTATCCCAAAACCAAAGACTACGCTTAACACCTGTTGGGTTGGAGAAAACAAGATGGGCAAAAATGCTTTGTAAGGCAAACCTTAAATACAAGAGAGGGTTCAAGTTCTGTAAATCCATGAGTCAAATTCTTGTGGGTGGTATGTAACGAAAAGAAAATGCAAATAACCAGAGCACATGATTGTTTATTTAAGTTGGTTGAAGAGGCTGTTTTGCAACATATCCATGTGGTTCAGTATGTCATACTGAAGTATCTTCACCTTTTATAACTTCCTTGTGTCTCCTTGAGCAGAATTGGGACTGCTGTGAAAAGCAAACAAAGGAATTAGAAAGCAGGCTGCAGGAGCTAAAGGAGAAAGTAAAAGATCCACTTCCTAATGAACATGAAGAGCTCTACAAAGCCAAGGAACACATGAAGGTATCAAACTGCCTTATTGTATTTAAATAGATGTAGTCTTTGCAGGACACCTGATCCCTGTAAAATCAGTTTTCTTTCTTACCTGTCTTTAGTGACAGTGCATTTCTCTCCTTTATACAATCCTGACTGCTGCTAACAAGAATAGTAGTGTTTGGTTTTTGTTTTTCCTGCTTCTGCTCCCTTTCCACAGTCTTAATTTACAAAATAAGCAGTTCCTTAAACAAAAGGAAAAAAGCTCCTGGTCTCAGCTCAATTTGCTGCTGTCCTAGTGGCTGAATCTCCCTTTTTGTTTTCAGTCCATTTTGAACAGGGAGCTCCTCAAGCAAGAGACTTTCTATGTCTGCAGAACACCATGCACACCTGTGGGATCTGACCGTAATTAAAGAAAAGGAAAATTAAGAGTAAGGGAGTGGCAAAAACCCTGGCAACCCATAGTGCACCCTGAAAATTAAATGGCAAGGAAAGTAATTCCAAGTGGTAGGAGGCATTTTGTCTGGACTGGTCAATCTTTCATCATCCTTTTATGAAGTGAATTGTTGACCTGTGTAGTGGGAACAAATAAGCTTATTAACGAGCCAAGGCTTTGAACTCATTATCAGCTGTCTGAAATCTTCTTTGTGAGTTCTGGCAGCCTTTCCCACAGCAGCAGTCTTGCTGTAGCCCTGAATTATTTGTGAGATGGCAGCACACAGCTCCTGCCCCTGACTCTAGTAAGAGAAATTTAGCCGCAGAGGCATCAGGGTCAGACAGTGCCACTGCAGTTACTACTCTTGGGTGTCACAGTATAATAAAAAAAAAGGGCCAAAATGGCATGGGGGGGACCTTCTTTCCTCTCCCTGCATTTCACTTTTCTATGGAATAAAGCTGTTTTTCTCTATAAGCCTAGACCTTATACAAGGCTCATACAAAGTCCCGTGAAATTCCATCATTAGTTCAATTAATGCAGAGATTCAGCCCTTGTCAAGATATATAAATGCATATTTGCACATCCATAGGGAGTGATTTGTCGTGAGCTCCAGTAAATTTTAGTTTCAGGTTGTGGGTTTTTTTTTCCTCCAGCGTTGAAGCAGATCAGAGTTCTTTTATGATTTAGGTGACAGGCTCAAAAGATCTCTGAAAATGCTCACGGAGCTTGGACCCAGCACACGTCTCCTGATACAAACACTCGCCATTTTTGCCCTCTGAAATGAGACAAATTGGATCCTCTGTAGGACCTGGTTTTTGTTAGAGGAGCCAGTGACACTTCCCAGCAACTGCTTTGCAACGTGAGACTAGTACCTGGTGTGTAGAGTACCATGTTTCCCAGATGTGTGCAGTGGTGTCTCTGCTTTTTAGGTGACAATTTTAACACTGATAGGAAAGTGTATAAACTTGTTATAAAGGGAAAGGAGAGTTGGAGGAACAACAGAGAAGAGACTGTTTCTGTGAATGAGCAGTTCGAAATCTCCACAGTCTGATAGAAGTGCCTGTTAAATCATTAATTAGACAAGGGAACCAAATTTACTTTATTTAAATGAATGAGCTGAAATTGGGGAAAAAATGCAGGTGGAAAGCAACTTGGCCTAAATAATAGAAAAAAAGAAGTGGGCGCACGCCTTCTGGGATGTGACACCCCGAACGCTGCCGTGAAGCATGGGGGGCTGCAGGGATCATGCAGCGGTGCTACCACACTCCTCAACAGCTCTGCCCTGGAGTCCGGGGGCTCGGAGCTGGCCCTCAGCCCACCGGAGAGCCTGCATGTGCTGTGCACGTTCCCATCCTCTCCTCCCCCACGGGCCGGGCAGAGGATTAACGAGCAGGTTTGGAAACTAGAGGAGCTTAGTGCCAAGGCTTGTTCTGGGTGCGTTTCCATGCAGGAGCTGGAGCAGTCGCTGGCAGATTGGGCCCACAGTATGAAGGAGGTGCAAGCCCGGACGGTGAAGCTGGTGGACTGGGTCCTCACCGAGGATGCATCGGTGCTCAAGGAGCACATTGAACATCTGCACAGGCAGTGGGGAGAGCTCTGCTTGCGGGTAAGGCTTCCTCCTCCTCTGGAGTCTTGTAGTGGGACGTTCACAAGGCCTGGCAGCAAAGGGGCAGCGGGTTAGCAGGCAGGATTTAGGATTTCTCTTGGACTGGGTCTCGGATGGGAGCGTGGTTTCTCCTGGTACTGCTGACCAGGGCTGAAGTTTGCCCTTGTTTCCTGGACCTAGACTGCTGAGTTTTCTTCTTTGCAAACCCTTTGTAACTAGTGAATGCCTGAATTGCGCAGAGCTCTGATGCAGCTGTTTACCGAAATAGGTGGCTTTGTTCTGGGCTGCCAGCGGGAGGGAGGAGGGAGGTAGGGGAGAGGGAGAAATACAGGAATTGCCTGAGGGTATGAGGCAGGGAGAGGAAGGGGGAGGTCATGCAATCTGATGTTAAAAAAAATGCCAGGAGAGCTGCTAAAGAAAACTTCGATGTGTTTAAATGCTGGCTCCTTGGGTTTAAACACATTAAGACCTCACTTGTTTTTTCTGTAACAGTACAATACTGCAAAACATTTGCATTCTTTGTGGCTTGTTGCTATATTACACTTAATTTAGTGCTGCGTATAAAATTGCTGGGGAGCATTTACCAGCAAAGTCACATGAACTTGATTCAGGACATTATTATGCAGTTTGTGTGTTTGCTTTACCCTGTTAACAGGATTGGAAGAAGTAAAATACTTCGGGGTCTTAAGTTAGGCTGGATGGCTCTACACGCCCACAAGCCAGACTCTTGCCTCTTTTACTCACAAGTCAATAGCTTTTATTTTACACTTTGTAAAGCAGTAATTATGGGAGTTAGCATTTTGTGCCTAAGCCTTAATTGGCCAAAGGTAAAGCAGTCTTGGTGGGAATATTGCCAGAGTAATGAACAGCTGTGCTTATTTCAAAAACTTTGGTGTGATGAAAATAGTAATCTGGGTTAGGTGTTTGGATTCTGTTTTGCACTGCAGTGGGAAAGAAAACTTAGTTTATTTGGCTTAAACTGGGCTTTGCCTTTATCTACAGCCAGCTTTCTCTGTGTTAATTCTTTCTGAACTCTGAAAATAATTCCAGAGACACCTTCCCCATCCTGAGATAGAACATTTTTTTAAAAATCAAAATGCCTGAACCATTTTCCTAATGGAAATCTGTGGTTGAACCTGTAAGTGAGAGAACTTTATTGTTTTTTTTTGGTCATCTGCTGATGCTGTTTCAACTGTTGTGAGCAGCTCTGAAAATTAACCTGTCTTTTGCATGTACCCCACTACACTCCACCCAAGTAGTAATTTCCTGTAGTAATTTAAAGTTCTGATTTTATTCAAAATTTCCGTTTTAGTTTCCTGAGGGAACAACATTTAGTTCGGTCTGACTTGGAGACAAGAAAAGGGTGACATTAATGTGACTCTGTTAGGCACACAGAAGTCTGTAGTGGGAGGAATCTTTTCCGTGCTGGAGTGGAGGGAAGAGTTGAAATGTTTACACAGCCCTGGTGGGCCTTCGTGCTCAGCCTGCGCCGATGCTCAGTGCTAGACACAAGGGTATGAAAGCAGACTTGATGGGTTGTGCTGCTAGCATGACTGCTTTGCTTTGGCTAACAAAATAGAGGAGTCAGGATGTACTGTGTGAAGAAAAATCTGCAGTATAGATGCAGAGAGGTGAAAGCTGTTCAGACGGAACCACTCTGCATCTGTCACAGCCATGAGAGCAGGGCAGGCATATGCCTGTGCTAGACTGGGCAGGGACACTTGTACACTTAGTGAGCATATGCACGCAAGTGATTAGTGTTTACATAGGTGCCCTTGCAAGCTACATGTCGGTCAAAGATTCAACTTCTTATATCTTCAAGTACCCTGTCCTAACGAACACTAGGGTATACGTTGCACCTGACCTTGATAGAATTTTTAGCCTCCCTTGGGAATGCTCAGGTTGCTCCTGCATCATGCTGTGGGGACAAAATGGAGCTGGTACCAGAGCACCTGGTCCAAGGAGAAAGTGCTCAAAGCAGTGGCTCGAAGGGGCCACTTGTCTGGGAGATTTTTCCTGGTTTACCCCCAGTCTGTACTTCTTAGCCAGGTAAAAGGTGCTTCTTGCTCTTAAAATCCTGCCTTGTCCATGCTTAGCAGGCAAAAATTGAGTCAGGATTGTTTCAGGATTGTAACAGTGGTTTTGCTGACATGCGTAGTGTCTTATTCCACAGACCAAGTTAAGTTGTCTCAGCACAAGGGAGATTGGGGGTTGGAACTAAATGATCTTAAGGTCTTTTCCAGCCCTAACTATTCTTTGATTCTATGAGATGCTGCAAGTGGTAGAAGAAGGATGAAGGATTTACCCTTCATACCTCTGAGGCTGAAGGAATGAGGGAGCATCCCAGAGCAGAGGCCTTCTTAGGGAGGCTTTTTGAGGTCCCTGAGGTCTCCAGGAGACTTCTTCCCATTCAGAACTTTAAAGATGGTCTCCCAAGACACAGTGCTTTTAGCTCATCTCTTTGCTTAGATCAGCATTAAAGATTCAGAAATCACTTTCATTCCCCACCTCTTTGCTTATATCAGCATTAAAAATTCAGAATCACTTTCATTCTCCATTCCCTGCTTAAAAAAAAAGAAGTTGAAATTTAAAGGACAAAAGCAATATATTGGAAGATCACTTGGTGCCTTATGTTTTGATCCTGGTGTTATGTGGAGCTGTTCTTGCTTCCACACTTAACTTGACCCTGAGGTACAAAATAGTGTTAGAGATTAGCCTAGCAGAATCACTAGTGGAATTTTGAGGAGTCACATGTATATGGTGCACATGAGATGTGAAGAGGGAGTCTTTCTTGCCATTGGGTGATATTTAGAGTGGCGATTTATGGCCAAGGCAAGCAAAATGCTCAGTCTTTACACAGAGTTCTTTGTCAAGGGTAAAGGATTAGTTGTTTGTCTTATTTTAGTAGAACTTCGACCATTTTTCGCTTCCTTTGTCCCATATATCTTAGTACAGGAATCCATCAAAACAGGTAAATGAATAAAAAAGTGTTATTTAAGACCCCTAGGCTAAAACCAAGTACTGTTAGCTAGTAGAAGACTGACTGTGCTTCTTTCTGAGATGTTGGAGCAGTGATACTAACTTTGGTGGTTCAGGCAGCATCAGACCTTAATTTCTCTGTCTAGACAATTTGTTTATCCATCGTGGCAAATGTAATTTTAATGGGAAAAAAAAATCCATAGTTCTCAATAAAAAGGATAGATTTTTGATGCTGATTTTTTGGAAGCTCTCCAAGAACTGGTGAGCAAACGGAAAGAAAAGAGGGAAGTTTTTATATAAACAAAATAATTACAGTCAGTACTTGCAAAGTTTCTCTTACAGTTGCAAAAAAATAAGAACTTACCTAGCTATTATTTCTCTTGTGTTATAAATGAGACCGTACTAAACAATATGTAGTAGTTCTTTGTCTGGCATTTTCAGGTTTTCACTGAGGAATATTCAAATTGTTATTTAAGCTCATTATGTATAAAGCTGTCACTCAGTTTAATTCTTCTGAGGGAGAGAATCTGGCTAGTCAACTTTTTGCCCTGCTATCCAAAATGATGCAGTAACAATCTGCTTTCTGGCTTTGAAAAGAAAGCTACTCTTGCAAAATGGAATGTTATCAATGCAGACTAGAAATTAGAAGGTTCATAATTGCTGGTTCCTTCCTGAGAAAGATGTTGCCAGCAGCTGATGTGTGTGTTTATCCATAGGTGTCTCTCCACAAGCAGGAGATCGAGGACAAGCTCAATGCCTGGATTGTGTTCAATGAAAAGAATAAGGAGCTGTGCGCCTGGCTGGTACAAATGGAAAGCAAAGTATTGCAGACTGCAGATGTTAGCATTGAAGACATGATAGACAAATTGCAAAAGGTAAGTAGTAATGCCACTTTTCTTCAATTGCAGTCTGATAGCTCATTATAAAGACACCATTCCTCATTTCTTCTTTGGCTCTCAAAAGCAATACATGATATAAAACCAGTATGTACAAGCTTTTAGGAGAAGATGAGCTTTTCTAGGATCAGTTCTTAACCTTCTTCTTGATGTTCAGACTTGGAGCATAATGCAAAACAGAAATGCTGCCTGACTGCATTTAGGCATGGAGCGTGATGTTTGTGAGTATGGTGGGGGCGGGGGTCTGGGTTGTTGGGTGCCAGCACTGCTCAGAGCTTTCCCTGCTGGTGCTCAGCTGTGTCCTGGGAGCCTCTCACTGTTCTCAGCACCTCCACCCTTGTCAGAAATTACAAAAATAGTATTCAGAGGGCAAAGAAAAGATGGAAGCATGGGGTAGGTGTTATGCCAGAGCAAACAAGAAGTTAATCTCCCCCTTCTCCTTGCTAGTTAGTGCTTTTTAATACTTTTGTATTAGCTTGATTTTAAACAGAACCATTATTTTGTTGCAGTGTTCCTCCCCATGGCTTAAATGTCTCAATATGTAATCCCAGGTCTCCTCTGGATAATACGAGCAAAATAAAGCTGTCATTGACTTGAATTTGGGTTCTTTTGAGGTAGCTTGATTGAAAAATTATGTTAAATCAGGAAAGCAGACACAAAATTAGAACATTAAACTGCTATTTTTAGGAATACTTGCTCCTGGCACTTGCAAGTCTTTAAGCTACTTATGTTTTTCATAGTGGCTTCATTGTGAGAGTGCTTTTCCATTGAGGTTTGGTTTTGGTTTAGTTTGTTTTAAGTGAAAGAGTTCTACATGCTAATGTAGAAACCTCAGCCATGGCAAGCCAAACCTGACTTCAAATCACACACATGGGAAAAGAAACTGATAGTTTTGTTTTGGTTTTGTTGCTTTGTTTTGCCCAGGAATTAATCAATGTTTGTGTGTATTTTATCAGGATTACATGGAAGAAATAAATCTGTTCAGTGAAAATAAGCTTAATTTGAAACAAATGGGCGATGAGCTAATAAAGGCTAGCAACAAGAGCCGGGTTGCAGAAATAAATGATAAACTCAACAAAATCAATGATCGCTGGCAGCATCTCTTTGATGTCATTGGAGCACGGTAAGAAAATCATTTTCAATATTTTGTATGAGATAAGTTAGAGGCCAGTGCACTTGACCATCAGAAACAGATTGACGTAACTTCTCAGTTCTGTTGAAATTTATTGAGAGTCAAATTACACTGAAGTTAATGCTTTTTCGTTATGACTTGTTTCTGTATTATGACACCAAATGTCTTAATTTATTTGATGGTTAGAGGGCAAAGCATTAAGAACTCATATGTAGTATAATTTTAATGGTAACTGCATAAAAAGAAGCGTCAAAGTGATTTCTTTGTTGCATGTGTTGAATTGCAGCTTAATTTTAAGGCAGTGTGGTAAGAGTTCATTTTTGCTCTTAGGAGAGTCTCCTGTTTTAAGACAAGCCTGTATTTCACCCTATGTCTGAATGCAGAGAAATTTGTGATAGACTCTTGGCCTACCTCTGTAGTCAGTCATATTTATATAATTATAATGTTCCTTTCTTACATTCAAAAGTGTATGACATTTCATTTAATATTAGTGCTATGTCTTTACTCAGTCTCTTTCCTAAAAGCAACTGGAAGACCATGCCATGAGTTTATTTTTTAAATTCAGGATTTTCTGCATGATCATGAAATGGAAAATACTATCAGTTGAAATTAAAACAAAAACCAGCATAATCTAAGCAATAACCTCTTTTTAAAGGATTTAACATCTTTATTATAATTGACAGAGCTAAGACCATCATGATCATTTCAGTATTAGCCTTACTGAGATGATGCCATTTCACTGTTATGTCTGGGTTTTTATCACAGTTTGGGAGGAGGATGCTGGGTCTCATGGCCTGTCTGGGTTTATTAGTAAGCCAGAAATAGTAAGGTTAACATCAAGTTAGTGTTGGTCTAAACTTCTCTCTGAAGGTTTTGCTTTGCCTGTAACCACCCTCAGACACTCTCTTGCTTAGTTAGCTTTTGGGACAGATAAGGCGGGTGGTTGTGCTGTGACAGTGTACTGCTGAGTGTGCTGGATCTTAATCAAGAATGAGATCTGAATGAAGAGTGACACCGTGAGCTGTGAATAATTAAGCACAGAAGATGCCTTCTTAAGATGTAACACTTAGCAGATAGTCTTGCAACAGTTGTCTCTAGGTGCCTTTGTGTTTGAGATGGTGTAGGAAACAAAGACTCTCTTACATAACAGCACTTTTTCTGTTCTGATATTAGGGTAACATATCAATTTTCAAGCACTTTTCATGATCATATTTTGCTGTGTGTTAGTTTTGAATTGTAGCAATTTTAAAATGCAGATCAAATGCACCATTTTAAAACTGAGGTAAACGTGGCACATTTCTAGTAATCTTTAGGAAAATGTGCTAAGGAACTGATAGAATATTTAAAGAGAGATCTGTCAGTCTTACTCAAGTAGTCTGTGACAGCAGAGCACTTGTTTGTCTACCTGGGATGTCTTAAATCTTTACCTTCAGACAAGTGTATGGTGGTGCTTTGAGGTACATTAATGCGGATTTGCCTAGAGCATCAGCATAGCTCCCAGTATTGGATATCTAAATGGATATTGCAGCTCTTGGAGAGTTGGTATGATGCTTTATGCTCGTTCCCATGTTCTTAATCCCAAAAAAGGTCTGGAATATGCCAGTTTCTACTTGTGATTTCCACCAACTTTGTGCTCAGGGCCAGAGTAATGAACTTGAAAGGACTTGACAGATTATGGTTTGAAGCAGCTCCCTCAGTGGTCCTAGGTTATCAGGCAGCCCATTGGGCTCTGCTGGTCCTCTAGGATTCAATACTCATGGAGGTTCAGCACTTTGCAGCATGGGTGTAGCACATCTCCTTCCTCACCGAACCCATCTTGCTTGGGCTTGGCTTGCAGATCAGCTGTTCTCAGCTGTTCAGTCATCACTAACCTTCAGGCTGGACACTCACAATAGAATCTGTGTATGGTCCTAAAGGTTTATTTTGCCCTGTTTACAACCTTCCAACTTTTTGTTTCAAGATCCCTGCCTTAGTGGTGGTTTGAAGGAATTAAATTAGGCTTCAGTTGACTGGAATTTCCACCTCAGTCACAGGTATGCTTTGGGGGTACCTGGGAGGAGGATCTTCCTGTGCTTTTGGGTAGCCTTTCTTAAGTTCAGGTACTGGGGAGGAGGCAGCAGTTCAACCGATCACTGATGTGCCATAAGTTTGGCTTCCTGTGGGAGCAGAGCAGAGCAAAGGAGCCTTGGGCTGGAGGCAAGATGAGCTGTGAGCATGGATTGTAATGTCCCGTGCTGACAAACTGTCTCCTTTTTCTTCAAATTGCTTTTGCAAAAAAACTTAAATAAATTTTTTTTAATTTTTTTTTTTTAAGTTGTGTTGAAAAAGCTCATGAAAATAGAGTGGTGGCAGAATATCATGTTGGTCCCATTGCATGAAGCCATCACAGTCCAGACAGCCGCACACCATCTCAAGAACCCACAGTCACCAGTTTCATATGGTATATAGAATGGGTGGGCTCCAGGGAGCTCAGAGCCTGTGACACATGGTACAGGGGCTGTGAAACCTCTGCTGTCTGGCAGAAGAGAAATTGCAGCATTGCACAACTGCTGCTGTAGCAGCATACTGAGCACTGCTTCATTTCTTGGGGAAGATGAAAGAGATGCTTCAGGGCAGGACTACCAGAGGGCTGCGGGAGCTTTGAGGCAGCTGAGGTGGGAGAATGCTGCATGGAGAGAAATGGTTGATTTTGACTGTGACAGGGAGGCTATCTTGTCTTGGTCCTGAAGAAACTACTTGTAGAAACTTTTATTTTTACAGCACCTCCATGTGCTGTAAAATGAGAAGGTAGGAGGAGTATAAAATAATCTGTATCCATAATGGAGTATAAATGAGATTTATAGCTAGTATCAATTCTGTGGTTTCTGATGTCTCCATGACTGACCCTGAAACTTTGAGTAACATTTTATCTTCTCTATAGCACAGCGTATGGCTGTATGATAACAAACATGAAACCAAACCATTCTTGAGCCAATGTGTCAATACAGAGCATTCCTCCAAACACTTCAATTTCACCTTTTTAAACCAATAAATGTCCTGGGACAGATGGACAGATTAGGGGAGCTCTCCATTTAGTCCCTGAAGTGATTCTCGTAGTTCATGGTGACAAGTTCAGATTGGCCATATGGTGGCACTTGCAGGACTTAACGCTTCCATTATATGCCTGTGCTCAGCTTGTGTGGAAGTCTCAGAATTTTAATTCTCATTGGGATGAAGTAACCATCAAGACACTGGCATGCCTGGAAAGGAGAGCAAATGAATTTCTGTTCAGCTTGCAAGGTACTCTTACCAGCGGAGACCTTTTATGAAGTCTCTGTTGATAGAGCGGGAATGCAAACATACTAACAGGCAGAAAGGGAGCATTGGGCTATATGTAAAAATGGACACAGTAAACCTCTTTTGTTCTCTTGTCACCAACCTTGTAGCATCGCCCTGTCAGAAGAAACTGCTGCATGCTTGGTATGCACTTGGTATACAACAGTAGGAGAAGGAGTGCACATGCTGCATGTGGGTGATAGACAGCCAAAACCCCTTTGAGTAGCATTTACATCCCCAGCCATGAAGTTAATGGGCAAGAATTGCCAAGGAACTGTGGTGTGCGTGGCCATGTTCCTCAGTGTACTTCCCTGGCCCATTCACCACTGATACCAGCTTCCCAGCCCCACGGGGAAGTGTTTGCCTTCTGTGCTGATATTTGCATAGTACCTGCTGGCAGGCTGGAGGAGCATCTATGTGTTATGGAAGGATGTGTGCACTGCCTGGCATAGTGCAGTGTGTTGGGATTTTGCTTGAGCCTTCATTAAAGCTACCAGCTTCATCAGGGGCTTCCTCCAGCAGAGCTGGGTCTGCAGTATTGTCTTTACAGTAACACATGTTGCATTTCTGTACCTCAAGGCATCTGGCAGCTCTTCTCACTGCTGCTAAGCTGTGGATGAGGGATGCCTTTTCTCAGGTGTTCTGGCTGTGGGAACTCTCTGATGTGTTTTCTTTACTTGGTGGGTCTGGTCCATGTTTTCAGCCTTGTAGAGAAAGGCACATTTTTTGTGAAGATAGCAGGAATGGGATCAAATGACCGATGAATGTGAGCATGAAAACACAGGGAAGCCAGCAAGGCCAGATGTGCCTGCACATTCTGTTAAATGTTAATCCTCAGCAACTAGTGTTTAGAAGCTGCCAGCCATCGTTGCAGTACACAGGAATCTTAAATTGCCACAACCAAAGTCAGCCCCTTCCTTCCCACTTGGGAGAGTCATGGTGTTTTCATCTGTTTTCCTGCATACCCTAGCTGAAATTCCCGAACAGCCTGAAACTGCAGGTTGCAGTAAAATGGTATGGAATTGAAGTTCTCCAGTGACACCACTTTGAGCTGTGGAAAGGCTCCATGGAGGTTTTATTTATATAGCTGCTGCTCTGTGCCTACCCTTCCTCCCTGCACTGCACTGCAGCTGGGCTGCCACTCCAGAAGCAGCTGGCTTCAGCTTGGTAGGCGCAAGGAGCAAGCAAGTTCACAGCGCCTCTTGGCTGGTCTTTCTATTTATTTTCCACCACATTGCTTATTACCCTTTGGCAGGGCAAACGCTCAGGCACCACGTGTTGGTGTGTTGTCTTACCCTGCTGCAGCTCACAGTCAGTTCAAAGGTCTTTTTAAATTGCTGCAGATTAGTATTGCATGGCAAGGGAAGCAAAGTATGCTGCAGGGAGGCCCCCGGGTGAACGTTAACAGCCATGTTCAGCAGAGTTGTGCTGGTTTGTGTCAGTACCAATGTGAAAATCTCATTCTTGTATTTATTTTGGTGAGAAAAAAAAAAAGTAAAATACCCAGACAGTTGAAGTCTCCCTTGCAAAGTGCACGATTTTTTCAGTGTTCTCCAGGCTCCCTGTCCTTTAGGGATTATGCTTTTCTTCAGTGCAAAACCTGTGACAGAATTCATTATCTTATTAGGCAGGATGGTTGGACTTATTTTGGTTATGCAATGTGTGCTGAGGTGTGGCAGGAGCAGGGTGAGCTGCCTGTGCAAGGGCAGTCCTTGTCTCCTCTAGGCTTTCACCATTCCCAGTGCCTGCCTGTCAAGCTGCAAGCGTTATTTCCCCATTTTCTGAGATGTACCATTTTGAATGTGTTTTTGAACCTCCCTGGGCCATAATCGGGTTAAAACTGCCGAGTGACTGGGCATGATTTACCTGTGCAAATGTCTGAAGCTCTCTCAGTGGTGTGCAGGGTCTTCCCAGGCACTTTTTATCCTGCCATGTATTGAATGAGTGATTGGCAAGCCAGTACAGGTCGGTGGAAAATTACCTGAATACTGAAAAACCTTTGCATTTTTTGTGGGATTATCATAGCTTCTTTATTTTTTCCCTGATACTGCCTGGGTGGGGAGTGACTTTTAATCCAAGGTTCTCCAACTTCCGCCTTTTTTCCCCACCCCGTGATCTCTGGCAGTCATAACACAAATCATGACATTGTGTTTTTCACAAATGAATGATGACATAAATGAAGATTAGGGGTTATTTTGTCCTCCAGTATAACAAGCTACTTGCACTGGAGGCCTTCTGCCTACACTGGAAGGTTAAAGAGAGGACAGGTTAGTGTGTGGGAGATTTAATTCATGCTTAAATACCTGGGATACAGTGGTAAAGGCGTGAGAGCAGAGAGCAGGGGAAGTAAGGATATATCTGTGTGCATGGTGCCTGTGCATGGATGTACATTTTCTCGTGGTGTTTTGTGCTCACTTCAAATTGACTCTGCTGCAAATCATCTGGGTCCGAGGCTCCAGTCCCTCTCTCGCACAAGAACGAGCACCACATCTACCTTTTTCAGTGCCGAAGTCTCCAGCGTGCAACCTTTTTGTCGCCAGCTGCAGGCAACCGCTCAGCTGCATTTCCTCCTGTGCTAATTCTCTTGTGTCAGAATAAAGCTCTCGTGGCTTTGTTCTGAGAAGGGATGCGGCCATTTGCCAGGTAAAATACCAACCCAAAATGCAGGGGTTAAAACGGGGGAGAGCTACAGTGTCTCCCCTCCTCGGGGGTCGGGGAGGAGGATGACGGGCGAGCCTGCCCCCCGACACGCGATGCTAAAGCGATGAATAAATAGAGCATCTGTGGAGGAGGGGTTTCCTCTTCCATGCCTGCCGTGGTCGCACAGACGGTTGGTCCCCCTTGCAGCTTGGGATTTGCAAGCTGAGGAATGGTTTTTTCTTGCAAACCGTAAGTGCTATGTTGGTAGGCGGCTGCGGGTGCGGTCGCGGTGGGGTTAGTTGGAGCAGGCATCGCTGGCGCAGCGGGTCTGGCCTTGGCAGCCGGGGGGGGCGGAGGGCACCGATGCGCCAGTGGCTCCCTGCGATTCGCCTTGGACAAGTGGATGAGCGGGAGATGCGGCACGTTAGCAGGAGGAATAGTGCTCAGACGCCTCTCGCTTAAAATCAGCCGTGTTTAGGGGCTTTGCACCCACGGTGGTGGAGGGCTGCGTCAACCTTTTGGGCTTCCTGGCAGGGTAACATGAGAAAAGCCTCCTCCGGCACAGTCGCTGTTTGCTCTGCTTACTGTGCTAACACAGCCCACAAACACTGGGGCTTCCTGTCATTGTACTGGGGCCCCGTGCTGTACAAAGAAACAGCCTTGCATTTTATATGAAGGCCTAAAATTTGCCTTTGACATCACCTCTCCAGATCAGGTCTTATGTCCCTTACATGGTTAAGCTCAGCCGGCAGCTTACTGAACAAAGGTTTCCTGGTCTGTGCATCTCATTTGCTTCACGGGATGGTAAACAATCCTATCAGCTGGAAGGGCAAGTTCAGCTCCTCTTCGGTTAAAAAGAAATGTATGTGGTATCTTCTTCTGAAGATGTTTGTGCTTGTGAAGGGGAGTTTGGAATATATGTCAGGATGTTTTTCGTCAGGCACTAAAATTTGAATGTCACTTTTTACCTTATTTGAGCTTCCTTGTACCTTTTAATGCAGCAATTTGACAACTAATACAATGCAGTTGCCAGGCATTTTGCAATTCTTTCTTTGTGTGAATACATTTCAGTGAACCTGGAAGTGCCTTCTACTCCTGTATACTTCCTGAGTAGTTTCTACAAAATATTCTGTGTATCTGTGGGCTGTGCGGTGATTCAGCCTGAAGCAGCTTAACGCATTTCTCTTGTAACCCAATGCTGGCAACTTCATGGAGGGTATTAAGATTCAAATCCAATCTTGAGTCAGGTCAGTTAGTCCTTCTATTCACTTTTGCCGCCAGCTTTTAGTTACAATCTACTAGTTTTGTTCTTTTTCTGCCACTTCTATTTTGGTGTAAAGATTAAGACATTTTTGGCTTATTCCAAGCATGTTATGCATGTTTCCAAACACTGTTTTGAATCAGGATATCTTTTAAGCTGGGCCCATTGCAAAGTACAATAGATGTTTGAGTTTGTTGGGGTTTTTAGATTAGTGGTGATATTTGTTAGAGTTTTTCAGTTGTTTTTTTGTTTGGTTTTGTGGTTGGTTTTTGGTGGGTTTTGGGTGGGTTTTTTTTTTTTTGTTTCTGGGGGCATGTTGACTGGTGGGTTCTCATTGGGAAGTCAACTGAAGGTAGGTAGTCCTTTATTCAATAATAAGTCAGTTTTGCCTGTTTGACCAAGTAACTTGAGAACAAGACTGTAGAGGAAGAATTCAAGCAACAGTGGTGGCAGCCTATTCAACTTCTGGGTAACTGGGAGGAGCTGCTGCACTTGACTTTTTATTGCTCTTAATTCAGTGTGTGTTCGGTGATTTGTTTGTTACCTGGATGTGGGGGGAGCTTTTGCCTCCAGGCTTGGAGGCTTGCACTGTGTACCCCCTCCAAAGCTCCCAGGAGGCCTGGCTTTCTGAACAAATAGTCCCTTCAGGATGTATCTCAGAGAAGCTGATGAGGTTTCTTTCATGCAAAGAGCAGGTAATTTGCAAGAATATTGACAGGGTGCAGAAATGCAACTGAGAATGGTTGTTGGGAAATACTTTTTGTGATTGTAATTAGTGTGTTTCACGGGGGTTTTTTTGAGCTGTAGCCAGTCAACTTGCAGTTCCCTGTGACTTCTGTTGCTTCAGTGTAGAACCCTACCACCTTACCTTGGGCTCTTTGCTGACTGCAGCAAGAGCAGATCAGCCAGTGTAAGCATCTGGACGTGGCTGCCTTCCTATCAACATGCTGCACTAGTGTGAACTTCTGTTAGGGTTTTATTCTTCTCTGGCTGCTTAGCTCAAGTTTGAGATTAATGATTTAGAATATTGAGGGTGGTTAAATTACTGACAAATGGCATATTCTATCCAGAATATGTAACAGATTAAATTACAATGGGGTGTCTGTAATGGCAATTGCTAGACAGTAAATACAAGGTTGCAGTACCAACAGTGTTGCTGCCTTTGATGCTGTTGCTTCTAGTAACACTAGTAGATAAAGCCCAACCTGTTTATGGTAATATCAGTAATGGATTTTTGAGTGATGCCTAAGCCAAAATAATACTCTTGGGGATTCTTTTGGTGCAAATCCCCCACTTGCGTTCTAAAACTATTGCTTTTTAATTTATTCCGTGTGCTCTCAGTCATAGAAAAAATTATTTATAATCTAATATTGCTTTGTTTTTCTTCCTTTGCTACTTTCACCTACCTGTTATCCAATATGCAGACTGAAGAAAGATATCTTGCAACCCCTGAGGTTTTTTGTAATGCAGCTTCATGATGGCAAAGAGGTGGATACAAACAGAGAAGGGAGTACAGGGAAGCAGAGATGATACACAGCACAGTAAACTGTTGTCTCAGCAGGTCAGCTGTGGCATCAGATGGTCCCAACACGTTCATCTTTTGCAGTTCACCAGAGAGAAATATCCAAAGCACTAGTGAGGAATGTCATAGAATGAATTGTCACTGTATACAGCCAGGGAGGGACAGCTCAGCAATGGAGCCTTGCTTTCCTCCTGACTGGCCTGAAGTCATGCGAAGTTAACAATGCAACAGCATAGGTGTTTGGCTTAGACTTTTCCACAGGCCTGTCTCTTCTAGTGCTTCTTCCCTTCAGTGCTCAGTACAGAGCCTGTATCATTACACCTCTCCAGGGAGAGCAGTTCCCCAGTCACCTGTCTTTGGTGGGCCACATACCCTGGGGAGTCACAGGCCCTGTTGAGCATCATAACCAACTGGATCTAAAGTGACTGGTGGGGCAGAAGCAGGGGATAGGGTGGAGAAAGAATTTGTTCTCCCAGGTAAATTACTGCCAGCCCATGATAGCACAAGAAAGTGCAGTTACAGTTACCAGAGTAGGTCATGTTCATTGAGCACCACTTAATAGAAGCAGAGCCAGGAGCAGGGAGATTTATATAGCAGCTGTTTGCTTGGGAGCCAGATGCATTCTGCATGCAGGGTTGACCTTGGGAGCAGAGCTCTGAAAAGAGCTTGTTAAGGAAAGCAAGAGCAGCTAAATGCCTTTCTTACCCACTGGCTTCCTCTCTGTCAGCTGCAGCAGGGGCACAGGGGCAGTAGCACAGGGGCAGAAGCAGCTGCTTTGCACGTTACACCAGTATCAATGGCTTTGTGGTTGCAAGGAACAAGGTGGATTATGGACTTCTGTCAAATTCTTCAGGTTGGCTTGCAGGGTTGCATCAACCAGACAAGACTAATTTTATGTTTTAGAGTGTGCAGAGTTGCTAAATGCTTGCCAGGAGTCCTGCTGTAGCACTGTGCTCTTCTCACCCTCCTTGTAAAACAACTGAAAGTGCTTACTCGTCCTTCTGGGACAAGATGCAGGGGAAGGTGCTCCCATGCTGCGAATCCATATGAGACTCCAGATTTGCTAGCCTTACTCAGTACCTTCACAGTAATGAATAGGACTGAAGAAATCCAGCAGGATCATTTCCCACATCTCCTCCCTAAGTGCTTTACCTTAAATCAGGTCTAGCTGCTGTGTGTATCCTCTTTGATTACCTTCAGGTTGCTAATAAGATGGGCTGTTGCTTAGCAAGTGACATATTCGTTATGAATTAGCTGTCCTGTATTTCTTCTGTCATTGTATCATATTCTGCAACAGGCAGCTGCAAAAGCCACTCTGTTGCAGGCAAGTTTGGATCCTTCTCCTCTAAAACTTTCTATAATAGTTTGGCAGCAGGCAGGATGGCGGGCCAGAAAATGGATTTTTCTTGCAAAGAAGGGCAGGACCAGCATCCAGGTACCCTGTCAGGCCACTGCTGTCTTGGTGTAATCCTTCACTGCACTAGATAAGTTTACATCTCCCCATGATGCTCCAGACCTGGCCTGTAAAACACTGGTTTTGCAAAGGATGTTAAGGTTCGTCTCAGACCCCTAGTGATAGTTCCCAGCCGAGGAGGCTAATTAATGCAGAATGTTTTGGCCTTTTCACAGTGCATACTTTTTGTCCTGCACTTAGATAATGAGGCTAATATGGGTGGTTGCTAGACTAGGCAGTAACTGAGGGTTTAATTCAGGAATCTGCATTTTAAAAATGACATGCAAGGTCCAAAAATCCCTCCCAAGGCACAGGGACAGAACTACATGTCAGAGGGATGCAAGCAGCCAGAGCAGCGCAGTGAAGCAATGCTGGCTTAGAAGTGGGTTCTCCCTAAGGCAGGTATGGAATGATTTCACCTGACTTAGCATCTGCAGTGTTCATGTTTATAATACTTCAGGGGAGACCATCGCCCCTCAGTTCAAGAAGGACAGGGAGCTGCTGGAGAGAGTCCAGCGAAGGGCAACGAAGATGATTAAGGGAGTGGAGCATCTCCCTTATGAGGAGAGGCTGAGGGAGCTGGGTCTCTATAGTTTGGAGAAGAGGAGGCTGAGGGGTGACCTTATAGGTGTCTATAAATATATAAAGGGGGAGTGTCACGAGGATGGAGCCAGGCTCTACTCAGTGGCAAACAATGATAGGACAAGGGGTAATGGGTACAAACTGGAACACAAGAGGTTCCACTTAAACTTGAGAAGAAACTTCTTCTCAGTGAGGGTGACGGAACACTGGAACAGGCTGCCCAGGGAGGTTGTGGAGTCTCCTTCCCTGGAGACATTCAAAACCCGCCTGGACACATTCCTGTGTAACATTATCTAGGTGTTCCTGCTCTGGCAGGGGGATTGGACTAGATGATCTTTCGAGGTCCCTTCCAATCTCTAGCATACTGTGATACTGTGATTGCAGTTCATGGAGACAAGTACATGCTTTTTGGTACTATTCATCTCGTCTGGTGATTTGAATGTTTAATACAGGTCTGATGGAAATCATGATCTAGGTTATTATATTTTTTTCTCCATTAACTACAAAGTCTAGATGGCAAGCTCTGATACCAGTCTGAAGTCAGAAGAGAGAAGTGTCATCCCACTGTTGTGCTTTTTAGTGATTTTTGTTTGGAATTGTGATAAATGAGAATTTCAAGGAAAGATCTGAGAGCAGTGAGGTAGTTTAACAGACATTCTTCCAACACATGGGGTTGTACAAAATGTACAAATATGCTACCCGTGTAACCTAAGGGGCTGGTAAGGGGTTTTGACAAGGGAATATGCTGTAAAGGCTGGGAATAAAGAAAACCTTGTCTGCAGTTTGAGACCTGTGCTACAAACAGCTGTAAGAAAAGTAAATGGTCGTAATGGTTCATTTGCTTGTCTCCTTCACAACTCTCTCTAGTGCATGGCTGTTCTCTCTCTTCAGGATTGTGTGGGGTTTTTTCTTTTTTCATTTTCACCCACCAGGAGAGCCTGGTACATCTCTACACATTTCAGAATGTTATTTAGAAGAGCTATAATGTTGTGGCGCTGTAAGTTCATACCTTTGTTCAGGCCGTCTCCTCTCTTGTCAGCATCCATTTGACTAGGGTGTTGGACCTGTGCTTTGGGAAAATTCTGCCTCCATTGGCAGAGTGGTACCTTGCTGATTAGAGTGGGCCTGTTGGTTACTGAAGAAGACACTGGATATAATTCACAGCAGGAAAATCAGACCATAGATACCCATCTTAGTTTAACTGTGGCATGTTATGGTATAAACTCCCACTGAAACAAATGTCCAGGAGCTGACTGAAGAGCTAACTAGCATGTGAAAATTCACTCTGCTCATATAGTTTCATTAAAGAATTCACACAAGAGCTTCCTGCAGCTGTAGAGCAGGGCCCTGCTGAGCCAATTTAGGTAGGTTTTGACTAAAACATGGCTCCTGATTTACAGGCAATATATTGGTGCAACAATAAGTGCTTCATAAAGCCATGCCTGTCATCACCTTCTGCTAACATCATTTCCACTTATTGCAGATCTTTGTAACGAAGTGTTCTTACTGGTCTGCTTAGGGTGAAGAAACTGAAGGAGACATTTGAATTTATGCAGCTGTTGGACAAAAACATGAGTAACCTTCGCACCTGGTTGGCCCAGATTGAGTCTGAGCTTTCCAAGCCTGTGATTTATGACATCTGTGATGACCAAGAAATCCAGAAGAGACTGGCAGAACAGCAGGTAGGAAATAGCAGCAGCCAGAGTAAATGAGCCAAAATGCTGCTTATTACATTGGTCCTGGTTTAAAATCACCTGTTTCTTTTCTTTAGCAAGGCCTTCTAACTGCTTGCTTTTCATGGCATATTCCTGCCAAGATGCATTACATGGAAAACTTTAATTCGCTTGCTGTAATTTCAGTATGTTGTTGACTTATCCCCTCGCTTCTCCTCCTCTCCACCCAAGGAAAACAAGGAAAATACAAACAAAAGCATTTTTACATTTGCTCAGTTAAGTACAGCAGGTTTCATAATGGATAGGCAGGGCACAGGCAGCGGACAAAATACATGAGGATGATTTAGGCTGACAAGGCGTGAATGCCAGGTCTCCTGCAAACTAGCTGTGACAGATTTAGGTGCTGTGATTTGATATTGATATAGTGCCCTCACTAGCTCAGTTCTCTTCTGCTACTTGCAGGCAACAGAGCAAGCTTGACAAAGAAGGATGTTTTAAGTTTTGGAGGGTGGACTTGTGCAAACAAACGTTTGACTGAGGCCTGATCCAGTAAGCAGGCCTCTGATGATCACCTCAGGGTTGGGTGAGATGGTGCATGAATCCTGCAGAGGCGTAAGTGTGAAGCAGCCTAGCACCGTTGAGTGCTGGTTGAGTGTGTGTAGGCATTTGTCCAGGACAGTGGCTTACCAGGGAGATCTTCAGGATTTGTCCTAGTTTTAAATGCTGGAGATTGCAAGGGTTGGGTACAGCTGAATGTGCCAGGTATCCAGCCAAGTGGAAGTGTGAGATGTTTTAGATAGTCCTGGAGTAAATGTCTGTCTTTAGCAGCCAGGAAGAAAAGAAACAAAAGTTCTCCAAAGCACAGGCTTGCTGATGGAGGCAGCCTTTTCTCAGGGCTGTGCTGTAAGTCTGCTCCAGGTCAAAGTGCCTCTGTGGGAAGGCTGAGAACCACCTGTAATCTTGCCCTTGGGTTAAACAAGAATATTTACCCTAAAACCGAGGATCAAGATCAAAGCTGTCAAGCATGGAAGCTTTATGGCATCTGCCTTTAAGAACACCTATGGGTGTTCTTCCTGTCATTCCCATCTTCTCTCTCTGCCTGCTGCTTTCATGTTTAAGGAAAGATCCCTAAGTGACCCAGACCTGAGGGCTGTGTTCCATGGTTGATATGGCTCTCCATGTGTTCATGTCCCATACATCATGGGAAGGGCCAGCTCCACTGCAACAGGAGTTGAGATGGCTCCCACCAGCTCCACTGCAGGAGTTGGTCACACACCAGAAGCCTTGGTCCAGTGCCTCTAGTGGTTTCACCCTGCGTTATGAATGGTTGTATAAAGAATAAGAAATTATTTTCTCCCCATCCAAACCTTTTGCATTCTCAAAGGCTGTGATAAACTGCCAGGTTGAGAAGAATGTTAGGCACAAAGGAATTGTGTCTGAACTGTTTTTATTATGAGTGTTCAAGCTTCAGCTCGCCGTTAAGAGCCATCATTTGCTGCTCAAAGCTACTTACTGCTTTGTTGTTTGGATTGTTTCGAACACACCTCTAAGCACCTCTAGACTCCTGCTGCAAACTTTTAGTAGACTGTGTATGAGAAGACTATGCTGATTAAAAAGACCACAGTTAAAAAAAAAAAAAATCACAAAAAGCCTCTTTTGCTCTGCAATAGCAATAGAGAAAGCTTTATCTGAGTGTGACAAGTAAAAGGATCTTCCCCAGTTATATTCAACAGTTATTTCAGCAAGAGCAGAATGATGGTGAGAAATATGCCCTGCAGGCTTCTTTTGTTTGACATCCATGACTAGAAAATCTTTACCTGTTCAGTCTTGAATAATGATATTCAAAAGCATTGTGCATCCACAGAGATGTTTTATAGCATGTTTGTTCAATTAAAGGATGAAGAGTAAAATGTTAATAGTATTAATTTTAAGATTTCAAAGCTGTTCTGGTAATGCAGATGTCTAGCAGTAGCATGTAGTCTATTTAAGCTCTCTGGGCAATGCTGTGCAGAGTTGGAAGGAAGAGCACCTTTTGGGGCTCTGTGTATGTTCCTGGCTCCATTACTTAGTTTGCTGTGTTTGTTTCACCATAATACAGTCGGGTCATTTGGAATAACGCCTTGGAAAATGGTGAGGAGTCTGACTAAGGTTATTCTATGAACCCAGCCATGACTGAAAGTAATGACATTGTGTCAGCAACATTACCACAGTGCAGTTAGAGTGGATTTGTAATCTGTGGTCCAAATTCTTATCTTCACTAATACAGCTGTAAATCCAGTGCAATTTAATGAGTTCAGTAGAGTCTCTCTGGTACTAGTAGTAGGGTAGAACCTGTGTTAAAAGATACTGCTGCCTCTTGCTCAAAAAATGGCTGTAAATCCTTAGTAAGCTGTCAGAAATTATGCTGGGTCTGCTTCTGGCAGTCTCTCATCTGTGTAAAGATTTTGGCTTCCACATTCCTTAAAGCTGTACATTACCACAGGATCCCACAAGCCAAATTTTTACCATTTATGCCACAGAACTTTCAGGTACCCATGTAAGACCACTGAAGACTGCTACCGGGTGATTCTGAGGTCCTTGCAGCTTGTTGACTTCTGGGAAGGCCTTCCTTCACCTCTTTTTGTATTTACAACAAGCTGTGTCTGTGTTGGGGCTTTTTTATTTGCTTAATTTTGTTTTGGTTTTGTAAATCTAAAGTGACACCAGTTCGGCTTCATCTGCCCACTGAAATCACTAGTACCATTTAACGGGAGTTCCTGTTCACTGTTGTCAGAAAAAATGTTCCTTTGTATTTGTTGTTCTAGTATTATTCAAACAATAGAGACTGTTGCTTGAGTAAGTGTTATCCAAGCAACAGTCTTCATATCCTTCGTTAGGAAAGCCAGAAAAGGGTTGAACAAATGGAATTAGAGTGAACACTGTAATTTCATTCATATTTACAGTTGCTAGCATTGTACAGAGCTGTCTTTTCAATAAGAAATACTTAGATAAGGCTTTGTTTTTCTGTTATTCAATTACATTGAATAGGTAGGACTAGGTATAGGTACAGAATGAGACTGTGCTGGAGACTATGATGGATATGCAGGCTCTGGAGAAGAAATCTGCAGTGTAGATTAGAAAAAGGGTCTTTTCCAGAACCTTTAAAATAGTCTGTCAAAACGGGAGCTCTGCAGGAGGGGGTAAGAAAAGCAGTGTAACATCAGATACTCGTGTGCTGTGTTTCTTGATACCAGCCTGTGATCAGATAGTCACTAAGTACATGAACTGTTCTACGAGTTCTCTGTCAAGTCTCACAGGGTAGTAAGCTGATACGAGGCACCGTCATCTTACACTGTCAAATTTAGTAAGTACGTGGTTACTTTTTTGTGTTTATGATGCATGTAAGGTTTGGATTTTGTATGCACATTAAAATGGTGCATGCAGACTGTTAATGAGAAAATCGAACTTTCACTGAAAAACGGAAGCCAAACAATCCGTTTTTGCATGGCAGTTCTGTTCTGACCTGTCAGCCTGTCATCTGCACAGCTCATCCTGCAAGTCTGTTTTCTAAAGCTAAATAAGCTTTTTGTGACATACATATTGCTCTTTCCTCATCTTCTGCAGCATTTTGGAAGGGTATGTGTGAAGTCTAGCCATGCATGTTTCCTTCTACTCAAGCTATTCTTTTGCCAATGGCAGGACCTGCAACGAGACATAGAGCAACACACCGCAGGGGTGGAATCTGTGTTTAATATTTGTGAAGTCCTATTACACGATTCAGATGCATGTGCTAATGAGACAGAGTGTGACTCCATCCAGCAGACTACCAGGAGTTTGGACAGACGGTGGAGAAACATATGTGCCATGTCTATGGAAAGGCGAATGAAGTAAGTCTTTTTCTTACCCCTCCTGAAGAAGCCTGTGGCAGCATTTTTAACAAACACTGTAGCTTTTGCCACAAGCTGAATTCTGAAAAAGGAAAAAAAATCCAAATTAATAGTTGGCTTGTGATAAAATCTCTCCATTTTTACATCTTCCTTTACATCTTAGAATTGAGGAAACCTGGCGCCTATGGCAGAGGTTTCTGGACGACTACTCTCGCTTTGAAGATTGGCTAGTAGCATCAGAATGGATAGCAGCTAGGCCTAATTCCTCAGAGGTTTTGTACACACATGCAAAGGAGGAGCTGAAGAAATTTGAGGTGAATTTTTTAACATAATTTCTTTATGGTCAGCAGCAGGCTGAATGTCCAGACTGCTGAATTCTTAATGTCTCAATCACTGAAAAAACACCAGTTAGGCAGTGGTGGCATAGAGAACATAAATAATATGGCCACTGTGTGGCTGCTAGATGTCTGGCTGATTCATTTGGTTTGTTTATTTTTCTTTATTGTGGAGAAGCAAATACTATAAACAGACAAGATCCTGCTCATAAGTTAAATGTTTACATTTTGTAGGCTGGAGATGTTTATGGGTTGAATTTTTTTCCTTTTCTTTTCCTAATGTACTGAGTCTGAGCAGATTAGTGAAAATACAGGTCCATCTCCGGATTTAATTTTGTAGTTAGAAAGTCTGATTTTAAGGGGAGGGCATCATCATCTCTTGTGATAAATAGTATCATCCAGATCCTTTCTCTTACTGGCAAGGGAGCTGACTTCCTTGATTCACCTTGTAGGCATTCCAGAGGCAAGTTCATGAACGACTCACTCAGTTGGAGCTGATCAATAAGCAGTACAGGCGCCTTGCCCGCGAGAACCGCACAGACTCAGCCAGCAAGTTGAAGCAGATGGTACACGAGGGCAACCAGCGCTGGGATTATCTCCAGAAACGAGTCGCTGCTATTCTGAGGAGACTCAAGGTAATTGCACGGGGGGGTGAGAGAGTGAGGAGCACTTACAAGTTTCTGTAGGAATTACCCAAGGGCAAAACCAATACTGGAGCAACTACCTTGTGTTGTTTTTGTCTTGAGTGTAGAAAAAGAGATATAGAAAGGTCTCACCAAGTATATGGTGTAAATGTATCCGTGGTAGATCATAGAATCATAGAATAGTTAGGGTTGGAAAGGACTTTAAGATCATCTAGTTCAGGCCCTCCTGCCATAGGCTCTTGGTAGTTGAAGACTATAACACATTGTTCTTCTGTGCTTTCTGCCTGACAGAGGAATGTTGTATTACACTGAAGAATGTATTTGTGACACATCAGTGAAGTGTCCTGCTTGTCCAGTTAAACTGATCTCTGAGCAGATATTCTGTGCTGTGCCCTGGGGAAAACTTATCACTCCCTGACTTGTAATTATAGCAGTGCTGCAAGCAATTGACAGGCAAAACTGTTAGATTCTAAAAGTCAGTGAATGAGGCTGTGAGAGTGCTCACAGGTTTGCTCTGTGCAGTTAGAGTTTGGGATGTTCTGCAATTCCTTTCCTGAACAGTAAATCCACTGAGAAGAAATGGGGTACCACAAGATGCATGTCTTTTAGCTTTTGTGGGAGACGGCAGCAGGGAGAAGTCCTCCTGGCTTCCATGCCAAATGATGCATTAATTACACTGGCATGGTCATCTGAGATCTCGCTTCTTCATTGTTTTACTAAGGTCAATGTTATAGTTTTAAGCACTTTAATTAACGATGGGGCTTGCTTCCTTTGTCTGTCTTCTAAATTTAGAACAAATTAGATGTTAAACCTGAGTCCAAATAGCTGTTACACTGGTATAATGATGTGGGAGAAGATAGCCAGTGTGGAAGCAGGAATATAATTTTATAAGCACATCTTGCTCTGCCTAAGTTTTACTGTCTCTCTCATACAAATAATGTACTAACATAGGACACTTTGTTCCAGCATCACTACAGGAAAGGGGCAGTTTTTACACATGGCATGCTGCTGTTTGTTCCCCAACAGCCCTTAAGGTTAACAGCAATTTTGAAACAAAACACTGTTTTCAGAGGGCTTCTATGACCACCTTTTTTAGTAGCTGAAGTCTTATAATCCTGTCTCTCTTCTTCCTATTCAGCACTTCACCAATCGGAGAGATGAATTTGAGGGGACAAGAGAAAGCATCCTTGTTTGGCTCACAGAAATGGACCTCCAGCTGACAAATGTGGAGCACTTCTCAGAAAGTAATTTTGATGACAAAATGCGCCAGTTAAATGTACGTATCCTTATAAAGTAGTTGTTTAATAGCAGCAGTCCAGCTAATCCTATTGGGTTGCCCGCTCTTGACAGAATCATCTTATTTTCTGGAACTTCACAATAACCAACAGATCTCTGTAGGACTATATTTGTATTAAGACACCACTCATTTGTTAAGGCCTATCCTTAATCAAGATTAAACTGTATTTAAATGCAGGCTCAGTGTTCAAGTTCTGTTCTATCCTGCCTATTTTTCCTAACACTGAGTGTCAATGAAGTGATATCTCTCTGGGAAAGGGCCACATGCAGGTTAACAGTAAAAGCTACGTTCCTAAATTCAGGTGTTTTTTTCTCATTGGAAGGTTTTTTGAATTGGGTAGGATCTCTCCTCTGAGTGCATTGTTTGTAGCTGGGACTTACAACTGAAAGACAGCAGGTGTGTGTAGTGATTCTAAAGAATATACTAGTTCTGTGCTACCTGTTCATGTGCTTGTTTCTTCCTTCTCCCTGCACTGTTAATCTTTTTGGGATGTAGATTTACTGTTGTGTAGGCTGGAGGCCCAACCAGGCAAACAAACTTCTTCATTACTGAGGAAAAGAGAGCAGAGAAGGATAAATTCTGATAAGCTGAGCTCCTCTGTCATGATCCCCTGCAGGCCCAGGACACTGCAATTATATTGAAATACACATGGGTGCAAAATGCCACTTCATTTGGAACTGTAATCCTGCTAATAAAACAAACCTCTGGACCTCTTGAGTAAAAGCATATTTGCCAAATGACATTAGACAACAATGTCAATGGCTGCTTTTCTTTCAGTGCAATGAAAAGAAACTCAAAACTTAAGCTAAAAAGGGGTGTTGCAGAAATAATTATTTTTCTTCTGTGTTCCAAATAGGGTTTCCAGCAGGAAATAACACTAAACACCAACAAGATTGATCAACTAATCGTTTTTGGGGAGCAGCTGATTCAGAAGAGTGAGCCTTTGGATGCTGCTGTTATTGAGAATGAATTGGAAGAACTTCATCGATACTGTCAGGAAGTGTTTGGGCGAGTTGCCCGCTTCCATCAAAGACTGACTTCAAGGCATCCTGTAAGAAGCAACAGTTGTTTTGATGCTTGGGGAAGATTTTGATGTTTGAACTGCAATGCTTATTGCTTATTCTTAGCAGCTTAACCAAGTGGCTTGAGCTCAAAGGTGTCAGGACCTACTCAGTAGTTTTGCCAGCTTTGCTAAACATTTGTCACCAGTCTTTTCTCCTCACACCTCTCCTTTTGGGACTCCATCTGCAGAATCTGGATAATTGCATGGAAGTAGTTTACAGGGTTAACATTATTACAGTAGTGGTTTGAGGGCTTTTTTGGTGGGTTTAGTATCACTTTTTTTTTCTTTAAATTCAGTAATGTGCTTAGAATACCTGTTTGTCCAATTTCTTGGGATAACCTTGAATGGAGAACAGCATGCTCTTCTCACTGGGAACATTTAGATGATTCTCAGTTTGCTTTGGCTCAAAAAGAAAGAGCATCTATTGGAAAGCAAGGTAGAGGAAGTAACATGAACATCTATGAGCAGCTGTTCACCCCGACCTGAGCATCATTTCATTGCTGCCTATTTGGAACTGGTACCTCTCTCTGCAAACTAGAGAAAGATGGTGGTGGTTGGGTGTTGTGAAAAAAGGGAGGTTGCTGCTGATGCGAGGATTGTTTTGGCTAAAGAGAAAGGACGCAGAACTGATGCTTCTCTTCAGTTTTGGGCACATGGTTTTCGATTACTGCAGCTGACCAGGAAATAGTCCCCCGTAGTAGCATGTGGCTCAATCATTAGCTCATTAAGCAGCTTAGATCTATTGTAAATCTTATTAATATGCAATAATTGTTATTTATTTTTAGGGACTGGATGATGACAGAGACACCTCTGAAAATGAGACAGATCCAGAAGACTCCAGAGAAATCCAGAATGATCCCTGGTGTAAGAAGGCCATCAGCGAGGGGCCCAATTCAACACAGTCCCTTTGCCACCTTATGCCTCCTACTCAGGGTCATGAAAGATCAGGCTGTGAAACCCCTGTCAGTGTTGACTCCATCCCACTCGAGTGGGATCACACAGGTGATGTGGGAGGTTCTTCTTCTCATGAAGATGAAGAAGAAGTGACATACTACAGTGCTCTGTCAGGTGAGAACCAATTGCCAGCTGTTTGTTTTGACATGGACAACTGCAGGATGTCCCTGTGTGGGAAGGGAGGGGGATTGAGGTCTTCCTCCCACATTGTTGGTTCATTTTCAGGTATTATTAATAGATGTGAGCAGTCTCATCTCTTAGATGTCTTGGTGAAGGGAATGGTATTGTCTAAACCAAGCTTATCTTTTCAGAAACATAAGGGTTTTAGAAACCTTACTTTCTAAGACTGTTAAATGAAAATAGTACCAACTTATTTTGTGCTTTGTCTTTGCTGTCCTTCATTGTTTCAGTTGTTCTTAATAGTTGGAAAATATTAAATAGTGAGGAAAATGACATTATTCTTTTTTCAGATGTAGAAATCACTGAAAATCCTGAGGCATATCTTAAAATGACCACAAAAACTTTGAAAGCATCTTCTGGTAGGCACCTGCTAATGCATGTGTCTGAACATGGCAATCTCCCTGTGCTGCACGCTATATTCCTCAACCTCTCTCATACGTAATGTCTGACTTCCTGCCTTGTGTGGACACCATGTCTCATCCTGCCATGGTGTTCTTACGCTGCAGTATTCACATGTACATTACAAAGCAGTCAAGAACATACCATTTAGATTTTGCCTGGTAAATGCCAAGGTGGTTAATGTGCATTTCTTTGTATTGATCCAAAGTCTTTTGGTACTTTCTTGGTGGTTTGCTCTGGGTAGTGTCACTTTTTTGGTTGTTTCTAATTTTGATTGCATAATTACTGAAGGCAGTAGTTCCAACTCTGCAGGTGTTTTTTGTGGTTTGTGCATGACAGAACTGCGTGTGTCCTGTCTTTTAAATCCAGACCAAACATTCCCCAAATGAGGACGTCTATTGTTGTCCCTATTGACATGTGTTGCAGATGTGTGATAGTGTTATTGGGATGCAAACTTTCCAAAACCACAGTGCAGCCTTTTTATTTTATTTTTTTTTGAATGCTCAAACATGTGTTAAAGCATTTTCCAGAAGAAAACAGAATGTCCCATAACTGCATGGCTCTCATCTCATTACCTTTAGAACACTGTTCATGTTTTGCAGATGTGCATGCTTTGCAAGGAAAGCTGCAAAACTATCATTTTTTTGCCATAAGTTGATGCCATTTTGTTCAAAGCGCTTTCTAACAACACAAAGCAACATCTTCCTTGTGGAGATGGGATTTTGCACTCATGGTGTATGGGTTTGGTTTTATTTGTTTCAGGAAAATCTGTTTCAGAAGCTCATCCTTGGCATTCCCCAGACAGTCCAGTCCACAGGAAACACCAATATAAACAGGCAGAAGTGGTTGGAAATATGTCATCTGATCCAGAGACAAGTACTTGCTATAAGCCAGACTATGTGAGTTGGAAGGTGTATGGGCACTAAACCTTTACTACACGGTCTATTGTTCCTATAACTCCATCTTCTTCCCTCCTCCAGCACCAAGGAAAAGATTAGTCGTAGGGGGAATGTTCACTTCATGCAAATTTAGACATTATTCCTGGTAGCTCAGGTAACCAGTGAGAGCCTCTATCCACTCACTAGGGAAGCTTCTTTAAAGGAATTCGGAATAATCATGCTAAGCTCCTGATAAAAGTCAGTGTCTGGAGGAACTTATTTCCTTGTTGTCATAAAATCTAGGGGAATCTAACCTCCCCAGAGGAGAGAGTGTTGAATGAATACCCTCCCTTGATAGTTAGTGATGTATCTATCTTCCTTTCCTAGGCAGACCGATTTGAAGGGTGCTTTTCTAACATGCAACCCACCATTTAATCTGCTTCTGGGCACTAAAAAATATGCCAAAATGGCTCTTGTTCATTGGTACCTTAGCCTTGGTGGCTGGATGCCTGCTGTGACTTTGCCAGCAGCTGCCATTCTTAGTGGACCAGTTGTAAGCACTCTTCCGAGCACAAGATACTGGTATCTGGTTGCTTTTATCAGTCAGTAATCCAGTTTTAGTCAATAATCCAAGACCCAATATCCAACAAAGACAGTTGGCAAATGTACATTGTCTGCTACATGTAGTGCAAAAACAATTAATTTGCCGTGCTCAGTCTTGTAATAATTAGTGTCACTATGGTATGTGTTTGTTTACTGAGAAGGCATGGAGAGCCAGAATAAACTGTTAAAAAAGGTGCAGAAGCCCAGTACTAAAACTGATGCACCACCCAGCCACCCCAAAGTAACAGAAATTAAGCTTGAGCTTTGACAGCTTGGCAGCCTGCAGGACTCACCTACCAAAATGTCATTCCAGGTGCATCAGCTCAGCTCTGCAAGCAGCAGCAGCATCAACGATGAGAAAATTACGACTCCTGACATGAACAATGAAGAACCCCAATTTGAGCAAGAGCTTGTGAATATAGCAGCTGCCGAGAATCAGTCAGGTACAGAGCATTTGGAGCGGCTTTGGTGCTGGGGTATTTGGCCTGTGACTGTGTAAGACAAAGCAGAGATGGCACAAAGGCAGCATATTTGCCTTGGAAACAAAATAGAAGTAAACCAATATCCTCTAAATTGATGTATTTTGCTAAAATTTGTTGAGCTGCCTTCTCACCTCGTACCATCCAACCTGTGTTTGCTGTTCTAAGCTTTTACATTTTCTGCCAGATTTGAGATTTTTATCACTCATAGTATACTTCTTTCTTTGTTGATTGGAATGAATGGGAACAATTTCACTTCTGTGTGATAATGAATACTTCACAGACTTTTAATCATATTTCAAACCAAAGTAGTGCATCTCTTTTTCTAAATTAAGATTGCTGTAGTTAATTTTCTCAGTTATTGGTACTCCATATGACAAGATGCTACAGCTCCCTTTTACAGAAATGCTTTGTCTCAATGCTGGTAATGTATTCTGTCCTTCACTTTTTCACTGCAGCCCTTTCTTTCAAATGGGCTAACAACCTGGTTCTCTTAACCTTTTAGGACCTCGTTCCTGGTTTCAGGTGCTTGAGATTGTAATAACACATCTGTACTGCAATCACAAAAGTGAATCAAGTGACTGCAAGACTGCAGCTATATGCACCAGGTTACTTAGGTTTTGTCACAAATGGACCAGGATTGAGTCCCATACATGGGATGGGCAGGAAGACCTCTGAGAAGGGCTTAGATGTGCTTCCAGAAATAGTGTTAGTGAACACACAGGTGGAGTCTGCAGCTCCTTTAGCATGGGACTGATGAATCATAAACCCAAGTCCTAACTGCTGTTACGATCCTCCTAAAAGATTATACTTTATCACATGATGAATTTTGGTGTCTACTAAATCATGGCTTGGCTCATTGAATTCTGTCTCCTTAGATTTGAATTAAAACATCTTCAACTAATGTGTAGCATTACTATGTGGATAACTTGACCGGTAATATGAAACTTACAGACTTGCAGAATCTCAAGAAAATTGTGTGTGGATAACAGTAGTACTTGGTAGCAATTATTTGGCCTTGACTAGATTGAAGAATAATGTACTCGTAAACCTCCTTTCATTGTGTTTACACACTCTTCACCTTACTGAAGATTTAAACATTCGTTGTTCTATCATTTGTAGGCATTATTGATAGGCAGGAGCTCATCCAAGCTCAAGACTTCAGAAGTGACCTTGAAATAAAACAGAAATTGCAGCAGTGGCAGCAGCTGAACTCAGATCTTAGCAACATCCCTGCTTGGCTTGATAAAACGGAGGAAGAGCTGGAGAAGCTGCAAAAAGCGACAACTCAAGACAGCATGCAGGTGTTGGAACAAAGGGTCAAGAAATTGAAGGTAAGTTATGACATACTGAGAAGTGGGATTTCGAGATGCTCATGCTTTTTATCATTGTCTTTGTGCTCTTGGGGTCAGTCAGTAGCAGGAATGCTGGGAAGTTTAGACGGGATATTAGGAAAATTTCTTCATAGAGATTGCCTATAGGAGGTGTTTTTTTCCATAATTATGCATCATAATAATAATATGGATTAAGTTTCTTATGGACAGTATATTCTGGTGTAAGACTTCCAATTTCAAACATTTAATGTCTTTTTGCTATGGATTAATTACTACTAGAATTATTTCTGTTAGTTCAAGCAAGTACAATCAGTCTCTTCGAGAGATCTTCATTTCATATGTAGGTGTAATAGTCATTCTTGTGTATTGCGGATTCTCAGGCAGGTTGAGTTGTTCTTTAAAGCCTTCTAGAGTTCCTCCATGAGAACATCCTTAAAGTTGAGAGTAAAAGTCTGTTGTACTGGTTTTTATTTGTTCTAAGCAACTACAGAAAGAGCTGCTGGAACAACAGCTTAAAGTGAACTTGCGTCAAGAACTCACAGCTTATCTGCTGCTTAAATCAAATGCTGATGACACTGAAACTGATGAGAAGGTCCGTGTAATTGGAAGGAAACTGAAAGACCTTACTGAACAGGTTTCATGTGACTTAAAAACCATACAAGGAGATCTGGTGAGTTAAAGTTTCAGTACTTGTTCATGGATCTTTGATACTGAAAAGTAATAACATACTAAGAGTAAAGGCATTTATAAAAGTCTGACTTTAAACTTAAGTGCTTTCATAAGCTGAAAAAAAGAATAATGAAGTCTGTCTATAAGAAAAACTTCAGCACCACAAGGTTAGTACAGTATAGAAGCAGATTGTCCAGAGATGTTGTGCAGTCTCTATCCTTGAAGGATTTGAAGAGCAGACAGGATAAAGCTTTGAATAAGGGTTTTGGTTTGGTCTTATAGGTGACCTTGCTTTGAGCAGGGGCTAGATGAACTTCCTGATGTCCCTTCCAACCTGAATTATCCTATGAGCCATACCAAGTGTTGAGCTAGGAGTGTGTAATGAACGCATAGGAGTTGTAGTTCATAGCAATACATTGCTTATCTTGAGAGCTGTCAGATAAAAGATATTTTCAAGTTAATACCTGTATGCATCTGTTCCATTACAATTCTTTTGTGTTGTGCATAGTAAAATATTTGTTTATGCTGGAGAAGTGCAGCATCCATTTACCACTGGTTATGCACATGTAAAGAGGCATTTGTCTGTGCACATACAGAGAGGCAGTGAAGCATGGCTCTTTGCACTTCAGCTGTTACGAGTTTTGAACATGCATTTTAAAGAAGAATACATGGTTACCTTTTAGGATACCAGAGCATTGCTGCTAGTTCCAGATGACTTGGACTCAGGGGTCTATAATCAAGTCACAGAGAAATCCAACCCTGCAGCGAAACAGGCAAGTATTTTTTTCTAATATTTTCCTGTCAGCATATAGCATATTTTGACATTTAGCCTGAAAGTTCCTGAAATGTAATCATTTTACCTTTTAGGTGCATGTACCTTATTACAGAATTTACAACAGGGCTTTAAATTTTACAACTGTCTTCTTTGAGAAATTCTTTGTAGTTTCTGAAAATAAAAGCTGTTTCTTTCAACAGATCACCATACAGAGAGCTTCAGATGACAGAAAAAGCAGCAGCAGAAGGTATTAGTTTATATTTGCTTGCCCCATCCCTGACGGTGTTCAAGGCCAGGCTGGACAGGGTTTTTGAGCAACCTGGTCTAGTGGAAGGTGACCCTGCCCATGATGTTTAAGGTCCCTTCCAACCCAAAGCATTCTATGATTCTGTGATCTCTTGAAGGATAGTGAGAAAGACAGAGATGAGCTGAGAGCCAGCAGAAACCCAGGCAGCTATTTTCATAGGTTACATATGTACAGTTAGAGGTGATTTCTGCATACCTGTAGTGTCTCTTCTACTGCCCAGCTCTGAGTTGCATCTTGGTGAATGCTTTCCTTTAGCACTCCTGTTCCTAGACCTCTGCACCAATGTGCAACCTTGGCTTGTCTTTACTCTTGAGAAAATACTTTTTGTGACAAATGAGAAAATATTTCAGTTGTAAAACCTCCTTTAATTCCACTAGCATCCCTGGAAAAAGAAACTTGCAGCTTGGAGCCACTTAACAACAACACTTACAAACAGACCATGAAGGACAAAGGTAGAACTTCACTCCAGTAGATAAGGGCCTGCCCAAAGGACATATCTCAGTAATGGCAAAAGAGAGAAGAGGCTAAGCAGTCTGAATGATGGCTTTCCTTTATACTTTAATATGTGTTTCGAGTAGTTTGTTTGTCTCCAGGGAAAAGTTAAGTTTGTATCTGAAAATAGGGTAAAAATGCAGTGATCTAAGCTATGGCAAATAAATGTTTCTTCTTCAGCAGTAAGGACAGTAAGCCCAGAACAGCAGCTGGCTTCCCACTGAGCAGCCTTGCACTCTTTCAAGTTACAGTTAGTGTATTTTGCTGTAGATGGGCAGCCCTGCATCTTGGAAGGGTAGGGTGAACCCTAGAGACCAAGTTAAACAACTTGTTTAATTCAGACTCTAAAGTGCTTTGTTTTTTCTCTTCCCTCCCCACCCCCACTCCTTTTTATCTCCTTTTCAGAGGTGAAAGCCATCCACAACCTACTCAAGCAACTCCTCAGACTCCCTACTTCTTTTACCGTGTATTACGAGCAGCGTTTCCACTTCAGTTGTTCCTCCTACTGCTTTTACTAGTGGTTTGTATAATTCCATCTTCTGAGGAAGACTACAGCTGCACAAGGGCAAACAATTTTGCCCGTTCTTTGCATCTGATGCTGCAGTATCTTAATGGGCCTCCACCAATTTAGGAAGCAGCCCTTGCCTCTTCAGTTATACCAAAATGCACTCTTTTGGACTTCTAAATAAACTATAAGCAGCACACTTTATACGTTAAGGCAATAAACAGAACATTTTATAGGTTAAGTTGTCTTAAACTTGCAAGATTATTTTGTAGTTGTCTTAAATTTGCAAGGTAATAAAATACTGAGTAGATGCAGAAAGTACATCACAGTAATCTTAAAGATAGCACTCTGTCTCAGGTTAGCATAGCAAACTTTGGGGTTTAGTATCACAACTTTAGAAGAGGCACTTTGGCTAAAATGATTACCACACACACTTCTTGTTACCTGTATCTTTTAGTACTGTAGTCACTTCTTGGAAACAAAAAAGAAATATTCAAAAATCTAGTTTTTAATCTTTGTCACAGTATTTTATTCATCTAAAACATTTAATAAATAGGTGCACATTTGTTTTGTATTACATATTGTGTTCTAGGGACTAGGACTGCTGTGTTGTCTTTTTATACTACCTTTGAAATAAGAAACTGTTGCATTGCATGGAAGTGGTTTATAATGCACATATTTTCTAGATGAATATGATTATGTAGACTATCCCTGATGTATACAAATCATGTAATGACTTTTTTAATGAAAGATTTTTTCAGTTTTTAACCTGCTGAATAGTGTACAGTATCTTGGGAGAGAATTGTGCATTTTTATAAGCTTCATCTTTAAAATGTAACTGACACTTGGCAGTGGCTGGAGAATCACTGTGTACTGTCAGCATTGCCATTGCTTCTTGGTTGTACAGTTTGAGTACTGTCATTAAAATTTAGCCAATGTCTGGAGGGACTCTTGGTGTGTCTAGTGGGGGGGCAGTTTCTGTGTATGTCAACTCAATTTGCATCCTACTGCAAGTGTCGGAAGAAGCACAACCACTCATTTGTTTGTCGGAGCCAGAGATTATAACTTGCAAGTGGAGCCTGTGTTCAGTGGCACAGATCTTTCCTTTGCAACTAATTTCCTGAAGGAAGAATACAAAGTTTCACCAGGTATTTCTGTAATGCTTACCTATAGAAATAAGGATTTATCATTAGCCTGTAAGAATTCTCCACCTTTTCTTCACTTGTCCCTACTGGTGATTGCTTATTCCTCATCTTCTGGCAAGGGGATTTATGAAGCAAGTTGCTTTGCATTCTTATGGTCAGTCCCTGTAGCAAATTAACAGCTTCTTCCCCACCTATGGTTGCAAAAAAGCATGGCTTATTTCCAGGATACTGTACTAATGTTTTAAGTGATATGGTTAAGCTTGCAAAATTAGCAACATGGAAAGTCAAAGCCTGCAATTTGACACATCTTATAGTAGTACCATACAGTAGTTTACATCAACCCTGTGTGCTCAAGTATGGGTCAAGGCATGCCAGCTCCATACTGGTATGTCTCAACCTCAATCCCAAGCACAGGGCTGAAGCACCTCTCCTGTGAAGGCAGGCTGAGAGCACTGGGTTTGTTCAGCCTGGAGAAGAGGAGGCTCCAGGGAGACCTAAATGTGCCAACGAGAAAGCTGTAGAGGGACATTTTACAAGGGCATGTAATGATGAGACAAGAGGAATGGCTTTAAACTGATGGAGGGGAGATTTAGATTACATACTAAGAAGAAGTTCTTCATTTATGAGAGTGCTGAGGCACTGACACAGGCTGCCCAGGGAAGCTGTGGCTGCCCCATCCCTGGCAGTTTTCAAGGCCAGGTTGGATGGGGCTTTGAGCAATCTGGTGCAGTGGAAGGTGTCCCTGCCCATGGCAGGGAGGTTGGAACTAGATGGATCTTTTAAGTTCCTTTCCAACCCAAACCATCCTATGATTCCAAGTAGCAGTGCCCAGGCTCCAGCTTGCTAAAGACACATGGATCAGCAGCGCTTCCAGAGCTTGCAGTGTTCACAGCCTGTAAGCTAGCACACTGTGCCATGTAGCTGTGTCTGTGGAGCCAGGCTTGTGCTCCAGCTATGACTTTCACAGCTACAGCTCACAGAAGTGCTGTATCCAGAGATAAATGACGGATCCTCTCCACCCCTTGCCACACAGAGACATTTAAGCTCATTTAAGTTTCTGCCTCTGTAGAAGTCAGCCAACTCTAACCATTATTTCATTGCCAGGTTGTCACAAAATGCCCATGCAAACCTTTCCACCAAGAACTAATAGTCAGTTGCTGACATGATATTCAGTTCTTCTGCCATTAAGGAGCCTATGCAGGGGAAAAAAAAACTGAACCATGTTAAAAGGTCTAAAGAAAATTCCATAGCCAGCAATTTCATTTCATTATGTACAGTTACAGCAAATAGTTCAGTTGATGTAATAAATAAAAGGAAGAGATTTCATGAGATTGTCTCAAAATGTCACCAAAAAAAAATAATTCTAGGAAAGTAACTTTTTTTTTTTTCCCTAAAAACCTATTTTAAATAGTTTTACTTCTAGTTGATAATAACCACGGCACTGTAGGCTGACACTGAGTCTGCTTCAAACAAGTCATCATATATACCCACCAGTTTCTTAGTGGCAGCTTCTCATTCAGGACTGGGTCATTAGTGTTCAGTGAAGGGAAGGGAAAAAAGATTAATAGAGTGCAAGAACAATAGTGAGAGCAAGCATGCATGTCCATGCTTTTGCACATGCATTTTATGAAGGAGTGGAACCAGGCCAAAACTAATTTTGGGTTAAGTCTTCTTTCTTTGTCAGGGAGATGAGACCTCAATCTGCTGTCAGCTATACCTACTCCCTATTCCCCCTCCACCCATGGAACCAGGCTGAGCTCAGCTACAGGAAATAAGTGAATAAAAAGCCATGTATTACTTAGGTTTCATGATACCTGTTTATTCAGCCACAACAGTCTACAACTGAATGAAACATCACTAGACAAATACTACAAGTAAATTCACAGAACTGAAGAGCAGCTGAAAGGATGGAATCATGTTTTTTTTTCACATTAGTATTACATACATAAAATACTTGAAAAGGCACCAGCTTCAGTCATAAACTTGTTTCCATTACAAATATGCAGTGAAGGTGGAACATTTAAACTAAAATTACATACAAAATGGCACTCAGAAAATTCTGGGGAAAACGGATACAGGAAACATGCAATATCACTGTTAATGGCCATGCTGGCTCCTTAGTACAGGGTTATTGATGAGCTAACGTTTTGTCAGTTGAGGCAGTAGCAGCAGAAGTTGGCGTTTTTATAGCAAAGCAGTCTTGTTTTCCTTAGGCAGATAAATTGAAATCACTGACACTCAATGCATGAGTGGAGGTGACTCTTATGTATAAAGACGGAAAGAGATCATAAGTAAAATGAAGCCTTCACTAGGAAGCAGTGTGCCATGTAATTTACCACAGTTCAGTAGTAAAACACAGTGAAAAATTAATAATACTTATTTTCCAGATTTTAGCAGTTTGCTTGCTCTTCATTTCCCCATTTACAATGCTCTAGTGCTGGTTTAGGCACTGGCTCAGCACAACAGATGACCATGTCCTTAACTGCTTTGCTGAACAATTATTTTGCAGGACATAAATAATGTTAAATGCTTTCTTCCAAGACAAACGGTGGTGATAGCAAAGGTGCTCCCGTGACTTCCAACCCTGTGTGGAAGGATCACGGGACCATGCACCATGGAAAGAAGTGGTGCAGCCTATAGCTGAGCTAATAAAAGCAGCTGCTGGTGACTCTCCTTGGCTGTGCTCACTTGCAGCAGCCAGGAAGGGGGTTTATAACCTTCTCTGCCATCTAAAGAACTGAGCAGGATATCCTGATAGATCTTTGGAATATTATGTACATTCACTCTTTATCCCTATAAAGCAGTAATTCCTGTGACAGGGTTAGGCTGTGCTCACTTTAAGGCCCCTCAAACAAAGTCATGTGAATCCACACTTTGTGTTTAACTTTAGCTCTCCAGGTAAGAGCAACTTGTCTCCCAGGGGCACTTCCCTTAGTGGGGAAGGGCAGGGAAAGGAGAGAGATTAGGAGGAAGTTCTTTACTGTGAGGGTGGTCAGACATAGGAACAGGCTGCCCAGCAGTTGTGGATGCCCCATCCCAACCATTCTAAGATTCTCTGATTTTATGATAAAGTCCAGACAAGACAAAAATTCTTACCTCAGAAGAGGCCGGTCACTGGTGACAGCTTGAATAGGACCAAGAGGCAACTTTCTGGGGCCTCACTGCATTTTTAGGCTCTGTTAAACCACTCTAATAATGCAAATACAGAAAATGTCTTCCATACTTCACATGCCATCAGGAGGAAAAGAAAAAGTTCCAGCACTTGAAAGGATGCTCTCCTTTCATCACAATGACCCTTGTATAGATCTATCATTCAGTCAGTAAAGAATTAATATATTACTATTGTGGAAATATGCATATTTATTGGAAAAGAAAGCTTTAAGTGCTACCTTTCTTAGTTTGCTACACATTTTATAGGAGGACTCATCCTGTCAGTCACTGTCTCACAGGAGAAGGTTCCAACACATCTTTTCCCCATGTTCTCCTCTCTGACTGGCAACATGACCGTACTAAAACTGAGTTATTTGCAAGAAGGCAGAGCTGTGGGAAAGGTCACCCATTCCTGGAGACAAAGCACTTCACCTGCCTGAAATGCTGTGAGACTTGCCACAGTTCTTAAAAAAATTCAGGTTTGTTTTACTCTTTAGCTCTAGCTCCAGTCTCGAGCAGAACTTGAGCACGATTTTAACAGCATGAGGAAAAGTTGGGGCCTTTTTATTTCCCTATTTTAATTTTCTTCTTTAAACCCATGGCAGTCGGCACTCCTGCATGAACCACATTCACTCACAAACATCCCAGAACTGCAGCATCATTTCTTCAAGTAGAAACAGCCACCTCCAGCCAGGTCCCAGCAGAAGGTGGTATACAGCAGCACAGTGAAGGAAAGCAATAAACCAGCCCTGCCCTCCTCACAGCCCTCAGTTAATTCATGCTGAAACTGGAAAAGCCTCCCCAGAATCGGAATTGAAAAGCACTGTGGCAGCTCTGCTCAGGCTTGGCAGGGACATGGATGTGCTCCACAGCAGGAACACAGCACGTGAGAGGGCCTGTAGGATACAGACCCATGAGCAACCCAACATCTCAGGAGCCAAAGGCACCCTTGTTCAGTCCTTGTCACACAGCACCCTATTTATAAACCGTGCTGTTTTAGAGATGTGCGCCTCCTCGTTGTCCAAATACAACCACAGCTACTTTAATCCAGAGTCAACAGCGACTGGCTTTTGCCCATTTTAAAACAAACACTAGTAGTAACTTTTAATAAAAGTATACTAACTGAGACAAAAAGTACGTGTTAAAATAACATTTTCCTATTTGCACTCTGCTAGTGACGGCACATATTAATCACAACACATGGCGCAAATCTGCAGCATTGTCCTTTCACAGTCAATCCAGAGAAAATTTCCATTTAGAAGCTAATTTTTACAATTTATACACACTCCTTCCCATTTTCCTTTCCAGAAGATGTTTGTTTCAGGATTGTACATAGGTTCAGCACTTCTAATGCAAAACAAAACCAAAATGATCACTTCAACCTTTCTTTGAAAAACTGTATTAAACAGAAAGATTGCACAGGATAGGAAAATCAGAGAGAAAAAAACAACAGGCACAGAGGCCAGAACATGATCAAGCCCAAGAAACACCAAACCACATTTGTCTCGCAGGAAAACCTCCCTCAGAATGAAAGTACCACTAAATTCCAGACTGTACTCTCATTTTTTTCCCTTCTCTGTAGTAAATATGACACTGATTTCAAAGGGCATGCTATATTACAGTTTCTTAAAAACACTAAAAAGGTAACCAGTAAAAATGTAGACCACCTGCAGCATCTGGTATAGTACAAGATCAAAACAAGACAACAGATTTGTGCAACTTACTGAAAACTTTATGCACCTCCTATAAAAAATACTCTCCTTGGCTTTAAAAAAACACCAAGATCAAAAGTTTCATTAATATTCCAAGGAGGCAACTGGAAAAAAGTCCCTAACCAAAAGACTTATTGGCTCAAAACAGACGTTTGGTCTGATCCCAGTTTATTTTCTCCATACCTGAAATGCCCAGAGAATGCATGCATTACATTTGAACATATCCACTTAGCGTGATTCTAGCTCACATCAAAATGCAATGTTGGCAGTTGCCAGACTGAATGATGCCATTCTGCTCTACACTGGGGCCTACGTTGTTTTATTTTCCTTAGTGCAGCTTAAACACATGCAGAAATCAGTGAGGCGGGGGGGGGGGGGTAAACCCACGTCTTCAGTGAAACTCAAACAAGGCCTCACACTTGCACAGTGAAGGAAGTGCCAGGACTGTCCCGTCCCTGCTCTTTGAAGCATCCAATACAAGATATGAGAAGGCGCTTTCTAAACAAGCAAGCAGCAAACCTGAGGGCAGCAGGCAAAACCAAGTCCCAGCTCATGCTCCAGTCCACTGCCTCCCCCCTGCAAGATGGCTGCAAGAGGTTTCGGGTGGGCAGGACATAATTCCACAAGCAAGTCCAAAGGGGAGGGAAGATGGTTTGTTTATAGCTGATTTCACAAGCCCAGATCAGCAGATCATATACAAATGCAAACAGTTAATATTCACAGAGCAACCTCTCGTACCTAATTATTATAATAGATATAACATCATTAATAAATATGTAAAACAACATGTTAATCTCACAGACAAAACACATTTCAAAGGTCAGCATTGACTGAAATATCCAGGCAGTTTGGTCTTCTTTAAAGCACTGAAGAATTATACACAGATAACAATGTGAGTGTTCAGAGCAGGCTCACAAAATACAAACTTAAGCTTGGTTTAACAATTCTGAAAAGGCTCTGATCTGGTCTTAGAAGCTATTCTGAATGGCCTTCAAATGAAGGCCCTTGCAGCCATTGCGTATTTAAGAATAGAAGAAACTCCTTTACATTGTACATATCTCAGCACTTTATCTATATCAGCAGCAAAGCAGGATTACCCAGGGACCAGCACACAGAGGTAAGCTGGATTCAGTGATCCTAATGGGTCCCTTCCAACTTGAGATATTCTATGATTATGATTCTATGAAAGAGGAAATTGACTAGTCATCACATAAAAACCTTGGTCTGGGAGACAGAAACGTAGGTGCTCACTCCTAGTCCTGACACAGATAACTTCTGTCATCTTAAACCAGTCCCTTTAGCTCTCTGTCACAGTTTGCCTGGCTCTGAAAAGGAGAGGCAGTAATTCCGTGTCTCGCAGCACTGTTCTGAGGCTTAATTTCATAAGGTGCTTTTGAAGAGTCTCCAAAAAGGCACTGTTAAAGTGCAGCTATTAAAATGTCAGAAATATGGACAGAAGCATGCATCCCACAAGCCTTTCCCAAGATACCGATGTGCAAATCTAGAAGAGATGAGGACTCGCACCAGGTCACACTTCAGTAGTCCCAACACAGCAGTTTTGTTTTCTCCCATAGCTTTGAACAAGCATCACATCTCCAGGTCTCAGCAGAATTACTGGGCTGCCGCATTCCTCAGACTGTCTCCAGTCTCCATTTGTTCTAACGGGCCAAATTCGGGATGCGTGGCTGGGGACTTCCTTTGCCCTCGGAGAGTGTGTGCATTCAACATCTCCAGCAGCAAGTCATACACTGGGACCACATTTTTACACTTCATGCTCAGGAGATGCTCCATTCCCTTGTTACTGTGCAGGAGAACAGAAAATAAGTCAGTGATCTGGGTCCAACAGTGTAGAGAAGGAAACACGCCTGTGGCTTCAAGAGAGACCTTTTTTAATTAGGGGTTAAGAAGTTTTGCTGCTGTAGTCCCTGAGATCACTTACCACTATCAATAGTAACAGCATCCCAGTACTTTAAGGCTGAGTGGTTTACTATTTAGAGAACCAAGATTTGTTTTACACCACACAAACTGACTTCAGAGAAGAATTGGATGTACGGACCCTGTTAAAATCAAACAGAAAACCTCTTCGATGCTGTAAATGTGGGAGGTTCACATGCTGCAGCTTTATACAAAAGGAGGATTTACAATGTGCAGCTCTAATACCTACCTGGCTCCTGCCTGACTGAGTAGGAAGACCAAATTACCCTGTCTAACTTCAAGTGGTTTGTTTCCTCTCTGCATGTCCGGTGTCAGATCTTGCAGATGGCTACAGGCCTTTAAAGCAATCTCTTTTTTTGTTACGCACTAAGATACAGCAACACCTGATTAGCCTGAATGCTCTGTGGCTATATCATGATTTGGACTAAGAGGAGGTGGTTATTGCTGTTGCGGTTGCACATGGATATACTTCAGATGTACTCAAGATTTTGGGGTTGAAATCTAAGTGAGCTTGCTCAACACAACTTTATCACAGTGGAAATAGTAGCAGGCAGTCAGCACACAGATGACCTAGGAAATTGGATTGGGAGGGGGGCAATGCTTCCAGAAAAATGAGGTTCTGCTACAATTCAAGAGTTATAAATACCTTAATGGCAAAGAAGAAATTGCAGCCCCCTTCCTACACCCTGATCTTGAGAGTCCTGCATCATTTGGTAATCAAGGCTGAGAGCAGCAAGTATTTCCAGAACAAAGCATAACTGACTGACCATTGCTAAGCAAGAAGGAGACAGGTCACATGTAGCCTCCAGACTTTGGCTGAGGCAGGCACAGCAGAAAAACTCTGAAAAAAATTCCCAATATTTATTCACATTATGTCACCACAAGAGCTCCTGCGATGCTGTGATGTGGTGTCACATCACAGCGGGCAACCCAGGTGACAGCAGTGCACTGGAGCCCTGAGTCTGTTTTGGCTCTTGCTGGTGCTGTAGCTCTTGTAGGGCCAGCTCTCAACCTCACCCCCAGTTCACAAACTGGCCTTTTGCACAGTCAGGTGCTCGCTGCTGTCACCCACTCTCCCAGGAAGCCTGTTGCAAAGATGGCTGTCCCTCTTCAGCGTACCTACACAGTCAGATACACCCGTCTCTCCCCTACATAGTCCAGTCTGGTCCCAGGACCGCCTGCCCTGGACACACAGTCCGAAGTGCAGACATAAGACAGCTTTGTGAATAGCTGGGCTTTGGGTGACAATTTAGAATTACAAACAGCCTGAAAATTAAAGCATCTGTTTGTCGGACCATGTGATTGAGTCTGCTGTACTGCAAGCAAAGATGAGCAGCTCAAGGTCTAGGGACTGGCAGGGAGCAGAGGAACTGCTTCCAATGCAGTCGGGAAGGCAGGAGTGTGGCATCAGTGCAGCACAAGTCCCTTGGCAGAAATGCTGTGGTTCTGAGTAAAAGACACCAACTTTGGCCTGGGACAAACATGGCACCCACAGTACACTTTGCTCCACCTAAGCCCACACTGCAGCTGAGTTTGGAAAAAGACTTTCATTTTGGACAGAAAAGTTCTGATGGCTGGGTGGGTCTTCTTGAAAAGCTGAATTTGTGTAATCAGTGTTAAGCATTTCAGGCAGATCCATAATGAATAATTTAATGTAATACAGTTAAAGTGGCATTTTAATATCAACACAACATTTCTGAGTGCCAACAAGCACTTGAGTAGAGAGGCTGCTTAGCTGTGCTAGGAAAGAAAGCCTTACAATGGACAGGGATGAAGAACAGTAGCAGGATTCCCTCAGGAGTGCTCTGGAGCTCAAGCCTCACTTTGTGGCTGTAATAAACAAGCACCAACACCGTATGTTACACATGTTCTGTAAAGGGTACCTTGCGTGTCTGACATGAGAGAGGAGCATCAGCAGGTTGGCCAGGCGAGTGGTCTGCTGCTGCGAGGGGACTCCGCTCTTTGCGATAACCCACATCAAAGCATCTGTGACCACATTAAGCAGATGATGCAGTTTCCTGTTGCTTTCTGGTTCTTCTCCTGACAAGGGAAACATGCCTAAACAGAGAGACAAATACAGACTTGAGGAAGAAAAAGAAGCTACGACCGTGGACTTTTTTTCTGATATCATATTTCAACAGGATTAGAGAAGATACATTTCCTGACATCTGCCCCTCAAGACTGTACAAATGATGTTCCATGTGCCACACCAAGCTTCAGCTTACATTCCTTTGCCAAAATTTGACGGCCACATCCTTTGGAAACTGAGCAATTCTCCCAAGTCCTCCCATGACAACATGTTGAACATAGATGTGCCCTCTGTTCTCCAGGGTTTTTTTCCCTTTGAATCACTCTGTACCTTGTATTTTAGTAACTATTATGAATTACAGCATTATGCTTGCTCTAATCTCTTCTTGCTGAAAAAACCCTCTTTTGTGTGAGTATATCCTAAGGAGGGAGGAGAACATGTTGAGAGACACTGCTCACAGACCCAGCCTGCCATGGTCTCCCTACCACTCACTGCAGGCGCCATAACACAGCATTTACCTACAGTGGGAAACCTTAAAAGTCAGCAAAAAGCAGGGAATTGGGGGTAGAGAGAAGAGAAGAAATCACCACTAAGGAGGTCTGAAAACACACAGTAACATCATTGGTGGAGCAGAAGTGATCGGGGGGGGGGGGGGGGGAGAGGGCAGCAATCCTCTCAAAGATACTTATGGAAGGACAGAGCTCCAGAACACCTTGGAAATTAGGATTAAAAGATGAACCTTGACAAGAAAGATGAGCAGGGAGAGGTGAAAGGAGTGATTTTTCTCTGGGAGGTGAGGGTTTGAAGGAAATAACAGCCGACAAACATAGTTTTGTCTGCTTGGTTGGTGTGAGGTTTTTTTTTAAGTAAAAAAAAGACCAGCTTTTGTTGTCTGTTGAAATAATGGGATCCATCTCTACACAAGTGGGATCACTGCTGGACCATTCCCCTTCAGAACTGGGCTGAGAATTACACAGCAGCTCCTTGCTGAAAACAGTCCATGCAACAGCTGTTGTTATTTTATTGTTGGATTCTTTGGACAGCACTACTCACAAAATGTTCAGGGGAATAAAATTATTTCACTGCAGACAACCTTAAACTGGCAAACACGCTCCTGTCTGCCTTGGGTGAAACACTGCAAAGCAAGCCTTTCGCAAAGCAAAGCTCGTATCCTGAAACTAAACTCACAGTTGAGTACTTGCAATCATTTATACCAGTTAATTACCTTTAAATAGGAACACTATTAATTATTAATCATATATTATTAATTAATCATCACTCAATTGAGTAACTAGTTTTACTACAATTAAGAATTAAAGACAGGTTTGTAGAGCTGCACAACAACTTTACACATCCCCAGGATCCACAGAGACACAAGTAAAAGTTCTTGCTGAAAAGGACATACTCACATCCTGGGTCCCAAGCCCCACCTTGTAAGAAGCTTTCAGACTTTGGGTCTTTCATGCAGTTCTTACAACAGGACATAGACCATAAATCCAGCAAATGATACAGCTTAGCATTTTCCGGAGCAAACATCCTTACCAATCTGGCAGTTAGTCCTTTCCTATTGTTCTCTTTCAACAGCTTTATCTCATTTGATAATTCTGCCATTTTTAGAGGCTGATTTCACAGCCACATTCAATATAGAAAGTACAGTTTAGTGAGTGTCAGAGCCAGTCACATACTTACTGGAATTGAGGAGGATCATTGCCTTGACACACAGATACTCCTTGTGCTGCAGTTTCAGCTCTCGTAACCTTGAGGTCATAGCCAGAAGCATATCAAAGATCTCCAAAATTCCCTCTACGCATTTCCCCTCGTCCCTATGGAAACACATTCAAAATGTCATCGAAAAAGTAGAAAGAAGAAACTCCAACTCAGTCAGACAAAAAGGCCTATCCATCTCATCTTCGGGAGAATTGAAAAGTTCTATCATGATATCTAAATTGAAAATTACAGTGGTATAAAAGGTCAGCACCTCTAAGAAACTGATTTTCTCATTAAAGCACATGCAGGATGGACCACAGGTAAGTATGACCATATTTCTGTAAGAGGCTTTATCCTCACAGCCAGTGTAATTCTGATAATCAGTTTGAAACACTATAGTGTTTCACAGTACCACCTCGAATCATTCTCCAGATTTCTTTCGCAAGGAGTTAGTACCTATTTGTACCTGAGGGAGGTCTGAGGACCTGGTGAATAAAAAAGACTCCCTAAAATAAGTTTCTTGGAGTAATAGGACACTTTTAAAGAATAAACCAAGTTCTACTCCCAGCCCCCAGCCCCCTTTTTCCTTGAAGGTGTTGAAGTATAAATAGATTGGGGAGGAGGGAGGGGGGTGTTGGTGGCTTTGTGATTGTTTATTGTTATGCTTGCAAGTGTTAGCTGAATGCAGCTTTCTCCATTTTGGATATTAGAAATGATCCCATTTTCAGAAAACAAGCAAACACACAAACAAACAACCTTAAGTCACTGAAATAGGTTTAAAATTAAGCAGCAGCAAACTTCACACCACTTTAGTTAGTGTTCCAGTTTTTTGGTTAGGTTTGTTTTTTGCATGTACTGGACTAAAAAAGCAATTAAGTAGCATACAACATGGTATTCAAAAATTCACAGTATTGAATACAACACAATATTCAAAGGGATGCTTCTTATCCTTTCTGTAATATGCTGCTTTTTTTTCCTCTGTAAGGTTTTAATAAGAGGAAGACCTAAGCACAGCAATGCAGGAGAATTACAAAACTCCAAATCCTTCTAATGTCTTTTAGAAAAACCTCCTTACTTATCTGTATTCTTCCCTGCTATTGAGAACAGCAGCAGTGGCAGGAAGAAAAAGGCAGAAAAGCTACTCAATTAAAATATGGCCTGACATTAAGTCTACTTTTTTGGAGGGAAATGGGGAAAATCACCAGTGTAGTGCATTGCGTTGCTGTGTCAACAGTTACAGCATCCAGAGACCTGGACCATAAAGAACAAAGCCGACAGAAGGTGTGAAAAATACAGAAAAGCTTCAAACTGTCATGTGAAGCTACAGGAATTCAGGAATATGCAGGTTCAACAATACTATTTATACTTAGTATTCCTTTACCTGTAGGTAAGGAATGGGTAGGTACAGGTAAGCCCCTGTAAGGATGTGGAACCTCAAGACATTATTGTTACAAATACAAGTAAATTATGTTGTTGGATAAAATATTAATAGCATCTCCATACTTAATCCTCTTGCTCTTACCTCCAGGCATGCTAATGTGAAGTGCTCTCAAGGAATTTATTATGCTTTTACCTGTCTAAGACAAGGTCTGGTGCAAAAATCAGTTTCCCAGGATGGTCAATTGATCTCCACATCAAACCAACCATTAAAACTTCCATCCAGCAGCTCTCCAAGAGTCTTACTTGGTCATAGAGGCTGAGATCAATGAAGCCTAAAAAAAATGAAAATAACATAAATCAACCTCTTTATTTCTGTGTTTTGATAAGGGAGTCCGAGTATATGAGAAACAAAAAGAAATAGAAAGAATTACGTGCTGTGAAGAAAGCCAGAAAAGGGAGCACTGACACCAGAAGCAGCATGCTGCTGTCTCAAATAGAAACATAAATATATATTATTATCATTCTCAAATCTTCCACAAAACATTTGAAATAACAGAGTGATGTTCCAGTGCAATTACCCGTATACAGCTGGTAAAACTCAAGTGGCTGCAGAGGACTAGCCTTACGCTGGGCCAGTTCTTTAGATGACAGCATCCAGAAAGGCCCCAGAGAATCACTTGGGAAACTCAAGTTGGAGGTTACTGCACTGCCCTGCAGAGGGCTCCTAAGAAATTAGTCTGTTCTTTCCCCAGAATGCAAATGGTTGCTCTTTGCAGTTGGTTGTTTTTTTTTTTTAATCTCATAAAACAGACATGTTCCCGGGTTTCTTGCCTAACTGTTAAAGAATCTTGATGCCTCTGTGTTGTCAGTCCCTCTGTAAATGCCATGAGTTGACCCCTCCCATCCCTTTCCTGCTGCCTCCCTCCTCAAAACTGCAATAAACCAGAACAAACAAACAAAAAACAAACCCAGACAAAAGGAGACAGGGGTGGTTGGTGAAGGTAGCAATGTCCCCACTGCATTCACAAACAGCATTCCAGCAGCAAGAACAGGATAAATACAACTGTGCATAAAACTGTTTCATCATTTAGTTCTCTCCACAATTTAGGCACTGGATCACACTGCAGCACAGCCCGAAGGTAGAGACAGTCATTGCCCTCCTTTTCCCTCCCCCTGCAAAAAAACACTAGGGAAAAAAAGATGTATAGAAGCCATATGGATAGACATAAAATTCACACACCCTGAAAAAAAAGGCTAGAAGTGTAAATTACCAAAATGCAAGTGGGAAAGCAGACTGCTCAGTCATAGTAAAACAGATATGATGAAGACCAGTTCAGTGGTCAAAACCAAGATCAGGCCACTTTTCAAAGCAGAGCTGATAGGTCTCTATCTTATCCAAAGGTGCTTCGAGATGAGCTGATACCTACTGCTCTGCACGGGGAAAAAATCATTACAGCCTGGCCATGGGAGACAGGCTCCCCATTCTTGCCAGATGTCTGACGTCTTAAAATACACACAGTACGTTTGCACCATCAAAGAATCTGCTGTCAGCAATTTATACAAATGCTCCATATATTTTAATATTATTAAACTACTAAGCTGGAAGACGGTCGGTGACAGTCTTGGGCTGATATAAACTGGGTAATGTGCACACACTCTTATCATTAATAGAAGTGCTGCCTTTCAAAATGGCTTGCTCATCATTGTGTAAGAAGGCTAAACAGGAGACAGCGAACACCTTCCCTCCCGGATTTCACTGTCACATAATTTAGTACAGAATCCACATCCAACAACAGATTGTCTGCCAGACACACACTCAAAATTTTAAAAATGCTTTTAGAAAAATAACCATGGAAGTGTGAATGGGAGAAACTAAAAGTGGCAGCTTCCTGGGAAACAATGACCAAGAGACATTTCAGTTCATTTAAATAAACATTTACACAAGAGTGCCCTGATTTCTCCAGCTCAAACAAACAGTTATTTGGTTTAAAAAACTATCTCAGTTGAGTGAGATGTTAGACCAAATCCCGGCGTGCAATCTACAGATACTCAAACATCCAGCTTTATCTGTATGTCATCTGCTAAACTCACATTATCTGCACTAGCAGTATGATTTATGAACCCTGAGCACAGCCATTAGAAGGACAATACCTTTCCTTTTCATAACAATCTTGTGCATTACTGAGGGCAGCACACAACCACCACAGCTTCTACTGGAGTGTCAGAAGTTCTAGTTCATTTGCTGCAGAATACATTAAACTACTTTTCTATGGCTGTACTACATGTCCTTTAAATTGTGCGCTCTACACCTAATCGCTTAATTATGAATTACTAAAACAGACTAGAAAAACTGTTGTGCTAGATGGGTAGTGACTAGCAAAAGGCATGCTGCTCTGGTCAGCAGCACACGAGGTTGCATAATGAATCCAAGTTTCAGTATTATGACAACATTCTATTAGCAACACAGTTCAGCTTTGAACCACATTGAGCTACCTTAGACAAGGTAAACAAAGTAAAAGGCAGTTACAGAAGTTCTGCCATCTGACAATTAAGGATTAAAATGCTTGTAATTGAGAAGGAAAAAAATCCATGTATCAGATTCTAGTTTACTGAGCAACACAAAAATACGATCCGTTAAACTGAAAGTACAGACAAAATTACAGGCACAGAGCACAACTGCTAACAAAAGAATTTCATTAAATATTAAATATGAAAAAAAAAGCCCTCAAAATGTATCTTTCCTGTTTAGGGCTACTGTTAACATAAGCATCTGTGAGGAAAAAGAAAGATTTTCTTTCACTTTCAGTGAGTGTCAAAATAATATCCAGTAATAACTTAGAGGTAAAAATGGGCTTCTAAGCCCTGGCACACAAAACCAAATATTCAGCTTTACAGAAAATAAAGTTACTGCTCAGTGGGCCATTACTCAAGAAGTCTGCATATTTTTTTCCTAAGAACCTACCTCCAGGAACCAGGCATGGATCGAGATGATTAACTTCAGGCAAGAAGTTTCAAAACCTGAAATTCTGTGTCCTGAGCTCTAGACATCATGGTTATTTTAATGTAAAAAATAAATAAATCCACATCAAAGTAAATGTTCTAACTGCCATGTGCTATGGCGATATTATTACATTAGGAACACATTAAACAATCACATCTACTTTGGGCATTGTTCTAAAATGGTGTTTCTGTTCTGTGTAACAGGAGTGATCAGAAAAAGAAACCCAAACCAAACATACAAGATGAAGGGTCAACATTGCCTGGAACTGTTTTGAAGGGGGTTGATTGTTTCAGTGGGTTTTCTTTATACAGTTCTCTTACTGCCAAGAAAAGGGTTTTCTTTTCTGACATACGTTGAAAATAAACTAAAAGTGATCAATGTCAAAATTTGGGTTGCTTTGGAAGCTGATCTTTAAAAACAAATCAAAAAAATCAATCTCAGCTGGCTGTTTTCTCAAAAAAAAGCTGACATAGTTTAAAAAAAAATAACAAAGAAATTAAGAATAAACAGAAAATTGAAAGGTTGGTTGGTTTCCCCCCCCCCCCCCCCCCAAATATTCCTTAAAATGATGTCATTTTCAAAGAATTTCCCTGGTTTTCCTTCACAATTCACTTCCTACCAGGTTAACATAACCATACAGAGTACTCTGAAATAGTACTTTTTAATCAAGTTTTTCTGATTAAACAAGAAATTTTAGCATCGACACTACTTAATATTTGGGCTTTCAGTGTAACACATTCCACATTAACAGCAAAACCACTATTGCGCTGCAAATGGCTAGATGGCTTAAGATGTTCATGCTGCACAAGTATCTGCTCCCCAGTAGCTTAACAGCACACGTGGAATTTGCACACCCAAAACTATCACACCGGCATACTCCAACACAGTGGCTAAGCCATGAAGACTGTAATCTGCACTTAGAAGATATGGTCCAGCAGCTGGAGCTAATAGCAGCTTCAGCCACCTCACCTAGATCTGAAACAGAATTGGCTTCTTAGTTCAAGGATTATATGAAATATTCCTTGTTTCTTGTACTATGTCTACTCTCAGTTTATCTTTAGATGTAACAATTACTGCCAAGTCTTCCTGTGTATGTGTATTTAAGCAGCAGCAAATACTGTTAATAGTGCATAAGCATGACAAGACCAGGGCATGCACCAGCACGCTCTGACTACCTTCAGCATAAAATCCAAGTGAGGAGCTGTTGTGTGCTGGCTCCTCAGTCATGATGGACATGGGGTTAGAACTACCAGGCACACTGCAGAATATGTTAGTCAATTCTAGCAGAGTACTCTACCTTAAATTAAGGATTAAGCCCCATGCTGCTATATGTCTATCAATTATTCAGCGCTTCTTTCAGCTCAGCCCATGTGTTTATTACATCTATCAATTATTCAGTGCTTCTTTCAGCTCACTATTGTTAGTTGGTCACTTTAGCTCTTGCTGAAGGGCTACAGTCTGCGGTTTAGCCTGTGCCAGCCAGCAAGTTTTTCTGCACACTTTTGCCAACTACCATCTCTGTGTGCTGGCTGCTTTCATTCTGACTTTTATTCTTTATTCTGTTTTAATCATGAATGCTTAATGGAGAAGGAATTGCAAATGCTCACCACCTGTAGGTTATAAGAAGTGAAATGGTACATTGCCATGATACTGGGGTGGCATTTGAGACCTTCAAGACAATAACGCATGTAGTTGAACTTCAGTGTATGTTTTCTATGTTGCCAACAACCAAACGCATCCTTACTGATTTTTGCTTTGAAGGACAGCACATGATAATTCGGAGATTGATACTATGCACCACTTTGCAATCTGACATTCTTGTGTAGTAACTACGTCAAACGAAGTGATTGTAGACACTGACTGCTTGGACACAATTTTGTTTTCAACTGTATTAGAAACCTTTTAACAGGATTCAAGGAAAATATTGGTCTTTCAGTCTTTTATAGCAAACCAGTTAATACCCTTTTAAAGAACCTTTAAATCAGATTAATCAGGTATTTATAGCTAATGAGGTAGAAATTGCAAGCAACAGCAACTATGCTTTTTAGCAAAATGAACAAGTATTTGACTAACAACAGGTAGCAAATTGTGAGCTAGGTCACTGTCTAAATGAAAATACATCCAGGTGAATTACTGAGAGCAATAAATTGTTTATTATTTTAAACTATAAAAATCTTAAGATTTTCATATTCATGTTTACTGTGCTGTGCTGTTATTTCAGGGTAGACAATGACACACTATTTAAGCCAATGCTTTTGTGATCAAACAAAAAACAAGACTGAAATACTTACCAGGAATTTTTTTGGCCCAAGCAATCATGTGAACCAGCTCTTTGTCTGCCAGTTTTGTCAGGGACATCATCATGGAGGCCTCCGTGAATGGTTTGCTGGGACGACTCACCAGTACATTGGGAGGCTCTGCTTCAAGTAGTGTCAAAACAAATTGCTCTGGACTGACTGTGCTGAGCAGGATCTCTTTTACACGGGTTGCTGTCTCACTGTATTTCTTAGCTTTGCCAATGCAATGCATGTGATCTTCTGAATTACGATGGCTACGCAGGATCCGATACCCACAACGTTCTCTTCTTGAGCCTGACACAAGAGACACGTGATTACATTTTTCTCTTAGTGTTGCATTATGTAAATCCAAATGCATGAGGACAAGTGGGAAAACCATTTAATATTGGATATCCTAGTACTGACCATCAAGCTTCAGAATTTCTAGAGCATTCAGCACTGACTTAGCTTTGTTTTACTGACTTCAGCTGAGGCTTTTGTTTCCTCTACTAAACAAAAAATAACTTTTAAAAATGTTTGCTTTTGATCTTCAGTTAACTTACTTTAAACATCCATGGGAAAATTCCCATTGACATGAAAAGAGAGATACATCATGTCTTTAAATGCAGTTAAAGATAGCTGTTTGTAAATTCTGTTTTTAAATTCTGGTTTAGATGTAAACTGGGGGAAGAGAAGATTTCTGGAAGTCTGGGCCATGATAGACAGTAAATATGTCAGCCAGAAGCACAGCTGGGCTTTACTGCTAGCTGCCTGTTCAGCTAGGGACTCGCTGAGATGCAGCCCATTTTTTCCCTACATCCCATTAAGACAGCAGGAGTTTCCCCAAAGCTAATTCAGATCTACAACTGGAAAGAGCAAGCCCCCTGTTTGGAGGGCTCTGCATGCAGAATGCTATTTGTGTTGCAAGGATCCCTTTAAATTATTGGACTTAATTTGTTGTTCATTCTATCAATACCAAACATTCTCCAATTCTGTCAGTGTTATTGGTAGGATCACTGTTACCTGTTCTTGCATAGATGCCATGGAAAGAGTCTAAAAGCATCTCCACAAACATGGTATGGGTATTTGCTAAAACACTCAGCCATGGCTTCTGCTTCACTCACCCCTTCAGCATATTATATAACAAGGACTATTTTTACTGATTTACAGATAATTCTTGGCAGTAACTAATGCACCATAGATTGTACCGTATTGAAAACCAGGATATTTAAAAATACTAAGTTACTGAAGAGATCCTTCAACTCGAATCTTTCAGCACTTAATATGTCTAATATCACAGCTGAATTGTCCTCTAAATCTTTCAGAAGTTAATTTTTTGTGCTGGTCATCAACACTTTTACTGACATATGATACTCAAAAGTTGAATTTTCATAGATATTAAAATGCCTATGCTAACATAAATCTATACTACATCAACATTTATTATTGCACGCATAGAGACTTATGGAGTCTCTATGCACGGTAAGTTCCTTCATTTGGTTTCAATTCCACAATAAATTTGACAAAAGCATCCTTTTTGCTATTGCTACTATTTTGACATTATTATATTTATGAACTCTTTCCAATGTATTGCCTGAAGACTTCATGCCCTGGTCACAAACTGGTTCTTCTTCAATAGGGTATGTAACTAAAGGCTTCATAAAGCTTGAGGACAAAGAAGTAAAGGAATGATGAAGATAGAAGAATCCTAAGAACTTGTAATCAGTGGCAAAAAACACACTGCCTAGGCTACTTTCAGGGCTATCAAGGGACAATGTTCAGCCTATGGTCTGGGCACAACACCCTGCAGACAAGTCAACAGCAAAGGCTTTTCAGTTCACCTGGAGAGGCCAGGTACTTCAAGCCACCTACTAGAAAGACCGGAGGACCTGGGTGTCAACTTCTGGTAGGGCAGTAGGTTTGGACCATGCTGCCATGGACCTGTTTTTGCATGTGTGTGTGCATGTGTGCTCATGCACACAGGAGAGTTTGCACCTGGAAGAACAGAGGGTCCAGAGGCCAGCTACTGGATAACACTGACTTTCTAAAGCCACTTACTGGAGGGATCTATAGTACATGTGTGTTTCTGTGGCCATTTGTGGGAGGGAAGGGCTGAATACCAGCAACTGGGGTGAGGCTGCCGTCCCAGAGGCCATCAGCTGAGGAGATACTGAGATCCACCGGCCAACTACTTGACAGAGTGTCTAAACCCAGGTACTGAGAGGATTCATACTGTATGAATGCATGTCTTTTACACTGCTTACTTGCATGAGTACTGTATTTTCTATCTCTGCTGGTGTATGTGGCTGACTGCGGATACAGGTATTGTGTGTATATGTGCCTAATAACAGTACACACTCAGACTCACTACTTGTGGACATGGGAATGTGGCAGTCTTCCTTGTCAAGCTACTGGATTCAGTGATTCCTACCGTTCTTCATCCATAGCCACCATGTATTGTCTAAATTCCATCCAGGCAATGCAATTCTGGCCGTGGGTTTCAATTAGCAAAGAGATTCAAACATAAGCCAAATTAAAAATAAATTAAAAAGAAAAAAATTCAGATGCTGAAATTAGTGACAAGGCTTTGTCTTGCTAAATAAGATTTTGGGTGAATGCAGTCTCTCAGTGGTGGAGGTTCCTCAGATGAAGTGGCTTTTCAGGTCATAATCATGGCTTGTTTTCAGCTATCAAGCACCGTTTGAGCAACCTGTGAAAAGGGTGAGATGCAAAGGCCAGCTGGGTACAGCCTGAAGGCACTGAAAAGAATAGATAAGGATGGACTTTAAGGATGTGGAACTCTCAACTGCATATTGCTATCATTCTCACTTGCTGCATGTTTAGTAAACCATTTCTGATGGAAAAGAGAACAGAATGACCACTACAGAAGTTCTCAATATCACAGAACACCCTCTACCTGGAAATGCAAGAGACTGAAGACAAATAGGCAATGCTGGTCCAATAAACAGTCCTCAGTCATGGAGGAATCCAAGTGTAAGAAGGCATTTGAAACTGGAAGCATTATCAGCTGGAAGTCTGCACAATTTGGGGCAAGGACGGTTTTGCATCCTTAAAAGGAATATGGATAGGATAAAATGGGTTGAGTACGGACAGGATATTTGCACAAATAATGGATTGAAGGAAAACAATCAGTGATTTGCAGAACCAAATGCTTGGCCAAATGACATCTAGTTGCCAGAGCAGGTGAACAGAACTTACGGAAAGATACAACATATCAGCAAAGACAATCAGAACTTGAGACATGTTATGGTATATTCATGAAATCAGACTTGATGATGATACTCAAAAAAAAAAAAAAAAAAAAGATAGCTGGAGAAGTGTGCAAGTCACACAGCAATTTCTTCAACCATTTGTCTGGGCAAATCCTTTTCTTCATTAGAGAGTCAAAAGACAGCAAGACAGACTAATTTCTACAAAGACGCTTGGACAGTATAGCGAATGTTTCAATAAGCCTCAGAGAACTCTGCGCTAAGCCTCATTTTGGACTACTGCACCAAGGTCAAGAGGAAAATCTTGAAGTGCTTTGTCAGCTTTAGAAAAACAGAATGGCACATTGGGCTGCCGACTCTTCTGAAGTCATGTCATGCATGAAAGTACGTAAATATTTTCCACCAGGGAAGACAAAGAGGAAAGGTCGACAGTGAGCTAAGCAACTGGAACAAAGTACAACTCTGAAGAGATGAGGAAATACCTAGATATCAGGGTGCTCTCTCTACAGAGATCCATAGCTCTGATTTCCATATGAATGTGTATTGTAGAGACAGTAACCACCAGAAGGCATCCAAACTAAAGCAAGAAGAAACCCCGCACATTGTTTCTACTATTGAGAAAGCAGAAGAACATTGAAAATGGGCACCTCGAAGGACAGAATAAGAAAAATAGCACAGAGGAACTAAAAGCCATAGGCAGTACAGAAGAGAAATTTTCTTGGGCTATCAAAAAATACCAACTGCTCCACAATAGACATAGTTTTCAGTTAGGGACCATATCTACAATTATAAAGTCAGAAAAAATACTGGTTTAAGAGGGAATTAGGGTGAGGAGGAGATGCCTGATGACACAAGGAAGAAATTCCAGCAGTTTGGATATACCTGCCAGAAGCAAGGTGTGGTCAAGCAAGCACTTGCAACCAGATCACTGACCCTAGTTCAGTTCCTTGCACTGAAATGAACCAAGCACAGCCTTGTGGGCTCCTCATCCTCTGATCACCTGTCCTTAGCTCTCCTATACTGTCACCCTGACTTCTGTGGCATGGAAAATATCAGGTCTTTGGTGGCAACACTCGAATTATCCTCTCTAATTCACTATTGTAAAGATTTTTAATAACATTCTGTAACCCATCCAAGATATAAACACACAGGTGTGTTTATATTATATATACATATATATATAAACATATACATACACACACACACATATATACATACATATAAGCAGGTGTGTTTCTATACTCTTGTGTGTATATAAACGCACAGGTAAGTGACCAGGTACTTTAACAAAGACCAAAGAGAAAAAGAAAGAAATATTTGTTTAAATTAAAAAATAATAGTCCAATATCCTGTTCTGATACAATCTTGTACAATTTTCATCCACACAGCTGCACTCCATCCTCTGTCTTAATATAATTCAGTCAGGTTGTGATATTTACTGATAGTATTAAAGGTCTCAGTAGCTGTGAAGGGTTCTTACTGGGAAATAGCAATCACCTTTAAATTACTTTAGGTTATTTAACTAAATCAGACTTTGTATACAGCCAGTACTTATTACAATAAAAATGCTTTATTTAAAATGTAAAAAGTTTCTACAATCACAACTCCGGTGTAGAAGCCAAACCAGGACTGTTATGACATTTCTGCATAAAAAACTTGTTAGTAAAAAAATATAGCTGGTGATGAAAAAAAGGGGAGGAAAGAAAACCCAACAAAACCAAATTCTGAATTATTATTTGCAATTTTTAATCAGCATATATTGCCAAAGCAGGTGAAGGCTGGTTCACTGAGCAGGCCATAAAATTACTTTGTCATTAATTAAGAGATACCACTTATTTCTACAGTAAAATTCATTCTGCTTGTATTTTTAAAAAGTGCATTGGAAGATTACACAGCTATGAAAACAATATTTAAGGTTGCTAATTGCTTGTCAATTAAGACATCAGAAAGTAGCAGCCTTTCCAATTGACACACATTTTAACAACAGAAAGAAACTTCAGTACTTTCTAATCAAATCCAAAGCTTAGGTGGGACCCAGAAATCTTACATGTATGTCTGTTAGCATCCAACAGGTATGTTTAAGCGCTTATAAAACTATATATCATAAATAATTATAGGCCAGCTTTATGTTTGGCTTAACCAGACACAGAGATGGGGATCAATCTGAGTAAAGTCATGGCATTAAAATACATAGAGCTTCCCAGATAAGGGACTATCCCCGACTTCACCACAAATCCCCTAACTATATTTAATAGCTAATATTCATTCATATAAAGGTAATTCAGGCAACTGCAGAAATTCACAAGATGATAAAATTCCTTCTCCTTCCTACAGCATTCTCCTTATTTAGATCTATTATTTGCACAAGAAAATAGCTGTATTCAGATGAGAACGCCGCGCCAAGGGCAAGACCTCAAACTACAGCATCATAGACCACATGGGTATACGATCACAGGAAGATAAGAAATAAGACACACTGAAAAAGAAGTCATTAAAATGAGCCTGTTCACTTACCCATGAACAAGCCACAACAAGTATTATTGGCAGTGAAACACGCTATTTTTAAAGCAACTCCTGCTTTACAAATTCTTTGAAAATGGCAAATGCTGTCTGTTATGGTTGGCAGTTACATGGCACATTGCTTTTGATATTGATCTTAGTCCCTGGCAACTGCTAATGTAACTAACAAGTTCAGCAGCAACTGCAGGTTCTACCACTGAATATATTATAATAAGTTTTGCAAGTGTTTGAGCTTAAAACTCACTCAAGTATACATTAGTAAATCATTATCACTCCAGTCTCCCTTGAAAGCAAATGCAAATCTGGTGAGTACACCTGTATTCACAGAGCAGACCTACTGACCAAGAAGCTGCCATCTGCCATACACACACAAGAATACGAGCTGAAATTCCAGTAATTTCTATAATAGCTAAAATATAATTAACACATCTTATGTCCAACGAATGCCATGCAATATTTTTGCCCCACTTACTTTCTGTATGAAAAGTAATTATAGCATTCCAAAGTGCTCTCTGGAAACTGCACACAGTAGCCACACACAGGACATAAAAAGCCAACTCCTGAACCATATCAGCCCACAGAGAGTTGTGGTTTTCTTTCTGCAAACTTGTTGGATAATGACACTATTCAAGGGCAGCATCACTCCATCACTTCTTAGTATGCCCCCTCAACCTCCTCACTTGGGGCAGAGAGGGGACAGAAAGGAAGAACTTTTGGAACATTTTCAGTATGTTGAGAGCTGGCACCTGGGAGAAAAGGAGTGGGATGGAGTGGAGGAATAAAAGGTAACCTTAGGAACTCCTTATGGAGGAAGGTCTATTTGAGCCTCAGGAACCAAAAAAAGAAAAGCACAAGTATAGCTGCTCCCAGAGTGGCTATAGCTAAGGGATGAAGTAACTCCCCTCTTCTTTGGAAGCCTATAGTCCATTTCAGCTGCTCAGGTAAACACCAAAAAACTCCAAGAGAAGATCAATTTTATCCCAGTCCGGTTTATTTGAGTTTGCTGGGAAGTTTACTGCAGTATTTCTGTTTTCCTTGTTCCTGTTGACAGTGCCTTGCAATTATTTTTCTACCATTTCTGGTAGTCCTAGTGCCAAAATCTGGCAGTAGTGTTCTTGATTGGAACAGCGCACAACACAGACTTCCTACAGTGAAATTGGCAGCTGCAGTGTCCAAGCCCCTCACAGTGCTTTTGGCAATGATGGTATATTTTGTAAGAAAATTCATTATCATATTGATACAAAGAACCCCCAGCTAGCTTCCACTGAAATATATGTGGCTTCTTGGGTTAATTCTCAACATTTATGAATGTTATGACATCCAAGAGAACTTCAGACCAGGAAACTCCAAAGCCACATTTGCCTACTGTTTCCTCCTCTTTTAAAAATGGCATGTACTGCATAATCACATTTACACACAGAAATGTATGCTATTCACACACAGTTTTTTTTCTCAAGGTGTCTATTGATAAGATGCAAAACAAGGACTAAAAGATTTGATCCAAATAGCTCAGAATTTTTATGGAGAGCTTTCATAAACTACAAAGCAGTAATTGAGGTTCTTTTATCACTTCTGTTGGACAAGAAGTCTCCACTGAGCAAAAAACGCACTTACAAACCATTCTACCTTATTCACGGTTTTAGCAGATGTGAGCCAATGTATTCACTAAGTGACCTAGAAAAGGAGCAGAGATGGGGGAAAAACCTCCATTAAAAAGAAAACATACTCTTTTACAGCTTTCTACAATGAAAAATTGGCATTAAAGCATGGCTCTAACAAGACAAAATTTGAAAGATAATCACTCTGGTCTGCAGGAAATGGCAATTACATTTTATGCAAGAAATACGGTCTTAAAATCTGTCTAGTTTAAATGGCTGTCACGATGTGTCCATGCATCAGCATTACTCACAGACGCCACTTAACTGATGAGGCAGCTCAGAAAATTCTGAATAATTTTTATATTCAGTTTTCTGAAATTAAACTGTTTAGATTTTTAAATAAAATTCTCAGGAATCTCAAATTTCACTGCTACTACTTAGAAAAATTATTTTTTAAATAAAATTCCTGTTAACAGTTTCAAAGTATCATTTTTGGTCTGGCACAGTCATTAATGCCCTACAACATTCATTATTGTAGCAAAATATGCTTAGGAATATGTGACAAGATTAAAAAAAACACAGGCTAAGACATAAGTACATATTGTTATTTATTACTTGTAATACCATAGTGCTTATGAGATCTAATCACAAACCAGGACTCTCTGGATAATTAGAAAGAAAGTATTAGCTTAAGGAAAGCATTGGGGAGGACCACCTTATAATATCATACTGGAATCAATCTTTGCAAAATTTCTCCAACTCTAGAACTGGGGCTTGACAGAAAGCCCTGTTCAAAAAACTTTGAATAAAATATCAGACCAAAAAGGTCTGATCAAAAAAAAAGACAGTAACACCATTCAAAAAGTAAGGTTTCAAAAGGAGTCTCATTTGCAAGTGTAAGGTTTTACTTTCTGGAGACCAGACAGCAAAGGTAACTGAGACCATAATAATGAAAAACATCCATAATTTTGAGATGCATCATCAGTGCAGAAGAAGAAAGGAGCTTCATATAGCAAGAACTAGATGACTTGAGCAACAGAAACTAGATGTACTTCACAAGTACAAAAATAATACAAGGAACAATGAATTTGTAGCTTTAAGCTGGGAGTTATCAACTAGAAATGAACAGAGAAGCTGAAATCAACCATGAACAAGGCATATAGGATCCTGGGTTGTAAGGAGGGAAGAGCTCCCATGTAAGAGATACTAGTGCTACTACTGTGAAGGGAGTTCACAGGAATACTGTCCAGGGTTCTGATCATCCAAGTGAAAAATGGATTAATTCTGGGGCAGACAGGGACAAGTTACCCTGATGACTTTCAGATACTTTCCTATTTTGCAAAAAGAGGAGACTTCTTGGTTTATGAAGCATAATAAAACAAAGATTATGAGGGGATGTGATGTAGACCATAAACACAACCAGACCGTTAACAATAAGGAGGAGCTACAGGACAATGTTGCCACAAGAACAAATGGGCATTAATTGTCCAGCAATAATGGAGGCTGTAATTCTAAAGAATTCTCCTAATAAAAGAAATAATATTCTGCAAACAGCCTTCAGATCAAAGCAGTGGGAGGACTAAAACAGTGCTTAGCCTTGAAATAGAAATAGGTATCTACATTAAATGGGATGAATAAGATGCACGCCTGCAAATCACAGCAGACCAAGCACAAGGCCCTTCTTCTTTTCACTCCAGTGTTCCTATATAATGTTTTCCCAGCCTATTTCTATCATGTACACTGGAGAACCTGTAAGAACCAACAGACCTTGGCTGCGAAAGTATATTAGATATTGAAATATCTTAAAGTTACTTTCTTCTTAAAAGTAACCTTTAAAATATAATCTGTAAATGTGCAACTACATTGAAGTCACGTTACTGCAAGTACAAGACAGGAAGAGAAAAGGTTGGATAATTCTGAATGATGCAGTAACAAAGAATGTTTGTTCACTACTTCTTTTGATAGAAGAGCTGCGTGGCATCATCTGAAAATAGCTTGTTGTAAAAAAGAACAGACTACCCACTGCCTTCCCCTCACTGCCCCACCAAAGCCCCATAAAGAAGCCTGGCAAGCAAGGATCTGGTTCTTCACATGACAGTTGGTCAAGCTGCTGTGGGATGTTGTAGATGATAAGACTTCATAGGACTAAAAAGAGGGACAATGGAAAAGTTGCCATTCTCTTAATATATTAAGACACCTACAAGAAACCTCTTCTAAACCAGAAGTCCTCAACTTCTGGGAGCTGAGATGTCAGCAGTAGTTTCACACAGGTGCTAGTCTCATTCTTAACGCTCTTCCCAAAGCCACTGTTGAAGCAGAATACTGGGTTAATTAACTACTGCTTTGATGGGGCACTGCTTTATATTCAGCCAGCAGAGCATAGTACAGGCTCATCTACCCCATATTAGAAAGGATTTCAGTCTGATTTGAGGCTCAGGCAGCAGCTAGTCTTGGGTTCCCATTCTGCAAAACACAGTATGGAAGTAAACTGCCTTCAGAGAGCTCTGCAGAGGTACTATGGTTTTCATGTGTCCAACCTACACCTTACCTCTTCCCACAGGTTTTCTTCTGAAAATGAAAATCTTTTGCATTAAGAATTGGTACACTTCTTCCTATAAAACCAGCTTAAACCTTGCTTTAATTGCCTGTTGTGCCTTTTTAGGATTCCAAGAAAAAGAAAAAGGAAAAAAAAAAGCCAGCAAAACCAAGCAATCAACACAGACATGCAAAACTCACCACATTTCATCATTCCCACTTCATAACATTTCCGTAGCCGACACGCCTGGCAGCTTTTGCGCCTGTTTTTATCTATCGTGCACTGATTGGTAGCTGGGCAGATGTAATCATTATGTCCTGCAGAAGAGGAAGAGGAGTAAATTTAACATCTCCAACAGTCTCTCTGTCATTTCCCAAACCAGGACCTTCTTGGTTTTAAGCATCACAGCTTCTTCACATGCATCTATCTAAGCTCCGCTAATTTAACTGATGAAAAAATGTACGTTTTCTTTTACCGAAAACTTTGATTTGTGGCCTCAAAAAGTAACCAGGCACATACACCAGTTTTCAGTGATGACTGTTAGACAACTAAGCACCTTCTAATACCAACTCATTTATGAAAGTGAGACATACACTCTTGTGGAAAGTTGCTCCCAACCTCCAACTTCTTACTGGGGCTGATACAGGTGGTAGATAGTAAATTATTTTTTCCTCAGCAGAGTTGAAAACAGCAGTCAGTGCACACAGCTCTAGTCCTGCAAAGCTTTAGGTAAACTCTGGCTCTATTTAACTGCACTCTCTGACTTGGTGAGTTCCAGGAATGAAGAAGCCTTTGGAGGATTGACTCTGGATCAAAGTTAATTTAAAAAGCAGCTCAAGATAGAAAGAAGACTAGTTTAAAATGACTTGTACTGATTAGTACAAAGAAAAGCACAAGCAGAAGGTATAACTCATAGATAATCTGGACAAGTGTTTCTCTTACTATTACCAGTTTCCACTACAGCCTCTTCTGTTCTCTTCTCCTTTTCTCCCACCTCATGTCACCCCTACCCAAATTCCTTTACGTTATTGTATTTCATTAATCAGTAATCTGGTCCCAAAGTTTTATTACTGTAAACTGGGAGGTGCGCTAGGTGTAAATACAGTCAAATAACCTCCTGCCAAATACTGCAAAGGATGAAAAAAATATTCACTCATTTACAGTTCTTACTTCTCTCAGCTTGTGGGTTTTAAAGTTATTTTTTCAAGCTTTAAGAACAGATTAGGCAAAGATAGCATTACTAGAGGCTTTTTTTTTACTTGATGGAAGTCCAAGAGTTCATGTCTCCAAGAGTAACTGTTTAACTGAACCATTGTGACTATTTCTTTGCAAAATTAAAATAATTTTAACCTTGAATTTTTGAACTGGCAATTTTAAAAAGATCAGGTTACAGTTTGTCCCATTTCTTACTGGCAGATATAACTGAAAAACAAATTACTGTTTATCACTCTTCACACAACATGCGGGGTAAAGGAGGAAGAAGCTTTCTGTTGCACTATAACCCAAGCACACAGGAGTATAAATTGGTCTAAATCTCCTGCGACCTTGGGATAATTCAGCCTGCAGGCAGATGCTCAGGAATGTGGGACAAATACACTACAGTACAAACTTGGGCAAGCAGAGGAGACCACACACAGTTGCTCAGTCATACCATTTAATTTTAATTAGACATTGGCCCAATGTTTTGGTCTATAAGTAGGCCCAGAAGATTTTTGGTTTTATAAGCACTACCCCTCATAACAACAGCTACAACCGAGTGCTTGCTAGTGTTTTATGCCAAGAACTTACTTTCATTTACTTGAATTACAAGCAAACGTTACCTGACAGGGGACATGAAGACTTGTTCATGGCCAAAGCACATGTGAGCAACCCAGAGCAAGCAAATAATTTTCCTGACAGAAAACACTCTGAGATCAAATTCATTTGTGACAAATGGAAGACAAAGTTCTCTTCAATTATTTTAGAAATCGAAAGTACCTGCACTAGTGTATAGAAGTTGTTATTCATTCATGCAGAACTTGCACAATAAATTGAAAAGCCAAACAAGTTTTGAATTAAAATTGATACTAATGGTGACACCAACTCTGCCATATTGAGCCGAAACCCAAAAAACCTCAAGATTGCTAAAGGCTTTGTGTGCAGAAGAGGAAAGGAACATTATAAACTGAAAAATGACAGGATTTGCTGTTAGTATCTGCATGTAGTATCCAGTGTCAATCCAAGTAAGTTTCCACCAAGAGATGCCAAGCGAGGCCAAATAACATGTTAACTAGAGCTATGGTTCAAGAAATGAAGAGGTCCAAAGCTCCCATACAGTGCATAAATCACTGCCCATAGGCTATGATCACAAACATGGAGACCTACATTTACTTCATACTGCAGCCACTCAAGAAATTTGAACTAAATACCAAATACTTAAGGATTAAAACCCTGAAGTACAAATCTTGGAGAGATCTGGCAGTGGAAGAAATCCTGCAGTGTAGGCTTCTCAGGGGTGGTGGGCTGAGAAATAACAGAAATCATTTTTGTACCTAATAGTTGCTCCACATATTTTTATATCCTACATATTGTGTAGGTATCATGTGCTATGACTCAACAGCTCCAGGCAACACGCTCTAGTCAAGAATAGCTCCTGTCTAGCAAAGACTACAGATATTTACCTACTCTGTGTCTATTATAAAAAATTCACAATTACTGTATCTACTTTGGGACACAAACCGCAATCAGATTCACAGGTTTGCAGTGCCATCCCATTGAGGCTTTTGCTGCAGGACCTTCCCATGCTGTGTTTTCCACCTCTTCTCTAAAGAAATCAGTTGCTCACTTTGTAATGTTTCTTGATAACAGCCAAAAGATAAGTTATTTAAATCATGTGTTGCTGTTTTTCAGCTTGCAGCACCACATGCCAGGATTTTTGGTCAACTCATTACTAGATCAACCACTGCAACCCTGAAACAACATTTTTGAGCGAAGTTATCAAAAGCTGATAGTCCTACCTTGAATACTTCTTTTAAAGAATGCTTTGCAGCCTTCACATGACCAGACCCCATAGTGGTATCCTGAAGCATAGTCACTGCAGACTGCACAGAAGTGGGCATCCCGTTTTGAGCCAGGAGTATTTGCAATTGGGCTTGTACAGTCATTGCCATTAGTTTTTCTTTTCAACGTTTCTCTGACAGAAAAAAAAAAAATCTGTTACAAAAGAGGAAAAAATTAATCTACATTGCAAATAGTATCATTATTCTCCATTGTCGTCTATTCTCCCTCTATAAAGTCTTCTTATTACCGAACACAGGATAGTGTTTCACAGGATAAGCCTTTTTCTGCTATGGTTATTTAAAGCATAAAGTCTGATTCCCAGAGCTTTCAATGTTGAGAAACTATGAAGTTTTAAAATACTTACAGGCATGAAACTGGACTGCTGATGTGTTATTCACATGAACTCTGGGAAAAAAGGAATTTGCAAACCAAGTGGACTTTGCCTTTGGGAAGCTTTGCACAAAGTGTGAACTCAGACAGCTCAGTCAGACATGATAAATGCTACCACAAGCAGAGGAGCAATTGCTCTGTACTGTTTGCAAGGCAAAATTCTAGATGGAGCAATACACACATAACCAGTTTCAAGTACGTCATCCTTTAAATGAGGCTTTGTTCATTCAATGAGATGCTGGAGACAAATATCTTGAGATGTGAATCTCAGGCTACAAGATGAAGTCACAATGTTAGATGAAGCTTTCTGTTCAAAGTGACAACCCACAGTGATCACCCTAATGCCAAGTAAAAGGTAGTCTGAATACAAGAAGAATGGAAAAACACAATTAATAAAATACTTCCATACATCAAAAGAAAAAATGCTCCATATAAATTAGTAATACATATGCATTCCTAAAGTGTGCAAATAGTTACAACTTAATGGAACTATTCTTAGCAACTGGATTAAAATTGGAACAGGATAGACACATGAAATAACAGCCAATTCCTGACAACAAGATCCTGTAAAAAAACAACAGAGGAAAGGAACTTAGATTACCAGTGGAGAGGTTTTTATTTATAGGAAGCACATCCACTGTACTTTTTTATCAGGGCCTCATTTTCTTGGTGGTTTTGGCATGTTTTACCTTTGCAGAACCATAGCATTATTGAGGTTGGAAAAGACATTTAAGATCCTAAAATCCAATAGTAAATGGCTCCAAGACAAAGAGAAAATAGTGTCATATGCAAATGCACAGTAGCAGTTTGACAAAAGAAACCTGAGAATCAATTTTTTGGTATAAACTTAAACACAGAGGCAGAAGTTAGAAACTGTAGAATTTTTCGCATCCCAACTTCCAGATGGTTTATGAAAGAGAAGAAATGTAAGTTTGGATAAGACAGCAGGGAGCATGGTTTATGACTTCTAAAGCACATTGCCAAGGCAGAAGAAACCTATTCACTAACAAGAGCAAGTTTAAACAGAGCAGTAGAAACACGCTGAAAATGCTATCAAAGAGACTTTAACTAACATAGACTTTGTGCTGGATTCATGAGAGAAGATAAGGACAAACACACCCATGTGCCAAATAAATATCACCAAGTTTATAAGTATTTGAGGAGAATGTGCTCGATTTCCTAGTAGAAAGTCTGGAAAAGAAGAAAGGTGGTTCTCTGAGCAAATTCCAAACAGAAAAAATACGGTATTTGTTGTTTCATTAAGTTACTGCAAGCTTTTAAATAATGTTCCTTCATGTTCCCTGTCTTTGACTACACACAGAGCCCTGTTAATGGATTGTTGAATCACTAATTATTTCCCCTTCTGCCATGCTAGGAAGACTAGTGTGGGGAACTCCCCTTAGAATAAAGGGACTGTATCACACACACCTAATATGCTGTTAATGCAAGGAGGAAAAAGCATTGTTATTCCTTTCTGTTTCCTTGTATTTGGAAGAAAAAGTAATTCAGCATTTCACACTAGCAAATGAGGTATGTTTTTAAGCTCTGCTTGGAAATCATGATCCAACCATGAGAGCCAGAAAATCAAAATTATCTGGAGAGTACCTCAGCGACTGATTGATATGCTGTAGAGAGCAATGATTATTGCCACTGTTAAAGCATCAAGATGTTATGGATGAAAATAAAGAAAAAGCACACACTGCAACATCTCACTGAGGAGTGTTACTTTCCACCTTCCAGTCATGACAATTGTTTTAAAAACACTTTTTCTTTCCCTGCCTAAAAGTTTAACGACAGTCACCCTGCACATATGCAAGCTGTGTGACTTCCACAGGTTATGGCACACAGCTTGCACACAAAGCAACAATCTGGAGTGAATTCCTCCTGCAGGCCAAACGAGCATCAAATCTACTCATCTCTGATAGCTGCAGCAGCACAGCAGGAGGTTCAAACCCAGTCATTTTGTTACTGTTGTCTTTATGGGCAACAGAACTAGCAAATAGATGAGAGCTTTAAGGTACACATTCTTTACCCTAGGAAGCGTACAATCAAACAGTGTATCCACACAACAGTGAACCGGAGCAGGTTAGAGATCAGTTCCCTGGGAGGTGCTCCTGGGACTGTCACACTCCAGTATGCTCAGGAGATGACTGAGTTGCCAGGTCCTCCAGAATAACTGGCCATAGCTGGCTGGATGCCCACAAAGCTCCTGCGCCAAAGGATGCAGGGCAATGGGGGATGTTCCCTGGCTGCTTCCGAGGAACCACATACGTTTGCTTTACACCTCCTAATACTCCTCTCTATTTTATGATCATGGTTTCTATATAGAGATGTGACATTTCCATAAAAACAATAAAGAATTTTTTTAAAGTAACAGGTCAGTGATTTCCTACTAGTCATCAACAGTGGCAGGATGATTACCCTAAAGGAGAAGGGATTAGCAAGACCATTTATGTTATTCAGTATCTATCATGTCTCCTGATTACCTCTAGCTTTGCCACAAGTGTTTTGTGCGTGCCATACCTGGAAAACTTGAACATAAATCCAACATATTATTAAAAATGGAAAAGGATGACAAGGATTTGACCCAGAAAGTAGCTACATTTGCTCACGGCATTTGTTGCCTGCCAGTTTTTTAAAAAACTTAAACTACTCTATAGCATAAAACGAAAGAGAGAAAGAAAAAAAAAAACAACCAAACCACTGAGAAAAAACATTTCTAACTTAAAAATTTCTCATTCAGTGCCTGAAGATAATCCAAACTCATACCAGCCAAAGCCGTAGGACTGAAGAAGGCTTTTCCCTTCTCCCAGAATGTGTCAGATGATAGGTAAAAACAGCTGAAGAATACTTTTCATTCTTTATCTTCCTCGTTTTCTAGAGACTCCCCCCAATATAACTTCTAGAATTGTTAATACCACACAACTGTCAGTATTTATCTCTCCAAAGCACAAGTTCTGCTATGCTCCAAATATTATTATGCTGAAAATCAGGACATAGATATCTCAAAATTAAGAGACATTTTTCCTCAATCTCTGTAACTATTCCACTATAAAAGAGATGCCAATCCATCACCTCAAAGACACTTCAAGATACTTTCAACTGCTTCTACAGAATGAACACAATTTAAAAAAAGAGGCATAAGAGAATAACGCAAATAATTATGGCTTCAGACCAAAGTTTAAGCAAAATAAAATATGAGCGCATAGGGAACAAGACAAAGTTATTAAATAATTCTAAGTAAGCAAGTATTACTAGCCTATGTACCCAAACCCCTTTACTTACACACTGTAGCTGCAATTGATCAGAAGCACAAGAAAAATAATAGGAAAAAAGAACAAATTAAGTTCCAGAAATATCACACCAGCAACTTCATTAAAGTTTCCTAATGCTTTTTAGAAAGCAATCTTTCTTTTCATTTTGAATATAAACTTTTGATTTCTTTAATTAAAACCTTTTGTTTAGAGGACAAAGGCAGAAATAAATTTCAGTGTAATTATATTTTAAAGTAGTCTGTCACATTCCTTTTATCTTCACGACTATTTTTATAAGAAATACAATTCATTTTTGCTGAACTATTGGTGCAAAGTAACACTACACTGTATAACATTTGCATTCACAAAGTTAAATACATTCCTTTTGAATTCATGTAATGCACCTATTTGTGAGAAGAGGAACCTGAATTCACAGCATTCCCTTATTTTAAGCTCATGTACAAGGAGATCCAAATTACACAGTGATCAGTTTTAGCAAAGTAGATCACATTAGTTTAGCTAACATTAACAGAATTTTACACCCAGGGAAAATACTCTCCACTCACTGTGAGACTCTTGCTTCATTTTGAAAGGTAAAATGAACTGTGTAACAGACTTAAATACGTAGCAATGCTTTCTTACTCATTTTTTAAACAAAATCCCTTTTCTCAAACTACAACACTTTAAAAATTACATTTTACAGCCTTAGTCTCTCCCTTCTCACAGAGCTATTCCTTTAAGTTTCAATCCCAAGAACCCTTCCTTTAAGGTATAACCTACAAATCTCTAGTGTCACAGTCATTGTTCCCGTGATAATAAATATAGTGTTCATGACATTAATTTAAGATGTCACCAAGGGGTAAAGCAAAAGGAAACACAGGGTTTTTGGTTTTTTCTTTACAGCTTTATTTCAGAACAGATATCCCCAATAACGGAAATACAGCTCTTGCTTTTTGTGTTTCCATGTCAAATTAATATTTTTTCTTTTTTTACAACTTCTGTACACACATGGGAGATGAAAATGCATCATGCTGAGACAAATGAAGCCCTGAGAAGGTCCAGCTACCAAGCAACACAGTAGTTACTTGCTGCTGAACAACAAAGATCATTCATAGATCATTCCTAAATTTAGACTCTAGACTTCATTGATTTCTCCTCTTAGTTAGGTCAGCATCACCTACAAGTGTAGTCCATATGGATCTTTACAATTGGCAGAAAACTTACTTAAGCTCCAGTGTGACAGGTTTGGCTTCCCTTCTGCCTATTCAGAGAGCACACTGTAGAGCATCAGATGATGTGCTCTTGCTCCCGGGTTTTCCCAGCTGCTGTCCCATCATCCGGACTGCTTCAAACATTAACCTACCACAGCCTTCCCAGGGCTGACAAAGTTTTGACATATTAATGCAAGCGGGACGAGTGCAGATGTTAGCCCTGTTTGCATTAGACCTGCTAGGGGAATTCTTATGGAAGTGCTACCATAACGGCCCCTCCCAGTTCACACGCCTGCACTTCAAGTAGTTGCACTGCAGAACTGCCTGCTACTCTCTGCTGACTCCAAATACAGAATAGTCAGGTGACCAGGCTTAAGATATGTGCAGCCTACAAGTCAGAAGTAGAATAGATCTCACGCCTGAGCCCTGTGCAGACAATGTAAGGCCCACCCATTGCAGAAGGAAAGTGGGTAGTCACAAAAATAGCACCAATCTTTTATTACAAATTGAACTAAAACTGTTGCCAGAACACACTATTTTTCATACTCACAATGACTGCTGAAGTTAAATAGGAGCCCTCTGAATAAACACACAGCTGCTAAAACAGGAGCAGCACCCCCAACACCCTGAGATTTTATCCATCCAATAGCTGTTGCGCCAATGAATAGAGTTCATCTACTGATGATCTACACATGGCTTATGGTTCGTAATATGAATAAATGTGCAGAATGGGAACATGTTTTTGCAAATACATTTTCTTTACAGCTTAAAAATTAGGCTATGAATCTGCTGTTCTCAATGCCTTTATAAAGTCAGTTGAGAAGAGCAACAAGAAAGTGTCAGAATTTTTCAGTAGCAGTATCACTTTGAATGTGGTGCATGCTACTGCGGGACTGTTAATACGAAAACCAAAATAAATCAAGAAAACATTTCCCTTGAATTGTAAGTTCATGAAAAGCCTTCAGAACTATTAGATTCAGTAAAAAAAAATCCAGATAAAATGAAATACAAACAACATTGTATGGAAAGGAAAAAAGAATGAATCTTTACTTCTTTCACTCAAAGGACTTCTTAATTTGCCAGAGCAAAAGTCATTTTTATAACACAAATTAGTACCTAGTAGTCTTGAACTTTTGTTTGGTGTGCAGTTGTCTAAGGAGCTATTGAAAAAAAAATAATCCAATTTCAGCAGTTCCATGTAAAAAAGCCTACAAAACCCAGGTCTGATTTGGTATTTGGTGGAGGGTTTATTTTGTATTGTTTTTCAGAGAGACCAGCACAGAGAAGTCAAATGTAAAAAGAAAAGACTTAAAAGAACTAAAGAAAAAGTAAATACTTTTCAGCAAAGTTTTAAGGAAGTGAGTAGTACTGACCTGGTCACAGGTAGAAGAGGCTCCATTGGTCTTGCTTCGCACCATGGACTCTTCGGTTGCTCTGCATACAGAAGCGATGACTGACAGTGTAGCGTTAGAGGGGAGCGATGGCTGGGAGCAGACCAGAACACACTGGGGCTTGACGTTTGCCTTGTGGATGCAGTCTCCGAATCACCAAAATTGCTGGAAATGTTGTAATTCATCATAGCAGGACTGCAGAACGCCATTGCAGAATATTCATGTCTGCTTTCCATGTAAGATGAGGGAATATAGACTGGACTGTGTTCTGCTGTCAGTGTGGACTGATTACAACTGTAGGGAACTGAAGAGACGATGCTAGCAGGTGAGTTTTTAATTTCTGTCTTACTGCCTTCAATATCCTGAAGTGGCAGCAACTGAGAAAAATCCTTGTGAGAGGATGCACACAGGGACATTTTGAAGCAAGACTGAAGACTGCTGTTTAAATATTCATCCTAAGGTGGGAAGGTATAAAAATTTGAATTAAAAAGTAAGAAAGTACTGTATTAAGTCTTTTCTATAAAAGACAAAAAAAGGAATCATTAAATGAGAAAATATAAAAAGATCCTGTTAAAACAGATTACATACCAAATGCACTAAAACAGTCAATGTGTACAAATCTACTACCTTTAAGAAAAAGAAAGCTTTCTAGAACTTCCTTAAAAATAAAGGCTAAGAAGCATGTTAAGCTTAGACTCCCTTATAAAATGAAAACAAAACAAAATGAATCACTTGAAGTGTGAAACAAAGATGCAGGTGACAACTTGGATCTTAACACAAGTAGCTTGTTACAGCCAGGATAAAACTGCTCTATGTCAGAGGCAAAATTACCCTGTGTTCCACAACTATGGGGTGAGTGCCCTGAGAAATCAATTCTCTTTATAAGAACTCATTACCTCCTGCTCTCACTATAAGTGTACTGCTTCAGCCTTCCCTTTATCAACATGAACATATAACAGCAGATATTTTAAAAACACACAAACACACCCCCATCTCCTTACAAACCCAGAATTCCACTGCACATGCCTCATCACAAAGGAGGAAGACATGTAACGGATGTCAGTAAGCAATGCAACTTCATCACTGAGAGGTCCCTGAATATGGCACCTCTGAACAGAGCCATTATAAATGCAGAAACTGCAAAATGCTGATTTCCAAAGCTGACAACACAGAACTTGCGTGATTTCACAAGGTCTGGAAGTTATATGATTTCCTGCCACTCTCCATCTGCATCTCAACTACTCTCCATCCTTCCTCCCATCTGAATCAGCTATCAAAACAGACACCTTAATTTGCTCACAGCAAATAATCTTTGCCAGATTTATGTACATCCAAATTATTTAAGGGAGAAAAAAAACAAAAATAAAAAGAAGAGCTGATAAAAAGCATGCTCCTAATACATAGCCCCTGTCTCGGAAGTGTTAGTTTTACAGTAGCATTTAAAAATATTTCTTATTTATTTTTCAGTAAGGGTTTCATCTGCAGTTCATTTCAGCTTTGAAGACAGACATGCAGCCCTCCCACAGCTTGCAATCCAAAACAATTCTATTTCCAAAACAGAAAATTCCAGCCCCCAGAACTGATATTGTAGTGTACTTTTACAGATGGTAGTAAGATCTTAACAAGAAAAATCACAGGATAATTTAAAAGACACCCACAGCTTAGTTAATTCCAGAAGTGGCCAGTGTATTGATGCTAAATATTCTTACCTTTTTCCACCTCCCATGACCATAAAGCAAGATGAGGAAGATTAAACCACAGGTTTGCTGAAGTACCAGCAATCTCCCTGTCCCAAAAAAATTTTCAGCCAGATGCAATTCCTAGTATGCCATCTTGGGTCATTGACACATTTTTCTTCTCTAAGGCCAGGATTGAGGGTAGAAGCATTAACAAAACATGTAAGAAATAGTATTTTTGAATAAAGTGTATAGTTTACTGTCCATCCTTCCTTCTTACTTTGCATTCTGTCGATGAAACTGAAGGTATCTATCTGTAGAAATAACCAGGAACACGCCTAAATCAGTTAAGGCACTTCAGACCCAGCTGCTGTTTTTTCCTTTGTGGGAAACAGGAAAACGAGATATCTCAGCAGCTGTTTATGTCCAGCAGTTGTTGGACTGGAACTCCAATGCAAAGGAGGAGAATTTGACCTCACTCCTCACACAATCTGCATGCTTCATTTGCTCCAGCCAGATGCTTCACTAAAAGAAACCAATCATCTTTCAATTTTCACTGCAAAAAGCACTGAAAATCTCAAAGGCGCTTTCACTCCACCATAATGGTGGGGTAGCCCAAATAATTTTTAAGCAGCAAACAATGGAACTAAGAAATGATCCTAAAACTATTTTCAGTGGTTACTATGAATGGGCCCAGTGAGCACACTGAATTCAAAATACATTTAAAGGTTCTGCATGGGTAAAGCTGTATACCATTTGCAGTCTTAGAGGTTGTGTGTATTGAAGTGCATGTGGACACTGCAGGAGCATCTGGAGTGTCCAGCAAGAGCTGACTGTGCCAACTGCATCCCTCTGCCCCCCTTGAAAGGGCACACAGTGCAGGGTAACCCCAAGCCCTTTGGAGGGAAGGACTAGAACAGGACATCTCTGTTCTAGTCAGCTAGAGACATTCCTGTGATACTACAACAGTTCTTGTGGCAGGCAACTGGTTGCATATTTTCCCTCAGACATTTGGAAATTGTATGCATGTAAGCTGTAGAAGCAGAGAGAACACAGAGCTGGTACTGCACAATCTTATGAACTGAAATCAGCAGGGATTTAGGTCATATTTTTCTATAGAGGTAATGCACTAATGTGGTATGCAGGATAACTGTGTGTTTAGCAGGACATACTGTCTCCAAAGCACTACATAAAGGATTTAGAAACATACACAGAAGTTACGAGAAGCAAGAGTGGAGTTTGTATTAGAGGGAGGAGCTGAGGCGAGCATGAAGTCAGTACAGCCTTCCTCAAAAACAGGTTGCTCATGCATGAGTTATTTACAAGAGAAGGGACCATGGGTTCCAGGAGGTTAAAGAAAACTGTACTTATGGTCTTCAGCAGACTGCAATATAGTGAAAAAAATAACAGCATTATCTTAAGATAATTAACTTGGGTAGAAGAAATAGTTTAGCCCCAGTAGAGCATGGATCTGCATGAGATCAAGTTGTTCTCATTTCCTCATACCCACACAACGTAGCATGGGAAGCCCAGAGCCTCACAAGTAAAGTGAGACTGCTGAATTTATACAGTATTACTCAGAAGGTCCTAAAAATTGACTGATGGACTGTGAAGTTCTATGCCTTAAAGAAGGACTGCAGATTGAGGTAACCGGATCTTAATACTTAAGGCTCCTCCAACACCAATACCTCAGAAGAAAGCATAACCACATTTGAGCCAAGGATTACAATAAGTAGTGCAACAGGGTAATAAATGTGTTCCATCCTGGTACACCATCCTCATATTTTAAGCACCATTCATTAAACAGAAATTAACTTCTTCACAAAGTGAACTCCTGTCCCAACACCCTCTTTTTCTCTGAAGAAAGATTTTTTAAAAGCAAGATTCAACTGTAAAGATAAAACTATTTAGATCTACTCTATCAGCACTGCACTAGATCTGTAACAGACATAGAAACAAAAGAGGTACCTGTTATCTTTATGCTACAGTCTTCTGGGAGTCTGCAAATGTTTCAATCCAATTAAGTCAGCTTGGCTTAGCGGGACACTCAACAACCAAAATGCCATTATTAAGTAAATAGCCATTCTGTCCAGTTCCTTGAGTAACACTTACCATTCACAAATCTAAGACACCATGGGCAGGGTTCACATCTGGCATAGGAAAAAACAGTTCCATTGGCTCTAGTACCCAGAGGCTGATACCACTATCCGTAAGGATGCAAGAAAAAGAAAAAGTGATGTTATCAGTGTTCTCCACAACACAAAACAAAACAAAAAACTTTGTCTTTAGGTCTGCATACTGAACTCAATGCATCTTGAGAGTCACCATACAAGACACACCAGATCAGACACAAGAGCTGGTTTAGATGTCATAGTCAAACAGACACATGGGTAAATAATTAAGCCATCTGACCTATTTGAACAAACCCAAAAGCTAGTTATTGCACATTACCTACACCAAGTATCTTTTTAAAAGCCTTGAATGAAATAACCAATTTAAGTTTTTTAATTTTGGAAAGGGGAAAATATAGGTAGAGAGGGCAGGCTGCCATGTTTTAGAGCCTACTTGCAAATGTATAAATACAATAACTTTTCCTAGAGAAATGCAACACTGAAAAAAGCAAGAGAATGACGTATGTGCTCAGCACCCTTCCATCAAAATACACTACAACATGCTTAGAATTTTCTAGGCAAGTCATTTATTTGAGTAGACTTTTTTCCAATAGAGAATTAAGATGACCTATTCCTCTGTTAGGCTTAGATTAAAGTGCAATCGTTCTTCCTTTCATTTTAATACACACTCTACTGCCCCATAGCCTAGGCCCGTCAGTCATCTTGTAAAGCATTCTATTAATATTCTGCTAAGTTACATTTTACACAACTCTTTGCAACAATGAACTGAATCATTTTCTCATTTGATCATTAAAGGAAAGTCATTCCTGCTGCATAACATGGCACATGTGCTTCAAGTTTTGTGAAAAACTTATTACTCATTAAACACAGCAGTGCCACATACTGCCAACAGAAGGCATATAAGTAAACAAGTTTATTATTACCTGAGAAGGACTAGATGCAACAAATAGGGGACAGATAAGGAAGCAAAACGAAAACAAAGCTATCTGTCCAGACCTCAGATATTGTACTCATGCCAACAAAATGAATAGCCTGTTCTCAATGGTCAAAGGCAAAAAGACCTCTTCTCAGGAAAATGCATCAGGAGAAGGTTTTGGGGAGACCTTGGAGCCACCTTCCAGTACCTAAAGTGGCCTACAAGAAATCCAGAGAGGGGCTTTTTTCAAGAGCAAGTAGCAATGGGACAAGGCGGAATGGCTTTAAACTGGAAAAAGATAGATTTAGATTAGATATTAGGAAGAAATTCTTCACTGCAAGGGTGGCAAGACACTGGAACAGGTTGACCACAGAAGCTACGCATTCCCCATCCCTGGAAGCATTCAAGGCCAGGTTGGATGTGCTTTAAGGAAATCTGCTTTATTGGAAGGTGTCCCTGTCCGTGGCAGGGGGGTTGGAACTGGATGATTTTCAAGGTTCCTTCCAAGCCATTCTATGATTCTATGAAAATACTGCAGATTAAAAGCACACAGGCAAGAACACTTTGAAACAATTAAGCAAAATAAGCATCTCATTGGCCTGTCTTAGTCCTACTGAGGACACTGGCAACTTCTAGGTTATTTTAAACATTTATAAATATATATCAGGGCTCAGTACATGACATACACAGAGGCACCAAGGGAACTTGGTTTGTACCACCAGAGGAATACAAAGGGGTTCTAAGTGCAAGCGGAGTTAGAAAGACAACAAAGCCAGACTCTTCAGAAAAAGTGCACAAGCCAGGACAAGAGGTTACAGTCACAAGTCAGCACAAGGGACATTCCAGTGGATATATGAAAAAATTCTCAACAGTGAAAGTTAAGTACAGGAACAGGATACCCAGAAAAGGCTGTGAAATCTCCATCTTTAGAGACAGTAAGAAAACCCCACTGGATTGAAAAAGGCCCTGACCAACCTGATCTCTCTTTGAGCAGGATGCTGGAATACTTGCTCTCCAAATGTCCCTTCCCAACTTCCCACTACTGGAAATAATCATAACAGAGGAAATTCCATTTTACCTGTACTGGAAAGAATGAAGCGTATCAAAGGGTCATGGACACTGGCCACCTTGTCAACTTTGTTCAAGAAGGTAAGAGCTGTGGGTTCCGTCAAAAGACAACCAGCTTTTAAAACTTCGTGGTACATTACAATAGCTGTCTTGCATATACTGTAATGGGATTAGTTCACTAGAAGGTAAGCCTAGCACTGGGGAAGAATTTTGATCTCAGTTCCAACTAGAGTTAAGATTGTAGTGGTTTCTATACTTTCAATTGGTAGACCCTTAAAATGCTATCAGATCTCAGAATGGATTTAAGCAAGATTTGCATTTTTAACTACGTTTCACAAACTTGGGATTCAGACAAATGGAAAGCCACTATCCTGCTAAAATACACAAACTCAAGCTGAGAAAATTCAGCTCCTTTACTCTCCATGTCATTACTTCAAAGTACAGCATGGACATGCAATATGTATTCAAACAAAAAGAATATTTGAATTTCAGTGCAAAAATTTTAGCATGCTCCATTAGAAAATAAATATTTATTACAACTATTACACAAGTAACAATTACAAGGATCTCAGGATTCTGTAATCATGCTTCAATCCACAGCAGTACCATGGCAGAAGCCAGTTTATAGAATATCCCCCTTGTCCAATAAAAACTTTCAATAATGAAGAAAGCATCTCCCTCTGATGCATGGAAGGGCAGGGATCCAGGAGGAATTGCCACCTTCAATCACTATTTCTCCCTTACTGACTGTACCCTCGGATAAGCATATGGGAGCCTTCCAGCCTTCTTCCACACCGTTACTTTCTAGTCATTAGCAAAGCTTGTATTCATAGAATCATCACAGAATGGTTTGGGTCAGAAGGGACCTTAAAGATCATCTAGTTCTACCCACTAGAGCAGGTTGCTCAAAGCCCCATCCAACCTGGCCTTGAACACTTCCAGGGATGGGGCAGCCCCAGCTCCTCAGGGCAACCTGCTCCAGCATCTCACCACCTTTACAGTGAAGAAATTCCTCCTAATATCTAATCTAAATCTATTATCTTCCAGTTTAAAGCCATTACCCCCTGTCTTATCTCTACAGGCCCTTGTAAAATATCCTTCTCTGGATTTCTTACAGGCTTTCTTTAGATACTGGAAGCTGGTCTAAGGTCTCCCTGGAGCCTTCTCCAGGTTGAACAACACCAGGTTGAACAACTCCCGCTCTCTCAGCCTTTCTTCGTAGGAGAGGTTCTTCAGCCCTCTTATCACCTTTGTGACCTTCCTCTGGACTTGCTCCAACAGGTCCATGTCTCTCTAATGTTGGGAGCCTCAGAGCTGAACACAATACTCCAGATTGGGTCTCATGACAGTGGGGTAGGGGGAAGAACCACCTGCCTCAACCTCCTCATCATTCTCCTTTTGATGCAGCCCAGCATACAGTTGGCTTTCTAGGATACCAGTGCACATCGACAGGTCATGTTGAGCTTCTGATCAACCAACAGCCCCAAGTCCTTCTTCTCAGGGCTGTTCTCAAACCACTATCCACCCAGCCTCTATTTGTGCTTGGGATTGGCCTGGCCCAGGTGCAGGACCTTGCATTTGTCCTTGGGGAACTTCATGAAGTTCACATAGGCCCACCTCTCAAGCCTGTCAAGCTTCCTCTGGATGACATCCCTTCTTTCTAGAGTATCAACCACACCACACAGCTTGGTGTTATCCACAAACTTGCTGAGGCTGCACCCAGTCCCACTGTCCATGCCACTGACAAAGATGTGAAACAGCACTGATCCCAGTATTGACCCATGAAGGATACTATTTGGCAATCATATTGAGGGACACCTTTAGTTTGTATAACTGCTGAGAAACAGAGTACCACACTCAATCATCTGCCACCAAAAAGGACAAACATATATAGATAAATAGCTTCATTTTGCCCAGTAGGACTTCTACACAGTTTGGAGGGTTACTGAATAACTGTCTCTTAGTTATTGGCATGGTGTAGACATGAGCTGGCACAGGAGCTGAGATTCTTTGACTCAAGTCAAGTTCATTTTGTTTACTCTTAGAATTCAGCACCTCCTGTATTATAAATGAATAAATTAGAGTCTTAAAATACCACTGCATTTATTCCCTATTCCCACAGCAGTTGCCCCATGCAAGCCTTTGAGAATATATGGCAGGCACACACAGAGCAGTGCCAGCAGCAATGCACTCATGCCAGACAGAAATCTGAGAGAAAAGGGAGGGAAGAAAAAAGTCAATATGTGAAGAAAAACAAGTAAATCGGGTAATAAGAAATAGAGCAGGAATTGAAATTTCCTAATGTCTCAGGCAGAGAGACAGTTTGTCTTGCTTTCTGAAGAAACCAAAGTTGAGAAGTTTTTCCTGGCAGCAGCTGTCCATCACGAGGTATAAAAACCTGTGATGAGATTTAAGGGCCCTTTGGCCAATGTACAATAAAGTAAGCTCATAACTGCCCCTAAAACCTAGACCCCATGGCAATCTATAGGCAACGAGATTATATAGGTGGGTAGATAACATGACATATACCCAAATAGCATGAACTCATTTATTTCTGCAGCAAATGCCATACCACCAGATGATCTGACCTGCTATAGCTCCAAAACACAGGGTGGGAGTTTCTGTTTGTCATGTATATCAGCAAATACAGCATTTAATTTCTCCTGGCTAAGCAGACATGATGCATTGGCTGTTCCCTTGAGCACGCCATGCCTCAGGCTCCTCAAATGACCGCTTGCTTTATAAGGCCGAGAACCAACAATGATAACCACAGTTATCTTTGCCATAAGAAAACCTTTCCTGCAAACATGCTGCCAGGGAATCATTTTTTTAAGATCTAGGTGGCCTGAAGCATACTTTTTCCTGTAAGGCTATGTGCCATATCCCATACTCCATTATCTCTTCCCCAAACAAAATCACCTTTTTTTTTTCCCTTTCCCTAGACAGCCTCTTTACTATGAAATTTATTATGCTGTAGGATTAACTTACATAGCAAAATAGTCTATTTCACTAGTGGTCTTACTAAGCAACATGCCCAAAGCCTCTTCAACTAACAGCACTTGTCAGCACTGTTTTCAAGACAACCTACTGTGTCTGTCCAAGAAAAGCATGCCACATGCAAGATGCCTTTTCCATCATTGCCACTGAGGCAGCTGCTAAAGCTGTTGAGTTGAACTGCACTTTGGGAGACATGAGAGACTTGCTTTGTTTGTGTGACTATGGCAGCAAGGAATGTCCAGTTCATATATTGCTCTACGCAGCATTCAAAACCCACACTTCATAAATATGAAGCTCCCTTACCTAATACATGGTTACCATACCTTTTAGTGCATAAAGCAAACTTTTGTCTTTTAGTCATAAAGCCTGAATAAACAACTTTTTCTACAATCAGTTAGAAATGAAATCTGTATGAATATGGATGAGATGCAGCACAGTTTTAGCTGCTTTTCTGGTTTTAGCTATGTCAGCTTGTTTCCTTATTGGAATTTATGTAAAATATTTCACTTATATTCATTTTGCAATGCATCTTCACATTAACGGAAAATTCAGTTCTAGCTTCTTTAAAAATTTAATAATTATGCCATAACTTTTCCCCCATCATCCCTAATTCACTGAAATAACACAGAAACCAAAGTATTGCTTATTCTTGCCTATGAAACATTGTTATAATGCTGCATGAAATCCCAGATCAGATACGTTTAACATCAATCACAGGTAACAAAAGTTTGTGTATACATTTGAGTCTCTTAAAAACAGCTGTTCTAGGTTTGCCTCATCATTAACCTGGACGTGAAAACATGCCTTTCACTGTGAGTAAAACCCTGTCTCAACTGAGGTAGTCAGAATTCTGTTGTTGATTCATGCAGATGGACATTTATCTTATGTATTAATAAAGACTAAACTTTAATGTTTTCTTAGTCTTATGAAAATGAAATGCTGAAATTAGTCTGGGATTTCTGTTCTCTGAGCTTGATATTTTCTGACCCTGGAGGAATGGACCAGCAAACTCTTCTATGTGAATATTTCTTGCTGCTAGCAAAAGCATGTTGCAGATAACTGAAGAAGAGCACAATAACATAGTGGACATAAAATTTATTCAGTCCCCTGGATCACCATTCCTTTTCCCTGTGAGTTCTTTGCCACTCATACCTTTAAGTCAGTATTCAAGAACCAGAACTAAAATTAATAGTATTTAAAGAGACAATACACTAACACGGATTTATAGTGGTTTTAAAAAATATATTTTAATCTGTTCTTTACCAGAATATCATCATAGGCACTCTCAGTGGCTGAGTTATTGAAAGCAGTTCTGCAATTGCAGCATTTTAAGAACATCTCTAAAACTATGGGTATTTTCTTCCTGCGATATTTTATCAGGTTACCAACAAACAAATTGTTGTAATTCAACTTTCACCAGCAATACTTGAAGCTCTGGTAACTGATTCTCATAAACCATAGCTCTTAAGAGATCAACAGTAAAGAAGCATCAGATTTAGTCTATCCCTCCAGGTCTTAGATTTTTATTGTTATTTCTCCTGTCGAAGTCCGAGGAAGCTGAGCTGTTTACGCACATACATACACACACACACACACACACACACACACACACACAAAGTTACCAGTCAGAATGGAGACACTACAGCTGTCTTCCTCTAACACTGTGTTACAGTCACTGTGTCTACCAAATGTAAGTTATATCTTGTTTAAAAAGATATAGGGAAGTTAAGAAAGAAATACAAAAAGGAGGACAGCAATAGAGGGGTGATTCTATGTTTAAACTTTGTTCACAAACATAAAGAGGAATTTTGAAAAAGGTCTGAAATAGCAAATACAAGTTCTAAAGCTTTAAATTAGGAATACAAAATGCATTTGTTGCTTCAGTAAAGGCATCATATTTTGGTCTCAGATTTCTCCTCTTCTTGGGGGGACAACAGATGAGCAAAGAATTTCAAGGATACAGATGAGGAAACAGATTGCTGGTAATACTCAGCACATCATAATCAAATGCTAAATGATTTGATGTTCAAAAGCAGTTTCTCATGCAGCTCACAACCTTATCAAAACTTTCTCTGCACATAAATGTGAACTGTGCATCATTCTCCATATGACAAGGCTGAACCCTTTCCCCAAAAGAATAGAACATTTACCAGCCATTCCAAGGTCTAAATTGCATCATTTGCTGTTTATCCCATCCTCTCTCCAGATTGAAATTTATTTGCTGTAATAAAACTTCACTTATAAAACCTCCAAGACAAAAAGACCAGATCATTCTTGTCACTGCTAGCCAAAAGTCTTTCCTAGCATTCAGACAGAGGTTCTGATAGGTTTGATGAAGATTTACACACATGCTGTCCAATCTTTACCTATTGTTAAATATATCTTTTAGCACTGCCAAAAGCAAACTTAAGAAATCAGCTTTTATCTTCTTGTCTAATTAGGAGGTCTTTTCAAAACTCAAGTTCTCATTAAAAGAATGCAAACCTGAATATGGGAAAACTACTTAGGTAGACATAGCAATTGTAACACCAAAACCTGAGACATTTATCAGTATGGGACCTGGAATTTTAAAAGCCTGATCTAAAGTCCACTCAAGCCGATGAAGAGACTGCCAAAAATTCCAATTTGTTTTGGATCAGGTCCAAAAAAAATACTATGATGCTAAGCAGTGGCTTTTACCTTTTATTAGCATATTCATTTGTGCAATTTTCCAAAAAACTCAAAAAATCCAACCCCTAAATGTACGTACAAAATACTCCTCCTGTATTTAGTTCAGCAATCCTACTAGATTCTTAAGACTTGTCTTAAGAATAGCAAACTTCCACAATTTCAAAATATAGCAAACTTCCACAATTTTCTCTGAATCCTCAGAGAATTTTTAAAACATAAGCCTACTGAAATACCATTTAATCTGCATAAACTGTCAGACTTTAAGAACAAATTTTCACTGGAACCAAAACAAAAACTCTCAGAAATTTGACTATGTCATTTTACTTATAGAGGTTATTGTTCATAAATCCAGAGGCTATCAAATGCAGAGCTTTGGCAACATTTAAAATAATAAAGATTTCATTCATTAGAGCACATACCTGATTGACACTGAATAGGGTTTCTGCTCTTTATAAATGTTCTGACAGCATTATATGTCAGCAAGGCTTTCACATAGCAATTCTGGATTTGTTTTCCTTCTTTCCTTCATCTCTGATTCTAAAGCAGCTGTGCCCACCACCACTTAGTCATCAGATCTCAAATATGAATCTTTTCAAAGCAACGTGATGCCCGCTCATCAGTGCAAGGTTACACAGATACTATCAGTGTTTCCTTTCCCTGTAAAGGCAAGACCTAAACAGAAGTTCCTCCTCCTCCTTTCTGACATAACATGCTTCTGAATTTGTTGTTCACTGCAGTTAAAGCTCTTACATGATTGAAGCATTTTATGAGCCAAGCATTTTCATATTTAGCACAGAAATATGAATGATTAGCTAACCAGCAATACTAGAAGTAAATACTGAGATTTTAAAAGCTAAATCAAACTTTTTATATCTTTGTCACAGAAAAAGCTGAAACATAATTAGCATTTGCTCTGAACCAGCAATGTACTCATTTTAGACATTTTGGGTAGCACAATGAATAAACTACTTTGGCACTGTTTTTAAACACCAGATGCATAAACACAGACAAGTAGGGATTTATTATTTTTTTTAATGTAACTACATTCTTTTTGAAACAAAGGAAATTAACTGGAAGCCATTTAAGTTAATATCCTTATTTTAGTAAGTGTCATGCTTTAATCCCAGCTGGCAACTAGAGCCCCACACAGCTGCTTGCTCATATCCCCATGCAGTGGGATTCAGGAGAGAATCGGAAGAGTATAAGTGAGAAAACTCATGGGTTGAGATAAAGAGAGTTTCATAAGTAAAGCAAAAGCTGTGCATGCAAGCAAAGCAAAACAATTCATTCACCACTTCCCATTGGCAGGCGGGTGTCCAGCCATCTCCAAGACAGCAGGGTTCCATCAAATATAACCATTACTTGGAAAGACAAAAAGCCATCACTCTGAACGTCTCCCCCTTCTTTCTTCTTCCTCCAGCTTTATATGCTGAGCATGACACCATATGGTATGGAATATCCCTTTGGTCAGTTGCAGTCAGCTCTCCCGGCTGTTTCCCCTTTCTACTTCTTGTGAATCCCCAGCCTTCCCACTGGTGGTGGGGTGAGGTGAGGAGCAGAAAAGGCTTTGACTCTGCTCAGCAATAACCAAAATATCTCTGTATTATCAGCACTGTTTCCAGCACAAATCCAAAACATAGCCCCATACTAGCTACTATGAAGAAAATCAACTCTACCGCAGATGAAACAAGCACACCAAGTTAACATTTATTACAAAAAAAATTGAAGTCTTGCAGCAAGGTTCAATTCTCAATTATACATTGGGATTGCTTTCAAAATTCTTCATTAGTTGCACAGCATTAACTTAATTTACTCTAGAGAAGCTGACATGCTTGCAAATTTTTCTTGGATAAAGCCTCATGTTATTCATTGTTACATTTTAGAGCCCATAATACCCCAAAGTCTACATAATGTTCTGAAATCTCATCTGAATTAGGAAATTTACTGTTGTCAACTCACATAGCTGAAACAGTCCTGCCCCCTTTGCTACCTTCAGCTTCTCTGCAAGTGTAGCCAGGACCAAACCAAAGTAGTATTACTATCCACTAAATCAGTCATTCCCATAATTACCTTATGCTTATGCAATTTTTCCTCAGCATCAGATTTGCCTTTCTACCTTGCATCTTCACCTTTCTTGAGCCTCTCCATCTCTTCTCATTCTATTTTTCAGGTCCAAATACAGCTGCTTTTAACCTCAAAATCTTTTTGTTTAACGGATAAAGCCTTTTGCAAGCTAGAGAGGATTTAAATCCCTAGTGCCAGCACTGTCTAATGATTAGTTCTTACACAGAGTTGAACCTGTCTCTATCCGACCTTATTTATGCCTGTGGTAACCCACAATCACTGTTTCAGGGCAAAGTCACGTTCCCTGCCATCCTCAGTACTAATGGGATAGCGATGTAAAGGTTTTCTGCTAAATACTACAGAAGTGCCTCTTAGTTGTTCATACATATAAGAGCTGCTTTCCCCTCGCATCCTGGCATAGCTCTGAAACCGCCTGTACCAGGCCCTGATCCTGCAAGTCCCTTTGTTATAAATACCTGACCCTTGCCAAAACTCCCCCTATTTATAGCAACTGTCTTCCTGATCCTTTCTCAAGACAACAGTAGAGACTCTATTGCTAAAGGACCCCTCATTTTCCACAAATGGATGGCAAAAACTTCCAGAATCAGGAGGAACAGAGGGGATGCTACCCATAGCCATGAGCAGAAGTTGGATTTGTGAGGACATCAATGGGCTCAAAAGGTCCTTATGCCTGTTCTTTCTCTCCATGAAATCCAGAGGATATCAACTAGTAAAATAGACACCTGACATTTTATAGGTAAATCTACCAGAAACTACAGCAGTTCCTGTCATCAGTCACGTTACAGTACACCAGGTTCTACAGAAAAGACCTGTTCTGTACTTGACTACCTTCAATAACTTCAATATGTGTTGCCACAGGCCTATCTAAGAACTAATGTACATGCTCTGCCTGGTAGACAGGCCTGACTAAGATTAGAATAATACATGTGCAGGTCTGCAGAAGTGTCCACAAAACGCAGACCTAGGAGGGGAAAAAGGGAACAAGGACTGTGGACACGAAATAAGCATTAGGAGCAGCATTAAGTAGTTACCTGTGAATTGTACCTTTCCTCTCCATTCAGATCTTCTCTTAGGAGCCACAGCTATTTTGGGTAATACAAACAAAAGCCTTCAATCAAGGGAAATTAAGATTGTATTAAGGATTTTGTGTTAGATAACCAGATGGAACAAAAAGCAACAAGATAAACAATCAGGAACAGCTTGTCAGTAGACAAAGAAGAATAAGTCAGTTTCTCTTCTCTCTTTTATATATATAACACATATCATTATTTCCTAAAACAATATAAAATGAAAAGGCCTGTAATTAATGTATTTTCATGATAATTTTTTTGGGGGGGATGAGCATCAAGACAGCAGTTTCCACACATAGAAAGGGATGATTAGACTCTGAATTATATCAGTTTGTAACCGGAGCAGCACCTGTCCAGCAGACATGTGAAACAGCTACAAGGAGCCTTGAGACAAGATGGAAGACAAAGTCCAAACAGCTCAGGATAGTATGTTCCCCTGCATGTACAAGTGAATGAAGGAGAATACATTTGTGCCAATAGATTCAAAAGCAGTTCCTTTAGACAACGACATTGTAGTGAATAAAATGGGTAAATGCTTGGCAACCCAGGCCCATCACTGATGAACAGATAGATCTTATCTTGTGCCTAACACAAAGAGTTACTTATATAATTATCACCTGAGATTATCCAAGGCTGAGCAGTTCCTTGAACCAAAAGATTCACCATGCCAATTGTATGGTATATACTGCCTGTATACTCCACAAGTAAAGCACAGAGTTTTCTTTTCAGCATTCCCACTACATATAGCACTCCAGATCTCACAGTCATGACCTGGCTTTCTAGCAAATTCATGCTATACAAGCAATCTGAAGAGTGGTTTAACTTGAGGATTCATATAACAATAAAGCTTTTTCATCACCTCCCACAAGTTTTAAAGCTGTTATAGAAAAAGGACTTCTTATACTGAAGGAGGAGTGAAGAAAAAAGGCCGGAACAGAACTGCAAAGAGAATCTCTCTGGGCAGTGTTCATCAGTTGTTATATGTTCTTGCATGCTTATTATTAAACTCCCCCAGCAATCTCCTTAAGGACACCTTCTTATAGCTGCAAAAAAAAAGCTACACTATTTGATCACAGTATCTCAGACATCCATAAAAAGAACTAAACTTTGAGGAAATTTTTTTTGCTACCATACTAAGCCCTCTCCTTGAGGCTCCTAGGTTAAAGCTGAGCACAGACACGTATGGCTGCTGCAATACATACAGATAGTACCCAATGCCACCTGCAGGCTCTGAAGGTCCACTCTTTGGAAGCTCAGCTGCAGCGGTAAGTAGCTCTGCCATTGTACTAGGAAGAGACCAATAAGCATCTGGTGTCTATACTGCTAAGGATTCATTCTTGCTTGCATTTCAAGGAATCCCAATCTTTCCATTTTTAACCAAGACTCTCATCTAGCAGGCTGGAATACAAGAAAACAACTTCTTGCAAGTTCCTCCTTTAGAGAGAGGAAAAAAAAAATCTAAAGTTTTTAATGTTTAATATTAAATTATTGCAACATACACTAGGATTCAAGATTGATGTAGTATCTTCTTCTCTTTTCAATTAGTTGCAGTTTTGGCAGCAAACTAAGGTCAAAGGGTGAAAGTCACTGGCTGAGCAAGTTGAATATGTGTTTCTTGATTGCGTACAAAAGAGAATTCTCTCTTCCTTCAATTTACCTCATCCAAGACTGGTTCAACATAGGTTGGCTTTTAAATGTAGGAAAGATGGGTTCCTAAATACTCAACATATATTCAAAACTTTTATATAAATCATACATGAAAAAACAAGTCTCTGTATCACACATACAAAACAGGGTATTTACTAAAGAGGAGATTTTGTCCGCTGGTTGCAAACAATTTCCCCTGCTGCCACAGCTTAAACTCCTTTCTGTCCTCATTTAAGTCATTCCAGATACAGCTCCCAGCCACGGCTCATGGTCTTGCAGCCTATTCCTGTATCTTCCCTTGGACCTCTTTGCCTTAAATATACCTTCCTACCCTGCAGTTGCACTAGCCAAAACTGTCTTTTGCGAAGGGTCTTCACAATTCCTTTTCATTTAATCTAGTTATGCTTAGTCTACTAGACAAGTTCAGGAGAAAAATTATACATATTCATATTCATTATAGTGTAGGACCCTTTAAAAAAGGCTCCTTTCCACAAAGCAACAACAAAATCAGCAGAGAGAATGAAGTACTTTACATACACTGGGCAGGTGATACGAAATGTGAACCGTGAAGTTACAGAAGATAACAACCACTATGCAGGACATGACTCATGCCATACACCTGTTTACTGGATCCTAAGCTCCTACTCAACCTAAGCTTGCAAATAATTGCTGACTCCTTTTTTTTGCTATGATTTTAAGAGAAAGTAGGCAATGGGAGGAGGAAGAATAGTTGGGCAAGACAGAGAAGGCCTGCTAGCTCAAAGCAATCACTAAAGAAGTGGCTTCGGTATGGGAATGAAATGTAATTGGTCACACCCACTGCTCTTCAACAGCTTTTCAACAGACATCAAGAACAGCTGTCCTTACTTCAGAGCCTCCTACAATACAACTAAAACACTCAAGCAAACTGAAATATTTTTTTCTTTCCTTCGCAGACAACCTGAATCTAACTAGCAAAGCAAAGTTCAAGATGCAGAAGATAATGCCAGTCGAAGAACAAGAGAAAAGAGTTACAGAGCCATATGAAGTGGCTAAAAGATTCCCAAAGTATTTACAATTGAAGCAACTGAGCTTACTGAGCTTTATTCTTTGATCAATACAGACACTTAAAAACAACTTACCCTTTAAGGAGTCAGTTTAAAAAGAAATCAAACTACCAGAAACATCACAGTGGTAAAAAGTCCTGTTTTTCTTTTCAATGTTACCACAAAGAAGTAGATACAAAAAAAAGGTGATTCTTCTCATGTATCTTTTTAATTCACAGTTTTCTGGATCAGACCTCATTTTGCAACAATTTTAGTTCAACTGCCCCTTCAAAAAATAATCATTATTCAATGGCAGCAGCTGAGGTCAGATTGGGTCATCTCGTCTGATGGCTCGATGCCATCACCAGCAGCAGTGTCTCTCCTTTGCCTTCTCAGGTCCACGTGGGCTTTCCCTGTGCTTTGTACTGGCTCTGCAGCTCACCTGACCCAGGAGAAGCCACTTCAGCTGCGGAACTTTACAGAAAGCTATCCCAGCAAAAGGAGAAGGAACAAGAAGAAAGGAGAGGGGGAGTTTCTCCTTTTTTTGTTTTCTTTTTTCATCTCACTGCTGGGCTAATAAGATGACTCTAGTCCTTAACAGGTCAGACAAATGGCAAACCAAGAGAAAGGCAGGGCTGCACAGGCAGGAGTAGGGGAGGAAAGACTGCTCCTATGCTTGACTGCAAACTGTGAGATCAGATCAGTTCCTTTCTTCCTGCAAGGAGGGCTTCTAGCTATGGCTGAGGCACTGACTGAACAAAATTAGACTGAAGTCAGGCCACACGTTCTGTATGCACCCCCCTTCCCCCACCATCCCTAACTGTGGAGGAGTCAGCCCCCTGCCCAAACCCCTTAGGAACCATCCCTCTCACCCTTGCTCCCCAAGCAAATGCTCCTCTGCCACCCAGAGAAGTAAAGCTACAAAGAAAATCCAGCAAAAAAGCTGGACAGTGGGCAGCAGGAGCCAACTTCAGGTGTCACAAAACCAACATTAGGGTGTCCATTGCAGGGGGATTGGACTAGATGACATTCAAAGGTCCCTTCCAACCGTTCTGTGATTCTATGATTCTATTCTTTGGAGCTTGGAAGACCCTTGGATCACCCTGCGCTGGTGTGTTGTTCTTCCACAGCACATTCCTGCACTCCCTTCACTTCAGTTTCACTCTACACCAGCTCCTCTCACTTCTTAAACCACAACCCTTTCCTTTCTAAATAGCTGATCCATGACCAACATCCACCCTCCCAGATGAAGTTCCTTCCTCCTTCTATTCCCATTGCTTCATAGAGCAGAGAAGGGATCCAGATTCAAACTTATGTGGTAGGAAAAAATCAAAAACAAAATTAACAAAAAAAACAACAAAAAACCCACAAAATTAAACTTCACTTTCTCAAGGAAACAAAGAAATAGATGAATTCTAGCAAAAAACAACTCTCCATAATAAATGCTATAATAAAACGTAAACATTATATTCAGTGGAGTCATGAAACAACAGCATGATATGTACATTACTGCTTTACTGGGAAAAAGTAAAGCCAAAGTGCTCTGATGCAGAGACAGAACATTTTAAAAGGAGTTAAATTCCTACAGGGGGGACATGACTTCTGCATTCTCTCAGGAAAGCAGCTCCAGACTTTCAACCAGGATAACTCCTGAAGGACAGAGGATCTAGTATATTCCAAGACTAAGCAGTTTTGCTTTTTATCCAGAATCACTAGGAATTTATGCAACATCATAAATACAAATAGGTTTTAAATATAATAGAATTTTAGAGAAAATCTACTGCCAGTGGATTATCACAGAACATGTTCTTTTCACCTATTACATTGCTAAAGAAAACACAAGTGGGGGCAAAGGGAAGTAGCAGAGTCTTACTTGCTTGAACTGGTGAAAAAATAAAACTTAAGGAATAAAAATCCAAAACAAACAATCTATAATCTCAAAGACATCTGGCTATCTAGTTTAGGGGATTAACAGGGATAATCAGCTGGATGACTGGCTGTGGTTTCACACTCGCTCTTTTGAATTCTTCCCTGCCTGTAGCCTAGTTTCTCAAAGCTGGAAGGACCAGACTTATATTCTCTACTAGAGGGGGACAGCCATGGGAAAAGAGAGTAGCAGCAGATAAGCAATCAGACCACTCCATTTTTTAAAAATCACCTAGTGCTACATAATACACTGGCAGAATAAAATCCAGTATTTGGAGTCATTTAACTGTTTTATCCTTTTTTCTAGAAGGAACCTGTTTCTTATACATTAACATGTTAACTCAATAAGGTATGAGGCCAGATAGTCAAGGGAACTGCATCTTTCAGTACTCCTCCTGTATTCATTCCTAGAGCACAGTTTAGGGAGAGGACTATGTGGCTCAGCACAACATTAGGAAGTTAAATACAGAAGATACTTAGCACCTAAATGGAGACTGTCCTAGTAAGTTCAGTTCCAGGACTTCAACATTACCATACCCCTAATGTTTTTAGTCTAAGTGCTCATTAAACAATTTTAAATGTTTATGGTTCCTAAGCCCATGCTTTTATACTATGTGGGGTCTGCAGTCTTCTGTCTTTGACCATTTATTTGTGTAACACATATAAAACACTGCTTCTCCAATCAGGGCAGCAATCAATCAGAAGTTCTTTTTGCTCCTCCAGAAATACTCTGCACAGAAAGCTCCAAGCAATTTTCTTCCCAAGCCCATACTAGAAGCATTTCTCTTTTTAGTTGCCTTACTTTTAAACATGCACCCACAAGCAGATCAAAACTTTCCAGTTTGTGCTTGGCATTCAAAGTAGTCTCAGAAGTAGCTTCCCATGTTCCAATTACTGTTAAACAAAGGGGCACATCATTGTTCCCACTTTCAGCCAGAACGGAAAGCAACTAGCACACCCATCATCTTAAAGGAGATTTTTACCCAGCCTTGAAGGATGTGAAAAGCAAGAAGCAACAATGGCTAGTTTTCAAAGGGCAGCTTTCATCTCAAAGTCCAATAATGCAGAGTGCACTTGAAAGGATCGGGGCCTGGACACACAAAATCAGCACCAAAAATTGAGAGAAACCTGACATTCTAACCTTAATCTCTTTCTGTCAGTTTCCTCCTTCTATAAAATGAAGAACAGAGCCCTGAGAGATCCTCACATGAAACCAGAAGGCAGGAAGAAAGATAGCAAAAGACATTCACAGAATCCACAGGATTGTGAACACTGAAAACAGCACAGACAGCACTTACTTCTGCTGCACCAGTTATGAATAATAAATAGGGTGTTAGAGACTAACAACAGTGGCTGTAGTTGAGCAAAACCAGCATTCATTCTTATCTCTCAAAGCCATTTTATCTTGAATAGCCAAAAAATTCATAAACATTAGAGGCATTTCACCAATTAATCTCTTATTTTGTCAGTCTCTGTCTGGGCAGCAATATGAAGAGATGTAGTAATAGATAATGGTAGGAATTAGAAGCCCGTGCCTGAACAAATTTAACACATAAAATAAAGACTGTTCAGTTATTCCATACAGATCAATCCTTTGTAACATGCAAACTGAAGACATCTGGTGAATATGTCTCTTTTGAGAGATATAGAGAAAAAAGTCAGATGTATGTATATATGAAGACACAGACAAAAGAAACAAGATAAAAATGAATTCAGTCTAGGGAATCTATGGGCATCTAACAGGGAAATTACAATGAAAAAATGCATCTAACAGGGAAATTACACATAAACCAATACCAGAGCCCACTGCCTAAAGAAGAAAGTAAAATATCAGAAGTGGATTACAGGGCAAAATATAGGGATAAACAGCACAGATCTTGACCAGGTTACCTTTTTCTTTGGTTTTTTTTTTTTTTGGTGATTCTGTATTCAAATTGTTTCTGGCAACATTACAATCTAATGACCACTGCACAAACTTAAAGGGACCCCTCCGAACCGTTAAATGTTCAAACATATTTAAAATTTACCATATAGTCTGAGCTTGTTCTATATTAGAAAAGGCCTTTTGGCTTCTGTACAGTCCAGCCCACTTCCTTATTCCACTGACAAAGAATGATTCCGTGCAATTGCTGAGCCCACCACAAAGTAGAAGAAAGCTTCAACCAATTCTCACAAGAGTGGTCCATGTGGGATGAGAGCAATCAAAATTTTTATCTTCCCAGCAAGGAGCAAAAGGCACTCAAGGATCTGCATTTCATTGTCTCTCACTTCAGTTTCTCAACATGTCTCTCATAGGATGACAGTAGAGAGGCACCCTCTATTAGCAAAGCTGACCTAGGATCAATGTTTACAAGCTCTCATTATTTTTATTTGAGCAGTTACACTTGAACACACTAGGTCCTTTAATTATTTGAAGTACATACGCTCAAAATAGCTAAATAGAGATCCTAGGAGCTCTGAAGCTTTAACAGTGACACCATTTAGGGCAACCGAATCAATTTCATAGAGAAGAAGGAGGCTGGAGGGAAACTGTTCTCTTTTATACGCCGCATCACATGTTTCATGTTACAGAATTGAAGGGCAGCTGCAGCTCTCTGTACGTCTTTCACTAAGTGACAGTCCCATCTCCTGGTACCACAAATAAAATCTAGAAATAACATCAGTCTGTGTCCTGTTGCATCTTTACCATGCTACTTTCTGCTTCAAGCAAACAGTATCTGTTGGAAGATCATGGTATTCAGTCAGCTGCTAGATGCAAACACAAGAATGCTTTATTCCATTTCTGGTTTGCCTCTGCTCACTAGTGAAACTTCAGCAGGTGCAAGGACCAGGAAATCTGACTGTGGCACTTGCTGAATTGCTATTGTTGCTGGATAATGCACTAGTCACAAACTCAAACAGGGCTAGCGTACCTCAAGGAGACTCTCAAAGACCTTTCCTCTGAAGGCTTTCAAAGATATGAGCCTATCTTTGGTAGCTACCCCTAAAAGTTGATGACTATGGGAGAAGTACCGGGAGAAATTAAGTGAATACTGATGGTCAATCCGCTCTTCTCCAAATGTCAAACTAGATTTTTTTAAGTGTGTTCAGCACTGAAAGAAGAGCCTGCAATTCTGAAGCAGACAGATTTCTATACAGCGTATTCGAGACATTCAAATTATTTCTGCTTTTGGCAGTCTTGGAAGAACGAGAAAGACAGCACAATGAAGGATGCTTTTGTGTAATTTACATAGTTATTTCTGGTTGATATTTAAACTATTTCTTGCACATTGTATATTCTGCATCACTGACCAGCAAATTGCATTCAGCATCTAATTTGTTAAATTGTTTCATCTGTCAGGAGAATGTTCCCTCTGTAATGGTGATATTTTATCCTGTCAAAAAATGATTAGGCTAAAACATCTTAGTAAATAACATAAACTACCCAATAACATCAAAAAAATTGAAGACGTACAAAGGCTATCCAATTACTCAGGAAACTTCTAAATTTTCAGGTAACAGAACTCATTTTCTGCTTGAATGAGTAATCAAGGAAACATAATTTTCTTTTATATTAATCATGGTATAAGGCATAGCCTGAGGACAGGAACATAAAATGGTCTATTACATTTTCTTTATTAGTGTTAGAAAATCATTTTCAAAACTATTTTGGTGATTTTTTTCTGAACCTCCTTTCTAGATATTTTCATTATCTGGCTCCAAATTCTTAGCTCTATGAAACCATTTCTGGTGGAAGAGCACAGTCTCTTCTAGAAGTTCTGTTCTTGCTGAAGTCAGTGGAAGTTTTGCTATTAAATTCACCAGGGCCAGGATCTCTACTTCCATGTGGGATTAAACTGCAGCAAAATTAACATTCAAAATCCAGAATAATCCCAAAACTTCACTGACTAGGCTTTACTTGCATTCTGTGACAAAAATAACCAAAGAAGAGCAAGCACAAATGGCATATTCAGGCTCTCAGCATGTAAATGTCCTGAAGCCAGTTAGATTGCCAAAAAAATTGAGGGTTTATATCACCATAACAGATTTTGATTTGAAGGCTGCTTGAAGACTACTTCTGTGCCTTAGGGAAACTAAAACCACCGCTGGGATGCTAGAGGGATGCTCAGAGCAGCCCCAGAAGTCTCAACCCTCTTCTTCGCCTTGACTGCACACACTTGCGGGCCAGTCATGTCACAGGGTGAGTACCTCAAAAGCGGGGCAAAGTCACACCAAACTCCTTTCTCATTAGTGAAACCCCCTTGGTTAAACATGTCTTTCAGAGCTGGAATACACTACTAACATATATAATCAAAAACATATCAGCTTGAAGGTGATCCAAAGGTAGCAAAAATATTTTTCCCAAGAGGTCACAATTCATAGCTTGGGAGAAACAGATTATTTTACCATGACAGAGTGTGCAGCAAGACTGAACTTGCCTACTATCTCCTCAGTTGCATTTTTGGGGAAGAAAAAATACATATATTAGTCCTACATGTAACAGGTAAGTATCTCCTGACTCCAACTTGCACTTATTTTGATTTTTACTTCATTTTAGTTTCTTCCAATTTCCCATACTGTGAAAAGTGGATTAGGCTACTATACAGTTTGTACAATCATAATTGGGGAAGTACACTGCAAATACTTTCCACGTTCTGGAATATGAGACATTTAATCTAGATACAATTTGCTTAAATTACGTTCTAAACCGTAAGGGTTTGCTTGATGCCTTATAAGTGATCCTAAAATATTCCACATAGTTTGTAATCTCTAGGTTTCTCTTACAGAATAGAATCATAGAATCACAGAATCATAGAATAGTTAGAGTTGGAAAGGACCTTAAGATCTTCAAGTTCCATCAAGTTCCAGCCCCCCTGCCATGCACAGGGACACCACACACTAAACCATGTCACCCAAGACTCCATCCCACCTGGCCTTGAACACTGCCAGGGACAGGGCATTCACAACTTCCTTGGGCAGCCTGTTCCAGTGCCTCACCACCCTCACAGTAAAGAATTTCCTCCTTATACCCAATCTAAACTTCCCCTGTTTAAGTCTGAACCCATTACCACTTGTCTTATAACCACAGTCCTTAAAGAAGGGTCCCTCCCCAGCATCCTTGTACACCCCCTTCAGATACTGGAAGGCTGCTAGATAAACAAACATTATTATAAAAACATTCTAATAATCCTACTCATAAGGTGTATCCATTTACTGAACCTTTGGTCAGTCTTCATCTCTCTCCATTCCGCAGGAAAAGAACCCATTTTGTCTTTAGCTTAAAACATTCAAATATTTTGAACATCTGCAGTCTCACTATAAATAAATAGAAAAGCACAAGGAAAGAGAGCTACTCTGTGCATTGCAAATAAGAGCAAAGCCAGACATAGAATACAGTCTCATATTTTGATCACTTTAAACTTGTACCCAATTCTGATTTTACTGAACAGACTTCTGACATCCAGGTTACTCTGGTGCTAAAGAAATGGCAACAGTTTGAAGGTTCTAATGAATTCTTTAAGTAACCTCAACAGTTACTGTAATGTTTACATATGATACCACCAATGCATTTATATTAAAGCACATTATCTTTCTTACATATTCTCTGAAACCAGCAAGCTGTAGTGCACCAATGCTCACTGTCACAGCAATGTGCTAATAATAATCATAGTAGCATGAAAGCAATGAAACTCTGACTAGAATGAGTTTTAATAAAATACCAAGATTCTTTTTAATTAAAGCTCTAAAATTTTGTTCATTTTTTAAGACACTGAATAAACCAACTCCTGATTGCCTTTTAATGGAACAATACAGTTCTTGTGACTCCTCTCTTACAAACAGTACTTTTCTTCTGCAATATATTGTATATCTCTTTGTGACAAAAATCATTCTTTCAGGTTGCTGAAGAAGTCTCTTAAAAACTCCTTAAGCTACCATCAGATGAACAGAGAGTCAACTTGTATTAGCTAGACCACCCAAAAAAACTGTTTAATAAGCTTTTAAAGAGTTTAAGAGACCTTAATGATTTGAAGTAATAGCCATACACAGAAAAAAGGCACCTGGCTCTCCTTTTTCTCCATCTTGCTATTTCTTCAAGTGCTCTTTTGGCTTAATGTAGCTCACTAATGACTGCTTCCAGCATATGCCTTCTTCATCTTTATTTCATAGCCTGTGGAACTTGCTTTGTTTTCAAACTGACCACCTTTCCAGATAGATACTTCTTTTTCCTTAGTCTTCTAAAATCCTCCCAAAATACTTAGGATTCTGCTATGATTTTTTTTTCCTGCAAAATATATTTCAGAAAAACAGGAAATTGCATTCAAACATTAAAATTATGAACAAGGAGCTAAATTCCCCAAACTAGTTACTTTGCAGACATGTTTGGTGTAATTAATCAAATAAGCAGTTTAAAGTGGAAAGAATAAGATGGGGCAAATCTTCAAATGATTATCTAAATTTTGGGAAGTATGTGGGTCCTAAAAGGACCTACTTACTGAATCAGACATACCTTCTGATTTGCTTGAAGCACTTATGATCAAGTATAGACATCTTGTTCCAGCTGGTACAGATTTGGATTAAAATGTTAAAATTGCATCGGTTAATTGTTTTTCCTCACTGTTGTAACTTGGGTAACATTATGCTCAGTCATCTGACTTGCAAAGAGCTGCTTAAAACTGTCTGCCTTGGTGCTACTGTGTTAGCAATCTGCAGCAAGGTCCTCTACCTGGTCAGTTAATAGGATTGCTGTACTTAATGTTCAGATTGTAAATTGAGCCTGTGGATTTGGCATCTTCCTTTCACAGAGTTATTCCTGAAGTTTCTCAGCATCATTGTGAGTTCTGATGTTCTGAGAAACTTACACCATTGAAGCCAACTTGTTGCCTTCCATCTTGGGCTGCTTAAATCTCTTGTATGTGATTATCTGCTGTTCTGCAGATTTATTTACCCCTCTTTGGAAACCTTACCCATATTATGAGAATTAATTTTATACAGCATGTGCTATGAAAAACTTGAATTTCTTCCATAAACATCTGATATCTCTTCCATAAAACAAAGACAATCTGATGAACAGGTTTTGAATGAAAAGGCAAGATGGCACAGTTGCTTCTCAACATACATATATTACTATTCCAAAGTGCTTTCATGGATTTATGAATTTACTGTTTTAGTAACAGTTAATGTCTTACGTGATTTTTGGGAAGTAAACTAGAATTGTTTCTATGCAGTGAAAATGTCCTAATGCTCTAGCAATCTCTGAGGAAGAAAAGCTGTCTGTTCCTCTTGTAAAACAGTAGGAAGACCCTGCACCCCATAGGAAGGGTTTGTAATTGAAAGGGGAATATTTGCTTGTATTTTTAACTTTAACTAATGAATATTCATTAGATTCATAATCCAGTTGTCAATGTATTATGTTTCTGCTCATCCCGTTCCTACATGGTTTACCACAGGATCACAGCAATTGACACAATACTATCCCAGTCTGGTAATACTGATTTGCCACCTTAAGATAGGAGGAATCAATCAGACTGGATTTTACATGTGAAACTGAAAATTTACACTGATTTTCCCTGTAGGTTAGATGTCCAATTTGTTCTGGCAGAGATAGTTTGCTCTTGTTCATTGAGCTGTTGCAGTTTTTCCAAGAGCACAGTAAGAATCCTGAGCTCTGTTAAACTAAACTCCCTTATCTCCAGCATCCACCAGCTTTCTTCCATGTGTGTTCAGAAAACATGACAGTAAACAGCGTTAAATTATTTTTTCTATTGTTCTAGGCAAGATTACTAAGAAATCAGCTAACAGTCTCTAATCTTTTCTAAATCTACTTAGCATTTTCCTTCGTTTTTGAACCCCCCTGTCTTTAAGGCATATTATCTCAGGTATTATGCAAAGACAGAATGATGGTGTCTACTGTAAGTGTAAGGAATGTCATAAAAGCTTTAACCCCATAAAATCAAAATACCTCAATTCTATTTGATTATTCAGTTAAGAGATGCACCTAGGCATAAAGCATATAATCAGATGTTCCTTCATACTCTGCACAGCAGCAAATGATAGGATGCAGACAGGACACTGAAATCGACAGAAGTGCCACATGCATTTACTCCTTACCTTCTCACAGCCCCATATGTAACATCCTAGAAGAAATGGATGTGTGTGATTGGATGAATCATCAGAGAAAGCAATAGGCAAGAGAAATGAGAAAAAGCATGAACAATAATGAAAAAAAGCATTAAGGGGAAAATGTAGTGAAAGGAAATTGTAACAGAGTTCCCAGTTAATTTGCTCACAGGGCTCTTCTTTTGCCTTGTCAAAATCTGCACTTCTCCCTGAAAGTGTTGAGTGGTTTAAAACCCCTATGGAATTTGAGAATTGCCAGTGCTCTCCTGCTTTATACCCAGTGTCACTATCTCATTAAGGCTCAATATAGTGCTAACTAGTCAGCAGGATGTCAGGCCTGCTATTGCCAGAATTAGACAGTGGCTTTAACAAGGTCCACTATTCTTTCTTTTGAATCTTGCTGTCTCTGTATGCAAACTTTCCCCCTCAAGCTTTCTTTTCTGAGCTTTTCAAATTTTTGAAGTTCACCTCTGCCTTAAAGTTGTCCTCAGAGCCTTGTGGTAAGGATCTCACTGCTGTTCTAGACAACACCCTAGTGATGGAATTTTTTTAGAGTAACTGTATAATTTAAGTCATTTGGTTCAACTCCACTGCTCAAAAGCAGGATTCTCTGCAGTTACATTATGCTGCTCAGGACAGTCCAATTCTGAGAATCTCCAAGGACCAAAGTTCCAGGACCTCTCTGAGCTGCTTGTAACAGTGCTAGGTCATTCTTGTGAAGAATTGTCCTCTTTATACATGATTGGAATTTTCCTTGCTGCTATTTGTTTCTGTTGCTGTCCCTTCATTGTTCACATGAATGGAGAGTCTGGCTGTGTTTTCAGTGGGTGTTTGCAGAGGTTTTGAACTAGATTAATTAGATCATCCCTTTCTCTTCTTCAGGCTGAAAAACTCCTGCTCAGCCAGCTTCTCCTTGTACGTCCTTTGCTCCATCCCTCTAATGTTCTTGGTGGCCATTTGCTGGGCTCAATATAGAGTAGCTAGAAGGCTGCTACAATTCATCATTTCTCTCCGGTATTGGACACGCTGATTCCTTCATGGCATCTTTCTTCCAGGCTGTTCAGTTCTAAGAGATTTTACAGACTATCTTCCTTCTAAACAAAATCATGCAGGCAGAGTGGAGGGCAGCAAGAGCTATTGTGGAAGCTTTTTGTCACCACAGATAAGGTTTCAACAGAGTAGTACAGAGTTTGCTCTGCAGAAGGGCATGTCCACATGTGCGTGCATCCAGTTGTTTACAAAACTAAATTGTTTACAAAACTAGACAGCTCAGTGACCAAGGGATTCTAACACTTACCAGTTAACTAATCATTCCCTACTTGAGCCAGTATTTCATCAGGCAATTTGGTAGCTGCTTGCTTCCAGACTTGCAATTAACAGCAAAGTGAGAATGCTGTCCTGCAAAAACACTGATAGAAGAGCTGTGGTCTGCCTTTATTAATCTGCATTTGCAGTGCTGGAAAATGAACATCCAGTGTACCACTATATTGCTCCAGAAGTCAAGAAGTTCAGGAACAGCGGACTGCAGTAGCTAGGGAAATCAATTACCCATTTTGTTATTTATTCTGCCTCCTGTCAAAACAGTCATCACTGTATCAAATAGTATTCCTAACTGTATAAATATTCAAGATAGCTATACTAAGTGCAAATTCCTGGAGCATCTGTGACAAGCTGGTGTTTCACAAAGCCTTCACTTATCTACCAAGAAGTTCTCACCTTTCTGATGCCATGGCTAGCTGACTTCCAGTAGGTCTATATGAAGCTGCCATCTGCAATGTAGACAAACACCAAGGAAAATAAAACATTCATAATGTTTCAGTTTAGGTATCCAATACTAAACAGTATTGCCTGTATCTTCCTGGTTACCAGCAACTTACACTGTGAATTCTGAAGATGGCGCAATTGTTTTTTATTAAGTGACAACAGATGCTGCATTAATTTGTGTAGGAGTCCATTTTATTTTAAAATTTCACAGAAAACTGGCCATGAACTTGTTTTTAATTTGAAGTTTTTGTGAACAAGAGTAAATGCAATAGATCAAATGGCAAAAATATTGCTGTCTTCTTAGTTTTAGTATAGTTTCATCAAAATTATATAACACAATTGCTCATCTGCTTCTTTTATAATACAGTGGCAAAGAAGAGGAAAAGATCTCAAAAAAATCACTGAGAAAAGTATTATTTAAGTACTTTCAGGAACAATATAATTAGGGATCCTTTCACAGTCTGATAGAACTAAAATAAAATCAATGATGTTTCACCAACTGTGAACTTTATTATTCTAGTCACAAAGTAAAATATTTTTTTAAAGACATCTGCAATCCAAAGCAAAGTGATTCCACTACATGCTTATGTCTATGCCTTCCCTTATCTAAGGAATATGTTATTTGAGAGTAAACAGCATCTGTACTAATCCTATTCCACAAGCTGTTTTTAGTTAAAAAACTAAAAGGAAAGAGAATAAGGTATTTTACTGAGGACAGTACAGGAGAGCAACAGAAGGGGAAAACTGATGGTGGGAAGGGAGAGAAAAGAAATTTCCTGGATTCTAGTAAGAAGAAAAAAGACAGAATGATTTTCTGTGAAAGAGCAAAACGAGTAAATTTGGAAGATCATGTGTGGAACCACGAAGAAAGATGCATTGTTATTTGAGTTTGTGGTGTATCTTCCCTACCTTACCCTGTACCACCCATAGTGACTACCATTATTCCTCTCCCATTGCCTGTGAGGCATAAGGCTGGGAAAAGGAGTGACCATCCTTCCAGCCAGAAAACCTTTAGTGGTCTGGGAACTACGCCACAGTAAGGAATAAGGAAATTTTCAGCCCTCCAGCTCCTCACTCCCCAGGAACAAGAGTGGTATTTGCCATTAGGACAAAGCATCCTACTTAAATTTACTTCCAGCAAATTTAGGGAATAATTATGAGGCTTGCAAGGACTACCCATGTAAATACGGTGCATGGCAGAAGGGCCTTCCAAAAAGTGGTGCTGTAGCTGTGTGGGACAGCAGACTTGTATGACATGCTTCTGTCAAAACACAGTCTTGATATCAGAGGCAAGGAACAGAATGAATACAGCTAGTTTGAACTGTTTGGCTCTGTAAGCCCATAGCCAGGTTTGGGTTCAATTATGGAAGACAGTAGAAACAGATTCTATAGTTCTTTACTTTGTCCTCTTTCTAGTGCAAACCAAAAACATGCCAATGAAATCAGAACATCTCTAAAACAAGACCTTTTCCCATAATACATCTAACTTACAGAAAGCAATTTGGTAGAACCTGTAAATGTCTGGAAATTTTGTATTAACGCTTTGCTGTAAATGGCATTGGTTTGTTTTTTTTTGTGCTATTTCTAAAATAGACATAGTGGAATTACATGTCCAAGTAACACTGATTTATTGCAATAGTTTTAGCAAGAGTTTTCAGGGAAAATTCATCTATCTTACCTTTTTCTTCATAATCTGTTAAGTTTCACTATAGCTGAATTTAGCCCATTGTCACTCTGGGTTATTCCAAAAACTAATAGGGCAGATATTTGACCATTTTTCAACAGAATCATAGATCATGCAGGATATATTGGTTTTAGATTTATCAGAAAAGCTGAAAAGCAACAGGGATGTCTGACACATCTATGCAAAGTCATTTTGTTCAATCTGATTCTCACTTGTGGAGAAAAAGGAAATAACAGAACTACTGTAAAATGTATAAGGGAAGACTGAAAAGGAAGAAAGCTTCAATGAAGTAAATCTCACATATTCTACCCAAACCCTCCTTTCAGTTTTTCTCAGCAGCGCAGTGCTAGCAGTGCTAAAAAACAATCTATATCTGCCCAAATGTTTGTGGATTTTCATGATGCTGAAGTGAAGCAGAAAACAGAAACAAAGACATTTTTAGAAAAATGCATGTGGTTCTGTATGCCATATTTTGCCAACTGATGTAACTTCAGCACTTCAAATCCTTCTACTGGAAATAATTCATTCTGCAGAATTGCAGAAAAGTGATGTACCCAGTGTTAAAGTGGAAGATACAAAGTTCCACATTTGACAGCTTACTATAAATCCTACAGGAAATGTTAGTTTAAATTAGACAGATCCATCTTGCACATTACTGCAATCTTCATTGCCACAGATTTATTATATCACTTTTTGGCTGGTTTTGTCTCAATCAGTCATGCAGCTGTTGCTCAGGAGTACAGCCTGCTGAGGTAGGCTCTGAGTAGTTTTATTGTCCTTGGAGGCAAACAGAATTTTAACTTAGTGCTTTTTTCCTTTTTATGTGAAAGTTTGTGGAATTAGACCTTGGCAAATATTTTGCCTGACTCTGGGAAAATATTATCGCTCCCTTCAGCATTTTGCGTGGTCAGTACAGCCTCATCTCTGTCAACAGTAATACATTATATCAAGGCATTGCTTCCCAGGCTATGAAGATGGTCACAAACAACTACTACCAACTTGACTCAGAAAAATGGCAATACTTTTCTCCTGCCTATTAAATAGAATCATAGAATAGTTAGGGTTGGAAAGGACCTTAAGATCATCTAGTTTCAACCCCCCTGCCATGGGCAGGGGCACCTCCCACTAAACCATGTCACCCAAGGCTTTGTCCAACCTAGCCTTGAACACTGCCAGGGATGGAGTATACATTACTGCTGTTTTCTAAGGGAGAGATTGTGACTGTTGTATTTTTTGCTAAATCTTTTTACAACTTCTAAACACACCAGTATTCACATAATGCAATTTTCATAGGAAGGTACTCCCTTTCCTTGCAAGCTGTACACCTCCAAACAGGATGAAAACCCTTTCATATTTCACTGCCTTTCAATTTTTGTTTTATAGGACAAAATCAGAATGGTCTGTTTTGTCTGAGGCAAGGATGGCACCTGTACTTTGTGCTCCTTTCTGCAGAATTAGTTTCAGAACCCTCTCGAATCATCCAGTACCTCCATAACTTTTTATCCAGGAATTACCTGGGCACTAATGCCCAGCAACAAGGGAAAGTGACCTCCTGTTGAACTTGAAAACAGCAAGTACTATGCCCTAGATAAGCACTTCCTTGAGCATCAACAGGTAGCAGTTCAAGATACCATAAATTAGTGCCATTTTTCTAACAAGGTAAAAAGAGCATCTTGCTTTCCATTTTCTTGCTAAATAACACAGCTCTTCACAATGATGCTAGCCAACTGACAGTTGCCAGGAGAGGTACACAAGAACAATTTCCTACCTTTTCTTGGTATCACTTGTTGTTCAATTAAGCAAACTTAAGCTGCTGCCCATTACTTTTACTGTATATCTCAAAGTAAAGTCACTTTAGCTTCCCTACTAATTTAAAATTTAATTTTCTGAGCAGCCAATACCTTTTCAAGAGTGAAATGCCGGTCTTCCCCAGCCAAGGTTCTTCAAGGTATTGTGAATCATGTAGATAAAACCAGCAGATGCCCAAAGAAACTGCTATATTTTGCTGTCCTACTTACGGCTCAAGTCAGGGAATGAAAGTAGCATTGGATAGTATATAATGCAATATGGGAGCACCAGTGTCATTCAACAGCAGCCACCTTTCATTATTTACACAACCTTTACTGCACTTTACCAAGTGAACAGCAAGTCAACAAAGGAGTTGTTTTGCACCTCTGAGATGCCATTGGTTACTCTGACCTGGAGCAGCTGGCAAGGATGTTTCTTCTAGGAACATTTCACCAGTTGGAAATTGCTGCACAGGAACATGTTGGTTACCGTGTGGAATCCAAGGACATAATGCTTTAAAGAGAGCACCAATCTCCCTAGAACCTTTTCTCTCAGCACAAAAATTTGGATGCTGTACCAGCACTGCTCTATCACTATCTTTTTTAGCTAGAGTTCACCTGAAACAGGAATGGAGAGAGACAAATTGCTCCAGATTTACAGAAGAGATACTACTGGTTTCTCTTGGGGGAGCTGTTGACTCTTACCACATCCACTGAGGTCTTGGTCCCAGACATAGCATGTCTGCTGATACACTGCATGTACAAAAAGATTAGGTACACTAGATGACAGCTAAATCCACTTGTACATTTTTAGAAAGTCCTGGTCTCAGAAGGGAGTTGGTACTAGTAGTTGGGAGATGATTAGGAGCATATTTTTTACATTCCTGTTCAGCTGTTACTGGCTGTGGATGTGCTTATTGAGCATCAGTACAAAGCTGGAGCATGAGACTTTAAATTCACCTGTATCTTTACCAGAACATCACTCACAGTTGGGTATCACAACTTACCTCCTAAGCCACTAGACTTCATTACCACACAGCAGGAACCATATGCTCAGTCTTTGACATCCTGAAGGACTATTATGTCAGCTGAAAGTCCGTTGCATTCAATGACACAAAAATACGCTCCACACATGCCAGTTTCTAAGCTGGGCACAAAATTTACCTAAACATATCTTATTAAGTCAGTGCTGATGAATCTGACCACAGCCAACAACAAAAGCAAGTGTCCCCTCTGGAAAGAGTTTCATAATCTCTGCAAATAAAGGAGTTGACTACCCGCATGTTTATTAGTAGAAATCCCAGCAGATCCTCTTGTCATTAATGCAGTACAAGTAGATATGCCTTTCAGACTCTTCTCTAGGCTGCTGCTGCTTTTCCTTCTCTCCATCTGTAGAGTCATTCAGAATAACATATGAATGAGCACTCTTCAGAACAAAATTGGCTGAAAATGGTATCTAGGAATAAGCAAATATCCAGAAAGGTAAGACTGCACATGTCTCTGACATTTTTTGGCTTCTCAGGGGTAAGAAAGCTAGTTCAGGTTATGAAAACTTTCCAAGGAATAGTTACAAGCTGCAGCATAGCCTATGTGTGAGGGCTAGAATATTTTTCCAGCCAGATTTTCAAAAGACAATGAATGCTCTCATATATTGGACAGCCTGTAACAGCGAGGGTTTTTTTCATTAAAATACCTGAAACTGCATTCTAAGACATAGCTTCCATGTAGTGTCAAGATTTTAATACTGCTGCTCAAATTGCATGTCCTTAGAGGAGGCAGTAAATTACATTGTTCATGTACTGTTCTCACAGTCATTACTACTAGTGAGAAGCAATCCATTGATATTTTGGTAGCATTGTACTTCTTAAATGTGCATGATACCAATCAGTACCAAAAATTATGAGGTATCCATACTCTGATGGTATTTTGGAAGACTATTCTTGTATATGACCTGTGCTGCCTTCCATGGAATAGCCTGACTCTAACCAGTATTACCCTGTCATTCTGTCTCTTCATGTGTCCTGCTGTTCAGAGGATGCCATCATTATTTGTGCTGAACCACCACTCCAGGACTAGGGAAGGGGGCAAGAGAGGTTGTGATCAGGTAAAGAATTGTGTCACAAGGAGAATGGGAGAGTTCCAGTGCCCCAGTCCTACCTCATAGTGCAACCTCCAATGCAGAATGGAGTCCCCAGGAAGACTCCCAGACTCCCACTGAAAGAGACTTTCCAACCCACCATTATCTGCTCTGAAACTCCACTGAAACCTGCCTAGTGGCACTATGACACTGCCTATCATGAAAGAATGAAAATGTCATTGATTATAATTATTACTCATGGCATTCAAGCCAATAAACACAGGAAAAGCCTGGTTGATCCACATCTTTTAACTCCAGAGATAACAATACTCCAAATCCCACGACCCTACATACCCCTTAGCCATTCTGTGCAGACCCATAACATGTGCACTGTGGCTGAATGATGCTTGAACTCTCTCTTAACTCCTTGCAAAGACACATCATGGGTGTACTGGATCCAGGCTGGATGTGTCACCCCTGCTACAGCCAAATTGTTAACAACCATAGTATCTGTAAAACCGACATTTTGGAAAACGATTTGGAATTCTACTTCCAAAGACACTTTTTCACTTCTCGGACTCTTTCACTTAGTTCTCCCTACCCAGTATATAAATACCGATATTTGACTATGACTCTACAGTGGTTACAGAGGCAGCAAATTCTTTCAGCTACTTGACATAAGCTTTCAAGGACTGAATGCGAGATGACTGCCATGATCTTTCTTCATAGGTTGCAAATTTTGACTTCATTCCTTGTAACAGTGACTCTTCATTTACCAGTTGGCTCTAGAGAAGCCACACCACAGAAACAAAATTATAACAAAGGAGAAGAATTTGTAACTGTACCTGTACCTCAACTGTTTGACCACCCTCACAGTAAAAAAAGTTCTTATGCTTAAGTGGAATTTCTGGTATTTCAGTTTCTGTTCACTGCCTCTTGTCTTTTCACTGTGCACTGCTGAGAAGACTCTGGCTCTGCCTTTACACCCTCACGTCAGGTATTTACATAAATTGATAAGATCCCCCCTGAACCCAGAGTGTTGGCTTTCTCTGCTGCAGGACCACATTCCTGGCCCATGGCCAGCTTGCTGTCCACCAGGATCTTTGGGGCTTTTCCTGCAAAGATGCTTTCCAGCCAGTTGGTCCCCAGATTGTACTGGTGCACCATTTTTCTCCTCACTAGGTACAGGACTTTGCATTGTCCTTTATTTAATTTCATGAAGCTGCTGTTTGCCCATTTCTCCAGTCTGTTGATCTCTCCCTGAATGGTAGCACAACCACCTCCCAGTTTTTAACATCTGCAAATTTGCTGAGGGTGCACTCTGTCCCATCATCTAGGTCATTAATGAAGATGTTACACAGTACTGGGTCCAGTATTGACCCTTGGAATACACCAGTAATCACTGGTCCAGCTGGACTTTGTGTCATTCATATCTTTTGACACCAAAATTTCAGTTCTCAGTCCATTTCACAGTCTATTTATCTAACCTGTATTTCATTGGTTTGTCTAGGAGGATGTCATGGCAGACAGTGTCAAAAGCTTTGCTGAAGTCCAAATACACGACATGCACTGCTCTCCTCTTGCTCACCAAACTTGTCATTTCATCGTATAAGGCTACCAGGTTGGTTTGCCCTTCACTGTTGATTTACCTGTAGAAGTCCTTTTTGTTACCTTTCTACCCCGAACAAATTCAATTCCAAGCGTGCTTTGGCTTTCCTAACTCCATTTCTATATAGCTGACAATATCTCTATATTCCTCCAAAGTTACCTGTCTCTGCTTCCCTCTCTTTATGCATCCTTTTCATGCCTGAGTTTACTCAGGAGCTCCTTGTTCATCCATGCTGGCCTCCTGCCACCTTTGCCTGATTCCCTGCACATGTGAATGGATCATTTTGGAAATCTTTGAAAATCAGCCAGGTCTGCTGGGCCCTTCTTCTTTCCAGGATCATATGCTAAGAGAGTCTTCCAAGTAAATCCCCTGAACAGGCCAAAGTCTGCTCTTCTGAAGTTGAGGGTTATGATCTTGCTATTTGCCTTGTTCTCTTCTCGGAGAATGCTGAGCTCCAACATCATATGTTCAACTTCATGCAGTATCTGTAATAGAGAAGGAAAAGGCAGCTCAGAAATCATGAACTTTTTCTGTTGGATATTGCTATGTTTGTGTGATACTAACTAAAAGAACAGCAGCAAAATTACACCCCAATTATATGTGACAGCTACAAAACTTGGTAAATTAAAATAACTTCTATAGTGGCTAAAGTGGTCTGCAAGAACTTCTAAACAAAACTGAGATATTCTGTGCCCCTCCAACACTAGTAGTGTTACTAAAGTGCAGTGCTCCCCAGATCCTCAAATGCAGGTAGCAACTATTTCAGAGCATACTGCAAATATAAGTTTATCAGTTGTTTAGCTCTCTACATAATCATTGCACAGGTTCTGGCTTAAGCTAAAGAATTTATGTTTGAAATAAATCTGGTTTAGCTTGCTCACAGCTCCTTTTGGTGTGAGGAATCCATGGGAGACAGTCAAAGCAGAACAGGATGATCTTCGGATAAAACTTACCACTGGGCTAATCTCCCAGGTGGAGAAGGAGCACAAAGTAGGAACGATCTCCATCATGAGGTACTGTATCCTTCTTGCTCCTCTCTCCTCTGACCTCTTCCAGTTGCAGCCTGTCTTGTACTGAAACTGAGGACTTTGTGCCTTGGTTCAAATCTTGCAAAGCTGCTTTGCTTAACTAAAATCCCCAACTGACAATAAGCAGAATAAAATACTAATTCTTACAGTGGCAGTATCATGTGCTTCTAGGGCCATTAGCGTTTCTTGTGAGATCTGAGTGGCAGTTAACATAAGGAATTGGTTGTGCACCACTTCCTATGTCCTTATTTTGCATAAACCTCCCTGCATTAAAATGTTATGTTCTTCAGTGTCATGCTGACAGCTCCCCTGCTCTCTCACACATACATACATGTTTTAGTCACTTGTAAATATGAAAAATACTGATATAGGAAAATTGAGGTAGTTGTTTGGTCGCCATTAAGATCTCCAAATATAACATTCTGTTATAATTTTAGTTCAAATTTCTTATTAAATGGCCTAGTATATAACGCAAGCCTTGAGAAGTGGCAGGAGACAAATAGGAGAGATATTTGATTATGCTTGACATACTAAAAGTACCTTTGCTTTGTGATCAACAAAAGGTCAGGAACATTTTGTTACTGCAATAATTGCATCAATTACAAGCTGCCCAACCTCTCCCTGCAAAAGCAACATGCACATGAGCTACCTGCAGCCTCCAGGCTTTACTCCTTATTTCTTGTGGGATTTTCCTTTGGGAAAAGAAGTTGCCTTTAGATAGGCTCAACACAATTCACTAAATACTGTTGAACATGGTAAGCAAGAGTTTATAGAAGAAAGCTTAAGAAAACAAATTGCACAGTTAAGTACCTATATCCAGCTACAGGAAAGGGGGTTTTATACCTCCACACAAAAAACTAAACTTAGATTACTGATTGCCAGGAGTAGTCATATTGAGGAAGTATCACTCCATACACAAGCCTTTCCTTATACTTTTTCCTGGATGTTAATTATTGACAGAGCCTTGGGTGGCATGGTTTAGTGGGAGGTGTCCCTGCCCATAGCAGGGGGGCTAGAACTAGGTGATCTTAAGGTCCTTTCCAATCCTAACTATTCTATGATTCTATGACCAGTATTAGAAACGAGATACTGTTCTAAGTAGAACTTTGTTCTAAGATATGGATTCATGGAATGGTTTGGGTTGGAATGGGCCTTAAAGATCATTTTCTAGTTCCACACCTTCCGCTAGACCAATATGCTCTAAGCCCCATCCAACCTTGGCTTGAACACTGCCAGGGATGAGGCAGCCACAGCTCCTCTGGGCAACCTGTGCCAGGGCCTCACCACTCTCACAGTGAAAAAATTCTTCCTAATATCTAATCTAAATCTACCCTCCTTCAGCTTAAAGTATTAATTCATAGACTTTATGAATCACAAATTATACTTTTAAATACAATTTCTGGATGATGGAATGGCCTGCACTTCATAGGAGAAACAGTCAGTTCACGGAAGCAGTAGGAAACTATCATACTTTGCCCAGACCTGCTCAGATTTGCAACTTTGCAAATATTCAGAGATCCTGCAGTTCATAATCAAAGTTGAAATTAGATGAGTTTTGATGGTTTGATGCAGTAACTGTAGTTGCAGTCACTGAGGTTCTGCCTGCACTTCAGGGCTATGTTTTTCTCTGCCTGTTTTTTTAAATAACTGCAGAAATGGCCACATTCCCATTTTACACCAGAGACATCTGAATGACAGCTTCTTCAAAAGTATAACACTCCATCATGCTAGCCATGTTCCTCTCCAGATTTTACAGTACTGCCCAACTAAGTAGAATTCATGCCTGAATTTTCCATTGAAAAACAATTCTGGTCCAAGAAAATATTTAAGCTAAGCACATAGAAAATTAGGACTGTTCTTTGTAACCCACTCCAAGTAAATAAGTAAGTCTGCAACACATAAAAAGATGTTTTGCTAGCACATATTAAAATTGATGCAATGGAATACCATTAAGGATGTCATACAAGGGAAGTAAGTGCTTATTAGGCAGTTTCACAGGTGCACTATAATTCATGATTTTTGTTACAATGTTTCTTTTTCAAAACTCTTGCTATTTGCTGCTTGAGAGGTGCAGTTTTCTAAAGCAAAATTTACTTCTTACTAATCATTTTAACTTGAAAATGACCTTTAAGTATTTTTTTTGTTAAAAAATAACAGTAATATTAACTGTGAGAAGTTCCTATGAGTATATTGAGGGATTTAAAAACACCATAAAACCTTCCTCTTCTCCTGACACTATGCTGACTGATCCTAATGCTTATGCACATGATACCTGTAGTTTCCTGAGTCTGTGCAACCAACAAGAACTCCAATCACATGATTTTTTTTGCTGCTGCTCCTGTTCTCATGGAAACAGGTGTCAGAAATAGTTATTTTAAACTAATCACAGTTTCATTTAAAGAAAGTCCTTTGAGAAGCCATTATTAGGTACAGGCATGAGTGTTCCCCCCTCCCCCCCCCCTTCTGTTTTTTAAATATTATCTTTGGTGGATGTTTTCTCTACCATCAATTATTTACTATTCTCTTGGTGCAGTCTTCAGAGTGAAAGCTAACAAGTTCCAATCTGTGCATGGTCTTAGTACAGTTTCCAGGTAACAAAGTACCAGTTCTTATCATATCTATTTTGTAACTGTGTAGTGTAACTCTGCTAGCCCTACCACAATTATATGGAACTTTTTATCTATTTTAGCACATTACTAAATCCATAATCCAGTCAGTGCCTCACCCTTATTTCCTGGCTGCTTTTTTGGATAAAGTTGATCAGTGTCACGCTGTAACAGAGTGGCTTTCGTCACTTGCTAAGTATTCGAAAGTCATTACTATTTTTATACCATGCCTGGCTGAGTCACACCAGGCTTAGCTAGGATAGCAACATCTTCCAGGAAGCACTTGCCAGTGGAAAGGTGAGCAGCTGAAGATGATCCATGATCTTTTTGTCCCAAAAAGCAATATTGGCCCCTCAGCTTACAAAAGCTCTCAGTTTCAAAAAAGAAATCTGCTATGCTGTGGGATCTTTTAAAGTAAGCTGACCTAACAGAGAAGCCAACAGCTAGCCAGAAAGAAAATCAGTGAAATTCTGAGATAAGCAACGATACACAAACTTCATCTGCAAGTCTGGGAGTTTGAAACATCTAATCTTACTGTAGCTATGTACCTATCAAGTGTGACTAAGTTGCAGAAAAGCCAAAATCTTAAGGTGAAATGAAGCATCTGACTAAGTAGGCAGGTGCAATACATGTAACAGGAACAAGCAATCATGGCTTAGCATCAGAAATGGTGATACCCTCACATTGAGCAGCATCTACCTAAACAACCTGGATAGTAAGAGGAGAGAAGACTGGGCTAACTGGGGTACCATAATGTAGAAGATAATATAAAAGATAACAGAAATTGTGTGAGTTTGCAGCCAAACTTCAAACTGGGCTGTTCATCAGATTTGGACAGAAAATGCAGCCAGCACACGAAAAGTTTATTTCTTTTTCCTCCAGCTTGAGCCAGTGTATCATGCAAATGATATAGCAAGGGAGTGACTAACAAATGATCTGTCATACCAAGAGGTAAACCATTTAATATCTTTCTCAGACAAACTTCTCCACATGCTGGAGGAAGGTTGCAACTAAAAGAAACTGCTTTCTGTAAAAGAATTAAGTGCTCCTCTCTCAAAAAGTATATGATTTTGTTTCTCATGAATTGTGCTGTTCAGGTTAAAAGCAAATGGGAAGTATTAAGCAAGTTATCATTTTGGTGTTACTGCAAAAACAATTCCTGCTGCGGCCACGAAAAGCCTGAAATGCAGGTTGTAGTGCTTTAAAAACACTTGTTATGCCGCAACAAAAATCCAGATGAGCCACGATTAATAATCAGAGTTTTCATTATCATTCCTAGAATTAAACAGAAATCCCAACCAATGATTTTTTCCCCTACTTCACCATGTCTCTGAAGAATCTATAATCCATGATGTGTGTTTATTTTACTGATCTCCGTATGCAGGCAGTATGTTTTCACCTGCAGGGCTGACTACTCACTGCACACTGTATATGGGCGGCTGTTGTACAGTGAATGCAGGACCCTGTCCCCATGGCTTCCTCAAGGGAAGGGGAGGCTGTTGTCAGTGCCCTGGGCCTTAACTCCCTGACCAGATCCATCAAGCACTTCAGTCCCTGCCCAAGCTGTATTACATGCAAATCTGTCTCCAGTCCAGTCTCTGGTCCTGCCTCCTGAATGAGCCTCAGAGCTGCGTGTAGATGGATGGACCCCATGTATGTACATTGTAGCTTGTCTCCAGCCTATCTTTGTCCCCGTCTCCTGGATGGCTTTTGGACCATGTAGGAGCCATGTCTATGGCCCTGTCTTCATTTGCTCCTGACTCCCTGTTTGGACTCTGAATCTGACTCACTGGTTGTCTGATCTGTGACTATTGATGGATGCTGTTACCATCACCCAGCTCTGCCCATGTTCAGACAGGATATGGCTATCCATCAGTGAGGGCACTTCCCAGGCTGGGGCCACCCTCAGGTTCTGGTTCTCCTTCCCTTAGGGCGAAACCAGCCCTTACTGCTCCCTGACAATTATTTTGCAACCCAAAAAAAAAGTTTAAGCTGGTCTTAACTTTCCTTCTGCCTTTACCCTGCCCATAAAAACAGAAAAGACTGAATAAAATTACAGCATTTTGTTTCCTTTGTTAATAATAATGGCAGCAATACATATGAGATCATCCTACAACAGAGAATCTTACCTTCAGATAAAGTATGTACTCTGCCCTGTAGACCAGGCACAAACCAAGGGGTCACAAGGACTGAACTAATTTGTAACCAGTAAGAACTGTTGCTGAAACCTAAAAGATCAGAAAGACATAAAGAAAGCATTTGTCTTCATTCAGATGAACAGAAGCTTGGCCATGGGCATGTGCGATTATTTCACTACTTGTATGAGGTTTAGCTGCCTGCATAAAAAGAGACCTTTTTTAACAAATTAGATAAATACATTTAGCTTTTGCAAAATAAAGGCATAAGGCCAGCCTAATGCTACAAGCAGCCTTACACCACCTCTTCCCGCTCTATGGTCATAAAAGACGTCTGGCCTATTTCTCTTCTCTGTTACAAGATCTCCCCTTAGTGTCAAATGTATGAATAACAGCTTTAGCTGCACAATTTACCTATGGCCTATGTTGGGTCCAGTCTTCCAGATTCTGGCTTGTAAATAGCCATATGGTCACTAACCTCAGTGTATGGTGGACCATATTTACTACATGCTGGAGCAAAAATGCAGTATTCAGATGGAAATGTGTATAATCTATTTCAGTTTTACAACTGCAGGAGGAGTTCTGAGGAGAAAACCAAAGGCAGGTCACTTAAGCAAGAAAAACAAATCACTTTGCTATCTGTTCTCAGTCTACTGATCTCACACAAGGCAGTGGGAAACTGCTTTGTCCTTCAATATTCTTGATTCTACCAGATTCATTCCAGCAGTGGTTTTGGTACTAAGACAAATGGCAGAATACATAGCTAGATCCACAAAGTTCTTGTTCAAGTTACTAAAAACTGTAAACATTCATAAAATAGGCTTCAGGGGCAGGTCTGTGCTTAATTCATAGGCTGTTGAATTCAGCCTGTTTCCCATTTTTTTGAACAGTACAGAGGACTCTCCATACAAGATGCAGGCTATACAGACTCTTCCAAGAGAGACTTCTGACTATACTACCAGTTGCAGAACATGGCACTGCCAAAAAAAAAAAAATCTTAAAAAGCCAAAGGCTTGCAGGGAAGAGAATCATATAGGAGAACTCATGTTGCTTTCTATAAACAACTGGTTCCCTCAAACTAGAACTGGGAGCATGGAAAGGCCTTGGGCAAAATTCTGTCTGGCCCAGCCAACTCCACTCCTGAAGCTCAGGGGAGCATGTACTTCACTGGGAACATTAGCACTGCCTGAATAGGTTCAGCATGTGCTGCAACTACTGTTTGTTATGAGAGGATGCGGGAAAAGGTTCAGTTTGTATCCATCACTCCCTCAGAACTAGAAGAAACAGCACTGCTTTTTACCAGGAGTGTCCAGGATTACCCAAATATGGCTGTTGGGGTTCTGTGACAAAGCACTGAGAAAGTGAGGTTGTGGCATTCAGTACATGCAGCTTAAAATGACCCTTCTGTTCTGTGCAGATTTCCATCTTCTGCTCATCTCCACCATTCCCAGATGTAGAATCTGCCATACCTCGTCCAGAATCAGGTCCATATTGAATATGAAAGACTAAAGCTGCATCTGAAGTGACTGCTTCTGGCTGGAGCAGCATGCCTATGGACATAGCTGACACTTAACCCAATCTAGACCTCACAGAGTAATATTGAAGAAATTCTTAGTGAACTTTGTATTTCTACAGCACTGAGGAAAGAATTGACTTCTACTCTTGCTGTGTGAGGAGTATTTACTTTGGACTGATGCTACAGACAAAACGTTTCTAACTACTTAGAATCACAGAATCATAGAATGGTTAGAGCTGGAAGGGACCTTAAAGATCATTTAGTTCCAACCCCCTGCCATGGGCAGGGACACCTTTCATTAGGCCAGGTTGCTCCAAGCTCCATTCAACCTGGTCTTGAACACTGCCAGGCATGGGGCAGGCACAGCTTCTTGAGGCAATCTGTGCCAGTGCCCCGCCACCCTTATAGTAAAGAATTTCTTCCTAATGTCTAATCTAAATCTACTCTCTTTCAGTTTAAAAGCATTCCCCCCTTGTTCTATCACTGCATGCCCTTGTAAAAACTCCCTCTCATACTTAAGAAATATTGACTAATTCTTTTTCATAGCTAATTAACAGCAAGAACAGAAATTCTGTGTGCATCCAAAACACCTTGTAAAAGTTGCAAAAATTGTGGGCAACTTACCTTGCTCTAATTCTTTATTTGCCTTGGCTGGTTGTTACTGTCACTGTTTGCTATTTTGCCACATTGTCAAGCACCTACATTGTGATGTTTGTATCATGGTACCACAGGTATTTCATCACCTATGATAACAGAAATCACTGACATAGTCACGAGAAATGGCGAGATTCCCACTGACTTCCATGGCTGGGATTTCACATAGCATGTACCATTGCAACACCACAGCAGGAACAGCACGACACCAGAACCCCATATGAGGTGCCATAGCACTAAGGCAACCAAAAACAAATGAGGGATTTTTTAGCCTGGGCAGACCCAGTTCCAATACTGCAATATGGATTGCAGTATGGATTGTATTACTCTTTATTTGTTTGCTTCTTAACCCTGCCATAAAAAGGTATTTGAGATCTACTAATTCTGGGGCATAGGACATAATTTTGTGACTTCAGCAATGTAATGAGTAGTGTTTTACACCTGTATCTTCAGGAAAATCCCTCTTCCTCCAAACAGAAATGTTAGCTTTCATGGGGCACTTTCTGATTTAAAAGTAATCAGGCTGGGTTGATTTTAGCCTCTTTCCTTCCTTATAGCAACCTTACTGTAACAAAGCCCACAAAAGAAAACAAAAGAATGCTCTAGACTTCTTAAAATATAGTGCTGAAAAAGAAGTTTTACAAGAAGCAACTGATAGAAAGTTCTTTTGTCCTTTTCACATACTAATAAACTTCTCATTCATTTCTGTAAGGCTGACTTAGGCTTTTCTCTGATAAGGACTTGTAATCTTCAGGTGCCTTTTTACCTTGATGATATTCAGGGCATTAAGTATTTAAGAATTTGAGAAGATTGCCTGTGGCTGAAAAAGCACAGAAGTTACTCTCTGATAAGACAAAGCTCTTGGTTTATAAAACAACTTACGATTTCTTCACCAGTCCAGGCATATATATTCAAGTAATGCCAAGATGAAAAGCTTTCTAGGAATATTGTCCTCTGGTGGAATTGCCAACTATTCTGGTTTGGCTCACTGCTTCCTAAATATGAGGTGGGCCTCAGTAGGAACATGTGTAAGTATTAAAGATGGACAGAGCACAACGTAAGGAAGTGGTTCAATGAGGCAATAGCTGAGACAAGGGTGAAAAAGCAGCAATAATAAGGGAGATATGGGGGCAGCTGAACACTGGAATAGGTTGCCCAGGAAGGTTATGGACTGCGCATCCTTGGAGAACAAAACCCAACCGGACCCGGTCCTGGGCAAACAGATCTAGCTGACCCTGCCTGAGCAGAGCAGTTTAATCAGATGTTTTCAGGAGGTCCCTTCCAGCCTCAGCTATTGACACAACAGCAGAGAACAACTGGACCCAGAAGCAACGGCTAAGGTGGCGGCATTAACAAAGCCTGCTAGAATAAGGTCAAGAATAGCTGCTACAACGAGATTATGGCAGAAATGTCTCAGATGTTCTCAGTCAATGCTTCTGGGAATAGACTACTTCTGAAGGGACCACCAATGCCATTGAATTCCTAATGTGCAACAGCCAACTCTGAATAAGAAGTGCTAAGAGCTCACCCTGTCTTCCCTAGAAAGCATCAGGGAGGCAAACACACTTGAACTATGCCCACATCTTCTAATTTCTTCACACATGAAGGCACTCCCCTTCAAACTTTACAAATTGCACATCTATAGGAAGCACAGTAGAAACAGAATACTGGCTCACGTTCATGTTTGCCCTTCTACTCTGGAGTATTCTGACTGATTAATGAAGGTGCATGCAGTAGGTAGCTGGGAGATCTGTTGCCATGAAAACCTGGAAAGTGCCATCTAGAGGGACCTTGACATGCTTGTGAGGTGGGCTGATGCCAACCTCATGAAGTTTAACCATGACAAATGCAAGATCCTACACCTGGGTTAGAGCAATCCCAGGCACAGATACAGGCTGGGCAGAGAAGAGATTCAGAGCAGCCCTGCGGAGAAGGACTTGGGGGTGCTGGTTGATGAGAAAATGAACATGAGTCAGCAGTGTGCGCTTGCAGCCCAGAAAGCCAACCGTATCCTGGGCTGCATCAAAAGGAGCGTGACCAGCAGGTCAATCCTGCCCCTCTACTCTGCTCTTGTGAGACCTCACCTGGAGTACTGTGTGCAGTTCTGGTGTCCTCAATATAAAAAGGACATGGAAGTGTTGGAACAAGTCCAGAGAAGGGCCATGAGGATGATCGGGGCACTGGAGCACCTCCCATATGAAGACAGGCTGAGAAAGTTGGGGTTGTTCAGCCTGGAGAAGAGAAGGCTGCGTGGAGACCTCATAGCAGCCTTTCAGTATCTGAAGAGGGCCTATAAGGATGCTGGGGAGGGACTCTTCATTAGGGACTGTAATGATAGGACAAGGGGTAATGGGTTAAAACTTAAACAGGGGAAGTTTAGATTGGATATAAGGAGGAAATTCTTTCCTGTTAGGGTGGTGAGGCACTAGAATAGGTTGCCCAGGGAGGTTGTGAATGCTCCACATGGCATGGGGGTTGGAACTAGATGATCTTAAGGTCCTTTCCAATCCTAACTATTCTATGATTCTGTGAAATTTTGGATTAAAGAAAGCCCAATGCCAAAGTTGGCAGTTATTACAGCAAACTGTCCTCACATCTGCCCTTCCTCACATTAACCCAGAGTACATTCAGTAATGAGTCAACAGAAGAGCATGTCCTCTTCATTAGTGTCACCTTTTGCAAGAACTAGCATAATGCAACCCAAAAGCTAAGGAAAACTACCTTTTTTCCACTTGGTTTCACTTTAAAGTGTCCATGCAGAAAGTGCTTTCCCTAAATGTCTTACACCTTGTTTGAATTTTTTTTCTTTCTTCTCCTATCACAACTTCCTTGGCTCCAAAGATGCAACAAAACTTGGATATCAAAAGTGGACATTTGTTCGCAGCCTTTTGTTCTTCCAATCTGAAAATTATTACAAATGTAGAGCTTTTAAATGTATCTGTTCTGCCAGTTTTTCACAATTAACTGGAGCTCAAGATGTGAAGGGCTGAAATAAGCTACACAGAGTGCAAGCAATTAAGCACATGGATAGGAGGTAGGGGTCCACATCTTAATGCCTTGAACCCATGTGTCTAACACTGGCTCTGCCTGTTGGGGACACTGATCCATGAGGATATCAGCAGTTAGACTGGATACATTTATTTGACTGCATCCCATTGCACAAACATAGAAAGTTGGCGCATCTTTGCAGGAAATCTTGCTGCCGTAAGTACAGTGACAGTCACATGAGGTATCTTTTCTTCGACTGAGTGTGCCATGCACAAGAGACCATGAGCTGGGATGTTTGGTATAGACCTGCGTACTGCTCTTGACTCATTTCAAGTAAGTCAGCCTGATCACTTTTAAGCCCAAATTCATCTTGCAGTCAAGCTGCCTGGTTATGAGTCCAAGCCCAGAAGAACATGTTCATGTCATGGTGAGATTTGGGACACTTAGAAGGAAAGACTGAACTTGTCCAGATGCTCAGCACAGGCTCTGCCACATCTATCCTGCAGTGCTGTTTGGCAGGACACCAGCACCCAAGAGACTCATCCATTCCCTACCATCTCCTCCCACAATCTTGAAGGGATGTCATATGGGCAATGGCAAGCAGACAAATTGGCCAGGCTCCTTCATAGAAGTCCTCTTTCTAACATGATATATATCTTCTGAATCTAAGCCGGCATCATCTGTAAGAAGGGTCCTGGTGGGAAACAGCCAGGACAAAAGCCAAGCTCTGTACCCCAATTGCTTTTCCTGTTAACTGAGCATCGCTGGGGCAACTGAAAATGGTAAATCACAGAGACTAAAGGGAAGCATGAGTGTATATTTGTGTTTGTATGCAATTTTAGGTAACAACATGAATTTTCTTCCCCTTGTAACTACCTCAATTAAATAAGACACAATAAATATTACATTAAGAGCTACCAGCATCAGTTATTACATCTACATCCCCCTGAGAGTCCGCCTCCCTGAGAGGCTGCTGCTCCTGAAAGCCATATAGGCTGCCTGTAGCACAAAATGTGTCATCCTGTAACTGGTAAAATGATAGAAAGCAATATGGGTGGGAATAAAAATCTGTCCATAAAGAGGAAAAATTATTTGTTCTATTCAGCAGATCCTTTCACAAAGTTCCAGGAATGCTACCTGAATCCTCAAAGGAAAAGGGAAGAAAGGCCCCAAACGTGTTCCTGTAGCAAGCAGCAGCTCAGGCCATGCTGCTTATCTTGTCCTTTACTGACATCTCACCACATATGTTCACAGGATCAATGTCTAAACTAGCATCAATGTTATACTGCATGAAAGGCCTTAGGGCCAAATCTGCTCTTTCTTGTTCACTTGTTGCTACAAACTTCTTTGCTTTGTAACCAGTACAGGGACTGTCTCCTTCAGAATCAGCCTGCCAGTCCTATGTTGCTATGGTGGGCACAAGAGACACCCATAACACCAATAACATGACAGCTTGGCAGAGCTCCTCTGGAAGGATTATTCATTTTCTTCTCCAGAGTTCTAGACCATAAAAAAGAATCACAGGCCAAGCAGATTACCCTCTACCGAGCTCACCGTATTGCTGTTCCACACCAAGTCTAGGCTCTGCCTAGGCACAGTCTCTAAGCACAGGCTTATCATGGTTTGCTCTGCAAAGCACTGGGGCTCCAGAGCAAAACTACCCCCATGTGCAAGCTCAGCAACTTCACCAAGGTGTGCAAATTAAAGGTTTTCAAAATGCTTAGCTTCAAAACAAAGGCTGGAGGGGACCAGAAGGGCCTTTACTGTGCTTTTTGCCAGCTACAGCTGACACACGCCATAGGACAAAACATTACACTGCTCTCCTGGATTATCTGAAGCTCTTGTGGACATCAGCAAAGGACAGACCATTTCATGGCACAGCCTTTCTCATCAGATCTCAAGCTGATTTATGAATTGAAAAGCTCAGGGAGAGCTCACAGTAGTAGACATGCACAAGTCCTGCTGTTCTTTTGAGAAATCCTTCTTCCAGAGATGTGGAGACAGTAAAGCTCTGCAGACTTCCAAGGTTAATTTACTGCTTTTTTTTTCTCTGATGCAGCTGAGCATGAGGGAACAGACACAATCCACAGCCTCAGGGCAAACATTAGCAATGTGTCTCTGAATCTGGTGCCTCCACCAGGTTCTGCCTCATTTATAAATGGAGCAGTTCTTGTTTTAAATACCAAACAAATCACTCAACTATTAGGCAAAAGGAAAGGTCAGAAATGTGCTTGCTTCAACTAGAAGCTGACGAACTTTTGGGATACGAAGGTTTGTAATATAAGGCATATATGCTAAGAAATACATACACATCTATATAGGCATGTGTACACTCACTTCAGAGGCTTGTTTGCTACATGTGGGACACAGCTTTACCTCTCTGTCAGAAAAACCTGTGATGGAAATACCTTATTTTCCAGAAAATCAGTTCATTGTAATTAAAACTGCTTTTTAACAGTTTAAATCCTGTTCTCCTAGTTCAAGCATTAGACCAGGAACCCTGAGAAAGCCAGAGAGCAAACACCATCTTAACCGAGGTCAGCTACATTTTCAGTGACTGTCCAACAGCTGCCTGCATCACAACTTGTTATTTCCCCGAAATATCAAAAATAAATGTGGCACATGAGGCAGCTAAACAGATTATGGAATAACTATACTGAGGAAACATGTTATGATGGAATAAATGTTATCCCATGCTACCTACTATTACATTAATACAGCTTAGCTATAACAGCTATTTCAAAGCATGATCTGATCAAAGGGCAAGTTGACCAATAGCATGTATTTAAATATGTCACTGTTACCCCCTTATAAAATTGTGTTCTCCATCATGGTAGTTAGGGTACATTCTAGAGTAATATCATTCATTTAACCAATCCTGCTTTGTTCAGTGGGGCATCTCTAAGAAGGAAAAGCTTCCTTTAAGCATCTGAAGAATCAAAGCCTAATACTGTTCTTCTGGTGTGCTCCTGCAAACAAGCTTTCTCAAAACTTCTTTTCTAACCAAGGTTTATGGAGCTAATTGAATTTTTCCAGTCCTCCTTCACTAGCTCATCAGTAACACTGAAAGTCTTTCTGGCATGAATTTTGCAGCCTTCATGGCTTTTAAAGATCAGCCTCCATGACTTTTGACTTGTTGGGTAAGAGGGGCTGGATGCAAAGATAAACAATCAAACTGTGGGAGTTGCCAAACCAGACCCAGAGATGTCTGTCAGGGAGGTGAGTGAGCAGAACAACTGCTCTGGGGCAACACTCAGAGGTCTCTTACCCTGAGGCTTCAGCCTATTTTGAAGTAAATGGTTTTATCCTTCTTCGTCCTAGCAGCCGTTAGAAAATAAGTCTGCTTTGGTACAAAGCAGCATATGCTCAGGGCTGTCTGTTCTTATAATGGTATTAGCCTTTTTTTTTTTTTTTTCACCCTTTTGCAGTTATATGGTCAGAAGAATTGCATTGAAAACACAAAACATTGACCATTGCTGCCAACTTTGTAAACATTTTCACCATGTTTTCCTCCTTTGCCACTGTTTCTCTGAGTTTTCCTGTATGTCAACAGTAGCTTGAACTTTTTTACTGCATTTTGGAGCTGGATTTGGCTCTGACATGATCAGAAAGGTCTGTTTGATGCAGAGAGTTGACCAATGTACAGGGGGGTTGTAGAAGGGGGTTAGAGGAATTTCCTTGCTTAAAGAAAAGTATTGTCTGTTGTAAATGCCTGCTAAGCAGAACAAAGGCACCTGGTCCTATTGATAAGGAAAAGCAGACACTTGGTCCTATTGATAAGCAGCTATTGATAAGGAAATGCAGACATTTGATCCTATTGATAAGCAGCTATTGATTAGGAAAAGCAGATGCCTGAATCTACTGATAAGGGGGAGAAGCAGATGACTTATGGCTGGGATACCGACCAAACCCTAAGGCCGTATGTGAAGACTGAAAGGTGAAAAGTGCAAGAAGAGGAAGACTCATTTACTTCATCTTGAAGACCCCTACCCAGAGGAGGAAGACTCAGTTACTTCATCTTGAGACCCCTCCCCATGACCAGAGGGGGCACTGCGCAGGTGCAGAGGACCTTCTGGCTCATTATAATACGAAGCAGGGACAGGACATGAATATGTATAGGCGTGTTGTACAACCTTATGAATATATATAACTTTAGAGAATAAATGTAGAGGGAAACAACACTGAGGTACGCATGACTTTGAGGAATTATCCCCGTGCATCTCAGCACTGAATAAAAAGCATACCTACTTTACAACTTTAACGAGTTGTGGAGTCAATCTGCGCATCATGTTCAGCCATTTCTCATCACATAATCCCGTTTTTGAACCTTTCCTATACCATTTCCAGTATTTTGACCTCAGGATGATAATTAAGAATAAATGTTTAAAAACATGTTCTTACATAAAGGTGTGATACACACAACTTCTGAGTAACAGTCTCAGCTTTAGTACTTGACTGCCACATGAGACAAGCCAGAACTACAAAAGAATGTCCTGCTATGATACAAGGACATTAGCTAATCTGATTTTCCATCATAAGCACTTCAAATTCATGAGTCTATCCCTCCCCCAAAAAAGGAGAATTTAGCTCAAAACCAGTGAAGTAGTAGAAGTTGTTAAAATTATTTTTAGTTCCTGTTTTTCAGACTCAACAGATTCAGGTTTTTAGACTACAATAAATTCAGATAATTTCCCAAGTTTTATCTGTCATCATAAGACTTTATTTTTCAGGAGCTGAGGCATTTAAATAAAAAAAAGCAGTAAGTAAGATTAATGCTCACACGTATGCAAATCATGCAAGCTAGCAACTCTGGGCAGGAATCCACAGCTCCTGCAAATAAGGTCATCTGAATATTTTAAATAAGGTAGATTTTTCTTTTTTTACATTTTTACATTACTATCCTGAGTGTCAAATCTTCTTTTGTTTTGTGAGCTTATCCTGTCCTTAATTGAAGGAGTCCATCTCTTGCATTTTTCAAAAAACACCAAGTCGTCGTCCGTGCCATCGTTCCCCCCCCCCCCAAGACTTTATTCATGCCTCAGAAAAAGGCAACAGAAGAAACAAAGCACAGAATTTTAAGTACCCTACAAAAATCCCTTCTCTCAGTTAATTGTGTAATCTCAGTCTTGATTGTATAATACTGCAAGTGCCTGTTGAGCATTCCAGGAAATACAGGGAATACATAATGAAAAAAAGAGGAGCTCTTTCTAGCTTTTCCTATTTAGCATATAACAGCCCTAAAATACAGCCTTTTGTCTTTTCCAAGTCACTTCTAAAGAGAAATTTCTGACCTTTAATCCTACAATTACAACATATTGTTAATTTAAGATAGCTTAACCACTCAAGGTAACAAACTCTCCCCTAAATAGAAAAAGCAGAAAAAGGAGAAAAGATGTCACTTGCTAGGCTATGAAAGGAAACACAAAGAAGAAAAGCCTTATCCTCAGAGAAGTTTTGAGCTATATATCGATTATATTCCCCTCCCAGAACACCAGAGAAGCAACCGTAAAGCTTCTGAAACAGAAGGGCTCGTGTATTTCTGTCCTCACAGTTTTGTGCCCTAGGTGGAAACTGCAAAGCCTGCACTTCTTCCTTCTCAAAATCTGATGGTTCCCCAAATCCCTTTGTGAACCAACTACATTAGGGAACAGCAGGATTGAATGCTTTCTCAGCAAACTCTTTGAAACAGACACATTATTTTTCCAAATCTATGCATTCTATGTAAAGCAAAAATCTATGTGAAAGCATTTCACACAAGGCTTTTAAGTCTCAAACTCTCAGCAGGAACACTGTTGTTTTAGCATCCAGCTCCTATTCCTCATAGCTTGTTAATCTGCAGAGAGGTTATCCCATTTCTTTCATGTGACAGTTGTGGCTACAGTACAAGGAGTATTGCTTGACTGCAGGCACAGGAATATGCTACTGCTCCCCAACAGCAACCAAATGCTGTGGGGCCCACCCCATCATCAATCCCAATTTGCCAGTTCCCTGTCCCTGCCTTTTTTATCACTGGTTTTGTGTTGTGGTCCTGTTCTCTAACTGTATGCTAGATATTAGCAGAGAACATTTATGAGTTCTTTAACTTCTCTGGGCCATAGCATTATCTTGCCTGAGCAAGCCTGCCTCAGTGGCATTTAACTGCTTTTCCTATTTCCAACTCTGGCTATTTGCCACATCTGTGAGAAAACCACTGAAAACTGAATCTCTCAGCAAGGTCCTAAAACGTCTGTGCTGGCCTGCAGCACAAGGGCAAGCCTTGGTTGTATAGGTAACAGCACACATAGACAAGTGCACTGACCTGACAGGAAACTACACCTTCACCAGTCTTAACGGTATTACTCACATCAAGTACAGCCCTTGGAAGCAACTGCTAGGAACCTGTTTCTCACCTGTGACAATTTCTATAAACAGGCCACAATCCCACCCCTCCTCTTCATCCCCCTCTTTCTACACTGGCTAGCCAGTGTGTTGGTGGCTTTATATTGACCAAATAAACGACTCTCAGCATAACTTCTCAAGGGTACCACACCGCAGCCCCAGGACATGAAACACAAGAGATAATTCTTATACGGATCTGCGATTTTCTTTCAATGTAGAGCCAGGGATCCACCGTGCAGACCCAACATGGGAGACCAGCGCCCTCAGCCCCGAACGCATTGTTCGCCCTCCACTCCCACCGCCAGCAGCCAGGCCCACCGCCAGCAGCCAGCCCCACAGCCAGCAGCCAGCTCCATAGCCAGCAGCCAGCTCCATAGCCAGCAGCCAGCTCCATAGCCAGCAGCCAGCTCCATAGCCAGCAGCCAGCTCCATAGCCAGCAGCCAGCTCCATAGCCAGCAGCCAGCTCCATAGCCAGCAGCCAGCTCCATAGCCAGCAGCCAGCTCCATAGCCAGCAGCCAGCTCCATAGCCAGCAGCCAGCCCCACCGCCTAAGCCACTCTCAGCAGAGCGGGGCAGGGCGCCGGAAAAACCGGGACCGGCGGCACTGTGACGCTTTGGCCGCCATTTCACCGCGCCGCTCTAACCCCCCCTCCTCACAGCAGCGGAACGCGAGCAACCGAACACATGGCACGACCTCCCCTGCCTCGAGAGCCCATAACCGCCCCTCAGCATCCCTCCCCTCCCTCCGCAGGGGCGGGGGCAGCGCTTGCGCGGTGGGTCCGGTGACCGCCGAAAGCGCGGGGGCACGTGTGGCGCGGAGGAGGTCAGCTGCGGGGCAGCGCATCTCGCAGACGCTCGGAGAGTACTGTCGTGCTCGGCCGCTGTTTTCCTGCCCTCGCTATGGCCCCTGCTGAGATCCTCAGCGGCAAGATAGTCTCCGCGTACGTACTCTCAGGGGCCCGCCCGTCTTTCCCGCCAAGAGCCCGGCGCTGCGTGGGGCTGGGGCTGCCTCGGGTGGGAGCCTGGGGGGAGCCGAGGGGATTTTTGCCCCTTGAGGTGGCTGAGATCGAGAAGGAGCCTGGTGTGGCTGTCGGGACGGAGGGGGGCAGCAGTGGAATGGGCCTGGGGTGGCCTTTGCTTTGGCTCTGCCAGGGGCAGAGGTTTAAAGATACCCTGAAGTTTTTTCACTAAGTTGTAGTCAAAGCTCACTTTTTGCGGCTGGAAATTGTGGGAGTTATTAAACAAAGGTAGCACTGAAGATCAGAAGAACGTAAAGTGCTGTCTGTACACACACACACACACACACACACACACACCCCCATCCCATCCAGAAGGCCAGGGGTGCCTCTGCTTGGTTCTCGGTGGCAGTGTGCAGCACCACCCCTGTAGGGTGGCTCAGGATCTCTGCACAGTGAGGTGTGAAGGTGCTAGCTGACATGCAGTCTTTATGGATTCATGCTAGGATGGTTTACAAGCGGGAGTTGGGAGCATGTGCTTTAAGTATGTGTTCATACCGTGCAGGCATTGGTCACTCCTTTTTATGGCAAAATACTTTAATGCATGTACTGGATAACATGAAGATGAATGTTCATGGGTGTCCTGCTAAAGCTATTTGGAAGATTTGGCAGACCCTAAAGGAAAAGGTTTTTTTTTCTGCTGTTCAGCTTTTACTTAGCTGGCAAGCCCTGAGTATAGGTGAGCCTGTGTTGTGGCTTTCAGTTTGTTTGCTCTTCCTGCTGCTACTTCACATGCACATCTGGTAAGAAAGCTAAATCCATTTCCCTACCCCTAGCAAAGTGCAGTGTTTAGCGAAGTATTGCCCTTTGCTAAACTGTTTGCCAAACATTGTTTGCACTGTTATGTTCTGTGCAAACAAGGTTTGGTTAGGTAGCTTTGTTCGGTATCCCCTGTCTATAACCAGGGAATTTGGACAGAAAGGGTAAATTTGAAATGGTCTAAAGAAATCTAGAAAAGTGGTTAGACCTAAGTGTGGGTATGCACAACAATCTACATCTGAGTGACAATGGAGCATTTCTGAAAAGTAGGCCTAATATGTCTTGAATCTGAATATTGATGATGAAAGAGTGCTTGTAAATTTTTTTACCCAGTAATTTTTGGGCTAGTTCCACTTGGGTATTGCAGTCTGGTTTTTGTGCTTCATCTTACACTGTTGGCAGTCTTTTTCCTACTGGAGTGCTTGAATGAGGCATGAGGAAATGTGCTATCCACCCCACAGATACCTGTCCATTTCTCCAGGCCCTCTAGAGAAACGCTGGTCCAGAGGATTTTCATTGGGAGCTCACCTCCTGGCCAAGAGTCTGCAGCAGCAAAAGCAGCAATAGGAGTGTGCTTTTTGTCCCTAGGAAATTTCAGCTGAATTGCCTGTTGTAGAAAGGGGGAATGTTTCTGGTTACATCAACTGTAGAATCTTTTCAGTGACTGTCTTGTAGAGGGTGGGTTTTGTTACTTTATCCTTTAGTCCAGAAAAGTGTTTGTAAGTCAGTCAAATATTAACAAATGAGGTGAATTGATGAAGTAGTGTTACAGCTACATAAATCTGTGTTTCTCTATGTGTGTTAAATCAAAACTCGTAAATATTGTGAACTTTCTTCTCCTGCCACCAAACATCTCTTCCCCCCAAAAAGGTGAAAAAATATTCTAATTCAGAGTCATATCAGTTATTTAAACAAAAATCAGGTAGACAGTGGCATTCGTATTTTTGTGAAACATGTAAAGAGAAGAAATACTTAGAGAGTGAGAGCTTCCTTGACTCTGTAAGGAAAACTTGATATAAAGCTAGTTCACACCTGGTAAGTCTTGGAAGGCTCAGAAAGGGTACAAAGAAAAATAGATGTTTTCAGTGGCTTTGAATGTTACCTGAAGATAGTAAGCTTGGTTATGTCGTGTATGGGAAGGAGAACATACAGGGCAGCAGACATTGTGTGGTGCTTAAGTTAATGCTTCTCTTGCTAAGGCTGCTTCTTTCAAGTAGAAGCAAACTCTTGTACCTGGAGAGTCTGCGTAATGTTGGAATAAAATGTTTGAGCTGACTAATTATGTCAGAGTGGCTTTCCTCTACTTCTCTGAGTGGCTGTTTAGTAATTCATCCTTAGATTTTGCTGCAAATTAAATTTGCCTCATTGCAAATGAGTTGCAAAAGGTGATGTACTGCACAACAGAACAGTGAACAAATTGCTAATAAGATGAAGAGAAACAGTGTTTCAAGTATGCAGGGTATGGAGCGCTGGAGGGAATCAAAATAGAGTATTCTCAACCTTTTGTTACTTTGTTCCCTTAAAGTAAAAATACTGTCTCTGAAAATACATACTCAAAGCCAAACATCATAGTGGCTCCTCTTTACAGCTTATGTTCACAGGAGTGAGTGTATTCAGTCATCATCTTAAGTAGCCCAGGTTTGGAAACCCCTGGCTTGGCCTGAATTGTTTGATGGCGCCAGGAATGTCTGAACATTCCTGGAGTGGATGAGCGGCTGATGTGTTGTGATGGCAGGGAAAACTTAACATACCTCCCAGCCCTTAGGGATAAGCCAGGTAGTGCGTTGAGTTTAAGGTACTGGATATAGCAATGATCACACTCAGCTTGTAACTGGAGGTAACTGCAGTAAAGACAACTGTTCAGCTTTTTTCAGACTGGGCCTCAGAAGTTTTTTCGGAGTTCCTGTTGAAACTGCAGCTAATTCTAGCCTGAACTAAAAAAAAATATTCTCATCTGTGAGATCTGTTTGCCATGTCCTACCCAGAATGTTTCAGGCATGCACTGACTGAAGTGTACCACACGTGGATGTGCTAAGTTAAAGCGGACTGTGTGGTCCAGTACTGCTCGTAGAAAGGGACAGAAACAGCCTGGTGTCATCTTCAGTATGGCTGTGTGTGTGCTCAACATCCAAGCCATTGCATATATGTAATCCCATAGGTGTGGTGGTGGGAGGCACTGACAATAGGAGCTATGGGAGACAAGAATCTCCTTTTACAGTAGAGCTGGAGGAGTATGGTTTGTCCTTTGTTGTTCTGGAAAATTCACGTAATGAGTTTAAATTCAGCCCACTGTTGCAGTCTAGAGAAAAAAAGGCTAACAGGTTCTTTAATCTTTGGATCTGGCTTTTGCACTGTATGCTTAGAGCCATGTCCTGTCCTTAACCTGTGTGGACCCTGGACCCTTGTTTGCACTGTGAGTTTGTAGAAGGGCACATAGGTCTTAGCGTCAGAGGGATTTTGGAGAAACAGACATGCAATTGCAAATTTGTGTCTGAAGACTTAAAAATGTTTTCATACAGCTAGTAAAAAGATGTTGATTTAACAATATGAACTTTTATCTTTGTGAAGACCTGAAGTCCACAATAGAATTTTGCAAACTGCATCACTAAATAGCTGCTGGCTTTCAAAGATTGTTTTGTAATGTATTCGTAAGTCTGCAGAGTTAAAACGGGATTTATTTTTCCCTTAATATTCTCTCAAACCTTTGCACCTGTGACTTTTGTGGTAACTAGAGAGCAATGGTACTTAACACTAGGTGGCTGTCTAACAAGTGATTCTTGATTTAAAGCTCCTAAAGCAAATCAGCACTGCTGTGTGTGTGAAGTTTCTTGAAGTGAACGAAGGTACTTTTCTGTAGCTGAAAGGGAAGTGAACTAGTGTCTAATTACAGAGAGTACAGCAGTGTAATATGTGAATAGTCATGGCTGCTGGGGGTAAAATCATGCCACTGCCCTGCTTCACAGAGGACAGAGAGAAACTACACCCTTGGGTGGGCTTGTTTCTCCTCCACGGAGAAGGCTGGATTGAAAGTAAAACCCAGACCTCAGACCCTTTCCAGTTGCCTGTCTAGTATCATAGAATCATAGAATAGTTAGGGTTGGAAAGGACCTTAAGATCATCTAGTTCCAACCCCCCTGCCGTGGGCAGGGACACCTAACGCTAAATCATATCACCCAAGGCCTCGTCCAACCTGGCCTTGAACACTGCCAGGGATGGAGCATTCACAACCTCCCTGGGCAACCTATTCCAGTGACTCACCACCCTAACAGGAAAGAATTTCCTCCTTATATCCAATCTAAACTTCCCCTGTTTAAGTTTTAACCCGTTACCCCTTGTCCTGTCACTACAGTCTCTAATGAAGAGTCCCTCTCCAGCATCCCTATAGGCCCCCTTCAGATACTGGAAGGCTGCTATGAGGTCTCCACACAGCCTTCTCCAGGCTGAACAGCTCCAACTTCCTCAGCCTGTCTTCATATGGGAGGTGCTCCAGTGCCCTGATCATCCTCGTGGCCCTTCTCTGGACTTGTTCCAACACTTCCATGTCCTTTTTATGTTGAGGACACCAGAACTGCACACAATACTCCAGGTGAGGTCTCACAAGAGCAGAGTAGAGGGGCAGGATCACCTCCTTTGACCTCCTGGTCACGCTCCTTTTGATGCAGCCCAGGATACGGTTGGCTTTCTGGGCTGCAAGCTCACGCTCATGTTCATTTTCTCATCAACCAGCACCCCCAAGTCCTTCTCCGCAGGGCTGCTCTGAATCTCTTCTCTGCCCAGCCTGTATCTGTGCCTGGGATTGCTCTGACCCAGGTGTAGGACCTTGCACTTGGCATGGTTAAACTTCACGAGGTTGGCATCAGCCCACCTCACAAGCGTATCAAGGTCCCTCTGGATGGCATTCCTTCCCTTCAGGGTATCAACTGAACCACACAGCTTGGTGTCATCAGCAAACTTGCTGAGGGTGCACTCAATCATAATTTATGATGCAGTAGAGCTCTCATATGTTTTGTGTTTGTTTGCATTTCTTTTTGCTTGTAGGCGACAAATCAGTGATGTGCTTTCCTTACTGGAACACCAGAGACTGTTGTCAGAAATAGCTCCTTCAAAGAGCTGGCCCGCAGGACCAGGACGCACGCACAGGACATGTGCAGTAGGCTTCTGATGCTCCTTGAGATCATTGCGTTGCTGTTATGTGCTGCTTGTGAGCTCAGGCCCTGTTGTGTCTGCTGCTGTAGATTTGGTGCCTTCCCTGGGGCCTTGCAGCAGGAGTGTAAGGAGAGGCAGTTGATTTTGCTACCCAGCAGATTTAACTTTTGTCACTTCAGCATGAAGAATTGCTAGGACAGGGCTTGCTGTAACATTGTTTTCTGAACTCATCAGCTAGTCGTAGTGTCAGGTGTTTTACAGAGGTGATAGCTAAAGGAAGCCTAGAAACTACTATTTCTTAAACAAGGTTGAAAACAAGCTCTTTTACTGAAGCTTGTTAAGCAACTTTGTACAGCTTGGCTAGACACACACACCTAAAAGTACTCTGAACCCTCTCCTCAGGTACAGTGGAGCTCTGACCATGTGATTTGGGATGCAGCAGGAGAGATACATGATTTGGGATGTAGCAGGAGGCTGTGATTTACCCTGAGGCAGAGCTTAGAACAGCCTTAGGGCTGCTTCTGGCTGGGCCAGCTGCAACTGTCCCTTGGGATCAGTGCTGCTGGGTTGCAGCAGAGCTGTATGCTGCTCGCATTTCCCTTTTTGCCTCTTGCATTTGTGATTTGGAGCTCATAGTTGAAGGGTAGACTTGACTTCACTGGCTGTCATCTTGGAATTTTCCTGTATAGCAGGAATTGCAGCCTTCCAGCTGGCATCAGCTACTTACTCTGTCCCTGTACCCTTGCTCTTTGCATTTTTAATGAACTGGCACCAACAGCACCTCCTCCAGTCTGGGGAGACCTTGTGATACTGATTTGAGGGTGGGTGAACATAAGGAAACCATCTGTGTCTGAACCCATAGGGTGTTTGGATTTGCTGAGTGTGATGGTAGTGCCTTCTCATCTCTGAGAATAGTGGGTGGGACATGGGCTGGAGGTCACATGGAGAAGGACAGACCTGTCAAGCCTCTAATGGTGTCCTGTGAGCTTTGCTTATGTTTCTTTTGCTTCTAAGTACATTTGCAGTCAAGTGCTACCATCTCCTTCCAGCTCTGTGAGCCCATGAGATGGGCACAATTGGTCAGTTCTCTCTGAATCCTGACTGCCTCTTGTGTGTAGACAGACCAGTGGTGCTAGGCTGCACCTGAGCTTTTGGGAGAATTTTAAATTTGAAAAACCACAACAGCCTGGCACTGGGGCCACTTTCCTACCACCTTCCCAGGTGGAGAATCATGCTCATGGCCCAGACAGAGAAGCTGGAGTGCAAGGCTAGGGAGGGTGGTGACAGTGGCTTTTGAGCTGTCTGTGGCTAATATATTGGTGATGGATACTTGCTATTTCTAAAACATTACAGAGTGAACTGACATCTGAGCTAGATTAACTCATCAGTGAATCCTCTCATGCTTCCCTTCAAAGTTGTGTTTTAATAATTGTACCTTTAAACTTCTTTTTCCTAAAGGCATGATCTGAGCTGTGTAGAAGGGTTTAGCTAATTTTCCTCACAGCTTCTCCTCTGTCATAGAATCATTAGGGTTGGAAAGGACCTTAAGATCATCTAGTTCCAACCCCCCTGCCGTGGGCAGGGACACCTAACGCTAAATCATATCACCCAAGGCCTCGTCCAACCTGGCCTTGAACACTGCCAGGGATGGAGCATTCACAACCTCCCTGGGCAACCTATTCCAGTGACTCACCACCCTAACAGGAAAGAATTTCCTTCTTATATCCAATCTAAACTTCCCCTGTTTAAGTTTTAACCCGTTACCCCTTGTCCTGTCACTACAGTCTCTAATGAAGAGTCCCTCTCCAGCATCCCTATAGGCCCCCTTCAGATACTGGAAGGCTGCTATGAGGTCTCCACACAACCTTCTCTTCTCCAGGCTGAACAGCTCCAACTTCCTCAGCCTGTCTTCATACGGGAGGTGCTCCAGTCCCCTGATCATCCTCATGGCCCTCCTCTGGACTTGTTCCAACAGTTCCACGTCCTTTTTATGTTGAGGACACCAGAACTGCACACAATACTCCAGGTGAGGTCTCACAAGAGCAGAGTAGAGGGGCAGGATCACCTCCTTCGACCTCCTGGTCACGCTCCTTTTGATGCAGCCCAGGATACGGTTGGCTTTCTGGGCTGCAAGCGCACACTGAAGCCGGCTCATGTTCATTTTCTCATCAACCAGCACCCCCAAGTCCTTCTCCACAGGTCTGCTCTGAATCTCTTCTCTGCCCAACCTGTAGCTGTGCCTGGCATTGCTCCAACCCAGGTGTAGGACTTGCACTTGGCATGGTTAAACTTCATGAGGTTGGCATCAGCCCACCTCACAAGCATGTCAGGGTCCCTCTGGATGGCATTCCTTCCCTCCAGCGTATCAGCCGAGCCACACAGCTTGGTGTCATCAGCAAACTTGCTGAGGGCACACTCAATCCCACTGTCCATGTCGGTGACAAAGATGTTGAACAAGACCGGTCCCAACACCTATCCCTGAGGGACACCACTCCTTACTGGTCTCCAGCTGGACATTGAGCCATTGACCACAACTCTTTGCGTGTGGCCATCCAGCCAGTTCTTTATCCACCGAGTGGTCCATCCATCAAATTGATGTCTCTCCAATTTAGAGACAAGGATGTCGTGTGGGACAGTGTTGAATGCTTTACACAAGTCCAGGTAGATAGTCAACTGCTCTACCCCTGTCCATCAGTTCTGTAGCCCCATCATAGAAGGCCACCAAACTGGTCAGGCAGGATTTCCCCTTAGTGAAGCCATGCTGGCTGTCACCAAGCACCTTGTTGATTTTCATGTGCCTTAGCATGCCTTCCAGGAGAATCTGCTCCAAGATTTTGCCAGGCACAGGGGTGAGACTGACTGGTCTGTAATTCCCCGGGTCATCCATTTTCCCCTTCTTGAAAATGGGGGTTATATTTCCCTTTTTCCAGTCATCGGGAACTTCACCTGACTGCCACGATTTCTCAAATATGATGGACAGCAGCTTCGCAACTTCATTCACCAGCTCCTTCAGGACCCGCGGTTGGATCTCATCAGGTCCCATGGACTTGTGCACGTTCAGGTTCTTAAGATGGTCTCGAACCAGTTCCTCTCCTACAGTGGGCCCAAGGTCTTCATTCTCACAGTCCCTGCATCGGCCTTCCAAGGCTTGGGTGGTGCAGTCAGAGCCTTTGGCAGTGAAGAACCTCAGCCTTCTCCAAATCCTGGGTAGCCAGTTCTCCTGAGAGCTTCCTGAGCTAGCTTCTCCCTAGTCTGTTTTTTATTTGCTATGTACCTGTAGAATCCCTTCCTGTTATCTTTAATACTGCTAGCTAAGTTTAATTCTAACTGAGCCTTAGCTTTCCTAACCTGCTCCCCAGCTTCTCGGACAACATCCCTGTACTCTTCCCATGCCACCTGTCCTTGCTTCCGCTTATTATAAGCCTCTTTTTTTCATTTGAATTTTCCTCAGCAGCTCCTTATTCATCCAAGCAGGTCTCCTGGCCCTCCTGCTGCACTTCCTTCTAGTTGGGATGCAACAGTCCTGAGCTTGCAGCAGGTGGTCCTTGAATATCAACCAACAGTCTTGCCCCCCTCTGCTCTCTAGGGCTGTATCCCGTGGAACCTTCCGAAGCAGGTTCCTGAAGAGGCCAAAGTCTGTCCACCTCCCATTCTCTTTCTTGCTCCCATGGAAAAATCTTTGTCTTGTTTGGAAACCGTTGGGCTGGGGGCATTTTCTCACATGCATGTTGGCAACCTCAGAAGCAGGCAGGAGGCAGGAAGGTGGGTGTAGGACTGCAGCCTATCCAGCTTGGTTAGGCCAAGCAGGCAGGAAATAGAAACACATAGTATTGACCAACTGAGAGAGGTGTATCTGCAGGTACCTTCCGTTTGTTTAGCTATTTTACAGTTTTGCCACTATAGATCTATCATGCTTTACCAGGACAGCATATGTGACACCATTGACTAGTGCTTGTGGAAAACAGGTAGATTTGTTATGGCATATGTGGAAAGAGGATGTGTTTCTGAAATCCCAGGAATTTCCATGACAAATTTTGGTTAGTTTTTTTGTTTGGGGAGGATGTGTTTCTGAAATCCCAGGAATTTCCGTGACAAATTTTGGTTAGTTTTTTTGTTTGGGGAGGATGTGTTTCTGAAATCCCAGGAATTTCCATGACAAATTTTGGTTAGTTTTTTTGTTTGGGGTTGTTGGTTTTGTTTTTTTCTTTTGACTTGTGTCCTATGAGGTGGAAAAGAGGAGGGTGAAGAAGCACAAAGTAGAATTATTTAAAAAAAAAGCACCAAAACAACATAAACCCCAGAAGATGTTAAGTAAGTTTGAAACTTCCAAAGTGCCTGAAGAGACTTATGGACGTTAACCTTCTTTGGAGGTTGCTGGGACCCAAGTACTTGGGAATAAGTACATACTTACCAGTCTGCCTACATGTCATCTTTTCAGTTCCTGACTTACTACTGTATGAGAATTCAGCTGCTTGATTAACTTCAGCCTTGTTTGTTTGTTTGTTTTCCCCTTTTCAGACAAGTGAGAGAGAGACTAAAGCAGCAAGTTGTTGAGATGAAAGAGAAATTTCCAGGCTTCAGACCAGGACTTGCAATTTTGCAGGTATTGTTTTCTTTAATGACAACTACAGAAAATCTATTGCAATGGTAAGTGCACAGCTGGTGAGCTTCATCAAAGTTGCTTTGCACAGATAACAGTTAAAAGGAACAGAAGAGCGGAGTTCCCCTGAAGGATAGTATCACAATTCTGAGATGACTTTTCCCCAGGTACTGAGGCCTGGAAACAATTTGGGGGATTTTTGCTGTTTTTTCTTTATTAAATCAGACCCTTGCAGTTGTGTTTGAGCATGTGTGTTTGTGGAATGGTGAAAGTAGGCTTCTTGCCTATTAAGAAGAAGCAGTGCTTGTAGACTCTATTCCAAGTCTTTGCATTTCTGTGAGCCACGAAGTCTGTCAGCTTTCAGAAACGTGTTTGTACCAGAAATCTCTGAAATGTGTTTATTACAGGGTTTGTTATGCTGTTAAATCGGAACATGGAGAGACAAGGGGGTGGGGGGAACCAATCAAAACCACCTTTGGCCAAGAAGGCTTTGAGTGTGGGGGATGGAGCAAAATCCTGTTTCTGAATTTGATGTCAATCAGAAGTGTAAGTGCTAGAGTCCACACAGAAACACTTGCGGAGAAAACAGGTACTTGTCAGTACAAGGGTTGGGCCCGTATTTGGCAGAATTAAGGTGATTTGTTTGGGTTTTGTTTTTTTTTTAGCTTGTAGCTATAAAAATTGGAAATTCTTTATGCTTAGATCAGGTGGTAACTAGCAGTAGGAAGTGTCGTGTAAAAAGAAGGAACTGTGGCCACAGAGCATTGACGGATTGTAAATGGCTGGTTAGAGAAGTGTCTTCTGTCCTTATTCAGTATTCTAGGCTTCTGAAGAGCTCTTGATACCTGTCTCTGGATTCTGGTGCAAAGACCACTGTAGTCCATAAAGACCATGCTCCTCTTGAATGCCGTGAGCAAACTTGTCTGTGGTTTGGGGTTTTTCTGCTTTTCTTTTACATTAGTTTTAAAAAGATAATCTCTACAGAAAACTTGTCTTCAGGTGTTTAGAAAAAAGGAGGAAAGTCTTTTAAAATTTAGTAAGGGACACTTTGATGGAAGTTGCTGAACTGATGACCTTGTGAATTGCCTTAAAAAATAGCTGTCTTATGATGTTGGATTTTTTTTCTTGGTTGGCCTTTGTTCTCTTCAGTCTTGGGTTGTCTCAGAGTCCTTTACAACCTCTTTCCTTTTTGGCTTTCTGGCACTTTTGTAAGCTACCAAACAGTCTGGGCTTGGCATTCATCTCCTAATAAAGATACTCTCAGCTGTCTATTTTTCAGTTAAGTTAGGAAATTAGCTGTTTCTGATATGTAGTACCTCACACAAGACATGCTCTTTTCTTGAGAGGTATCTGGTGTCCTCTGAGATCAAAGAATTTTTTTGTCCATAGTCAGGAATGACCTCTTTCACAAAATATATGTGGTCTGTTGACTGACGTTTCCTGATCCCTGCACTCTTTTCTGCCCTGTCTGAGGCATACCTTTTCCTAAACCTAACAGGCTTGAAAGGGGAGATAGCCCCTTTGTCTAACATTAGGGAAGAAGAACCAGTGTATGCTGAGTGACCAGGTAATGCAGTCACACCTGTAGTTTGTAATCTGTGTGAGCACCAGGGATAGTCCTCAAGTATCAGGGAATGGGGTTTCAAGAGTTTGCTTATCAGCTTTTTCTTTATTTGCCTCTCATTTTCATATGGTTACAAGGAATATTACTTTAACAAAACATACTGAATAATGCAAGGAGTCTTCTGAAATGCAGCTGTACTGTAAGCACCCAGTACTGTAAAAAAACTACAGGCATTTGCTCCACTTGCTGCTTTCTCTTTGTGCATTGCTTTGTTCTCGTTTTGGTGTTTTTTGTTTGCCAGGAAAATTCTCAAAGTTTGAAACAGTAGTGGAAGAATTTGCTCCATAAAGGCACATGTATGTGCATAAAATTAAGTTTCCTGGATATCAGAGAGGCCCAACTTTTCTGAGCGCCTTAATCCAATAATTGAATGTTACCAATGCCTGCTGATCATGTTAATTAGCTAGAGATTTAACTTTCTCAGATGAGATGGCAGGTAGTATTTTCTGCTTTGGAGAGCGCTGTGTTCATAAGGTTTTTCAACAGGGAAAATGGTGTTTATGGAGGAAATCAGAACTCTTTCCTGTTAGCTTCGCATGCTTAAAGCCTCTACCAGTGTGTTTTAAAGTTACTCAAGAATACCTCTGCCATCTTGGTGTACCTCAAAGGAAGCTAAGGGTCAGGCCCATCTCAGCCTGCATCTGGGTCTCTATTCTGCAACATGACTCAACTGTCTTTTCATCCTTAGGTTGGAAATCGGGATGATTCAAACCTTTACATTAATATGAAGCTGAAGGCTGCTGCTGAGGTAATGCCAACCTCTTAATATTTCTTTTTACCTTCCCACAGTAGGTCCAATCTCAATATGAAAACACAGATGCAAATCAAATAGTTTTGTCTAAGCTTTGCCTGTATTGGAGAAACTAGTGTTGGCCTGAATTCTTTGTTGTAAGTAGTGTAGGTGTGTAACCTGATGTGTAGCAAAGTGGGGTATTCCAGTAACAACAGTGTGGGCTGGTGCCACTTCTTGTGGGATCATCTCCTAGATTACATGTGTCTGAAGTGCTGATGCTCTGTCTTTCCTGACCTGTCACCATGTGCTTATATTTCCTGAATGTCTTGTAACTGAAGTTGCCTTGCATCTGTCACCAAGTGGTATGTTACATGCTATAGCAGGGCTGGGAATGTAGATGAGTCCCTGTTTCCCTGTGTGATATCTAGCATCTTCTTTACTGGCATTTCAAGGCAGTATGCTGTCAAGTTCAGATTATGTTCATGTCAAAAGGTGAATAGGACAGTTGAAGTATGGAATGATCTATATAGGCAAAGCACTAATCTTTCTTCTTTCATTGATAGTATTTCCAAATAATAGGACTGTAGCCACAGGAACAGGAGATAGACCTGGGAAATGTGACAGAATGTAGCTGTGACTGGGCTGGACTGGGATAATAGCCACATCAACCCCTGATGTCAATTCAGAAATCATATAATTTTGGTATTCTCATTTGCAGATTGGGAT